>NC_037091.1:49493611-50743611 GCF_002994745.2 Rosa chinensis
GTTTTCTTCTTCAACCAATACCATCGATCGCCAACTCAGAAGGAGCAAGGACAGACTGCTCCGCTGCTACCCTTGATCACCGACACCACCCAACCGACCTGCCGTTCCTCGCAGATGAGTCCGACCTCCAATCACAGAAGATCAAATTGGTCCTCCTCTGATCAGTAGCACAGCACATACCAACCAACAAAACAGCCACTCTGTCCTACCGCCGCAAAAACAACCAAAGCCCCAGTACCCACGGCGAAAGATCTCGCCTCTGCTAGAGTTGATGGATGGAGGCAGCCCCTCTCTCTCTCTACTCAACCTCTAGGGTTGCCTTTTTTCATCGTTTGTCTATTACTACCACACCATCCAAAATTCAAAACTAATTCTTTACCTCTCCAGTTTATTTGTATCACAAGGTTGATTATGTTCATATATACGTACGTTCCGCATTCCATACGTTTCATCACACAACTTTCGTTACCGTTGCTTGTTTTGTTCATTGTGTATATGTGTGCTTTTGTGTGTGTGTGTGTATATAAATTGATATGTATGTGCATAAATTATTTCATATGTGTTTTAGGGAAACGAGAATTGAGAGGAATTTGCTATGTATTCTCATTGATAATAGGGGCCTCTTTATATAGAGGATTACAATGCATAGAATCTCAATCATACAAGGAAAGTAATTCTACATTGATTAGGATTTTAGATCCTTCTAATTAAATCCTATTACCACTAGGTCAAGTAACCTAGAGTTTGGACCAAACACAAATAGAGATATCCTTAAACACTCCCCCTTGTGTTGTCCAAACGCGGTGCTTCTCTCATTGCCTCGTTAAAAACCTTGCCGAGTAACAAAAACCCAGTGGGACAAAAATAACCTCGGTCAAAGGGGAAAAAGAGCACAACACACCATTCACGATTCGAGACGAACATGTAGACATCTCCCCCTGATGTCTGCACCTCCCCCTAATGACAACAATCATGGGAGTTCAGATAATTTCCGCAAGTCAATTCTTGCCACATGTTTCTCGAACGTGGATTTGGGCAATGACTTATTAAACAAGTCTGCCTCACTGTCCTCAGATCGAACCTAATTCACTTTGATCTCGAGAATAGCCTGTTGTCGCTGATTAAGCTTGGTTTTGTCACTTTTGATGTAGCCTTGCCTCATTTGTTCAAAACAAGCAGCATTATCCTAAATGCTCGTAGGCTCATTTTTGGTAGACTTCAAACCACAATTGCTTCGAACATGCGTAATGATGGATCCAATCCATATACATTCACGAACCACTTCATGAAGAGCAATGATCTCTACATTATTCGAAGATATAGCGACTAGGGTCTATCCTGTAGACCTCCAAGATGTCACGGTCTTTTCCCATGGTGAACACTTAACCGGATTGGGAATGACCTTTGTGTGGGTCAGAGAGATACCCAACATCAGCAAAACCTTCCAAAACACATGTCGTTTTGGGATGGGGATAGTGGACGCAGGCCAGTGTTGGCGGCGTACCTGGTGTGTGATGGGTCCGAATCCATCATCTCTTTGTAGGAATAAAACATGCCCATATCAATCGCACATCTCAAATATCGAAAGATATCTTTTACACCAATCCAATGGCGTCGCGTTGGCGCAGAGCTATATCTAGCTAACAAGTTCACAACATATGAGATGTTCGGTTTTGTGCATTGGGATAAGTACAATAATGCGCCTATTATACTAAGTAAGGCACTTCTGCCTCTAGCACATCTTCGTCATCATCCTTTCGACGAAGAGGATCCTTTTCAGGATCAAGACTATGGACGATCATGGGGGTGCTTGAAGGCTTGACCTTGTCAAAATGCCTAAGCATCTATCGACACGATGCTCAAGTTATAAACCGAGACATAATCGTGTTCTCCCAAAATCCTTCATCTCAAACTACGGATTTCAAGTGTTCAGCGGTTTCCCTTAACTCTTTAAAGGCTTCTAATGAAGATCATGTCCAACATGAACCGCGATAGAATCCGAAACTTGTCATAGAAACACGTGGGCATATCCCTTCCCAATCAAGTAGTCACTTTAGTGAGCGTTTCAACCTTATTGTAAACGCGCTCCGTGGTCTAGAACCTCTTGACTTGGGTAAATGAAGTTCGCCATGAACCTTCATGTATATTCCGTAGCTAGATCCTTATAGAGATACGTAGTGACCACATTTGTAAGCTACATGTTCAGTTATTCGGAAACTACCAAACTGAAAAGGTAGTGGAGTGCAATGACATCCATTACGAGAGAATATGTCTCATCGTAGTCGATTCCAGGGCGTTTTGTGAGAAGCCTTGTGCCATAAGGCGAGATTACCATATCTTTTTCTCACTACGCTTTCTAACGAAGACCCATTAGTCAACAGGTTCTATGTTAGGAGGTGTTGGCATCTCTAGCTCGAAAACCTTCCTCTTCATTAGAGAATCCATCTTAACCTGGATCGCATCTTTCCATTTAGGCCAAATTTCTCTACGTTGGCATTCATTCATCAACGGAGCGTGGTTCGATATCATCAGACTCAACAAACTCATGTGCAACGAAGTGTGTGACTACATCATCAATTATGATGGAGTTTCTATCCCACGTCTCATGTACACTAGTGTAATTTTCATAGAGCTCTATATTCTCAGGAATAGGTTCTGACGTTGAGGCGTCCCCCAACGATAACCATAACTCGGAAGATACTCATGCGACGGATTTTGAGTGTCGATGATTCAAGGATTGGTTTGTGCCAATGTATCCTTCGAACCCACGGGCCTCTCATGCATCCTAGCTGGGGCCATGGCCTATAACGTCAGAGTGCCACTCTCTTTGGCGTTGGCGCCATACCTACCTCCGTGTAGGGTGGCGCTACGTCCTCTCGTAGGGACGTACATCCTTGCAGGCATGTTTGCAGCATATTTGTGTGGTCTCGTCATTTTAACAGGGATCGAGATGAGACATAGTGGGGACAGACTACGACAATTCCTGTCGTTCCTGCTAAACATCCGTGTTCTTATCTCCCCCTAATGACGGGATGACTGTCTCATCAAAGTGACAACCCTCAAATCTAGCGGTAATGAGATCGCCTGGCAAGGACATTAAGTGGCGAATGATTGTTGGAGTCTCAAATCCAACTGAGTGGCCCATTCGTCTGGAAGGACCTATCATAGTGTGCTGTGGCGGCCCAATGGGCACATAAATGGCTCACTCAAATGTGCGTAAGTTCAAAATACGTGTACCCAGTCACTGGCTGTAACGCAGAGGTACATTGAGTGGCGGTAGGTCGTAGACGAATTAGCATACCTGCATGCGATATTGCATCACCCCAAGCGGATGTAAGAAGATTAGTGCGCATTACCAATGTTCGGACTACCATCGTAGAAGTTTCTGCGAGACCAATTGGGTGTGTTCATGGGAATATAATGTCCAACATTAGTCCTAATGCAATAACCATCGAAAGTCTTCGATGTAAACACTCTAGCACAGTCAAATCCAATTGACTGAATAGGATGATCTGGGGAGTGAGCCCGTTGTCATATGATATGTGCTAGGAGTGTAGCATAAGCAACATTTCAAGTGGACAATGGCATAACACGTGACCAGCGTGTTTGCGTGTCAACCAACATCATAAGATATTTAAATGTCCGCAAGTCGGTTGAACTAGTCCACAGAATCCCTAAGGATTCTATGTAAGAACATAATGAGTATTTTCATAACCTTTGCAGAGGACAGTCTCAGTCCTAAGTTCCCTAAGGAACGGGCTTTGTAAAAACGAGCGAGAGGCTTTAGAAGCAACCAATGAGGATTTTGGTTGGGCCTGAGCGTCTAAAACGCTATTTGAAGCAAGTTGGTGATTGCAGCATCACCTGGGGCGCCATCACCATGATGGACGCCATGGAACGCCATCCATGGCATCATGGATAGGGTCTACACCAGCCCTAGGCTGGTGGTGGACGGAGGCGGTGCCCTAGGCAGCAGCGTCGGTCACACTTAGTCCAGGAATCAACTTTTGATTCATGCTTCATTTCGCTCGAGAGAAAAGATGTCCATGTGAAGTCTTTAGTAGACGGATCATCATATCATGACCAGGATGACCTATCCTGTCGTGATAAAGCCAATATGTGTCTAAATCCAAGAGATCTTCTCTCATAACTTTTATTGGATTAATAGCTCGAATAGTGACATAGAGTCCACTAGAGGGACACATAAACTTCTCTAAGATGCGTCTTTGTTCATAATCATTAGAGGTGTTGCAAAGGAACTCATTTCCGTTCTCTACATGCATTTTCGCATGGAATTCGTTGGCTATTCATAGGGTACGATTTGCCCTAAGAGCGTAGAGAGTTTCTGTGACAGCTGTAATCAAGGTGCCATTTGGCAAGTGGAACTTGGGCTATTCCATGTCCTTGAATTAATACTGATGGCCCAGCCATCGTAGTCACAAAGTCATATGCTCAGAATCAAAATGGAGTCATAATGAAAAGAACTCAAAATTTTATTCATAAGTCAACAGAGTACATCATTGTCTCTTAACCATTAGGAGAATCTAATCCAAATGCTAGCTAATGCAAAACAATGGTAGTCGTCTAACTTCTTTCAGTAATTTCAAAATAAATGTGACCAGGTGAGTAGAGAGATGTCGGTCGAGCAAGGCTCGCTTAAGTACCACTAAACTCAAAACCTTCCTAGACATCACACTTACTTTGGGTGAGCCTACTTTGAAGAAAGACTAAACCATTGGCATTTACTACAAAGTATATGGCAATTGCCTATTACATCTCTTGGAAAAATAAAGACTTAAACAGAATTGGCGATCTATTGATCCCAGCCAGATTTGTAGTCTCCAACCCTTCACTTTAGATCATCTTCTTGATCTTCTTGTTCCACATAGTGAGCTTTTCTTGCTTCACAATATGCTTTGTAGGCGGTGACAAGTTCTTCACGAGCTCTACAAATGTGTGCCCAATGATCAGACACTCCACATCGAGAACATACATCTCTTTTCTTGAACTCCATTGATTGAGGCGCTTTGAAAGCGTCATTTAGATGGCTCTTAGTGTTGGTGGCGCCACCAACATGGCCAGAGGCTTTGCCTCCCTCTCTCTTTCCACGTTTACCTCTTCGGTTCCGTGTTCGCCTATTTTGGTGGTTACCTTCCCAAGTAGAGCGATTATATGGACCAGAATGTCCAAAAGTATCCCTAAGATTAGGGTTTCGCTCTTGGTGCCCTCTTTTAGAGGTGCGACTATAATTGGATTCCGGAATATGCTCTGTTTCCACGGATCTCGAATTACAGTTTTTCACAAGTATATTGTCATGCTTTTCAGCGACATTCATAGCTCCAATGAGCTCATGAAACCTTGTGATCCATCTTGCATTAACATCGATTCGATAGTTCTTAGCAACCATCAATGCAGAGACGGGGAAGGTAGAGAGAGTCTTCTCAATCAACATTGCATCTGTGATCTCTTTACCACAAAATTCCATTAAGGATTTAATGCGAAGTGCTTCTGAGTTATAGTCAAGAACTGACTTGAAATCACAGAAGCGGAGGCTATGCCATCTCACTTCTAGGTCAGGAAGCAGGGAGTCACGGACGTTGCCAAATCTTTCTTCAAGTGAGACCCACAGCCTTCTGGGGTCTTCTTCGTTCATATACTCGTACTGGAGCGAATCATCCATATGACTAGTTATTAGGATGGTGGCTTTCGCCTTATTTGCCTCTAAGGCTGCTCTATTTGCTTCCAAAGCTTGAGCTTGCTCAACAGTTAGCACGTCCTGGCTAGGCTCGAGAATCATATCCAGGATTCCATTAGCCTTGAGATGCTAGTGGATATAACTAACCCACCTGTGATATCCAGAGACAGTTGTTCCCAATGGAGCAAAGTCCAATTTGTTCAGGTTACTCATCCTGAAAGAGAACAAGAAATTAGGGTTAGTTTCGGAGCGAAATAGGCTTCCACGAAAACATATGAAATTTCTGAGCGTAATCGCTTCCAAGAAATTAGGAATTTCCGAGCGTAGTCGCTTCTAAGAAATTCGATTCCAAGAGATATTGGATTAGATCGAAACAATGATGTAAGTGGTCGATCATAAATTCTCTACAAACTCTAAGTTTGGAGATCTCAACAAGCTCTAAGCTTGGAGTGAGCACGAACCCCCACAGTTCGGCTTAATTTGGTCTCCCCTATAATGAAGAAAGGGGGGGTAGAAGAAGGGAGGTTGCAAGTCCCCGAGAAAAAGAAGCGAAAAAGAATATAAAAAAACTTCAAAAACGGGAACTTTTAGTAAACCATACCTCTTAGGATTACAGAGCGTATTCGATCCTTATTGTAGGATTGCAGACGAGCTTCAGTTCTAGGCAAATCAAACTTGTTGAAATTCGGAGCAAATTCGCTTCTGAACAGCTCCCACTCCGATTGGTGTACAGGTCTCAACACGACTCCAAAGGGCTTAAATTTGGAGGTAAGATAGAAGAGGCAGACTTGAACAACTTTGATGAAGGAAGAATTTTGATCTGAAGTTCTGAACTAGGAGTTTCGGGGCTTGCAAACTGACTGATATGCACAGGAACGAGCATGCTGAACAGCTCCCACCTCGAATGGTGTACATGTCCCAAAACGACTCCAATAGGGCTGAAATTTGGAGGTCACATAGAAGAGACAGAGATGAACAACTTTGATGAAGAAAGTATATTCATCAGAGGTTCCGAACAAGACGTTTCGGGGCATTAAAGCAGACTTATCTGCACAAAAACGAGCGTGCTGCTGTGTTGCAGGGGGCAGCAGGCGTGCGGCAATGCTGCAGGGGCAGTAGGCAGCACACGGGTGCGCAAGGGCTGTAGGGGAAGCATAGGGCATAGCTAACAAGGGCTAGGAGCTTGCGGTAGTTTTGGTGAGAAGAGTTTTCGGGTTTTTTGTTTTTAGGGCTAGGGTTAGGGCTCGTGCTGATAACGTGTTTTAGGGAAACAAGAATTGAGAGGAATTTGCTGGGTATTCTCATTGATAATAGGGGCCTCTTTATATAGAGGATTACAATGTATAGAATCTCAATCATACAAGGAAAGTAATTCTACATTGATTAGGATTCTAGATCCTTCTAATTAAATCCTATTACCACTAGGTCAAGTAACCTAGAGTTTGGACCAAACACAAATAGAGATATCCTTAAACAATATGTTCATAAAGTTATTATCTCTAACTTTTGATTGGAAAGTTGGAGAAAACTAAATTATTAATATAGTTTCATACAGATGCTAATGTAGCTCAACATGAAGCGTACGTTGTAGCCCCAATAGGAAGCATATATGCACTTCAAAAACGAAGTATTGTTACCATTACTTCTGCACATGCTTTGCATTTTTAACAGAATTTGTAAATTGTAGCTATAGTTTTGTTTGTGCCTTTGTGGGTTTAAAGTGTTTTGGAGTTGCTTTTGATTCGATGACTAAAACACTTAAAAATCAGTTATACAAATACTAATAACAATACAATACAAATTAACCATTTTTCTCTGACTTCTCAGTCCAAAGATGGAAAAAAGGAAATATATATATATATATATATATATATATAGAGCCATTCTCAGGTGCGGACATCCGTACTTAAGTAAAAGGTACGGATTTCCATTTTTTCCCCCTTTCCGATCACACATTTAGATCTCAACCGTTCAGTTTTTAGGTCCTAATGTATAGATCATCCCTACAAAATTTCAGCCAAATTGGTGATCGTTAAGACATTCAAAACTGCAATTTACGATAATGAATACGAACGGTTCCGAATTTGTCAAATCGGAACTGTTCGTATTCATTGTTGTAAATTACAGTTTTGAATGCCTTAACGATCACCAATTTGGCTGAAATTTTGTAGGGATGATCTATACATTAGGACCTAAAAACTGAACGGTTGACATCTAAATGTGTGATCGGAAAGGGGGAAAAAATGGAAATCCGTACCTAATCCTTAGGTACGGACGTCCGTAGCCAAGAACCCCTGTGTATATATATATATATATATATATATATATATATATATATATATATATATATAAAGATGGACAAGAAATATTCAATAATTGTCTTAACAATATTTCTCTTAGCCTTCTCGGTGTTTAAGTTAATTTCTAGTTAAGATGGTGCGATACTCTTTTTCTTATCGCTTACATTTGTACAAAGTATTATTTATCAAGTAGACTAATTCAATTCATAGGTAAGATGGCTCCATTAATTGATAAACTAGTACGTGACTAAGTTTATTTAACAATTGGGACATTAATATGCTATAGAACTTCTCATTATTTGAGTATAGAGGATTTTGCTTTATGAATCTTTACAATATATTGGATCATTTACTTGTTCCATCCAATTAAAAGTCTCAACATAAAAGAAAACTTTCAGCTACGAAGTTTTCTGCTAAATATGTGAGCATTTATTAGGGTACAATATCTAGTTTAAAGATCGGGGAGGCTCGATCATATGAATTTTGCTTTATTTATTAAGATATTACAGTACAATTTGTAATTATGATTGAAGCACAAGCTAGCCAAAACAGTCTTTGGCTCAGTAGAAAAGAAAAAGAGAAAAATGCATGCAGTACGTGGTACAATTTATTAGATACTTTTAGACTCTAGTTGTAGGCATCAGGGTTTCCCAAAAGGTTGTTCTCAACAATCTTGAACAAACCAGCGGCTCTTTCTTTACGGGCCTTGACACGCTCTTCCTTGATTTCAACCTCACCTTTGCAATGGTAGTGGCTGGTGCTCTTTATGATGGAGCCTCCACTCGGAGATGCAACCAATTTAATCTCGTAAGAGATTTTCTCAACTTTGTCTCCAATAGCATCCCCTTCGACTATGCTGTAGTTGTAAACAAAGTTGTCTTTGTCAAGTCCATCAATCTGATGCTTCACGTAACTGTACTCGCTTCCTTCACCGAGGTGAATCTTCTTGATGGTTCCAACACCTCCATCACCTTGAACGACTTCCGGATCCCCATCCAGTTTCCGCGTTTGATTGCCTATTGGGAGGATCAGGATGTAACGCTAGCACAAAGGCGGTGACATGGTGGCATGGAGGAAGAAGCTGAACAAGGCTAGGGAGCTTACGGAGGTTTATGGAGGGCCAAAGTGCAAAAACTTGGTTAGGAAGATTGGTGCATTAGTGCATATTGCAGGTGGTGTAGGAAGTAAAAAGTTAGATTTGTGCAAGGAAGAGAAGCTGAAGAATGTGTTCCAGTATGATATGAATAGCTATAATCTCAATTTTGATAACGGCAGTGAAGATAGAGATGGGGAGAATCCAGTTGCTAATTTCAGCATGGTTTGCAGCTCCTTCGAGTTTGATTTCTCAGCAGGGTCCGGTTGTTGATGTACATGAGCTTCCGTAAAATCTGAAGGTTAGATTAGAATTAGGCTGGCTGTCAATCTTTATTTCTTTATTTGGCATTTAGTTCACAATGAATTCATCGAGCGCAACGAATTGACTAGCTATTTTAATGCTCTAGTGGTTTTCTTTCTCACAATGACTTGATTTCTAAAAATATAATGGCCAATGAATCAATGATGAAGAAGAGAAACTCTGCTTTATATGTATATTTTGAGTTTGGATCATACAATTACGTAGGCATCAACGGTTGGTGGTTGATTAAGGGTATTTATGTCTTTTCAATACCAGAGAAGGTCATTTTTCATTCGTTTCTAAATTGTAGGTCAAAAGTCAATTTAGGAGCCAAATAATGGTTATTTATCAAAATTTCTCAAATCTTTGGGGCTTGTGGAAACATCAGGAAGCATGTTGGTGGCTACTGAAGTGATGTTGCCAAGAACTGTGGAGTTTGAGCAACTAAGAAGAAAGAAGAAGAGAGGTAAGACCTTTGAGCTCAAAGAATAAAAATCCTCCAAAATAAAAAAATGTGCCTAATGGTGAAATCTTGAGCATGTTTATACTTAGGAAAACCTCCTAGCCCTAACTTGAGGGGCAAGGAGAAAATGTAGTTTCTTTTGTTGTGGTATGTCTTAGAGCTTTCATAGTTATAGGCTTGCATTTTTAATAAGTGAGTGATTAGTTCGAATCAAGGTTCTAAAAATCGACCTAGGCGCTCGCCTAGGCGCTGGGCGTCGAGTCACCTTTTCGATTATAGGCTAGGCGATGGCTCCTTGGCGGCCGCCTAGGCGGTCTAGGCGGAGCTGCTCAGCGCTGGAATATATATATATATATATATATATATATATATATATATAAATTTTTTTCAATTCCTCAAGTTGCAGGTGACGGCGGCGGCAAGGGAGGTGAGGGTTTTGAAGCGGAGGGCGTCGCGGTAAAGGCAGAGGTGGAGTTGAAGTGATAGAGAGTCCAGGTCGGGTTCGGAGGCTTAAGAGATGGATTCGGGTGGGACTTGAGAGAGGAAGGGGATAGAGGTGGGGAAGAGGAGGAGGGTTGGGACTTGAGAGAGGAAGGGGGCGGAGATGGGGAAGACGAGGAGAGTGAAGGTGAGGGAAAATGAGGTAGCTTTCTTTCTTGTTCTCCATTTTTTGGTAGCGTGAAGAGAGAGACAGAGAGTTCGGGGAAGAAGAAGCAGGGGAGAGAGAGAGAGAGAGAGAGAGAGAGAGAGAGAGAGAGAGAGAGAGAGAGAGAGAGAGAGAGAGAGAGAGAGAGAGAGAGAGAGAGAGAGAGAGAGAGAGAGAGAGAGGAAGTGAGCAGTTTTTTTTCACTTTTTGTTGTCTGACATGATAAGGTTTGAATTGAGATAAGGGCACGTGAGGGTT
Organism: Rosa chinensis; assembly: GCF_002994745.2. Lineage (NCBI taxonomy): Eukaryota > Viridiplantae > Streptophyta > Magnoliopsida > Rosales > Rosaceae > Rosa > Rosa chinensis. Next base: position 49,504,370 of record NC_037091.1, read on the forward strand.
GTAGTGCTTGAATATAATTACTCAATCAAATTATTAAGTGATTTTAGTATTTGAATATAATTATTCAATTAATTATCAAGAGTTATGTGAAAAATTTAATTCATTTGTATTTATTATTAAAATAAAATAAAAACCGCCTAATCCCCACCTAGGCCCCTGGGCGCTAGGCCTCGGGTTACCGCTCGACTAGCGCCTAGCGTTTTTTAGAACCTTGGTTCGAATATAGTTGGTCTATCCCTATGTACCACAGTGGTTTTCATCATAACTTCTTGATCGGTCTATATATGGCAGCACGAGTTTAATGAGAATTCATCTTATTCAAAACCAAAAAAAAAATTGACTTCTTGCAAAGCATAAGTGATCCTTAATAAGATCGATATTACAATACAATTTGTAATTATGATTGAAAGACAAGCGAGGCAAAAAATAATGGGAAAAATGCACCAACAGTGTTTAGACACTGTGAGGATTGTCAAAATGATACCTGAACTTACAAAGTTATCAATGTGATACCTGCTCATTTTTTCGTATCAACATCGTACCTACTACCAAATTCCGTCACGGAACCGTTAAATTTAAGGGTAAAATTGTCTTATTACACATTTTTATTAAAAAAAAAACAGAAGAAATTTCTTATTTCTTCTCTCTCTCTCTCTCTCTCTCTCTCTCTCTCTCTCTCCTTCTCTCCTCACCAACACCACCGCAACCAACACCAGACCACACCAGTCGATCAGTTCAACCAACACCACCACTGCGCCTATCGAGCCCATTTCCTTTCTCGATCTCTTATTCCTCATGGTCCTCTTCTTCTTCACCCTTGTCCTCTTCAGCAATGGGCAACCTAACCCCCTGCATCCTCGTTTTCCAGACCTTCATTGGCATCGTCGGCCTCTGACTTCACTCTCAATTCTCTGGCCTACAATTGCTTCTGATTGAATTCAAAATCCCCGGCTTAGCTCAGAGGGACGACCAATTCAGTGATGGGGCTTCACCCATTTACACACTCTCTTCGCCCAATGATTTTTGGTCCAAGCATCGCGACGATGTCAGCTACAATCAGCTCCAGAAGGTACTCAAATTGATTGGAAATTATTTAATATTTGCTTGCACAATGGGTTTGAGATTGGTATAGATCACTTTTGTGTGTTGTGTTTCGTTTGATGAGTTTTATGGGTGATTAGAGTTTTAATTGGATCTTATAATTTGATGGAGGGGTTGTTGAGTTTCTATATGTGTGGTTGTTCATGTCGGGAATGACAGAGGTGGTGTTGCATGTTGGGAATGACGAAGAGGTTGTTCATGTGGTTGTTGATGGTGTGGAGGTGGTGTTGCATGTCGGGAGTGATAGAGAGAATGGCGGGATGGGATTGGAGTTGTGATTTGAGAGTGGAGGGCTGGTGGGGTTTGAGTTTCTGATCAATGGTGTATACAAGGGGGTCGGAGGAGAGAACGAGAGTGGTGGTGGCTAAGCCGTCGGCGGGGGTGAACTTGGACGAGCAGTTCGATAGGCAGAGCAGGGTGATGAGGTGTCTGCTGTGATTCACAGTGGCCGTAATCGCTTAAGGCGGCGCCGGTGTTCTTCAAGGACATGACGTAGCTGGAATGGTCCGCTACTGAGATGATTTGAATCTTGATGATTCAAATCAGGGGAAGAACTCCGAAGAAGAAACCAAAAAAGAAGAAGAAGAAAGAAAGAAAAAAACTTTTGAGGGTAAATCGGTCTTTTTGTCTTCATTAAGTGACTCACATGTGTGGCACGTGCAAAATTTAACGGTTCCGTGACGGAATTTGGTCGTAGGTACGATGTTGATACAAAAAATGAGTCCAGGTATCACATTGATAACTTTGTAAGTTCAGGTATCATTTTGACAATGCTCATAGTGTCCGGACACTGTTGGTGCATTTTTCTCAAAAATAATTGGGTCGGTAGAAAAGAAAACGAGAAAAATGCATGCAGTCCGTGGTACAATTTATTAGATAGTTTTAGTCTTTCAGACTCTAGTTGTAGGCATCAGGGTTTCCCAAAAGGTAGTTCTCAATGATCTTGAACAAACCAGCGGCTCTTTCTTTTCCGGCCTTGACGTGCTCTTCCTTGATTTCAACCTCACCTTTGCAATGGTAGTGGCTGGTGCTCTTGATGATGGAGCCTCCACTCGGAGATGCCACCAACTTGATCTCGTAAGAGATTTTCTCAACTTTGTCTCCGATAGCATCCCCTTCGATTATGCTGTAGTTGTAAACAAAGTTGTCTTTGTCAAGTCCATCAATCTGGTGTTTCACGTAACTGTATTCGCTTCCTTCACCGAGGTGAATCTTGTTGACGGTTCCAACACCTCCATCACCTTGAACGATTTCGGCACTCTTCACAGCCTGTGGGGCAATCTAGGGGATGAGGTTGTCAGCATCGAGAACAAATGCCTTGTACAATCTTGGTGGTGGGATGACGGAGGTGAACTCGGTTTCGTATGTGAACACACCCATGATGATGATACAAGAACTTCTTAGAAACTGATCAAAGAATTGAAATGTAGAAGGAAGATGATAGTACTGGTATTAGTGTGAGGAAATGTGAGGATTGGAGGTGGTATTTATAGTTGAGGATGAAGCTCATTTTTGTATATTAAAGTCATCAAACAGTTTAAACAATTGAAACTTTCAAAGAATATATGTTAATTTCGATATGAAAAGGAGTTTCTAATATTCAACTCAATGAATTATTGTTTATAGTCTAAGAAGCCGTCTTCCATATATTGTTGATTTGAGGACTTAGGAAATCCAAATTGATCGAAGTCTGAGTACGTAGTTGTACAGTTGTACTTAACGATATTACATAAATTAATCCTAACGCGGAAAAATGAACACTGATCCGTTTCAACAGTACAATAGTATATTATATAAATTATAATCTCAAGTCTCAACATCACTTCTTAATGATTCCAAAAGATTGAAGACAATTAGCAAAGAACCCAAAAAAAAAAAAAAATGAAATAGCCATTTTTGACTGGATCACTACGCCATTGTCGATGTTGACTGCGAAGAAAGCTATTGAAAAATGAAAATTCAAATGGAGTTTAGAAGAAGACATTAAAGCCATTTTTTTTTCGTTTTTTTTCTTTTTCTTTTTTGGTTGTCTAGAACCTGACCCCAATTAGCTCTCCCTTGCCTTTTTGGATATGCCGTTTAGTTTGCGGTAGTGGATTATCTTTTATGTAGTGGTAAATCAATTTCCGCAGTCTGCAAGATTGTAGATTAAGTCACTACTCGTAATAAGGAGTTAGTTATCGAGCACCTTAGAAGTTGATTTCTGACTGTATTGAGCTAGCTAGATTATCAGAATTCAAAATGAATGTATCGACTTCATCCCTTTAAAAAATGAATGTATCAACATCTATGCTAATGTAAATAATTAAGAAAAACACTATCAACAAATCAAATATTGTACTGTTTTCTATAAGATAATCAAATCTGTAAACTTGCAAATGATGGCCTCATCATGACTTTTCTTTATATTCAATAGCCAATGATTAGATTTTTTAGTATCTCATAAGATATCAAAATTATATGAAATATACAATGACAACTTCATGTTTGACGACGTGCTTCCACTACTACTTGATTATATTTAAGAAAGTGTTTCCATTGTCAGGTTGTTGTCAATATCGGATATTTCAGATACATATCATGGTGAGAAAAAAAAAATACGCATTGTAGAAAGAGTCGTTGAAAGTATGTAAACCGGCTGGACTTATTGTCACTATAGGTAACTTATGATCAACATAATTAATGTTGAAACCACTACAGATGGTCGAGTTAGTAAGAACCACTAGGTGTGAAACTCTCACATCAGGGATCAAATCCCGCCGACGCTGATTAGAGTTTAAATCTCAATCTATTCTTGGTGGCTAAGGGGGAGGAAACGTTTTGACATGACCCCCCTCCTCCAGCACGGATTAGTCTCAGGGACTAGAAAACTTTTGAGGATATCGACTGATCTCAATCAAAAAAAAAAATAATAATTAATGTTGAAGATCATAGAGGTTAGATATATAGATTATCAGTGAGCTGTGACATGTTGGTAATTCATAATTTTAATATTATGAAGGTCATGAGTTTGATTCTTACTGACATATGTAAGGATGAGATGTGTTAAGGATTTAAAAAAAATAGAGGTTAGATAGATAGTTAATTACAGATAATCTGAAATATCTGTAAGTAGTGTGAACTTTGGGTGTGATACCAAAGTTTCTAGTAGAGAAATAAGGCTTCCTAATTTTCACTTTCGTTAGTCTGGCTTTACAGCATGTCATGTCCTATTTTTTTTTTTTTTTTTTTTTGTTGATTTGAGGAGTCATGTGGTTGCAGTTGCACTCCTCTCCAGTCTCTCCACCCTCAGTGGTGCGTCTCCACCCTTTTGTGGTGAGGTTTTCTGAGCTTTGGTCTTAGGTTTAAATCTTTTCATGTCTCTTTTCCATTTTATCTCTCCTTGTGCTTGCCCAATTTCTCATCAGATTTCCAGATCTATTCTCAAACCTCCCATCCTCCTCCATCTCAGACACCTCACCCCCTCATCTTCATCCAACTTTTCTCTTTTTCCACAACCCCATTTTCACAATCAACCCTTGGAGTCTCGACAGGGATCTGTTCACTTAACTTCACACTTGATGATTGCAGTAGTACCGGCAAGTCACCGAAGTTTGTGGACATCGCCGGACCAATGGTGTTGTGATGCTTGGTGCTCTCCACCTCCATGACTACCTTTACTAAGTTCTCTGTTTTTCTGTTTTCTTCCTATGCATGCAATTTCGGTGTGGAGAATGATGGTGGAGAGTTATTTGGCCTCTGGAAGTCAAGCTTCCGTCGGAGCTCATCTGGTCATGGTGGTACTCACGGCGGCTAGCTTGTGTTGTTGCGAAGACTTTGGTTTTAGATCTAGGTTTTCCGATATTTTGGGCTTTTGGGCCTCAGCTTGTCAGTTAGTTCTAGTTTAGGTATGAGTTTGTCTATTGGGTCTTTGGGCCTAGGACTCCTACTTTCTCAGTATTACCTTTGTAATATGGGTTTCATATAATGAATGAGTTTATTTGACAAAAAAAAAAAAGTTGCACGCCTCTGTTTATTCACAGAAAAGAAATTAAAAAAAAAAAAAAAAACTTCAGGGATGACAAAATTTCGTTATTAGACTAGGATATGCACAAACAGTTCCTAGAGTTCTTTCAAACCAAGTTTAGAGTTAACATTTTGTAAAATTCTCAGCAGTGTGAACTTCGGAAGTTATTTTTTTTTTCCCATAGGAAATAGAGCTTCATAATTTTCACTTTCTTTAATCTTGTTTTACTACATGTCTTATCATTTGTTTTTTGTTGGTCGAGGAGTGGTATGGTTTCAGTGACTCTGTTTCTTCTTGTTTTTTCTTTCTTGAGGAGTCGGGTTTTAGTTTGGTTGTAATTTTTTTTTCGTACTTAATAAAGGCTTATACAGGGATGCACCCGGTATCTGTTTATTAAACATAAAAGAAATTTCTTCCATGAGGAAAAAAATTTCTGTGTTGTCATCGCTCGCAGGCTATGATCCGTAGAAACAGCTCCTAGAGTTCTTAAAGGCCCAGTTTAGAACCAGTTCTGTAGAATTCTCATTTGTACTAGCAGTACAGTATCCACAATCAGTAAAGAATAAGCAGTGAGAATTGGCAAACACTATCTCTTACCAGATGATTTTCGGTTTATTTATTTAGATTCAAATCCACTATTATTACAGTACAATTTGCCATATATAACCGAAGTGCAAGCCAAAACAATCTCTGAAAGGAAGAGGGAAAATAGCAAAGCCACACCAAATGACAGAATCAAGAGCAGGGCACAACACTATTATTGTCCATAGTAGCACTCAATACCACTATCATATAGATAGGTTTAGTTGTATTCCTCGGGATGGGCCAAAAGGTGGCTCTCAATGATCTTGAACAGACCAGCGGCTCTTTCTTTTCCGGCCTTGACGTGCTCCTCCTTGATCTCAACCTCACCTTTGCAATGGTAGTGGCTGGTGCTCTTGATGATGGATCCTCCCTCGGAAGCGACCAACTTAATCTCATAGGAGATCTTCTCAATCTTGTCTCCGATGGCATCTCCCTCAATGATGCTGTACTTGTACACAAAGTTGTCTTTGTCAATTCCGTCGATCTTGTGCTTTACGTAGCTGTATTGACTTCCTGCATAAAATGAGATTCATGAATTAGATGGATGGTTGCAAAAATTTAAGACATATTCTTTTGTAATGTATATTTGAGCAAAAATTATAACAAGGCCTTAGAAATTAAAATCAATGATGCAAATTACACTAACCTTCACCAAGGTGGATCTTCTTGATGGTTCCAACACCTCCATCACCTTCAATGATTTCGGAACTCTTCACTGCCTGAGGGGCAATTTTGGGGATGAGGTTGTCGGCATCTAGGACGAAAGCCTTGAACAACTTAGGTGGTGGGATGACTGAGGTGAACTCGGTTTCGTATGTGAACACACCCATGATGATGATTAAAGAGCTAAATGGGAAATGATCAAAGTAAGAATGATTTGTGGAGGAGGCTAAGAGTGAATTGGTATTGGTGTGAGGAAGTGTGAGGGTTGGAGGTGGTATTTATAGATAGCTTGAGTGGCCGAAGCTCACCCGTAGATCAAGGATTGAGTTTAAAAAAGGGACTTTTCAAAGAATTAATGCACATTTCCATGTGAAATGGACGTCTGAATTTTCAATTCTATGGATTGTTGTTCAAGTCTAAGAAGCCGCCTCCAATGGGTGATTTGTAAAAAGCAATTTCTCATATACTATACTATCCTGTTATAAAGAAGACTTTGAACTAAAAGTACTTGGACTTGATGACAGATATGTAATCCTAACATGGAAAATGACTATATTTAACTCTGCCACAGCTACATTATGTAATTCTATGCTAGGATACAATTAAATCAACAGGTGTAATCAATTATATAATGTTACAGACTGATTAAAGTCTTTCAGAAGCAAAATTTCCCAAGTACATAGGACTGTTTTGGCGAAAACAAAGATGCATATTCCTGCGGCAAGCAAAATAAGATGCACATTGACAAGGATAAAAACCAAAGCAGTCTAAACACAACAGTAAAATTCGAGACCAAGTCTACGTGGTTTTTTCATGGACCCTTTCCTGGCTAGTTCTGTGAACCTTCTCTTCAAAGTTCATTCTAAACATTGGTCTTCTTAATAATTGAGCTCATACAGTATACATTTACTTTATATATATATATATATATATATATATGCTGCTGATCTGTATTGCCTTAACACAGAAGGCATTAAGGGTATGATGTTTATATGGGTGCGTCTGGGCTACGCCGGGCATAACTTGCGCCCATGTGGGGTCCGCATTCCTGGAGTCTTCATGTCCACACAATTTGAATGAGAAGGGCACAGTAGGAATTGCCCACTTCGCTACCGTTATCAGTTCAAAACAAGCCGTTATGGTAAAAAAACGAAGGTCATTCATGACAAAGAACCATCCCAAAATTCCCAAATTCCAATCATCCCAATTCCTCTGCAGCTGTCCACCGGACAATCTCAACGGCCACATCGATCCTGGATTTCTCTAAGCCGGAGACCGAGTCTCTTTCTACAGGAGAATTAGCCTTTTTGCGCGACTCGATTTCGGATTTTGGGTCTTCGATGGCGTTGAGTGGGATGAAGAAGGTGAAGGCAGGAGCTCCTGGTTTTCACTGGATCAAGGAGAAGTACCACAAGACTACCGGAAAGCAGATCATCTTTGATTATTGCCTTCGACGACGGCATGATGTACTACCAATCATCACGAAGGGCTTCGACGACGGAGCGTACGGCCACTGCCTTGTCGCCGGATTCGGACAAGAAGTTAAGGATCAAGCTATATCGTTTTGATTAAGAATTTATGGGTTTTGGAATTTTATGGGCGAATAGATTGGCGAATTTGGTTGAGACTGTGATTCTTAAATTTGGATGAGGCTGTAATTCTTATTTGGATGAGATCGAAGAAGAATCAGTAAAATTGCAGAAGAAACCACTTTCAATTGCTTAATTTAAAACTAAAAGGCATTGCGGAACACCCTGCAAAGTTGGTGTCTTGGCTAAGGCACCGAGTATTTGGAGTGGTGCCCTCTAGGGAAAATTGTCCTTTTTTCTTTTCTTTTTTGTACTTTTTGTGTTTTTGTTTTAATTTATAATAACCTGAATTGTTCTAAATGGACGAACTTAAAAATGAGTTGGAAAGAAAAAATTAAAAAATAAAAACTACATTAAATTTTCTAGTAGACTTTACCTTCATTGAATTTTAGTTAAATTTTATATTTAGGTGTTTAGAACCATTTAGAAAAACTAACTGTGAATATAAGTTCCTTGAGTTCTTGTACATGATAGAGGTATAATATATATAAGAAATGGTCAAGAAAAGTGCTTTCATTGTATTAATTATATATTGAAAAAATTGAAAAATTGTGTTTTAGTCTTGGTAAAAATGAAAACATTGTGGTTGACCAAGTGGATCGTCGTTGGAGACGAAGTCGAAAGCGGATATTTAACTTCCTCCTCCTTGTCATTTTTGAAAAGTTCGCATCATTATATGGCAATATACAAGTTATACAGCACTATTAGGCACATAGGTGTTTCTAGTAATCTGCAAATACAAAATTGAAAATTGATAGATTTAAAATTTACGCATGTACTTAAGGCATATAAATAGGTATTATGTGAAAATAAATAAATAACTCTATGAGCCTTCATTTTCATATTGGTGAAAGGAGTCAACTCAATATACGCTCATGCTTCACTAAAGGGAACCGAATCACAGAGAGATAAATGTTCAGAATTTTTCACATGGGTTAACACATCTCGTCCCCACAAGAGTGTGAGCTCTGACGGATCCAGAAAAAAAGTTGTGAGCGAGTGGTTACGAGCATTTTATTTTGACGTATATAGAGTTTAAGGTTGACTATGTGGATCGAAGCCAAAACGATGACGAAAACATGTACATTTTTTACCATAGCCATATTTCCCCGTCTTGATAACATCAAACGGTCGAATTTGCCGATTTCTATTTCCTCCACCTTGTTCATTTTGGAATGTATACTTTTCCCTACAACCAATATACTTGCAAGATAATATTAGTAGGCATATTAAGATTTTGTGTAATCCAAATAATCAAAATTAAAAATTGATAAATTTGGTATTATCCATGTATTTAATGCTTATTAATAGGTAACAAGTACAAAAATTAACCTCATCGGTTGTCGTTTTCATATTCGTCAAAGGGGTTAACCAATACACACTTATATTTCCCTAAGGCCATGTTTGGTTCGCCGAAAGTAAGTATCAGGAAAGGAAACTTATTCATTTCTTGCGTTTGGGATGCAAAATGAAAGGAAATAATTTCCTGAAGGAAGGGAAAATAAGGGGGAAAGTGCTTCTTTCCAAACTTCAAAGGAATCACTTTCCTTGCATTTATTACTCATACCATATTATTTTATTACATTATTTACAAACTTTTTAGCAAGTTTCCTAATAACTTTCCTTACATTACCAAACAAACGAATTGAAAGTTCTTGGGAAATTTCATTTCCCTTCCCATGGGAAAGACCAAGGAATTACTTTCCTTTCCGTGAACCAAATGAGGCCTAAGAGGAGTTGAATCACGGGGAGACAAACATCCTGAAATTTTTACATGGGTTGATACAGCTCGTCCCTACGAGAGTGTGAGCGCTGACAAATTGAGAAAAGAAGTTGTGAGGGACTGGTTATGAGCGTTTTAGTTTGATGTGTATTTATAGTTTAGGGCTGACCACGTAGATCGAAGCCAAAACGAACGAAAACATGTCAATTTTTTACCTTAGCCATATTTTCTCACCTTGATCACATCCAATGGTCAAATTTGTCGAATTATATTTCCTCCACCATGTTCGATATAAAATGTATATTTTTTTTTCCTACAACCAATAAACATGCTAGACAACATTAGCAGACATTTAAGAATTTTTTGTGAACCAAATAATTAAAATTGAAAATAGTTAGATTTGACTTTACTTGATGTCTTGATCTTCACAGTTAGTTTTTCTAAACACTTGAATATTAAATTAAATTTATTCAAATAAAGTCTACCAAAAAATTTTAAATTTATTTTTAGGTCATCGTCTAAACGAGAACAATAACAAAAAAACTAACAAATACTGTTTATTATTATAAATTAGAACAAAGCTTTTCAAAAAAAAAAAAAAAAACAAAGAACAAAAAGAAGAAGAAAGGAATTAGATGGCTCGATCCCAAGCTGCCAGCTTATTAGTTATATAGTCTGTGCCCTTGCCAACGCACTACATGCAAGTTTATTAATGCCAACTCTACTTTTGTTTTTTATTATTAACTCAATTAAACTAGTTTCTTCTACTGATAGCCTGATACTTCTTCGTTCTCTTCCGTTTCCTTCCTCTGTTTCTCTTTCTCAGCAGTCACTACCATTTCAACCTTCTACCGACAAATACCCATCACTGTGAAAGTAAATTCCAACAGCAATATCTAATTTCATAGATTACCATTCAATTTACTGATACCATGACAGTGACGGACTCCTTCTTTCACAAAGATGTCTCCAACTTGTTCGACCCATCTCTGAGTCTATGGAGAAGCCTCCAGAATCACAATCTCAATTCAATCTGCTCATCTATTCACTTGTTAAATTTGATCGAACATTTAATTTCTAAACTTCATAATTCCATATATTCTTAATCAAAGAGGATCTAGCTTCGATCTCAGTTTTGCACATATGATTGGATTTTTCTTCTTCGTTTCTTGTTGAGCAGCTAATATCTGCATTGGGCTTGAGACTTTCTGAGATCATTGTCAAGTGGTTATGCATCAGTATTAAGTGGTGGTGGCACCTCTAGCTGATGTACAGTGAATATTGCAAGCAGAGGCTAGAGAGATGGATCTGCTTCCGACATCATTACCTCCACTCACAGCTCTTTACTGCTATTGGTTTTGCACCCTCTCTTTTGCTTGTTTGATTAATCTGCACCCTCTCTTTGAAATTCAAGAGGGTTGTGTGGTTGTCTTTCTGCCATTCCTCTTAAATTTCGATGCGGATCAGAATATCGATAATGTCTTCTACAGTTCAACTAGTGATGAGAGACCGAGTGGAATGACCACCTCGCCCCTCCGTTGAGAGGGATGGGACTGCAGTTAAAGATTTTTTTTACCCACTGCATCTAGCTTGTCGTTTGTGAAGTATTAAATGACTATTTTACCCCTCCGTTAACTTCAGTTTAGGGCGTACCATGCCCCCGGCGTAGCCAAGAATTGTGCTGTTTATATACCGTATGATCAGTTTGTCGGATAAACAACGACGAAATTCAACACCGCAGCAATCAGCTAGATGTCAACTGTTAGGTACTTTCAGTAGATTATCCCTGGTACAAATTAAACCACTATCTTTGGCATACATGAAAAGAATTCTTTTAGGCCCCGTTAGTGTGGATTTGGATTTGGACTCCTCAAATCCAAATCTATCCGTTTGGCAATTCTTTTTCACGTGTATTTGGATTTCAAATGATCTTGCTCAAATCCACACCCCAATTTTATTAAGAATTTGAAATTACTACTGAAGGGTAGTTATTTGAAATCACTTCTGTCTTTATCTAATCCTCTCTCTCTCCTCCATCTCTGTTCACCACCGACTCTCTCTCTCTCTCTCCCCCCCCCTCCCCTTTCTATCTCTGTTCACCACTCTCTTCTCCGTCTCTGTTTCACAACGACGCCGGTGCGGTGGTGCACTCACTGAAGGAGAAGGCAGGTTCATCCAAGACGGCAAACCGGAAAGAGTCGTGGTGGTAGATCCGACTGACCCGAGCGCCGAACCAAGCGAGAGAATCTGGTCGAAATCAACGGCACCGATTATAATCTGGGTAACTTTCTTCCCATGAAATCCTTTCGGGGACAATTGCAATCCAAACAACAATATTTGAAATCAGTAGATTCTGAATCATTGAGATTTTAAATCTGAAAATTTTAAATCTAAATTCAAATTCAGTTTCCAAACGGGGCCTTATAAAATTCTCTGTTCCCTGCTAACATAGATAGAATGGTCTCGGAAGACATTTCCAACCTCACTAAATGTTCCTTTCAGTTTGGATGTGAACTGGATTTTTGCAGGTCAATACGTACAGCCAAAACAAAAGTAGGTGCAGCATTAAGACAAGCAGCTAAGTCTTAAACCACAGAAAAATGAAATAGCCAATCTTGACTGCCATCCAATTTCAGTACACTGCCAAGGAAGCTTGCTATTGATAATGAAACTTGAATTAGAATAAGACCATCTAGAAGCCAAGTCTCTTTTTCTTTAATACAAGTGGGTTCTAAATTATATGGGGCTGGCGTACTTTCTTTGACCGTCTTGGCCAATCCAAAAAGAATGTACAACTTATATCTACAAGGATACTTATCAGAGTTACACCAGCTAGCAAGGTATAGGCGACCTTCAACCTCATAATCTATCTAATTACTCTATAAATATCAGTCATGGCATTTTCTTTTCTCACAAATCAAAACACCATTTCTTATATTAACCTTCCTTTGATCATCTTGTAAGTTTCAAGTAACTCAAAAACTGATAATGGGTGTGTTCACTTATGAAACCGAGTTCACATCCGTCATCCCACCACCAAGATTGTTCAAGGCTTTTATCCTTGATGCCGACAATCTCATCCCCAAGATTGCTCCACAAGCAGTTAAGTGTGCTGAAATCATCGAAGGAGATGGAGGTGTAGGAACCATCAAGAAGATCTCCTTTGGTGAAGGCAGCCAGTTCGGCTCTGTGACACACAAGATCGATGGGATTGACAAAGACAACTTTGTCTACAGCTACAGTTTAGTCGAAGGAGATGCCTTGTCCGACAAGATTGAGAAGATCTCTTACGAGACCAAATTGGTGGCATCTTCCGATGGAGGATCCATCATCAAGAGCACCAGTAACTACCACACCAAAGGTGACGTGGAGATCAAGGAAGAGCATGTTAAGGCTGGAAAAGAGAAGGCGTCCCACCTCTTCAAGCTTGTTGAAGGCTACCTCTTGGCCAATCCTAATGAATACTCTTAAACTTCTTTGCCGTTTGTCGTCCATTTCTACAAGAAAGTCAGCTGATATTCCAGGTGGATTGTTGAAACATTGAATGTACTAATGTATTGTATCAAATAAAAAGCTATAATAGCACTTTGCAAATTCGTTGTTCTATTCAATCTTAACTAAGTTAAACTATCATGTTACAACTATAGAAAGAAAAAAAAAAAAAAAATTCCTGAAAGATGGTCAAGAAGAACACCCCTGAACTAGCCTCTCCTAATCAAAATATATGATTTATGATTTTACGAAGAGACTGGAGTTTCAGTCTAGCTAGTAACTCATTAATCAAAACTACATAGAAAGCAAAACCCCTAAAATAAGAACTTGGGGAATTCACTTAAACCAAGAATGTGAAAAACTCTACGGAATTAAGTCAACGTACCTCAAAGTTTCAACGATCCAATGGCTTGCCTCCGAACGGATAAACATTCTCGATCAAAGTGTTGCCGCGAGAGAGTTACAATGTACGGCGTTGGTTTTAATTCGGTCGTGTGTTTGCTTAATTGATTTGTGTCGTAATGGGCTCAGTAAATTGTCATGGGCTCGTTTAATTATACACAATTATTTTGCCAGCTAATATGTTTTTATTCTTCCATCTGATTTCTATTCACGAAAAGTAAACTTTTGGTAATGACGTATGTTATGTATGGATCGAATCAAAAATCTTTCAGTAAAAAATTGAGTTTGTCTACGATACATTAATGTACCGATACATTAAGTAAACTAATTTGATTTCGAGGTAGATTGACTCTATACATTGGTAGACTAGTTTGGTAGTATTTTACCTCTATATCTAACTAAATCTACTTATGGCATGTTCAGGGGCGGATGTACATAGAGCCCAGCTTAGGCACTTGCCTAGACTGGATTTTTGAGTTTACATAGATTTGGTATAGGCAAGCTATGTGAAAATAGCAGAAATAGGGCAGGAATATGGTAAAATAGGCAAGCTTGGTACTGAATATATCCTTAATAAGTTTGGCATAGGCAAGCTATATATGTGAAAATGACATAATTAAATAAGGCAAAACTGGTAGAAATATGGTAGAAACGGGCAAAATAAGCAAGCTTCGTAGGATATATTGACCTACTGAATATATCCTTACTATTTACTTTGAGTCTTGCCTTACCTGAGAAACATTTTTGGATTCGCCCCTGGGCATTTTTACTTAATTGAAATGAAAAAGTCATGAATCGGAGACAACTGGAACTGAAGAAGTCATGAATCAGAGACAACTAGAATGAGAGAAGGAAAGAATCGGTATGGGAATCATTCTTAAACCCAAACCCCTGAACCCAGGTGATTATCAAACTAAGGGTTATTCATGAATCAATTTCTGATAATGAGGTGAAACCCACACCCATTCCAACACCTATATATGTTAGTAAATGTAGGAATCTCATACATTTGAATAATTGTCATACTTTTATATGTCAGTAAAAGCAGGAAATCTCATACATCGAAATAATTCCTTTTATTTCTATTCTCATTTCAGGTAAGTAAACGTGCGCTTAATGTGCCAGTATATTAATGTATTTTAGAACTTTTCTACATAATCAGCCTCTCCTAATCAAAATGGCTATGGACTATGAAAAGACTGGAATTTTAGTAAATAAGAATCCTCTAGCTAGATCTAGCTAGATTAATTGGACAAACTCTAACACGGTTATATTAAAAATTAAACAGTTACTAAAGACTTTAACCAGTCCTTTCCAAAAAAAGAAGAAGAAGACTTTAACCAGTAATTAACCAGGTTATATATACCACTTCATTCAGGGTCCAATTGACTCCCGGCCGTGCTGGTATATCATATATGTATGCTTTCCATCATAATTACTGCATTTTGAACTTCAAAATGGTGTTCCTGGCATGGGAAAAAACTAAAGCCCACAGATTTGTATAAAGAGGAACAAACGTTTTATTCTTTACTTATTCAAATGAAGTGTAAAAACTTTACGTACAATTCGTCATCACTGCAACTGCAAGCCAAAACAAGATCTGGCTTGGTACGACAGAAAAGGAAATGAATATCAAAGCCACACCAAATGATATAAAGAACATGAAACAACGACACAGTATAATGCAGTAGCATTATCATAGTTTGATTTAGTTGTAGGCCTCAGGGTTGGCCAAAAGGTGGTTCTCAATGATCTTGAACAAACCAGCGGCTCTTTCTTTTCCGGCCTTGACATGCTCTTCCTTGATCTCAACCTCACCTTTGCAATGGTAGTGGCTGGTGCTCTTGATGATGGAGCCTCCACTTGGAGATGCCACTAACTTAATCTCATAAGAAATTTTCTCAACTTTGTCTCCGATAGCATCCCCTTCGATTATGCTGTAGTTGTAAACAAAGTTGTCTTTGTCAAGTCCATCAATCTGATGCTTCACGTAACTGTATTCGCTTCCTTCACCGAGGTGGATCTTCTTGACGGTTCCAACACCTCCATCACCTTGAACGATTTCGGCACTCTTCACAGCCTGTGGGGCAATCTTGGGGATGAGGTTGTCAGCATCGAGAACAAATGCCTTGTACAATCTTGGTGGTGGAATGACGGAGGTAAACTCAGTTTCGTATGTGAACACACCCATGATGACGATACAAGAACTTAGAAATTGATCAAAGAATTGAAATGTAGAAGGAAGATGATGACAGAACTGGTATTGGTGTGAGGAACTGTGAGGATGGAGGTGGTATTTATAGTTGAGGATGAAGCTCACTTTTGTAGATTAAACAGTTATAGACAAGTCAAGGAATACATGTTAAGTTCGATGTGAAAAGGAGTTTCTAATATTCAATTCAATAACTAATTGTTTGAAGTCTAAGAAGCCGTCTTCAATAGTTGATCTGAGGACTTTGGAAAACCAAATTGAAGTTTGAGTACGTACTTAATTTTTTTTTTTTATACAAAAAAAAAAAATCTAAGGAGAGACATGAAGTCAAAACTCTTTAGAGAAAAGAAAAAGTCTAAAAGACAGTTCCAAAACATATACAAGATTAGCACTAGCCCGTTAAATCAAAAATTGAGACACATAGTAGGTGTTCGAGTTTGCGGTGTCCAACTCGAATTCGTTTAGCCTTATTTGGTCTCCAATTTTTTGTGATGAACTTTTAGGATAGTCCTAAGAATCGAACATTTTCATCGTTCATAGTTGCTCAGTCTTCATTAAGCCCAGAGCCAAATTGAATTTAAGCAGCAATGCCCAAAGAGTTTTTCATTTTCCAAGTCATCCCAGCAAAATTTAGTTTGAGCTTGAGGTTCAAGTGAAGCAGATTCTGTTATGTAATTGTACTGAATATTACATAATCCTAATGTGGAAAAATGAGAATCGATCGATTTCAAAGTTCAACAATACATTACATCAATTCTACTCTAAACATCAGTTCTTAATGATACCATCAAGATTGAAGACAATTAGCAAAGAACCCAACAAAAAAAAGAAAAACAAAAAAAAATAGCCAATGTAGACCCAAAAAAAGCCAATGTTGACTGGACTATGCCATTGTTGATGTTGACTGCGGAGATTCAAAAATGGAGTTTAGAACAAGACCATCTAGAACGTGGTTTCCAATTTTTTATTTTTTATTTTTTTTCATTTTTCGTCTATATCATATATATATATTTATATATATATATATATATATATATATAGTGAGGGATCCATTTTTTTGGTCTTTTCTAAACCAACTTTTCGATCACATTTTGACATCTTAACCGTTCATTTTTTAGGTCTTAATATATAGATCATTTCTGCAAATTTTCAGCCAAATCGGTGATCGTTAAAGCATTCAAGATAGTGATTTATAATTATAAGTATGAACGGTTCAAGTTTGACAGATTTGGTTCGTCTATTGATTTAATCTACTTTAATACCTTAAAGATCACCGATTTGGTTAAAATTTTGAAAAAATGATCTACACATTATGACCTAAAAACTGAACGGTTGAGATGCCAAAATGTGATCGAAAAGTTGTCTAATGCCTTATCCCTATAAAAGACCCAAAAAAAGAATCCCTTAGTGGATATATATATATATATATATATATATATATATATATATAGACACACACACACCCAAAACAGTAATTGGGTCTTGGGTACATAGATTTCTCTTACCTTTTAGGATATGTATTTTATTTTCTAGTAGTAGACTATCCTTTATGTAGTGGTAAATCAATTTCCGCAGTCCGCAAGATTGTAGATTAAGTCACTATTTGTAAAAAGGAGTGACTTAATCTATATATATATATATATATAGACACACACACACCCAAAACAGTAATTGGGTCTTGGGTACATAGATTTCTCTTACCTTTTAGGATATGTATATTATTTTCTAGTAGTAGACTATCCTTTATGTAGTGGTAAATCAATTTCTGCAGTCCTCAAGATTGTAGATTAAGTCACTACTTGTAAAAAGGAGTTAATTATCGAGCTTCGATTTCATATTGTTTTGAGCTAGTTTATCATTATTCCAAATGAATGTATCGACAAATACGTTAATACAAGTTAATGTAAATAATTAAGGAAAACACTATCAACAAATCAAATATTATAATGTTTTCTATACGATAATTAAGCTAATAAGCTCATCATATTGTTATGAAACCCTAGAACGCGCCGCACGCGCCTAGGACTTCCCCAACTCTGTCTTGTGCTCGTCCGGAGGCACGTCCTTGCAACGTTGTCGTCGGACGGGTTGTTTTTCTTTCTCGCCGTTCGTTATTGACATAAGAGTGGTTCGTTTCGATGCTTGATGGTTGCTAGCGGTGGTTGGTTGTGGTTTGGTTGGTGGCTGCCATTGGTTGATCTGGTTTGGGTCGCAGGTGATCTGGTCGGAGTGATGATGGAGAGCTATCGGACTTGGGCGATTTGGTTGGTGCTTGGTGGTGGTCCTGTGGCGAAAGGGCTGGGTTCTCCTTCGTTCGATGGGTGGTGGCTGAGGTTGACATCTAGGCCTGCTCGTGAGAGCAGCCCAGATCCGGGCTGTACGGGATCTTTTCCGGCTTTCTCTGCGAGCACTCCTTGGTGGAGACCTTGGTGCGTGGGGCGACGATGGTGGGGCGCTAGCGGTGGACTGACTAGGGCGGTAGTGGTCTGGAGGCAGTGCGGCGGAACCGGTGATGCCACGTTGGTGGGTCTAGTGCAAGGTTTGTTGGCCTCGCTAATGGGCTGCAGTGAGTCCATTATTGAGTGGGCTAGAGAAGCTTTGTGGGCTCAGTTAGGCCCAGAATTAATTATAGTTTGTTTTACTATTTTAGTTTATTTTAATTTTCTAGTTAGCAATGGCTTTATGCCGAAAATAAGTCCCTATCGCATTTTGGTAGGGAGATGTGGGCTTTCGCCAGGTATGCACATTCAATGTGCCTTGTCTGGCTTAGCGAGGTTGTGAGCTATTTGCTTGATCAAATGGACGCAACCTCCTAGTGGCAGGATAAAATTGAGTGTCGCCGGATTTATTTTTGTGCGGCAACATAGTAGGAAAGCTGTGTTATCTGTAATTATGCTTCTTCGTTCTAGAGTTATATTTCCGGTATGTCACTGCTATGTCAAAGCAAATAGAGTAGCCATTCGTGCACTCTTTGCTAATTGGTGCTTGTTAGAATACATAGATTTTATGGAGAGTTCTGATATTATTTCAGGATGTTCTCTTTATGCTTATTGTAATTTGGGGTTCAGGCTCTATGTCCCCCCTTGTATTCTGCAATTTCATTAATCAAGGCTTGAGGGCAGTCGCACCAACCCCATTTAAAAAAAAAAAAAAAAAAAAAAAACTTGCAAATGATGCCTGGGCTCATCATGACTTTTCTTTGTATTTAATAGTCAATGATTAGATTTTAGTATCTCATAAGATATTAAAATCATAGGGAATATACAATGACAACTTTATGTTTGACGACGTGCTTCCACTATTATTTGATCAGATTTTCCACTGTCAAGTTGTTGTCAATATTGGACATTTTAGATTATCCGATACAAAGACACATCATGGTGAGAGAAAAAAAATTCGCATTGTAGAAAAATTCGTTGAAAATTTGTAAAACTATTGGACTTATTGTCACTACTGCTAAGTAATTAATTATGGATAATTTGAAATATCTATAATTTCGGTGTGACAACTAAATTGCTAGTAGAGAAATAAGGCTTTCTAATTTTCACTATCATTAGTCTGGCTTTACAGCATTTCTTGTCCTTTTTTTTTTTTTTGATTGAGGAGTGATATGGTTTCAGTCGCACTGCTGACTGCTCTATTTATTCACACACAAAAAAAAAAAAAAAAACTTCAGTGATGACGAAATTTCGTTAGGTTTGGATATGCAAAAACAATTCTTGGAGTTCTTTAGGACAAAGTTTTGTAAAATTCGGAATTTTTTTTTTCCCCACAGGAAATAGTTGTTCATAATTTCCACTTTCATGAATCTTGTTTTACTACATGTCTTGTCATTTGATTTTTGTTGATTGAGCAGTGGTAAGGTTTCATGCATCTTGTTTTTTCTTTCTTGAGGAGTTAAATTTCATGTCATATTTCAGTGGGTTGTATTCTTTTTTCCTACATAATAAATGTTAATAAAGGCTTATACAGGAATGCACCCGGTCTCTGTTTATTAAATAGAAAAAAAGAAAGAAAAAAAAAACTATTTCATGAGTTGTCATCGCTTGCAGGCTGTAATCTGCACAAACAGCTCCAGGCGGGAGTTCTTAACGGCCAAGTTTAGAACCAGTTCTGACTGTTCTGTAGAATCCTCATTCGTCCGAGCATTACAGTGTTCACAATCAGTAGTAAAGAAAAGTAAGCACCGAGAAATTGAAACACTAACTCTTACCAAATGATTTTTGGTTTATTTATTTAAATTCAAATCCAGGATTAATACATTACAATTTGCCATATATAAACCGAAGTGCAAGCCAAAACAATCTCTGTAAAGAAGAGGAAAAAATAACAAAGCCACACCAATGACAGAATCAAGATTCAAGAGCAGGACACAACACTATTATTGTGCATAGTAGCACTCAATACCACCATCATAGAGATAGGTTTAGTTGTATTCCTCGGGATGGGCCAAAAGGTGGTTCTCAATGATCTTGAACAGACCAGCGGCTCTTTCTTTTCCGGCCTTGACGTGCTCCTCCTTGATCTCAACCTCACCTTTGCAATGGTAGTGGCTGGTGCTTTTGATGATGGATCCTCCACTTGGAGAAGCCACCAACTTAATCTCGTAAGAGATTTTCTCAACTTTGTCTCCGATAGCATCACCTTCAATTATACTGTACTTGTACACAAAATTGTCTTTGTCAAGTCCATCAATCTGATGCTTCACATAGCTGAATTCACTTCCTTCACCGAGGTGAATCTTCTTGATGGTTCCAACACCTCCATCACCTTGAACAATTTCGGCACTCTTCACAGCCTGTGGTGCAATCTTGGGGATGAGGTTATCAGCATCAAGGACAAAGGCCTTGTACAGTCTTGGTGGTGGGATGACAGAGGTGAACTCGGTTTCGTAAGTGAACACACCCATGATGAGGATTAAAGAGCTTAAAATGAGAAGATTGAAATGTGGAAGAAGCTAAGAGACTATTGATAGTGGTGTGAGAAAGTATGAGCTCTAGAGGTGGTATTTATAGGTAAGGATGAAGCTCACCCTGTAGATCAGAGCTTGAACATAAGCAAGGGGATTTTTCAAAGAACATATATTCCCATGTTGAATTATCATTCTAGACTAAATGGGCTAATTCTAAGTTGTGAAATGGCAAATTTGTCATCCTAACGTGGAAAAAGGAGCATTCACTTTTAACATGTTTGACTTGCATGGAGTCTTTAGCTAGCTAAACTGTGAAGTAAACTATTGGAAATTTCAAAGAGAAATTGCAAATAAGAACATCTAGAACATGATGACCCATTCCATTTAAAGCCACTCAGCTACATATATAAAATAACTGGGGCTGGGTTGCTTTGTTTGACCATTCTGGATATATCCAAGAGAATAGTAAGTACAGCTTGCATCTACAGGGACACTTACTAATTCACAGTAGGTAGATATAGGGTAGCCTTCAACCTCATAAGTCATGACTCATCTCATCAGTAATCTATAAATACCACCCATAACATTTTCTTCTCTCACAACTCAAAACCTTCTCTAGGTCCTAAACACCAATTTCCATATTACTCTTTCTTTTTTATCATTATCCAAGTCATAAGCTGGTAAAGGGTATCTTCACTACTGAAGCCGAGTCCTCCGTTGTTCCACCACCGAGTTCACCTTATTTGAAGGAGATGGAGGTGTTGGAACCATCAAGAAGATCACCTTTTTGGGGAAGGCAGCTAATTCAGCTCGAAGACCCACAAGATCAATATGGGATTGACAAAGATAACTTTGTCGCCAACTACAGTTTGATCGAAGGAAATGCTTGTTCAACAAGATTAATGAGAAAAACATTTCCTTCAATCATATGTAGCTGTACACAAAGTTATCTTTGTCAATTCCATCGATCTTGTGGTGTCACTGAGCCGAGTTAGCTGCCTTAGAGATCCTAATTAATATTTCTTTTGAAAAAAAAAATCATAAATAGTCACTCAACTTAAATCCTGATTTTTAATGGTAAAATAGACGGTATGACCAAAGTGTAAGACAATGTTTAAAAAGAGTAACTAAAGTAATATTTTTAAAATAAGCGATTTAAGTGTCAACCAGGTGAAACTGAAAATAATTTGTGATTTTTTGCATAATTTTTGGTATCATGTTGTGTCCACTAATATTCCTGTTGAAAGAGAAGAAACTCAAGAAAGTAACTAAAAGAAATTGCTGCTAACAACCGTTTTTCGGATTGAAAAGTGTTATTCAAAATTGGAGCTGTATTTATGACAATTCAAAATTTCATGAAGTACTAGAAATTGTGCCCGTGCTTTGCCGCAGGTTTTGGAACTAACAAAATGTTATTTAAGGACTAAATTTAAAAGCATAAAAAATATAGTTGATATGATCATTATATTAACAAAAGATTAAGTCTTGTTTCATAACAAATGTTGAAGTAGATCATGTCCTAGTAACATCACCACCGGTACAGATGTTGTGGTAGTTTGCAAAAAATAGTTGATGATGTCCTTTGAAGTTGTTGAATGGGAGTGGACTGATCATCCTAGGTATTCTCTACACTAAGCTATCTTTGTAAGCATCTCGGACACGGTAATGGTTTTTTCTGGCTCAATCTCCGATCTACTTCTTCAATGTGCTAAAAATAGGTATATCTTACAAAAAATGGTCAGACTTGGCAATATGATTGCTGTTAAGACGAACTATCAGCTGATTATAAAATGTTAGATTCATCGTTTGCAAAAGCTGACAGTTGCTTGGAAGTCTCAACTGAGTTGTTGGCACTGGAAGTCAGAAACAATGATGTAAATATGGAGGTGGGGTGAGGCTAGAGGCTGGTTTTTATTTTTATGTGCAGAAATAAAAAGGGTAATGCAATCTAAGATGGTAAAAGTATGTCATGAAATTTATACTGTACTGTTTTGTGCAGAAGAATAGGAAAAGGGAGAAGTTACCTTTTTGGAAATTTGTTTGATGGTAATGGTGATGGGATTTGAGGAGTGGCCTGCTATCCGTGTCTGAATGTCTCTTTTTTTGTGGGTGAGACCTGGCTTGCTGTGGAGCTTGAAGGTTGGTCTTCTTGTCTAGGAGCAAATCGCTATGTATCCGGAAAGATTCCTTTAACAGTGAAGACTTGCTTAGTACCGTTCTTTAGTTTCATCAGTTTTAGCCCTCAAAGTTTGTTGCAGGAAATTGGGTATATAATTGTTCATCCTTCTCATCATAGTTATATATAAAATATTGGAACCCTACATGAATGTTTTGGCATATAGATAATCAAGTATTAAGTATCAAGTATCAAGTGTTATGTATGAACCGTCAATGATAGTGAAACTAAGTTTGCAGAAGTTCATGTCCGTGAAACTCATATAAATCAATATGAGCAGAAATTAATACTTGTACAAATGTACCCATGTTCTCAAACAGAAGTTAAAAAAGGTCCTCGTGACATTAATTGTTGACATTTCTTTTACTTTACCAAAGGAAGCATAATCATAAAATCTAATGACCTGAGTATTGATGTAAACACATTTTTCCAACTTTGCAAGATAACCACATGGGCTAATAATATGTAAACGATCAGATCATAATCCATCAGTTTAGCAATTAAGGAATTAATAACTCCACACACCAAAACACAGAACAATAATTTTGAAACTGTTCAAGGAAAACCTAATTTGTGTTTAGCCCAAACTCTAGATTACTTGACCTAGTGGTAATAGGATTTAATTAGAAGGATCTAGAATCCTAATCAATGTAGAATTACTTTCCTTGTATGATTGAGATTCTATGCATTGTAATCCTCTATATAAAGAGGCCTCTATTATCAATGAGAATACACAGCAAATTCCTCTCAAATTCAGTTTCTCTAAAACACGTTATCAGCACGAGCCCTAACCCTAGCCCTAAAAACAAAAAACCCGAAAACTCTTCTCACCAAAATTGCCGCAAGCTCCTAGCCCTTGTTAGCTATGCCCTATGCTGCCCCTGCAGCCCTTGCTCACCCGTGTGCCCCCTACTGCCCCTGCAGCATTGCCGCACGCCTGCTGCCCCCTGCAACACAGCAGCACGCTCGTTTCTGTGCAGATTAGTCTGCTTTCACTCACCGAAACGTCTTGTTCAGAACCTCTGATGAAAATACTTTCTTCATCAAAGTTGTTCATCTATGTCTCTTATATCTGACCTCAAAATTTCAGCCCTATTGGAGTCTTTTTGAGACACGTACACCATTCGAGGTGGGAGCTGTTCAGCATGCTCGTTTCTGTGCATATCAGTCAGTTTACAAGCTCCGAATTTCAACAAGTTTGATTCACCTAGGACTGAAGCTCGTCTGCAATCCTACAATAAGGATCGAATACGCTCTGCAATCCTAAGAGGTATGGTTTACTAAAAGTTCCCGTTTTTGAATTTTTTTTTATTCGTTTTCGCTTCTTTTTCTCGGGGACTTGCAACCTCCCTTCTTCTACCCCCCTTTCTTCATTATAGGGGAGACCAAATTAAGCCGAACTGTGGGGGTTCGTGCTCACTCCAAGCTTAGAGCTTGTTGAGATCTCCAAACTTAGAGTTTGTAGAGAATTTATGATCGACCACTTACATCATTGTTTCGATCTAATCCAATATCTCTTGGAATCGAATTTCTTGGAAGCGACTACGCTCGGAAATTCCAAATTTCTTGGAAGCGATAACGCTCAGAAATTTCATATGTTTTCGTGGTAGCCTATTTCGCTCCGAAACTAACCCTAATTTCTTGTTCTCTTTCAGGATGAGTAACCTGAACAAATTGGACTTTGCTCCATTGGGAACAACTGGCTCTGGATATCACAGGTGGGTTCGTGATATCCGCCAGCATCTCAAGGCTGATGGAATCCTGGATTTGATTCTCGAGCCTAGCCAGGACGTGATAACTGTTGAGCAAGCTCAAGCTTTGGAAGCAAATAGAGCAGCCTTAGAGGCAAATAAGGCGAAAGCCATCATCCTAATGACTCGTCATATGGATGATTCGCTCCAGTACGAGTGTATGAATGAAGAAGACCCCAGAAGGCTGTGGGTCTCACTCGAAGAAAGATTTGGCAACGTCCGTGACTCCTTGCTTCCTGACCTAGAAGTGAGATGGCATAGCCTCCACTTCTGTGATTTCAAGTCAGTTCTTGACTATAACTCGGAAGCACTTCGCATTAAATCCTTAATGGAATTCTGTGGTAAAGAGATCACAGATGCGATGTTGATTGAGAAGACTCTCTCTACCTTCCCCGTCTCTGTATTGATGGTTGCTAAGAACTATCAAATCGATGTTAATGCAAGACGGATCACAAGGTTTCATGAGCTCATTGGAGCTATGAATGTCGCTGAAAAGCATGACAATATCCTTGTAAAGAACTATAATTCGAGATCCGTGGAAATAGAGCATATTCCGGAATCCAATTATAGTCGCACCTCTAAGAGAGGGCGCCAAGAGCGAAACCCTAATATTAGGTATACTTTTGGACATTCTGATCCATATAATCGCTCTACTTGGGAAGGCAACCGCCAAAATAGGCGAACACTGAACCGAAGAGGTAAATGTGGAAAGAGAGAGGGAGGCAACGCCTCTGGCCATGTTGGTGGCGCCACCAACACTAAGAGCCATCTAAATGACGCTTTCAAAGCGCCTCAATCAATGGAATTCGAGCAAAGAGATGTATGTTCTCGATGTGGAGTGTCTGATCATTGGGCACACATTTGTAGAGCTCGTGAAGAACTTGTCACCGCCTACAAAGCATATTGTGAAGCAAGAGAAGCTCACTATGTGGAACAAGAAGATCAAGAAGATGATCTAAAGTGAAGGGTTGGAGACTACAAATCTGGCTGGGATCAATAGATCGCCAATTCTGTTTAAGTCTTTATTTTTCCAAGAGATGTAATAGGCAATTGCCATATACTTTGTAGTAAATGCCAATGGTTTAGTCTTTCTTCAAAGTAGGCTCACCCACAGTAAGTGTGATGTCTAGGAAGGTTTTGAGATTAGTGGTACTTAAGTGAGCCTTGCTCCACCGACATCTCTCTACTCACCTGGTCACATTTATTTTGGAATTACCGAAAGAAGTTAGACGACTACCATTGTTTTGCATTAGCTAGCATTTGGATTAGATTCTCCTAATGGTTAAGAGACAATGATGTACTCTGTTGGCTTATGAATAAAATTTCGAGTTCTTTTCATTATGACTCCATTTTGATTCTGAGCATATGACTTTGTGACTACGATGGCTGGGCCATCAGTATTAATTCAAGGACATGGAATAGCCCAAGTTCCACTTGCCAAATGGCACCTTGATTACAGCTGTTACAGAAACTCTCTACGCTTTTAGGGCAAATCGTACCCTATGAATAGCCAACGAATTCCATGCGAAAATGCATGTAGAGAACGGAAATGAGTTCCTTTGCAATACCTCTAATGATTGCGAACAAAGACGCATCTTAGAGAAGTTTATGTGTCTCTCTAGTGGACTCTATGTCACTATTCGAGCTATTAATCCAATAAAAGTTATGAGAGAAGATCTCTTGGATTTAGACACATATTGGCTTTGTCACGACAGGATAGGTCATCCTAGTCATGATATGATGATCCGTCTACTAAAGACTTCACATAGACATCTTTTCTCTACAGCGAAATGAAGCATGAATCAAAAGTTGATTCCTGGACTAAGTGTGACCGACGCTGCAGCCTAGGGCATCGCCTCCGTCCACCACCAGCCTAGGGCTGGCGTAGTCCCTATCCATGACTCCATGGATGGCGTCCATCATGGTGATGGCGCCCTAGGTTATGCTGCAATCACCAACTTGCTTCAAAATAGCGTTTCAGACGCTCAGACCTAACCAAAATTCTCATTGGTTGCTTCTAAAGCCTCTCGCTCATTTTACTAAGCCCGTTCCTTAGGGAAATTAGGACTGAGACCGTCCTATGCAAAGGATATGACAATACTCATTCTGTTCTTACAAAGAATCCGTAGGGATTTTGTGGATTGATTCAATCAACTTGCGGACGCTTAAATATTTTATGATGTTGGTTGACACGTAAACACGCTGGTCACGTGTTGTGCCATTGTCCACCTATAAATGCTGCTTATGCTACACTTCTAGCACATATCATATGACAATGGGCTCACTCCCCAAATCATCCTATTCAGTCAATTGGATTTGACTATGCTAGTGAGTTTACATCGAAGACTTTCGATGGATATTGCAATGGGCTTGATGTTGGACATCACATTCCCATGTACACACCCAATTGGTCTTGCGGACACGACTACGATGGTAGTCCGAACATTGGTAATGCGCACCAATCTTCTTACATCCGCTTGGGGTGATGCAATATCGCATGCAGCTATGCTAATTCGTCTACGACCTACCGCCACTCAATATACCTCTGCGTTACAGCTAGTGACTGGGTACACGTATTTTGTACTTACGTACATTTGAGTGAGCCATTTATGTGCCCATTGCGCCCCCACAGCGCACTATGATAGGTCCTTACAGACGAATGGGCCACTCAGTTGGATTTGAGACTCCAACAATCGTCCGCCACTTAATGCCCTTGCAAGGCAATCTCATTACCGCTAGATTTGCGGGTTGTCACTTTGATGAGACAGTTTTCCTGTCGTTAGGGGGAGATAGGAACACTGATGTTCAGCAGGAATGACAGAAATTGTCGTGGCCTGTCCCCACTATGTCTCATCTCGATCCCTATTACAGTGACGAGATCACACAAATATGCTGCAAACATGCCTGCAAGGAAGGACGTCCCTACGAGAGGACATAGCGCCACCCTACACGGAGGTAGGCATGACGCCAACGCCAAAGAGAGTGGCACTCTGGCGTTACAGGCCATGGCCCCAGCTAGGATGCGTGGGAGGCCCGTGGGTTCGAAGGATACTTTGGCACATTCCAATCATTTGATCATCAAGACTCAAAATCCGTCTCATGAGTATCTTCCGGGTTATGGTTATCGTTGGGGGACGCCTCAATTTCAGAACCTATTCCTGAGAATATAGAGCTCTATGAAACTTACACTAGTGTACATGAGACGTGGGATAGAAACTCTATCATAATTGATGATGTAGTCACGCACTTCGTTGCACATGAGTTTGTTGAGTCAGATGATATCGAACCACGCTCCGTTGATGAATAAATGCCAACGTAGAGAGTTTTTGGCCTAAATGGAAAGATGCGATCCAGGTTAAGATGGATTCTCTAATGAAAAGGAAGGTTTTCAAGCTAGTGATGCCAACACCTCCTAACATAAAACCTGTTGACTAATGGGTCTTCGTTAGAAAGCGTAGTGAGAAAAAGAGATGGTAATCTCGCCTTATGGCGCAAGGCTTCTCACAAAACGCCCTGGAATCGACTACGATGAGACATATTCTCTCGTAATGGATGTCATTGCACTCCACTACCCTGTCAGTTTGGTAGTTTTCGAATAACTGAACATGCAGCTTACAAATATGGTCACTACGTATCTCTATAGGGATCTAGATATGGAATATACATGAAGGTTCATGGTGAACTTCATTTATCCAAGTCAAGTGGCTCTAGACCATTGAGCGCGTTTACAAAGAGGTTGAAACGCTCACTAAAGTGACTACTTGATTGGGATGGGATATGCCCACGCGTTTCTATGACAAGTTTCAGATTCTATCGCGGTTCATGTTGGACATGATCTTCATTAGAAGCCCTTAAAGAGTTAAGGGAAACTGCTGAACACTTGAAATCCGAGTTTGAGATGAAGGATTTTGGGAGAACACGATTATGTCTCTGTTTGGAACTTGAGCATCGTGTCGATAGATGCTTAGGCATTTTTGACAAGGTCAAGCCTTCAAGCACCCCCATGATCGTCCGTAGTCTTGATCCTGAAAAGGATCCTCTTCGTCAAAAGGATGATGATGAAGATGTGCTAGAGGCAGAAGTGCCTTACTTAGTACAATAGGCGCATTTTTGTACTTATCTCAATGCACAAGACCGGACATCTCATATGTTGTGAACTTGTTAGCTAGATATAGCTCTGCGCCAACGCGACGCCATTGGATTGGTGTAAAAGATATCTTTCGATACTTGAGATGTATGTATGATATGGGCTTGTTCTATCCCTATAGAGAGATGATGGATTCGGACCCATCACACACCAGAAACGCCGCCAACGCTGGCCTGCGTTCTCTATCCCCATCCCAAAACAACATGTGTTTTGGAAGGTTTTGCTGATGTTGGGTATCTCTCTGACCCACACAATGGTCATTCCCAATCCGGTTAACTGTTCACCATGGGAAAGGACTGTGACATCTTGGAGGTCTATATAATAGACCCTAGTCGCTATATCTTCGAACAATGCAGAGATCATTGCTCTTCACGAAGTGGTTCGTGAATGTATATGGATTAGATCCATAATTATGCATGTTCGAACAATTGTGGTTTGAAGTCTACCACAGATGAGCCTACGAGCATTTAGGATAATGCTACTTGTTTTGAACAAATGAGGCAAGGCTACATCAAAAGCGACAACACCAAGCATAATCAGCAACAACAGACACTCCTCGAGATCAAAGTGAACTAGGTTCGATCTGAGGACAGTGAGGCAGACTTGTTTACTAAGTCATTGCCCAATTCCACGTTTGAGAAACATGTGGCAAGAATTGGCTTGCGGAAATTATCTGAACTCCCATGATCGTAGTCATCAGGGAGAGGTGCAGACATCAGGGGGAGATGTCTACATGTTCGTCTCGAATCGTGAAGGGTATGTTGTGCTCTTTTTCCCCTTCGACCGAGGTTATTTTTGTCCCACTGGGTTTTTGTTACTCGGCAAGGTTTTTAACGAGGCAACGAGAGAAGCACCGCGTTTGGGCAACACAAGGGGGAGTGTTCAAGGAAAACCTAATTTGTGTTTAGCCCAAACTCTAGGTTACTTGACCTAGTGGTAATAGGATTTAATTAGAAGGATCTAGAATCCTAATCAATGTAGAATTACTTTCCTTGTATGATTGAAATTCTATGCATTGTAATCCTCTATATAAAGAGGCCCCTATTATCAATGAGAATACACAGCAAATTCCTCTCAAATTCAGTTTCTCTAAAACAGAAACAATATTAATCATATTTAAACTGTTCCATTTCAGTTAAGATTTGGTTAGGAAGAAAACTAATGATTCTTTTGGTTGCTGCAATTGTGAAACACATGGTTTATACTTTTTGAATTTCAACATTTCCAATAATCAGAGATGTATAAAATTGATTCAAACAAAACTGAACTACACAAAAGTTAATAAAACAATAGCAGAAAAAGGTGAAAATTGAAGTGGAATGGGTAGGGAACAATCTCTACATACATTCATGATATAGAAGAATTTAGAACTGATCTTATCCTAGAATTTCATAGAATTTAACTATTAAAAAGCAGTCCAAATATACATTTAAATTCAATTTGTAGTATGTAGTTCAATAGTGAAAACATAATGCACTATGATTACACATAGCAACTTACCCAAATTCTAATTCACTCAAACAGCAAAGAAGCTGCTTCCTTTAAGCACAGACACACTAACCTCCAAAATCACAGTTCAAAGCATCAATACGAAGTCGAATTTCACTATAAATTTCTTTGCAACTGAAAATAAAACCATTTGCATTCAATTTTCTGTGAATTTAACTACTTTTACACAAAAGCTCGACCAAAAAACTTTTCTCTTTTGAATCCTAAGAAAGATAAAATATGCAATGACGAAAGTATTTTCCCCTGTATTCATTCCATACAGGATAACGAAAACTAAAATCTTTCAACATTAGTGAAATAACCGTATGATTGATTCTATGATTGGTTGCCCAAATCAGATTAAGAACCAGATCTCTTTCATTTGTTTTACTTTACTCTTTCTGTCTAACAGCGTTAAAAAAACCTGTTGTTCTTGCAATTATTCAAAAGCTAGAACAGAGGCTACATAAAAAAAGGAAATTTCATATATGAACTATGAACTTCGATTAACAAAACAAAGAAACAATAAAAGGTTTTGTCTTGAAAGATTATAAAAGCTGATAAATCAATTACTACAACTGAAAACATGAAAACGAAAAGTGAATTAAAGGTAATCACATTAGGTATATGAACAAAAGATGAATAACTATGATATTCATCTTGATTTTGCTTAGTTGAAATCTTACCAAGCTTTTACTGTTCTTGATTTTGATCGTTGACGTTGACTTTGACTAACAGTGAATCGAGATGGTGATAGCGGCTCCCCGAAGATGGAAAGAATCAACTACTTTCTTTATATATCACAATGAATGCCAACATGTAAATTGGCAAAAAATGAGTGCAAGGTTGTAATTCTTAAGGTCATTCCTTCAAATAATATTTCTATTCAATTTGAACTATTGCATCTGAAGTGAGAGCTATGAAGATCATGGGGTACCTGGACTTGAGATTATACAAATCTCTTCGGCATGATCTAACAAATTTGAGGAACCGATGTTGCTAAGAATCCTCAGGTGCAGATACCCAATCTTAATTCTTGTCAGAGAAAAACATGGAAATTGTTAGCAAAATCAATATTGTCTTTAATCAATATCTCCGAGCCCAAATCCTAAATCAATCACATATGAAGATTTAAATTGATTTTGAAGAATTTTTTTTTGTGGAAAAATCAATTAGATACCTCTTAAAATGAAGAAGATCGTCATCTCCAGAAAGCTCGAGCTTTGTCTCTCTTCGAGGAAGCTCAATAACCTCGTGCCGAGTGATCAAATGCAGGTTAGAGACGGAATATTGATTTGAGACGGAAATCAATCCCTTTGCCACAGAAATCAATATTCCTTGCCGCGTAATTAGGAATCAAACCCTCCAGTTGCTAAATATCTGCACCACTATCAAGTTGATAAGGAGAAGCGAGAGACCGAAAAAACCTGAACCTTCTGGAGTTCTGCCAATCTATTGTTGGCGGGTGTTTATAACAGACTGATAATTTAAGAAAAAATTAAGGGCAAAAGCGTCATTTACTTTGGGCTCGAATGAACAGTGCGACGCTAATGAATAGTGCAGCGCGAATGAACAGTGGACGCCCTTTAGATAATAGATAATTTCACATGAAAGAGTTCAAATTGAGAAAGAGAAAGAGTTCAACTTCGTGAAAGTTACTTGAAACAACATTCTTTCGAAAAGAGAGTTGAACTTGAGACGCTTGTCAAGTTGGACAGAAAACTGGAAAGCTCAATAAGCCAGAGATCAACTAGGGCATGTCATGATCGACAAGAAATAATATAGTGGTTTTTTTTTTTTTTTTGATTTGTCAATCACACGGTGTCCTCAAAGGCTTCCTAGGCCCAGAGACTAATCCGTGCTCGGGGGATCTTGTTAGAACGCTTCCTCCCCCTGGCCACCAAGAATATATTGGGATTTAACTCCAATAAGCGTCGGCGGGATTCGAACCCACCCGAGGGTTCCACACCTGGAGGCTCTTACCAACTCGACCACCTGTGGTGGTTATAATAATATAGTGGTTATACTGGCTGTACGTTCAGGAGGATTACCACAAGTTTTCACCATCATTATAGCAAAATTGGTCTTTTACGGCGCACATCTCATGTGTGCCGTTACAATGTCTTTATTAGGGTCATTCATGACATGTACTTTATGTGTGCCGTAAATTTAGTTATCTATTAACGGTGTGTGCACAATATGTGTGCCGTAAATGAATTATTTTATTAATTTTTTATGACTTACTATTCTTGCATGTCTTAAATAGTTATAAAGTATTAAATTTTGTTTTGATCGAAGTATTAAATCCCTTTGCTCTTGATGAAAGAACCTCCACTTGGAGATGCCACCAGTTTAATCTCGTACGAGATTTTCTCAATGATGCTGTACTTGACTACTTGTAAACAAATTTGTCTTTGTCCAGTCCATTAATCTGATGCTTCACGTAGCTGTATTCGCTTCCTTCACCAAGATGAATCTTCTTGATGGTTCCAACACCTCCATCTCCTTCAACAATTTCAGCACTCTTCACAGCCTGTGGGGCAATCTTGGGGATGAGGTTGTCAGCATCAAGAACAAAGGCCTTGAACAGTCTTGGTGGTGCAATGACAGAGGCGAACTCGGATTCGTAAGTGAACACGCCCATGATGATGATTTAAGAGCTGAAAATGAGAAAATGATCAAAGAAAGATTGAAATGTGGAGAAAGCTAAGAGAAGATTTGATGTTGGTGTGAGAAAGTGTAAGCCCTGGAAGCTCACCCTCTAGATCAAAGTTTGAGCAAGGGAATATTTCAAAGAATTAATAGTTCCCATATAAAAACAGACTTTTAATGAAAAATTAATAATTGTTCAGGTCTAAGATGCCACCCAAAAGGCGGTTGATTATAAGGTGTGAAAACCCAATTTTTCATCCTAACATGGAAAAATGAGCACAGTTTAACTGTTAGACTTGAACTATGTATTTTTCTACATAATAGAATTGAATACATAGCAAAGTCTGCCAAATCCAGAGGTCTCTGTTTTGAAGAAAACAGGGGCGGAGAAACTAAAGCAATTTAAACCCAATACTAAATTAGGAGCATGTGGAGTATTATTGACTGTAAAGTAATAGATAATAGATATTTGCAAATATAAGGAAAAAAGTATGAGCATCATGACAACAAACAAAGTCTTGGAGCAAAGAAAATAAAATGTAATAGCCAATTAATTGTGACTGTGAAGGAAGCTATTGAAAATTCAAAGTTATATTGAAAAAAGGTCATCTAGAACACGACCCCATTAATTCTTTTTATTGTCTTCTACCTTAGTTTTTAAGTTTTGGTAGTCTAGAACCCACCGTCCAAAGCCAAACAGGTACTGTAAGCTATTGGGATTGGGGTGCTTTTCTTTGACCATTTTGATCGTATCCAAGCGAATGGTACAGCTTGCATCTACTGATCTACAGAGACACTTATTAGTTCACATTAAGCTATTGGAAAAACCTTCAATGATCAGTAATCTATAAGTAATGGCCATACCATCCTCTTCTCTCACAACTCAAACACCAATTCTCTTATTACTCTTCTTCTCTTGTATCATTTCCCAACTCATAAACTGATCATGGGTGTCTTCACTTATGAAACCGAGTTCATCTCCGTCATTCCACCAGCTAGATTGTTCAAGGCTTTTATCCTTGATGCCGACAATCTCATCCCCAAGCTTGCTCCACAAGCAGTCAAGGGTGCTGAAATCATCGAAGGAGATGGTGGTGTTGGAACCATCAAGAAGATCACCTTCGGTGAAGGCAGCCAGTACAGCTCTGTGACACACAAGATCGATGGGATTGACAGTGATAACTTTGTGTACAACTACAGTTTAATTGAAGGGGATGCTATCTCAGACAAGATTGAGAAGATCTCATATGAGACCAAGTTGGTGGCATCTTCCGATGGAGGATCAGTCATCAAGAGCACCAGTAACTACTACACCAAAGGTGATGTGGAGATCAAGGAAGAGCATGTTAAGGCTGGAAAAGAGAAGGCATCCCACCTTTTCAAGCTTGTTGAAGGCTACCTCTTGGCCAATCCTAATGAATACTGCTAAACTTAACTGTTATCAGTTTGTTGTCCAGTTTTCAATTTTCAAGGTCTTCCAGTTTCTTTTCATCAGCATCTTGTTCCAGTTGGAATATTATGGAAAGTGAATGTATTATTTTCTATAAAATAATGAGAATCATCTGGTAATATATTGTTGTTAGCTTGCAAATTTTTTGTGCATTCTGATTTAAATGATGCATCTACAAGAAACTTAACTTATCTTCGAAATCCCTTGTGACTAAGCATTGTTTGAAGCCACAGATTGTTAAATATATTAGGATTTGAACATAGGATCTACCACTTCTACACCTGAGTTACAGTTCTTCATGGATGGCTATATTTATAGCATGGTCTAGTTTCGATTTTTTCTGTGTTTGTAAAAGTGACCTTAATTTCAGACTACAATTGTTCAAGAAATATTCTGGTCAGAGATAACAAAGATCTTCAGCAATGAATTAGATGAGGTTCAGAAAGTAACTTCTAATAAAAAACTCTGAAAATTAATAGAATGAAAGAAGGAACTGGAATGAAGTTTTGCAACTATCTTCTCTCATGTAGAACATTAACCATTGGTGATGAAATTCTCAGACAATATCAATTGTGTCACAACGAAGTTTTAGTAACTAGATTGTAGCACATCAATTTTCAATGGCATACTAGAATTACATACACAGACTTGTAACCATACTGGTAGATCATCTACGTTTGTATACATAACCTCAGAGTCTGACTCTGGCATTGAAAAAAAAAGGAACCACTGCTTATGTTATACATCTTTTTACAGTTTTTCAGTCTAAAATTATCTTTACCAACAAAATTAGATGCTTCTGGATTTGATTCAAATTAAACCTAAAACTGTTGTCTGCATTTTCGATTATATTACAGTGGATTAAAATATATTTCACTAAATAATTGATTGCCAGTTGGTATTGCTTATTCATAGCGTCTAACAAAGTCTTCAAACTCAAAATATTTAATTAGGAAAAGAATATTTATATGAAAAACCAGCTATTTATGAAGATTCCCATAACTACTAACAAAAACCTGGTCATTATCAGAACGTGAGCGGCAATATGCAGAAACAGGTTGTGAATTTCTTATACAGTCTAAGCAGTAAAGGAAAGTTTATCCCGTGATAAAAGTTAATAAGGATGCAATATTTCTAATATTTCTTCTAGCAGATATTAAAAGAGACTCAGAATAGATAAATGACACATCCAATCATCATAAACTCCAACAATATTATACTAATTAAAGCATTAAGAGAAGACTATATATGTAGCCTGCAGACATGTATATAATTTAGAACCATTTAATACAAATTAGGATATTATACAGACAGCACACCAGTTGGTTGGAACCAGTTGTTTGTCTGTAATTGGATTTTTAGACACGGCTTTGGGAGTTCTTCGACTAAAAGGAATAATGTGAATCAAAGATTATTCTCTTCTTCACATGGACAACATCCACAGAAAATTAATAAATTGCCCAAACTCCATTATGTATAGAGCCATCTTACACAGCATTCCATTCAGCCTAAGCTATAAATACCACTTCCATCCCTTATACTTCCTCACACCAATACCAATTCTCTCTTAGCTTCAATCCCTTACATTTTAGCTGCTATTTCCTTGATCAGTTTTTAAGCTCTTAATCAAAATCATCAAGTCATCATGGGTGTCTTCACATACGAATCTGAGTTTAACTCTGTCATCCCACCACCTAAGTTGTTCAAGGCCTTTGTCCTTGATGCCGACAACCTCATCCCCAAGATTGCCCCACAAGCTGTGAAGAGTGCCGAAATTGTTGAGGGAGATGGAGGTGTTGGAACCATCAAGAAGATCCACCTTGGTGAAGGTTAGTTAATTTTGTCTTTAAGGTTTATTTTACTGCACCCTTATACTTTTGATCATACTCTTAATTTGCATCACCATCCATCCTAATTTATAATTTTCATTATATGCAGGAAGTGAGTATAGCTACGTCAAGCACAAGATTGACGGAATTGACAAAGACAACTTTGTGTACAACTACAGCATAATCGAAGGAGACGCTATCGGAGACAAGATTGAGAAAATCTCCTATGAGATTAAGTTGGTGGCATCCGAGGGCGGTTCCATCATCAAGAGCACCAGTCACTACCACACCAAGGGTGAGGTCGAGATCAAGGAGGAGCATGTAAAGGCTGGAAAAGAAAGAGCCGCTGGTCTGTTCAAGCTCATTGAAAACCACCTTGTGGCCCATCCTGAGGAATACAACTAAAACTGTTGATCTCTATGATTGAGGCAACAATTAGTATTGTGTCACTCTGTTTTCTCTGTTTATTGGTGTGTCTTTAAGTTCCCTTTTTCTTTTCTACCATCCCCAAGCTGTCTCTGGCTTGCACATTGGGGTTATGACTGAACTTGCAACAATCTTGTATTTGATTCCACTTTCAATAAATAAAAGAGACATCATTTGTTAAGACCAAATTGGTGTATTCTCTAGAAGGCATTAAGGACTATTTTGGCATTACTTGTAGAGTTGTCAAATACACTTTCAAATGACCATAAGCACACCATAGATTAAAATGCTTAATACTTGGAGTAAAAAAACTTCAATGTATATGAGCAATTTCAGATCAGTCCTAAACTGATCTAAAGATTTTTTCCTCTTGCTTAATCATATATGCATGCAATTAACTTTCATAGTTTCATATATATGATAGACAAGCTCACCAGCTATGTGTTCAAGGCCTTAATGCAGACAAATTCATCCCAAAGATTGCTCCTCAAGCTGTCAAAAGTGCTGAAATTTAGATGACCGATGAATTCATGAAATCAGGAAATAACTAAAAGTGAAAACATTAGTTTATAAACTTGGAAACCTATCAAATGATCTTTGTTGTATATATTGAGATTAAAATAAAGTAAAACATAATCTTTGAAACATAGCCCAAAAGTGCAAGCTGGAAACTGCACTGGCTTGATAGACTGTTAAATTGCCAATGTCAGAAGAAAAAGCAGGACAAAAGAAGATCATTCTCCTAAAGGTGGTTCTTTATAACCTTGAACAAACCCAAGGCTCTTTCTTTGCTTTCCTCATGCTCTTCCTTGACCTCAACCTTGCTCTTAAAATGGTAGTTGCTGGTCTCTTTATGATGGAACCTCCTTCTGCAGAAGTCACTAATATTACTTCATAAGAGATTTTCTCCATCTTTTATGACATAGCAAACCCTTCAAGTGTTCTTCATGAATTCCTTCAGTATGATGCTTCACATCACTGTATTCACAATTCAGTTTTTCCATCATCTTCAACAACTTCAGCATTATTAAAAGCTCGTGGAGCAAATAAGGTTGTCAGCATCAAGACCAAATGCTTGAATAATCTAGGTAGAGGGATAACAGATGTGAAATCTGTTTCCCAAGTGAAGATACCAATGATAAAGATATAAGAGCTGTAGAAAATTATCAAAGTGTTGAAGGAAAATCAAGTTATGTGTGCCTAATCAAACTAGGAGTAGTAATAGGAGAGAGTTCTAGAATTCCTAGTCCTACTCGAATTAGTTTTCCTTGTAATATTAGAACATGTACTTTGTAATCCCTATATATAGGGCTCCTATTCACAATAATAGAATGACAATTCTCTCTACAATCTCTCTCAAATATCATATTCTTCAACACGTTATCAGCACGAGTTCTAACCACAAACCACAAACCAAAAACCCGAAAATCTTCTTCATCACCGCAGCTCCTAGCCCACGCTACCCTCACCTGCGCGCCTGCCCCTGCAGCACCTACGCACCCCTGCGCACGCATCCCTGCTGCCCCTGCAGCACCACTGCACGTCTGCTTCCCCTGCAGCACCAACGCACACCAACTGCATCCTTCTCCTTTTCTGTGCACATCCGTCTGCTTACAAACCCCGAAACGTCTAGTTCAGAACCTCAGATCAAAATCCTTTCTTCATCAAAGTTATTCATCTCTGTCTCTTCCATTTGACCTCCAAATTTCAGCCTTATCGGAGTTATTTTGAGACCTGTACACCAATCGAAGTGAAAGCTGTTTAGAAGAGAATCTGCTCCAAATTTCAACAAGTTTTTAAATTAAAGTTCATGCTTTCCGAAATTTAAAATTTCTTCTTCTTTTTCTCGGGGACTTGCAACCTCCCTTCTTCTACATCCCACCTTTCTTATAATGTGGGTTCGATTCTTGAAGAGCGGAATCGTGGGGATTCACGCTATTAACGAACTAAGAGCGTTCGTAAGACTTCGGACTAAAAATGTCCGCAAGCATCGATTTATGATCATATAAACATCATTGTTTCTGTCTAATCCAATTATTCTTGGAAATCGATTTCTTGGTAGCATAGCTCGGAAATCCTATTTATATTAGTTTTCATGGAAGCATTAACTCCGAAACTATCTTGTTCTTGTTTCATCTTTTAGGATGTCAAACACGAACAATCTCGATTTTGTTCCATTGGATTATGCAGGCAAAGGATATTTAGACTGGGCCATTGACATTGAGACCCATCTTACTGCCCAAGATTTATTGCATACAATCCAAGAGCTTTGTCCTATAGAAACAACTCCAGACCCTCAAACTGAGAAAGATAATTCCAAGGCACTTGCCTTCATGAAACGGCACATGGATAGTGACCTACAGTTTGAGTTCATAAATGAGGATACTGCCATAAACCTTTGGCAAGCGCTTCGCGAATGATATGGCAATGTCCACCACATCAAAACAACGATGCGTCTCTGTGGAAAAACAATCACAGAAAACCAATTGATTGAGAAAACCCTCAATACATTCCCCGTCCATGCTATGAGGTCTTCTAATTTATTTCGGACTCATGTAAATGCTAGACGGATTACAAGTTTTCAACAGTTTATTGAAGCTATGGCCACTGCTGAAAGACATGGCAACGAGCTTGTGAAAAGAGAAATTGATAGGCTTCAAGATAGCCATCAAGAGCATCGTCCTATGGCTAGAGAAAGTCGCCATCGACGTCATGATCCATACGATCGAAATGCTCAAGAAGGTAATCGCCCAAGGCGACAATCGCACGACCGTAGGAGGCGTGACTTTGAGGGAAGAAGGGTTGGAAACCATGGAGCCAACGTTGGCCATGGTCATCACTTTCCAACGCCACCAGTCCTAGGGACTATGCATATTGCGCCAATGCGCCTCAATCAAGGGAGAATCCTCTTTATGGTGTCTATTTCTGATATGGAACGTCTGATCAATGGACCTGAATTTGCAATGTACCTACAAAGGTAGTTGCATCATGGTGATCAAGACATCGAGTTCACAAAGACTTTAAATCTGGCGATGAAGACAAAATGCCGTAAATTTTTATTTTTAGAATAGTCTTTATTATTTCCAAGAATTATGTAATGGCAATATGCCTTAGTCAATAAATAACAATTATATTAACTCTTTCTCATGTGGCGCATCTAATAAAGTATGATGTTTAGGAAAGTAATTGAGATTAGTGGTACTTAAGAGAGCTTCGCTCCACCGACATCTCTCTCTACTTCCCTGGTCATATTTGATTG
Source organism: Rosa chinensis (assembly GCF_002994745.2). NCBI lineage: Eukaryota > Viridiplantae > Streptophyta > Magnoliopsida > Rosales > Rosaceae > Rosa > Rosa chinensis. Next base: position 49,544,233 of record NC_037091.1, read on the forward strand.
GAGTTACCAAACGAATAGAGTGACTACGATTTGATTTTTATTTTGGATTAGATAAATGGTCACGAAACTTTGATGTAATCATTGGCTATTATTAATAAAGTATCAATTTATTTTATCTCATGTCGTGGACATATTTTTCGAACTTTATTAAGCTTCAAAGATATAAGAGCCAATGGTTTTCATGTGGAAACACATTGTGAGAATGGACAAGAGTTCCTTTGTATCACCTCTAATGACTACGGACATAAAAGAGTCTTAGAGAAACTTATGTGTCGATATAGTGGGTTGTATGCAACCACTATTTGCATAATTGAATCCAATCATGTTATGAGAGATGATTTATGGGATTCTGACACATATAGGCTTTGGCACGACCATTTGGGACATCCAGGTCGTGATATGATGATCCGAATATTAAAGACTTCACACAGACATCCATTTTTCAGAACGAAAAGAAGTAAAAATCGAATTTTAGACACCAAAAGAGCACATGCGCCTCACGGCGCAGTTCATCCCCAAAACCGGCCATCCTTGGCCTACGCCGCCATCCCCTTGCGGCCTCAGGGTGGCATTGACGCCACCAATGCTCTTTCTACTCCAAATTTTGCTTCTAAAGTCAATTATGACTTCATGGCTCAACAAAAATCCTCATTGGTTGTTTCTAAACCCCATCATTTATTCTGCAAAGTCTGCTCTTTAGAAAAATTAGGATCGAGACCATCCTATGCAAAGGACACTACATAAAATATAACATTCTTACAAAGAATTCAAGGTGATATTTGTGGACCTATTCAACCACCATGCGGACCATTTCGATATTTTATGGTATTGGTTGATGCATCAACACGCTAGTCACATGTCATGCTATTGTCCACTAGGAATGCTGCATTTTCTAAACTCCTATCACAAATTATTAAGTTAAGGGCTCACCACCCTGATCATCCTATTAAGTCTATAAGATTAGACAATGCTCGGGAGTTTACATCAAAATTTTTTGATGATTATTGCATGTCCATTGAGATTGATGTTGAATATCCAGTTCCTCATGTTCACACCCAAAATGGTCTCGCAAAAGCCGCTATTAAACGACTACAAATGGTTGCTAGGGCATTGGTAATGCGCACCATTCTCCCTATTTCTGCTTGGGGCTATGCAATATTGCATGCAGCTGTGCTTATTCGTCTGAGACCTACTGCCACTCAACCCTTTTCTGCGTCCCAGATGGTGACTGGGTATGAGCCTAATGTCTCACACTTACGCATATTTGGGTGTGCAGTTTAAGTGCCAATTGCGCCACCACTGCGCACCAAAATGGGTCCTCAACGATGATTAGGCATTTATGTTGGATATGATTCTCCAACAATTGTCCGCCACTTAGAATGACAAGACCCGCCCCAAATTTCACCCCGAAATCTGGGGTGGCCCTGCGGGGCCCACCTTAGAAGAAATTCTACCAAAAATTTGGCGGAACTTCACCTAAAATGGACTACCCAAAACCTGTAGAAAGCATATTTACACTTCTAAATCACCCATCCTTATTCTTCTGGAGCCACCCTGCTCCCCAAATCAACATCAACCAAATTCACAACACACAAATCTCAACTAAATAACATTAATCCCTCAGGTAATCAAAGCAATTATAATAGAAAGGTAAATAAGGAAAACCTAATTCAAAGGCAAACGCGGAAGCCATGCTGTTGACTATGCCTCAACTCCATGTACGCCCGACCTCAACTAATTTCACCTGCACACTGGGCATTTGAAACCGAAGGGCCCAGGGAAAGTACATAAACACACGTTAATGTGAGTGGACAAAAATAAACAATTTTAAATAAAAGGGATTTTATACTTTCCCACATTTATTTCTCTAAAAACTTCCGATGCATGCAATGTTTAAGGCAAGCAAAACCAGAGAAGTTCTATACAAGAAAAACCGACTAGCCCCGCTAGTCACAAACTAAAAGAAGAGATTGAAACTCTGGTATTCAAGAAAATAAGACTAGCCCCGCTGGTAAAACGGAAATCGAACTAGCCCCACTAGTCAAAAGTAGTAAAGTGAGTAGGGGAAGACGATAGCCATACGAGTGAGCCTCCCAGGCTCGGGTGATAGCCTCCCAGGCTAAAATACTCCCATTACTCCCGTAATATACCCTTACGCCACTAAGTGTAGCGATAGGATACCGGGCTACAGAATTACTGTCACAGAGACAGTAACCTGCGCCACAAAGGCGGAGGGCTACGGTGATCCCATCACCGCGCCACAAAGGCGGAAAATCAATGCTAGCAATGATAAGTCACCCAAAGTATGGCAAAAGAAACCCGAAAACCAAGTAAATCCATAAGTACATAAAGCTTCCCCATCTCTCATAAATGAATTTCCAACGACGTGTCCCACATGCCAAGATCATCTCAAATTCCAAAATAAATAGGAGAGAAATAAGCATATTCCAATGACGTGACCCTGCACGCTATAAAATCTTCAAATAGTCATAATTATCAAACCAAATTTATTACTAAGGCATTCTCAATGCCAAAACCAAAGATCGATTAAATAAACAAGAAATAATTCCATCGAAATCCCATTTCGAAAAAATCTTTCAGAAATCTCAAATCGATGAATGAAAATAAATATGAAATTCCAAAATCACCGCGGAAAATAATTCGTCGAAAGTCAGCAAAAATTATAATTTCGAAACCGAGCATAACGGAAATTAATATCCGAAATTCATGACCGAGGTAAATCATAATCCATCTCAGAAAATCATTATTGAAAGCAAATCCATGAGATAAAACAAACTGAAATTCCGGAACAAATAATATGCTCGAAAGTAATATGATAAATAAATAAAGCATTAATTCAAGAAAATAAGCGCATGCATCATTATTTAAAACAAAAGTCCACTCACAGTACTATTCCGACAGTCACGCATTCGAGTTCCGTCATCGAGCAATAGCTCAGTACGTCGTCCTGTACACAATTATATTCCGTGAATAATTCTTCAATAATTTAGTATGATTCCTAAACTCAATTCCTCATAAATTACATCTCCCATTCTCCTCGGATTCAGCCCAAATTACACCACTAATACCAATTCGTTAATTTAAAGGTTCCAAGGCAGAACCGGGAGATATCCGATGGTCGGATTCTCGTAATTCGATAATCGAAACCCTAAACTTCAAAAATTCATAATTAATTCCAAGTTTCTCCAAAAATTACCAAACTTAACATACAAGCTCTACACAATTTATAAGATTTAATGGGCTAAAAACCGGAATCAAAGCACTGCCCTACACGCCTCCACGCGCCACCCACAGTGGCGGCGCGTGGGGCTCACGCGCCGGTGGCCACCACCTCCAATGGTCACCAAATTTTGACAACAGCACCTACTCAACACACTGATCATTTTTCTCAATGACAACACATCCCAATTTTACCTTTAAACAGTCGAATCCAGCCGGTGAAGAAAAACCCAGAAAACTCAAGAACCCTAGGATCGGGTTTTGATCAATTCTCCCTCTACACTACAAATCATGGCTTAAGGTTAGAGCGGAAATGATCCTTGGCAAAAACCGCACCTTCGACGCCGGTTTGGTGGCCGGAGACGGCCGGAATAGCCGGAAATCGACAAAATTCCCAAACTGCTACAGTGAACTTCACGGCTCAATTCTGAACCGGCCGAGCCACAGCAAAACACCACCACAGGCGTGACAAGGATGAGGAGGCGAGCTTGCCGGTGCCCTGATTCCATCGTGGGGTGGCCGGAAACGGAAGAATTCGCCGGTGGAAGAAAACGGCAGAAGGGGAAGGAAAATCGAGGAAGAGGAGAGAGAAAATTCGGTAGATTTCCGAAAATGGAAATCTACCATAGTAACTCAGCTATTTATAGAAAGTTACCGTAAACAGTAACCATAAACAGTAACTTTAATCTTTCGCTTATAAATTTCGCGTACGAACTCCGATTTTAGCGTACCACATATGCACGCGCTCGGTTTAACGTCCCCTACGACTTTCATGAAGAATATTTTCTCAAATTTTGGCCCGAGCAAAAAGTCAACTTTAGGGCCACTAAAAGTACCAAAACGACAATAAAAGTAAAAGTAAAAGTCGTTTACAGTCCAAATGTCTAGTAAAACCGTAAATTAAGGTTCGGGACGTTATATAGAACCCTTGACAGGCGATCTCTTTACCGCAAGATTTGTGGATTGTCACTTCGATGAGATAGTCTTCCCGTTGTTAAGGGGAGATAAGAACATCAATGTTCAACAGGAACGACAGGAATTGTCGTGGTCTGTCCCCACTCTGTCTCATCTTGTTCCCCAAACCGCACAGTCTGAAATTGAAGTGCGGAGAATTCTCGATCTTCAGAACGTAGCGGAATAGATGCCTGATGCGTTTTCTAATATCCCTAAAGTGACGAGATCACATATACCTGCTGCAAACGTGCCTGCAAGGATTGATGTCCCTAAAATTAGAGGACATGACTCCATCTCAAGGTTATCTGAGCATGGCGCCAACGTCCCCTCCCTTGGTGAAGTTGTGGCTAGGCCCACGGCTCCTTCCAGGAAGCGCGGGAGGCCCATAGGTTCAATGGATTCTTGCCCAAGAAAGAAAGCGAGTTTGGCACAAAATAATCCATTAATCATCGATGTAAATAATCCATCTCATGAGAATATTCCGGATTATGGTTATGTTAAAGAGACATCATTGGGGGACGTTCCAATGTCAGAACCAACTCTAGAGAATAGAGAGATCTCCATGAATTACACTAATGTACATGAGATGATGGATAGAAATTCTATGGCTATTGATGATGCATTTTCATATCATGTTGCAAAAAGAATTATAGAGTATGATGATATCGAACCTCGCTCTGTCAAAGAATGTCAACGAAGAGCGGATTGGCCTAAATGGAAAGATGCGATCCAGGCTGAATTGGATTCACTAGCAAAGAGACAAGTATTTGGGCCTATAACGTAGACACCCCCAGATGTAAAACCTGTTGGCCATAAATGGGTCTTTGTTAGAAAGCGTAATGAGAAAAATGAGGTGGTTAGATATAAAGCCCGCCTCGTGGCGTAAGGTTTCTCTCAACGCCCTGGAATCGACTACGAGAAGATATATTCTCCCGTAATGGACGTTATAAAGTTCCGCTACCTTGTCAGTTTGGTAGTTTTCGAAATACTTGACATGCACCTTATGGATGTGGTTATAGCATATCTCTATGGGGATCTAGATTCAGAGATATATATGAAGGTTCCAGATGGACTTCAACTACCCAAATCAAGTGGCTCTAAACCACAGAGCACATTTTCAATAAGATTAAAATGCTCACTATATGGATTAAAACAATCCGGACGGATGTGGTATAATCGTCTAAGTGACTACTTGATTGGGAAGGGATATATTAACGATGAATTATGCCCATGCGTGTTCATTAAAAGAACAAGTTCTGGATTTGCAATCGTAGCAGTTTATGTCGATGACATGAACCTAATTGGAACTCTAGATGAGTTAAAGGAAACTGCTACACATTTGAAATCCGAATTTGAGATGAAAGATCTTGGGAAAACACGGTTTTGTCTCAGTTTAGAACTCGAGCACCGTAGTAATGGGATTTTGATCCATCAGTCTGCATATACTCAGAAAATACTAAGGCGCTTTAATTAAGATAAAGCAAAGCCTGTGAGTACTCCCATGATCGGCCGTAGTCTTGAGCCCAGAAAAGATCAGTTTCGCCCAAAGGATGAGGACAAAGAATCACTAGAGGCCGAAGTGCCCTATTTAAGTGCAATAGGTGCAATATTGTACTTAGCTCAATGCACAAGACCGGACATCTCCTTCGCAGTGAACTTGTTAGCTCGACATAGCTCTGCGCCAACACTCCACCATTGGATTGGTGTAAAGACAATCTTTTGATACCTAAGAGGTAAGACTGATATGGGCCTATTTTATCCCTATAGAGAGAAAAGGAATGACGGAAATTTGGGATCGGACCCCAAGAGGCAAAATGCCACCATCCAAGAGTTGGCCGCCTGCCATGTTGCCGCCGCCGGCGTCGCCGCCGTCCATGGTGGCCGGCATCCTCCTACTCCCCTCCATCAAAATGACAATGATATTTTGATGGGTTTTGCTGATGCAGGGTACCTCTCTGACCCTCACAAAAGTCGCTCACAAACGGGTTATGTCTTTACCATGGGAAGCACTGCGATATCTTGGAGGTCTACAAAACATACCCTTGTTGCTACTTCCTCAAATCATGCAGAGATTATTGCTCTACATGAAGCCATACGTGAATGTATATGGCTAAGGTCTGTAATTAGACATATTCAAGGAAGTTGTGGTTTGAAGTCTACCACAGATGAACCTACATGCATTTATGAGGATAATACAGCTTGTATTGAACAAATGAAGTTAGATTTCATCAAGGGTGACAACACCAAGCATATATCGAATAAGTTCTTTTATAATCAGCAACAACAATCACTTCTAAAGATTGAAGTAAATCAAATCCGATAAGAGGATAATGTAGTGGACTTATTCACTAAGTCGTTACCTAAATCCACTTTCGAGAAACATGTGAAGAGCATAGGATTGAGAAAGTTATCCGAACTCCCATGATTGTAGCAATCATGGGGAGATATCAACATCAGGGGGAGATATGATGTCTACATGTTCGATCTCGAAGAGTAGAGGACGTGTTGTACTATTTTTCTCCCCCTCGAGCATGTTTTTTTCCCACAAGGTTTTTCACTCGAGCAAGGTTTTTAAAGAGGCAACGGATGAAGCGTCACCACAAAGTTTGAGCGGCACAAGGGGGAGTGTTGAAGGAAAATCAAGTTATGTGTGCCTAATCAAACTAGCTAGGAGTAGTAATAGGAGAGAATGTTCTAGAATTTCAAGTCCTACTCGGATTAGTTTTCCTTGTAATATTAGAACATGTACTTTGTAATCCCTATATATAAGGCTCCTATTCTCAATAATAGAATGACAATTCTCTCTACAATCTCTCTCAAATATCATATTCTTAAACCCAAAGAATAGAAATTTGGAAGAATTGGGAAATTGACTGGTGCTGAAGGTCAGGGGTGTAAACTATAATGTGTTTCCTGGTAGACCAAAGATTCTAGACAAGTGAGATTTTCGGTGAATGTCTTCCTGTGAAAAGGACTCTAGAATTCTCTATTCATTGAAGAAAAAAACTATTCAGTTAGCACACCAGTGAGAAATTTTTGAGCTATTTAGTTTCTAAAGGGTGGCTTTCTTTGACTAAAACATTAATGTAATGCATTAGAAACTTATATTCCTTTTCACATGGACAACAACCTTTGAAACTTTAAAAAAAATTTCTAAAGTTCAGACTCTTTGCCTAACATACTCTTTCCCTTTGATCTATAAATAGCCCCTTTCGGTACTCAGACTCTCTCACCAATATCAATTCTCTCCAATTTCATTCTTTCTTTGATTATTAACTATCTAAGCTCTTTAAACATCATCATGGGTGTGTTCACTTATGAAACCGAGTTCACCTCTGTCATCCCGCCTGCTAGGTTGTTCAAGGCCTTTGTTCTTGATGCCGACAACCTCATCCCCAAGATTGCTCCCCAAGCAGTTAAAAGTGCCGAGATTCTTGAAGGAGATGGAGGAGTTGGAACCATCAAGAAGATCAACCTCGGGTAGCTATGTGAAGGAAGTGAATATAGCTATGTGAAGCATCAGATTGATGGAATTGACAAGGAAAACTTTGTGTACAGTTATAGTATGATTGAGGGAGATGCTATCTCAGACAAAATTGAGAAGATCTCCTATGAGACTAAGTTGGTTGCATCTTCTGATGGAGGTTCTGTCATCAAGAGCACCAGCAACTACCACACCAAGGGCGACGTCGAGATCAAGGAAGAGCACGTTAAGGCAGGAAAAGAAAGGGCTGCTGGTTTATTCAAGATTATTGAGAGCCACCTTTTGGCCAATCCTGATGCCTACAACTAAAACTATCGTCTAGATACTGCATGCCATGAGCATGCTTGTGTCGTCTTTTCTATGTTCAGTCAACGACGTATGGCTTTCATTTTTGTTTTTCCTTCTCTCAACGGCTCAACCCTAAGCATTCTTTGTTTGCATTTGGACTTCTCATCAAAGAAAAATTTACTTGTATTTGACTTCAGTATGAAGTTCATGCTATGAATAAAGAATGTAAAAGATCATTTGAGTCTTTGCATTGCTCTTTATTTTTCGATCTCACAATATCTACATGCACATTAGTCCAAACTCCAAATGTCAAGCAAAATAAAGCAAGAAAAATAAAACTAAAACTAAAACTTCTGACAATTGGCAAGAAAAATATATAAAGCAAAGACTAATAAACAATAATGAGTAGCTAATTAACTTGGTATTGACCCAGTATTTGTATATACTAAAGCTTTTACCTTCAGTACACTAGCATTCAACACGTATATCAACTGGAGGACTGCATGTGTTAGGTTCAAATCAGCCATTAACGTATCCATGTAGGGGATTATATTTACTACATGCATACCTATCATGTCCCCCAATATTTTAGATCTTTTTCCAACTTGAGAAGAAAGTTTACCGACTTTGTAATGATTCTCCGAATCAATAAAGAAAGGAATTTGCACTACTGTATGTATAATATCTTGCCTGGAAAGTGGAAACTTGAAAATGGATCGCTGCAAAGTGCAAACCACCAACGCTTCTCTCAATTCGATCCCCTCAAGAATTAAGCCTTCGTTGACTGGAAAATGAAATTCACCTCGGAAATTGAGGGTAATTTGACTGGGACTGTATATTGGCTTAAAAAAAATTAATTATAAAAAAAAAAGGCTAAATAATGATTACTGCCCCGTAGTTTGGGTCCAAAATCAATTCAGTTATTGAACTTCTAATTTCATCAAGAACCCCCCTGTACTTTCAATTTTGATCTAATAGGTCCAAGCTGACAATTGAGTTATTTAACTTGTTAACGTGGCTCATATATGACCTATGTTTTATGATGTGGTGTTGAAATGACCTGCATAGTCAATTTAGAACTGAGATCCACTGTTAGAAATCTATCAAATAAATAGTTTTTCAACAATTAATCCAACTATAACTTGAACCCATAACAGAATATTAACCAAATGGACTTATTAGATCAAAGTTAAAAGTGCAGGGGTGTTTTTGTTGAAATTAGAAGTCCAGGGACTGAATTAATTTTGGACCTAAACCACAGGGTAGTAACCAGTATTTATCCCAAAAAAAATGTAGGGATCCTGTAGCCTATAGGCATCTTGGTTTGCTTGGTGTTAACTGTTCACATGACTTTAGGGGCGGGTGAGAATTTTTAGTTTTACTTTTAGTTTTATATTACAAAAATGTCCTTGGAATTAGCTTAAATGGTGACAGGCTTAGGAATTACCAATGTTTGGCCAGTTTGGGAATGAAACTAGCTTGGCAACAACACAGCTTCGTATGTAAATCTACAATGCATATTTTTCTTTTAGCGAATTCTTTTTAATAAGTAAAAGATTAAAAAAATAAATAAATAAAAGATTAGGCGAAATTATCTCGTCTCCAAATTATATTCTCTTTTTATTTATGCAACTAATGTGGTTCTTACATCAATTAGGGTCTGAAGATGGTCTACCAATATCGAGGGTTAGAACGTGTATAATAAAACAATCCAAAAGAAAAATTTATGTTGGAATATGTTTTATGTGGTCAAGTTTATTTTTGTTGCGACCAATCTAGTTCCTACAACTCATTTAAAAGCCTAGAAAAGTCCGTCAAATTTATAAAATTGAAACTTCATTCCGATACTTCTAAACAAATGAAAAGGTTTGGCAATTGCATAATCGATTACCTTTTTCAACTAAAAAAAAAAAGAAAAGGTTTGGCAAAACAAAAACAATCAAATGAAAATTAGTTAAAAAAGAGATACTAATTACAACTGCTGACCCCGGCCCCTTGGCTATACCATTATTGAATAGTTTTCCAAATCTTGAACGTAAAATAGATTTTTCAGTTAAAAGTTTCTTTTTTCTTTTTGCAATTCAATTAAGTATCATATTTCGAATCATTTTGCAAGATCTCTTTGATTAATCCTTCGCATTATTTTGAACAGCCTTGCAGAGCTGCCCAAGATCTTATAAGTCCTTAAGAATTAGTAGCAGTCAGCTCTTACTCTGATGCTGAATTAGAACATGCTCATTGGCTCATTAATGCACATTTGCAATTATCACGTGTATATAATAATTGTCTTTTTATTCAAAGAATGTGTACTTCCAGAACTTCAAATCAGGATGACTTTGACTTCACTGACTTGCATTTCAATGTATATGGGCTGCCCTTAGGCAAGATCAATCAGCCACATGACACAATATACCCGAGACCGTTAAATCTATAAATAACAGTACTCCAGGCTCATATTTTGCCATATCAAATATCAAATCTTAGCCTTCTCCACATTTGATCACTCTCTCTTTGATCATTTCCCAAGTTCTTAAATCATGGGTGTCTTCACATACGAAACTGAGTTCACCTCTGTCATTCCTCCAGCTAGGTTGTTTAAGGCCTTTGTTCTTGATGCTGACAACTTCATTCCCAAGATTGCTCCACAAGCAGTGAAAAGCGCTGAGATTGTTAAGGGAGATGGCGGTGTTGGAACCATCAAGAAGATCAATCTCGGTGAAGGAAGTGAATACAGCTACGTGAAGCACCAGATTGACGGAATTGACAAAGACAACTTTGTGTACAAGTACAGCATGATCGAAGGAGATGCTATCTCAGACAAAATTGAGAAGATCTCCTACGAGACTAAGTTGGTGGCATCTTCCGATGGAGGCTCCGTTATTAAGAGCACTAGCAACTACCACACCAAGGGAGATGTCGAGATCAAGGAAGAGCATGTTAAGGCTGGCAAAGAAAGGGCAGCTGGTTTGTTCAAGATCATCGAGAGCCACCTTTTGGCCAACCCTGATGCCTACAACTAAAGCATATATATGTCTTGATAGTCCTACCGCATAGAGGGCAACAATAAGTATCTTTCTTTCTATGTGGCTTTCATTTTGTCAAACCAGAGCCTTCTTTGGGTTTGGATTCGAGTTTTGGTTAATGATTTCCATGCTTGTATTTGATTTCAACCTCAGGAAATAAACAGTAATCATTTTATATTCCTTGAATGTTCTATATATGTTAAGGGCAGCAAAAACAACAATCATTTTACTCTTTTGCTGCTATATTATTGGCTGGAGAAGATCGGTTGCTCTTGGGTTTTTCTTTTTGGGAGGCCTTTGTAGTTTTCAATTGAGTTTCTTAATCTCTTTGCGTCATTGTATTTTTTTTCTTTTGGGAGAGAGGTTTTGGTCTTGTTTTTTTTTTTTTTGAGTTGAAAATGTTATCAATTATACAATTCAGCAAGCAGTACAATAATGACTTGTCCGTTGGGGCTGTCAGAAAAAGTCATTACATAGAGTATACTATACTAGCACACCCCTCACACAAGTATACTACTCAGCACACCCCTAGCACACCCACCTTTTATGCTTAAGCACAAAAATAAGATATCATAACCACCCCAAGAACAAATAAATAACCAAGAAGCAGCTTGTTTCTTGTTGATTTGTCCCACTCAAAAAAAAGAAAATTGACCTCTTTTTGTAAAAGAGAAGACATGCCCAATACTAAGATAAAAGAGTAAAAGCAAATAACTAAATAGAACCAAGCCCACAGAAGGAAGGCCCAATCTCCAGCCTAGCTTGGAGAAGCCCTAGTAACCTCTGCCCCAGTAAAGCCACCACCGCCGCCAGGTTCACTTCCGTCGCCGATCCCAAGGCTAGTCACAACTTCGCCACCCTCCGTGACTAAAAGTACACTGTCATCACCACACGGGGTCAACCCCGTGCACCCCATATATGCCAAAACCAGTTTCAAATCCCCCGGTTCGATCTCCGGCGGTAGCAGTAGGGGAATACCCAAACCTTTCGAACTCGGCCAGATCAGAAGCAAGCCCGCCCTTAACGACCTCGAAATAGTGTTGTCGCGACAGGATGAAGACGATCACTTGAAGCCACCATGGATGAAGGACAACATATCCGGTCTTCCACCTGGATCTCACCCTTCCCAGCAACCACCATCACCAACTTTGTCCGTCCAACCAAAGCCTGCCTTCGTTGGCACTGCCAAACCAACCACGCTTGAGCGACCTCCGTCGCTTACGAGCAGCAAACCATTGAATAACTTGCAACAATTGCAACCAAGAGAATGAGGGAGCCGAAGCCTGAGAAAACCCCAATGAAAGGAATAGGCCCGAGGCCTAAAGAATTGTCGTCGACGGCCGTCCACGATAAACCCTAGCAGAACGAAAGTGCTAGGTCAGATGTGCTCTCGTATGCTATTAATACTTTCATTACATTTGGTCTTTGTCCCCTCTCCCCGTCTTGTATTTTCTTTTCTTTTTTAATAATATAAATAGAGGGACGGGCGGTGGGTTCCGAATATAGAGGTCCTCTTCTCTTATGAGGAGGGTAGGCGCCTTGCGCAATAACTGCTATCGAGTGGCTAATATCACCTAATCATTTATTATAAAAAAAAAAAAAAATTATATAATTGAACCGAAGACTTTATGGATTTTGTTATTGTTCGTTTCACTCTTAACATGATACTTTCAACAACAAAAAGATAGAAATTAGCATTGTTATGTGAGAAGCTACAAACAATAAGGCGATAAGCTACTTTTTTTTTTTTTTGAAATAGAAGTTGAATTCATTAGATCAACAACCAAAAGCTAGTCTACCATAACTTACATAAGCAAAACCCGACAAGAAAATCTGAACTAAACTATCTAAGCTTGAGCAGATCATTAAAATATCTGGGACGCTCGCTTTTAAGTAAGCCTATCTAAGAATGTATAAACCTCGCCCTCTACGGAAAGGAAATCATTCAACTAATCCTCTCTTACCAATCACGCAATTGTGGTACAAGCAAGAAACTAGAAACGTCATAGAAGACCCATAGGGGTCCATTTACTCTCACATAGGCTTATAACCCTATAAAGAAAATTAATAAATAGGCAGCTCATTCCCTTTCGAGTTGGAGCTCGTACCACTAGCAGCCTCAGCCAGACTATCATTCTTGGATATCTTTTTCTTCTCATAAGCCTCAGCAGGCTTAGCAGCCTTCTTTTCATCATAAGGCAGTAAGGTCCAAAGCCCAAAAACTAAGGCCCAAAGCCCAGATCCACTAGAAGAATCCAGACCTGAGCCTGTAACATCACTGCACAGCAGTAAGGTCCAAAGCCCAAAAACTAAGGCCCAAAGCCCAGATCCACTAGAAGAATCCAGACCTGAGCCTGTAACATCACTGCACAGATCATGCCCTACAACAAAGCCGCCGCCCTAGGCTGCAACCCTGTCGTCATGACATCAACGCTGTCGCCGGATTCCACTTCAACACGCTGCAACGCCGATTTGGTAATCCTGGCGCTAACACCGGCCTTCCAAAAACTAGAACATTCACTGCCACGAAAAGCACCGCCAAAACCACCACCGATTTTAGCAAACCAAGCCGCCGCCCCAAAAAGAACACCAATCTGGCCTCTAACCACGATAAGCTACTTGTTCATGCCCTAGCTAGCTTAATACCGAAAAAAAAAAAATTTAAATTACCTATAGCTATTAGCTCAATTAACCTCGATGGATTGTCTCTCTAATAGTCTAATACTCTAATTTTATCACTCAATTAGTTTCTTCAATTAACATAAAAAGGTCTCTCTGCTTTTCTTTTTTCTTTTTTGTTCTTTTTTGTCATCAAGGTTTTGAGTCATGTATAAATTGCCATTTTACATAATCAAACACTTTTTGACTTTTTGTTACCATGCATGACTTTCTCATTTCCATTTCCTTTGTATGCTCACATCCTACATCAACAGATCCACATACATATTTTATATGTTCTGAAATTTTTAATTATACTTTTCTCAATTATGTTCTTTCAGTTTCACCCAATTAAAAAATCTTTTCTTGTTTGAAAATTTAACATTGGAGGAAACTAAACTACTATTATACTTTCACATTCACATAGCTGTTCATCACTTCTTATCCACGTCATTAATTATAGCAGGTGTGATTTGCAATGCTGAAAGTGAAGATGAAAATGTTATAATGGTTGTTACTTGTTAGTGAAGGTGGTGGGGTAGCTTTCTGGCTGCAGCTGTAATCTTAATTTTAGCAGATTTGAATGAGGCAATTGTTATTTATAAGTTTGATCAGCATTTCACACAAAATTGTAACAATATTGTCATGTTCTACGTAACATATCATTTGATATCATTTGATATGATATAATTTTGAGTTTCATCGTCTTAGAAGTTGATAATATGTCTTCATTACCTTCGACACTTCTTATCCTTTTTATTATAAGGTATAAACTCACAAATAAAATAGGGTGCTATTGCCACCGTACCATTTTATTTGTTCACCCTACTTGTTCAATACACCCTACATTTTAATTTCAATTAGTAAATTTACTTATTCAACCCATTTCTCTTTCCAACAATATCTTTATATGACAAATCCAATTCAAAAATAAATGTTTTTAACGAAAATATCTCATTTAATTTATACTCATAAAAAGATTAAAATTTCCTAATAAAATCAGAATCTTGTTTTAGGGAATCAGGAATTGAGAGAAATTCACTGTGTCATCTCATTAATAATAGGGGGGCCTCTTTATATAGAGGATTACAATGCATAGAGTTAGAATCATACAAGGAAAGAGAATCTCTAGATTCTTTTAATTGAACCCTATTACCACTAGGTCAAGTAACCTAGAGTTTGGATTAAACACAAATAGAGATATCCTTAAACACTCCCCCTTGTGTTGTCCAAACGCGGTGCTTCTCTCGTTGCCTCGTTAAAAACCTTGTCGAGTAACAAAAACCCAATGGGACAAAAATAACCTCGGTCGAAGGGGAAAAAGAGCACAACACACCCTTCACTATTCGAGACGAACATGTAGACATCTCCCCCAGATGTCTGTGCCTCCCCCTGATGACTACGATCATGGGAGTTCAGATAATTTCCGCAAGCCAATTCTTGCCACATGTTTCTCGAACGTGGATTTGAGCAATGACTTAGTAAACAAGTCTGCCATATTTTCCTCAGATTGAACCTAATTCACTTTGATCTTGAGGAACTTCTGTTGTTGCTGATTATGCTTGGTGTTATTGCTTTTGATGTAGTCTTGCCTCATTTGTTCAAAACAAGCAGCATTATCCTAAATGCTCGTAGGCTCATCTGTAGTAGACTTCAAACCACAATTGTGCGAACATGCGTAATTATGGATTCAATCCATATACATTCACGAACCACTTCGTGAAGAGCAATGATCTCTGCATTGTTCGAAGATATAGCGACTATGGTCTATTTTGTAGACCTCCAAGATGTCACGGTCTTTTCCCATGGTGAACACTTGACCGGATTGGGAATGACCTTTGTGTGGGTCAGAGAGATACCCAACATCAGCAAAACCTTCCAAAACACATGTCATTTTGGGATGGGGATAGTGGACGCAGGCCAGTGTTGGCGGCGTACGTGGTGTGTGATGGATCCGAATCCATCATCTCTTTGTAGGGATAGAACAAGCTCATATCAATCGTATATCTCAAGTACTGAAGGATATCTTTTACACCAATCTAAAGGCGTCGCGTTGGCGCAGAGCTATATCTTAGCTAACAAGTTCATGGTAAATGAGATGTCTAGTCTTGTGCATTGAGCTAGGCACAATAATGCGCCTATTGTACTTAACTAGGGCATTTCTGCCCCTAGCGCATCTTCGTCATCATCCTTCGAACGAAGAGGATCCTTTTCAGGATCAAGACTACGAACTATCATGGGGGTGTTTGAAGGCTTGACCTTGTCAAAATGCCTAAGCATCTATCGACACGATGCTCGAGTTCTAAACCGAGACATAATCGTGTTCTCCCAAAATCCTTCATCTCAAACTCGGATTTCAAGTGTTCAGCGGTTTCCCTTAACTCTTTAAGGGCTTCTAATGAAGATCATGTCCAACATGAACCTTGATAGAATCCTAAACTTGTCATAGAAACGCGTGGGCATATCCCTTCCCAATCAAGTAGCCACTTTAGTGAGCGTTTCAATCTTATTGTAAACGCGCTCCGTGGTCTAGAGCCTCTTGACTTGGGTAAATGAAGTTCACCATGAACCTTCATGTATATTCCGTATCTAGATCCCTATAGAGATACTTAGTGACCACATTTGTAAGCTGCATGTTCAGTTATTCAGAAACTACCAAACTGATAGGGTAGTGGAGTGCAATGACATCCAATACGAGAGAATCTGTCTCACCGTAGTCGATTTCAGGGCGTTTTATGAGAAGCCTTAAGCCATAAGGCGAGATTACCATCTCTTTTTCTCACTACGCTTTCTAACAAAGACCCATTATTCAATAGGTTTTATGGTAGGAGGTGTTGGCATCATTAGCTCGAAAACCTTCCTCTTCGTTAGAGAATCCATCTTAACCTAGATTGCATCTTTCCATTTAGGCCAAATTTCTCTACGTTGGCATTCATTCATCAACGGAGCGGGGTTCGATATCATCTGACTCAACAAACTCATGTGCAACTACATCATCAATTATGATGGAGTTTCTATCCCACGTCTCATGTACACTAGTGTAAGTTTCATAGAGCTCTATATTCTCAGGAATAGGTTTTGACGTTGAGGCGTCCCCCAACGATAACCATAACCTTAAAAATACTCATGAGACGGATTTTGAGTGTTGATGATCCAAGGATTGGTTTGTGCCAAGGTATCCTTCGAACCCACGGGCCTCCCACGCATCCTAGCTGGGGCCATGGCCTATAATGCCAGAGTGCCACCCTCTTTGGCATTGGCGCCATGCCTACCTCCGTGTAGGGTGGCGCTATGTCCTCTCGTAGGGACGTCCTTCCTTGCAGGCATGTTTGTAGCATATTTGTGTGATCTCGCCACTTTAATAGGGATCAAGATGAGACATAGTGGGGACAGACCACCACCATTCATGTCGTTCCTATTGAACATCTGTGTTCTTATCTCCCCCTAACACGAGAAGACTGTCTCATCATAGTGACAACTCGCAAATCTAGCGGTAATAAGATCGCCTTGCAAGGGCATTAAGTGGTGGACGATTGTTGGAGTCTCAAATCCAACGTAGTTGCCCATTCATCTGTAAGGACCTATCATAGTGTGCTGTGGCGGTGCAATGGGCACATTAATGGCTCACTCAAATGTGCGTAAGTACAAAATACTTGTACCTAGTCACTAGCTATAACGCAGGGGTACAGTGAGTGGCGGTAGGTCGTAGACGAATTAGCATAGCTGCATGCGATATTGCATCACCTCAAGCGGATATAAGGAGAGTGGTGTGCATTATCAATGTCCAGACTATCATCGTAGTCGTTTCCGCGAGACCAATTAGGTGTGTACATGGGAATATGATGTCCAACATAAGTCCCAATGCAATAACCATCGAAAGTCTTCGATGTAAACTCTCCAGCATAGTCAAATCCAATTGACTGAATATGATGATGTGGGGAGTGAGCCCGTTGTCATATGATATGTGCTAGGAGTGTAGCATAAGCAGCATTACAAGTGGACAATGGCATGACACGTGACCAGCGTTTTTGCGTGTCAACCAACATCATGAGATATTTAAACATCCGCAAGTTGGTTGAATCAGTCCATAAAATCCCCATGGATTTGATGTAAGAACAGAATGAGTATTTTCATATCCTTTGCGTAGGACAGTCTCAGTCCTAATTTCCCGAATGAACTGGCTTTGCAAAATGAGCGAGATGCCTTAGAAGCGACCAATGATCATCATATCATGACCAGGATGACCTATCCTGTTGTGACAAAACCAATATGTGTCTAAATCCAAGAGATCTTCTCTCATAACTTTATTGGATTTAATAGCTCGAATAGTGACATATAGTCCATTAGATAGACACATAAACTTCTCTAAGATGCGCCTTTGTTCGTAATAGTTAGAGGTATTTGCAAAGGAACTCATCTCCGTTCTCTACATGCGTTTTCGCATGGAATCCATTGGCTATTCATAGGGCAATTTGCCTAAGAGCGTAGAGAGTTTCTGTGACAGTAATTAAGGTGCCATTTGGCAAGTGGAACTTGGGCTATTCCATGTTCTTGAATTAATATTGATGGCCCAGCCATTGTAGTCACAAAGTAATATGCTCAGAATCAAAATTGAGTCATAATGAAAAGAACTCGAAATTTTATTCATAAGCCAATGAAGTACATCATTGTTTCTTTGATCAAAGAAAATCTAATCCAATAAACTAGATAATGCAAAACAATGGTAGTCGTCTAACTCCTTTCGGTATTTCCAATGTAAATGTGACCAGGTGAGTAGAGAGATGTCGGTGGAGCAAAGCTCGCTTAAGTATCACTTATCTCAAAACCTTCCTAGACATCACACTTACATTGAGTACGCCTACTTTGAAGAAGGACTAATATCATTGGCATCTACTACAAAAGTACATCTCTTGGAAAAATAAAAAGACTTAATCAAAATCGCCAGTTTCTGGGTTTTGATCCTTATAGTCTTCCACCCTTAGATCGAGATCGCCATCTTGATCTTCTTGATCCATGTAATTTGCTTCCCTTGCTTCACAATACGTCTTGTATGCGTTTGCAACATTCTGGGGTGCTGTACATGCTTTGGCCCAATGTTCAGTTGATCCACATCGAAAACAAACATCATTATGGTCAGGCTCCCTTGATCGAGGCGCCATTGGGGTGCGATTTGGACGACCTATGCTCTTGGTGGCATTACCACCATGGTCGGAGGCTCCGCCTCTCTCTCTCTCTTCACACGTTGACCTCCACGATTCCGTGCACGCCTCTCTTGGCGATTTCCTTCCTCTTTAGGGCGAACATATGGACCAGAATGTCCAGAATTGTTCCTACTCTTTGGGTTTCGCTTCTTGCGTCCTCTATTGAGGGTGCGACTATAGTTAGACTCCAGAATAGGCTTAGTTCCCACGGGTCTAGCATTATAGTTCTTCACAAGAATATTGTCGTGCTTTTTAGCTACGTTCATGGCGCCAATGAGCTCATGAAACCTTGTGATACGTCCTGCATTTACATCAATCCGATAATTCTTTGAAATCAACAGTGCAGAGACGGGGAAGGTAGAGAGAGTCTTCTCGATCAACATCGTATCAGTTATGGCTTGGCCACAAAACTCCATCAGAGACTTGATACGAAGAGCTTCCGAGTTATAATCAAGCACAGACTTGAAATCACAAAAGCGGAGGCTATGCCATCGCACTTCTAAATCAGGAAGCAGGGAGTCACGAACGTTGCCAAATCGCTACTCAAGTTCTACCCATAGCTTTCTTGGGTCTTTCTCATTGAGGTATTCATTTTGGAGCGCGTCATTCATGTGCCTTGTCATGAGAATTATGGCTTTAGCTTGTTTTGCTTCAAAAGCAGTAGCTTGCTCAATGGAGAGTACGTTCTGACTAGGCTCTTGGATGGCTTCCAGAAGTCCATCAGCCTTAAGATGTTGGCGCACATCTCGGACCCACCTATGGTATCCTGCTCTAGTTGTCTCTAGTGGAACAAAGTTCAGCTTGTTCAGGTAACTCATCCTAAAAAACAACACAAGATTAGGGTTAGTTTCGGAGCGAAAAAAGTTACCACGAAAAACTATTAAATTTATGAGCATAGTCGCTTCCAAGAAATTACGGATTTTTCTGAGCGTAATCGCTTCCAAGAAAATCCGATTCCAAGAGGGGTTTTGGATTAGATCGAAACAAAGATGTATGTGGTCGATCGTTTTCTTCTCAACAAACTCTAAGTTTGGAAGACTCTACAAGCTCCAAGCTTGGAGTGAGCACGAACCCTCACAGTTCGGCTTTTGGTCTACCCTATGTAGAAGAAAGGGGGGTAGACGAAGGGAGGTTTCAAGTCCCCGAAAAAGAAGAGAAAATGAATTTAAAAACTCTAAAAACCGGAACGTTTAATAAAAAATACCTCGAAATAGGTCGCCGGAAAATTTGACCGGAAAAATTGGTCTTAAAAAATCGCCTGAAAAGTGGCCGGAAATCGGCCAAAAAAGTCGCTGGAAAAGTGTTGACCGGAGGTTGACCATTGACTGTTGACCGCTGACGTGTCAGTGGGTCCCTATTTGCTGACGTGCCAGTGGGCCAGGTTGCTGACGTGGCAGTGGGTCAGGGTGCTGACATGGCAGTGGGGTCTGCGTCAGTGGGCTTGGGCTTCTTTTGCTCTCTATTTTTTTTTTCTCTTCTTCTTTTCTGCCGGTTCAAGGTGCAGCAGCTCAGGTGGCCGGTTCACTCCTTTTTAGGCCGGTTTTTATACTTTTTCTTCCAGTTCCTGAAACTTCAGATCGATGGGCTTCTGCTACCAAAATTTGGTGGAAATTGGAGGTCCGGAAGATGGTGAACCGGTGGAATATTTGCTACGAGTTGTATGGAGCTTCGGGTGGCCGGTTCGGTAAGTTTCCGGCCGGTTCTTGGGATGGGGCCGCCGGTTCTAGACTTCTGGGATCGAGTTCTTCAATGTGTGAGGTGGAGGCAGAAAATGGGTCAAGGTTTTGTATTCGGATTCAAGGTTTTTAGCTTCTTGAATCAGGGTTTGGCTATTTGTTTCAGGGCTAGGGCTTCGTGCTGATAACGTGTTTTAGGGAATCAGGAATTGAGAGAAATTCGCTGTGTCATCTCATTGATAATAGGGGCCTTTTTATATAGAGGATTACAATGCATAGAGTTAGAATCATACAAGGAAAGAGAATCTCTAGATTCTTCTAATTGAACCATATTACCACTAGATCAAGTAACCTAGAGTTTGGATTAAACACAAATAGAGATATCCTTAAACAAATCTGACTTACTCTCAGTTTAAAAAAATTTTCTTTCAATTTTAATGTTCTCTATTTCAATCCTTGTAAAAAGATGAGTAAATTTACAACTATGATCAATGAAGAAGAGATTGATTTTTTTTCTTTGTGTTTTAAATTTTTACTTTTGGTGTTCACAAAAAATATTACAAAGATTTTGATGAAGCTAAAAGTAATGGCTTTGTGAATTAAATAACGAATTAACGATGAAGAGGCAACAAAAAGACAAAAAGATAGTAATAAATTCAAATTTGGGTGGAGAAGATAAATATTAATGTTATCCAATGAGAAATTAAATAGTGTTTGTATTTAGTTAATTACTTATATATTTATTTTTCTCACATATTTGAATTTTAGAAAATTAGTGTACTTATCAATCATTTTGCACTTGGGTAATATAGTCTTTTAATCATTTAAATGTTTGTAAGGTGAACAAAGAAATTGGTAGGGTAGCAATAGCCGCACTCATGAAATATTGTCATCTCGTTATCATTGCTTTTATGTAACAATTAACAAACTAACAAATAACCAATTTAGTATCATTTGATTTAATAACATAAGTACAAAATTCTGAGTTCAACTCACAGACTAGTTTATTACATTAAGGTTGAAGTCGAGATCAAGGAAGAGCGTGTTAAGATTGGCAAAGAAAGGGATGTTGGTCTGTTCAAAGATTATTGACTACCACCTTTTTTTGTATTATTGAGTACCACCTTTTGGCCAATCCTGATGTGATGTAGGACGAGAATGTGCCCGATTTAGCCAGAAAACCATAAAATTAAAGAAGCGGCGTAGAATCAAGAAGAGTGATTGGAAAATAGATAATTCACGTGTAATCAGGTTACTAGCCGTTGGAATATTCAAGAAAAATTGGTTCTGGACTTTTCGGGTTTCTCGTGCGAAAAGTCAGGTTTTGATTGTGAATCAGATTTGATCAACTTTTGGCCACAATATCCGTTTGAGACGCATGATACCTTTCCGGAATGGGAACGACGAGATCTTCAAGACTCACTTCAGTGAGCCCTTTCAGATTTAGGCCAAAATATATCGTCGTAATTATCCGATTCGGCATTTAATATTTTTAGGCTAGTTTTGAAATTGTTTTAGGATTCTTTTATTATTAGGTTTTAGTTTCCTTTTAATTTGGATTCTTTAAGATTGATAGATTATGATTTAGGGTTTTGGATGCCTATATAAACACCATCATGCTTTGTTTTAGAATCAGTTTATCATATCAAATTTAATAAAATCTAGAGATTTTTCTCTATTTCTCTGGTGGACTTCCGACTGCGTCATGATGCCTACAACTAATACAATCAATAGAAAATTACACACAAGTGATCTTTTAAAACTTTAATTAGTGACAAGGCCACTTAATTATTTTGTACACATAAGGCCACTTGGTTCCACAAATTAACTCATTCCTGACAATTTTACCCTCCCACTTGGGAAACCCAATTTTACCCTCCCACTTGAGAAACCCAATTTTACTCTCTCTCTCTCTCTCTCTCTCTCTCTCTCTCTCTCTCTCTCTCTCTCTCTCTCTCTCTCTCTCTCTCTCTCTCTCTCTCTCTCTCTCTCTCTCTCTCTCCCTCCTTGACCACAGATTTTCACGCCTTTGGTCTCCGCCTCCGATTCCGGCGACCACCGGCACGACACTCCCCCTTTCTGATTTCGGCGACCACCGCCTCCGATCTGGTGAGGTTCCAATCGGTCCAAGCTTGCAAAACCTCGAAGGCCCCGCCACGCCTGAAGACGACGAAGAAGCTCCCATCGAAGATCCACGTTGCCAACAAGCTCGAGTCGCTCTACCAGAGCGTGTAGATGTTCAAGGTCTGTGAGCAAGCTCTGGTCGCGGTCACTAACAAGGCTGACATCACCGTCCTCTGAATTTGGTGTTGGTGTGCTTCTGGATCTCATCCTCGGTGTAGATCCGAGCGCTGTCAGCGTTTTTCGGTGTTCCGCCATCAACGTTCCTAGCGTTCTCGTGCTTCCTTGCCTCAGCTTCGTTGTCTCTAAGTCTCGGATTCGCCTCGGCTCTCCCAAGTAATTTGCATTTTCCATTTCGTTTGAGTTTGAATTTGTAGCTGCAAATTGTTTTGAAAACCTCAATTTTAATTGCCTAGTGAAAACTGTGAAGTAAATGATCATAGGACATCCCAGCTGTGGAAGTGAAAATTGCCGGTATCGATGAGTCTGGGCATGATGGAGACCTGAATGCAAGCACTGGTTCCCAGATGGTTATGTCTGGTGGACTAGAAAATCAGACGTTGGAAGTTAATGTAGGAGTAAAGACTGGTGAAGATGTCTTGGTGCCTGAATATGTTTCCCCAGCAGAGGTTTATGTAAAATCTGAAAATGGGCATAATTTGATTGACATGGCTATTGATTTGGAACCGTATGCTGGAAAGGATGGGAATGTTTCAGATGATAGTAATGTTTCCAGAATTTCAAGCTTTTGATCTAGTATGGGGCAAAATTAGGAGCCATCCATGGTGGCCTAGGCAGATATGTGATCCTTCCGCTTCATCAAAACTTGCAAAGAAGTATTTTAAGAAGCACAGTTATCTGATAGCTTATTTTTGGGATTGTACATTTACTTGGAACGAAGCACCACAAATTAAGCCCTTTAGGGAGAACTTTTCACAAATGGAAAAGCATAGCAATATGGAGGAATTCCAAAATACAGTTGCACTATCAACATGGACAATCAACATATGATTTTGTGCAATAAATTTCTTTGTCAATAGCTTTTTATTACTGGTTAAGTAGCTTTGTACATGTGTCATGGTAGGTTTATGTACCTATATTAGTAGCTTTTTAGATTACTGGTTGGTGTTGATGACAGTAATGTTTGTTGCTAGTGAGAGTAGGTTTTGGTGTTGGGGGCAGTAACTTTTGTTGGTATGGATAGTAGCTTTTGGTTTTGGAGAGCGTAGCTTTTGTTAGTAACAGTAGTTTTTGTTGCTGCTGATAATAGCTTTTGTTGCTAGTAACAGTAGTTTTTGTGAGCTCTTTGGAAATCTCACCAGCGTAGCTTTTGTTTGTGATAGTAGCTTTTGTTACTGGTGATAGTAGTTTTTGTGACCTCGCCGAAAATCTCACCAGCGTAACTTTTGTTGCTAGTGACAGTAGCTTTTATTGCTAGTGATAGTAGCTTTTGTGACCTCGTCGGGGTTGCTGAAAATCTCATAAGAGTAGCTTTTGTTGCTAGCTACAGTAGCTTTTGATGTTAGTAACAGTAGCTTTTGTGGTCGCCGGAGTTCGTGGGAAGTTGGCCGGAGACTCGCCGGAGTTGGCCGGAAGTCTACCGGAGACCCACCGGAGTTGGCTGGAGGTCCTCGTCGGAGAGGGGAGAGAGAGTGATTGTTGACTTTTTATTCTAGTGGCATTTATGTAAATATGTTCATTTTTATATCCAAAATATAACACCCTTTTTAATCTAGTGGTCTTATGAGGGAAAAAATTAATTGGTGGCCTTATGGCTAAAAAAACATTTAAAGATGTACTTATCAGTATTAATTAAGCCAACAAGGCTTATGGTTAAATTTTCAAAAACCCACAATTTACCCTTCTTTAATTATAGTTTAAAAATCTATAATTTAACACATGAAGGATAAAATAGTAAATATAACAGTAAACTTAATTGAAGAAATTACAACAAAAAAAAGATCTTAGACGTTTTGTTAATACAATGGCAGTTTTAATTTTTTTTTTTTGGAGTTGGCAGTTTATATAAAAAAATTGCTTATTAAACAAAAAGTTATTCTTGTTTTTTTTGAAGAAAAAAAAAGTTATTCATAATTTCATAAAAAATAAACATTTTTTAGATAAATTATGAAAACAAACTCTTTTTTTAGAAATATTAATAAAAACTCAAACAAAATATTATAGAAACAAATAAAGTATATAAAAAAAAAGCCAATTGACACACGCTCACGCGTGTGTTAAGAGGCTAGTACATAATTAACCCATCAATCAACTGCCCTCTTTTCTCTATTTTTTCCACGCGGTGTAAAACAAGCTTATATCCAACTAAAATAACGTATGAAATACGTTACATATTTTTAGTAAATTCTAGTAGTAAAATTTGGTGTAACTAGTAATAACCATAAACTTATCGTATGTTCGCTGTGTGTTTGAGGTGAGACCAGGCAAGCGCGTTTGTCCCATGTATAACTCAAGATAGATGGGATAACCAGGGTTCTTTCAGAAATCCGAACCTCACCGCAGCATGAATATCTCTACAAACTCAAAAACCATTTACTCATCCAACTCGATTACTTTCCAGTTCCTGTCCAACAATTCAACATTATTCATCTTGAATAAGGCATCTTTTACTTGCTGAGAAAGTACCCAGTAAATCATAACCAAGTATCCTGGAAATAAAATTACAGAGCATGAGCAATGCTCTTTAACTATGTGAGCTTCCAGAGAATACTAAAACTACATCATTCAGACCGAAAGAAAAAACAAATGACAATGAAAATGAAAAACACATCCTGCTATTCTAAATTTCTATGACTATGTACGGCAGGCTCTGCTACCTGCAAGATAAAGATCTCCATCAACACAATGTACCACAATCAATGAGCTTCTTCCAATTAGCTCTAGTCTGCATATTCATAAATCATACCGAGTAATGAGTACTGCACCATATAACTAGCAGCTTATCAGTCTAACTAGAATTAGTCAATAAGGATATAACCGTGCTCGAATGCCATCTGATCTAGGAAATGACATTGGATGTTTAAATGATGAATTACTAAATAATGTATATAGTACATCCAAGGTTGTCAAAGGTGCAGAAGTCTCCCGTTTCCTTCTCATACTACGAAAGTTCTGTTTTATACATTCAAATCAATTTTATCACGACTCTTTTAACAACGGCAACAACGCCAGATCTACTATATCCTTAGACAATAAACCAACTATCAACTCCATAGTGCCACAGTTGATGCATCTGCAGAGAAACTGCAATCCACCATTTCTTGAATAAGTCACATCGACCATAATGTCTCATTGTTTAACAGCCCTCGGATAATGGTGTTATAGGTGCAACCATTTGGAGAACAGCCTCTCCCTCCCGTTTCTCAGCAACTTTTCTGCTTCAATCAATAAGCCCCAGTTACAAAGTCCACTAATCATTATAGTGTATGTTGTCACATCCGGCTGAACTCCTTTTGTTGATAAGTGAGAGAAGAGATCTCTGGCTGATTCAAT
This sequence comes from Rosa chinensis, assembly GCF_002994745.2. Taxonomy (NCBI): domain Eukaryota; kingdom Viridiplantae; phylum Streptophyta; class Magnoliopsida; order Rosales; family Rosaceae; genus Rosa; species Rosa chinensis. The sequence continues at coordinate 49,570,391 of NC_037091.1, forward strand.
TTTTCCAGCTTTGCACAAACCTTCAATAACAGCTGTGTAAACTACAACATTTAGTTCGAATTTGTAGGCTTCCATCCCTTTAAGCAATAGAAATGGCTTAAGGAGATGGAAGCCAACAAATTCGAACTAAACATTGTAGTAGGAAGTTGCTGGTTGCTGCATAGGGCATCAAGTAAAACAGCATAAGTTTGAAGATTTGGAACCTGGCCACAACCTTGCATCTGAGAGAACAGCTTCTTCGCTTCTTGCATTCACCATTTCTCCCCGCTTTGCAAAAACCATCAATAAGAGTGTTAAAAGTAATGGTATCAGGAACAAGTTCCATACGACACGTTTCCTTGAAAATCTTGTAAGCCTTGATGATCTTTTTACCCTTGCAATATCCGTTAATCAATATGCTACACCTCTGAACATTAACCATGGAGCCCTTGCTAATCCTAAAATCAAAAACTTGTCTTGCCTTGTCCATTTCTCCTCGCAAACAGTAACCGTCCATAAGCCAATTGTATGTAACCAAAATTAGGTTCAATATCTCTTTGAATCATCATCTCAACCACACTTTTAGCTTCCACAACCATCCCTTTCCTTACAAAAATGTACCAACCAAGACACTAAAGGTGAAGACATTCAAAAAGATACCTTTACTCAACATCTCATCTAACAACCTTAGGCTATCTCCAGTAAGGGAGGACTATATTGGGGCCAGAGCTATAATTTAGCCCTCAAAATATTATTCTTTATTCATGAACAAATGAACCATCTCCAGTAAGGGAGGGCTAAATTTTAGCCCTATCAAGTATTTTATGATTTTACATTATGTTTTTTAATTTTTATGATTTTATTTTATTTTAATAATAGTTTAATTTAGACTAAAATTAATTTAGACTAATATTTTAATAACATTTTCTGATAAGTTTTTTAAGTACCACGTGCCACTTCATTGTCATGTCATAATGCTCGGGTCTTAGTTTGTTTTATTTTTTTTATTAGTGGGTGACTTGTTTTTATTTGCTTTAACTTTTATTGTGTGGCTTTTTGGTTTCAATTGTAATGAATAAAAGTGTACTTTAATTCTACTTTACTTTCACCATTTATTTCATAAATAAAATATTACATAAACTTCATTAACATGATATAAAATGAATAAATTAAAAAAAATGCACTTGAAAGCAATTAAAAAAAATGCACTTGAAATGCAATTTCATAAATAAATTACTTTCACCATTATAATTATAACATGATACAAAAAAAAACAATTATGAAGCCAACGGCTAGTTGTGAATATGTATAATTATACTCATTAATTGTGAGCCATTGGATTTAATTGGTTGCATAATTATGAATCATTGGATTTAAGTATTGCATGAAAAAGAAGAAGATTTGGTTGATTTTCCGTGGGTCCCACCAAGGGCTAAAGGGCCAACTATAGGGCTAAATGTGGCTCTCTCCACCCACCTCTCCACCTTTAGCCATTTGGACCTTCCCTTGTTGGAGTTCATTTTTTAGCAAAAAGGGCCAAAGGTTACCTATAGCCCTCCTTATTGGAGATGGCCTTATAGCTTCGTTCTACTGACCTCCCTCCATCATTTGTTGCCAGCTGCCTCGGCCACTCTATTTTGGAGAACAAAGCCATTTATTAGAGTGTTGAAGGTGCCGACATCTGGTTGACGACCCAATTTGAAGAATTGTGCCAAGACAAATAAGCTAAAAACCTCGTTTGATGATAATGTTTAGAGTATAGCTATCAGGAACAACTCCACACAGAACAATTTGTTTATACAAAGAGATGACAGACGAATAGTGGTTCAATTTGGAAACTTGGGTCACGATTTGATTGAAAGGGTTAACCCAAGGCAGTGGACGCGAGTGAAGCGTTTCATAGAACGCCTTCATGGCATCCTCAGTATTACTCACTTTGGGTCGGTTTCTCATAAGATTCCCCAACTGGGTTTCTCTAGATCTGGTTAGGATGGGTTGGTTTCTCACGAGATTCCCCAGCTGGGTTTCTCTCGATCTGGTTGGGTTTGAAGATTGAGAATGAAACAAGGCTATGAAATTGCTGACGGAAACAACGAGACTAGTAGAAGGGTGAAGGCAACGAGGCCTACCTCTTGTGCTGCTGCTGCAGCAATAAGACACTCTGCGCATCATCTTCAGAACTCGAGAATTGGTTTGTGCTGTGAGCTTCTACAGTTATTGTTGTTTATCTTATCTCGACCACCAGTACTTTGCTTCGGCTACAATTTTGGTGTCAATAGCATTTTTTCTTTTGGGTTACAGGGACTCAGGGAGGCCCAAAGGCCCAAGCAAAAAGAAAACTACCACTGGAAACTTTTGTTCACATGAATGTATATGTGTGTGTGTGTATATATATATATATATATATATATTTTTTTTTTTTTTTTTTCTTTTACTATTACTTCGAAGAAATCACCGATCTCTTCTTTTTTTTTTTTTTTTTGATAAAATCATCGATCTCTTCTAAAAAAAAAAAAAAAAAAAAAAAAAAGAAATCACCGATCTTGCTTTTAATAGGATGTAGAAGTTACGCAATTAGAAGTTTGCTCATGATCATTGATCGCACATGCTCTTCTTGTTCGGCTACAACATATTTACTCTGTTTTTAAGGCTCATTTGGTTCATGGAAGGGAAATCAATTTCCTTGTCTTTCTCAGGAGAATGAGAAATTAAAATTCTCATCAGGTTTCCTTTCCTATGTTTGGTAAAGCAGAAAAAGCATTCAAGAAAAACCATTTGATTTCCCTTCTAGTGTTTGGTTGCTGTAGGAAAGGAAAAAAAAATATATATCAATGTTTCTGTTATAAAGTAGAGAGAATATGGAGAGAGAATAGTAGGGATCGGAGGAAGTAGAAGTGTTCTCATTCAGTCTCATTAGCCTCCTTTATATAGAGGTAGAGTTTACATCAAAGTACATAACTAATGAGTATTTACATGGACATCTACATAGATAATAATATTTACAACACTCCCCTTTGAATGTACACCAATGAATGATGGTATTGGACGCGCTTATTGTTGCCTCGTTAAAAATATTGCCAAGTAACAAAAACCCAGTGGGACAAAAATAACCCTGGTCGAAGGACAAAAAGAGCACAACGCGCATATGTCCTAGGTAGCATACTTCCAGATGTTTCCCCTGATGAGAATCTCCCCCTGATTGTTGCAAGCCTTAATTATATATGCGATAAGCTACATGTATAGTAGTTTGATGTGTCTATCACTGAAGTGAGACCATGTGTGCTTTGTATATAGGGGCTCATCACAAATTTTCATACATGCAAAGTTTAAGCAATACCAACAAAGCAGGAGATTTTCAATAAGCCTTACCTCATATGATAAGGTTAGAAACAATCTCATATGCTCAAATTCATACATAAAGTAATAGCTAAACAATATAAAGAAATTGACACATTTAACTTTGTATAGTTTAAAACATTGAAAATCATCATGGCATACCTAGCCATACACATCAATATCTTTGTGTATTGATATGTCTCATTTAAGCTTTTCAAGAGCTCTAAATAATTCATAACTTTGCGAAAGTTAATTAGAAAATGTTGAAACATTATAATCATAATTCTAATTCGATTTCGTAGTCTTGTCATAGTACTCATTGAGGCAATTTAGGTCACGTTAACTATAACGGAATGAGTATATATGAGCTAGCTTAAGACTCTTTGATTCCATGAGTGAGCTTTAGGCTCTTTCGACCTTTCATGGACTTGCATTTGAATTATTCATGTATTTGAATCCCTTGAGGATTTGATAAGCAATACGCTTACAATGACACTTTACTTTTGAGATTTTGCTTTTACCAATGTGTCTTTAAGATCTTCATAATATACGATGACAACGTGCCATAAATCTCTCATCATTATAACAGCTATATATAACACTTTACTTATAGAAAATTGTTATTTGTATAAGGGAAGGTATTCATAATCTCATGTCTCTATAAATAGACATTGTGTCATAGTGATTTATCTTCACTTCAATAAATACCCTTTTATAACTTGTAGGGTTAAAGGTCCAAGTATTTCATCACGTTTCAAACATTCAATTTCATTGGAATTGCCTCTTTCCAATTTGGCCAGTAATATACTTTGTCGACATTCATGGTGAAACGTGGTATAACATTCATACAGCCTTTAAAGATTTTTGGTAGCTACCAAATGTAAAGTATCATCAATGATCAACAATCATAGATCTCACACATTCTTATATGCATGCATTAGCTATAATAAGCTTATTGATATTGGGTACCCATGCCACTTCTGGGGCATATATTGTCACTTCTAGGACAATCACCTCTCATAGATGAATTATGTAAATAATGTGGATCTTTTTACTTATAATCTCATGTAGAGAGTTATAGGACTTGTATGAACTTCCCTTTTTGGAAGCTTTTAACTTTAAACCTGGTGGATACATTCCACATAAGTTCACGCCGTTATTTAAATGACAGTAATTTTTCCTCCCCCTAACGGCGGGAAGATTGTCTTATTTTGACCATGCTCAAAAGATGCGTTCAAAAATCTATTACTTTCATTGGAGTGAAGATACTTATTGGTTGGTGGCGAACCCAAACCAAGATTTAGGTCAAAACATGCTTTATTCATTAGCATCAACCATATTAATTTATTATTGTGTCACTAAGACACCATTTCCTAATGGCGTACCTACATCCTCTGTATGTGTAGCCATATTAGGAGCTGTGATATTATTTAATGACATTCTCTTTAGGAGAACCATGTCAATTGGATACACTTGCATCCCACAAATCAAATGGAGTCTACATTGTTTGTATTAATATGGTCGGTCTCAAGGACTTTAACCCAAGCAGATGCATTTGCATTTAGCATATAATTTTGTCACTTTCTTTTATCAATCCACTAGTTTTGATATTTCTCGAAGTCAAAATGAGACGGTGGATAAATATATGACACCAATTCATATCGTTCTTCTGGAACAATCTTTCTCCCCCTCATGACAGGAAGATTGTCTCATTAAAGTGACAACTCACAAATATGCGGTAAATAAACAATTTACTTGTGAGTAAAGTTAGCAGTCATCAAAACTTGTAAGTGATTCCATGCAACATGGCAGAAGAAATATGACGTAACGGGTTATGCCACAATAGTGTATTTGGTTCAATGAACTTCTAGTTCATGACATTATATGCCTCAATTTACTATAGAAATTTGATACAGTATATATCTGATTGCATAAAGTCTTCTCCAACCATATAGGAGGTAATTAATGCAACAATATTTCAAATTTGGTAACATGATAGTAGCTCATTCGGAGCCATAGATCAAGATCTACAACTCTTGATATGGGTGTTGCCTTAGCTTCAGGAAATATTAATTTTGGAATACTGATAATTGGAATGGACCAACTTTATTTTAAACTGCTGGCTAAAATGATATACTCAAAATTTTCAAATTGAAAACTATAATCCATAATAATAGAGTGACTTTATCATGTGGAGAACCTCAAGTTCTGTGTCACATATAAATGTATAGTCATAAAGAGGAGGGACTTCAGGCCCTCATATAATTGGAGATCCAAAAAACTTGAGGTTTTATTTTTTTTCAATTTATAACAACCTCTTACATAACATCAAGTTCCAAGATAACCGGAATTTAGTTTCAATAGAAACTCAAGAGGGTACAATAAATCTATGGAATAACACACAATAGTGCTCTTAAGTTGCTTATTATAAGCAAAAGGCATCATGCTTGTGAGATGAATCTCAATGTTCTTATTAGTCAATGAAATTTAATTTGACTAGTGCCATTTTGAAAATGGCTTCATAAACATCCACCATATAGTGTACCATAGATAATAATATTTACAACAGTTTCAATAATATCTTTGTATTTTAAAATAAAAATAACTGTAAAAGTAAAAGGGGGAAAATTAGTCTACTCATTTCATTAGATAGTTCATTTAGATAGGGTGAGAATTACAATGGTAATAACAATTACAATAATGACAATAATGGATGATTAAGATGTAACCGCTAATTCCCTAATTCCCTTTTCGTCAGTTACTTTGACGAATACACATAACGTGTTTTTCCTTTAACACTCCCCTTTGTTCCTAGTCAAAGACAAAACGATGCATAAATTGTTGCCTCACTAAAAACCTTGCCAAGTAACAATAAAAACTCTGTGGAAAAAGTACACCTTGGTCGAAGGAAAAAAGTATAACGCACCTATTAAATTTGATGATGACATGTGTGTGTTAGACCCCCATGAAGTTTACACCACCCCCTGATCCTTATATCAGTCAAGGGAGCCTGTAAAGTCTCCGCATTCCTATGTTTTTCACATGTTTCTCAAATATGGCCTTAGGCAATGATTTGGTAAACAAACCTGCCACATTCTTCTCAGACCTTACTTGATTCACTTGAATCTTGAGGAGAGCCTGTTGTTGTTGATTGTAGAAAAACTTTTACGATATGTGTTTTGTATTATCACCCTTGATATATCCTAGTTTCATCTGTTCGATGCAAGCTGCATTATCTTCATAAATGCAAGTAGGCTCTTCAGTGGTAGAACTCAAACCACTAGTCCCTCGAATATGTGTAATGATAGCCTTTAACCATATACATTCACGAACCGCCTCATGTAGAGTAATGATCTCAGAGTGGTTCAAGGAGCCAGACACAAGGGTTTGCTTGGTTGATCTTTAAGATATCGCCGTGTTACCAACGGTAAATACATAACCAGTTTGCGAACGACCTTTATGTAGGTCAGAGATGTCACCCAGCAACAACAAAACCAACCAAAACATTATTTAGGGTTTCAGTGTAGTGGGTAGCGCTTTCACCATCAACATTTTCTTTGGGGATTGCAATTCTATTTGCGGTCCCTCTTGTTTCTTTGTAGGGAAAGAACAGTCCCAAGTCAATGGTTTCTTTTAGGTATCGAAAAATGTTCTTGATACCATTCCAGTGACACTATGTTAGCGCTGAGCTAAATCTAGCTAACAAATTCACTGAGAATGCAATGTCTGGTCGAGTGCACTGGGCTAAGTACAATAATGCGCCTATTGCACTTAGATAGGGAATTTCAGCTCCTAACACCTCTTCGTCATCTTCCTGGATCTTTCCTTACATCTAAACTTCGACCAATCATGGGAGTGCTAGCAGGATGCACTTTGTCCATGTTAAATCGCCTGAGCATCTTTTAGACATACGCAGACTATGAATTAGTATTCCACAAACTCGGTGTTTTAGTTCATGGCCTAGACAAAATCGAGTTTTCCTAAGATCCTTCATCTCAAATTCATATTTCAAGTAGCTCGCGGTTTCTCTTATTTCATCAAGAGTACCTATTATGTTCATATTATCGACATATACAGCTACAATTGCAAATCCAGAACTTGTTTTCTTTATGAATACACAGGGGCATACTTCATCATTCTTACATCCCTTCCCAACCAAGTAGTCACTTAGACGGTTATACCACATCCGTCCGGATTGTTTCAATCCATAAAATGAGCGTTTTAACCTATTGCAAACGCACTCTATGGTTTAGAGTCACTTGACTTGGGTAATTAAGGCCATCAAGCACTTTCATGCATACATACATATATATATATATATATATATAAATCAAGATCCCCATAGAGATATGCAATAACCACATCCATGAGCTGCATTTCCAGTCCTTCGGAAACTACCAGGCTAACTAAGTAGCAAAACGTTATAACGTCCATTACGGGAGAGTATGTCTCCTCGTAGTCAATTTCAGGGGGTTGTGAGAAACCTTGCGCCACAAGGCGAGCCTTGTACCTCAGGACTTCATTCTTCTCATTACACTTTCTAACAAAAACTCATTTATGTCCTACGAGCTTTACACTCGGTGGGGTTAGCACTACCGGACCAAATACCTATCTCTTTGCCAGAGAATCTAGTTCTGCCTGGATTGCTTCTTTCCATTTAGGCCAATCTGCTCTTTGTTGACATTCTGCAACAGAGCGTGGTTCGATATCACCGTGCTCTATGATTTCTTGAGCAACAATGCATGCAAATACATCTTCAATGTGTATGGAAGATCTTTCCATCAACTCATACACACTCTCATAATCCATTGAGATTTCTTTGTTCTCTGGAATCATTTCAAACATCGGAGCATCCTCCAATATTGATTCATGGACATAATTATAATTAGAGACAATCTCATGAGAGGGATTCTCTAGATTGATGATTAATGGATTGGTTTGCGCCTTACTCGCCCTCTTCTTCCTTGGGTGAGTGTCAGTCAAACCAAGTGGCCTCCCCCTCTTCCTTTGAGGAGCCATGAGCTCAACTACACCTCCACTAAGTGTGGTTACAACCCCTTTATCTGCAGCACCGTCCCCCTCGTTAGGAGCTTCTAACCTTGCAGACACATTTGTCGCTGGTATATGTGATCTCGTCACTTTTGAGATATCAGTAAACGTATCAGGCATCAAATCTGCTACATTTTGAAGATCGATTATTTTTTTCGCTTCACTTTCACATTGTGAAGTGCGGCGATCAAAATGAGATAAGGTGAATACAAACCAAAACAATTCCTGTCGTTCCCTTGGAAAATCCTTTTTCCTATCTCCCCCTAACGATGGGAAGACTGTCTCATCAAAGTGACAATCCGCAAATCTTGCCGAAAAAAGATCGCCTATCAGGGGTTCCAAATAGCAGATAATTGTTGGAGATTCGTGTCCAACATAAATACCTAATTATCTCTGAGGACCTATTTTGGTCCGCTGTGGGGGCGCAATAGGTACATATACTGTGCAACTAAATATGAGTAAGTGTGAAGTGTCAAGCTCATATCCAGTTACCAACTGGTACGCAGAAAATGGTTGGCTAGCAGTGGGTCTGTAATGAATAAGTAAAGATGTGTGCAATATTACATAACCCTAAGCAGATATAGGCAGGTTGGTGCGCATAACCAGTGCCCTAGCCACCATTTGTAGCCTTTTTATGGTGGCTTCTGCGAGACCATTTTGTGTATGCACATGGGGTATAGGATGTTATATATCGATCCCAATAGACATGCAATAATCATCAAATGCTTTTGATGTAAACTCTCCTGCATTATCAAGCCTTATAGACTTGATAAGGTGATCAGGGTGGTGAGCCCTTAAACGTATAATTTGTGCTAGGAGTTTTGCAAATGCAGCATTTCTTGTGGACAATAATGCGACATGTGACCAACGTGTTGAAACATCCACCAGAACAATAAAGTACTTGAATGGTCCGCATTCCGGATGGATAGGTCCACAGATATCTCCTTGTATCCTTTGTAAGAATGGAATGTTTTGTTTTGTATCTTTAGCATAGGAAGGTCTCGATCCTGTTTTTGCTAAACCGTAGACTTTGCAAAACAAGTGATATGCCTTTGAAATAATCAATGAGGCATAATGTGACGAAGGTAGTGCTTCTGGTACTTCAGAAGGCAATGGTTGCATTTGAACAGTACTAGGACCGACACCTTGCAGCGTGACGAATTTTTGTCCCATTATATTTTTCACTCGAAAGAAGGGATGTCCTTTACAGTTCTTTAAAATACATATCATCATGTCACTACCAGGGTGCCCTAGGCGGTCATGCCAAATTCTGTATGAATCAGTGTCCCATATTTCATTATTTGTGACAACATAGGATTCAATGATCCGAATAGTAGTGAGGTACAGTCTACTAGATTGACTCATTAGTTTCTCTAAAATGAGTTTTCTTCCACATTCATTAGAGGTAATATAAAGGTATTCGGTTTCATTCTCACAGTGGGTTTCTATATGATAACTGTAATGCCCCGTACCTATTAATTACTTTTTACCGTGGTTGACCGAGGAGTGACTTTTTCTTTAGTCCGGTAAATTAGGAAATTTATTTGAGATTGTCGTAGAATACGCAAAATCGAGTTCGTGGACACGTAGTTTGTTTAAATTGGATTTATATCGGAAAAGTTATGACCAAAAATAGAAATTTCTATTTTTGGCATGACTTTTGTTTGTGAGTTTCTTTTAGTAGAAAGCAAGAAATAAAACAGATGGAAGAGAGAGAAAGGGAAAGAATCAGAAAAAAATTAAAAGGAAAGAGAGAGAGCACGGGTAGAACCCGAGTCACCCCCTCCCATTTTCTTTTTTCTTCTTCCGTCGCTGCTCTTCCCTTCTCCGGCGAATTCGTCGCCGTCCGGCCACCCCAAGACGCATCGTTGGGCACGGCGTGATCCTCTCTTCCTTCTCCTTCTAGCTATGTAAGTTTTTCACCATGGGTATCATTAGTTTTTGAGTTTTGAAGAGAATTTGCAGAAAAGGGGAAAACCGGAGTTTGGCTCCCATCTCGGTTTTCCGGCGATTTCCGGTCGAATTTCTTTGGGTTTTGGTTGTTGGTGAGTTGCTGAATGAGTTCCTATCCTTGTTGCAGCTTGTTTTGGGCTGTGGAGGAAGAATTGAAGGTGTTTGGGGACGTGAACAGTAGCGTGAACAGTTCCATCCGAGTTCTTGAGTTTGGGTTTGGAATTTCCAGCTTTTTCTGCTTGTTTTGGATGTGATTGCAGGTATAGAATTGTTGGGGGTGTTGTGGAGATAATTTTGAGCTAAATAGGTTGACTGGAATTGGATTCCACCTTTGATGTTTTGTGTTAAACTTGAGGATTGTTTGGTTTGAGTTTTTTTTTTGGAATTTTGGTGTAGTTATTGTTATTTTGGATAGTATGGATTATAAATTTTATGGGTGAATCTCTTGATAATTTACTATCAATGTTATTGTGAAATTGTTCTATTTTGTGGAGGAGTTTGGAATGGAGATTGTGTTTTGGAAAAGAAAATTTAGAGAGGAGTTAAATTTTAGAGATGGAATTGTGAGTGGAAATGGGGAAAATTAAGATTGAATGTGGAAATGTTTGGAAAGGATTTTTATGATAATTGGTGGTATTTTTGTGATGAAGGAAGTGAGATTAAATTGATTTAGTTATCGAACGGTCCTTGTGAAGGTTTAGATTAAGTGAAGTCATTGAATGGTTAAGGAATCGATTGAGTGGTTATGAGTTAGAGGGCATTGAGATTGTAAGGAATTATAGAATTTAATTCCGAATAGAAGTGTGGAATTTTATAATAATTTGTGATTAATAGACGCTTATTCCGAGGGGAATGGGTTGTTTTGAGAGTATTTCATTGTATGGTCAATTATATCCTATTCTATTGTGACAGGACGTACTGAGCCCTCGAGCGAGGAGGACACAGACAGGCAGCAGGGTTAGCTGCGGGATTTACTTGTGAGTGGACCTTTATTTTTATTTAAATAATTCATGCAGCATGGTATTAAATTTTGAAATGTGATTTTATGGAAAGAAAAGGATTAAAAAGGAAACAGTTGACAAGGAGGCCAGTTCGGCGCATGCGTATCTTACCTAGTTGGCAGTCCCTTCTAGGTAATAGTCTGGTCGGCAGTCCCTTTCAGACTACAGCTCGGGTGGCAGTCCCACCCGATGCGTCATCTGGTCGGCAGTCCCTTCCAGATGACTTGAGGTAGTTAGTCGGCAGTCCCTTCTACTACCTGTGGCTAGTTGGCAGTCCCAACTATTCACCGCCTCCTACTCCGGTTGGCAGTCCCTTCCGATGCGTCATCAGGTGGCAGTCCCTCCCCGATGGCATGAGATGCCTAGGAAGCAGTCCTTCCTAGTCATCAAATGAGTTTCATGGAAAAGGATTTGAGTTGGAACTTCATAGGATTTGGCTGCATGATGGTTTTGTTAAAAAGAGAAATGGGGAAGCATACCATAAATTGTTTTGACTCTCAATTCAGTTTTGTCCACTCACTCTAATGGATTTTATATGTTTTCCCCTGGGCCCTTCGTTTTCAAATGCCCAGATTTCAGATTTGCAGAGATTGCGTCCAGGCTCAAGAACTTGGGAATCAGCGCTTCCGTTTTTGTCCGTAGGTTATTACTTAACCTACCTTGTATGATATCGGCTTAGTTTAGTGTTGCTCTGATAAACCTTTTCTTTGAAGTTTGATGGATGTTGTTGTATGGGTTGTTGTTGCTTACGGAGGATTATGTTGGAATTTGAGCTTTTCGGATGTAATATATGTGCATGGATTGTTAATTTGATATAGTAGGTTGAGTAGAAGTTGTAGTTAAAATTATGTCCAGGTTTGTGAAATTTTGGGTAGCCCATTTTTAGGGGAGGTTCTGCCGAATTTTTCGGTAGGATTTCGCTTAAAGTGGGCCCCGCAGGCTCGTATCCAGGTAAGTGGGGCGATTCCTGGGTCGGGTCCTGTCAGTTGGTATCAGAGCACTAGGTTATTAGATTCTGTGGCCGATATCTTCTTATAGTTGTCTTACATGCTTGATAGTATTCAGTACCTCCCGAGTGATGGCCCGACTGCAGCGGTTCCCCATCATATACTCTTCGGTGCTGACGTACCAATCAAGTATGTAAGATAGTTGTTATTGGTATAAATGACTTGGTGTAACTCAGTTATGGGAATTTCAGGTGGAATGAGACCCGGACGCAGATCTCGTGCTGGCAGGAACCATTCACCCGCTAGTGAGGGTGATGATGAGCATGTTCCTCGTGGGTTGTTACGGACCGTGGAGCGGTTGTTTGAGCGTTTTGCAGCGGCACTCCCCAATCCTAGGACTGACTATACTGTGGAGCGTGCCAGACGCCATGGGGCGTATACTTTCTCTAGTGCTCCTACGGAGTCCGTAGCAGGAGACTGGATTTCCCGCATGGAGAGAGTATTTGAGTCCTTGGGCTGTCCAGCTGCTAGGAGGGTTCCTTTGGCTATTGACCTCCTAGACGGGGATGCATGGCTTTGGTGGCAGGGTACCAGGAATATGGGTTATGACCCAACTACCATGACTTGGGAAGAGTTCAAAACGGAGTTCTCAAATCGGTACTATAATCAGGCATCCCAGCACCGTCTCCGATTTGAGTTCATGCAGTTGAAGCAGACTGAAGAGATGACTGTGTTACAGTATGAAGAGCGTTTCATTGCTTTGTCTCGGTTTGCCCCTGAGTTGGTGGCGACAGAAAAGTTGAAGGTTGATCAGTTTATCAATGGCCTTCTACCTGTATATCGGGATTGGTTGGCGCCTCATGATTATCCGACTTTTAAGTTAGCTGTGGAGGCTGCTATGAGGTGTGAGGCTAGATATCTGGACGGTTCCCGACCTTTAGAGATTGGCGGTCCTAGTCAGGGGCCATCTAAGAGAATTGCCTCTAGTTCGGGTTCTGCATCGTCATCAGGCAGTAGGCCGAGCAGTTCAGATTCTAGCTCTCGTCAGCGTTTCAGGGGACGCTTCAGGAGGCCTGGACAGACAGGTAGGAGACAGTTCAGGGGTGGCACTGCTAGTTCCAGTGGAGGCTTTGGTAGACAGGCGATTCCGAGAAACTATCCCCAGTGTGCTACTTGTGGTAGGCACCATGTGGGCCCGTGTCAGGCAGGTGTGGGGACTTGTTACCAGTGTGGCCAGTGGGGTCACTACAGGAGAGAATGCCCTCAGTTGACCCAGGGAGTCTTCACTACTACTAGTCAGAGTATGGGTCAGACCTCTGTGGGTGCTACTAGTTCGGGTTCTCATGGCAGTTTGTCAGGCAGGAGCAGCACACAGCCGGGTCGTGGACAGAGAGGGCGTCCAGTGACCCAGGCCCGTCTTCATGCTATGACCCAGCAGGAGGGTCGCACTGCACCGAACGTCATTATGGGTATGTTAGTTGTTTTTGGCCAACCAGCTTTTATTTTGATTGATCCCGGAGCCTCTCACTCCTTTATGTCTAAGAGGTTTTCTTTCTTTGCTAATGTGCCCCCATCTCTCCTACTCGGAGAGTGGCATGTTGTTCTACCATCGGGGGAAAGACATAGAATTGAGTGGGTACATCGTTTTTGTGGAGTGTTTGTAGAAGGAGTTTGCTTAGAGGCGGACTTGATTCCATTTGAGTTAGTGGAGTTTGATGTAATCCTAGGGATGGATTTCCTTCGGATGCATCATGCCTTAGTGGATTGCTTTTGTAGTACTGTATTATTTCGGAGTCCGGGTAAGCCAGTTGTCACCTTTTATGGTGAACGGGAGGTTCTCCCATCTTGCATAATCTCAGCTTTAACTGCTAAGAAGATGTTAAGTAAGGGTTGCCAAGCTTATTTGGCACATGTGGTGAATTCAAATGCCGAAGTTATGGATCTTAGCCAAATTCCTGTTGTTGGTGACTATCCAGATGTATTTCCAGAAGAATTGCCTGGATTGCCCCCGGTGCGAGAGATAGACTTTACCATTGATTTACTTCCAGGTACAACACCCATCTCTCAAGCACCTTATAGAATGGCACCGGCGGAATTGAAAGAGTTGTATGTACAGTTGCAGGAGTTAACGGATAAGGGATTTATACGACCTAGTGTATCTCCCTGGGGTGCACCTGTGTTGTTTGTGAAGAAGAAAGATGGTACTTTGAGGCTTTGTATTGATTACCGGAAACTAAACAGGGTGACTATAAGGAATAAATATCCCTTGCCCCGCATTGATGATTTGTTTGATCAGTTGAGGGGTGCTAGAGTTTTCTCAAAAATTGATTTGAGGTCTGGTTATCATCAGTTACGGATTAAAGAGGAGGATGTAGCCAAAACTGCTTTTCGATCACGTTATGGTCATTATGAGTTCCTTGTTATGCCTTTTGGGTTGACTAATGCACCCGCTGCTTTCATGGATCTCATGAACAGGGTGTTTCGCCCATATCTTGACCGTTTTGTGATTGTGTTCATTGATGACATATTGGTTTATTCTAAGAGTGAGGAATTACATGTTAAGCACTTGAATATTGTGTTGGAGACTCTACGGCTACGCCAATTGTATGCTAAATTCAGTAAGTGTGAGTTTTGGCTTGACCAAGTGACATTCTTGGGTCACGTTATTACAGCTGGTGGTGTTAGTGTGGATCCCCAAAAAGTAGAAGCCGTGTTGAATTGGGAAAGACCTACCAATGTGACGGAAATTCGTAGTTTCTTGGGTCTTGCTGGTTATTATCGACGTTTTGTGCAAAACTTTTCTAGAATTGCCGCTCCTCTTACT
The DNA here is from genome assembly GCF_002994745.2 of Rosa chinensis. NCBI lineage: Eukaryota > Viridiplantae > Streptophyta > Magnoliopsida > Rosales > Rosaceae > Rosa > Rosa chinensis. The sequence goes on from NC_037091.1 coordinate 49,585,480, forward strand.
AAGTTAACGAGGAAGGGTATCAGATTTGTTTGGTCTGAAAATTGTGAGCAGAGCTTCCAAGAACTTAAGAGTCGGCTGACTAGTGCTCCAATTCTATCCTTGCCTGATGATAGTGGGGAGTATGTAATTTACAGTGATGCCTCTAGACAAGGTTTGGGTTGTGTTTTAATGCAGCATGGGAATGTGATTGCTTATGCTTCTAGACAGTTGAAGCCACATGAGTTGAATTATCCCACACATGATTTAGAGTTGGCAGCTATTGTACTTGCTCTTAAGCTGTGGAGGCATTATTTGTATGGAGCCAGATGTCAGATTTTCACTGACCATAAAAGCCTCAAGTATGTGTTTACACAACAGAATTTAAATTTAAGACAACGAAGGTGGATGGAATTGATTGAAGATTATGATTGTACCATTGAGTATCACCCCGGTAAAGCGAATGTGGTGGCGGATGCACTTAGTAGGAATCCATCCGTGACCTTGTCATATTTAAGGGCCACTCGAGTACCCCTATTGTCAGAGTTGAGGTCTACGGGGGTTGAGTTATCGGTTGATGAGGTTGGTACTCTGGTGGCTAGTTTTCATGTGAGACCAGCATTTATTGATAAAATACGGGAAGCCCAGCCTCTTGATCCAAGAATTGAAGGGATTAAAGAAGGTGTTCGTGGTGGTTGGCAACTTGAGTTTTCTATTCGAAGAGATGGGACATTGATGTTTGGGAAGAGACTTTGTGTTCCTAACGTTGAAGCACTTAAACGAGAAATACTTGATGAAGCTCATAACTCCGTGTATGCCCTGCATCCTGGTGGTACAAAATGTATCGGACTCTCAAAGAGTACTATTGGTGGCCAAACATGAAAAGAGAAATTGCAGCTTTTGTGAGTAAATGCATTGTGTGCCAGCAAGTGAAAGCGGAAAGGCAAAAACCGTCGGGGTTGTTGCAACCTTTGCCAATTCCGGAATGGAAATGGGATCATCTCACCATGGATTTTATTTACAAGTTACCTCGTACGCAGGATGGTAATGATGGCATTTGGGTGATTGTAGATCGACTCACCAAATCAGCTCATTTTCTGGCGGTTAAGGAAACCTTTAGTTTGGATAAACTGGCAAAGTTGTATGTGGACGAAATTGTAAAGCTTCATGGTGTTCCCGAGTCCATTGTTTCTGATCGTGATGCTCGATTCACATCAAAGTTTTGGAGGAAAGTTCACAAATTTATGGGAACAAAATTACAATTTAGCACTGCTTTCCATCCTCAAACTGATGGACAATCTGAGCGGACTATACAAACTTTGGAAGACATGTTGAGGGCTTGTTCTCTACAATTTAAAGGAAGTTGGGATAAGCACTTGGCTTTGATGGAGTTTGCATATAACAACAGTTACCATTCGAGTATTGGTATGGCTCCCTACGAAGCTTTGTATGGGAAACAGTGTAGGACCCCCTTGTGTTGGGATGAAGTGGGAGAAAGACAACTTATTGGTCCAGAGATCGTTGAAATCACAACAGATAAAGTCAAAGTGATCAGAGAGAAACTCAAGACGGCTCAAAGCAGACAGAAGAGCTACGCAGATAAACACAGGAAGCATCTTGAATTTCAAGTTGGTGATTGGGTATTTCTGAAGTTATCTCCTTGGAAGGGTGTGGTAAGGTTTGGTAAACGAGGAAAACTAAGTCCAAGGTATATTGGTCCCTATGAGATTGTGGAACGAATTGGTCTGGTTGCTTACCGCTTGGCTTTACCTCCACAACTATCTCAAGTACATGATGTATTCCACGTCTCCATGCTTCGCAAGTACATCACTGATCCTTCACATGTGTTACCAGCTCAACCCATTACACTTACAGAAGATCTAACATATGAAGAAGAACCAGTACAGATCCTTGATCGTCGTGAGCAAGTACTCCGAAGTAAGATTATACCTTTGGTTAAGGTATTATGGAGGAATCACCTGTTTGAAGAAGCTACTTGGGAACCAGAGGATCAAATGAGGCAACAGTATCCACATCTTTTTTTCTTGACAGGTATAATTTCGAGGACGAAATTTTATAAGGAGGGGAGATTGTAATGCCCCGTACCTATTAATTACTTTTTACCGTGGTTGACCGAGGAGTGACTTTTTCTTTAGTCCGGTAAATTAGGAAATTTATTTGAGATTGTCGTAGAATACGCAAAATCGAGTTCGTGGACACGTAGTTTGTTTAAATTGGATTTATATCGGAAAAGTTATGACCAAAAATAGAAATTTCTATTTTTGGCATGACTTTTGTTTGTGAGTTTCTTTTAGTAGAAAGCAAGAAATAAAACAGATGGAAGAGAGAGAAAGGGAAAGAATCAGAAAAAAATTAAAAGGAAAGAGAGAGAGCACGGGTAGAACCCGAGTCACCCCCTCCCATTTTCTTTTTTCTTCTTCCGTCGCTGCTCTTCCCTTCTCCGGCGAATTCGTCGCCGTCCGGCCACCCCAAGACGCATCGTTGGGCACGGCGTGATCCTCTCTTCCTTCTCCTTCTAGCTATGTAAGTTTTTCACCATGGGTATCATTAGTTTTTGAGTTTTGAAGAGAATTTGCAGAAAAGGGGAAAACCGGAGTTTGGCTCCCATCTCGGTTTTCCGGCGATTTCCGGTCGAATTTCTTTGGGTTTTGGTTGTTGGTGAGTTGCTGAATGAGTTCCTATCCTTGTTGCAGCTTGTTTTGGGCTGTGGAGGAAGAATTGAAGGTGTTTGGGGACGTGAACAGTAGCGTGAACAGTTCCATCCGAGTTCTTGAGTTTGGGTTTGGAATTTCCAGCTTTTTCTGCTTGTTTTGGATGTGATTGCAGGTATAGAATTGTTGGGGGTGTTGTGGAGATAATTTTGAGCTAAATAGGTTGACTGGAATTGGATTCCACCTTTGATGTTTTGTGTTAAACTTGAGGATTGTTTGGTTTGAGTTTTTTTTTTGGAATTTTGGTGTAGTTATTGTTATTTTGGATAGTATGGATTATAAATTTTATGGGTGAATCTCTTGATAATTTACTATCAATGTTATTGTGAAATTGTTCTATTTTGTGGAGGAGTTTGGAATGGAGATTGTGTTTTGGAAAAGAAAATTTAGAGAGGAGTTAAATTTTAGAGATGGAATTGTGAGTGGAAATGGGGAAAATTAAGATTGAATGTGGAAATGTTTGGAAAGGATTTTTATGATAATTGGTGGTATTTTTGTGATGAAGGAAGTGAGATTAAATTGATTTAGTTATCGAACGGTCCTTGTGAAGGTTTAGATTAAGTGAAGTCATTGAATGGTTAAGGAATCGATTGAGTGGTTATGAGTTAGAGGGCATTGAGATTGTAAGGAATTATAGAATTTAATTCCGAATAGAAGTGTGGAATTTTATAATAATTTGTGATTAATAGACGCTTATTCCGAGGGGAATGGGTTGTTTTGAGAGTATTTCATTGTATGGTCAATTATATCCTATTCTATTGTGACAGGACGTACTGAGCCCTCGAGCGAGGAGGACACAGACAGGCAGCAGGGTTAGCTGCGGGATTTACTTGTGAGTGGACCTTTATTTTTATTTAAATAATTCATGCAGCATGGTATTAAATTTTGAAATGTGATTTTATGGAAAGAAAAGGATTAAAAAGGAAACAGTTGACAAGGAGGCCAGTTCGGCGCATGCGTATCTTACCTAGTTGGCAGTCCCTTCTAGGTAATAGTCTGGTCGGCAGTCCCTTTCAGACTACAGCTCGGGTGGCAGTCCCACCCGATGCGTCATCTGGTCGGCAGTCCCTTCCAGATGACTTGAGGTAGTTAGTCGGCAGTCCCTTCTACTACCTGTGGCTAGTTGGCAGTCCCAACTATTCACCGCCTCCTACTCCGGTTGGCAGTCCCTTCCGATGCGTCATCAGGTGGCAGTCCCTCCCCGATGGCATGAGATGCCTAGGAAGCAGTCCTTCCTAGTCATCAAATGAGTTTCATGGAAAAGGATTTGAGTTGGAACTTCATAGGATTTGGCTGCATGATGGTTTTGTTAAAAAGAGAAATGGGGAAGCATACCATAAATTGTTTTGACTCTCAATTCAGTTTTGTCCACTCACTCTAATGGATTTTATATGTTTTCCCCTGGGCCCTTCGTTTTCAAATGCCCAGATTTCAGATTTGCAGAGATTGCGTCCAGGCTCAAGAACTTGGGAATCAGCGCTTCCGTTTTTGTCCGTAGGTTATTACTTAACCTACCTTGTATGATATCGGCTTAGTTTAGTGTTGCTCTGATAAACCTTTTCTTTGAAGTTTGATGGATGTTGTTGTATGGGTTGTTGTTGCTTACGGAGGATTATGTTGGAATTTGAGCTTTTCGGATGTAATATATGTGCATGGATTGTTAATTTGATATAGTAGGTTGAGTAGAAGTTGTAGTTAAAATTATGTCCAGGTTTGTGAAATTTTGGGTAGCCCATTTTTAGGGGAGGTTCTGCCGAATTTTTCGGTAGGATTTCGCTTAAAGTGGGCCCCGCAGGCTCGTATCCAGGTAAGTGGGGCGATTCCTGGGTCGGGTCCTGTCAATAACCGTTGACACGAATATCTTTGATACTTAACAAGGTTCGATTAGCTATTGGTGCATATAGAGCGTTTGTGAATTTAAATATTGTGCCGTTAGGCAGCAAAAATTTAACAGTTCCTCGCCCTTTTGTTACTTGTGGTGATCCAATCATCGTAGTCATAGAGGAATTATAAGCTATTAATTCAATGAATAATTGTCTATTCCTTAATATGGTGTGGGTAGTCCCACTATCAACTAAGTACTCAAGTTCTCCTCGATTCATTCTTGGTTTCGAGAAAACAAAACCATCCTAGCGCACAAGCATGTTGATGCAAACATGCATAGCAATATTTATTTGGGCTCATGCTGGGCCTGTTGATTTGGTGGGCTGAGAAACTGTGCATGTGGGCCTGCATGACAAAGGTGGGCAGGAGGACAGACGTGGGCCAAGGCTGTCGTTGGCTGATTGACGCGCGAGTTGCTTGGTGCGTGTTAATGTAAGTGACCAAGGGGTCTAATTAATGTAAAAGAAAGATATATATATATATATAGAGAGAGAGAGAGAGGGAGAGAGAGAGAGAGAGAGAGAGAGAGAGAGAGAGAGAGAGAGAAAACACAAGATGTAGTGGTTCGTCTCCTGCCTTAGAGGGAAACTACGTCCACTTGAAGTGTTGCAGTAGGTGTGTTTGGGCCTTGCGGCCCAAGTTGATTACATGAGAAGAGTATGTAATGGGATGGTGATCTAAGTGGATGGAGGTCCCTTTTATAAGTAAGGAAGCCTCCCCTCTTACACTTGTTTTCCAATGTGGGATGCTAAAACCACTATTCTAGTGTAGAAAGGCCTATTATGGAGGCAACTTGGCAAGGCCGGGAAGGTGGCTTCCCCGCGAGGTATTGGCCCCTTCCGACTACCGTGGCGTAGCTTAGACATCGGGCTACGGAATGCATGTCTCTGTTGGGCCCCACCATGGCTTGTGGGCCCCTCTAAGAGGGTGTTACTTATGCTTGGTGATGTAGAAAATAGCCTTGCTAGTAGAGGTATCTACAAGTCCCCAAGTAAGAGGAGCTTCTTGGTTGTGGAGTTATAATCATGAAGTCATCAAGCATAAGTAACCAAGCGGCACAGATCCCATACAAGTCCCCGAACTCCGTAAGCAAGAAGGGACTCGTTAACCTGCACAACAAAGACAAAAAACACGCATATGGAGAATGTTTGTTGTATTGAGCAACGTATGTCAGTTGCATTGAATGTATGAGGTGCATGATACATATTGATGTATACATGTAAATGGCGCCGAGTATGAACGGTTATGACGTAGAAACTCGAGAATGCATATGGTTGTGTGAGCAAACGGATTGCATATGATAATTGCGTGATGCGCGCAAGAAAATGAACGAGGTCGAGTTTGACGTGGTTATGCTTGGTGTAAGTTGCATGAGTGCCATGAAGGCAAGCGTTTGTAATTCGTGAATGATGAATATGCGAACGCTTGTGTTTGTTTGGTTGTTGCTCTTATTAATGGAAACCGAAAAGAATTCAATTTGTCGCGAGCGACAAATGGAAGAAGAATTCAATGTTCCATTAACGTGTATTATGTCGAGGGAAAGTGAGTATAACACTTGGGAATGCCGGGAGGCAAGAGCATGGAAGCTCGGGGGTGCCGGGAAGGCGTGAGCAGAAGCTCGGGGGTTGCTCGAAGGCATGAGCGGAAGATCGAGGTTTCCGCGAAGGTGTGAGCAGAAGCTCGGGGGTGATAGGAAGCTCGGGGGATGCTAGGAAGGCGTGAGCGGAAGCTCGGGGGTGGCCGGGAAGGCATGAGCGGGAAGCTCGAGGGTACAGAGAAGGAGTGAGCGGGAAGCTCGGGGTTACCGCGAAGGCGTGAGCGGAAGCTCGGTGTTGCCGCGAAGGCGTGAGCTAGGAGCTTGGGGGTACCGCGAAGGCTTGAACGGAAGCTCGGGGTTGCCGCGAAGGCCTGAGAGGAAGCTCGAGGGTGATGCGAAGGCTTGAGCGGGAAGCTCGGGGGTGCAGTGAAGGCGTGAGCGGGGAGCTCGGCGGTGCCACGAAGGTGTGAGCGGAAGCTCGGGGTTGCCGCGAAGGTGTGAGCGGAAGCTCGGGGGTACTGCAAAGGCATGAGCGGGAAGCTCGGGGGTGCCGCTGAGGCAAGAGAGTTAAAGCTCGGAGATGCCACTGAGGCAAGAGCGCTAAAGCTCGGAGATGCGCTGAAGCAGGAGCGTGAAAGCCCAAGGATGCCGTTGAGGTATTAACGGGTAACTCGAAGGTGATGCCGTGTGGAATTAGCATAACTGTTGCTAATTATGTTGGGCTGTATGCACAAGTTCCCAAAGTCCCCAGTCAAGGAGGTGTTCTTGTGGGTTGATACCAAAGCGTAGCTTTGTGCCATGTATCAAGCATAACTAGTGCGAGTGCGTCGTCCATCTAGAATTGGCCGGAGCGAAGGTTTTTTCCCTTTCCAGTGGGCCCCCGCTAGGCCTTCCGAGGAGTCCCCCACTCCTGGATATAGATCTCCGTATGGTCGGAAAATTGTTTGATAGGGGGAGCTGCGTTTGAGCAGTAGGTATTAGGTAGCAAACCTAATCTTTGATACCCAAGTGTCGGGGGTTAACTGTCGGATCAATGGCTGTCGTAGTCTACGTTAACCGGTCTGTTAGTATATCATGTTTGGCATTCCTCACATTAACAAAACATTTCTACCCGAGAGTTAGAAGCCCAAGCCCATAATTGTTTAAATACAATTATTGTTTATTGTGGTTGTCTTGCTGTCAAAAACTCACTTGAAGACTTGAAGATCAGTTTGCTGCCTTGCTGTCAGCTTCCCTATCTTGGCATAATAGTTTAATTGCAACTTGGTTCTTCTTCTCTTTTCTATGGCTGCCTTGCTCTCGAAAGCCAAAGGCCAAGTTTGAAGAATTAGTTCAATTACAACTTGATATCCTCATCACAGTTTGTTGTGCGTTGCTGTCGTGCTTCCCCATCCCATCTCATCTTGCTATCTTGTCCAAGATCATGCTTCAAACTTGAAGATCAAAAGAAGACCCTCTTCATCATGGCTTAGGTAAGCTCATATATGGCATCTCTTTCACAAAAGTCAATGGCTTTTTCATGGGTTCCATTCGGGTGTCAGTTTTGATTAAGGAGTTGGAGTGTTTGGCTTATAGAATTGGTATTCGTAATTGAAATTAGGAGCATGCGTTTACATGTGCAATCTGAAATATGGGTATGGGTTTACCTACTCCAATTGAGCTTAAGGGTTCTTTGAGTGAACCGTCCTTTCTCTTCCTCCTATATATATATATATATATATATATATATATATATGGGTTCTCTGTTCATTCTCGGGTATTGAAAATATTTGGGTTTTCAATCCCTTTGTTGTTTAAAGTTCTATCTCTTTGGTTTTCTGTTTTTCAAAGTATCTTGTTCCATGTTGAAAACAATTTGAAAAACAACAAACCATTCAATCATTCATACATATCATATCTTGCATCCCATGAGGTCATTTGGGTATTGCAAACTGCAAAGGTGAAATCTCCAAGAAGAACTTGCTGCGTTCATAGCTTGTTTCATAGCTGAGATTTCTGAGTTGTTCACTTTTGTAAACAATTAGCAAGAGTTAAGTACAAACAGTCTAGTGAGTCAGTATAGAATGGTTGCCTAGTTTAGTGCAATCACTGTGTTGTAATCTTGTAATTTGGTTTCATAGTGAATTGGTTTTGGTCTTTCAAGAGTTAAAGGCCACGCAGATGTTTTCTCTCGATAGGGCGTTTACTGTGTTAACAAAAATCTGTGTTCTTTAATGCTTTAGTTGGTTTGCTTGATTGTTCAATATGTTCTGTTCAATATTAGCACTCAGGATTGATCACCTAGTTGCAATCCTAGAGAAAGTTTTGAACGAAAAAAATTGGTTGTGAGCCTATTCACCCCCCTCTAGGCTCCTTCTAGGATCTACAGGTCCCTTTACTCTTTCCCAGAGAAGAAAAGCTTGACTGCAATGCCGCGTAGCGGTCATTGTCATTATGAGGCGTTGTCTTACAGCTTGGTGGTTGGTCATTCATAAGTATGGTGCGCGGAGGCGTGACCATATGTTTATATATAGAGTACATGTAAAGTTTGTAATTGTACGAACAATGACAAATAAAAGGGTGTTGGATGTGTTTGAGCGAGTTAGGTTGTGTTTGAGTAAGTTGGGTGTAGTTTAGCGGGTAGGCGCTATGCGAGCATGCGGGGCGTGGCCCAAGCAAGTCGTGGCCATGCTCGATACCCAACTAAGTCGTTTATCCGAGCATGTTTAATTAAGTCATAGGTGTCAGAAGCTTCTAGATGTGGCATAGTTTGTTTAAGTGAGTGTCACATTAAATTGATTTAAGCATGGCATGTGTATAGCAAGTACTTGTAGTAAAGTTGCTAATAACATTTTGTATTTGTTGTAAACATGCATAGGGATCATTGAGATCAGTATGTAAAGCATGGCATAGCTAGCATGTAAGGCCTAGCAAGTGTTGCTAAATCTACGAAATGTTGTAGGCATGCTCAAAATTTATGAAAGCATGGCATGGCAATAGCTCAAATTGAAAGAGCGTAAAAGAGAAGATATAGTTACTTATCTTATGCCGATTTGGAGCGAGTTGGAATTGGATTTGATATAAGTACCCAAATCATGTTAGAGTTGTCCAAGCATGACACTCCAATATTGCTTTGGCGAAGCACCTTAGTAGGAGGATGATGATTTCGTTAATTGGAGAGGTAATTGATGATTATGTCTCCTTGAAACAAGATGAGTGATTAGTACATGGTATGTAAAATCAACACTAATATCTTGTATATGTACTTTGATGAGATATTTAAACAAAGTGTATAACCGATGTACGTAATTGATTACAAATGACATGTTGCATTTGTGTGCTTCTACCATGAATTTCGAATTGGCAATGAAATTTAAAGAAGAATCAATTTTAACTTGTCGGCAAGTGTACAGCAATTGAGGCAAGTGACATTTGATTATGTGCATAGCTATCAACTGGGCAAGTAGATGTAACAAAACCATGGCATGTAAGATTTATAATGGGAAAGCTTTGGCTTATTCATGCTGGAAGAATAACATGCTTTGACTCCGTTAAGATGGCATAAGGAGAAAGTATGGGTACATGGTGTATATGTGTAATCATAATTGGCGCATGGCCAGTCATTGATGTATGTAGTCATAGGTACAACAGCTGTATAGATTACTCTTTAGAAGAAGACAAAACTGAGAGAGTTTATTAGCTAAATAGCTAAGTGTGAAGGCATGCTTAGACGGACAAGTGTGTCATGCTGTTGATAGATAGTGGCTCATATAGCAGTTCAGTTGTGTAAATAGAAGCATAAGGCCTTCATATGTTCATATATATATATATATATATATAGCGGAAATGTACATATGTACATATATATATATACACACACACACGGGAGGAGCTTTAGTAGATAAGTATATATCATCTGGCATTGAATTAATGCATAGCAGATCATGCATATATTTGAATTATGATAAACAATGCTTCAGTTCCGTCTCTTTTGCAATTGTGTAGCATATTCTAGTATATAGAGTGCTAGCTGTGCACAAGGCAATGTAATGCAAGCAAATTTAGGCTTTTGAGATAGACATGAATTAAAAATAGATACGTGTACATGCATGTCAGTTTGACATTTGGGCCCAGCTAAAATACTAGTTGACCTCTTCAGCTAGCTTGTTTGTGGGTTAAAACTATATATATGTATAGTTTACACGCCTATCAGCCTCTGCCATATGCATAATTAGAAAAGAAGTTCCAACCTACAATTATTAATTTGATAACTGGCTCAACACTATCTGTGTGTATGTGGCCATGGTTGCTGGAAACGGCACACGCGGCCAAATATAAACATAAATATATGTGAACTATATGTATGTGAGGACAGGTGTCCTATGCGGAAAAAGTATATGTGCGCACAAATTATGAGAGAAAGCAGAAGCACGTGGTTCTCATAGGTGTGTGAAGCAAAGGCCGAAGCAGAAAAACTCAACTTTTTCAATTATGAAAGGGCAGACGAGTTGCTGCAATCCCAGGGCAGCCGATGAAGAGGGATCTCATAATTGATTTCACCGGCTATTGCGGGGAAGACTGAGGAGAACTCAATCTGGTGATTATTGGTGGATGAGTTTTCCAGTGCTCAGTGAAATAGAGATGGCCGGTGCTAGTCAGAGATAGCTCTGGGTGTCCTGAGTAATTCTGGGTGCGTTGGTGAGAGCTTTGGCCAGTGGATTGGCAGAGCTTTGGCAAGCAGTGGCGGAGGACTTGGTGCTCAGTGGTGACCCGGAGTCAGCGGAGACATGGAGCTCGCTAGCGGAGGCACTGGATGGCAGGCCTAGCGGAGATACTCGGTGGTGGAGTTTAGCGGTGAATGCCAGGGGAGGTTGCTGCCGGTTTGCGGAGCGGAGCATTAGTCCAGCGGAGCGGAGCCTTTGGACGGCGGAGCGGAGCATTTGGCTGGCGGTGTTTGAAGAACATGGGTTCTTGGTGGAGGTTTTGTTTAGCGGTTGCCGCTGATAGCGCTTAGCAGAAGAAGCCCGGCGGTGCTGGGTTCCCGCTGATGGTGGTTTGTTTGAAGAAACTTGGTGGTGCTGGTTGCCGCTGATGTTACTTGGCGGAGCCATTGCTAAAGGCTGACAGTGGGTACTATTTGGTGGAGATTGGATGAGTAACAGCAGACTCACGCTGGTGGTGCATCACTGGTGATAAGATTGGGTGCCCAAAGTAAATTGGTACCTCAATTTTTTTTTTTTTATGAGTTGGCGTTGACCAATGTTGACTAGAGTTGGTCGGCGTTGACCAAGCATTGATCGGCCCAGATAGGCGTTGACCAAGTATTGACCGACCAACTTTCATCAGCATTGACCAATGTTGACTAGAGTTGGTCGGCGTTGACCAAGCATTGATCGGCCCAGATAGGCGTTGACCAAGTATTGACCGACCCCAATGGGGGTTGATCAAGCATTGACGGCCCCAATGGGCGTTGACCAAGCATTGACCGGCCTCATGGGTCAAAGTTCGTGGTAGGTGACGAAGCCTTTGTGTTGGCTTCCCACAGACGGTGCCAATGTTAATGTAAGTGACCGAGGGGTCTAATTAACGTGAGAGAGAGAGAGAGAGAGAGAGAGAGAGAGAGAGAGAACACAAGATGTATAGTGGTTCGTCTCCCGCCTTAGTGGGAAACTACGTCCACTTAAAGTGTTGCACTAGGTGTGTTTGGGCCTTGCGGCCCAAGTTGATTACATAAGAAGAGTATGTAATGGGATGGTGATCTAAGTGGATGGAGGTCCCTTTTATAAGTAAGGAAGCCTCCCCTCTTACACTTGTTTTCCAATGTGGGATACTAAAACCACTATTCTAGTGTAGAAAGGCTTATTATGAAGGCAACTTGGCAAGGCCGGGAAGGTGGCTTCCCGGCGAGATATTGGTCGCTTCCGACTACCGTGGCGCAGCTTGGACATCGGGCTACGAGATTCATGTCTCAGTTGGGCCCCACCATGGCTTGTGGGCCCCTCTAAGAGGGTGTTACTTATACTTGGTGATGCAGAAAATAGCCTTGCTAGTGGAGGTATCTACAGTGCGTGCAGGATAGACGTGCAAGGTGATGTGCAGGGGATGCAGGGCGAGTACTGGACAAGCGCTGGGGCAGAGAAGCTGCGTCGCTCGGATGCTAGTGTGGCGCCTAGGGAGCAAGACTATTGCAACAGGGGGGGTAGGTCAGAAAGGCGGCTCGGCTTGAGCTAATGAGCGGAGGAGTCGATGCAAATCTGGTGGGTTCTTTGGTGTGAGCTAGGCCATGAAGCTTGGGTTGACGAGGAAAGACTCGAAGCGGCTCAGCTTGACATATCTGGGTTTTTTTTTTTTTTCTGGTTTTGTTTTCTTCTAGTGTCGACAGGAAAAAGAAAAAAAATCTAGGTTTTTTTCTCTTTTTTTCTTGCCTATTGGATCTGAGCGTGCTCATGATAACGTGTAAAAGTAAAATGAGGAAAATTAGTCTACTCATTTCATTAGATAGTCCTTTTATATAGGGTGAGGATTACAATGGTAATAGCAATTACAAGAATGACAATAATAGATGATTAAGCTGTAATTGCTAATTCCCTAATTCCATCTTCGTCAATTACTTTGAGGAAGGCACATAACATGTTTTTTCTTTAACACATTATGGAAATTCAAAAGTACACTAATTTTGGGAATAGCACATTTGAGCGGAGATATTGTAGTCCAAAATTTTTGCAATAAAGACTAGGAAAGGAGAAAGGAAAATAAATTCCATGGAATCTAAAAAGAATGATCTTCCCCCCATTTTCTCCTCAGTCAGGAAAATACTTCCAAAGTTTGTATCTACCAAACAAAATAAATGAATGACTTTCCTTTATTGATTCCTCAAATCCGTGAACCAAATTGATTTGAATACCCAAATTAATGGTAGTGACTCTTTTTGTCAATCCCATAGGAACAGACTGCTATGTTGGAAACTTAAGTCATATTCTTTCTACAAAAAAAAAAATAATAATAACATACTCACCAATTTGAGATTGAAGAAAAAAAAAGGGTTAGAAACTCTCCCATTGTAACTTTTAATTTATCAAACGGGAGGGAAAAAATTACTAAGGTGTATTAGGCTGACTAATGATTGGAATCAAATGGTTCAGGCTTTCACAATGTGACTGGCCCTAGCTCACGGCTAGCATATATCAATGTGTGTGTGTGTGTGTGTATTTAGCATATATCAGTATATGAACTTCCAGAAATTCAATATAATTAGGATGACTTAACTTCTAAAACATTGATGTATTAAATTGAAAATCTTATCCCTAATTTTCACAGGGATATTAATTCAAGATTCAACAACTATTCAAAAATTAAAAACTACACCATACTCACTATAAAAACCACAACATCTGTTCATACTCTCCCACATCTAATACCTTTAGGCCCCGTTTGGTTAGCAGGTGTACTTACATGAGCATTTGCCAAGCATAATTAGCTATAATGAGCCACGCTCATGCTATCGCCAGCGGCACCAACAACCACCAATGATGTGACCTACGGAAACACAGCCAAGAGGGCTATCACCTGAGCTTCGGCTCACCGCTGACGCGCCGAGCCAAGATCGCCTCACTGAAGCATTAGAAGCTGGGAACTGAAGCATATCAGTCCCACATCGAAAACAAGGAAGAGGTCAGCCTCTTCCCCACCTATAAAAGGTACACTCATCTCTCCTCATTAATTACGTATTTACTACTTACCTACTATTATTCTGTCAACATAAATACATTGACTAACTTTGGCATCGGAGATGAGAAGACCGCCCAACGCGGTCTCTCTCTGACGCCCTTTGTATTTCACTTGACAGGTAGCGGAAGTGTTGAGAACATCACAAGTAGCGGTCCGCCTATCGGACCAGCGTTAACCAAGATTTGGCCACCGCTAATCTTAGACATTAACATTAGTGCCGTCTGTGGGAATCCTTGAACAAAAGGCCATCCCACCACAACAATCACCATGACTAACGGTAGCGGGGGAAACGCTGAAGAGCAGGCGGACCAATCCGCCAACCCCCATCCTACCAACCTCGCGACTAACGTTAACAGTGCACTATTTAACACACTGGTCAACCTTAGCGTGGAACCCCAAGATACTCCCCAGGTCCCGCCTACTCAAGCTACAGCAGAGGCTCGGCCAGGCAGTAGTCGTCCACCAGGCCAGGACCTCGCCGCTATGTATGAGCTGGCATTAGCGGACCTTCACAGGGCGAGCAGGAGTGCAAGGAAAAGGCTGAGGCCCAAAAGCAAGTGGCCACGCTAATGTCAAGATTATATGAACTGAAAAAGGCACTGGAGGCCAACGCTAACCCAGTGCAGAGCGAACAATCGCAGAGTACTAGAAGTAGTCGACCCTCTGCAAGCAGATTGGTACCCGCACCAGTCATACAGATGCAGGTACCGCTGAACCCACCATAGCCATTGAGAATGGACCCACCTCCCCTGCCCCAACTAATGTTGGAGCAAGAAGCAGAGTCACAACCGCTCCACAACCAGGGCTAGAACTGAAGGTAATCCACCCGCCCCCAAGCGGGAGCTGGCACAGCGAAACCTCTGCGTGGTGCCTACCGGCAACGCAACCATCGTAATTCTTGAAAGAATGCAGTAATTAGAACAAAGGCTAATCCGGGCAGAGGCAGGCGCCTCGGTGCCAATTCCAAATCCTCTCTTTGCTCCCAGACCAAGGCCATTCACCATTAGGATCCTGCATGCCATCCAACCAGCACATGCAAAGACTCCAAAGATGCCACAATACGGCGGCATGACTGACCCCTTCGTCCATATGGACACTTTCAAGAAAGTCACTAACAACAAGGGATTTGATGACACCACCCTCTTCCACTTGTTCAGCGAAACGTTAGATAGTGAGGCAATAAGTTGGTTCTTTGAATTCCCGCCGGGATCCATCGACTCATTCCATGCACTATCGAACACTTTCTTATCACGGTTCATCCTGTTGGCCGCCGGACATCATAACACAAGTCAGTTTTCAACTTCAAGCAGGGCGCAGAGGAAACACTGAAGACATTTGTCACCAAGTGGCGAGCAGCGGCATCTCAGTGCCGCGATCTTGATAAGACAATGGCACTGGCAGCCTTTAAGCAAGGACTCCTAAAGGGACCATTTCTCTATCATCTCAATTACAATCATCCAAATACCGCGTATGACCACATCATGGGTGAGGCCGTCATCCATGCACAGGTAGAATTCATCACATACGGAGAAACCCCACCACCACCGCCAACACCAGCAAAGTCTACTCATCCTTCCTCCAGCCAGCAAGAGACAGCTAATAAAACCTCTGCTATGCCGTCAACTGATAAGAAGAGAGAGTGGCAACATGGCAACTACTAGAACAAGCGGCAAAAGGACCAGCATTACCACAAAGGCAACCGCTCATCCCACGGGGATAACCATAGCAAACAGATGGAGTCCTCCCAGCGGTACATAGTGTTTACTGTCCTCACGGCCTCGTATGAAGAAATATACGACCAATGCAAGGACCAGATCCCACTGTCACGCCCAAGAAAGTACCCAAGAATGGGGAAACCAAGAAACACAGGCAAGTGGTGCAAATACCACGAAGATGTTAGTGTGAGTCATAGTTCCCTATTAGGAATAGACTAACAAGGGAATATATTGTTGTAACTACTTACATTGTATATGTTGTGTAGTACAGTAGTACACAATAGTAGTAGTATATTGTAGTACGATTGTAATCTGTTTATATACACCATAGAATAGGTGTAATGACATATCAGAAAATTCATTCTCAATCTTATTCTATTTGACTTAGTATCAGAGCAAAGATCCGAGAGGACTTTGTCTCTTATTTTCTAATTCTTTAATTTGAGGAATTAACTCAAAAACCCCATTGTTAGGGTTATTGAATCTCTTAACGGCGTTATTGGGATTCTGTCGTCGTTATCTTCCTAGCATCACCGTCCGTCCAAGAACGATCAGTGCATCTTCTTCTTGGATATCGTTCAGACTGGCCTTGTCTCCCCAGACTGCCTTCGTCTTCCTCCGGCGACGAAGATCAGCCTGTCTAGCCAGCCGTGCCCCGAGACCCGTTCATATCACACCAAATCATGTATCGATCGATTCTCGATGTCGCCGCCATCTGCGTCACTTTGCTGCCCTGCCCAGACCGACGTCGCTCCTCGTCGTTGATCCCAAACCGCCGTCACTCCTCGTCGTTGATCCCAAACCGCCGTCACTCCTAGTCGTTCGGGTTCTTCAGTTCGTAGCCCGTCGCAGCTCTGCCCAGACTGTCGTCTCATACCACACCAAGTTCAGACCTGTTCATTACATCCCAAGTCGTCACCGTCGTCCAGAGTCTGCCCAGCTTCGTCGCGCGCACTCCGGCTTCGTCGCCCAGCCCCGCTCTGCTCCATCTCTGATCGGGTTGTCCCTTCTCCGGTCGGGTCTCATTCGATCGGCTTCGTCTTCAACCTGAGTGGGTCGCCTCTTCTCTGATCGAATCGCCTCTTCTCCATTTAGTTCGATCGGCTTCGTCTTTGTCAGCGCTCTCCGTTCAGACCGGTGTCCTCTCTTCTCCAGTCACCTACTTCAGCCAGCATCCTTCCTAACCGGCTCACTGTTCCAACCCTCTCACTCGGTCAACTCGCCTCACCCAACTCAGCCACACACGTGGGATAACAGTCAGCCCATACCTCAGGTTAAAAAAAAAATAAAAAAATCAACTGTTATTATTTGTTTATTTCCGCTGCGTACTTTGGGATATTTTCTATTGTATTATTGCTATGGGTGGTGATGACAGTAAATGTCAGAGTTCTAAGACCAATGAGGCCTAGAGGGTTGAAGTGTCTGTGCGAAGTTCAGATGGAGGTTCTTTTAGGGATTGTGGTAAGATTGGTATGGCTTTACAGGTTTCTAACTTTGTTGGTTCTGATACATGGATTATTGATTCTGGTGCCTCCGATCATATGACTTATGATAAATCATATTTTACTAACTTGTCTTCCCCACCAGTGTCCTATGTCACCAATGCCAATGGTGAGGCTTTTCCTGTGTTAGGGTCCGGGTCAGTGCGTATTACTCCCACTTTAGAGCTTCATAATGTGTTATATGTACCTGACTTGTCTCATCACTTGATATCTGTTCCACAGTTGAATACTGAGTCTAAATGCTCCGTAACCTTCTATCCTATGTATGTGATTTTTCATGATCTTCTCACCAGGGAGATAGTCGGTCGGGGGTATCTGAGGGGCAGGTTGCTCCATCTGGATCAGACATACGCAAGAGAGAAACCAGGAGCACAGTCCCGAGTCGCTTTGACTTCAAATTCTGATAAGATAAGTGAAATTTGGTTGTGGCATTGCCGTTTAGGGCATCCTTCTTTTAGTCTTATGAAAACAACCTTGCCTACTCTGTTTCCTGGTGTGCATGAGTCTGCTTTATGTTGTGAAACATGTGTTTTGGCCAAGAGTCATCGTGCTACTTATTCTCCTAGAGTGTCTAAGAAATGTGTTATTCCTTTTGAGTTGATTCATTCTGATGTTTGGGGACCTTCTAGAGAGCCCACTGTATCGGGTATGAGATATTTTGTGTTGTTTATTGATGATTGTACGAGATTGTCATGGGTTGCCCTTCTTAAAACCAAAGATGAAGTCTTTCCAGCTTTCCAAACTTTCCGTACTCTTGTTCAAACACAGTACCATAGCACCATTAAAGTCCTTCGTTCTGACAATGGGGGGGAATATGTTATCATGTTTTCCAAGAGTTTTTTAACACCCATGGGATTGTTCACCAAACCACATGTCCACAAACACCTGAACAAAATGGAGTGTCTAAAAGGAAAAACCGTCATTTACTTGATATGGCTCGTGCTCTTCTCTTTAGTGCCCATATGCCTAAGTATCTTTGGGGCGATGCTGTATATGCTTCCTCCCATCTTATCAATCGTCTTCCCTCTAGTGTCCTTCAGGGAAAAATTCCATTTGAGGTTCTTGCATCTCATGTCTCCTTACCTTCATTTCATAATCTTCCAGCTCGTGTCTTTGGTTGTGTTGCTTTTGCCCATGTTCCTAAGAACCAGAGGTCTAAATTGGATGCTTGAGCACTTAAGTGTGTGTTTATTGGTTACGGAGAGTATCAGAAAGGGTACAAGTGCTTTCATCCACCTACCAGGAAGTACTATGTCACTATGGATGTCACTTTCTTTGAGGACATGAGTTATTTTACCTCTTCCGATACAGCTCTCCAGGGGGAGAATTCATTTTTTGAACAGCTGTATCATGGAGAGGGGGAGGAATCATAAGGAGGAGAAGAAGCAGGTGGTATTTTGACGGATCTAGTTGAGACCATTAGCTCGCCGCCAGAAGGAAAAGCTCCAAACATTCAAGCACCAGTTTCTATGGCGGAAAATGATGTTGCAGATACAACTCCAAACATCCAAGCACCGGTCTCTATGGCCGAAAATGATGTTGAAGACACAACTGTCCCTCCTACCGTTGCTTCTACCCCTGACCCACATCTTCCTGGTACTGAAGATCACTCATTTGAGGTATGTCCACCCACTATTACTAGTAGTAATGAGTCTAATGTTGGGCAATATGTGTTACCAAATAGGACCACTCGGGGTCAATCAGCCAAAAGATATGAACCTACCCTTACTGCCAAATCAAAATACCCAGTAGCCAATTATATGTCCACTAGGAGGTTGTCTAAGTCATATGAATCTTTTGTGAATCAAATATCTGCTGTATCAGTACCTAACAAAGTGCAGGATGCATTGGGGGATCCAAAGTGGAGGAAGGCAATGGAGGAAGAGATGGAGGCGTTGCAGAAGAGCAATACTTGGCAACTTGTGCCTCCACCACAAGGCAAGAAGGCTT
Organism: Rosa chinensis; assembly: GCF_002994745.2. Classification (NCBI taxonomy): domain Eukaryota; kingdom Viridiplantae; phylum Streptophyta; class Magnoliopsida; order Rosales; family Rosaceae; genus Rosa; species Rosa chinensis. The sequence goes on from NC_037091.1 coordinate 49,604,483, forward strand.
TAGGTTGTCGTTGGGTGTTTACCGTGAAGCATAATGCAGATAGATCAGTGAATCGGTACAAAGCACGCCTTGTAGTAAAGGGGTTTACTCAGACGTATGGTATTGATTACGATGAAACGTTTGCTCCTGTTGCCAAGATGAACACTATTTGGGTTCTGCACTCAGTCACTGCTAGTTTAAACTGGCCACTCTGACAGTTTGATGTCAAGAATGCATTTCTTCATGGAGGGTTAACTGAGGAAGTGTACATGAGCCTTCCACCTGGGTATGTAGTTGCTTTTCTTGGTGATTTTGTATGCAGATTGAGAAAATCTTTGTATCGTCTTAAACAGTCACCTCGTGCTTGGTTTGGAAGATTTTCACAGTTCATCCAGAAGGTTGGTTACAGACAGAGCAACTCAGACCATACCTTGTTCCTTAAGCATCAACAAGGGAAGGTAATAGCTTTAATTATTTATGTGGATGATATGGTGATCACTGGCAATGATACTGTTCAGATAGATAGACTGCAGAGACAGTTAGCCTCTAAGTTTGAGATGAAGGACTTGGGTGAACTTAAGTACTTTTTAGGAATTGAGGTAGCCAGGGGGAGAGAAGGAATCTATCTGTGCCAGAGGAAGTACATTCTTGACTTATTGACAAAGACAGGTTTGATGGATTGCAGACCTGTTGATACTCCTATTGAGCAGAACCATTGTTTAGCTGAGTATCCAGATCAGGTACCTGCTGATCGAGCTCGCTATCAGAGGTTGGTTGGGCGCCTGATTTATCTGCCTCATACTAGACCAGATGTTGCATATGCAGTGAGTGTGGTGAGTCAGTTCATGCATAACCCGAGTGAGAGTCATATGGATGCTGTTATGCGAATTTTGAAGTACTTAAAGTCAGCTCCAGGAAGAGGAGTACTGTTTTCTAAACACAGCAACATTCTTGAGGTTTGTGGCTTCACAGATGCAGATTGGGCTGGAAACATCACAGACAGGACGTCAACATTGGGTTACTTTACCTTTGTGGGAGGTAATTTGGTTACATGGAAGAGTAAGAAACAGAAAGTTGTGGCACGATCTAGTGCTGAGGCTGAGTATAGGGGTATGACTCACGGAGTGTGTGAATTGTTGTGGCTGAGAAATTTGTTACGTGATTTGGGTTTCAAACTCAAGAGTACCATGCAGTTGTATTGTGACAACAAGGCAGCCATTGACATATCACAAAATCCGGTACAGCATGATCGTACTAAGCATGTGGAGGTTGATCATCACTTTATAAAGGAGAAGCTAGATGCCAAAATTATTAGTTTTCCTTTTGTTCCAACTGAAGAGCAACTTGCAGATATACTTACCAAAGGAGTTTCCAGGAAGGCATTTTATGACTCACTTAGCAAGTTGGGCATGGTTGATGTACATGCGCCAACTTGAGGGGGAGTGTTAGTGTGAGTCATAGTTCCCTATTAGGAATAGACTAATAAGGGAATATATTGTTGTAACTACTTACCTTGTATATGTTGTGTAGTACAGTAGTACACAATAGTAGTAGTACATTGTAGTACGATTGTAATCTGTTTATATACACCACAGAATAGGTGTAATGACATATCAGAAAATTCATTCTCAATCTTGCTCTTATTGACTGAAGAGAGCTGTCACAACACCAACAACTGCAACGCTCTCAAAACGGCAATTGAGACTTTGTATCATGATGGTAAGTTGGAACAGTTCAAGGTGCGTCAACCGCTGCCTGTGGTTGCCAACATCGAGCCCATGCACCGCATCAATACCATCGATGGCGGTGCTCCGATCACCAACATGTCTCATAGGGCAAGAAAGAGCTATGCACGCACCAACCACCCCAAAGAAGTTTGCAATATCTGTTATGAGAGATCCGCTAAATTACCAAGGTCTGGGTGGGAACCCATCACCTTCTCGGAGGAAGAAGAGTGCGGAGTCCACCTCCCCCACGACGACCCATTCTTGATCGACGCCATGCTCGATAAATGCTATGTGGGAAAGGTCCTCGTTGACCGCGGATCCGCTGTCAATGTCATCTTCAATGGCTGCTATAACCAACTTTAGCGGAATAGGAAACTACTCCAGGATCACGAGCCCTTGCTCAGTTTCTCCGGTGACGTCATGCAACCACTAGGTTCTAACTACATGCGCCTAGTCATCGGCGCTAGCCCATGATGCCATGCACAGTGGAGATACGTACAGAGTTCATCGTCGTCGACTTCTTCAGTTCGTACAATGCCATTATTGGTCGACCGGCGCTCAACAAACTACAGTGCATCATAGCCGGATACATGCTTCTTATGAAGTTCCCTACACCTAACCAGATAGGCTGAGTGAAGGGAAGTCAGCAACTTGAACGAAAGTGTTATTCAACAACTGTAGCACGGTTGACACGCCGCCATGAGATCCTAACCGTGGGAAACCATGCACCATTAACAAATACTTTTGAAGATCCTAGGGATGACGAGGAGAAATATGTGAAAAAGGGGCCTGTCAACCCAGAAACATCCTTGAGGGTTATTAACATCTCCGACGAGCACCCTCAGCGGACAGTCTGCATCAGCGCTCAGCTAGCCCCAGAGATAGCGGTAGAACTCACTCAGTTTCTACATGATGACAATGCCGCCGTCTTTGCATGGTCCTACGCTGATATGCCGGGCATCTCCCCTGATATAATCACGCACAAGTTGAGCATCAAACCATCTTTATATCCGGTCAAGCAACGGCGAAGGGCCTTTGATGAAGAGGGATATCTTGCGATAGGGGAAGCAGTTGCCAAGCTCCAGGGCATTGGGCTCATCTGCCAGGTCAATTATCCTCAGTGAATTTTCAACCTGGTCATGGTTAAGAAACCTAGCGGAAAGTGGCAGATGTGTGTAGACTTCAAGGGTCTCAACAAGGCATGCCCCAAGGACAGCTTCCCGCTACCCCACATAGACCAACTGGTTGATACTACAGCAGGGCATGAGTTGCTTAGCATGATGGACGCCTTCTTAGGATACAACCAAATAAAGATGCACCCCAGGGACCAGGAATGCACCACCTTCACAACCGACAACGGCCTATACTGTTACAATGTCATGCCTTTCGGTTAGAAGAACGCTGGGGCAACATACCAGCAGTTGATGAACACCATGTTCGCGGAGCACCTTGGCAAAATAATAGAGGTATACGTGGACGACATGTTGGTCAAGAGCATCAAGGCCAGCGGACACGTGGCAAACCTCCAAATCATATTCGCCATTCTCTTGGCCTATGGTATGCGCCTCAACCTAGAAAAAAGTTTCTTTGGCGTCACCACTATAAATTTCTGGGTTACATCGTCAGTGAGCGGGGCATAGAGCCTAACCCTGATAAGGTGCAAGCCATCCTCAACATGAAGTCTCATGTGTGGAAAGTCTACGTTTAGAGCCTCCAGGCCAACCTAACCGTCCTTTCTCGGTTCACCTCCAAGCTCACCGACAGATGTCTCCCATTTTTCAAGGTTCTAAAGAGGACCCACAAGAAAGTAATTGACTGGACCCCAGACTGTGATGAGGGGTTCCAAAACTTGAAAGAGTACTTGGCAGCAGTCCCACTTCTTTCCATTCTGGTACAGAGTGAGATACTATACACCTACCTAGCAGTATCCCCATCAGCAGTAAGTTGTGCCATTGTAAGGTGAGAAGCCCAGGAAGAGTTCCCAGTGTTCTACTCTTGCAAAGGCATGAAAGGGGTGGAGACAAGATATACCCCCTGGAGCAGCTCATTCTCAAATTAATTGTCGCGGCTAGACGCCTCCGCCAATACTTCCAGGCCCACACAATTCATGTCTTAACAAACCAACCGCTGAAGCAAGTAATGCAAAACCCTGAGCACTTAGGGAGCCTCAGCAAGTGGGCCATCAAGCTCAGCGAGTTTGACATTGACTACAAGCCAAGAACCGTTATGAAAGGCCAGGCAATGGCAGATTTCATCGCTAAGCTCACCGAGCGTCAAGATGAACCCAACCTAAGGGCAGAAGAAGCCAACATAGAAATGATAACCGCTGAGGAACCAGCGCCCCAGCAGCAGTCAGACTGGAACCTCCAAGTGGACGGCTCCGCCTGCGCCAAGGCCTGCGGCGCCGGAGTTATCTTGATAGGACCAGGGCGACTGAACGTGGAATACGCGTTGAAATTCAATTTCACAGCCTTAAATAATATGGCGGAATATGAAGCGCTCATTGCAGGCTTGCTCCTTGCCATCAACTCCGGTGCTGACAGCATCAGCATATTCAGCGACTCCCAGCTAGTCGTCAACCAGGTCAACGACACCTTCCAGGCCAATGACAAAAAACTAGCGGCATACTTGGGATACGTCAAGACGCTTCTTGGAAAATTCAAATTTCACACCGTCACATAGATCGCCAGAGAGAAGAATACAAAGGCTGATTCACTGGCCAGACTGGCAACTGCTCAACCACACCAAAGTCCAGCGGACACAATAGTGGAATGCCTTGACAAGCCAAGCATCACAAAAATCCTAGCGAAAATCTTTAACATTGAGGTGAACCCCAGTTGGATGGATGAAATAATTGAATACAAGCGCAATGGAACACTAGAGTTGACAAGGTCGAGGCAAGGCAACTTAAGCGGAGGCCAACCCGCTATAACATCCAAAATGGCAAGCTCTACCGCCAAGGATTCATCCACCCCAACCTCTGGTGTCTGACCTAGGAGGAAGGAAAGGTCGTGCTGGCAATGATACAAGCCGGGGAATGTGAAAACCACTCAGGCGCCAGGTCTCTGGCTAATCGCACAATGCGACAGGGCTACTTTTGGTCTACGCTCGGCGACAACATCAGGAAGCTGTCCAGGTCTTGCCACAAATGTCAACAATACGCTGACCTCCCCCATGCCCCGACGAAACCCCTGTCGATCATCATTGGCCCATGGATTCACTCCACGTGGGGCCTGGACTAACTTGGAAAATTTCCAACCGCAAAGGGTCAGTTCAAGAACATCATTGTCGCCATCGACTACAACAGTAAATGGATAGAGGCGGAGCCGCTAATAGCAATAACCACCGCCAAGGTAACTCACTGCCTCTGGAAGAACATCTACTGCAGCTACGGCGCTCCCAACAATCATCACAGACAATGGCACGCAGTTCAACAACAAGGAGCTCATATCTTTCACCACTAACCTGGGCACCAAAATGAGCTTTGCATCTGTTGCTCACCCCCAAACCAACGGCCAGGTCGAAGTAGCAAACAAGATAATCAAAAAGCTGCTAAAAAAGAAGCTCGATGATGCTAAGGGTTTATGGGCGGAGAAGCTCCCAGAAGTTCTGTGGGCCATCAGAACTACCCCAACATCCACCACTAGTGAAACACCATTCTATATGATGTTCAGAACTGAGGCCGTCAAACCCATTGAGGTCACCCAACCAACCGCTAGGGTCGAGGGCTATTACCCCGAGACCAACAACGAAGGCATCAACCTCGACAAAGATCTCCTCGAGGAAAAGCACCATAAGGCCCACTTGCACAACTTGCAAATAAACAGCGGGTATCACTTTTCTACAACGCCAAAGTCAAAGCCCGGAATCTCCAACTTGGGGATTGGGTAATGAAGAAAGTCATTCCACCGCCAACCACACTCTGTCCTACTTGGGAGGGACCATACAAAATAGTGGAGGTCGTCAGTCCCGACACCTTCTATTTAATGGACAAGGATGGCGTCACGATGACCCACCCTTGGAATACCGAACACCTCCGGTATTACTACAAATAGTCATGCCGCTACCCAAGAGCATCTTGACTTAGCTAAATTTTTGTTCAACATTTAGCTAAGGGAAGCTACCTAACTGGTACAACCCCCATTTTGTAAAACGCTAATCTCTTAGCTATCAATGAATGAGGAATTATTCAAACCATTGTTCTCCATAGCACAAGTTAACTGGCAACGCCAACAACAGTCAGCGGACAACGTCCGCTACATCGTGCACTTAGAACAATTTTAATTAGCACAAGTCGAAAACTCTAGCAAACATGCAAACAACACAATCATGTTAACAGCAACAATCTCACACTTAGCAAAATTTCAAAGAAATAACGATCCTTCATATATTTAGGGTCGGGACTCCCCGCCCAAAAATATTGTTAAGATTACACATAAAAGAACGCCCTAAGCGGCGGCAACAACAAAAGCAAAATAAAGGCGCTACTGAGCTAGAGAAATCTTCAGGGATTGATGCTAGCAGCGGCAACATTTTCTCCATCAACCGGCGACTGTTGGACAACCACGCGGCTTGTTTGATTAGAGCTATGAGCTGTTGGACTTGGCGTCACCATCGTAACATCTGCATGTGTGTGGGCTGCCAGGAACTCGGCATGCAACACTTCAGACTGAGTGGGAGGTAGGGTGCTCTGAGATTCGTCCGCCGGACGCTCACCACTCTCATCACTGCCTGAACGGACACCCTCAGCGTGAGCAGGAGCCACCCTTCCTATAGAAAACCCATGCTGACCCAATGGCCCGGTTGGCCCAGATGCCTTCATCCAATCAATTGCACCCTTCTTGTTCAGCAGATCCAAGTCGGCAGCGGCACCAGCCTTCGCCGCCTCTGTCAGGGCCTTCTTGTACGCCGGAGACTGCTTATACGATTCCATAGCGGCGGCCTCTGCGCAACTCCTCTCACTCCCAAACCGGGCCACCTCATCCTGTAACTTCTTCAGTTCCGTGGATTTGGCGGCTGACTCCTTATGCAGAATATCGGCCCACTTAGTCTTTGCCGCCAGCTGCTCCTACAACAAGGTAATATCTTGCTCTAACCGGGACATTCGGTCGTTCCGCTCGACATCCCAGTTAATGGCGAAGCTCAACTTACCTCGGACATCCGCCAGGTCGCACTCTACCTTGGTCAAGAGGTGCTGGGTTTCAACCAGCTTATCATTTGTCACCCCCAACTCCCACCGGAGACCCTCAATCTCCTCCCTCAGCTCCCCCTCAACCTGAGGCTGCTTCGACGCTGCCAAGAACAACTCGTGTAGCCCAATGGATAGGTGCCCAAATGCTGAGCTGAACGGTGGTATAGTGGACGGTCCCGTCCAACCCGCCGAACCCTAGCCGTTCGCAGAGATGGAAGAGAAACTCCCGCTCTGGATCCGACAAGAATTCAGCGTAGGGGGCGAAAAAGGCCAACCCACTACTTGGTCCCTCCTCGGCGGCAGTGACAGTCAAGCAGGCCCCAATAAGCACGGCATCGACCGCTTCTTCGCTTTCATCGACGTCATTCTGACGGCTCTTTCGAAAGACGGTGCCCTGGGCGGCACCCTTGACCACAGGCCTCGACGGCTCTTGAGGCTCCAACCCCGCAATCACGACAGGCCGCTCTGGCGGCACCGCCTGCTCCTTCTGAGGCCCACGCTAAGCGCCAACCTTTTCTCTCCCCCTGCCCTGGGCGGCACCAGACTTGCTTCCGCAAGCAGCCCCATGCTCAGAGCTAGGTTTCGCCTGTATCGCAGGCTGACTAGAGGCGCCTAAGTGCGAGTGATGCGGCATCGGCATCACAACTTCAGTCTCCGCCTAGGTCAACGCCAACGCCTGGGGGTCAACCACGGTTTGCTAGGCGGTAAGCCCAGTGGCATACATGCCCTCCAGGAAGTTCTGCAACTCGGCGCGATCCATAGATTTTTCGAAAGCGTGACGGCTAACTTTGTTACACGGAGGTGAATGTGAGCAAGCACAATGCTAGTCAGCTTGGGACAAATAAGGAAAAGCACAAATTGGAGGGAAACACCTACCAAGGGCACGCGTCCACTTCAAATAGACAAGCAACTCCCAACCGGTGAGCAAGCAAAGGTCAAGAAGGTTGCGGTTCTTCCAGCACCCGGTAATCGATGCAATGTGACACTGCTCGTCACTGGTCAACGTGAACCGCATACCCTCTGCACAAAAACAACAGAGACCCTGTCAAAAAAAAAAATTGCAGGAAGATTGGTTGGCGGATGCAGTGGCAACCTCAGATAGTCTGGAACTCAGACTTAATCCTAAAACTTGGGGCCTCTGTGTTCACCCCGGCATCGAATCCCAACCATCTGTCGCAACACAAAAGGTCCCCCGCCAGAAAGACATGGAATCCTTCAGATTCTCGATTAGCTTGGGCGGCCCCTGGCTGCTGGTCAAATTCACTTGCCCGCTACAACCTTGGTGCTTCACGTACACAGGCTCGTAAAAATGAAGCACCTCCGCCACGGTTGGCCCTTCGTAGCCAGACAGACGTCACAGCGAGTTCAACGTCATCAACAACCGCCACATGTTAGGGCAAATCTGCCCAAAGGCAAGGTCGAACTGGCAAACCAAAATCTAGAGATTTGACAGTAGAGGAAACGTCACTCCCCGCTGCCCTCATGCACGGCGGCATACCCCACTGGCAAAATCGACGCTCTCTCAGCCCTCGTCAGATTACGTAGCTTCACTATTCCAGGAAGGCAAAACACCCGCTTCAGTCGATTCACGGCGGCCACAGTCATTGACCTTCCCAACTCATCAAATAGAGTACCGTCATGAAAGACCCAGGTTGACTCTATCTCTTCCCCGCCAGCCTCTCCCCTATCAGCGGAACAGCTAACGGCGCTATTACTAGCTAGCTTCTCCTCGCGCCGCTTGTGGGCAGCAGTGTCCTCCCTTGCCCTATAACTCTCTAGATGTCCAACATGACCCATCGCTACTTCCCATGGTATGGTCTGTAGCAGCTCGATGTTTAGCGGTTCGGACAGTGAGATTCCTGCAGGGGCAGACAAACACAACGAGTCAATAAATATCCTATCTGAACAGCTAAGCGACACGTCAGACCAGGAATCCTCAGTGCTCGAGATCTCTATGACGCTAGTCATCTCAAACACCCTAAAACCCAGGTCAATCAGTTCCAAAACAATCTAAACTATCCCTATGTCAGATTTTAGCCAAAGAACACCAAGAACAATTACCCAGAAAACCCAGAAACAACCAAAACAAGAACACATGCATATATGCATCCAAAACTCAGATTCGACCATCTAGAAAATCCATAAACCTCAACTCTGCCACAAACACCTAACCCCATCCCCAAAACCATCCTAGACCCTCAGACACACATTGGAATGGCACCATTCACTCCAAATAGCATAAAATCTCAACCAACAGAAACAAGAAATAATCAAACAGGGACAAGGCTCAAATTACCAACCTGAAATATGGGAACCCTTGTGCGCTTGGGGATGCTTGTTATCACTTCGACGAATCTCTCTCGTCAAATGGCAACACTCACTCGATTTGCAGAACGTACTCCTCAACTCTCAGAAAACAAAGCTTGAAGACGACGAGGTAGGTCTTGAAGTGCAGAAAATGTCAAAAGCCTCTGAGTTCCCTCTCTTTTATGTCAACATCAATCAAATCGAGACCGTTCGCTGAAAAACGACATCATACCAGCACCGTACACTTGCCCCACGATCAAATTCACTATCCAGATTAACCGAGGCGTCGCCTGGTTACAAAATCGATAATTACTAGCATTAATGGGGAAGAGACGGGCGTGCTAAGGAGATGTGCACTCACATGCTAACCCAATGCATGATAGCCACGTGTCGGGCGATGTCAGACGAAGCGTCCATTCGAAGTAACTAGAAAAAAGGCAGGCAAACCAATCAGCAAGCGAGACAGTCTCCGCTGAGCACAACACCGCTAACGGAACTTCTCCCTTTCATCTTGCAAGCAAGACAGTCTCCGCGAAGTGCAACATCGCTAGCAGAACTTCTCCCTTCATCTTGCAAGCAAGGCAATCTCCACTAAGCGCAACACCGCTATCGGAACTTCTCCCTTTCATCTTGCAAGCGAGACAGTCTCTGCTAAGCGCAATACCACTAGCAGAACTTCTCTTTTCATCTTACAAGCGAGACCAAGGACCAAAATATCGAGTTTCGAGGAAATATCAATGGTCCCGGAAACGGAAATTTCGACGGAAATATCGAGGATATATCGATTTCGGTAAATAATCAAGAAAAATGATGGAAATTTGAGGAAAAACATGGAAATTTTAAGTGAAACTTTAGAAGATTTTTGTTTGATCAATTATGTACTCTATTTTAGATGAAAATGTTGAACCAAGATTACTAAATAATGAGTTAGAGTAATTTAAAGTGAATATTGATACATCAAGTTACTGACAATTCTTAAAATATGATTTAATAATATTTATTATTTTGAAACTTATTGTCTTAATACTTCACTACTTCTCTACATAAATAATGAGTTTACTAAAAATAATAATTAAGAATCAATATTCAGTATTAATTAACATACCTAATTTTTGTCATATAAAATTAGGAACACAAGAAATATTTGGAGCATAAAAATGAAGTTGCGGAAGATAATGAGTTTAATGAAAATATTTTTATTTATAAAGCAAAATTTTTGAAACGTTTAAATTTAGAATGGTCGGTAAATTTAATATTTTGCAAGGTGTTTTTAGACTTCGGATCCTATATATATTTAAAGTTGGTACATACCTACCAATTCAAGTTTCAGTTGGGATGGTTGATATGCATGGGTTTTTCCCTCTCTACCAAGGTTCGAATCTCAGGGTGTCAAATTGGCTTTTTGCTCAGTTCAAAACCAATATGGACCTAAGTTTGGATGTTGGGCCACATGCAAAAGGCAAAATATCGAGGATTTCGCGATAATTTCTGAAATTTCGAGAAATATCGCGAAATATCCAAAATTTCGCACGAAATTTTCTTGGTATATCGCGATAATATCGGGAAGTTAAAAAAACGAAAATTTCGCCGAAATATCGGCGAAATTATCGAATTTTAAGACCTTGAGCGAGACAGTCTCCGCTAAGCGCAACACCGCTAGCGGAACTTCTCCCTTCCATCTTACAAGTAAGAATCCCCGCAACGCATCACACCGCTGACCATCAGCGGAGGGACTTCAACCAACGGCGACTCCTGAGGCAACGCCTCATAAGGACAATGACCGCCACGCGGAGTTGCAGTCAAGCCCTGTTCCTCCAGGACAAGTAAGGGGACACGTTAACATAAGTCTTTGACGGCCCAGATCAGGCACGTTAACCCCCGATACTCGGATACCAAAGATTGGGCTCGCTACCCAACACCCTCTGCTCCGCCCAGCTTCCCCCTCAACAAACAATATGCCAGCCAAACGGAGGCCTATCTTAGCCGGGGAGTGGGGAACTCCCTGGGGGCCTAGCAGGGGCCCACCCAAAAGGGTATAAAGCGTTTGCTCGTAATAAATCCATGGTTGGCAAAGCACTGAAGCTAATTATGCTCTTGCAAGTCTAGCAGAAGTAACACTTCAAACCGCTAGGCAACTCCCTAACCAAGATTGCCCTCCTTGACTAGGGACTTGGGGGATTTGTACTTACATGAGCATTTGCCAAGCATAATTAGCTATAATGAGCCACGCTCATGCTACCGCTAGCGGCACCAACAACCACCAACAATGTGACCTACGAAAACACAGCCAAGCGGGCTATCACCTGAGCCCCGGCTCACCCCCAGATCATCGCTGACGCGCCGCCACGTGTCGTGCCAAGATCGCCTAACTGAAGCATCAGAAGCTGGGAACTGTAGCATATCAGTCCCACATAGAAAACAAGGAAGAGGCCAACCTCTTCCCCACCTATAAAAGGTTCACTCATCTCTCCTTATTAATTACGCATTTACTACTTACCTACTGTTATTCTGTCAACATAAATACATTGACTAACTTAGGCATCGGAGAAGGGAAGACCACCCAACTCGGTTTCCCTCTGACGCCCTTTGTATTTAACTTGACAGGTAGCGGAAGTGTTGAGAACATCACAAGTAGCGGTCCGCCCATCGGACCAGCGTTAACCAAGATTTGGCCACCGCTAAATCTTAAACATTAACAACAGGAATGTCAAAATAGAAAAATGATTTATTTTCCTTTCCAGACTGATATGGAATGAAATATGTTTTGGTATTTCCATGTAGGTATTTGGAACATTACTGGAAATTAAATTCTGAAATTAATTTTTCATTCCTATTATAGTGTTTAATAAGTCATAAGAATGAAATATAAAATTATAATTTTCAATAACGTCTTTTTACTAATTAAAGTACATATATGACATCATTTATAAGGAATATTGGTGGGTGAATATATATTTTTTAGAGGGATAATTAATGTAATTTTGCCTTTTGACTTTGGAAAATGGAAATAGAATACCACCCCTGACTAGGTAATTCTATTCATGCTTTATGAGGGAGTCAATTTCCAGTCAGATCTCATTTTTTATTTCCTTTTCTATCTCTAATTACAACCAAACGGCACATCTGAATGGAAAATGAAATTAATTCCTATTTCATATCATGATTTCCTATCATCCAAAAGGGACCTTAAGGAAAATGATTGTTCGAATCAAATGAGGCATAAGATTTGTGACTTCAATTCTATGTGTCTTGTCATGCCACCTATACCATTACCTATTTGCAAAATCATGTAATGTAATTCTTAAGAAAAAGATCATCTTATCCTTTAAGAATGTAATGGCTCTAAATTATTTTGGCTTTCTTATAATATATATATATATATATATGCTTTTTTTTTTTGTCTTTCAATGCACTCATGCTTAGATATAAACAACAATTCAAAATTTGTTGGGTGCCTACAAACTATGATAAATAGATTTGCATAACACATGTATATTTTTTTTTTGTTCTTTTTTTTTTCAAATTTTTTTTTTTTAAAGAGGATCAAAGGGTTTCACTCCTGCCCCCATGGTGACTCGAACCCATGACTTTGTACATAGGTAGTGGGTGCTTTAACCATAACACATGTATATGAATTCAAAATTGGTTGGGTGCCTACAAACTATGATCAATAGATTTGCATAACACATGCATATGAATTCAAAATTTGTTGGGTGCCTACAAACTATGATCAATAGATTTGCATAACACATGTATATGAATTCAAAATTGGTTAGGTGCCTACACACTATGAAAATATAATGTGAAAAATAAATATTGATATGTACATATATGTATATAACGGCTAGTGTTGTGGTGTGAAAAGTTGTTTGTAAATAAATTTAATGAAATTAATGGAATGTAACCTAATCATCCTTACACTAACAAGTTAATTAAAAAAGTCAATGTTAAAGGAAAAACACATTATGTGCCTTCGTCAAAGTGATTGACAGAGAGAGAATCAAGTAATTAACAATCAACATCAATCAGCATGGATCAAGGACCAATCAGCAGTTAATGTCATCATTGTAATTGATATTACCGTTGTAATTCTCTCCCTATATAAAGGGGCTATGAAATAAAATGAGTAGACCAATTCCAATTGTCATTTTACTTTTACAAAAATAAATTTTTTTTTTTATCAGAAGAGGAACTTCATTTATAATGAATGATTACAATGAGTACCGAGTACGGTGCAAAAGTCATTCTATCAACAGTCAACAAGAATGTGATAGAACCTAACTTTACCCACATTAGACTTCAAACTGAAAGTCCATAATGACACATTGTTGGAACCCAGAAGGCCCTGACACTAACCAAAGCACAAAGGCTTACTAACAAGGCTTCTTTTAATAAGGCGATGAGAATTTTTATTATCCTCTTACCTTGAAAGTCGCCAACTACAGACTTGAAAAGACTAGATAAAAAAACTCTCACAATGCCATTAGGGCAGAGTCAACTATAACTTCACTTTATAACCCATGCACAGGAACTATGTATCCTTAACATCTCACATCTCCTCCAGCCAAGAAGACCAATGAAACATACAACTCACTTGTGCAACACTAACTTACCACCTAGAGTCCACCTGAATAGTGCGTTGATCGACCTAGCCTACACTCATTGTGACTCCGACTCGACCAATTAGATTGCTGGACACTCAGACCTGGGACTGTAGTAAACCAAGCACTTCCACCACCCTACTGTCGACACCATGCCAACACCCTCATTTCTTCACCTTCATCTCTTCATCGTCATCTCCTTGGTTGTCACCTTCCCTCAGTTGTACCATCTCAGATACACACTAGTTCTGGAAATACCAAATGCATATCCTCCTCCACCTGTGTGCACATTGAATTGATCACATTGGCCGCACCCAATATGGATTCCAATCCCAATCAATCATTGATGACACCAAACCATCTCTGAGATGCTTACGAGAAGAAGATAACCTAACCACCAACCACTAACCTGCCACTACTCCTTTACGCCATCACCTTCAACCCAAAACCAGACGGGAACGACCCTCCAGAAAGCCAAAGCGATGATTGCCTCTACCTCAACTTGATGTGCACCAGACCAACCTCTAATACCTATCAAACTAAATAAAATAAAATCAAAGACTGTAAACAAAGGAACGGACGGTCAAATCCAACCATAAGCCCAAGTAACAAGATAAACAAAGTTAGCCTGCAGAGCCCAGCCTAAAGATGTATCCATGATTGTCTTCCTGTCACACCACTAACATCTTCGATCACCCCTCCAAGCCACTACCAATCTGGATGCCCCCAGTCACCTACAGAGGTCGAACCTGCGTTTCCTCATATCTTCAACCCAAAAAAGGTCAAGCATGCACCCCCTTCGATTCCAATCGCTTTGAACCCCGAACCCAATCCCAATTCTGATTCTGAACTACCTCACTGCATTGAACCCAACATCGACTGGGAGCCCGATAATCCAATCGAGACCTCGGTATAAGATGTTGGCCCTCTAGACCAACGGAGGGCGCCACCGCCGCGAACCAAGCCCACCACCCCACTAACCTCGATCCCAACGACAACTCAAACTTTGATCCACCCAAGCCACAATGAATCTGATTCCAGGGCACCACCATTGCATCCTCTGCCATCTGAAAGAGATTTGGATCCTAACACGCACCTTGAAGGAACGACAATCCACAAGAGGAGAAGACCTCTCCAATTGCACGCGCCACACGCTGACGAGGCCAAAGACAGTGCACCACAAAATGAGAGAATAGTCGACAAGAAGAAACCCTAGGTTTTAGAGAGGCTTTTTAGTTCTCTCTCAATTAGATTATCTAGGCTAGAGAATGTACTGAGTTGTCAAAAATTAAATTGGATCCATAAAATAGAAATAAAATATATTGAAATCATAATTTTTTAACCAATGAAATTTGG
This sequence comes from Rosa chinensis, assembly GCF_002994745.2. Taxonomy (NCBI): domain Eukaryota; kingdom Viridiplantae; phylum Streptophyta; class Magnoliopsida; order Rosales; family Rosaceae; genus Rosa; species Rosa chinensis. The sequence goes on from NC_037091.1 coordinate 49,619,644, forward strand.
TAATTGAAGTAATATTAAGCTCTCTTAATAAATGGTGGAAAACATGGTAAGAAGGACTCCAGCCCATGAACTTGGGGCAACTTCAAAGGACTCCAGCCCATGAACTTGGAAACCTAGCCCAAACCACAGAGTTGCCCATCCAACCCCTACCCCCCCCCCCCCCGGGGCCGCCTCCCTATGCCACCAGTCGACAATGCAAAAAAAAAAGCCTACCGTTACCGTGTTGCACCACATCTCACGCCGTCAGTAGATTTGGCACTTCAGCAACACGTTGACATCCTCTCTCTCTGAAAGATAAGTATATTCTTCGGGTCGCATCAACACCCACCATGGCGTCGCACCTCACCTCACCACTACCAAGCTTGGAAGACATCGCATATTCCAACCACCTTGCAAACCACCATAGCGGCACCACTGAAGAATCTGTCTGCCGAAAAAACCTCCTCCACACAGAAGAGCCACCGAGGCCGCTGAGAACCACTGCCCCTAAAGCTTCGATTCACCAAGCAGATGAGGGAAAAGAGAACAATAAGGTGTCACCAATGACAGGAGCCACCACCGCCCTCATGATGGGCAAAAGAAAAGGAAGAACCATTTTCTTGAGCCGAATTTTCAAAGCCGCCGCAGGAAGGCAACAACCCTAACTTCTCTCAGAGAGAGCAACGCATTTTCTCTTTAACACTAGAAACTTATTATTTTAGTACACTGAACTGAGTAGAGACCAGAATATTTTATTATTTAATCAAGTTGTTAATTTATTAAACATTCAATATCGAGATTTTATTATATATTGTTTTAGGCCCCTCATACTATTTGCAAATACCTCATCATTTAGCCCTTCGGCCCTAAGCTCGCTCTGCCCTACCCGACCTAACCCTTCCATTAGGGCAAGCCGGCCCTATCCTTTCTCAAATAGGTTAGGGTAAGGGTCATACAAATGAAGCGCGACCCAATTGAGCCCGTAAGGGCCAAGCCCGGCCTGACCCTAAAAGCCCTACTCGGCCCTACCCTAAAAATTTACTTTTTTTTATATTATTTTCTATTACATAGAAATGAAAATATAAAATTTGTATTTGCTATATTAGAATCATATTTTTCTTTTAGCAAATTACCACTACCTACACTTTTTTTTCATAAATTACAGTCAGCAGGCCTGTTTTTTTTAATTCCCATGAGTTAGTGTGTAGGGCCCATGCGCAAGGTATTATACCTTGCTGTCAGATTCCTTTCCTTTTTGAATTATTTTTATTAGCAAGTAAATTATGAATCTGCTCTTGTGGGTTTGATAATGTGAATTAACACTGTTGAATGTCAGTAGCATTATGAAAAAATAATATTTCTAGAAACAATACATTTATTTAATAATTCCAAAAACTATTTATATTACAATATGAAACTTGAACACTATATTATTTATCTCTGGCTTTGCTGCTTTCACATACAAATTGCTTTAAATTTCACACCTTCTCATGGTGAAGAAGTTTCTCCAGCTGAATTTCCTGGAGTACTGACCCTCAGTAGTATACTCACCTCTAGTAGTATACTAGCCCTATCAGTAGTGTACTGATCCCTAGTAGTATACTGACCCCCAGTAGTATACTGACCCCCAGTAGTATACTAGCATGGCCTTCTTGCATTTGCTCACATCAGCATTACTTTCATTAGCTTCATCCTGCAAGTCAACCAGCAACACAGAGCATAAGGGGTGACAAAGTGTGCCCAAAAATGCTTTGGCGATTACAACTCTAATCCTTTCTCTTCAAAAATCATAGCATTCAAACACATAAGAACTGTCACTAAACTTACAGCCTAATCTCTATAGTTTCTTCCATTTCTTTCCAAGATAAAAATTAGAAAAGAAAAAAACGAAAGAAAGTAGAAGATACAAGCAGCAAAATTTGCAACTAATCCATGAACTTGCAAGAACAAAGAACCATAAGAAACTAACATAAACACAAACTAAAGCTACTGACCCTCAATACAAAACTAATAATCATACCATAGCTACTGACCTACAAACAAAATGTTGCTGAGCCCTGCAGAAATAACAAACAAATTAGGATCAGTACAGCTCCACCAAATTGCAAAACAAATAAACAACACAAGGTCATTATAGCTTATCTATGACCACATGAGGCTAAAGGTACTGACCCTCAAAATTTCTCAGCTAAAGCTCTAAGCATGATCAAATTTCGACAGTATTGAATGCATAATTAGCTACTGACCTTCAGAAACTACAAATTTCTCTACTGACCTTCAAGCCCTAGCATAGCAGAGGCCTCTCCTCCGGGGTTGCGCCCTCGCTTGGCCGTCTAGCTCCGCAGCCTCCCTTCGCTGGCTTTATAGCCTTGTCTCGCCGGCTTCGCAGCCTTCCTTCGCCACCTCACTTCGCCAGCTTCACAGCCTCCCTTTGTGGCCTTACTTAGCCCGATTCACAGCCTCCATTCACCGCCTCACTTTGCCGGCTTCACAGCCTAGCTTCGCCGGATTCGCAGCCTCCCTTAGCCAATTGCTTCGCCGCCTCGATCCGCTAGCTGCTTTGTCCCCTACCTTCGTCAGAGCCCTAGATCGATTTAGGGAGGATTTGGATTTTGGGATGGTTTTGATTTTAGAACCGTTCTGATTTTAGGAGAAATGGGTTATGTGAGTCTCAGTGGCATGTTTCGTAATTTTCTTAATATTTGAGTGTTTTTTCTATAAAATGGGCTGACAGCCTGTTTCAATTATTGGCTGCATGGGCTATTGGTTTTGGAGTCTGCTATTGGTAAATAGTAGTGTTATTTTTGTAGTTATTGGTAAAAAGCTCTTTTTCCTTTGATAAACTCAATTAATGTCTGAGGCCCAATGACCCTTTTTTGCCCAGGTCAGTCTAAGTTCAAGAGTCCCTAGTCCTTACCAAGTCATCTAGGTCATCAGACTTCGACCAAATCCTAAACACTTAATCTTAGCAGCCTTTGCTTAGTAGCAGGCTCCGCCTCTAGCATTGTCGCCTCCGCCTCCGCCTTTTTTAATCCGTGGTTTGAGTCCTTGCTTCCTCAACTGTCTCGGGCGACGGCGTGTTCATATTGCCGCCATCTCTTAGCCTCACAGCCAACTCTTACCCTCCGCCTCCAGTCTGACCCCATCGCCGCCATTCGCTTATTCGGTACCATGGTACGCCAATTGGGTACTGCTGGCTTTACATTGAATTTTTCTAATTTCAGTTCAAGTTTGAGTTTTTGAGTGAGGTTTGTGGTTTGTGGGTTTTTTTTGGATTTTTGGTTGGGTTGAGAGAGAGAAGGAAGAAGAAGACTCCCAAACTTCAAGAAGATGCCGACAATGGTGTGTGACTAATCTAGTTAGTTTAGTCTAAATGTTTATTTATGTTCCTGGCAATGAAAGTCAAACTTGGTTGTTGAAACATCTATCACTAGCCAATTTGTATGGAGTGGAACAGTGGGTAGGTTAGTTTATATTTTCAGCCTATGCTGAATCACTGAATGGTGTGTGTGTGTGTGTGTGTGTGTGTGTGTGTGTGTGTGTGTGTGTGTGAGAGAGAGAGTTGGTTATATGAAGTGTGAAACTGAACTTGCTTTCATGAAGTGTGAAACTGAACTTGCTTTCATGAAGTGTGAAACTGAAGTTCGGAGTTTTCATTCTATGTTGAATGTGGTGTATATATATATGTCCAGTTGAGTGTGAAAATGAACCAAGTTCATACTGCTTTTTGTTTTTAATTTGGTGTACAGAGGAACTTGAAGTTTGGGTTTTGTGCTTTAAGAAATAGTGCACAGGTCACAAAATATATGAATCATTAATTTTATAGGCCATGGTGGTTTAATATATATACTGATATGAGATCATATACTTAAGATTATGCAAGCATATTCTCATATAGATTGAACAAGTACTGATCAATTAGGAATCATTATTCATAATTGCAGGAAATTCTGAGTACAATAGAGCATGGTGGAAGTTCATTGACATAATTGCAGGAATCTTGAAGTCCACAAGAATGATTTATTTTGTATTTTTTTGTTTTTGAAGAAGTAATTGATATCATCAGAGTGTCAGATTGCTCTTCATATCTCTGTTCTTCTCCATAATTAATTGAAAGTTTCAGTTTCAATTGATGTAATTGATATCATTAGACTTCATACAACTTCTTAAGTTTTAATGGACTTCAATTTAATTGCATTTATTGAAGATTTTTTTTTTCCCAGTTCGAGTTTATTTTAGGGGCCGTGACCACTTACCCAATTTTAGACTAAAAATTGCCCACTTACTCCAACAAGAGTTTTTTAACCCTATTTACCCAATCTAACATCTATTGACATTTTAGCCCCTATTAATGAAATTAAAACCCATCCCTCTCCTCTCATTCTCTCTCTCCTTCCCAAACTCTCTCTCTCTCTCTCTCTCTCTCTCTCTCTCTCTCTCTCTCTCTCTCTCTCTCTCTCTCTCTCTCTCTCTCTCTCTCATTTGTGAGGATCGGAATCTGATTTGGGTATTCATTTATTAATGCATTTCCTTTCTCGTCCTAAAGTTAGGTTGCGCTCACTTATTACCCCATCATTACCATTACCACTAAAACCTTCTATCCCTTAAATTCCGAGGCTAGACTGGATTTCGCTCTCTTGATTTTTTTGACAAGTGGCCATTTCCTTTGGTTTCTCAGATTTGCATTTACTACTGCTCGATCTTTCCTTCTCTTATATATATATTTAGGATCCCCTCCGGCTTATTAACTTTCCCATTCTAAAACCGCTAGAAGAAGAAGAAGAAGATCAAAATGGCTTCAGAGTCTTCGACGGTGGCTAAAGACAAGAAGAACTTGTCCTCTTTTGTTGATTTGAGTAGTCAACGGCGGAAAACGAGTTTCTTGATGGCTCAAGCGGGTCTCAGAATCTTAGTTGTTGCCTTCACATTGGTTGCAATCTCTGTAATGGTCACCAACCACCAGTCCGTTGTCATCTTTAGACGTGGGTGCCCAGAGCACTTTTTTTTTTTTCTGTATCCTGAGATTTTTTTTTATTTTTTTATTTTTTGTATCTGTAATGTATTCATTTTGGCTCACTTGAGAGCAATAATATGATTATTGGAGGGTAATAATATGATTATTGAGGCAATAATATGATTATTAGGAGGCAATAATATGAGTATTGGAGGGCAATAATATGATCAATTGTGCCCTGTAGTGTATTCATTTTGGTTTTGGAAGTTTATACAATTCACTGGACGAAAATAATATGAATTTGGGAGGCAATAATATGATTATTGAGAGGCAATAATATGAGTATTGCGGGGCAATAATATGATTACTGGAGGGCAATAATATGGTTACTAGGTATTATTAGGGGGCAATAAATTCAGACGCCGGAATCCGGACACCAGTCCGGTAGCCGGATTCCGGATTCTGGTCATCGGTCGCCGGATTCCGGTCACCAGAGTCTGCGCTCGGCCACTGGAGGCCGGCAAAGTGGAGGATGACTTCTCCCTCTAAGTGAAAAAGAAGGAGAGGGCAAAAAAGTCCCAAAAAAAAATAAAAAATAATTAATTGGGTGTTAGGGAAATAATCCCTTAGAGTGTTTTGGGTAAATGGGGTTAAAAAACAGTTGGTGGTGCAAATGGACAATTTTTAAGCTGAAATTGGGTAAATGATGATTTTCCCTTTATTTTAAGTAAAGCCCGGGTCGAGCCTGTTCTTTTAGATAGGTCTGACCCTATCGAAAAGGGCCGGCCCGACCCGACCCTATCTAAAAGGGCAGGCCCGACCTGACCCTTGCAAAATGGATCTTAAGGGCGGGTACGGGCTATCATATTAAAGCCTCAATCCGGCCTTAAGTTTCCTTGACTTGGTCAAAGTCCAACCCACTCCTACCATAAGCTCTAAAATTTAGCCTGACTAATGATGATGAAGCCTATTTGCAAAGATAACTTTTCAACAAAATTTGTTAAAGAATAATAATATTCTTTTCTTCCATATACAATATTTATTGGGAGAAAAACCATCATAAATAGGAGAAGTCGTCAAATTGTCTCTCCTCGAAAGAGCGGGTGCCGACCAGATCCGCATCGCAAGGCTTTTTCTCACTGACCAGTGACTACAACCCTTTCTGGAAAACTATCACTTGAGTCCAGTCGATTTAGTTAATAAACACCACTAGGCATAAATAAACATAATTAACTGACATTGATAGAAAAGATGTCTGAAAAGAGACTTTATAGAGGCGGGCAACAAATAGAAAAATATAGCTCACGGGCCCCAATAGAGTTGGGGCAACAAATTTGTATCCTCAGAAATCGCAATCCCTACCCCGCTCGGCCAGACCACAGTCGTCTTTTAGAAAAAAAAATAAAATAAAATAAAAAAAGTGAAAAAAAGAATTATAGAAAGATGACTAGAAGAAGACGACGATTTGCGTCCGGCTACCTTCTACGTATATAATACTACTCATCGGTATGCCAAGCTATAATACCGAAGAACCATTAGTGGAATTTCTGCTAGGAGCTTATTAGATCCAGAAACTCGAATACTTGAGCTAGGTTCACATCCATCCCTAGCTGGTCATTCGCTTTAGTTGGTTGCAGCAGCAGGGTAGGTACGTAGTGCAGTTTTCAAGTTTAATCAATTCAATTCTTTGATTTCTGTTGGCATTGATTGCACGTACATTTCTATTTTGATGCTGACTGAAAATAATGCATGCAGTTTTGTTATTCTTATCGATCAGTAGAAGAAATGGCGCTCAATGGCCCCATTCTCTGTTGTAGATGCCCGTTGAATGTTTTTGGAATTATAATATTGTTCTTGTTGGTGAAAATCGTTCCGCAATTTGGATCTGTAATGGCGGCGGTAGGTATGCTTTGGCTAATAATTCTGGGAATGTGGATTGTACTTGCCTTAGTTCGGGCTGATTTACTACGGCCATCACGGAAACAAATGTTTGTCGTATCATGTATTGCGGTCTCAGTCGATCCTTTGTTCTTATACATCCCAATTGTTGATGAGAACAACAAGTGCCTTGGAATAGATAACAAGTTGAGGATTGCAGCTCTTGTGCTGCGCTCACTTACAGATATCCCTTCCGTGCTTCATATTATACACCAAATTCGTAGGGTTGCCGCCATGCCAGAGGTGGAACCTTGGTGGATGGACCGTGTAGAGTTGCAGAAACTGCAAAAGGAAAGGAGGTTCAAAATCCGGCGGATTTGTGTCCACATTGCTATTTATTTTCTTGCTGTACTTCCCATTCCACAGGTACGTGCCTTTTCTTTTTGTTAGTTTCACTTTACTTTTGAGAGTGGTTCAATTTATACCTCTTTAATTGGTATTTTAGACCTCATTTCAATTTTTATCATTAAACTTTCAACTTTATCCCTGATAAAATAAAATAAAATAAAAAACCTTCCAACTTTATCCATCTTCCTTTTTCCCTTATTCCTTGAACCACAGTAATCTCTTCTTCAAAAACAAAATATCCATTTGAGTAAAAAGTTTAGCCATTGAAAACAGAACATAGAACCTAAAAAAAAAATAAGTGAGTTTTTATTTTTTTTTAGAAGAAGAACTTAGTGAGTTTTGGTAAAATAATCTACACGGAGGACAATTAGAGTTTCTTTTGTTATTGTCAATTACTACAATGCTCCCTAAAGTATTAAGATATAAACGACTTATGTCTACGTCCAGGTCAAAGGACACAATGTTTTTACACTTCCTTTTAACCCTTAGATTTTGATTTATGTCTTGGTTCCATGTGTGCATGATGTGGCATGACAACAGATAGTATTGTTGTAGCAAATTTATGGCAAAACATTTAAAAAAAAATTAAAAAAAATAGTTTTACTAGAGAAAAATAATTAAACCTATAGGCTATAGCTATTTTTCAATGTGCGGTGTTGTTAGCTATAAATGAATTACTTTACTTTTTTTTTTCTTAATAAATGGTTGGTGCGGCTGCTCTCAAGCCTTGATTAATGAAACCTTTGAATACAAGGAGGGACATTGAGCCGAAACCCCATATTACAATAAGGATCTAGAGTATTTCCCGAAATAATATCAGAAATCTCTACAGCAGACATGTATTCGAACAAACACCAACTAGCAAAGAGTGCTCTACTAGCTACTCCATTTGCTTTGACACAGCGGTGACATAATGAAAAGATAACTCGATATGTATTACAATGTAGCATAATTACCATACGCACAGATTTCCAACTATGTTGCCACCAAATAATAAATCTAACGACACTTAGTCTCACTCTGCCACTAGGCGGTAGCGACCATTTAGCAAAACAATGAACTAGTCGCCGATCTAGAGTAGACAAGGCACTTAGAGTGCACACACAGGCACAAAGCCCGACTAGCCCTACACAACTATTGTAGGGACTTATTGCTCGCAAATAGCACAAAAAAATAAATAGCATAAATAAAAAACAACAGTAAATGAAATAAAACCTAATGGACCTAGGGTGAAGCCCCAGGCCCAAGGACAACCAGGCCAAGAACAGGCCCACAAGACCAAGGCCTGAAGTGCCCAAGCCCTGACCCCAGCCCAAGACAACCCTTGCACAAGGAGGCCAACCATCACCATCGGACCACCATGCTCGTCACGCCACTGCATTTCTTAGACCCCGACATCATCGCCGACAAGGAACTGGCAGAGATCATTCCTCACTACCACACTCACCACCACAATCCCACACCTCGTTAGCCCAATTCCAAAAAGGAGATCGACACCAATCCCTCCATCGCCATCCCCAATCTCACCGCTGCCTTCCCGAGGAAAGATCCTAGCCAACCCTGTCGTCGAGTCACTTGTGACAAGGTCCGAATCCACACAGCAACCAACAACCAGTCAATCTGCAATAAGATCCGAATGGATCCAATCACACATCTAGAACCCGGATCGGGTTTGCATCACAGCCACAAACCCGGCCACCACCGTCAGCCGCGAAACTCCGATCTGTGCAGAAACCGCCTTCGACTGAAAGCTAGGACAATGGGATTCTTTCAGGCCCCCTCTCTAATTACTGGAAATAACAAACTCCCGTTTGGCCGCACTCGAGGCACGCAGGCAAGGCCAGAAGCCAACGCCAGCGTCAACATGTAGCCGGACAGGCACAGTCAACCACGGCTTTCTTAAAATTCTCTCGCTAGAGTTTTCTCCCAAGTAAATATGAATTACTATTAGAAATTTTTGAAGAAAATGTCAACTATTAACGACAAAAAGGTCATACAAAATAATTAATAAAGAATTTTAAAAACCCTTTGTTAGCCATAATTAATTTTACTTTGAAAAATCACGTCAACTCATTTATAAATTAGTAAAATTATAATAATGACTCACCCTCGTAGGGCAGACAAAAGAGTCATTATCCAAATAATCTAACATTTTTAAGGCAATTAAGCGCATCCAGAACTACCCAAAAACACCCATAGAATAAAAATGATGTAGGAGATGAAGGTCCTCTTGGCGACATATCTCAAACTTGGAAAAATAATTCTAACAAAAAAGCAATTAAAACTAAAACATAAAATCCAAAAGAATAGTGCCCCCTGACCCACTTGTAAAGGCAAGCCCAAGCCCATATGCAAAGGAAGCAGGCCCATCCACCCAAACCTAGTGCATCTTGCACCTGCCACCTTGCAACCGCCCTTCCCCCACATTGAAAAGTGTATGGTGTATTTCTTATTTATTTATTTATGAGTTTATTCAAATTAATAGAATGTCAATAACAATAAGATAACTTCTTGAAAATTGTGAAGCCAATAGCTACACACACATATATATACATGTATATGTGTATATATTTTATCATACTTTACTCGTTGAATCTAACGCCTTGTAACTTGTTCAGGTTATGATATTGGTTATCTTTTTGAGAATGAGAGATTCCATAGTATATACAAGAACACCCATAATCGCTTTCCTTGTTTTACAATGTCTGGTAAGGGCTTACCAAATCTATCAATCATGTATCAAATTTAAAAGGGTCAGAAGATGGATCAAAGGCGCATTCAATTTTTTGTTGTACATCCTTGCTGCTCATGTAAGTTCATCCTCTTTTATTTTTTATTTTTTATTTTTTAAAAAGAAGAGTTTTTAATTTCCTTGTAGTCCTTAATTATTTACTGTTTAAATTTTACAAAAATTAGAAAGAATAAAGAATAGATAATACATGCGTGGCAAATATGGGGTGAACTCGGTATAGTCGGCTGTTGGACCCATATCCAACAACAGCTTCAAGAAGCACAAAAAAGTGCCCTAATCTATAGAATCCAAACATTTTGGCGGAACAACTTCATTCAATGTGGGATGAAGTTGTTGTGGCCCAGATATTTTCCCCTTTTTTAGTTCAGTATATTGCAGAACATTTTGAGTTTTGAATTCGCTATTTACTGAACATATAAATCAATATGCAACCTCACCATGTATATTGTATGATTTTACTTTTATTAATGAAATTGGACACTCTACTCTAAAAAAGGCTATTTGATCTAAAGGCGAGGGTGGCCATGTTTTCTTTTCCTTTATTAACTTTATTTCTTCTTCTTTTTTTGTTTTTTGTTTTTTTGTTTTGAAAAGTTCTTCTTCTTTTTTTAGCGAAGCAAGTATCTGTCCGTTAACTAAATTTTTAACTTTTTAGGTACTTGGAGCATTTTGGTATTTTAGTTCTATTGAACGAGAGACATCATGTTGGCAACAAGCTTGCAAAAATACTGCAGGATGCAAACATGCTTATTATTGCAGCAATACAAGTGCTTCCACGAATATTGCATTCCTAAATGAATCATGTCCAATAAATCCATCAAATACTACACTATTTGATTTTGGAATATTCCTCGATGCTCTACAGTCTGGTAATACAGGATCGGTAGGATTTTTAACAAAGTACTCTTACACTTTCTGGTGGGGCATTAGAAATCTAAGGTATGTATTTATAAATCTTGAGATCCTTCAAATTACAAAAGCTCCAAAGTTTACTAGCTAGCTTCGTATTATAAAACTAATCATTCTTCAAACCCTTAAGTTCATCTAATCACTTAGATTAATCCAAAACCTTATACCTAAAGCCTAAGCCTTCCCACCAATTTTTGTCTTTCATTATGCTGCTCTAAGTCCTTTATTTCTAATATTTTTCTAAGGTTAATCGGTTGTAGTTTAGGTGTGTGTAGCTTTTTGTTGCTATCAATGGGTTCTCTTTTATTTTTAGGGAAAATGATCCGTACGGTACCCCGTTTTTGGCTCCTTATAACTTTTGGTACCTGACAAAAAAAATATATCAATACGGTACCTGAAGTTCTTTGCCCGACCGAGGATTGGTACATATGGCCGTTATCTCCGTTATAGAACTTGCCAGCCGGCAATTTTGATCATAAAATGACAAGTTTACCCTTTCTTTTTTTACTTTTTTTTTCCTTAGATTTTTTTTTTTGTGAACGTTTTTTCCTCATTTCTTCTTCTTCCTTAGTTCCTCTGGTTTTTTTTTTTTTTTTTAACTAATCCTCTATCAAATTCATGCCAAACCCAACTCCTCACCCCCAGAGACTTTTGTGTCTTCTTCTTCTTCTTCATCTCTGCAAAAGACTCCATCTTCGCAAGACCCATTTTTGACCCCAACCCATTTCGCCTACAATGCTCAGAAACCTCCGCCGCCTCTGCTCCCGTCTTTCGTGGCCGTCCCGCCGCCGGTCCCGGAACAAAGTTGTCATCAAACGGTTCTGGAAAATGAACTCCAAGTCCCAATTCGAGCACGAACCCACTTCCAACAAGTCTTCGTCGGCGACGGTTCACCCGAACGGCCAGCTGGACAGGTTGAAAACTGAGAAGTCCAGGCCTATTCGGGTCACCACTTTCAATGCTACCGACGAGGAGGAAGAGTTGGGATGGGGGAGTCATTGGGTGCCCCATATTTTTGAGCTTGAAAATCTTGCTCTTGAGCTCGGCTATCGGCGAGGAGGAAGAGTTTAGTGATGAAATCTGCCTCCACGCATCCAGATGTGGGAGCCACCGTTTCTAATCGGCGACAGACCAACGGCTTGCCATTGAAGCTAGTGAAGTGTGAGGACTGAGAAAAGTGAAAGGAAGGTGCAGAACGCCGTTTCTTTAGGTGGCTTTCCGTCCACCATCGCCGTTTCTTTAGGTGGTGGATGAGGAGCTTCGTTGTTTTCGTGTTTGTGTTTACTAATTGGGAATTTGATTGTGAAATGTTGTATTTGAAGCAGCCAAACTCCCCAATTTGGGGTTCATTTGGTGAATGATTTCGAAGATGAGTCAGAAATTGGATTTTGGGTTCTGGGGGTTTGATTCGAATGTGCATAATATTCTGATAGGGCCCTGAGCTTGTGCTCGGGGATCTAAGTTTCAGGAATATTTATAATGGCCTCGTAGGAAATGCGCCGGAGCGGACGTCGTCCTCCCACACCGGAGGAGACGAGGAAGTTATTACTCCTCCTCAGCACATAGATATGCAGAAACAGAGAGAGAGAGAGAGAGAGAGAGAGAGAGAGAGAGAGAGAGAGAGAGAGAGAGAGAGATGCTTAGAAAAAAAAAAATTAAAGCATGAAAGGACGAAAATACCCTTCAAAAATTGCCAGCTGACAAACGATGTAACGGAGCTAACGGCCATATATACAATCCTTGGTCGGGCAGAGAACTTCAGGTACCGTATTGATATTTTTTTTTTGTCAGGTACCAAAAGTTATAAGGAGCCAAAAACGGGGTACCGTACGGACCATTTTCCCTTATTTTTATTGTTTCATAAGCTGATGATAAGATGTCACTTTGATCTACTATGAGTCTAAGAAATTAGATAGTACAAGGGTAAGCGATTACTTCTAAAATGGTACTGATTAAAGTAGGTTAGAAATTTTGGTAGCAAACATTAATTATTTCCTTAGAACTTTATTTTTCTTTGAGAAATGTTATGTACAACCGCACCTATGCGGTTGGATAATTCAGACGCACTTCTCGGTTAGAAACTTGTATTTGCATTAACAAAGCAACATGAATATTCTTGTTCAAACATTAGTTTTCATTTTTGCCCTTTATGCCTTCTCGATAACTCCATTACTCCACTGGCTTTTTGTTCTGTCTCTTACTAGAGAACATTGTCTACTACTAAAATTATACTAGCCTTCCTCCACACATGCTCTGCATGTGCAAGTAATTTTTTTGTAATATTTTTTCAGAAAAAAAAAAACGGTTATTGCAGAGAGAAGTTAGTGGAAGAGAAAAGTGGGTTGTGAGATTTATTTTGTTTATTTTTATTAATAAAAATATATTTTGTAATTGTCGTAATAGCTCTTGTGCTTTAATTAATTCTCAAAGTATGTTAATCTCTTAAGGTTATTTCTGTCAAGATTTTTGATTTTAGCTAACAAAACCTCTTATCTTAATACATCTTAAAAAAAAAACCTCTTATCTTAATAATAGTATAGATATTCTTATTCAAAAAAAAAAATTATATATTCTCACCCAACCAACCACAGATCCTCCAAACTCTCTATTCACTATATTGATCCAAAAAATGAAGAAAACCTTAACTCTCAGCTACTTATTACAATCAAAGCCAAACCCATATCAGCAGTTCTTGGAATAATTAATTAGCCACACCCTCTGAGCTATAAAGAAGTTCCCCATAGCCCAGGCATACCACAAAGCTTGAAACCCGAGAATCCAATCTTAGAGCAAGTCCACCGGTTTGCTCTTGACTGGGCATAGTCAAGAAAAACCTAACTATATGACCTTGAGATGGATTTTGCTCCTTCCACCGGTGGTTTTTTGCCCGGGCAAAACCAACCCTTTCTTGACTACAGCCAAGAAATAAGTCACAGCCATGACTATTTTCCTGACCGGTCAAGCCCAGATGCCAGCGGTTTCCAAGCCTGATCGTGGCTGACGTGAGGAGGAGCTCAGCAATGATCGTGGGCGACGTCATCACCAGACCCTCCACTGCGCCGCAAGGATTCACGTGGCCGGACGATTTGCTCCGCTGGGTTGCTTCGATCTCGACCTAGGGGAAGCTTCTGGGCGGTTTGACGCCACAGAGCTGCAGGAGGAGGTGAGGCGACCTCGGGGGGGGGGGGGGGGGGGGGGGCCGGGTCCTTGGCCGGAGAACGCTGGAGGACGGAGAAAAATCCGGGTCGGGTCGGACGAAAAACAATGGGTCTGGTGTAGCTGCGAGAGAAAGAATCGCGGCGGGGGGGGGGGGGGGGGGGGAATGAAAAAATGGTCATTTGAAACAAAATAGAAAATTTTTTTTTTTTGCTATTTATAGAAAATTTTCAGATTTCAAAAATTCATAATAAATTCATACGAACTCCGAATATTGCGTTCCATGTATGCACGAGATCGTATCGACGATCTCTATAACTTTCATGAAGGAAGTTTTCCCAAATTATGTATGTGTAAAAAGTCGATTTTCGAGACTCCCTAAAATTATATAATAATGAACAGTATTGACCGGGCAAAAAAAATAACGGGTGTAAACCCATGTCCAGTGGCAGTGAATAGTAACTTGACTGGTCGAATTCTTGACTTCTTGACTTTGCCTTTTCTTGACTACGGGTGCACTTGCTCTTAGTTTGCTCTAATGTTGATGTAATAGAAACATGGCTTGAAACCCATCAAAAGTTCGATTTGACAGCAATAAAATTTTCCCAGGACAAACAAAGGAGATGTAACATTTGTAAAAAAAAATAAAAAATAAAAAATAATAATAATACTGGAATCGAACGTAAGTGAATGGTGTGGTGGAAGATAGATAGAGGTGAATTGTATGAAAGGAAACCCAGATCGAGAATTGGAAAATCAATGAGAGCTGAGGAATCGTGGAGTTGTAGAGAAAAATATGTGTGGCTAATTGCAGAGATGCGTACTAAGTTTCCATTGATGAACATGGAAGTTGTTTCCACTTTCTCTATGAATCCAACCAATTGCAGATGAGAGAGAACAGATTTTTCGGGTAGGAGAGAGAACGGGAGAGAGAGGGGTCTCTGCCCAGCCACACGAGAGAGAACTTTTGTCGGGTATGTCATGTTAACGAAAACGCACAAGGGGCAAAACTGGAAATCAATATCTGAAGAAACATATTTATGTTGCTTTTTAAATGCAAATACATGTGTTTGACAGAGAAGTAAGTCTGAATTATCCAACCGCATAGGTGCGGTTGTACGTAGCATTCCCCTTTTTCCTTTTAACCATATATATGATCATTTAAATTGTTGCAAAAACTTATTCACTTCTATCAACTAGTTTGTCGTTTAGTTATATTCATAGTTAGTGAAAAAGGGACGCGTATAATTCAGTAAAAATATATACATGTATTGAATTTTTTTCAATTATATGCATACTGAAGTTTTATACGCATTTTAACTAACTAGGGTTATATTTATTTATTTTGGTGTCTTTTTTTTTTTCTGCTGCAGATATATATATATATATATATATATGGATAAACTTCTGGTACAACCAACATTTAGTAGGTCAATAGGTAGAGGACACGGCTGCCTTAGACGGCAACATATTAACCATTCTCGATTACCTGTAAACAGTGGCGGAGCCAGAACAAGATCTCAACTGGGGCATTTAAAAGTTAAAAAAATAATAATAATAATAAACTTAAAATATATCAAAATTGTAATAAAAATAATAATTATAATAAGGTAAGGGAAAGATCAATATCTATTTTTGTACTAAAAAAGATCAATAGTTTTTTTAAATTACATATTTTATTAATAAAACTTATAGTTTTTAGATTTTAGACAATTTTTCATAATGGAAATATAATTTATATTTGAACTTTGAAACTATATGAAAGAATATTATTAATGTTTTTTTTTTCTAAGAATAAAATGTTAGAAAAAAGAAAGAAATGAAAAAAATATTAGCACATTGCTGACTGCTGAGAAGAGATAATAGTATTAATATTATAAAAAAAACAGAAAAAAAAAAAAAGATTAGCACATTGCTGCTACCAGCAATCAAACCAAGGACCAGACCAGCCTAACATAAGTATGTGCCCCAACCAGTATGACAAGGAAGGTATATTGAACCAGTATATACTTAAAATCTTACTGGAGCACGGGACCCACTGTGCCCCAACGTGGCTCCGCCCTGCCTGTAAACTTATTATCACTGTTTGCCACAACATTTGCAACCGCATTAGCTTCTCCAAATTAGGAGCTTCTAATTTTTGTTTGGTTAAAAGCAATCTAAAATTTCAAATCCTCATTCACCCAAAAAAAAAAAAAAAGAAGACAAAAACAAAAACAATTTGAGGAGAACTTGAATCTAGGTGAATCGGTACTTATTTAATGCTGCTATCACACACACATACATTCTATAGATCCCACGTCAATATTTTTCCCTCAAATTTTGAATTAAATTGTAAATCATTTAGCCATTTAATTACTAATTACTATAATCGCAGTTCTGTCCACTGTTTTGTATTTGTTTGCAACGCTTCCCCATTTGGATGATCAAATGCTTATGGCTGAAATTTTGCCGACTTAACTATCAAAGAGGCCTTTAACAGTTCAACAGTTCTAATTATTGAATTAAATCATATTTTTATCGAATTGATGATGTTTGCAATTTTATAATAGTTCGGATTTCCTTACTAGAGAAGGCATGTATTAGTTACTTCATTAGTGTGTTAAATTTTGCAGTAATTTAAGGACGAATATGGAACCAATCGATGACATCTTCACTTTAAAAAAAAAAAAAAAAATTTGATTACCTTACTGAGAATGCATGTATTAGTTACTTCATTAGCTTGTTAAATTTTGCAGTAATTTTGGGACGAATCTGGAATCAAGTGGCTACATATGGGAAAGCTGTTTTGCAATCCTTATTTGTGCTATTGGCTTGCTACTATTTATGTATCTTCTCGGAAATGTGCAGGTACGTCTTTAATTACTAAGAAACATGATTATTTATATATTTAAGGTCTAGATTATGTGGGCCTTAGAGCAACTGCAATAGTTTTTCTATAATTTTTGTATTATAAGAAAGCAAGAGTCAAAGCTTTTCATAATTTTTCTTCTAACAGATTTCCTATTTTTCAGTAATCTCTAAAATTTTTATAATTGTTCTTTAAAATTTTAGAAATTGCTGTAAACTTAGAGAAATTTTTTTTTATTCACTATCCCTAAAATATGGATAGTTATAAAGAATATGGAGCAAAAAAGTTTTTTTTTTTCTTCCTAAATATGTGGAATCTGTTTGAGTTGCTCTTACAGTAAAATCTTAAAATTTTAGAAATTGCTATAAACTTAGAGAAAATTTTTTTTCTTCACTATCCCTAAAATATGGATAGTTATAAAGAATATGTTGGAGCAAAAAAGTTTTTTTTTTCTTCCTAAATATGTGGAATCTGTTTGAGTTGCTCTTACAGTAAAATCTCCATATATTGATATTGTATATAGGAATAACCTCCATTTAGTCATACAAAATTCATGTCCCAACTTAGCCGGTTATAAATAGAAATAAACTTCACATTGTAATAAATTATAATTTTTTTAGGTCTCGTTTTAATAAACTTGCCTCCATTAAGTAATTATCATTAATAAGACCAACAATATACAACATATATGAGAAATGCTAGCTACCTTCCCCATTTACCTTTTCCTTCCAACATTCCCAACTCATCAACTGCCACATGTATTTTGGAAGAGTGTTTATATTAGGACCTCCAAATATGCTCACTTGACCTCACTCTATTATGAATTATTAAATGACATATATAACCTACTATAAAATGACTATTAAGGACAATAATTATACCAAAAAAATATTATATTGATCTTCTCTACACTTTCCAATTCAATAATATTAGATTGCATGCTTTATTATTTTCCTTATCTATTTTCGTTTTTCAATTTCATACATACTCATTAAAATATATATATTTAATAGAAATTAAAACTATGATTAACATCATGTGAGTATGTGACATAAAAATGTATGATATGCATGTTGACTGCATATTGATGAGGGAAAACAAAATAAATCATATTATGACCTAAATCTAAGTCTATCTATCATATTTGCAAAAAAAAAAAAAGAGCTAGCAATTAAAAAAAACTAAAAAAATATTTAAATAATTAATCATGAGGTACATAAAATAGAGAAAATAAAATAAACATTAAAAAAAAATTACTAATCTTCAATTTTTTTATTTGCACAACTAAAATGGAAAAAAAAATAGTTCATGTTATTTTCTTGTTAATTGGAAATTAATTTTTAAAACTCAATACCTTGTGTTTGATTTTTTTTATTGAAAAAGATATTTATTTGTCTGATTAAGGAATATATATGTAATTAAGATTTATAGAGTAATTAAATCATTGAAATGACTAAGTTTTTTTTATTTTAAAGGTAATACTTTGTTTGCAAATTATATGAGTGAGATTATTTGAGGAACTTTAGTGAGGTTGAGTGAATAAATTTAGTATTTGAAAACTTGATAGGAAGTGTAAAAAACATAGGAGGTCAAATGAGTGAATTTAAAGGTTCCAATAGAAAAACTTATTTTGAAAATCCAACATACTTTTTACCAAATTTTCCCCTAATTAAAACAAAATATATTTTAATTATTATTAACTAGCCTTCCTGCACAACCCAAGCGTGTGTGGAAGGGCCGCGCTCGCGCATGGGTTTATTTTGTTTTATGATTAATATTTTGTCTAAATATTAATAGGGTGCTATTTATTTACAAATGTTTTGATAACTATCTTGAGGTTGTGTTTTCATAATTTATTTAGAGAAACCTCGACGGTGCGAGGGAAACTTTATTGATGATGAAAAGAAATAGTACACTTAGCTGGGAAGGGGGGACATAAAAACCTTAACCTTCTCTAGAAGATATAACATGGAAGAAGAGACACAACGCTATTAATCCTACATATGAACTTAGAATACAAATGTAATATTGGTACAATAAAAGAAACTAAGCTGACTCATATAGTGATGAGTATGAAATTAAAATTAAGGTAGACAATACTATCTTCACCCAAACATGAAGACTGGCTGCAGCATAGCTTATCCATCGATCTTTGGTTCTCTACCTCTTGCTTTGAAAATGTGTCTTTCTCGCGGCCAATAAGATTAGCATACCCATGGTGTCCTGAAATATGTAGATGGATTAAATAGGGAGTATTGTTAGCTCAATAAAGTAACCTTTAGAAATTAAAATAGCATCATATATAGGTACCTTATAAGATCACATTAATTGGAAGGAAGCAAAATCTCTTTATACACAATATTTATTGTGAACACCCCTTCCTCGCCTTTGAATGAGCCTTTCTTGACCAAAACATTGGTGGTAGCCTCTGAAACAACTCCTTATAAAGCCACGTACAATTGTCCATGACTAAACACATGATTAGGAAGGTAAATACCAACATTTGACATTGTCTGTCCTTGAGCGTGCGTATTATTGTTTCTGATTTTGAGTTGTACTTGTTAAATTCGTCTCTGGCCTTCATTTTTTTATGCTCATGTGGAAGGATTGAGCTTGAGCATGCGTATTATTGTTTCCGATTTTGAGTTGTACTTGTTAAATTCGTCTCTCTGGCCTTCGTTTTTTTATTTCAAATTTGTCATAAGGAAAAAAAAAATTAATAGTAAGTTGGAAAAACTTATCCTATTTTGTATGTTAATGGTAATACATAAGTTGCACAAATCTTTGCATTCATATCAAGTATTATGCAACCAAAAAGAGAAAAAATATTTCATTTACGTACATAAGTAACAAAATAAAAAGGATACAATTGATTGCCATGCCACAAAGAGCATAAATATCTTATAAGTTTAACTACATTGCTTTAACAGTTTAGGCAGTAGCAAGTTGAGGGGCGAGGCTTTCTCTAGTTCCCATCTCTAATAACTGCTTAAAACCTTTTCCCTTGGGAAGGAATATTCCAGGCTTAATAGCGTTGCCATTACTGTGCGCACATTACCAACTGAGGATGACATAAAGAATGCAATTGTCTCATGTTTCTTGCTAGTCTAAAAAGTGTCATTGTCCTTCACCAAAAAAGAAAATGGTATTGTATAAAGAGTTGGTCTAACAAAGAGTGTTAAAGAGTAAAAAAAACACACTAACAGTCTTTTTTGTGTTTGAAAGTGAAGAACGGGTATGTGAAGAAAGCAAGAAGGCTCGTTGAGTTGATCATAAAAATATGATATTAAATGGTTCCAAACCATATCTTGACAAATACAATAGGTAGTATGCTAACAAATCTATTAACAGAATTCCAAAGAGACAATTTGTACTAAATATACAGTATATATACGACACAAATAATGTAATTTCTTCAAAGAATAGAACCAAACCTGTGGCACAACGTCCACATTCATTGCGCGGCTGCAGTAAAACCTAAGCATTACAGTAATGCCATGGTCCCCAAAAAATACCAAAAAAGAAAGAAAAGAAAAGAGGACTCTAAAGCTTTTCTTAGAGAACTTGATTGGGACAAATCCTTAGCTAGATAGACCATGAATATGGAAAAGGAAAATCTATGACCAAACTATCAATCTTCTCTAAATTTGTGAAGCTGCTATTGAGAATAAGAGAGAAGGAAAAATTGGAATCACCAATTGAAACACTATGGCATCTGACAGGGATTGTCATAAAAGACACTACAGTATCTGAAAATGATTGTTCAACTGAATCGAACACTAATTGCTATTTGAGAGGGGGAAAAAAACTATTTGAGCCAAGATAAATAAAAGAACAGACTCAAAATGAAAAGAAGGGAGCAAGTTTATCAGTTTATGCTTCTTCTTTTTTTTTTTCTTTTTTTCTTTTTTGGTTTTCAAATTCTTTGTTCCTTCCCTACAGCATCGTAATAAGCAAAAGCTCTTTGAAAACCAAGAACAAGAGCCAAAACCTTTATATCTGGATTACTTACTAAATAGTAAAAAGAACAATTAGGAAGTAAAGAATTAAGCCAAATTAGGTGCTAGCCAAGGCAAATTACTACTTGCAGAATTTGAGGAAGCAAAGGAATATACCGTTCAAATTCGGTTTTTTTTTTTTTCTTTTTTCTTTTTTTTTTTCGTTGAAGGACATTGAATTTTCATTGATGCTCGAACCAATAAACTGTCATGAACAGCGAACCCAGATATTGTGAACAATGGATATTGAATATTAAGGACATGAAGAGAACTCATGTTTCTCCCCTCCCACAGCTTAAAAATACAATTCAATAAGCCAAAAAAAAAAAAGATTCAAATCAGCAACACTAAGCAATTACATACACATTCATCAGATAACCTTGTTTTTTTCTTCTGCATATTGCGATGGATCGATTGCTACACGTGGAATCAAAATCATTCAGTAAGCAAACCCAAATCAATTACTAAACAATCTCTTTCTTGCAGTGATATATATTGTCCATTCACCAGGTTTGAACCCCTTATATAAATTCCAGATCTTCAAGACCTGAGGAAAAAAAAAAAAAAAACGTTATACTTTCGATTGCAGGACTCAAACTTTAATCTACAATCTGCATAAGCATGCCTTACGCCCTTACCTTTGTATCGCTCAAGTCTTTCTCTTTCTGTTTCAGTCATGACAATTGCAAGTGAATGGACCCCTGCAAATACAGACGATGAAAATCATGAAATTAATCCAAATCATTTTCTCCCATTCCCATTCATAGCAAATCAATTGCATACTAAACCAAACAGTATAATGTAAAAGCTCAACCAAACAGTGACATAAGAAGGGAAAGACTAAGCTAAGATGGGTCAGGATTTGTTCAAATTGTTCAGGAATTGAGACCAATTGAAAAAAAAAAAAAACCACAGGTATTTGGGAAACCAAATTTAGTCCAATGGAGAAGAACAGAGGGGTTACATGGAACCATAATTACTCAGATACCTACAAGATTTAAAGAAAACCACAGGAAAAAATCAATTAGGTGGGAAACTCTAAAATCTTTTGAAAACCAAACCTCAAAAGTTTTCCAAAGAGCAAATAGCGTGCGAAAAAAATAATACCGTATGTATTTAGTTTTGTAGGAAAAAAAAAAAAAAAACCATAGGTAGAGTAATGTCCAAATCAAATGACAGGGGAGTTAATTGAATATCAAAGGAAGAAGATATGATAAACATGTTAAACACAAATGAGGTTTCCTTGCAGTTCTAAATGCAGCAGAGCTTGACACACTTGTTGAAATTTCATCCATTCTTAATATTTTTGTCGTATCACCTCATAAAACAAAATCTACATCCAAGTAATTAATCTGCAAGCTAATGAAGAACATCTTAACTGAGGAATAGACTGAAATCTCAACCCTAAGCCTATAAGCCATATTCAACCCCAGCAGTTAATAAACTTTCAACAACAAAAACAAAGGAAGAAAACTAAGTTCTATGAAGTTCAGAAACAAAGCAAACCAAAATTTCAATATTGAAGCAGCTAAGAAGTTAGAACTCAAGAGACTATCCATACACTAGCCAATCAATTCTTAGTTAAGCTAGCCACGAAAAGCTAATACGGTATGGAGTACTCTGTGAAGAATGGAAGAAATTAAAACAAAGATGCGAGGACAGTGATACTCGTGTACCATGTAAACAACATGAAACTAAATCATTCATAAAGAACAAAAACTACCTTTTACAGCAAAATGTGAAATCAATAAAAGCTTACCTTCTTGCAACTGAATACCCTTAACTCCAAATCTTCCAGTGCTAAGCCAAGAGAGATAGAAGCCTGCTTCCCACTCAAATGGGTTACCAAAAGATTACTTGAATACAAAAACAATAGAGGAAACCTAAACATACCTGGAATCAATAATAGCAAGACACCAACTTCCACGTTATTCAGAAATTACTCATATATTCAACATACCTAAGAAAGTTGAAAGAAAACCATAGGAAACAAAACAAAAATCAATCAGCAAGGAAATCCAAATCAAAGGAAAAAGATACTACACAATTACCAGATAACAATTAGTTAGGTTCCTCCGTTAGGTAAAATCTTTAAACTCTGTACCGATTTTGATATCTCTCTTTGGTTTAATGTTGCTAATTTTCTTCTGTTCTGGGTCATGTTTCTCCATTTGTATTAACTGTAAACTGAGATACGGGTGATTGGGTGAATAGTAGTGAGGCCATATCTACACTCCCACAGTCCCATGTTGACACAATTCGCTTCTCTTTGAGATCGTGCGCCATGGGCAGTTTCTTCTTCTTTTTTCACCGAACGGTTCTCTTCGTTGCACACACATCCTATATTTTCACTTCCTTTTTAGTTAATTTACCACATTATCCCCTCTATATGTTTTCTTAAATCAGTTAGTTTTTATACCTATCAAGATTATCATGGACATTATAGGAAGTTCAATAATTTGGTGAAGCTTTGACACCAAATCCTTCAAAATTTGGTGAAGCCCTTTGACAGCAAAAGAGGGCCTCCATTTATAGTAGTAGAGATTTCAACTCTCTCTCTCTCTCTCTCTCTCTCTCTCTCTCTCCCCCCTCCCGAACGTCTCTTCTACTTCTACTTCTTATCTCTCTGCTAAACGATTCCTTCTCCTTTTCTTATTTTTTCTCAAGTTTAAACTTTTTTTTCTTTTTTTTTAAACTTTAAATTAAGGACAAAATACTGTTTACTCCCTATACTTATAGGGTTTCGACGTTTCAATTTCACCTAAAAAGTCCCTGAACTTTCCAATTTCACCCAATTGGTCATTGCCGTCAATTTTCCGTTACAAAATCAGTTATCTTGCTGACGTGGCACTCCTTCAACAGTAAAATGACTATTTTACCCTTACTGACGAAAAAAAAATTTGTTCTTATTTTTTATTCTCTTTTCTCTTTTTTAACTCTCTTTTCTCTATTTTTTTAATTTGTTCTTTTTATTCCAACTCTTTTTATTTTTTAACTCTCTTTTTTTATAACTCTTTTTCTCTATTTTTTAATTTGTTCTCTTTTTTTTCCTACTCTTTTTTTTTAACTATCTTTTTTTAAATTTGTTCTCTCTCTCTCTTTTTAACCCTCTTTTCTCTTTTTTTTTTATTTGTTCTTTTTTTTTCCTACTCTTTTCTTTAACTCTTTTTTCTCTCTCTTTTTTTTTCCTCTTTTTTTTTATTTGTTCTCTCTCTTTTGTTTTTTTTTTTTTAATTTTTTATTTCTTTCTCTTTTCTGTTTACCTCTTCCTCCTCTCTGCTCTTCGGCCTTCTTTTCCTCCTCCCTGATCGCAGCTCCAGTTTTCAGCGAGTATCACCACCTCTCCTAATCACCGTTGGCGTGCCCGCCACTCCAAGTAAGTGCTGGCCATTCCAGCATCCATCCAACATCCCTGTCATGCTAGCAAGCATCCCCACCTCTCCTAATCACCCCTCTCCATACAAAGGTTCCAAACCAAATCGGAGCACACCCAAATCAAATCAAATAAATCCACTAAGGGGCTCATCATCTCAGCAAACCAACACCAAAGAAATGTTATCGACGTCGAGAGAAAGCTTCTGATATAGCTCCGACACCACGAAGGGGCCGGAATCTGAAGGGAAAAGAACCCGACCATTCCGGCTTCCAGGCGTGGCCGAAAACTGGAGCTGCGATCAGGAAGGAGGAAAATAGGGCCGAAGAGCAGAGAGGAGGAAGAGGTAAACAGAAAGAAATATAAAAAAAGAAAAAAGAAAGAGAGAACAAATAAAAAAAGAGGAAAACAGTTAAAAAAAAAAAAATTAAAAGAAAAAGTAGGAAAAAAAGAGAACAAATAAAAAAAAAAGAGAAAAGAGAGTTTAAAAAAAAGAGAGAAAAGAGAGTTAAAAAAAAAAAAAGAGAAAAGAGAGAAAAAAAAAGAGAACAAATTAAAAAATAGAGAAAAAAGAGTTAAAAAAAAAAAGAGCATTAAAAAAAGAACAAATTTAAAAATAGAGAAAAGAGAGTTAAAAAAGAAAAAACAGAGAAAAGAGAATATAAAAAAATAAGAACAAAAAAAAAAAATTGGGTCAGTAAGGGTAAAATAGTCATTTTACTATTGAAGGAGTGCCACGTCAGCAAGATAACAGATTTTTTAACAGAAAGTTAACGGCAAGGATCAATTGGGTGAAATTAGAAAGTTCAGGTACTTTTTAGGTGAAATTGAAACGTCAGGGACTGAAACGTCGAAATCTTTTAAGTATAGAGAGTAAACAGTATTTTGTCCTTAAATTAACTAGACATATTTATGATAATCTCTACGCCAATCTGCTAATTGAATCTAAAATTCATATTGATGTTCTAGCTTGTTTATGGAGATAACCCACTTGGTTCTTCATGGATTAGACTTTTCTCAAGGCAAAAAAAAAGAAAAGGAAAACTGCAATTTTTGAGGTTTTCTAGAGATCAGTTCATTATCACTAAGTTAGTCTAATTCCTAAATAATTCAATCTAAACAACTTTTAGTTTTGCCTCACAAATTTCATAACCCAGTAACCAAACTTTGAGAATGAAAAGGAAAAAAAAAGAGTTGCAACCTGAAACCCAAAAATCCTCATTTTTGACTCTAGCTAGTTCATTATTGTTAAGCCTTTTAGTTTGTATTGAATTACCGATTTAATATGGATAATAAAGAGAGTTTGGTTTATTATTTATCAACTATCTCTTCCTCAATCATGTGGTATGATGATTTGGAATTCTGGGTTTGAAATGAACAAAAAAAAAAAAAAACCAGGGGAAAGAGGAAGACTGGAAGACGATGAAATCATTCAACACAATAAGAGGTTAGGAGAATTTTTTCTAATAGAAAACAGAAAGAAAAAACAATGTTTTAGCTTTAATTAGGGCAAATTCTGCAAAAAAAAAAAAAAACATGTTGGGTTTGTAAAACATTAAGTCATAGATTTAAGTGTTTTCAAAATACACGTGGCATTTGATAAGTGAGGAAGGTTAAATGAGAAAGGTAGGTACCTCCTTCATTAGGGATGGCAAAAATTCCCATCGGGTAGGGTACCCATAGGGTATTCGACCCTAATGGGGAGAAATTCGGGGAAAATCAGGTAATGGAAATGGGGATCCTCAGTTTCGAATTCTGAAATCGGGTACTGGGCGGGGATGATATTTTGATCCCCATCCCCATACCCACCCAATAAGAATTATTCGAAATACAGATATATATATATATATATATATATTTGTTGATTTATTTTATATATATATATATATATATATTTTGATATTATTTATAAATAAATATTTATGTAAACTTCATCTTTTTGTCAATATTTAAATTCTGTTAATAAATATGTTAAAAAAAAAGGAAGATTCTTTTAATAAAAGATTTTTATCAACATGTTAATTTTCCTTGATTGAAATAAGAAATTTATTTTATTTTGATGTTCAATTTTAACTTCATATTTTACAATCCATAATTGTTTGTATAAATTTTTATATAATAAATTGGTAATATTGTTAATGGGGATTGGGCGGGTATGGGGACCTAATCCCCAATGAAGACGGGGACGGGGAATCCCCAGTATCTTATTACGGGGATTGGGGAGGGTATGTGGATGAAGAATGAAGTCGGGTATGGAGATGGTAATTTAATCCCCTAACCCTACCCTCCCCATTGCCATCCCTATCCTCCATCTAACATTATTCGCACTATAAAGCCAAGCGCCCAAGCCTCCACATTTCACCAAATCCCAAAATACCAAAATTGCCCTTTAATCAATAAAACTAGTTTAATAAATGTAAAAGTTATTAAAATAGACCGCAAACAACTTGATAATTTATCTGTACTTTTTTTTTTGGTTGTATTAAACTTAAAGCTAGTATTTTGATAGTCGGAGAAAAAAATTCAATGAAATTAAAACGAACCGAGGGAGATATTAACAAAGAAATGGAGAGAAGTTATACAAACGGAGTAATCCCATATCAAAATCCCCTCACTGGGAAGCCGACCGTATAATTCAGTTACTTTCTGAATTGTTTATTACTATAGTGCGTCTCTTGCAAACCTCAAGCTAAGACATTATCTCTAGATATAACTTTAGGATCAGAAACAGTTGACTCTCTACGGCTTTTGGTTTCGTGCAACATCAATTCATCAAATGTAAACTGATGTCAGTCTTCATGGAAAATTAGGCAGGAAGAAGAAAACTGCCTTAACGTGGGTTTTAATTTTTAATTTTTTGTTTGTCTTTATAAGACCATGGGAATTATTATCGGGGTTATGAAAAAATTACCTCTAAATCTGTTTGCTTAATAAAGACTAGCATGGCCCACCCACTATGTGTAGAGAAGTTAATAAAAGTAGTGGGAAAGCTTCTTGTACAACTACCACATTTTCTATTTTTTTATTAAATTTTTATTCTTTTATTTTACAATTTACTATATTATCCCTATTGATTAATTATAGTTCATAATTTTTTAATATATAAAGGTTAAATTGGTAAAAATATTCAGTTTTAGATATCAAAATCTCTTCTCCTAACAATAGTGTAAATATGTTATAAGGACTGTAAGGTCTGTTTCTTATCTACTTTTGCTGACAAACTGTATTGTATAAGTTTACGTGCATCATTTCCCATGCATGCACCTATATACGTAGATATATACACGCATTGCCTCTAAATTTTGTTTATATGCTTAATAAAGATATGTTATAAGGACAATAAGGTCTTGTATGTTATTTATTTATTTCTCTATCTCTGTGTCTTCTATTTTCCTGTCGAGACAGACATATATACAGATGGAAACTCAAAAATCGCTGTTGATTGAGGAGGAGATGATCAAGACAAAATATCAATATATTGATACGTGGATGTCGGACTGTGGTCCCCCTGAGGATATGAAGGTGGAAATCACGGGACACCTAAAAGAACATAACGTAGTGGAAAAACACCTCTATGTTGATGTAGATATAAATTTTCTCCTCTCTCGTACTCCCTCGTGGTTGATTGAATCTTTCAGGGAGTGTCTCTGCATAAATGCCCTAAACAAAGTACGTATGTTCCTCAACAAGCACTCTTTTCTCGATGAAAGTAGCCAGGACTGCGTATAAAATTATATAAGATAATAAGAATCATATGTGTTCTAGGTACCCATGCTGCACAATATGTCTCAAGTTGCTTTGAGAATGATGTGCGCCTATACCAAGCCACAAATTTACGACAAGAATAGCTACGTTTTCAGGAAAGGACACTCTTTTGATACAATGATCATCATCATAAAAGGCACACTTATATGTAGCAATGCTGAAGAAGTAGCAACCTCCTCATCAATGAATACTGAGCCACGCATTCTCCAGAAAGGTGATTGTTATGGAGAAAAACTTCTGGAGTGGGAAAAAACAGAGGAATGCCCTACTCTAACATCCAAGCAAGATGTCCAATGCCTTACACAAGTAGAAGCCCTTGTTCTCACGCTCAAGCCAGACTCAAAAATTGAAAATGTCAACACTGATCGCACGATCGAGCCACACTCAGACATTGAAAATGTCGATGTCGATTTCGACATTAATTCCTCCATGAAAAATAACAACTTGAAGAATATTGTCGTAGACTGCTGGAGAAAGGGACAGCGGGATCAGAACTCTATCAACTTGAAGAATGTCGTAGACTACTGGAGAAAGAGACGGTGGGATCAGAACTCTAGTACTCCTCAGTCGAACTTGACGGATTCCGAAAAAGAAATTCAGAGGAAACTAAACCAGGTGATTAAACATAAGTTATGAATTCTTTTTAATATCAAAATAAAAAAACTATATAATATAGAGATGTTTGTCATACATTCTACTTACATGTGTGACAACAAATCTTGTCATTAATTTTAAAGTTTGCTGGCCCGTATAAAAATTTATATTTTTCTTGTTCAAAATAGAAACATTATTTTCCTTTACTTGGAAATTTTGAATCTTTCATATATTCATTTTCATCTTTCTTTATCCACTTAACAATTCCATTTCCTTAAGTGTGGATTGGAACTCAACCTTTATCAGGTTTTGAAATTGGATTCAACTATTTGAACCGAACAAATATCTAAGTATTCTCAGCTCTAAAACATGTGGAATTTCAATGATATTACACGTACGGCCTAATGATCCAGATGAAACATATATTAGAGAACGCATACAATATTAATAAACCGGCTTGTCGTATTTGATGAACTGATAAGCTGCTGCTTCTTCTTTCTTGTTGAAACAGATGGATAACCGGTCGGGAACTACGGAGACAATTAAGGATGAGAAGTTAAGAGAGAAGAGGAATATCATGTTCAAAAAGAAAGCTATACTTGATTGGGTAGTGTCGAGAAATTTCCCTGAGAACCTGAAGACTGAAATCATGACGAACATGGAAGTAGGTAACGTAGTGAAAATAGACATGGATGCTGATGTCGATGTGAAGTGGCTACTCTCTACTGATCTTCCAGAACATCTCCGTATATCGATAAAGAAGCACCTCTGCATGAATACACTAAAGAGAGTACGTCCTCAACATTCTCTATAAATCATGTTTTTTTTTTGTCGTTCCTTGTTAAACATGCATGAGACATGAGTGGCTGACAAGTAAAAAAAAACAATTCACTGAACCTCAGCGATATATGCTACATATAGTATATATTTTTCTTGACCAGTTAATTGAAGAAGCTTTTAATTTCAAGCCTTGCATAAGTTTAATTAGATTGTTGAAAGCAAAGTCATTCAGTCAAAAAAAAAATACGCACGTTAAAACTTAAAAACCCGAAGTTGTAACTCTCTCCGATGACACACTCTCCACACGTAGGTACTACTGAGAATCCAATATTTGTTATACAGAATCATGTACAAGCACAGGATCATTTATAGTAATATAAACAATATCAATGAATCATATATATATATATATATATATATATTTATATATATATAGGGCCCTTTTAGTGAGAGATTCTTTTTTTTTTTTTATCATTTTAAGGGATTTCTTGTGGGACTCACTTTTCGATGGCATTTCGGCATCTCAACCGTTCAGTTTTTAGGTCCTAATGTATAGATCATTTCTGCAAATTTTCAACCAAATTGATGATCGTTAAGGTATCGAACTAGATTAAATCAATGGATGAACCGAATCTGTCTAACCTAAACCTTTCATGTTCATAATTGTAAATCACAGTTATAAATGCCTTAATGATTATCAATTTGGCTGAAAATTTGGAGAGATGATCTACTCATATATACCTAAAAACCGAACGATTAAGATATGACTATGTAAACAAAAAGTGGGTCTAATGAGCGATAATTTAAAATTGCCAAAAAAAGGGATCCCTTACTAGAAGGGCCATGTATATATATGTATGGAGCATGTAGAGATAACCTCCTTAAAATTCAAATGTGAGGATGCTTTTACTTTTAGCATGTAGTTTAATAATCTAAATTAACCCATTCATTATCTAGTTACACACACATATGAATCATACAAAAAATTAGCCAAATCGAAAAATGTTTAACCATTTGATTAGCACAATGTTTGTTTTAATTAAATATATATATATATATATATATTTCTTTTTTTTTTAAAGAGGGCTAGTATGGCTGCCCTTAAGCCTTGATCATTAATGAAACTACAGAATACATGGGGGGACATGAAACCTGAACCCCAAATTACAATAAGCATATAGAGAACTACTCGAGATAATAACAAGAGTTTCAACAAAAAGTATGTATTCTACCATGCACCAATTAGCGAAGAGTGCACTTTTGGCTACTCTATTAGCTTTACAGAGGTGGTGACATACTAGAAAGTAAATGCTTACTTGAAACCATAATATACTAATTGAAAGCTAAGCTATTGAACCAGAGACGAAGGCAGAAGAAGATGAGAAAAAGGGAGAGAAATGGCGAGAGAAAGCTTATAAAACTGAAAGAGCTACATTGCATATTCTCTGTTAATTGTGAACAACATATCAACATCCTATTTATAGGCATAACAAAATTACACTAACACCCTTCATATTCCTAAACCACACACCCCCCCCCCCCCCCCCCCCCCCTCAACCATAGGCTTGGGTACAAGCAGATGGTTGGATCTAATTTGAAAAGAAAACCCCCACAGAAAATCTTCAACTGATGTGCTTCTTGAACACTGAAAAATGGTAGAATTGGTGCATCTTCAATTTAACCCACAGTTCTTCAATGTAAATAATTGATGGAGCTTTCATTCTCAGTTCAAATTCTAGAGTGCAAGAGCTGCTACCATACTATTTCCCTTAATTACCATCATACGCCTGTAGCAGTCACTGAGAGTAGGAGATAGACAATAAGTGGTCAGACAAAGTCTTGTCAAAACTTCACTGGAAGAAAGAGCCCAACATTTTAGTTGGCAGGGCGGACTTGAGGTGTAAACCCACAAGTTCGATCCCCGCTACCAACAATCTCTCATTTGGTGGGCAATCTAGAAAATGTCCTGTATAATTCCATACCAATGGGCTGGGCTGAGACACTGGCCAGTTTCGTAAGTCCTGTTGGGTTGAGGTCGTAGGTTTTCCCTGGCCCTGGTAGTGTAGGGAAGTCTCCCTCTTACCTAAACTTTTTTTCACCAAAAAAAGAGAGAAAGAGCCCAACATTATGCCATTGTGGCACTGTGAAACAGATTTCTTCTCAACTGCACATGCTACTGTCAGATTACTTTATACCCTGTTGCTACAATGCATAAAGTCCAACCCCAATGGTATCAAACTCTTAAGCTATTTAGAACATGTGAAAATCTGGTCTACTTCAAGAATACTTAGTATCATCAAAGTGAAATACTTGTTAGCCCAAAACAGATATCTCATCCTTATCAAGCTGATATATCACCATAGTATTACATCAAACTACACAAGTTTTGTATCACATAATTGAATCCATGAAAATCACTTGTTGAACCACCACCAGCAAAGACAAGAGATAGCAGCCATGCAATATAGCCCATGCATACCCGTTCTACTCATATGACTAGTAGCTGCAATCATCAAAACCACTCATCAATCCCTTGCCTCATCAATTTGAACACCATATTACTGCATTCACATAGAGACCAAGTGAACAAGCTGCTGGCCCCTTACCAAAAAAGAAGAAAATTGAAGATCATTATTTGCTAGTACCATTAATTAACACTTCCCCAATCTACCAATATGTCCATGTAAGCAGAACTCCACCCGAATATAGACCATGACCAATAATATTTGTATGCACCTCCAATTGAACGTATCCATACTTGTCGAACCAGAGCCATCCATTCAAAAAGGAAAAGAAAAACTTCTTCTATTCAACTAAATTTTCTTCTTTTAACAATCACTTAAATCTTCTTCTTCAAACTGCATTCAATTCTTCTTGTTCAAACTATATACAACTAATTCATCTACTTCTTCAAAATTCAATCCATTCATCTTCTTCAAAATTCACTTCTTCTTTCACAAATATTTACAACTAAATCTTCTACTTGTTCAAAATCCAATAATTCTTCTTCAAAAAAAATAATTCACTTCTACTTCTGAAAATTCAATCCATTCATCTTCTTCAAAATTCACTTCTTCTTTCACAAATATTTACAACTAAATCTTCTACTTGTTCAAAATCCAATAATTCTTCTTCAAAAAAATGATTCACTTCTACTTCTGCAAAATTCAATCCATTCATCTTCTTCAAAATTCACTTCTTCTTTCACAAATATTTACAACTAAGTCTTCTGCTTGTTCAAAATCCAATAATTCTTCAAAAAAATGATTCAATTCTTCTTTCAACATTCAATCAATTCTTCTTCGTGAAATATGTACAACTAATTCTTCTTCGAAATTCATCTAATTCAACAGAAAAGAGATTCCACCAATTCTTCTTGAAAATATCACAAATTCTTCTTCTTCAAAATTCAACTATACTTTCAACATGGACGGATGAAAACTGGACATAGCAACCAAGTACTCATAGATTCCATGATAGACAATAGCTCAAGAGCAAAAAAGAGAGAGGTGCCAATCGGAAAGAAATTACCAAACTCTCTGTGATTGTACCAAATGATCGAGATGAGTTGACACTCAAATTAAAGAAGTACATGATGGGGTATATATAGTATCAAGAGTTCCATGAAAGCTCCAGAAAGAAGTACATGACAACTGAACGGGCAAATTCATGAGTTAAAGCAAGAACTAGGCTCTGATACCATAAAAGCTGAGCTATTGAACCAGAGATGAAGGAAGAAGAAGATGAGAAAAAGGGAGAGAAAGCATATAAAACTGAACGGGCTACATTGTATATTCTCTGTTAATTGTGAATAGTATATCAATAGCCTATTTATAGGTATAACAAAATTACGCTAACACTCCTAACACTAATAAGATCAGCTTTCTCACTAATATTAATTATATTTTATAGACTACATATTTACACAATTTTAGTTGATTTTTTGTATACACAATTCTTGCATAGGAATATTAAAAATCAAAGGTTCAAATCTTTGAATTGTCACATATTAGTGTAAAATAGTAAAAATTCTCAAATTCTTAAAGTAAGAAGGTCTCTCTAGAATGAGCTATATATATCTTACATAGGAATAAACAAAAAAACTAGAGATCATACCTAATGAGGCAGCAAATTTTAAGTAGTAGCCTTTTTCAGTTATCTAGGTTTGAACATCCTCATAAATGGGGCGTTGATAGTGAATGTTCAATAGTACATAGAGAGTGCAGGGGACTATTTTCTACCTTTATATATATGGTTGACCCGGCCCCTAGACTCTTCCCATGATAAAACTCATAAGCCAATCAACCTCCTTAAATCACTCAATGTTTATATCAGACAATCAATTGGTAATTCCTTCAAAAGATTTCCTTAACCGGTTGGAGAATAATCTTTTTTAGTAATAACAGTTAAATTATTTCATATCCTACGTCATTTGATTAAGTTATTAGTCAATTGTAATTTAACTTTAGAGTGTTTCTATTGAGACCTCTAAATTTACTCACTTGACCTCACTATATTATGATTTATTAAATGACATATATAACCTTCTATAAAATGACTATTAAGGACAATAATTATACTAAATATTATTATATTTATTTTATCTAGAGACTTTCCAATTCAATAATGTTAGATTGCATTCTTTATTATTTTCCTTATCTATTTCATTTTCTAATTTCTCTACATACTCATTAAAGCATTTATATATATTTAATAAGAATTAAAACTATGATTAAGATCATGTAGCATAAAAATTTCTATCATCATACATGTTGAATGCATATTGGTGAGGGAGAACAAAAGAAATCATATTATGACCTAATTTTAAGTCTATCCATTATATTTGCAAAAAAAAAAAGAAAAACAAAAAACAAAAAATAAAAAACAAAAAACAAAAAAGAGCTAGAAATTAAAAAAAAAACCTAAAAGACTAGTGAATAATTATTCACGAGGTACAAAAACTAGAGGAAAAAAATGAACACCAAGAAAAAATGACTGCTCTTCATATATTTTTTTTCACATCTAAAAGAGAGAAAAAAAAGTTAAAAAACAAAAAACCATTCTTGTTGACTAGAAATTAATTTTCGAAACCCAATACCTTGTGCTTGATTTTTATTCATTGGATAAAAGATTTATGTTGTCTGATTAAGAAATAAACATGTAATTAAGATTTAAAAAATAATTACATCATTGTAATGGCTAAAGTTTTTTATTTTAAAGATAATAGTTTATTTGCAAATTATATGAGTAAGGTTATTTGAGGAACTTGAGTGAGGTTTAGTGAGTAAATTTAGTATTTGAAAATTTAATAGGAGGTGTAAAAAGCATAGGAAGTCAAGTGAGTAAATTTAGAGGTCCCAATAGCAAAACTCTTATCTTTATAATAAACATGTGATATGTCCAAAATAGTTCTAACAACATTATCCAACAATGCAAATTTAAGAGCTAATTTCATTTTACCTCTCTAACATTTACATGTTAAATCAGTTGTGACCCTGCACTTTTAATTTCATTACATGTACCCATGTGCTCTCCAATTTAATCAATCATGTCCAATAATTTATTTTTATGTCAAGTATTTTGATGTGGTTCTAATAGACTCCCTTGTATGATGACGATTCACTAATGTGGGATGCAAAATTATATCGTATGTGACTACAATTTCAAAACACATCACACAATAGTTGGCAAAAAAGCCAAGGGTTAGACAAGATTGATTGAAATTGGTAAGTACAGGGACACGCGTGATAAAATTAAAAATGCAGGGGCACAAATGATTTAGGGTGTAAAGATCAGGGAGGTAAAATGAAATTTGCCATAAATTTATTAACTCTTAAATGTAATTGTGTAGGTACCCATACTTGAAAATATGGATGAAGACGTGCTAATGTCGATCTGCAAATATCTTAAGCCAGTGGTCTACACCGAGAATAGCTACCTTTGTCGAACAGGTGACCGACTTGAGTTTATGCTTATTATTATAGAAGGCATATTCGTATGGACCAACAGGCATGGTGATGCTGCAACAAGTTCCTCACCTCTGACCACCAGGGGTATTGTGAAAGGTGATTTCTGTGGAGAAGACATATTAAGTTGGGCATCAACCAACAAATCCTATTCTGCTCCTACTCCTGCTCCGATCTGGGGCAGAGATATTAAGTGTCAAAAAAAAGTGGAAGCATTTGCTCTCACGGCCGAGAACTTGAGACAGGTAGTCTCTGAAAATAAAATCAAGTGGGATCAGGGTTTCAACAATTGTGCCGGTACGTTCACTGCTGGTACTACTGAGCATAGAGCACTGGAACAGATTATCCAGGTTCAAGGTGACATGCTTCGTGAGCAGCTGCTGAATCTTGCTCAAAATAGCATGCTCCAATTTCGTGATGACATGACAGAGTTTTTAGCAAAATCCGGATATCCAGGAACACCTCCACCTGCACCCTGAAGGATATCGATTATACCTTGGAGGCTCCTACATTTTGTTGATTCTATATCTGGAAATTGATGTAGCTCATATTACCCGCACGGATTGCATGTGAACATATTTTTTATGATACATATGCAGTTATTTAAGGAACTTCGATCTACAATATATACGTACATGTATGACGTATACATAGAATTTAGCAGTGTGTAAGTCATAAGTAATCTTTATTTGTCATCACTGATTGTCAGATCTCTGTGTGCACAGCATACATGCGTGTATAATAGAATTTTCGCTACTTTAATAGTTTGTGATATGACACTTGATTCTATACTTGATGAATTCACCTTTACATACGCAAGAGGTGGCTCTAGCTCCCTGATCTTGAACAAATCAACAGCTCTTAGTTTACCAGCCTTAACATGCATGTTTTTCCATGATCAACAATGAAATTCAACAGTCATTATTTTGGACATTTAAGTTTTTGAGTATAAATTGAATTTTGTTCGTCAACAAATGTGGGAATGTATTTTTACTAAATAGCAGTTGTTGGTGTACGATTGCTGCCATTTTCGAATGAGACTCGAGTTTTCCAATTTTTGAATGAAGCTTCTAATTAGGAGTAATCATCTTCGAATATCTTGTGTAATTACTCTAAGCTACTTATCAATGAAATTTCTTTTCCTTTGGCAACAAAAAAAAAAAAAAAAAATTTATTCTCTAGTCTTCGAATATCCTTTCACTTTTGCAAGAAAATGAAGTACCACCTTTAGAAGTTAGAACTAACTTGACTGGAATGATCGTGCAGCGTCAGTGTGCTAACTCACTCAGGAGGGTTAAGAGAAATTGACCACTCTAGCTCTCTTTTACTATAAGAGCGGTTACTTATAACCTTTCCGCGCGCAAAGAGTACGCGGTTAAATTACACCAGCATCAACTGAGGTTTATATATAGGTACGTACAGTCGTACAATGACTACTACGTAAATGGAATCAAATACGTCAGTTTCTAATGTCCGCGCTTCTTTCCACAATTGGCTGTGTCTATCTCACAACAACCAGTATGTACTTCCAGCAAGTCAAATTAGGATGACTTGAGACTTGAATTCAATATTACATCACCTAATTGATTTTCATTTTTCACATGTGATATTAACAGCAACTGAAAACTTCAAAAACTAGTCCATACTCTCCTTTCTCCAAGGCTATAAGGCTATAAATAGCACATCGATCAAGTGCTCAAACTTTTCCACATCAACCTTCGATCAATATCGATTATCTACACTTATTCCACATACATTTTACTTGTTTTCTTTCACGAAGTCATTAACTTAAGTAATCAAGGATTCAAGGGTGTCTTCACTTACGAATCTGAGTTCACCTCTGTCATTCCACCAGCTAAGTTGTTCAAGGCCTTTGTCTTTGACGCTGACAACCTCATCCCCCAAGATTGCTCCCCAAGCTGTTAAGAGTGCCGAGGTTCTTGAAGGTAATGGAGGAGTTGGAACAATCAAGAAGATCAACCTCGGTGAAGGAAGTGAATACAGCTATGTGAAGCATAAGATTGACGGAATTGACAAAGACAACTTTGTGTACAAGTACACTAGTACAGCATGATTGAAGGAGATGCTATCTCGAACAAAATTGAGAAGATCTCCTACGAGACTAAGGTTGTTACATCCCATACCTCGGTTTACCGGTTTACTAGTTATTTGGACCGTAAAAGAAAATTACTTCCACTTTTTACTTTGTTTAGGCATTTTTTGGCTGGACCAAAAAGTTGACCTTTTATTTCGTTCATCATTGAGAAAATTTTACTTACGAAAGTTGTAGAGGACGTCAAACCGAGTTCATGGACACGCGACACACTCAAATTTGAGTTCGTATGCGAAATTTATGATCTAAAAACTATTTCTGAACATGGTATAAATAGGGAAAACTTACCATTTTGGGTAAGTTCCATCAGAAATCACCAAACCCTACCTCACTTTTTCTCTTGCCGCAACCTGGAAGACCCGACTCAACCCTAATTTTTTCTCCGCCATTTCTTCTCTGTCCGGCCACCTAATGGTGCACCACCGGTGCCGTTTGCACCGCATCGTCTTCCTCTTTAAGCCTGTGGTGGTGGTTCGAGGTGATTCAACCAGAGGAAAACGAATCGAAGAAAAAACCCATTTAAGTAGTTGATCCAGTCGACCCAGTTGTAGCTCGTGATTCCAACCACCTCTGGCTGCGCCATCAGTCAAGTTTTGAAGCTTTGGAAATGAACAACAATCCCTCCAAGCCTCTTGATCAGATTAGAAGTGTGGAGGTCAAATCGAGGATTTGAAATTTCTAAGGTTTCAAGGTAAATTCTGGCCGATTTATGCATTTCTAGTCTTTGTAGTAGTTGTAAAAGTTGTTTTGCTTGATGAGAGGAAGATTTTGGTATAGGTGGTTTCACCCAATTTGGGGGTCTAAGACGGCGGCGCGTAAGTCCCACGCGTAGCCACTGTTGGTGGAGCATGAGGGCACGTGGAGGCATATTCTGGCCTCCTAATTTGGCTGGTTTGGTTCCTCATAACATGTAGAACGTGTAGGTATGAATTTGGTGAAAATCAGAGGAAGTTTGATATCAATTAGAATTTTCGAAGTTTTGAATTTTTCAAGTTATGATTCGAGGAGATCCGGCCGTTGGATAGTCTTAATTTTTTTTTGGGATGTTGGAATAAATTAGTTGGGTAAACCTTCAGAGTTTGGGTGGATTCTGATGTGATTTCTGATATTCGGTGAATTACTCGTGCGAGGGGTTTTTGGGTTTTGTTTTAGAATCGTATTTAATTTTCGAATCATTGTTTATTAGTTATAATTTTGTTTAGGACGAGGTACCGACCCATCGACACTTGGCTGTTTTAGCAATAAACTGTGAATGGACATTTATTTTGAATTAAAATGCATGCGATTCTAATTTTTTGAAAATAAATATTCTTGAAATGATTTCTTTGGTATTTTGGAAGGCGATATTGGATTTTATATTAACATAGTGATTTTTCTCTTGTTTTAAGTAAATGTGGTTAATTTGTTATTTCTATTTGAATTGCAATATTATGAAAATTAAAATATTTCGTTATGAATCTTGCATCAAAGTTGGATTATCGATCGATTAATAACTTGTGCTTCCTTCAAACCATGTTCCTGGAACAATTATAATGAGGTGAGTTATTGCTTGATTATGTTGTTGAGCCACTAGGAGAGAGGGGATGGACTAGTGGTCTCATAGGAGTGTAGCGTCAGAAGAGAGGGGATGTACTGGTAGCTATATAGTTGATGTGGGACTATTAGGAGAAAGGGGATGGACTAGTGATCTCTAGGAATGGAAACACCAGAAGAGAGGGGATGTATTGGTGGCTGTAGAAGTACTTGTGAGTTGTGACTTCAGGAGAGAGGGGATGTACTGGAGGCTAGCTTGGATTAGCATGTTTGAGATTTGTGTAAGGATGTATGCAGGTCTATTCGTGCTGACCTCTAGCCCTTAGGGTTACCGTTGTAAACTTAGATGAGGACACTTGATGGCATTGGTTTGCCGACTTCCTTTTTTGATAAATGTGTTTCGCATTTGTTGATTTAAAGCTTTTTCTTATGCTAATGTGAATTGCATGCTTGGTTTTAAGAATGTTACAAAAGTGGGAGAGTATTAAATTCTTTGTTCAAGTTAATTTGATTATTTATTTTCGTCCACTCACTCTAACGTTTTACTATACCTTGCCCTGGGCCTTTCGGTTTCAAATGCCTAGTTTGCGGACTTGCTGAGTCGACATAGTAGGAGTTGAGGCATAGCATCATTCCGCTGCTACCAACTTTTGTAGGTTACTAGCTCAACCTACTTGTAATGTAATTCGGTTTTTTTCCTAAATTGCTCTGATTACCTATTGGGATAATTGTTATAATTTGGGAGTTATGTTTATGTACTCCGGATTATGCTAACTTTCAGATTTTTAGTGAACTGTGGAAGTGTTGGATTGGTTTTTACTTGGATGTGGAGTTGTTGTGATTTGGGGAGTAGGGTGGCTCCAGGAGATTAAGGGTGGTTTGTCTAGAAGTGTAAATATGTTTTCTACAGGTCTTAGGTAGTCAATTTTTAGGGGTAATTCTGTTGAATTTTCGGTAGAGTTATTCTGAAGATGGGCCCTGCAGGGCCACCTCAGATTTCATGGTGAAATCTGGGGCAGGTCTTGACGTCAAAGGCTCAGTTTGGCATTGTTGTGCTGTGAGAAGAAGCGCTTCTGATATTGTTGTGAGAAGAAGCGCTTCTAATATTGTTGTGAGAAGAAGCAGCTGAGTGTTTGGTAAAATGTTTTTAAAAGTGTTGTGAGAACGAAAAGCAATTTCTGAGTATTTGGTAAGTTATAGGTAAAAAGTGTTGTGGATGGATATAATTAGCAATGGTCATAAATGCTATAAAAAAAAATAATTGTTTTAGGGAAACGATATTTGAGAGAGAATTGTTATGTATTCTCATTGATAATAGGGGCCTCTTTATATAGAGGATTACAATGCATAGAATCTGAATCATACAAGGAAATGTAATCATACATTGAATAGGAATATCTAGATTCTTCTAATTAAACCCTATTACCACTAGGTTAAGTAACCTAGGGTTTGGGCCAGACACACAAATAGGGATTTACTTGAACACTCCCCCTTGTGTCGCCCAAACGTGGTGCTTCTCTCGTTGCCTCACTAAAAACATTGCCGAGCAACAAAAACCCAGTGAGACAAAAATAACCTCGGTCAAAGGGGAAAAATAGCACAATACACCCTTCACGTTTCGAGACCATACGTGTAGACACCTCCCCCTGATATCTGCATCTCCTCCTGATGACTCCGGTCATTGGAGTTCCGATAACTTCCTCAAACGATGCTACCAACATGTTTCTCAAAAGTGGAATTTAGGCAATGACTTAGTGAGCAAGTCTGTCATACTGTCCTCAAATTGAACCTAGTTCACTTTGATCTTGAGAAGAGTCTGTTGTTGCTGATTATGCTTGGTGTTGTCGCTTTTGATGTAGTCTTGCTTCATTTGTTCAAAATAAGCAGCATTACCCTAAATGCTCATAGGCTCATCTGTGGTAGACTTCAAACCACAATTGTTCGAACATGCATAATTATGGATCCAATCCATATACGTTCACGAACCACTTCGTGAAGTGTTCGTGAAGAGCAATGATCTCTATATTGTTCGAAGATATAGTGACTAGGGTCGATTCTGTAGACCTCCAAGATATCATGGTCTTTACCCCTGGTGAACACTTAACCAGTTTGAGAATGACCATTGTGTGGGTTAGAGAGATACCCAACATCAGCAAAACCTTCCAAAACACTTATCGTTTTGGGATGGGGATAGTGGATGCAGGCCAGTGTTGGCGGCGTTCCTAGTGTGTGATGGGTTCGAACCCATCATCTCTCTGTAGGGATAGAACAAGTTCATATCAATCGTATATCTCAAGTACCGAAATATATCTTTTTCCACCAATCCAATGGCGTCGCGTTGGCACACAGCTATACCTAGCTAACAAGTTCACAACATATGAGATGTCCGGTCTTGTGCATTGGGGTAAGTACAATAATGCGCTTATTGTACTCATGTAAGACACTTCTACCTCTAGCACATCTTCGTCATCATCCTTCAGATGAAAAGGATCCTTTTCAGGTTTAAGACTACGAACGATCATGGGGGTGCTTGAAAGCTTGACCTTGTCAAAATGCCTAAGCATCTATCAACACAATGCTCAAGTTTCAAATTGAGATATAATCGTGTTCTCCCAAAATCCTTCATCTCAAACTCGGACTTCAATTGTTCAGCGGTTTCCCTTAACTCTTTAAGGGCTTCCAATGAATATTATGTCCAACATGAACCGTGATACAATCTGAAACTTGTTATGGAAACGCACGGGCATATCCCTTCCCAATCAAGTAGTCACTTTAGTGAGCTTTTCAACCTCTTTGTAAACGCGCTCCGTGGTCTAGAGTCACTTGATTTGGGTAAGTGAAGTTCACCATGAACCTTCATGTATATTCCGTATCTAGATCCCCATAGAGATATGTAGTGACCACATTCGCAAGCTGCATGTTCAGTTATTCGGAAACTACCAAACTGACAGGGTAGTGGAGTACAATGACATCCATTACGAGAGAATATGTCTCATCATAAGAGAATATGTCTCATCATAATCGATTCCAGGGCATTTTGTGAGAAGCCTTGTGCCATAAGGTGAGATTGCCATCTCTTTTTCTCATCACGCTTTCTAATGAAGACCCATTAGTCAATAAGTTTTATGTTAGGAGGTGTTGGCATCACTAGCTCGAAAACCTTCTTCTTCGTTAGAGAATTCATCTTAACCTGGATCACATCTTTCCATTTAGGCCAAATTTCTGTACGTTGGCATTCATTCATCAACGAAGCATGGTTCAATATCATCGGAATCAACAAACTCATGCGTAATGGAAAGCACGATTACGTCATCAATTATGATGGAGTTTCTATCCCAAGTCTCATGTACACTAGTGTAATTTTCATAGAGCTCTATATTCTCAGGAATAGGTTCTGACATTGAGGCATCCCCCAACAGTAACCTTAATCCAGAAGATACTCATGAGATGGATTTTGAGTGTCGATGATCAAATGATTGAAACGTGCCAAAGTATCCTTCGAACCCACGGGCCTCCCACGCATCCTAGCTGAGGCCATGGCGTTATGCTTGTACACTGGTTCAAATTATCAATGCACCATTTATCTCATCTTCTATATTAATTATACAATTTATATAAGCAATTTTAAGTTTTTTTTTTCCTCT
Organism: Rosa chinensis; assembly: GCF_002994745.2. Taxonomy (NCBI): domain Eukaryota; kingdom Viridiplantae; phylum Streptophyta; class Magnoliopsida; order Rosales; family Rosaceae; genus Rosa; species Rosa chinensis. The sequence continues at coordinate 49,662,297 of NC_037091.1, forward strand.
AGTTGTGTGGTTTCCAGAAAGAGTGTTAGAAAATTTCTCAAGATCAATCCTGGATTAAATCTGACCTGGTTGCACCAAAACAAGATAATTGAGTACTTGTTACTATATTTCATGAACAAGACAAGATAATGTACACTTTGTAAACAGGTTCCAACTTCTCAATAAATGCAATTGGAGTTTAGCATCACCTCCTAACCATCCATACCAACTTTTAGCTACATTTCAGAGGGTATTTAACAATGGACTGTAAAGAATTGATTGACGATTACAAAGAAATATACAAGAAGGTCCAAAACTATGATTTGGTACCATTTGTGGATTCTACTAATGCAAGAGGCCTTTGTGAGTCTGGGAGTTGTTGGAAATACAAGTCATGTATCATTTTAATGTATTCATAAATTTTGTCAGCTGTCCAATCATTAGTTCTTATTGGAGAACAATACTTTATAGTTAGAGGTGTTGGTCGAACGCTTAAGCTACTAATGGGAGGCATGTTTGTAATGCCAGATGAACAAAATGCCAAATTGATTAGATCGATATTATGCTTTGATGTAGTGTACTAGTAAAGAGGGTAAAGAAATGAACCAGAACCAAGATGTCATCATCTAATGACGAGCAAGACTAAATAAGGAGTATGACTATTGCTTTATAAGATCGACTAATTGCAGAACACATGTATCTATCATTCATAAGAAACTGCCAAACTAACCAGGTTAGTATGAAGTGATGCCATAATCGTTCAACTGCATGATTTATGTTTTGATCATCAACAAATTAACATGGTTCTGCAAGTTTTCTTAACACGATACGTAACATGGTATCCCAATGACATGACATACTCATCATATATCGAGTTACCTGATCAAACTTCAGAAGATCTCCCTCAAGAAGAAGACACGCATAAGCTGGAACAATATCACCAAGTTTGATGCTAATTATGTCTCCAGGAACCAATACAAACCAGCTTTTGGAGCTGCATGTCAATGTGCCCAAAAACACAGGAATCATAAGACAATACAAACCAAAGTTAATGTCTTTGTTTATTACTGCATGTCAATGTGCCCAAAAATCTTATCAGCTATTCAGTTAGATCTACTTGCATTGCCCATATCTCCTAACCTTGCAGTACACACAAATATGAGCTATTCACAAATCACAACACTCAAACTGGTTTTGGCATTTTTTTCGAACATCTTGCATGGACAACCCATTATCACAAACTTCACATACAAGATCATTATCTACCAAAGAATCAACATACACAAGCACAATTCAGTGATGAGAATGACAAATTAAGCAAGGCAGAAACTTCAATAATGCTTAAAAGCACAAACCCAACTCACAAAACAATACCAGTTACATGAGCACGAATATGAAATTTAAAAAAAGATTGAACCTGAAAGACTATGGTGTGGAGAGAAAGATTGAATCTTTTAGTGACGACAGAGAGATAGAAGGAGAGAAGTAGAGATCCTTTCTCCCAATTTGTTTCAATGTATTTTTGATGGAAAAGAAGGAAGGAGGAGAATGAATTTGCAGATCAAAGATTGGATTTAGCTGTTTCAATGTAATTTTTAGAAAATGAGGATGACAGATTTGGTAGTTCGACATATTTAATTAATAATGTACTGTTGCTCTGTGTTTTTCACCAAAGCAGCTCCAAAAGCTGCGAATTGGTAGCTTTGGAAAATTTTACCAAACACTCTCCTCTAGACCCAAAAGTAGAAGCAGCTCCAAAAGCAACTTAGGAATCAATCCCAAACTGGGCCTAAGTTGGTGGCATATTCTGATGGTGGCTCCATCATTAAGGCCCAGTTTGGCCTTGCTGGGATTAACAATTAAGCAGCTTAATATGGAATTCCATTAAGGCCCAGTTTGGCCTTGCTGGGATTAACAATTAAGCAGCTTAATATGGAATTTCATTAAGGCCCAGTTTGGCTTTGCTGGGGTTAACAATTAAGCAGCTTAATATGGAATTTAAGCTAGTTGACCTATTTGGTAAAAGTTTTAGAATCAACTTTTAGCAAAAGTTCACGAAACCCAATGGAACTTATAGAAGTTGCAATTTTGGTGCTTCTATAATCTCAAAGCTGCTATGCTTATTAAGGGGAAGGTTAAATCACCCAAATGGTCATACATGTGTCCATTATCTTAGTGAAACCCAGACTCGCATAGATATCCCACCAATTAAACCAAACTAATTACACAGGCTAGAAAGTATGGCATTACGAGATTTCACATGGAAGAGGACGCATGAAGCTAATTCATTCAGACAATGGAAGTTACTCATAGGAAAGTACCCATGTTTCCTTGCAATTATACAATTACAACATGTAATAACATGAAATATAGTTTCAAAGACACTTGTAGATAATTATATATATATAGACACACACAATTGTAAGGTAAATATTGAATGATTAGAGTATAATTTATAAAGATCATAAATGTTATTATTTTTAGGACTAAATTCAGTTTGCCCCTTCAAACTTTGGGGCAAACATCAGTTTGGTCCCTGACCTTTTTTTTTTTAATCATGATGGTCCTTACACTTTTATTTTTCATCACGCACGTCCAAAATTCAAATTTGTCTCCAAAAATGACGTCAGATGTTGAGCTAGACCCGACAGCATGGCCCACTTTTCTGACTTGTCCCCTAATTTTAGATGAAATGTCCAAACTACCCTCTTCTCATCTCTCCTCTTCTCCTAAATCCCACAACCCTCTCTCTAACCCGAAAAACCCAGATTCCTTCACAGCTCCGCCCAATCCCCACCATGAGTGCAACCCAACCATCCTCTCATACTTCACTTCCCACTCTCAATCCTCTTCACCGTCAAAACTAGTCTCCAACTACGCATTCTCTCTCCTCTCCCTCATCTCCGGATCTCCCCAAACCCACTCTCTCTATACTCTCCAGAGGCATCCCTACCACCATCAAAACCAAATTTCACTTCACCTGCGCCACCCAAATAATCAAACACAAAATTCAATTCGCCTTCACCATTAAAACCAGATTTCTCTTCTAACTCCAAGAAGTAACACACCGGCAAGTCAACTTAGCTACTGGCAAAGTCCACAAAGGTCCAGAACCCAAATTCCATAACAGAGCTAACCTGCATAAAAATAAATAAATAAATACCATAACTAAAGATTGAAACTTTAGCCAAAATGAAAGAAACCCAGAAGAGAAAGATGAAAGCTTTAGAAATGGGTTACCTTCGAAAATAGATTAGGGGAGTTTTTTAGATTTTTGAGGTGGGTGTCAATTGGAGTTGCTCGAATTTGAGTTTTTGGAGGATGAAGAAGTCGACGAGATTGGCGGAAAGGAAGACGAGGATGGATCTGAGACCAAAACAAACAGAGCACCACAGCTACACATTTCACATCTGCATACTCAGAGTGAAATTCAAGGAAGTGAGGAACCCGATCAAATTCGAAAGATGCATGGGAGGCGGGAGACCTTCATATTCTTCATCTTCATCTTCTTGTTCTTTACAACCATGGCCTCCTACACCACCACCCCGGACAACAAAATTCTACTCACCGAACAGGACCTAGCCTAGGACTAACTCGCCGCAACCTAGCTCCGCCGCGTAGTCTCCGTCGATAGCGACTCCAACCACCCAGATCGGAAGGTCTTTCTCCCGGATAAGAGAACAAGATTTCTGCAATTTTCAAGTGTAGGAGAGAAGAGAAGAGGCGTCGTCGATGGGGGAGAAGACAATCAGGGACAGAACAACTGGATTTGATCCAAGGGACAAAAAAAGGTCGATCTGAGCCGAGCCCCATATATTATGGTTTTTTTTTTTTTTAAAGAATTATGGGGCTTATTATTTAATTTTATTTTTTGAGATTATTGAGTTCAAATGTCCATTATGCCCTTCGAAGTCTGAAAAGTGGGCAATGCTGTCGGGTCCAACTCAGCATCTAACGTCATTTTTGGAGATAAATTTGAATTTCGGACGTGCGTGATGAAAAATAAAAGTGTAAGGACCATCATGCTTAAAAAAAAGGTCAGGAACCAAACTGATGTTTGCCCCAAAGTTTGAGAGGGCAAACTGAATTTAATCCTTATTTTTAAAAACTATACATAAGAAACACCATTTTAACTTCATGTCCTTTTTTGTCACTATTTAAACTCACAACACTTTTATACTAAAGTTACCAAACACATTTAACACTGCTTTTGTACTCAGAGCACTTTTAAAAACACAATTTACCAAACACTCAGTTATTTAATGTACCTACATGTGCTAGAACGAGCATAATTAGCTATAATGAGCCACGCTCATTGTACCGCCAGAGGTACCGACTCTCACCAAGGGGATGACCTGCGAAGTCACGGCCAGGCGGGCTACAGCTCGAGCCCTGGATCGCCCCCAGATCACCGCTGACGCGCCGCCACGCGCCGCGTCAAGATAGCATCAGAAGCTCCAGACGCTGGGAATCAAAGCACATCAGTCCCACATCGGAAACAAGAAGATGATCAACCTCTTCCTCACCTATAAAAGGTTCTCTCCTCTCTCCTCATTAATTACGCAATTACTACTCATTTATTGTTATGCTGCGCGTATACAGTGACTGACTTAGGCATCGAAGAAGTGAAGACCGCCCAACGCAGTCTCCCTCTGACGCCCTGTCTATCGTGTTGCAGCTAACAGGAATCACCTAATCTTAGGAGTAGCGGTCCGCCCACCGGACCCGCGTTAAGCAAGGAATCGGCTACCGCCGGACTTGAGCATCAACATTGGCGTCGTCTGTGGGAAGCCTTGAACAAGAGGTCATCCCGCCACAATCACCATGACTAACGACAGTGGGGGAAACGCTGCAGAGCAGGAAGATCAATCCGCCATTCCCCAACCCACCAACCTAGCGGTAGGCGTCAACCGCGCGTTATTCACCACCCCGGTCAACCCCGGCGATGAGAAGAACACAGGTAGCAGCCTTCCGCCAGGCCAGGACCTCGCCTCCCTGTATGAGCTGGCACTGGCGGATCTTCACAAGGCGAACAGAGAACATGAACAAGAGCGCAAGGAAAAGGCCGAAGCCCAGAGGCAAGTGGCCACGCTTGTGTCCCGCTTCGATGAGCTAAAGAAAACGCTGGAGGCAACCGCCAACCCGGCACGAAGTGAGCAGTCACGAAGCACCAGGCATAGCTGACCCGGCACGGGAGCATTGATACCAGCACCGGTTGTACACATGCAAGTCCCGCTGCACCAACCAGAGCTAGCGGGAATGGGACCACCCCCTGCACCCCAGCTAATGTTGGAACAGGAGGCGGAGTCATCACTGCACACCCACCTCTCGAGACCTAGGGTGAGAACAGAGGGAGACCCGCCCGCTCCCAGGCGAGGATCAGTTCAGTGGAGTACCCGCCTAGACCCCGCCGGCGACGCAACCGCTCAAATACTGGAGAGGATGCAGCAGCTGGAACAAAGGATAATCCGGGCGGAATCGGGCACCCCGGCACCAGCTTCAAACCCACTTTTCGCAGCCAGGCCTGGACCATTTACCGCTACAATTTTGCTGGCCGTCAGACCGGCGTATGCAAAGACCCCTAAAATGTCACATTACAGCGGTAAGACTGATCCCTTCGTCCATATGGACACCTTCAAGAAAGTCACCAACAACAAGGGATTCGATGACGCCACCATGTGCCACTTGTTCAGTGAAACGCTGGACAATGAGGCAATGAATTGGTTCTTCGAGTGCCCGCGGGGATCCATTGACTCATTTCAGGCATTATCGCATGCTTTCCTTTCTCGGTTCATCCTACTGTCCGTCGGGCACCACAACACAAGCCAATTTTTCAACGTTAAGCAGGGTACGGAGGAGACACTGAAGGCGTTCGTCACAAGGTGGCGAGCAGCAGCATCTCAGTGCCGTGATCTCGATAAAACAATGGCTTCGGCGGCTTTTAAGCAGGGACTCTTCAAAGGGCCATTTCTCTATCACCTCAACTACAATCATCCAAATGCGGTATACGACCACCTCATGAGTGAGGCGGTCATTCATGCCCAAGCAGAATTCATCACATATGGGGAGGCCCCACCACCACCAGCGGCATTGGCAAAGTCGACACAACCCTCCTCCAGTCAGCAAGGGACCGTTAATAAAACCTCCACACCGCCAACTGACAAGAAGAGGGAGTGGCAGCAGGGTCAGTACCAAAACAAGCGGCAAAAGGATTAGCACTACAAGGGAAACCGCCCATCCCATGGGGACAACCGCAATAAACATGCGGAGTCTTCCCAGCGGTATGCAGTATTTACAGTCCTCACGGCTTCACATGAAGAAATATACAATCAGTGCAAGGATCAGATCCCACCGCCGCCCCCGGGAAAATACCCAAAAACAGGAAAGCCAAGGAACACCGGCAGGTGGTGCAAATACCACGAGGACAGCGGTCACAATACCAACAGCTGCAACGCCCTCAAAACGGCCATTGAGACCTTGTACCGGGACGGTAAGCTTGAGCAGTTCAAGGTACGCTAACCGCCACCTGTGATCGCCGATATTGAGCCCATGGGCCTCATCAACACAATCGACAGAGGTGCTCCAATCACCAGCATGTCTCACAGAGCTAGAAAGCGTTATGCGCGAGCTAATCACCCAAAGGAACTCTGCAACATCCGCTACGAAAGATCCGCCAAACTCCCAAGGTCTGGTTGGGAACCCATTACCTTCTCAGAGGAGGAGGAACGCGGAGTACATCTGCCCCACGACGATCCTTTCTTGATTGACGCTATTCTGGGCAAAATGTCAGTGGGAAGAATCCTGGTTGACAGCGGTTCCGCTGTCAATGTTATATTCGGTGGTTGTTACAACAACCTTAAGAGGAACAGAAAATTTCTCCAAGATCATGAACCACTGCTCAGCTTCTCCGGTGACGTCACGCAACCGCTGGGCTCTGACTATATGCGGCTCGTTATGGGTACTAGTCCATGTATGGCTGAAATACATACGGAGTTCATAGTTGTCGATTGTTTGAGTTCATACAACGCCATCATTGGTCGGCCAGCGCTCAACAAACTCAAGTGCATCATCGCCGGGTACATGCTGCTCATGAAATTCCCCACACGCAATGGCACAGGATGTGTCAAGGGAAGTCAACAATTGGCACGCGAGTGTTATTCTACTACCATAGCACAATCAGCCAGCCGCCACGAGATCCTAGCGGTAGGCAGTCAGGCACCACCACCAAACATTTTTTAGGACCCCAGGGAGGATGAAAAGAAGTACGTAAGGAAGGAGCCGGTCAACCCAGAAACATCATTGAGGGTTGTCAGCATCTCGGACGAGCACCCTGAGCGGACGGTCCGCATAGGCGCTCAATTGGACCAAGAGCTGGTGGCGGAGCTCACTCAGTTCCTACGTGACAACGCTACAGTCTTTGCCTGGTCATATGCAGACATGCCAGGTATCTCCCCTGAAATCATCTCACACAAGTTGAGTATCAAACCATCCTTCTACCCTATCAAACAGAAAGGCAGAGCCTTCGACGAAGAGAAGTATCGCGCTATCAGAGAGGAGGTTGCCAAGCTCCAGGGCATTGGGTTCATCCGCCAGGTCATCTATCCCCAGTGGATTTCCAACCTGGTTATGGTCAAGAAGGCTAGCGGCAAGTGGAGGATGTGCGTCGACTTCAAAAACCTTAACAAGGCATGCCCGAAAGATAGCTTCCCGTTACCCCGCATCGATCAACTCGTCGACGCAACCGCTGGACACGAGCTTCTCAGCATGATGGACGCTTTTTCCGGTTATAACCAGATCAGGATGCATCCCGACGACCAGGAATGTACCACCTTCACCACCGACAAAGGCCTGTATTGTTACAATGTGATGCCTTTCGGTTTGAAGAACGCAGGGGCAACTTATCAGCGGCTGATGAACGCCATGTTCGCGGAACATCTGGGCAAGATAATCGAGGTCTACGTAGACGACATGTTGGTCAAAAGTATAAAGGCCAGCGGACATGTGGCAAATCTGAAAATCATAATAACCATCCTCTTGGCCTACGGCATGCGCCTCAACCCAGAGAAATGTCTCTTTGGCGTCACCGCCAGCAAATTTCTGGGGTATATTGTCAGTGAACGGGGCATCGAGGCCAACCCTGACAAGGTACAGGCCATCCTCAACCTGAAGGACCCAGAATGGAAGGTGCACGTCCAATGCCTCCAGGGCAAGCTAACCGCCCTGTCTCGATTCATCTCCAGACTGACCGACAGGTGTGCCCCATTTTTCAAAGTCCTCAAAACAACCCACAAGAAGGTCATCGACTGGAACCCAGAGTGCCAGGCGGCGTTCCAAGGCCTTAAGGAATACCTGGCGGCAGTCCCGCTCCTCTCCATTCCTGTCCAAGGAGAAACATTGTACATTTACCTAGCGGTATCTCAGTCAGCGGTTAGCTGCGCCATCGTCCGGCGGGAGGGCCAGGACGAGCTCCCAGTTTTCTATGCCGGAAGAAGCATGAATGGAGCAGAAGCATGGTATCCTCCATTGGAGCAGCTTGCTCTCGCACTCATCTTTGCCGCCAGACGCCTCCGCCAGTACTTCCAAGCCCATACAATACATGTGCTAACCAATCAACCGCTGAGACAAGTTATGCAGAACCCTGAACATTCGGGGCGCCTCAGCAAGTGGGCCATTGAGCTCAGCGAGTTTGACATTGATTACAAACCACGAACCGCCATGAAGGGCTAGGCGGTGGCAGACTTCATTGCTGAGCTCACCGAGCGTCAACCCGAAACCAAGATCGATATACCGCTCGGAACGGAAATTGCTATGGCCGTAGAGCCGGCACCCCAACAATCAGACTGGAACCTACACGTGGATGGTTCCGCTTCCGCCAAGGCCAGCGGCGCCAGAATTATCTTAACAGGACCAGGGGGGCTTAGCGTCGAGTATGCGTTGAAATTCAACTTCAAAGCTTCTAACAACATGGCGGAATATGAGGCACTCATTGCCGGCCTACTCCTCGCCATTGATTCAGGGGCCGACAGTGTCAACATCTTCAGCGACTCTCAGTTGGTCGTTAACCAGGTCAACGACAGCTTTCAGGCCAAGGATCAGCAGTTAGCGGCATACTTAGGGTACGCCAAAACGCTGCTCAAGAAATTCAAGTTCCACACCATCACACAAATCCCCAGGGAAAAGAACGCCAAGGCTGATTCACTGGCAAGACTGGCAACCGCCCAACCACACCAGAGCCCAGCAGACACAAGGGTAGAGTCTCTGGACAGGCCAAGTATCACCAAAACCCTGGCGGAGATCTTTAGCATTGCGGCCAATCCTAGTTGGATGGACGAGATTATCCAATACAAGCGCAACGGGACATTGCCAGAAGACAAGATCAAGGCGTGACAGCTCCAGCGGAGAGCAACCCGTTACAACATGCAGAGCGGCAAACTTTACCGCCAGGGATTCACTCACCCCAACCTTCATTGTCTAACCCCAGAGGAGAGAAAGGTCGTGCTGGCAACAATACATGGCGGGGAATGCGGAAATCACTCAAGCGCCAGATCCTTGGCTAATCACACAATGCGACAAGGCTACTTTTGGCCTACCCTTGGTGATGACGCCCGGCGGATATCAAGATCCTGTCACAAATGCCAACAATTTGCTGATCTTCCACACGCTCCGGCGGAACCTCTGTCGGTTATCGTCAGCCCCTGGATTCACTCAACGTAGGGCCTGGATTTGATGGGAAAATTCCAAACCGCCAAAGGTCAATTCAAATACATCATTGTCGCCATTGACTACAGCAGCAAATGGATAGAGACAGAGCCACTGACGGCAATAACTACCACCAAGGTAATCCACTTCCTCTGGAAGAACATCTACTGCCGCTACGGTGTCCCGCACGCAATCATCACAGACAACGGCACACAGTTCAACAATAAGGAACTCATCTCTTTCACCGCCAATCTGGGCACCAAGATGCGTTTTGCATCGGTCGCCCATCCCCAAACCAACGGCCAAGTCGAGGCGGCAAACAAGATAATCAAGAAACTGTTGCAGAAGCCGCTCGATGAGGCAAAGGGTTTGTGGGCGGAGAAGCTCCCAGAGGTTCTATGGGCCATCAGAACAACCCCAACCTCCGCCACAGGTGAAACCCCCTTTTGTATGATGTTTGGGACTGAGGCTGTCCTGCTTATCGAGGTAATCCAACCAACCACTAGGGTCGAAGGCTACTGCCCCGAGACCAACAGCGACGGCGTTAACCTCGACAGAGATTTACTAGAGGAAAAGCGAGACGCAGCCTATTTGCGCAATCTCCAGAATAAGCGGCGGGTATCACGTTTCTACAACGCCAGGGTTAAAGCCCGCAACCTCCAACTGGGGGACTGGGTAATGAAAGAAGTTATACCCCCGCCAACGAAACTCCGCCCAACTTGGGAAGGTCCATACAAAATTGTAGAGGTCGTTAGCCCGGGCGCCTTCTACTTAATGGACAAGGATGGCGTCACAACGACCCACCCTTGGAATACCGAACATTTTCGGTATTACTACAAATAGTCATACCGCTACCCAAGAGCATCTTGACTTAGCTAAATTTTTGTTCAATATTTAGCTAAGGGAAGCTACCCAACGGGTACTACCCCGCTTTTGTAAACGCTGTTCAGACAGCTATCAATGAAACGAGGAATTATTCAAACCATTGTTACCAAGTCTAGCACTGAAGGCAACTGGCAACGCCAGTCAGCGGACTACGTCGGCTACATTGTGCACTTGGACCAATTTTAATTCCTTTAATGTTTCATTCATGACCAAAAGCAAGTATCAAGACCTCTAGCGGCACACACATTATCACAAACAAAAAGAAACACTAGGAATTTGGGTGCCAACAAATTTCATTTATATCCCAAACAGAATTACATCATTTATGCCTCAGCGGCTACAAAAAAAACTTTCCTACTCCTATTTAGGGGTTGGCGGGGTCGGCAGGGTTGGTCGGGTCGGCCCCGCTACCTTCAACAGTTCCACCGGCGGCCTGCTGAGGATGGGAGCGGCTCGTCTGGTCGGACCCTCGGGCTGTGGGACTGGGAGTCTCTATTGTGCCATCCGCCCGGGTGTAGGCCGCCAAGAAGCTAGCACGGGACACCTCGGACTGCGTAGGCGTCCGCTGGGAGTCGCCTTCTGGAAGCTCGCCACTCTCCCCGCTACCCGAGGTGCGGCAGTAGGAGCGATACTTGTTGTCGGCGGCGCTTCCTTACATGGCTGCACGACCGGCATTGCCGCTTTCGCCCAGTCAATGGCACCCTTCTGCCGCAACATCTCCACATTGGCCAGGGCACCGGCCTTGGCTGCGTCGTTCAGCGCCTTCTTATGCTCCGCCGACTACTTGTACGATTCAACAGCGGCAGCCGCAGCACGTCCTCCCTCAGCCTCCAGGCGAGCGACTTCACCCTCTAGCCGCTTGATCTCCGCTTGTTTGGCGGCGGACTCCCGCTGAAGGATCTCAATTTTCTTCTCCTTCGCGGTCACCCGGTCCCGCACCAGGGACATATCCTGCTCCAGCTTGGCGTACCGCTCATTCTGATCCAGGTGCCGCTCAATGGCAACGTTCAGCTTGCCCCTGGCATCTGCCGCATCGCAGTCGGCCTTTGTCAGACGTCGCTCGACGTCAGCCAGCTTCTCCTGGGCCTTCCCCAAGTCCCTCTGAGGGCCCGCCACTTCCTCCCTCAGCTCCCGCTCAACCAGGGGCTGCTTGGATGCCGCCTGGAACATCTCATGAAGTCCAACGGCGACGTGCCCAAAGTCTGTGCTGAAGGGCGACTCGCTGACGGCGGTCGAACGAACAATTCCCTCCAAGCCGCTGAACCCCAGCCGCTCGCAGAGGTGATACAGGAAGTCCCGCTCACCGTCGTTGAGGAACTCGGCTTAGGCAGCAAATGAGTCCAGGCCGCTCGCACCCACCTCTTTCGCCACGTCAGCAACAGTCTCAGGCAGAGCCTGCCTCGACTTCTTCGGCTGCTCTCGGGCCCCCGTTACCTCCACTTCCTCCTCTTCCCCACCGGAGTCGGGCTGACGGCGTTTTCGCTGGAGCACCCGCGTGCTCCCAGCAACGGCAGGCCTCGAACCCCCCGCCGGCGGCGCCAACCCCGCTATGGTAACACCCTCGGTGGGGCGAACTGCTTTCTTCGCCACGCCGCGCCGCAGGGCCGGCGCTCTCTCTTTCCGTGGCGCCGCTTCACTCACCCCGCCGGTCCCCGCCTGAACGGCAGGCAGCCCATCACCACCAAGATGGGAGTGGTGCGGCATTGGCAGCACCACAGGAACCTCCGACTGGCCCAGCGCCAGTGTCTCTGGGTCCACCACCTTCTTTTGCGCCGCCATCCCGGAAGCATACATGGCTTCAAGGAAGTTGTCGATTTCAGCGCGGTCCATGGCTTTTGCAAAAGCGTCACGACTAGCCTTGTTTCCCGGCGGAGTCTCTACAAAAGGTAGTGGCAGGCCAGTTAGCATGGGGCAACCTCACCAAAGGTACGATACAGCTGAGATTACTTACCAACGGCACGCGTCAGTTGTTGAGCTACCAACAGCTCCCACCCGCTAAGGAGACGAAAGTCCAGCAAGTTGCGATTCCGCCAGCAACCCCTGATGCGTGCTACCCGGCACTCTTCCTCACGAGTTAGGTTGTACCGCAACCCCGCTGCACAAACAAGTCATTATCAGTAGAGTACACAAAAAAAAAAAAAAAAAAAACAGAAACCACGCCAGTCGTGTTCAGCGGAAACAACAAACAACCTCGGATGGGCTGAAATTCTGACTTAATTCTAAACGACGGCTCCCCTCGTTAGACCCCGCCTGGTACTCCCATCCCGCTGTGGCAATGCAAAACGAACCCCGCCAGTACGACATTGAGTCCCGTAGGTTTTCGATCAGCTTGGGTGCTCCTTGCCGACGGCTGAGGTTTACTTGCCCTCTACAACCCTGGCACTTCACGTACACCAGTTCGTAGAAGTGCAACACCTCCGCCACGGTCGGTCCTTCGCAACCAGACAGCCGCCACAACGAGTTCAGCGCCAGCAGTAACAGCCACATGTTGGGGCACACTTGCCCAAAGGCGATGCCGAACTCGCACATCAGAATCTGAAGATTGGGCACCAGCGGCGGGAGGGTCACTCCCTCGCGGAATATAGCCTCGTGCACCGCGGCATGGCCCACTGGCAGAATCGAAGCTTTCTCCTCTACCGTCGGCGGACGCAGCTTCACCGCACCGGGCAACCGGAACACCCGCTTCAGCCGGTTGACGGCAACCGCTGTCATCCTACCCCCCGCCTCATCAACAGGGGTGCCGTCCTCGAACACCCACGCAGACTCGGTATCCTCCCCCGCTCCACCTCCCCCGCCAGCGGAACCGCTGGCGGCACTATTACTTTCTAGCCGCTCTTCGTGCAAAGTATGTGCAGCGGCAGCCTCCCCCGCCCTAGAACTCTCCGGACGCGATGCACGACCCATATCTACGGCCCACGGAATGGTCTGTAGCGGCTCAACCTCTAGCGGTTCTAGCAGTGAGGTTCCTGCACGGGCAGACGGACGCAACGAGTCAATAAAATTTCTATCCGCCGCACTGAACGACACTTCAGATCCGGAATCCTCACTGCTCGAGATCTCTATGACGTCGGCCATCCCAAAACCCTAAAACCCAAATCAGTTAGCTCACACAGGATCTAACCTATCCCTATATCAGTTAGTGCCTAAAAATAAGAACAAACCCACTCAAACCCAGATTCGACCATCTGGAAAAGCCCTAACAACCCCAATTGTCAATCACAACCACCCTTCCCCAAACCCACTCACAGCCTCACAGTACGTCGACAAAGAACATATCACAGAAAAACCCAGAAATTCAACGAGGCAGACACCCAATCAAACAGGAAAAAGGCCAGATTACCAACCTTGACAGTGGAGCCTCTGACAGCAGTGTGTACACTAATCTTCGAAGCCGGAGATCGTCGGTTCTTCCATGCACGAAAACTCGCCGATATTGCCTCACCTTTCCTCTCCGATCTCAGACACAGAACACTTGAAGACGACGAGGGCACAGTTCGAAGTTTAGAGCAGTGCCAAGTATGTTACCTTCCCCCCCTTTTATGTCAACGTCAAACAATCCCACGCCGTCCGTTTAAAAAACGACATTGACTGCCAGCCGTACGCGTGTCCCACAGCTGCAGTTACTCTCCGGATTAACCGAGGCGTCGCCTCAGTTACGAAATCCATCATTACTCGACATTAATGGCGAGGAGACGGCTAGGCGAAGGAGGCACGCCTCCGCACGCTAACCCTTTAGGGGTTTTCCACGTGTCCACCACCATCAGGCGAAGCGTTCGATAGAAGCCACAACTTTTGGGCGAAAGCCTCCAAGTATCGAAGTCCGCTGAGCGAAACCCGCTATCGGAACTTCTCACTTATCATCTTCCAAGTATCGAAGTCCGCTGAGCGAAACCCCGCTAGCGGAACTTCCCACTTGTCATCTTCCGAGTATTGAAGTCCGCTGAGCAAACCCCGCTAGCGGAACTTCTCACTTGTCATCTTCCAAGTATCGAAGTCCGCTGAGTAAATTCCCGCTAGACTTCCACTTGACAATTTGCAAGGGGCAGCCTCGGTTATACATGGCACTGTCGGCAGAACCCTCTCCATCTTGCAAACCCCGTGCATTGCTGAGCGCAGTTCCGCTCAGTAACCACCGCCGAACACGTCTACCCGACGCTGTTTCCTGCTACATCCAGCGGGGGGTATCCGCCAGCGGCTACGCCTCATTCTGACAACGACCGCCACGCGGCGTTACGGTCAGATCGTCCCTACGGGACACGGGGACTTGTCAACAGTCTACGACGACCCTGATCAGGTACGTTGACCCCCGCCACTTGGGTAATAAGATTGGGCTCGCTACCCAACACCTGCTGCTCCGCGCAGCTTCCCCTCAACAAACAATTTGCCGACCATCCGGAGGTCCGTCTTGGCTAGGGAGTGGGGGACTCCCTGGAGAGCCTGGCAGGGGCCCACCCGAAAGGGTATAAAGCGTTTGCTCAGTAAATCCATGGTTGACAACGCACTGACGCTAATTATGTTGTTGCAAGTCTAGCGAAAGTAACGCTTCACACCGCCGATCAACTCCCCAACCAAGATTGCCCTTCTTGACTGGGGACTTGGGGGACTTGTACCTACATGTGCTAGAACGAGCATAATTAGCTATAATGAGCCACGCTCATTGTACCGCCAGAGGTACCGACTCTCACCAGGGGATGACCTGCGAAGTCACGGCCAGGCGGGCTACCGCTCGAGCCCTGGATCGCCCCCAGATCACAGCTGACGTGCCGCCACGCGCCGCGTCAAGATAGCATCAGAAGCTCCAGACGCTGGGAATCGAAGCACATCAGTCCCACATCGGAAACAAGAAGAAGATCAACCTCTTCCTCACCTATAAAAGGTTCTCTCCTCTCTCCTCATTAATTACGCAATTACTACTCATTTATTGTTATGCTGCGCGTATACAGTGACTGACTTAGGCATCGGAGAAGTGAAGACCGCCCAACGCGGTCTCCCTCTGACGCCCTGTCTATCGTGTTGCAGCTAACAGGAATCACCTAATCTTAGGAGTAGCGGTCCGCCCACCGGACCCGCGTTAAGCAAGGAATCGGCTACCGCCGGACTTGAGCATCAACACTTAATTTCACAACTGATTATTCTCACAGCACAGCAAAAACTGCTTTTAAATTAATCACCTCGGGGCCAAACTCACCCTAAGAGCACCAACAACTACCACATGAAGGGTGACATTGAGATCAAGGAAGAGCATGTCAAGGCTGGAAAAGAAAGAGCCACGGGTCTATTCAAGATCACTAAGAGCTAGCCACCTTCTAGCCAACCCTGAAGCCTGCAACTACTAGCTAGAGGCAAACCCATGTCTCCTTATTTCTATGTTTGTGTGGCTTTCATTCTTGTTTATCTTTTCGATTTGTCAAGTTATTATGATTGAATAATGTACTCGTGTTTGATTTCAATCTCAATAAATAACAATACATATTTGACTTTCTCTGCAAACTTGATGTGCCTGCACGATTGTTAGTGTTGAGTCACAAATTACTAATACAATTATGCCCCATAATTATGAAAATTGATTTGTCTTCCATGCTATTTTGCCCTTTTTAATCCATTTCCTTTTATTTGTAGGAAACCTTGCATTGAGAATAAAATTACTATTTGAGGCTTGAAATGCGGAGATTTGAAGCTAGGGGAAGAAGACACAGGGAATAAAATTGCAAATTGACTTTTCTGGTGATTTTTCCGGCAAACTTTTCCGGCCAGCCACCACTCAGGGAGGGTCTTTTCTCCAGCAAAGGAGAACCATGGTGGTGAGAATCTCTCATTACTTGAAATTCAAATATCTCCCTACACCTTGTCCTTTTGTCACCTTGCCAATTTGGGACCATTTTGGGGACAATGGTGTAAGAGCATCTCTTGCACACTTTGGGACCAAAGAGGACACACATAGCTGATCAAAGAGAAGCCAAAGACCAATTCTTCAGCATTCTTGACTCTATTCAATCATCTTCATCCTATCCAAGATCCATTTTTCTCTCTAGAGAAGACACCACCATTTCTACCACTAAAACTACCATCTCCACTTCTAAAACCACCATTTTCACCACTACAACCTCCATTTCCTCCACTACTCAATACCACAACTCACCTTAGAGATTCCAAATTTCACTATTCTTACCAATATCAAGAGCTTGGAGCAAGGAGAAGGAGGTGACTACCACCACATCATGTTCTTGGAGACCCATCTCCACCACCTCTTCCGGCATCATCAATAGTCACCATTTACTCCCTATCTCTTTCTGTATTTGATGTTTAATAGAATGTTGAAGCTTGTGTATCTAGCTATGTGTGAGTAGTGAACTAGTTGGGGCTAGGGTTGAAAGCCCTAGCCAAACTTGCTTGTATTGATTCTTTTGTTTATAAATTGATGCAAATTCATGTTGTCATTCTCACATGCTAAGTCAATAGTTGAATGCATTACTTAGACCTAATCAATTTGAGTTATGTGTTTGCCATGACATGAAGTTTTTCCTGGAGAATGATTACCTTTAGGCAAAAAGGGAGCATGAAAGCACACCATGTGTGCATGTGAGGGTAGTGAGCTAAAATCACCTAGAGATAGGATTGGTTTGCTTGCTTGGTTACCTAAACTCTAAGCTGTATGCATTTAGGGGCAAAGGATTAAGACCTATTCGGTAATTGAATTTGTCTCTAGGTAGTTAGCTCTAGACTTATCCGGTTAGAGTTAATAAAATGAAAGGGGTTTAAGCCTTAGTAGTCCTGTCAGGATGCTAAGAGGGTAGTTGGACAATTAGTTTTGCATCATTCATATTCAATTGCTTTAATGCTTGCAAGGGAGGTAAAAGGTGAAACTCGATGCCCTAACTCCCATCCATTTGATAACAACTTGTTTAGTTTAGCTTAGTTTATTTTACTTGCTTTTATTGTTTCAATTTGAATAGAAACCAATCTCAAAATCAAAATCAAAATCAAAATCAAATCTCTACACACCATTTTGCACATACTTACCATGAACTTTGATTCACTTGTGAGCCTTTGTTTGTAATTGTACATTTGCATATTCTTCTAGTTTTTCCTTAGGTTTTCCCTAGCTAGGAAAGGATTTACCAATCCTCGTGGGTTTGACATCCTTATTTAATCCCTTATTTTATAACTTGTACCTCTTGCACTTGAGGGTGGCTTCAATGCTAACAGTTAGGTAAATATTTAATTACTTCTATCAATCTCAGGCAACTTAAACTACAATCGAAAAAGAACAGTTATGTTAACACAGTTTGAATTCGGTTAGTTGACAATCTTATTAATTTGCATTCTTAAACTTCTGAAAATAAAGAAGTTTTATTGTGTAGTACTCCTATGTCTTTTCCTGCAGTTAATTTTCATTCACATAAATTTCTTCTATACAACAATACGTATATGTATGTAGGCATTAATGTTGAGAATATATACATCCCACATGGAGAAAATGAGACTTTGCCTATGGGTTTATAAGGGTTTGGGCCACTCCATCCATTACCAATTGGTTTTGGATGTGAACCCCAAATTACTTTATCATGGTGTCAAAGCAGCACTACTAGAATAATGCTAATAGACATCATGTCATAGAAATCGGTTCGGATTTCGCGTGATGTAAAAAAAATTTCTAACATCGGTTCTTGAAAATCTGATTTTTATTTGTACAATTCACATCGTTTACTATATTTGACCGATGTCTAAACTTTTTCACTAAAATTATGAAAAACGCGGAAAACGACTAAGTTAAAAATTTGTAGTGTGGGAGAACAAAATTTCTATTCCCTCCAACACTTAGTCAGTTTCCCACACAACTCATATTGACTAGCACGACATTTTCAGAGTCAAACCCTAACCACTAAGACAGCCAACCTCCTCTTCCTCATCCTCACCTCCGACCAGCACCTGACGACTCTCCTCCTCCTTCTCCACCTCCGACCGTTCTCCACCCAATGTTGGAGCACCACTTCTCTCATCCATTTTGATTTCGGCGCATCTCTTCTCTCATCTCTTTTCTCAGATTCACCGAATCCGCCAACAACGCCAGGGCTCGCCTTGTTCCCTCGTTGAGCCAAGGAAGACGAGACCGTAAAGGTGAAGACGCATTCGATTCAGGTATTTTGGTTTGGGTTAATTCGATTTTGGTTTTGGGACATCGATATGGGATACTAGAAAAAGCTTGGTCAAGAATCTCTTTTACTAAATGTCTTTTACGATATGCGATATTTAGGAGTATTACTTGGTTTCATTGCAATGAATCATGTCTGACGAATGTGGGTTCAGTTATTGACACAAACCTATGAACATGGAACCAATTATTGATCTCCTGGTACCTGCATAGTCTGTGTATTTTAGTTTTGTGTATGTTATCTTCTTATTGTTTTCTGCAATCCTCTTTTACGGTTGTGTAGATTATAATTTAACTTAAAATTGAACTTTCAGGTGGACCGTCTCCTGCTGGTGCAGGTAGCTTTAGCATATCAACTGTACAGACAAATCCTTTGAATCCTCATCCTGCACCATCGTTTTCTCAAACATTTTCAAGTCCTTTTAATACCTCAATCTCATCTGGTTTATTTGCCCAAAAACCCTCATCCTTTGCATACTCCCAGTATGCAGAGCAGTTCATTGGGTACTACAAGCAACCAACTGGGTATTACTCAACCATTTGTAAGTCTCTCTCTCTCTCTCTCTCTCTCTCTCTCTCTCTCTCTCTCTCTCTCTCTCTCTCTCTCTCTCTCTCTCTCTCTCTCTCTCTCTCTCTCTCTCTCTCTACCATTTGTTTGTTACCAGAGTAAAACATAAGGTTGCGTCGAAGATGCTTAGATTTGTTAATATTGCTTACATAGTTACATGAGATGCTCAATTGTATTTCCCTAAACTCGGATTGATAGGGTTGCCAGGTTCATATATCCTTGTTGTGCTATGGGGGGTCAACTTGCCGAGCCATTTGCTACCTGAAGAAGTCGATTTTGCAAAAAAGAATATATATATATATATATTATAAAAATAAAAATAAAAATAAAAATAAAAATAAAAATAAAAATAAAAAAGAAGTTTATTTATGTGTTTTTGAAATTCGTAGTGAAAGCAATATTAAATTTTATTTAAGACACTTCATGACCAAGGGATCTTACTGGTTGTATACCCTTCTGTTTTTTAAACAAGATATCTTCTATACTTTGAGCAATATGTCTTTGCAATTTCTATCTTTCATGTAGATGATATTAATGCTTGGTCATAATTTTGTGTGTTTAGTTGCATGCCATGCTATTGGATTAACTCTTTCTGTTATTTTTTTTTTATAGCCTGCTTTTCCTACTTTCCAGACATCTCAACCTCTTCGGAGTAGTCCTTTTGGCTTCAGGCAACACTAACACCATTAATCAACCACAGCCAGGTAACACGCACTTTTGGTAGGATTGTGTTTATTTAATTTCTTGAGCCTTTCTTAAAGGGAAATGAAATCAAGGCGGGATCCAAGGTCTAACATATTAAATTGGGTAGATGGAGCTCAGTCATTAGATCATGTAACAACTCTATCAAAAGAAGAAAAATAATTATATAAAAACTAGAGACGTTAGCAAAAAAAAAATCATTAGAAGAGTGGTGTTTAATTATTGGATTTTAGTAGCAGCAGTTACTCATTGTGAAACTATCATTTGGTAGAAAGATTGTGGCTTCACATTCAGAATGCGGTGGTTAGTGGTGAACTGGTCATTCTGGAACCTTGTTATTATGGTTAGCTTTTGTCATGTCTAAATCTTAGTTGTATGGGAACCTCAACATTTTCTTTTTGCATGAGTTTCCAAGTTCTGATTCCCAGCCATGTATGCAACAAAATGATCATATAAATAATCGGATTGGCCAAGAAAATTTCAATTTATTTGAGATGATACAATCCTCCAGACATTCCAACCAACCAAACAAGTGGAATGCTAGCAACTTTGTTATTTCAAAATTTGTTATCTCATGAGGAAGTAGCATTACAATTATTATGGTTAGCTTCTGTCATGTCTAGATCATCTTTCAACATTTGCGTTCAATTGTTTTCAATATCTCTGCGTTAATGTTTGATATCCCTCTGGTTAGAAAGGAGGTTATTAGGTGGAATTGGAGGTAGGTTAATTCATAGAAATAAGCATAAGCCATGTGAATAATAGTAATCTCATATTGTGATTTTGTTAATGGTTGCAAATAGTTATAGATGTTTACAATTATGCTTCTATTTTGAACTAATTGTGGATTTCCATGTTCTTGAGATTCTTTATGTAAACTATTTTGAATCGGTATGAAGTCTTACTGTATGATAAGGACTCGTGATAGCAAAAGGCTGATTATTTAGCATTTAGGTCTTAAAATTTTTTATGCATTTTGTGTTTGGAATGGCATGGTTGATATTGGCAGTGGGCTAACGATGAATAGTTTATTTGAAATTTCATGAGGATTTGACTTGATGTTACTTTCTTTTCTATCTTTGTTTCTGAACATATTGGTTGATCTTGTGGCAAAGTTGCAAACAGTCAGAGGAGTTAAAGACAAAGGCTAGAGCAGAGAGATGTGTATCTTTTATCAAACCAGGCAAAGGCAAAAAAAGCCTTTTGTTTGCTGGCCCTAAATGATTATGCTTGTACGTAGTAATGTGACAACTTGTTCAATTGTTTAGAATTGTAGTATTAATACTAGCAGGGAACCTTTTTTTTTTTTTTTTTTTAAATTTTTTTTTTGTTTGAGCTCTGTTGATAATGTTTATTTATGTCTTAATAGTTGTCTGTTATTCTAAATCAGCAAAGAAAGCTTCTTAAAGAGTAAATCTGATTTTTTTCATTGTACTCATAGATCAAACTTTAAACACCTTTCTTTGCCTTGCATCATCAATGTGATTCAGGTGCGGGTTTGGTCAATAAAAAAGGCATCAAAGGATTATTTGTACAAAGTAGAAGTAAGGGGCCATTCCTTGTTGATGCAACTCTAAGTCAGGTTAGTTATCATTTATCTCTCCCTACTTTCTCATTTGCTTTTGCATGGTTTTCATGAATTATGATGAATTCTTGATTTCCAGTATGTTGTTTGTTGTTTGATGTCTTGTCTTCAACAATTCTCTTTTTTTTTTTAAATTTCAGCAATGGATAAATCTTGGATTAACGAAGATGGGGATACTTTAAAGTATGAATTGGGTGTTGAAAACTTCTTGCTTTTTGCTGAAGAGAATGCTAGTAACCCTAATAAAATTCGATGTCCTTGCTCAAAATGTGTAAACTTCGAAGAGAAGTTGATTAAAGTCATAAGGGGACATTTGTATGCTTATGGCTTTAGTTTGAGCTACACAAACTGGATGTGGCATGGAGAACCTACTTTGTCCTCCTATGCTAGTGCACCTAGTCCTTTAGGTATACCTCAAAACCCTCATTTTGGTTCTGAAACCATTGATATGTGTCAAGCAGCCTTTAATGAAGGTGATTATGATGAGGAGTCCTATGAGTTCAATAAATTTGTTGAGGAAGCAGAAAGACCATTATTTGAGGATAGTGAACACACCAAGTTAGATGCATTGGTGCAACTTCACAATTTGAAAGCTAGGTTTGGTATGAGTGATACTTGTTTTTCTGAGTTACTTGACACTGTTGGGTCTTTGCTTCCAAAAGATAATGTACTACCTCAAACCTTATATGAGGCAAAAAAAAACCCTGACCAATTTGGGGCTACAATATGAGAAAATACATGCATGTTCGAACGACTGCATATTGTATAGGAAAGAGTTCTCTGATGAAACCACTTGTCCCAAGTGTGGTGTCTCTCGTTGGAAGTTAAAGAAAGATAAAACTGTTGAAGTGGGGCAAGCAGCCAAGGTGTTGTGATATTTTCCTATAATTCCCAGATTTAAGCGCTTGTTCAAATCTTCTACAATTGCTGAAATGCTTACTTGGCATGATGACAAGCGACCTAAAGATGGATACATGCGCCATCCAGCCGATTCCCCTGCTTGGAAGTTGGTTGATTATAAGTGGCCGGAATTTGCTAGTGAATCAAGAAATCTTAGGTTGGCATTGTCAGCAGATGGTATTAATCCAGATAGCTCTATGAGTAGTAGATATAGTTGTTGGCCCGTCATATTGGTGACTTATAATCTTCCTCCATGGTTATGCATGAAGAGAAAGTTTATGATGTTATCTTTATTAATTTCTGGTCCGAAACAGCCAGGAAATGACATAGATATCTACTTAGAGCCATTGATTGATGACCTAATAACTTTATGGGATGGTGTTAATGATGTGTATGATGCACATACGAAAGGGTACTTCACTCTTAGAGCAGTTTTGTTGTGGACCATTAATGACTTCCCTGAATATGGAAACTTATCAGGGTGCACCACTAAAGGATACAAAGCATGTCCAATATGTGGTGACAAAACTTCTGCCATATATTTGCCCCACAGTAGGAAGATGTCTTATGGCAGCCACCGTAAGTATTTGCCTCGCCATCATCCTTACCGTAGACAGAAGAAAGCATTTAATAATGAGCAAGAATTTGAAGTTGCATCGACACCACAATCCGGAGAGGAAGTGTTCAAAAGAGTTGAGCATATTAATTATGAGTTTGGGAAGGGAAAAAAGAAGAAAAACTTGGCTGGAGATGCTACTTGTCCTTGTTGGAAGAAAAGATCAATTTTTTTTTTGAGTTGGAGTATTGGAAATCTCTTCATGTTCGCCATTGTCTTGATGTAATGCACATTGAGAAAAATATTTGCGAGAGTTTGATTGGTACATTGTTAAACATGCCTTCTAAAACAAAAGATAGTGTTGTTGCTCGCTTAGATATGCTTCAAATGGGTGTTAGACATGATTTGGGTCCGAAAATTGGGGAGAAAAGAACATATTTACCTGCTGCCCTGTATAATTTGTCGAGGGCAGAGAAGATGAAAATGTGCAGTTCTCTATTGTTCATGAAGGTTCCTGATGGTCATTCATCAAATATAAAAAATTTGGTATCCATGGATGATTTGAAGTTATATAGTTTGAAGTCTCACAATTGCCACACGTTGATGCAGCAATTGCTTCCGGTTGGCATTCGTTCCGTGCTTCCCAAACATATTAGAATTTCTATAATGAGGCTATACTTCTTCTTTAATGCTTTGTGCACTAAAGTGGTTGATGTATCAAAGTTGGATAAGCTTCAATCTGATTTGGTGTTGACTTTGTGTGGTTAGAAAAGATATTCCCTTCCTCATTTTTCGATATAATGGTACATCTCACAGTGCACCTAGTTAGAGAAGTCCGATTATGTGGCCCCATATTTTATAGATGGATGTATCCTTTTGAGCGTTTCATGAAAGTATTGAAGGGGTATGTTCGCAATCGGTTTCATCTGAGGGTTGCATAGCTGAGAGTTATCTTGGTGAAGAATCTATTGAGTTTTGCTCAGAGTTTTTACAAGAATGTAGTGCAATTGGAGTTCCTAAGGAACCATGTAAGCTCTCTGGCCCACTTTCTGGTGCGAAATTGAAGTCTTTATCTGAAGAAGAGAGAGACCTAGCACATCTTCATGTGCTGTCCAATAACGCTGAAGTGGATTGATTACACGCATTTTTATACGCGTAATTGTACTCTAAATACTAGAATTGAGCTAATCTTTAAGTCAATTATTATGTAAGTAATCCATTTTTATTTATTTTGTAGAAAATAAGCGGAGTTGCGGAAATGAGAGAAAATTGGACGAAATTAGAGCAATTCAAGACTTTCGACAAAAGGACAAAATTGGGGATAGCTTAATTAAGCAATTATGCTTAATTAAGTTTGATTGGTTAATTAACAAATACATAAGCATGCAGCATGTGAGGAATTATGGGCTGGTTGCCTATGTTTATGTTCAGACCATTAGTTTCTTGACACGTGGCATTCATCTCCTTCTCTTACCAAAGTTATCAGCACACATGGTCTTCATCTAATTAACCACCAACTCTTGACTTTTCTTGCTCTCTCACAAACAGACCGAGACTGCTTATATATTTATACACATTCTCATGGAGAAGAGAACCCTAGAGGGAACAGTAGCAGAACCACAGCCGAACACAGGGGGCAGCCTTTGGGCTACTCTCTTTCCCTTCTTCATTTTCTTTCCTCCTCACCAAAATCCACACCACCTCACCAATTTTCTCTCCTCACCAAGATTTACATCTCCTCACCAAGATCCACCTCACTAAGATTCCATCTTCTCATCAATTCCACAAATTTCAAAGAGGAAGCCCAAGCATCAAGAATTTCATCACCATTATATTTGGGTAAAAGTGGGGAGTCATAAATCAAGGCTAGCCATAATTGCTTTAAAGCAATTTGTGGCTTGTTCTTGTTACTCCTACTTCTCTTCACTTTGTTCCTCTTTAAATTATGTATATTGATGTTTGTTTAATGATGGGCAGTTAGTAGATTTCTTGTTAGGGGTTAGGGTTGTGTCCCTAACCCAAATTTTGTGTAAATGATGTTTAATTTAATGTAATGATGCAATTTTCATATGATGGATGCTTATATCTATTTTTGTTGGGTTAAAATGCATGTCTAGGAGCTTAGTCAACTCTAGGGTGTGTATTTTGAGCATGTCTAGGACAGAGTTAGGGGCTTGACCCCCTCTAATTCCTAAGCTAGAAACCTTCAATTTCGTATTCGAGGGGTTATAAGCATGGTGATTTACACCCGTTGAGTGATTGCGCGGGCGGGTCGCTTAGTAGTCTAATTCCTCGATCTCTACGCCTCTTGATGTGAATTAGTGACCCTTGAACCGGCTCTAATTTATGTCAAGTGAGTTCCTACGACCCTTGAACCGGTGTAGGAATACCACGAAAGGGAATTTCGGTCCTTGAGCCTTGAACCGCCTTGGATACGACTATCGCCAAAATAAAAAATATGCATCTACATTAGATTAGCTTCCGACACATGAGATTTGGTGAAGGATCCTCCCTAGCACCCAACATTCCCATTTATATTGTTTACGTTTTTATTAATTTCTTTGCATTTTTATTATTGCTTTACATTTCATTATTATTTGTTAAGTTAAAATCAACCCCCAAACATTAAACTCTTCCACTCATTTGTGCATATCCACCACTAGGCTCTTAGTTTTGATTAGGCTTTGGTGAAAACCAAAGCCGAGCATTGCTAGGGCTTGGTGCCTTAAATTAGCATTTTTATTTATTTTCTTTTTCTTTTCTTTGTTTGCTAAGTGTCTTTATTTCCGATTATCCAAGGATTGTGGGTTAGCCACTAATCCCCGTGGTACGATAAACTTTGAGCATTATACTTCCCTATCTTGACAATGATACGTACGCTTGCGTAAATGTGTATCAAGTCAATGGCGCCGTTGCCGGGGATTAGGGTTTAATAGCCTTAGTCCCTTGGTGAATCGGTTGTTTAGGTCACATTAGCATATTTTTGTTTCCTTATTAAAAAAAAAAAAAAATTCGGTTGTTTATTTTATTTGCTTACTCTCTAATTTATATTTTCTAATTTTTTGGTTACTAATCTTATTTTTGGAAACTCATAGGTGCTTAATTCTTATCATATTGAGCTATGGATCAATGGAACTATGGATGGGAAGAGCCATGGGGATATGAGCAAGAAAGTCTATATGGTGGAGGCTATCAAGCTTATGAGCCTAGGAAGAAATTCGTTGAAGGACTACTAGCTCAATTGCAAGCCTCCCAATCTCTATTGCAAGCCTCCCAAGCTCGATTGCAAGCTTCTCAAGAGATGCTTATACATTCCAACGAGCAACTTAAGGCTAGTCTTGCACAAGAGCAACCCTTCACCATTTATGAGCATGAATCTTTGTTTGACCAAGTGGAGCCTAATTCAAGAGAAAAAGTATATTATGAGCATCATGAACAAGAGTTGCCTATTCAAGATCGAGATGGTGATGTTCATGAACAAGAAAGTGAGCTTGGTTATGAAAGTTTCAATGCAAGTGGGGTGACAGACTACACTTCAGCGGAATGGGTACAATATTGGAAATCTAAGCTTCCAAATGAAGGTGAGATATTTGAAGATGATTCCGAAGAGGAAGATGTCATGTCTAGTGAGGAGGATGAGGAATTTGAAGTTATACACCATAACCCCTTGTTCATTGAGGAGGATGCGGAGCTTGAAGTCATACACCATAATCCCTTATTTGTTGAGGTTGATATTCCCATGGAGGAAGAAAGTTCTTCAATACTTTGTGATGATGAAGAAATTGAAGAGCCAAGGACTTTCTTGCCTCCTACATCCAAGGAGATCCATCATGAGCTTCCCAAGGTGGAGAGTAGAACATTGAGCACTTATGTTCTTAATGCGAGGATTGGGATCAAGGTACTTTTATCTCCCAATCCACCATTTAGCGGTCAATGTTTCTACAATGAGGTGATGGATTGGAAAGGAAATGGAGCACTTGCACTCACCCTTTCCCATCACTCTCAAGAGCTTCTACCACCTATTTTTCCGATGAGCATCATTTCTACACCACTTGAGAAGGAGAAGGCAAGGTTGGCTCCTAGAAGAAAAATTGAGAAGAGGGGGAAAACTAAGAAGCTACACTTTTGCTCACCAATTGGAGTATTCTTATGTAGTTCTTGGTCTTGTCTCTATGACACATCGATGAGTCCCTTAGTCCCAAACAATTAGGTGGTCGTACTTGAGAAGTATCCACCTTGACAAAGATCATGTTCTATAGACCGGCGTGGGGTCTTTAAAAACAAGCGCTTCTAGGGAGGCAACCCTAGGTGGTTTTGAAATTTCCTGGTTTATTTTGCATCAATAAGGCTATTTGGCCATCTTTTTTGAGGATGAGAGGTGTTCGGAGTTGGAAGTGTGAAGAAAGAATGAATTTGGTAGTGAGCAGTTTCTGTCCAGAAAGTTTAGTGATTTTGGGTGACTATAGCTTCCATTATACATGTTATTTTGAGCTAAAATTTTCTGAAGCTATTCTCCTATATGTCTACTATTATGTATCAAAATTTGAGCCACTTTCAGTCACTAGAACTCAAGTTATTTAGTGGTCAATGCAAGGAGGTCAGAACAGAGACAGCTACTGTAGAGTGACTTTGAGAAGCTACATCCTCTACATATCAAGTTATTTGGAGCTAAAATTTTTCAAAGATGTGTCTTCACATGTCCTCTGTATACAGGAGAAACATTTTTTAATTTGAATATTCTTAGCTTCAGATATAGTATTCCAAGTTACAGAGATCGGAAACAGGGCAACGATATTTGACTCAGATACGAAACTTCAGTGAAATTTTACCTTCAGATAGCTTCATGAATCTACTTTCGTATCCAGTTGGTCTCACCCTCTTTGCAAATCTAGAGCTTCAGATATTACAGTTTTGGTGACTGAGGGTCAGCAGAAAACTTCATGACATATTGGAAAGTTTGACCAGCTTTAATTTTCATTTCTATTGGAGATAGGTGGCTAACTTTATATGGATAGAAAACTCTCTGAGTCTACCTTCCATTTCAAGTGGCCTCACCTGATTATTACTTTCTGAGTATGAGATATGGGCATTTGAATATAGAAAGGTCATTGCTGGAAGTTTTCTGCACTCACTAGTTTGTGTTCACTCGGGGTGGTTAGACTTCTTGCACTTCAACTCTTCAATGGAGGCCATTGTAGGGCTGTTGTGAGGTGTGTTGGATGTGTTCAAGGCTATGATCTTATTGGAGGACCTTGTCCTTATTATTGGGTGGTCTATTTGTGATGCATTGCTCTTTGGACACTATATTTCTCAAATGAGTCGATCTTTCATGAGCACCTAGAGCTAGCTTGGAGCATACGTTAAGGAAGTCAAGGCCTTGTGCCTTGAGGTTGGTGTTTCATATTAGGCTTCTCCGAAGGTAGTGAGCAATGGAGGTGTCTACAAAGGGGGTTTTCCGTAACTTTACTCCGCATTTTAATTTTTATTTTCATGTTAATTTTTGTGCTTTCGCCCGGACTTCACTCTCATGCCTAAATCCAACACGGATTTAGCTTTCGAGCTCACTTTACAACATTGAGGACAATGTTGGTTTTAAGTGTGGGGGTGAGGGCTCGGGCGCCTATGAAAGAAATTTTTTTTTTTTTTTTTTTTTTAGATTAGCTTTTTGTAATTAGAATTTAGTGGGTAATGCCTTTTCCAACCCCAATGACGAGACATGGACTTAGCTTGTTGTGATTGTGGATAGATTGAGGATGATATAGGACTTTGAATTTGTTTTGTAATTGAGTGCTTATGTGATCTATGCTTGACTATATGTGTGCACATAGCCTATGTTAGGTTCGTTCATCATCATTAGAGAAGCATATAGATTATTCGATTAACTTGCATGCCTTATTTGTGAGCTTTTGTGCCTATATCTATAGTGTATGCATCGTTCATTCACTTATTCTTTCATGTGTGTACAATTTCATGACATTGCGGATCTAGAACTTGCTTGAGACCTCTCAAGGCTACTTTTAGCTTGCGACATGATAGAAAGGATGGAGGCATTAGGACTATATACCACCATGGCCAAAGAAGCATGTGCCCAAAGATATTTATCACTAGATTGCCACTTTGAGCCTATGTATATATTTTAGCCTTTTTGTTCATTACCACCACAAATCCTTACCTAGCCTAAACACTTTTATCCTACCCTTCCATGGTAGTTGGTGAAGCGATTTGAGAGAATGACTTTATGTTTGAGTGCTTCAAAAGAAAGAAAAAGTCAAAAGTGTGAGGTTACAAAAGAATAAGTGTGGGGGTGAGTGATTTGTATAGAAAAGAAAGTTATAAAAAAAAAAAAAAATTGTGAAAATAGAAAGAAAGTTCAAGGAAAAGAAAGGTAGGAAAAAAAAAAAAGTTGTGTAAAGAAAAAAAAAAGGTATTACGTAGTTTAGCGTGGGTTGTACATTGGGATTAGAGTGAGTGAGTTAGCATTTGTAAGCAAAGTCTTAAATCTCTACAAGAGAGAGTTGCTTCACCGATTTTCATGGACTTTGTCTTTCCCTATCCTTTATTTCTTATAGCCACTTGCCCTTAACCCCATTACAACCAAATAAAAGACCTTTTAATCTTGAATGTTGTGGGTTACCTAGCGGAGATGAGATCGAAGAGCAAGCATATGGCGACGCGTGTTGTGAAATACATATAGCCCCTAAACACTTGAGCGGTAATATTTAGTGAACCTATGTGAGTTTAGTGGGTTATGTCGGGTCTTCTATGTGCCTATTGAATTATGGTGGATTGATTTGACACAAGGTCAACACATGCATATACTTGAGCATTTCTCACATGTGCATCTTAATTGCCTTACAAATTCATAATTCCTATGTTATGCTTTGTCGACGTCATGATCATTTACATAATTAGTTCTCCGAGGGTTATGGTTGGAAACGCTAATACCGCATTTTACTTATGTTTGAGTTGGTAGATTCTCAGATTATGTTTCATATAGTTTGCTTAGGGACAAGCAAAGTTCAAGTGTGGGGGTGTGATTACACGCATTTTATACGCGTAATTGTACTCTAAATACTAGAATTGAGCTAATCTTTAAGTCAATTATTATGTAAGTAATCCATTTTTATTTATTTTGTAGAAAATAAGCGGAGTTGCGGAAATGAGAGAAAATTGGACGAAATTAGAGCAATTCAAGACTTTCGACAAAAGGACAAAATTGGGGATAGCTTAATTAAGCAATTATGCTTAATTAAGTTTGATTGGTTAATTAACAAATACATAAGCATGCAGCACGTGAGGAATTATGGGCTGGTTGCCTATGTTTATGTTCAGACCATTAGTTTCTTGACACGTGGCATTCATCTCCTTCTCTTACCAAAGTTATCAGCACACGTGGTCTTCATCTAATTAACCACCAACTCTTGACTTTTCTTGCTCTCTCACAAACAGACCGAGACTGCTTATATATTTATACACATTCTCATGGAGAAGAGAACCCTAGAGGGAACAGTAGCAGAACCACAGCCGAACACAGGGGGCAGCCTTTGGGCTGCTCTCTTTCCCTTCTTCATTTTCTTTCCTCCTCACCAAAATCCACACCACCGAACCAATTTTCTCTCCTCACCAAGATTTACATCTCCTCACCAAGATCCATCTCACTAAGATTCTATCTTCTCATCAATTCCACAAATTTCAAAGAGGAAGCCCAAGCATCAAGAATTTCATCACCATTATATTTGAGTAAAAGTGGAAAGTCATAAATCAAGGCTAGCCATAATTGCTTTATAGCAATTTGTGGCTTGTTCTTGTTACTCCTACTTCTCTTCACTTTGTTCCTCTTTAAATTATGTATATTGATGTTTGTTTAATGATGGGCAGTTAGTAGATTTCTTGTTAGGGGTTAGGGTTGTGTCCCTAACCCAAATTTTGTGTAAAAGATGTTTAATTTAATGTAATGATGCAATTTTCATATGATGGATGCTTATATCTATTTTTGTTGGGTTAAAATGCATGTCTAGGAGCTTAGTCAACTCTAGGGTGTGTATTTTGAGCATGTCTAGGACAGAGTTAGGGGCTTGACCCCCTCTAATTCCTAAGCTAGAAACCTTCAATTTCGTATTCGAGGGGTTATAAGCATGGTGATTTACACCCGTTGAGTGATTGCGCGGGCGGGTCGCTTAGTAGTCTAATTCCTCGATCTCTACGCCTCTTGATGTGAATTAGTGACCCTTGAACCGGCTCTAATTCATGTCAAGTGAGTTCCTACGACCCTTGAACCGGCGTAGGAATACCACGAAAGGGAATTTCGGTCCTTGAGCCTTGAACCGCCTTGGATACGACTACCGCCAAAATAAAAAATATGCATCTACATTAGATTAGCTTCCGACACATGAGATTTGGTGAAGGATCCTCCCTAGCACCCAACATTCCCATTTATATTGTTTACATTTTTATTAATTTCTTTGCATTTTTATTATTGCTTTACATTTCATTATTATTTGTTAAGTTAAAATCAACCCCCAAACATTAAACTCTTCCACTCATTTGTGCATATCCACCACTAGGCTCTTAGTTTTGATTAGGCTTTGGTGAAAACCAAAGCCGAGCATTGCTAGGGCTTGGTGCCTTAAATTAGCATTTTTATTTATTTTCTTTTTCTTTTCTTTGTTTGCTAAGTGTCTTTATTTCCGATTATCCAAGGATTGTGGGTTAGCCACTAATCCCCGTGGTACGATAAACTTTGGGCATTATACTTCCCTATCTTGACAATGATACGTACGCTTGCGTAAATGTGTATCAAGTCATGGATCCATATAAGACGTAAGTACTTTCAGCTGTACCAATGTCTCTCACTTTAACATTGAAAATATATGGATGTTTTATGATTCTGTACTTAATTTTTGCTTGTTTGTAGCGCGCACAAGAAGATTGTCGAGCAGCTTTATGTAGGAAAAAGAAGAGTAAAAAGTGGCTATTGGATGAGCATAATCGGACCTTTGCTGAATGGTTTCAATCCAAGGTATTATAGACTTGAAAGATGCCTAATTTTATAAGCGTCGAATGAAATTTTTTGATAATGGTTACATGAAATGGCTATTGTGTATGTAGGTGTCGGCTGAAATTAAAGAAAGGCCTAAGGGTGTTTCACAAACATTGAGGTGGTTGGCTGGAAAACCAAGTTTTACAGTGTTTACTTATGAAGGGTATCGATATAATGGAGTGAAATACTTCACAAAGCAGCGGGACAATGCTAGAGTTGTCCAAAATAGTTGTGTGACTTTAGTGGCAAAGACGATGCAAGTTTCGAGTGCCAAGGATAAAAATCCGGTTGGGAGTGATATGACATTTTATGGGGTTATTGAAGAGATTTGGGAGCTCGATTATCATGACTTCAAAACTCCTTTGTTTTTATGTCGATGGACAGAGAATGAAAAAGGAATTAAACAAGATGAGTTTGGCTTTACACTAGTCAACCTTAATCGGCAGGGCCATAAGAAAGACAAGTTTGCCTCTGTTGGTCAAGTGAAACAAGTTTTTTATGTGGAAGATCCTCTTGATGCCGAGTGGTTAGTTGTACTGACGACCCCAAATAGAGATTATCGTGATTGTTTATATGAAGATGATCTAGGGGACACCTCCATGGAACATCAACCATTTTGTGCGGAAATACCTTTGCCTTGTGATGAAGATGAGAATGAGGCTGATGCAACTTATACGAGAGAGAATGTTCAGGGGTTATGGGTGAACCAGTTCACCGCTCCAAGAGAATAATAGTGACTAGTATTTGTATTGTAATTGGAGTTAAACATATTTTTATTGCTGTTTTATAAGAATTTGGATTCATATAATTAAGTGCATTTATATGTGATAGTTTTTGCTGAAATTCCTTTACTATTTACTGATATAATTAACAATTTATTGTTTTAATCTCTTTTGGTGGGTAATAACGTTCAGATTGTGCTTTGTGAACAGATTGTAGGACAGAATGGTTTCCAAGAAGAGAAAGGCTAATAGTGAGAAAAAATCAAAGAATGAAGCTGATCGAACCACTAGTGAACCTGATATTGATGAGGTGCATGATGGGAAAGGAGAATCTGCATCAGCTGACATGATTACAAGCACTGAATCAAGTAAAATAAGAGGGAAGCGAAGTGTTGTCCAAATGTATAAGGTACTGATCAAGAAAGCGTTGGGGAAAAAATTTAAAGTGGCGTACAATGACACTGGTAATCCAAGTGGATGACAACGGCCCACTCTACAATCATACATAGGAATGCTAGTGCAGAAAATGGTGCCCATTAACATAGAAAGCTGGCCCGAAGTCTACCGTGATGAGAAAGACAAACTTTGCATCGACGTTCAGGTAATGTTTTGTTTTTTGCTTTGATATATGAAAGATATAACAGATTCTGTGGTTGACAAGTGCCACAAATTAGATATAACAGAACAACGGCTCTCAGTGAGATTATGTGCCACATATTAGTTTTTGGACTGCTACATGTTCATTTAATGAAACAAAGATGAAAATTTCTTGCTTTCATATCAATTTTGGTGCTTTCTTGTTTGTATATGTGGGTTTTGACGTGGGTATCTGTTTGTTTTCTTGAATTTGATTCATATTTGTTTAAAGTTGGGGTTTGCTTTGCTTGTGACTTATTACTTGCAAGATATGGTTACTGTCTGACTATGAAAGCAGTTTCTTGACTTCTTCCTTTTCTTTAATAAGGCCCATAACATTACTTTAGATAATAGCATCTGGTTTTGTCTCTCAGTACATCTTCTGATTTGGGAAATTTGTATTTATTCTTTTCCTTTGTCTTAAAATCAGTATACGTGATATGTTTACAGAGAAATACAAGGGAAGGGAATGAAATATTCAATCAAATGGAATTTGATGCTTTAAGCACAAACCCATTTGGGGTTGCAAAATTAACTGCAATATATATGTGTGTTCTGGCTTTCACTTTTGCACGTCTATTAGATATAACAGATATAACAGCTCTCGATGTTCTTCCTTAATAGAGCTACATATTAGATTTTTAACTTGCATTTTTGGTTTCATTTTTTGTATCGCTACTTGCATGCATGCCCAGCTTTATTTCTTGAAATTAAGTATAGAGACTCAGGCAACTATTACTAGATTTGTATTAATATTTTCTTGTGCAATTACTGAACAGCTTAAGTACATTATTATTTTAATCTTTCATCCAATGAAACTCATTTGTTTATACATAGGATACATTCAAAGTGGCCCCTGAAAGTAAGAAAATGGTGCTGGCATCTGCTGGGACTAAATGGAGACAGTTTAAGACCAACTTAACAAATAAACATGTGCTGCCTCACTTGGGAAAGAGGAAGAAATTGAGAAAGCCTCCAACGGGGTATGAATTCGTTGGGTTATTGCCATGGAGAGAATTTGTAAAACAGAGGAGTACAGAACAATGGCTGGTATGATGAGTTTATATATGTATAAGGCTCTTGTTTGTACATTATATATTGGAGTTCCTTTTCTGATTTGAAGTAGTTGACTGTAATAGAAGCTTACTTTCTAGTATAATGATTAATAGACTTTGTTTTTATGTAGAAACTTCATCATGAACAAAGTCAGCGAGTGAAGAAGAGAAAATATCATCACAAATTATCAAGAAAGGGTTATATTGGACTAGAGGAGGAATTGGTAAGTTATAATCTGTTCTTGTCTCTGATTTTTTGCAAATAAAAGAAATTTGTCATGTTTCAATTGTACATTGCATTTACTACTACTTTTCTGGTATGCACAGAGAGAGACTTAGCCTGAAGGAGAGGTAATTGATCGTGCAGTGTTATGGAAGAAAACTCGTGTACCTAAAAATGGGAAGATAGATGAAGAGGTGACACCAATAGCATCAAAAATTGTAAGTAGCACAGAAATTGAAAGTTTTGAATCTATATAGTTATTTCATTCATGTTCATGGCCGGCAACTGAGCATTGCTTTTCTTATGATACTTGTGACACTTGTTATGGATATTGATCGTACTAGGATGAATTGCTAGAGAAGAAGAGTAAGGGTGAGCTAGACATCTCAGGAAGTGATGATGTATTGACTCAAGCACTAGAAACTCCTGAACACCCGGGTAGGGTGAGGGGTGTTGGAGGTTTTGTCAATCCAACCACATACTTTAATCTTCCGAAGCAGAGAAGGGTTACAATTACTAAAGCAGAATTATTGGCCCGTGATAGAGAACGAGATAGGGAGTTGCAAGAGACAAAGAAATTGCTTTATGAACAACAAGCAAAGACAGAAGAGCTATTTAATAAAAGGCTTGCTGAATTAGAAGCACGTTTCTCAGAAAAGGCACCCAATGCAACTCCTATGAATGTCGCTGGTTTTGAAAACAATTAGTTGACACCAATATCAGATAAAGGTAGTTTCCATGATGCAGCAAAAAAGAACTCATTTGATCTTAATGATAATGTGAAAGTAAATTTGGACGACTGCGAGATTGTTCCTCCCCCTACTGATATGGTAACTCTATTATTCCAATTTCCAATCCTAATAATCATGCTTCTTGTTATTGTGTATAATCTATTTATTTTTGCTACTTTGTGCATTTGGTATTTTTTTGTAGGGTGATACATGTGAGTTAGCAGTGGATACCATCAGCAACATAGTTGCTTTTGGTACCGTATTCAATGACGAGGATATGACAAAGACAATACATGGAGTTCCATTGAAGGAGGGATGTCTTAGGGTATCGGTTGATGGTGAGATTCAAGGTGACACACGACTTCCTTTTCCTGTATTAGGTGAGATGGAATTGGTTCGTGAAGCTATTGGAAGTCACATAGCTTGGCCTGAGGAGCTTGTTATTCGGAAACATCCATCAAAGGTATGGACTTATAGTTTAGTGCATAATATATGATTAATTGGAAATATCACTACTAGGATTAAGTATTATAATAGAGAATGCTAAATGATGATGTGATATAATTTATTGTCTAATAGAACAAGAAGAAGAAGAAGTGTCCTATTGTGAAATCATTGTTCGATAAAGCTGAGCTACACCCTTCTGTGCCCAAGCGCTGCAAGTTATTGTACAAACATGCCAAAACTATAATGGAAGAGACTAATGAGTCAATAAGCACAGTGTTAGATGATAAAGTCTTTGGCGTGCAAAAAGAACTCTACATCTTAACTGAGAATGTGACTAATCTCGTAGAAATGAAGTGGATTGGTCAAGGAGTGATAGCAACATACATGGCGTAAGCATCTTGTTACTTAAATCATAAATTTTATTTTTATGTGTCAAGTTTCATAAATTTAATTCAACTATTTTGACACAGGCACCTACATGAAATTATTAGTCAAAGGGATGAGTTGGATACATTCGCTTTTATTGATCCAGCAGCCACATATAAATGTGAAAGACCAGGATTTCATCCCTACTTGGTGGACCGGTTGAAAGAGGGGAAGGCTGACCGTATATTTTGTATGCCATATAATCCGGGGTAAGTAATATATTTGATCATGATGCCTTTTGGTGCTCAGTTGCATATATATATATATATATATATATATATATATATTTGTCTTTGTTGATTGCATCATGTGAGCTACATTAATCATGCAGGGAACATTGGATATTGACAATTATTTGGGAGGATGAAATCTACATTTTGGACCCTTTGCCTAAACCAGTCAATTACCAATCATGGGAGAACATAGTGATAAAGTAAGCAATATTCTGATTTTTTATTTGTATTTTTCTCTAACCAAGTAACAATATGTTGGATAATGACATAGTTTGGTGGTGTGCAGTGCGGTTAAAGCTTTCAATGCTGAAACGGGTAGGGTTAACAAAGTGCCCAAGGTGAAATTACTTCCGGTAAGTAATGATATGTGTGGTTGATTATCAAATTCAATAATGCATTTCTAATTCAATAATCCTAATATATAGGGCGTACCTAAACAACCGGGTGGAGTTAATTGTGGCTATTATGTGATGCGATATATGAAAGATATTATAAATGATGACACTCTTTCATTTTCAACCAAGGTAAATGCATATATTATAGTTTGACAAGCAGTTTGATTTAAATAGCTTCAATGATTATGACTTATGTTGTGTTATACATTTCTAGTGGGCGGCAAAGAGTCGGAACTTATATACCCAAGACCAACTTGATGAGGTGCGCATTGAAGCGGCTGACTACTTGCAGACTTTGCTATAGCTAGATCTTGACAAGCAATATGATTTTGAGTAAGGCTAGATTTTGCTGACCATTTTGTAGTAGATGTAGTAATATTAGGATGAATTGTGAACAAATTATATTGCATGGAGTTGTTGCAGTAGCGGTATCTTCTACACCAGCCTTAAGTAGGTTAGGGTTTATTGTGCAAAACTTTTGAAACTACCTAAAGCTCTAATTTTGGATAGAAATTAATACAATTCCCTAATATTTAAAGTACATTTGAATTTCATGTTATTTGTGGATCAGCTTTCTAGTACCAAATACAGCAGGAAATGGATATGAAAAAAACATCAGTTACTGATGAAGAACTGATTACACGCATTTTTATGCGCGTAATTACATTCTAAGCACTAGAATTAAGCTAATCTCCAAAGTAATTATTATGTAATTAATATATTTTTATTTATATTGTAGTAAATAAGCGGAGTTGTGAATTTCGGGAGAAAACGATGCAAAATTGGAGCAAAATGAAGTTTCCGAGAAATAGACGAAAAGTCAACATTAGTCAACGATGGTCAACGTGTGCGAGGAAGCTGAGTTCGATCATTCCATGGTGATGCATTTGGATGTGTTTTATGGTCAGAAGAAGAAGAAAAGAATAAAAAATAATAAACAAATGAACAAAAGAAAAAAAAAAGTTTGACTAATTAATCATTGGTTTGGCTAATTAATCAAACCATTTGATTAATTAATAATGACCTGATCATCATCACGTGCAGCACCTATTTGATTAGATTGAGCCAATTAATGGCTGACACGTGGCACACTTACAATCCCATTCTTTCTGCTCTTCTGCACAGCCACATATCCCTTTCTCTTCACAATATATATATATACCGAGACCTATTCTCTATTCCTCTGACCCTAGCTACATCAGTGCCGCACCAGAAAACCAAAAACAGAGGCAGCCCCTTTGGGCTGCTCTCTTTTCTCATTCTCTTCTCCTATCCTCTCCTCCTCCCTTTTCATTTTCTTTAGTTTCTTTAGTTTTATTTTGGGAATTTTGAAACACTCACTCAAGGCTTTAAGGGAATCATCATCAAGAGTACCACACCTCTATTTTGGGTAGTTGGGTGAAGAAATTGTTTGGTTCATACTAGCTCATAGCTAGAAGTGACCAAGCTAACTCTCCCCTCTCTTCCTTATTATCTATTCCATAATTTTATTTGCTATTGATGATGTATTTAACTATGGATAGTGAGTAGTTCAATTTTAGGAGTTAGGGTTGTGAACCCCTAACTCATCTTGTATAAATATTGATGCTTTAATTTTAATAAATGCAATTTCCATTGTGTATGCTTTAAATCCGAATTTATTCGTCCTTAGAAGCATGTTTCTAGGCTTTGTCAACCTTTGGAATTATGTTGTGGGCAATTACGATGAATAGATTGATAAATTGACAACTTATTAGTCTTGTGGCATCTAGGATTTAAGTGTGGTGGCCATTAGCTAGCTTAATTGTAGCTAAGCTTGCTTAGGTCTCTATTATCTTGCTCTCTAGGCCTCTAATTTTATATATTGTGGCCTTAACCGGCGTAATGCCCAAATTAGAGAGTTGATTGTGGCCTTAACCGGTATAATCAATACACCGAAAGGATAATTGGTTTAGTAACCTTAACCGGTACTAAATACGGGACTCGACACATATAGGAAATGCATGCATTTGTGAAATTGGCTTCGATATTTGCAAGGGGGTTAGTGTGAATCACCCGACACTCCCATGTTCCCATTAATTTGAAAACCCAAATTTAATTTTTTAGTTCGTTAATTAGTTGTTTAGTTTACTTTTCAGTTGCATTTAATTTAGTTAATTCACAATTCAAAACCCCCTACAAATTTCAACTCATTTGTGCATATCCACCACTAGGCTCTTAGTTTTGATTAGGCTTTGGTGAAAACCAAAGCCGAGCATTACTAAGGCTTGGTGCCTTAGATTAGCCTTTTTATTCACTTTATTTTTATTTTGTTTGCTTAGTGACTTTAGTTCCGACCACCCAAGGATTGTGGGTTAGCCACTAATCCCCGTGGTACGATAATCTTTGGGCTCAATATTTCCCTTACTTGACAACGATTCGTACGCTTACGAAAGTTTATGAGTCAAGTCAAGAACTGTTGTCAGAAAACAGAAATTACATCAGTTTGAAAACAAAAACCGATGTCAGAAAAGAGAAAATACATCAGTTTGGAAACAAAAACCGATGTCAAGAATGCGAAAATACATCAGTTATCAAACAAAAACCGATGTCTAGCATTACTATGAACATTGATATATAAACAAAACCGATGTCTAGTATAAATATAGACATCGAGATATAAACAAAAACCGATGTCTAGATTACTATGGACATCGATATATAAACAAAAACTGATGTCTGGTATAACTATGGACATCGATATATAAACAAAACCGATGTCTAGGATAAATATGGACATCGAGATATAAGCAAAAACCGATGTGTAGAATAACTATGGACATCGATATATAAACAAAACCGATGTCTAGCATAAATATGGACATCAGTTCAAATTATACTACAGAATGTAGATTGAATGTCTAGTGAAATATTATGTACCAAACACACGAAAAGCTTATGAACCACAAGCAAAAATTTATGAGAACCAATGTGTAAAATATTATCAGACATCGTTTCTAAATCAGAAACGATGTTAAAATGGATAATTGTGTTGTTAGACATATATTTCATTAAGCATCTAATGCCAAAATATGAAGGTTTGACAATAACTAAACACACCAAAATGGTGATCACATTAACGTTTTTACATCGGTTCTGGACATTAAACCGATGTCTCGTTGCAAAATGGACATCATTGTGAACCGATGTCTTAGTTTTGGCGATCATTAACATCGCCCACTAAGACATCGGATTATTTTTTTTTAACATCAGTTGTGAACTGATGTCTATTAACTTTATCCTAGTAGTGCGGGTTACCCATGTGTGCATGCTTAATGGCCACACGGGCTCCACGTCACCCAAAGTTTTCCATGTGTATGGAATTCGCCACATGTGCCGGGACGTGTTGAGAATATATACATCCCACATGGGGAAAATGGAACCTTGCCTATGGGTTTATAAGGGTTTGGGCCACTCCATCCATTGTCAATTGATTTTGGATGCGAACCCCAGATTACTTTTTCAATTAACAACTCATATATGTATTCTTCACTATTCATTCTTTATAGTCACACAAGTTGAATGGATAGTTTTTCTCTTTATTTCAATGCGACTTGAGATTTTAGAGATAATTAACTAACAAGGAAGAAAATTATGGAAGTATGCTTAACTGTCTCACCTTAAAGAAAATTAACTAATGAGTGAAACCCTAAACAAATAACTGATTACACGCATTTCTATGCATGTAATTGTATCTAAAGCACTAAAAATAAGTTAATCCTCAAGTCAATTTTTATGTAATTAATCCATTTTTATTTACTTGTAGGAAATAAGCTGAGTTATGGATTTCAGAAGAAGTTGTGCAAAAATGAAGTTAATTAGAGTTATCGACAAAAAGACAAAAAGTCAACAATGGTCAGTGCGTCAATGCAAGCAAATATGTGAAAAACATTGGTTTGAGCTTTGGGAAAGCAACAGAAGAAAAAGAAAATTTAAGCAAAGAAAAAGTTGTATTAATTAATTATTTGATTAATTAATCCTTTTATTAATTAATTAAATGATTAATTAATCAACCTCAGCCAAAATTTCACGTGTGGCAATTAAACCATAATTGCTTAATTAGCTTGAGTCAATTGAAGGCTAGCACGTGCCAGACCATCCTTTATTTCTCCTAGTCCACTCCTATGCTACCACGTGGCAGCCCATTCTATCCTTCCCTCTTCCTGCACGAACAACTAGCCAGCCATAGATATATATATATATATATATATATATATTAATTCCCTTCTCTAACCTGGTGAGAACGATAGAGAGCTACAGCGCCGCACCAAACAGAGGCAGCCCCTTCGGGCTGCTCTCTCTCCTCTCCTCCTTCTCTATTTTCCAGATTTTTGTTAGTTTTATTTTAGAGAATTAAATAATTACTCACCCAAATCTTCAAGGATTCATCAAAGGCTTCTACTTCTACAAGATTCAAGACTTGGGGTAATTGTGGGAGTTGTAATTCAAGACTAATCATGCTAGCTTTTTAGCTATTTGTGATTATTCTTGTTTTCTCCTACACTTCTCTACTCTTTTCCCTTTGAATTTTGTATCTTTGATGTTCATAATTATGGGTTGTGAGTAATTTTCTTGTTAGGGGTTAGGGTTGTGTCCCTAGCCGAAATTTTGTGTAAAAGATGTTTAATTTAATGTAATGATGCAATTTTCATATGATGGATGCTTATATCTATTTCTGTTGGGTTAAAATGCATGTCTTAGAGCCTAGTCAACTCTAGGGTATGTATTTTGAGCATACCTAGGATGGAGTTAGAGGCATGACCCCCTCTAATTCCTAAGCTAGAAACCTTCAATTTCGTATTCGACGGGTTATAAGTATGGTGATTTACACCCGTTGCGTGATTGCATGGGCGGGTCGCTTAGTAGTCTAATTCCTCGATCTCTACGCCTCTTGATGTGAATTAGTGACCCTTGTACCGGCTCTAATTCATGCCAAGTGAGTTCCTACGGCCCTTGAACCGGAGTAGGAATACCATGAAAGGGAATTTCGGTCCTTGAGTCTTGAACCGCCTTGGATACGACTACCGCCAAAATAGGAAATATGCAGCTACATTAGATTAGCTTCTGACACATGAGATTTAGTGAAGGATCCTCCCTAGCACCCGACATTTCCATTTATATTGTTTATGCTTTTATTAATTTCTTTGCATTTTTATTAGTTGATTTACATTTCATTACTTTTTGTTATGTTAAAATCAACTCTCAAACATTGAACTATTCCACTCATTTGTGCATATCCACCACTAGGTTCTTAGTTTTAATTAGGCTTTGGTGAAAATCAAAACCGAGCATTGCTAAGGCTTGGTGCCTTAGATTAGTGTTATTTTATTTTATTTGTTTTATTTCCTTTATTTGCTTAGTGACTTTAGTTCTGACCACCCAAGGATTTTGGATTAGCCACTAATCCCCGTGGTACGATAAACTTTGGATATAATATTTCCCTATCTTGACAACGATACGTACGCTTGCGTAAATGTGTATCAAGTCAATAACCAAAAGTGTATAGTTTGTAAATATGTTAAAACACACGACCAAGAAACATGCTCGATCAAGGCGACCAGGTTCTCAATATCAATCTACACAAATATCCCCACATGCATTTTGAGAAGTCACCGGATAAGAGAAACAAATATGGTCAAAAAAAAAATAACGAAATAGAGTATATACATGAATACAAAAGACATGCATGGTTTAAAATGCAAACCATCATTTTAATTTAGGGACTCATAATGTTACATAGAAAACTTGCAATAATGTTACATAGAAAACTTGCAAAGTAAAAGGGAATACT
Source organism: Rosa chinensis (assembly GCF_002994745.2). NCBI lineage: Eukaryota > Viridiplantae > Streptophyta > Magnoliopsida > Rosales > Rosaceae > Rosa > Rosa chinensis. The sequence goes on from NC_037091.1 coordinate 49,705,040, forward strand.
CATAATCCTTTACTATACTAATTTCGAGACGACAAAGCAATACAACTTTAAGCTTGTAAACCAAGAGTACCTGCAAATGCAAGCCAAGTTCTGTTTTGTTCACACGAGAATGAAAAATAAGCAATTATATATATATATATATATATATATATATATATCTTAATTAACATGGAGATTAGAAATTTTACGTAGGTGTCAAGGTCGGCCAAAAATTGTTCTCAATTGATGACTAAACAGTTCAGGTACGTTCTTAGTATTTCAGTACTAGTATATGAAAAGGAGGTCGAAAAAAATTTGTATAAATTTATTTCAGTCAAAGGAGGCGTTCAGAAAATCAGACATGTACACAAATTAGATCGTGAATAAATATAGTTCTCAGAAGCATGTACGCAAAGTAGATTAGAAATGAGTGTGTGTTGGATCCGAGAAATTCTAGTGTAGTGGTGGGTATCGCATACCCACATTTACAAAAGTGAGAACAAATTTTGTTGTCAAAGTTGTAATTTGAGTCCTACTTTGTGTAATCTTAGTTCTAATAATGGTAATTACACCTCTTACGACATTTTACAAGTTTTTGAACAAATTCGTTGTCAATGTTGTAATCTTAATTCTAATAATGGTAATTATATCTCTTATGACATTTTTGCAAGCTTTTGAACAAATTCGTTGTCAATATTGTAATTTTTGTTTAACTATATGTAAATAGTGTAAATGAATGTGGTAACTTTTGTTCTCAATGTTGTAATTTTGATTCAAATACTTGTAAATTTTTGTTCAAATAGTTGTAAATGAGGGTATCTCATACCCACCAGTACACTAGCTAATTGTCTCGTTGGATCCAAGTAGGATGATCATGAATTGAAGTTGAAGGAACCGATCATTTTTCTACTTTCTACTCATTTTCGTTATCTTGGGAGAAAGGGGATTCAAACTCATGAGTTCATTAATGAAATATAACTGGACTTGACAGAAAACCAATAACAAATGTTGACCGTGGTTGCCATTGTTGAATGACTCGAGCTTTTCAAGTGTTGAACGTATAACGAAGCTTCTAATTAGAATCGATTCCCGTACGTAGTCATTTTGTATGTTTTCTTTCTTCCTTTTCAGCTACTTGTGCTCTGATTAATTGAAAATATAAGGACAGAATATGATTTTCTGGAAAATGGGGATTGCAGTGCACTAATCAATCCTTACTGGGCAACATAAACCAAAATAACAAACTAAACACCAGATTTTGATTACGCAGTGAAAACCTCAAATATGAAATTAAAAACACTGGCGGAGCTCTTACTCTTGAGAACCCAAAATAATGATCATCTTATTCAAAAGGATATGTTCTTGTACAAACTTGAATAGCACTTGCTCGGCTATAAGATTTAGACAAAAGCTAACACAAAGTTTGTCTTCCTTCTAGAACTCCTTCACTTGAATGATCATCAAATCTCGCTCTTCTTTCTTCACCATCTCTCTAGGATCTCAAGAGAGTGTTTATGCATATGAAGACACAATCAATAACACTTATACATGGACCAAGTGTTTGACTCTTTGTGAAGACTCAAGTTCAAACTAACGTGCAAAACTCATGCAAGACTCTATCAAAAATTCTTGCGTCTATCTTCTCCACAGCTAACCGTGTCTTTTTCCTGCTTATATGATAGACCTGCGGCAACTACTCAATCATCCAAAGATTCTACCCTAATTTCTGTTTAATTAGAAAAGAAACTTCCCATATAAGAACTCCAACAAATCTTCAAGAAAATCAATTAGGAATGGACACTTCCTAAAAACCCTAGGACATCAACACTACGATTTTAACAATCAGAAGAATCTTTAAAAAACGTAAATACATAAAATCCAAACCCTACTTTCCAAAAACGGACTCCACATGAAACTGACTGCAGTCTTGGGGATTGCAACATGTATTGCAACACATGTTGCAATCCCATGCATATGCAGATGCATTTACCTGTCATGTGACTCTTCGAGATCAGTATAGGGCGTTGTCATAGCTTTGTATGGGAATTCCAATACGACATGTACAAAATCTGTACCTTCATTAACCCATGACAAAGTACTTCTGTGTACCCAGCTGGTTTCTAACATGTGCGATAATGGTGTGGTCAGCTGCAAATAAAGTAGCTAGCTAGGTGCAAAAAATTTAACTTTACCAAAGAGTAAAGCACTCTAGCTTTTACTATAGGACTATCAAATTATGACTTTATGACACAGTAAGAAGCTAGATTACTTAAGTTTATGAATTATTACATGCATGCATTAATTTCTTGGAATCAAATGGGTAAAGTTCTAAATTTCACAGAAATTTCGAATTAGAATGACTCGACTTCAACGACCTGCATGCATTTCAACATCGGCTGCTATTTGTTTGGCTAGCTCCAAAACTCCCATTTCTAACAAGTCTCATGCTCTTAACCAAATATCCAATAATTCAGGTTCACGTTCTTAACTTTTCATTCATGTCGGTACGCTGCATGTATATATTTTTATCTAGACCAACAAAATTTAGATAATTCTAAGTCCTCTTAATAAAAAAGAAGTGTACTTGCAATTAGACTCCATATTTAATGGACAGAAGCTATATATATTATTGTTTCATAGGATAAAGTTTTCTCTCAACTTGCTTAAATGATTTGTTCATACTGTACATGCATGGGATATTGGAGTAACCCTAGTGGGATCGATAGCCAACAGATAACTAAAGTTTCATCGTCTTTGCTTATACAAATTCAACTGATAAGGATGGTGAATAGTGAAGATGAGAGGTTGATTAGTAATAAAAACAAGGAACTGGAGACTTGTTAATGGGAATGAATAAACTCAAGCTGCTTCTTAAAAGAAGTCTAATTTCTTTGAACCTTGATCTATTGGATTCTATCAAATGGAACCACAGACAGTGATCAATCTGTTAGAAATTTAAAATTGGGAGAGAACATGGTTCATAAAAAAGCACTGGTTAATTGCACATGGATATTGTACCTATTGGGAATCGAAGAAAATAATTACGGTTATAGTCCACCTCGTGAGCTTAATTAATTGAATATTTCTTATATATTCATACCAAGGTGCCTTCCTTGACTAAGTTACAAGATATTCCATGTACAAAAGTAATGGTCACCACGTCACAATCAATTAAACAATTTGGAACTTGTAATATAAATCTTCATCCTCAACCCTATAAATACCCATTGCTACTCCTCACTTCTTCAGAACCCAAAATCTTTCACTTCAACATCATCAATCTTTGTGATCTTCCCCTTCGTTTTCTCATTTTCCAAGTACTTACCTAATCATGGGTGTCTTCAAGTACGAGTCCGAGTTTACCTCTGTCATCCCCCCAGGTAGGTTATTCAAGGCTTTCGTTCTCGATGCTGACAACCTCATCCCTAAGATTGCCCCACAAGCAGTTAAGTCCGCTGAGATCCTTGAAGGAGATGGTGGTGCTGGAACCATCAAGAAGATCACCTTCGGCGAAGGTAACTAGTCTAGCTCACATTTATATTTATCATCATCTTATATTTATATTTATGTGTAAAGCTACGTTGTTCTAATATACATTCGAAATAATGAAGCAACTCCCAAACTTATTTCGAGCCACAACACAGAAAAGATGCATCATATATACTCAACTGAGACTCAAAATCACTGCAGGTAGCACTTACAGCTATGTGAAGCACAGAATTGATAGCATTGACAAGGAGAACTTTGCCTACAGCTACAGTGTGATTGAGGGAGCTCCCGACTCAATTGAGAAAATCTGCTACGAGACTAAGTTGGTGGCATCCGGCAGTGGTACCATCATCAAGAGCACCAGTGAATACCATGTCAAGGGTGATGTTGAGATCAAGGAAGAGCATGTCAAGGCCGGGAAAGAGAAGGCTTCTCACCTCTTCAAGGTCATCGAGAACTACCTCTTGGAGCACCATGATGCCTACAACTAAGTTTGGGTTCTAGATCTGCTGTCATGGGTTTTAAGTCGCTCTCTTGTGACTTCAAATAATGGTGTGGTTTTCATAGTTTTTTTTATGGTTTTGTTTTTGCTTAGTGTCGGCTCAAGAATGTTTGGCTTGCACTTTGAGCTTTGATTCAAGAATAAATGTTGTATTTCTTTTCCATTTGCAATAAACGAAATGAAAATCATGGATTTGATCATATTTGCAAGGTTTTGTCTTTTGTTGTTTTATATGAACAACATTCTTATAACAACATGATGAAACATATTGTAATTGGCTTAAATAGTTAAATATGTACCAATAACTAACCCTCGCTTACAATATATATATTTCATCGCATAACAATAGCTCTCTCTTTGCTGATATGATCATGTTGATGCATGTGAAAGACATGTCTCATAAATATATAAGGTATTGCGTCAAAAAGATGTCTCATAATTATATAACTTTTGAATTTTAGAATTTGTTTTTACTTTTTAGTAAACCGGCCATTTGAAACTTATACCCTAAAATGCACCCACGAGTACTGCTTGAGCAAATTTGAGTTCATAGGGCACTCATTCAAACTTGTTATTGTGATGTGGTGTACTACTTTTCTTGTAGTGCTCTCAACTTACTCATCGTTCATACTATAAATGGGATATTGGTGCAACCCTAGTAGGATCGACAGCCAACAAAGAACTAAATCATTGTTAATTTTGTGGGCTCTGTGATTACCGTCTTTGCTTATAAAATCCAACTGATAAGGATGGTGAATAATGAAGATGAGAGGGTGAATAGAGATGAAAAAACTGGAGACTTGTTAATGGGAATGAATAAACTCAAGCTGCTTTTTAAAAGAGGGAAATTTTACAGTATATGCATTTATCTAATTTTAAGGTTAATTAACTCCACTTATCCAAATACTCTAATAGATTGTCCACTTACCTAATATTTAATATATATTTTTCCCTAATACCCAATTAAGTATTTTTTTATTCCTTTTTATTTATTTTGGGACAATTTTGCCCTCTCCTTCTTTGTCACTTAGAGAGAGTAGTCATCGGATACCTTACCAGACTCCGGTGACTAGTGGCCGGCCGCAGACTCCGGCAACCAGTGACAAGAATCTGGCAATCGGTCATCTGAATCCCGAATCCGGCTACCGGACTGGTGACCGGATTCCCGCGTCCGATTTTATTGCCCCTTAATAATACCCAGTAATCATATTATTGCCCCCCAATAATCATATTATTGCCCATTGCCACCTCCCTCCCCCCCCTAATAACAAGTTTATTGGGGATCAATAATTAGTAAAAAATGAAGATGTTTTTAATTTTGAAAGCTTTTGGAGGTTTATCCAAATAAATAATCTTATTATTGCCCCCCAATAATCTTACTATTGCCCCAATAAATATTTTATTGCCCCCTAGTAATCTTATTATTGCCTCCCAATAATCTTATTATTGCCCAACCAAATCATAATAAAAAAAAACAATCACTACTGGCAAAATTCTCTTCCGTTCTCAGAGTTCACAGTTTACCACAAAAAATAAAATAAAATAAAATTTGACCACCCAGAAAATGATGTGGGTAGCAAAGAGTAAAAAAGAAAATTGGATATGATCTTCAACAATATCCGATTCGATCTTTTCGATCTTCATCATCAATGGATTGCAGGCCTTTGGAAATAACGGTGTTCGGCGCAAATGACATCAAGGACGTGAACATGTTCTCCAAGACGGACATCTACACCGTTGTCTCCGTCTCCGGTAACAGCGTCAGGAAGCAGAAGCTCCGCACCCCTGTCCACAAAGACGTCGGCACCAACCCCAAATGGAACCGCACCCTCAAGTTCACCCTCGACAACTCCGCCCTCGACCACCTCCAAATCAAAATCAAGCTCATATGTGACCGCACCTTCGGCGAGACCAAGATCGGAAAGGTCGTTGTTCCGGTCAAGAACCTCCTGCAAAACTAGAAGAACGACAAGCATGTGACCTATCCGGTCATCACTGCCAAGGGGAGACCCAAAGGCAATGAGATGAGAACGACGACGGCGACGAAGCCGCAGATGATGGAGGCTTAGGGCTCAACAATGGAGTAGCCGGCGGTGATGGTCGAGAAGCCACTAAGGAGGCTGTTGCCAGATCGACTACGGTGGTCTGGGTGAGGAGGCGGATGAGAGAGAGAGAGAGAGAGAGAGAGAGAGAGAGAGAGAGAGGAGTGTAATTTATTAATTAAAATGAGGGCAAAACTGTCAATAAATGTTAAATTGGGTAAATGTGAGTAAAAAACTCTTAGTGGAGTAAGTGGGCAATTTTTAGGCTCAAATTGTGTAAATAGTCAATATCCCTATACACTCATTTATAGATTTGACAACAATTTTGTTGTCATTGTGGTAAATAGAGTTATTTTTTGGTAATTTTAGTTCTATTAGAGGTAATTACTTCACCTACGATATTTTTACAAGTTTATGATCGAACAAACTGTTGTCGATGTGATAACTTGGTTCAATTATATGTGATAGGAGCATAAATGTGACAAATATAGTGTGAAATCCCTTACACTTTTCATAGTTGATTCCTTGTAAAAGTCAGTTTTAACTTTGTTTTCTTTTTAGGTTGTTCGTGAATTGATTCAAGAGAAATAAGAGCTTAAAGGGAGCAGTGGAGCCTTGGATCATGAAGTAATGATGCATAGGACTGAGTTTGATAACCTTTTGGCCAGAAACTAGAAGGGAAGTCCACGGAATTCATTGTGCAAAACAGTTGCTGCAAAGCAGAAAACTGCAGTTTCAGAATCAGCTTTCTGGGAACGGTTTTGAGGAGCAATTCTTGCATCATCCCAGCTGTAACTTTGAAGAAAGGGCCAGCGATCCATGAAGACATGATATCATACTTCAACTATAGCCAAAGAACTGGTCAGAAGCATCAACGAGGCAGTAGGAAACCAAGCGCAAAGTAGGCTTCCCGATAAGGCAGAAACTGTCAGCTTTTCACAAAGCTTTTTGGGAGATCTTTTCCGGCTATTTACTTGGAGTTTTTCCAGAAGGTTGTTGATCAATCTAGAAGATAAGATGTCATAGAGCACGTGGGAGTCAAGAACCATCCAGAAACTTGTCAAGACGAAGTCATTCCTTGTCCAAGAAGGAAGCTTCAGAGTCAGAAATTGAATCCTAGTCAAAACAGGGCATTTTGGCCGAGATTCTTCTTTGGACGGATTTCCAGGGCATTTTTGGAAGGTTATTGCTGCTGCAAATATTAAGGAGAGTCCTAGAATAATTCTACAAGATTACAACAAGATTACCAAGGCTTGAAAATCATTTAATTGTGCACCAATTAAAGGAATCCTCAAGCAACAAGGGAAGGTTTTAAAAGCATTGTTGAAGAAGGAAACTAGGGCTGAACTTCTCCTATATATATTGAGCTTCTGCACACGTTGAAGAGGACCACGCCTTTCACCTTCTCTTCTATCTCTCTTTCTCATTCATCCGCCACCATCTTTTTCTTCTTTTTCTCTATTTGTTTTATTTTGTTTTTAAAACAATGTGTAACTAACTATCTTTTTGTTAGGGGCAAGGTTTGAAGCCCCAATTATGTAGAACATATGTTTGTTTAAATCTATTTTCTTGATCTTTGGTGTGAATTGGTTGTTTATTTCTGCTTGATTGAAAACTTTTATGTGTTTATGTTCTTTGGGTCGACACTTAGGATATATGCATGTAATTGGAGCTAGGTTTAGAAAATAATTCACCTAATCGTCTTGTTTTCTAATCCACAAGTATGCAAGGCTTTGAACAAAAGTTGATGTTTTAAACAACTAGAAGAGCATGCTAGGTAGGCGTTCCACACTAGACTGCAACTCTATAATCAATCGTTTCCATGAGATCTTAATGCTTCAAATGTGTTGACACTATATGTGTTGTTGATAGGATAGTGTTCTATACCTTGATTGCATGTTTGATAGGCTTAGCTATTGTGCGTTCACGTAGACTAAGTAATTAGGGAAACATTAATAAGGGACATGATCTGCTCCGACTTGTTTCTTGGTTGGTTTCTATTCACATCTCAGTAATTGAATCTAGGTTAACTTAATATTGTTCGAAAGTAATTGGTGGTGGATTTCCGAGTCTCTAACATGTTCTCCATCTTATTTTCTCAAAACCTAAAATCAAAATCGTTTTCCTTTTATATTATCTTTTATTTTCGTTAAAAACCAAAAACCCCAAATCTGTTTCAACTTAGGATTGCAACACACCTTTCTATCCCCTTCTGTTTCCTGCCATCTTTTTCTCTCTTTTCTAGTGTTTGACGTTTTGGTTTTTGTTTAGTTTCAGATTTTGTTTATTTGTTTTGTGCTTTAGTTAGTTTAACTTAGTTTGTTTTTCTTTTGTGTGAATTATAAAGTTACCCTCAATCCCCGGCTTGAACGATCCCTGCTTACTCTATATTGCTAACGACTACATCTTGCAGGGTTAAGTTGAGCGTCTATTTTGGGCGTATCAATATGTAAATGTGTAAAACAAATGTAATAACTTTGTTGTCAATGTTGTAAATTTGGTTCAACTAAATTATAATTTTGGTTCAATTAGATGTAAATGAGTGGATGATAAACATCCAAGTACTATAGACAAACCCTTTAAAATAAGTCTAACTTCTTTGAACCTTGATCTACTGGATTCTATCAAATGGAACCACACAGACAGTGATATGTTAGAAATTTAAAATTGGGAGAGAACATGGTCCATCAAAATTAAAGCACTGTTTGGTTGCACATCAGGTGAAATATCCTTATCAAACAATGGGAATCGAAGAAAATAATTAAGGTTATAATCCACCTTGTGAGCTTAATTGGATATTTCTTATTCATACCAAGGTACGTGCCTTCAATTCCTTGACTAAGTTACAAGATATTCCATGTACAAAAGTAATGGAACATGTAATGTATATTTCTTATTCATACCAATTAAACAATTTGGAAATTGTAATGTAAACCTTCATCCTCAACCGGTCAACCCTATAAACACCCATTTGCTACTCCTCACTTCTTCACACCCAAAATCTCCCACTGCAACATCATCAATCTCAGTGATCTTCCCCTTCGTTTTCGCAGTTTCCAAATACTTAATTAATCATGGGTGTCTTCAAGTACGAGTACGAGTTTACCTCTGTCATCCCCCCAGCTAGGTTGTTCAAGGCTTTCGTTCTCGATGCTGACAATTTCATCCCCAAGATTGCCCCACAGGCAGTTAAGTCCTTTGAGATCCTTGAAGGAGATGGTGGTGCTGGAACCATCAAGAAGATCACCTTCGGCGAAGGTAATTAGTCTAGCTCACATTAATATTGATCATCATCTTATATTTATATTTATGTGTAAAACTACGTTGTTCTAATATACATTCGAAATAATGAAGCAACTCCCAAACTTATTTCGAGCCACAACACAGAAAAGATGCATCATATATACTTAACCGAGATTCAAAATCTCTGCAGGTAGCACTTACAGCTATGTGAAGCAAAGAATTGATAGCATGGACAAGGAGAACTTTGCCTACAGCTACAGTCTGATTGAGGGAACTCCCGACTCAATTGAGAAGATCTGCTACGAGACTAAGTTGGTGGCATCCGGCAGTGGTACCATCATCAAGAGCACCAGTGAATACCATGTCAAGGGTGATGTTGAGATCAAGGAAGAGCATATCAAGGCCCGGAAAGAGAAGGCTTCTCACCTCCACAAGGCCACTGAGAACTACCTCTTGGAGCACCATGATGCCTACAACTAAGTTTGGTTGATGGTCTAGATCTGCTGTGATGAGTTTAAGTCGCTCTCTTGTGACTTCTAATAATGGTGTGGTTTTCATAGTTTTTTTTTTATGGTTTTGTTTTTGCTTGGTGTCGGCTCAAGACTGTTTGGCTTGTACTTTATGATTTGATTCGAGATGTGAAAGAGATGTCTCATAATTGTATAACTTATACATTTTATAATTTTGCTTCTGGTAAGCAATTTGGAAATTCATACCCTAAAATGCACTCACGAGTACTGCTTGAGCAAATTTGAGCTCATAGGGTACTCATTCAAACTTGCCAACTTGGCAACCAAAGTGGGGTCTCACATAACGAAGTTGTAATATACCCCTCACTCACAACAACTTTTCTGAATTTGTATTTCACTTTTGTAAACCATTAAACAAATCATGCCATAAATGCACCTATGAGTGCTCAAAGCCCTCAAATTTAACTTCATAACTAATTCAACTTGATATTGTTTATTATACGTGAATTTTTGTTTTTAAAAATGAATCTCACGTATATATCTTGAGAGAGATGTTGTATATAATAGTTATATATGTAAAAATTTGTCTTCTCCAAGTTCTAATCTATTTGTACCAACATTAAACCTCGCACAATTGATTTATACTTTCCAAAATCAAAAAAATCCTAACCAAAACAAAAATTCCAATCAGTAAAAAATGATTGTCCTCACAGTGGGCCGGTTCAAAGCCCACAAGAGCTGAGCCGGGCAGAGCCCACCTCCAAATCCCCGGCCCCCCACCCAATAATTCCCCAGAAGAACGCATCTGAAATATATTCGTAGTGGCTTTGTGCGTCGTCGATTCCAGTGTGAGAAGGCAAGGACATGTAGGTCATTATAAAACACAGGAGGCCACTACGGTAATTTCTCGACCATATATATAGAGACTTCTCTGGAGCAGAACTCACGAACTGTTTCTGGACTCTTCCCTTTCCTCAAACTGGTCTGCTCTCTGTACCCTTTTTGAAGTCTTCCCAACCTTTGTCAAATACCCAGTACGACGCCGTATTTGTCCAATGTCTGGTCACGGCGGAGTTTCGATCGGTCGGGCTCGGGGCGAGAACCGGTTCTACAACCCGCCCCCGATTCGAGAGCGACAACACCAGCAACAGCTTCAGCAGCAGCAGCAGCAGAAGCTTGAACAGGAGAAGCAGCAGCATCAGCATCAGAGGCGGCCGGTGTCGGTGTCGGTGTCGGTGTCGGTGTCGGTGTCGGTGGTCGAGTCCGACGACTGTGCTACGTCGCATAGTTCCGGGTCGGGTCGGGAAGCGCTCAGCGAGGCCGCGAATTTAGATCGGTTCCTTGAGTTCACAACGCCCCTGGCTCGAGCTCATTTTTTGCCCAAGGTAATTGCAAGAAAATCATAAATACTTTTGCAAGAAAAAGAAAAATCCTTGTCTTTGAGGCGCTTTTGGTTTTGGCATTGCCGAGAATGTTGAAGTTTCTGATGCTCGCAACTTAGAAAGGCTCCGAATTGAGCTAATTATATGATAATGGGTTCAGACTCTTAAAAGGGTCATATGCATTGGGTTTCTTATTGCAATTTTAATACACTGGCTTGAATTTTGTAATTGAAGATGCGATTCTTATGGTAGTGTTGTTTTGTGATTGATAGACGAGTAGCAGGGGATGGAGGACTCATGAGCCGGAGTTACATCCCTACTTTGTGCTTGGAGATTTGTGGGAATCTTTCAAGGAGTGGAGTGCGTACGGCGCGGGTGTCCCTCTTTTGTTAAATGGGAGTGACTCTGTCATACAGTACTATGTACCTTACTTGTCTGCCATTCAGCTCTATGTAGACCCATCAAAGCCTCCCACAAGGATAAGGTTAGCAGTACGTTAAATTAGATTCCTTTCCTCCGTCTCTCTCAGTATGTGTGAGTTCTGCTACTTGAGCACTATGGATTTTAATTATGCTCGTAGCCGCTGCGTTCATGCAATGTGCTTGTTTTGGTGCCACTGTTCATACTTTAGTTTGATGTAGTCAGATACATGAGTTTTGAAATAAGTGTCGTCTCTTAGTGACGAGACTACAAATTTTGCAAATGAAGTAGTTATGGTGCTTGTTCTGATACCATGTAGTCTGTGTTCATTTTTTTAAATCTTTTATACGGCTTCCTTGTATATGTCTTGAGGTTATTCAGTTACATCTCTATCAATTGATTAGATTACTTCCCAATTGTAAGGTAGCCTTATAAGCTTGGGAAGGGCGAAGTATATCATGGTAACTCATAATTTTTCTGTAACCAGAAAGTTCATTTCTTCATTTACTATACCCTTTAGTAGTTTAACGTCTGTTATACAATACCCACCCGAATCTTAAATGGAATGCTCAAGTTGACTTAAATACTGCTAGGCTGGTGAGGTTGCAATTCTAGTTAGGGCCTATAAGGATTGGAATTGTATTCCTGTCAAGGTATTTAGGGAACAGTGGCCATTGTAATTTGTAACAGGCAGTAAGAAAAATAACTTGTGAAGATGAATTGTATTCCTGTCAAGGTATTTAGGGATTGTATTCCTGTTAAGGTATTTAGGGAACAGTGACCATTGTAATTTGTAACAGGCAGTAAGAAAAATAACTTGTGAAGATGAATTATGGTGGTGGATTAGGATTGGTCTAGTTGCCATGTGAGGCATCTTATAGGCGGTGGTAACCAAGATCTTGATAGAATACATGGTAGTAGCTTGACAGGTGAGTGGTTTAGATGTTATTTTGGTGTGAAGGTAAAATGTGGGGTTTTGGCAGCTAAATGCAGAAGTTACATGCTAATAGTGAGTATGAACTGTATCTTCTTTGGATAATCAGCTAATAGTGAAACGAATCACGTATTTGTTAGTATACCATTTTTGTTACATAATTTTGCTTTTTTGTGTATCCTCTCACAGGAAGCCTGGTGATGACAGTGATGCAGAGTCATCGAGGGAGACAAGTAGTGATGGCAGCAGTGATTATGGAGCAGAAAGAGGAATCAGTGGTGTTGTTGATGATGCTTGGAGTCGGCAGAATATTGCTGATGTAAATGGCCATGGTTGGAATAGAGTCTTACCAAGAGATAAACCCTTAACTGGTTCCTCAAGTGATGAAAGTGAGATTTGCAATCCTCCAGGTCAGCTTGTATTTCAATATTTGGAGCACGATCAACCGTTTGGCCGTGAACCTTTGGCTGATAAGGCAAGTATTGTCTCAGAACACTTTACCCAATTGAACTTGATTTTTCTTTTTTGAATTTTATTGTAACACAAAGTTCATTCGCATTCAACAGATTCAAGTTCTTGCATCCCAATTTCCAGAGTTGAGGACTTACAGGAGCTCGGACTTATCACCTTCTAGTTGGATCTCTGTAGCATGGTATGCATTTATTTTTGTATTCACTGGTAGTACAAATAAGGGAAGGATGCATATGAGATTACAGATCTAAAGTAGTTGCTGTGTGCATTCTTGAATAAAGGTATCCTATATATCGGATACCTACAGGTCCAACATTACAGAGTCTGGATGCTTGCTTCTTGACCTTTCATTCCCTTTCGACTCCCTTAAAGGGTACATTTTTCTCTCCCAACTGCTATATGTATGCACTTGCTTGTTTTTGAAGTTTCGATATGGTTATAACATTGGTTGGGGCAGGTACAAGCACTGATAGGCTTCGTCCCAGCGGTGCACGACCTAGAGAGGTTCAAAATGCCGACTTCAAACTCTCGTTGCCAACTTTTGGATTGGCTTCCTACAAGTTCAAGGGTTCCTTTTGGAACCCTAATGGAGTTTACGAATCTCAAAAGGCTAATTATCTATTGCGAGCAGCTGAAAACTGGATCAGGCTATTGCAAGTTCATCATCCTGATTTCAACTTCTTTGTGTCACACAATACACCAAGGAGGTGAGGAGAGTTGTATCTCGTCAGCTTGAAGTTATTATCCCAATACATAACACGGGATATAATCTACTTTTAAGGATCGTATTCACCGGCCCGTTTTTCATGTTAGTGGTTGGATAACAGTGTGCGCTCTCCTGTCCTTAAATTATGTAGATTTATGTTACATCAAAGCAGAGTTGAGTGTGATTGTGGCTTTTCTGAAGGCTTGATAGGCTGAGAAAAGATGAAACTATCATTAATAAAGGCCTTTAATTGGGAGTGTGCTTCAGAATGGGCATCATGTATTTTGGATCAGGGATTTTGATGACTGCTCAAACTTTGTTTGCGATTTCACAGCTTAAGATGATATGATCTTTCAGGGACATATCAGTTGCTGTTGACTTTTGTTACTACCATTTAGATGATGAAGAAAATAGTTTGCTAGTTTTTGTATATGTATCTATAGGTGTCTTTACTTCCTTACCTTTATGTATGAATTGACAGATCAATTCAACGTGAAAATCATATGTATATGATATGTTCCTCAGATGAACTGAATTGCATAAATGTCATGATTTGTGTGGTTGCCTTGTGCTGCTAGCCGGCGCATAGAAGGCTCAGAGCTCTGCTTAAGTCAACCAAAAGGTAGTACGGCGCATTCCCTAGATCTCAGAGGCTCTTCCAGGTTGAGGCTCTGTTGCTGTACTGGTCTAGGATTCTAGCCTTATTGACCATTTACTCATCCCGACTCTATTAGTCTATTGCTGTCAAGACTCGTTTCCAGCTCTGATTTAGCTATCTTCCTCTAAATTGCGACATCCCATGAAAGGAAGACGTGCCATTAAGATGGACAGAAAATTTGAGGCATGAGGTGGATGCATTGGGAAACTTAAACCTGCTTTGCTTGATTTTGTATACATCACAACTTTAGGTTTAACCCGAATTGGGAAGCCAGCTTGGTCCTTTTCATTTCCAGCATGGTGGTGTGCATAAATCTAGTCAGGATGTGTTGGCTTTGTAGTAAATTGAACAGATCACTGAATTTACTGCAGCTCTTTCCCCCCACACTGAGCTTTTGGCTTTGTAGTAAATTGAACAGATCACTGAATTTACTGCAGCTCTTTCCCCCCACACTGAGCTTTTTTTAACATCAAGTTTTTTCCGCCACCCAAAAATTCATCCCAATAGTTCACCGGTCTACCATTGACAACAAAGCAAAACTGAACTCCGTACACGAACAATAAGATATCTTCACTGCAGCGTACAAGATGGATATTACGTGCCTCGTACATTTACTTTATTCCGGTTATATCCCACATGGGCAGAATCTTTGTCAGCAAGCTCTCGTAGCTCAGTTGGTTAGAGCACCCGTTTAGTAAGCGGGAGGTCTTGAGTTCGACTCTCAACGAGAGCAATATTTATCTTTATTTACTTAGCTTTTTTTTTTTTTTTTCCCCTCTTTTCTTGGTGACCTGCTATGAACGTCCTATCAAACATCCGGTTAATCCATTATTATACAAGCATAAGTCATCTGAGATTCTGGGTGGAGTCGGTAATAAACTTTTGCATGTTCCATTTGATTTTTAAGTCTCGAAATTACTGGCTTGTTAGTTCTTGGTAAGTTTGTACTTTCTACGAGTAGAAAGAAAGCTAACACCAAAACGATAAGTTGTTATTTCCATTATCCACATAAACTAAGTACAATACAAATACATGGTTGTTCTGTTCTAACTAGTACCAGTTGTTACATAAATAGAACCACCATCTTTTATCCGCGCGACACTACGGCTCTGGGTCCTAATTTAGGATTGGCCATATCTGCTAGACGCTTCTAACTCATAAATCATCAAGAATGGTGGACATCAGCAATCCTTGAACAAACTCACACTTCCGAGCCTTCTCCTCTTGGTCTTTAGTTGATAGAGGTGGCTGTTGAGCAATTCTGTCACCATAGAGTAGCATTAAAAATTTTAGGATACCATATTCGCTATAAAAGATATGCAAAAGTCCTAGTTGAATCATTATCACTAGCTGATCTGATCCCGACCTAAAACCAATGTCTTGAGATATGGATACTGTCATTTTCACTTGGAGAGTTAAGGAACCAAAAAAATAAAAGAAGAAGTCGTGGTAATGCTCATACCTTTCTGAGGACTCCTCTTTTGTGCTTTCCTTCATGAAAGGTGCTTCGACTAAAGGATGGGGTGGTTCACTCACACGTTCATCAGGTGCATTGTATATAAAAGAAGACAACAAAGGATCAGGTTCCGTATTTGAAGAAAATGGGAATGAAGAACCTCCCAGAAGGGCCTGTAGACTTCCTTCTCGCAGCTCTTTCCTTAATATTGAAAATGTCGAATTAGATCCCCTGCGAAATTTCCTTTTGCGCTGAACGTAATGTATAGTCAAGGAATACATCACTTATACTGTAGAATTTAACACTAAAACATGTATAGAATATCAACACACATGGAAGGAAAAGCTACTCCAGTTTGGATGGGAGAAAGTAATCATTGTAAAAGAAAAGAGAATGAGTGACTAATGCCGATCAAGAGTGATGATGATACTCATCACATCATGAGCCCCCATTGAATTAGAACTCTTTACTCAATGATTGTGCTTGAAATTTGGGGAGAAGGCCTTGTTTAGACATGCACGATTCATGTTACATCATGGTTTAGACGCCTTTAACTAACTACACCAAATAAACCACATATAAAAGTTTCTGGTGGTACACTGAGTATTTAAGTTATCACAAACAATGCGAGCACAAGAATAATTAAAACCAAAATTAAAATTCAAAAGGATATCTTTAACAAACTCCCATGTTGTGTGGTAATATGGGTGACAAGATTTGATCCCACCCTCTTTGCACAAACTGGACAGACCTGAAAAAGAGAAAGAAGTGAATATTCAAAACACTAACGATAAGAGGCAGGTTCATAAACAAGTAAAATAAGGATATTCAGGACATTAAAAAAGGTTCATACTCAACAAACAGGTGCCAGATACTTGTCTAGTGTCGAGCATTCCACATAAAAAGTACAACAGAAAATCCACAAATTTCTTCATAAAAATCTAACAAAAAGACCATTCTACTGATGATCAGCTCTCCTGTATCACCATCATCAAACGATTCAAACACATCACCTCACTCCACTAACTTGCAACTGAAACCCACTCGAGCAAACCCAACAAGACATTCACTTCACAGACAGAAAACTCATTCAAAAACCACAGCCAAAACCCAACAAAAACCCGAGCCTTTAGCCACTAGCATGCCTTGACTACCATCAGAAGTTCAGAACAATACAACAACACTTGTACGAAAGGAAAACACGTCCCAAATCACAAACTAATGAAACAAACACTCCAAAGATCCTTCCTTTCTGACCTAAACCGAAACCAAAAACCTAGAGTAACATTCACAGCGAACAAAACACAACTGGAAAACTCAAAAGCACTCGAAAGCTCGCATCTTTACACAATGCTAACAACAAAGCAAGCTAGCCGATTTACGCGCAAAGCTTCAAACTTCAAAATTCTTTAAAAAAAATAATAAAATTGCAAAATGAAAATCAACCTACCCCATTCTTAGCCTCGACGGGATGTTCCTCATCGATGTGACAACAAAGCCCAACGACATCGAAATCCTCCGCGCAAAAGGGGCACAAAAACTCAGCCTTTATCTCATCGTCTCCCTCTATTTCCTCGTGTCCGAACAGATCTGCAATCACCCACAAAAACCCATCAGCACCCAACAAACCCAAATTCAAAAAAAAAACTCCAAAAACCCAAAAAAACACCAACCGGATCGAGATTGGTACCGCCTCGCGTTCGAGGACGAGAACAGATTGCTCCACGAATCAGAGTCCATTCCGATATGGGGGGGGGAATTACAAAAACAGCCTTGAATTCAATTAGGTCAAATTGAAACCCCCAGACAGACACGCACAGAGAGATTGAAGACGACGAAGGAGAGAGGATGAGGGAGAGAGATAAAAAGGCGAGTGTGTGCGAGTGTGAGAGAGAGAGAGAGAGAGAGAGAGAGAGAGAGAGGAAGCGACCAAGAAATTGCGTGTGAGAGAGAGAGAAACCACAGCAGACTCTCTACCCAACTTCCGGAAGGGGTTAGCAACCTTTATACTTACTTTTTTGGCGCAAACGCCCATCGCCTTTTCGAGAATTACCGAATTGCCACTAACTACCTGAGCCATACGATTTTTATTACATATATGCTGGGATTTCATTGGACTGTCGTCGTGCGTGTTCCCTACGTCACTCGCACGTGTGTGATCTTTAAATTTATTATTATTATTTATTTATTTTTGTCAAAAAAAAGTTTCTATTTTTTCGCTTTTTGTACCGGGACGCGGTTTTTGGTTCAAGGCTTTTGACGCGCGTGCGGAGTGAAACTGCAAGCGGAAGATTCACAATTTCACATGTAGCTTGTAGCAGTAAGTAAGTTGTTAGTGATCATGTTTTTACCGGGGTTGGTGGTCCAAGTCGTGGGAATAACATATAGGGCAAGTTTGCCCATTTTTGAGTTCAACAATATGTGTCGAAAGAAAGAGACGAGGATAAATTTGAGTTGTATCTGGGTAATGCTATTGATGTAAGTTAGGGGTTTTCGACTTTCACCTATGAGTTTTTAGAGTCCAGTTGTTTGAATTAGTTTGTAATATAAGATCTAACGTACGGGTGTTATTTTGTTAGGGACTCTTGTAGTTAGGTCGTCTGTAACTTCCAACATTATGAAGGAGTCAGTTCTCTAGCATTGACCCATCACGATTATATGATTTTTCAATCATAGATTTTATTTATTTTTCGACAAAAAAAATAACTATACATTTACCTTTAAAAAATTATAAAATAAATCTATGCAAAAGAAAAAGATGAGCAACAAATCATTAATGTTGAGGAACACATTCATCAACGCGTTAAATTAATTTGGTTACAGTTTAAAAATGTCAATTTTGCTGCTGCACTTATACTACACAGTCTACACCTCTGCACAATGCTCCTTGAAGACAATTAAGCACACTAATCTTAAGGTAAAGCAAAAGAATAATAAACCGGCCACTTAAGCATGGATACGATGGTTTCTAGTCTTGTTGATAATAAATGAGAATGTTGGAGTTGTGTCACTTGATATACATAAAGGACGTGGAGGGCAAGAGTCTCACATTATAAAAGAGACACAACATGAGAAATATAAGTGTGTGAATACTTAGGAGTTAGGAGTGGAGCTAGGTTAACCAACTTGACAGCTCAAGCTAGTCTATAATTTTTTCAATTTTAATGGAAATCAAAAAAAAGAAAAAAAGTTTGCCAAATAAAATCTAAAGTTAACGGCACTTTTTAAAAAATAAAAATTAAAAAAAAAAAAATAAAAAATAAAAAACCCTTAGCCCACCCCACCCTTAAAATAAAGACTTTGAATATGACATAGAAACGTATCCACCACAACACCAACTAAGGAATTCTAATAGTTTACTTATAAACTTCCCAATTATACACTAATAGAGTTCTTCAAAAACAAAAGAAAAAAGAAATATCATATTTGTTCTATTGAAGTGTTCACATGTGAAGGATAATAAAAAGGTAATATATGTTGTTTGAATTTTTATTTAGTTTGAAAATTATAACATATTTTACATGAATTTTTGTCAAAGGATGTGCCTTTTAACGAAGCTCTTTTGCACTCTAAAGTATTTTGGCATAAATGTCTAAGAGAAGTAAAATTCAACTCCACATTTTATAACTCACACTCCATGTTTTATTTTTTAATACTTAACATCAAATATTTATAATTCACACTGCTAAAAGACAAAATTTTCATATACTAAAAAATAAAACACGAAGCGTGGATTGTAAAATTAGAAGTGTGAATTTCACTCCCTTTATTTAAACCTCAAGTAAAGAAGATCTATTCCTTTTTTTTTTTTTTGGGTGAAGAGATCATTTAAGGCAAGCCAATTAGAAATAGAAACATTATTTCTTATGGACAAGACCAGACAAAAGTATAATAAATATATTTCTAGTATTATGCCATTAAGTCATTAATTTAGTCGCAAAACTTAAAAAATATTCTCTCTGACCTAGAGCTCTGCTAGGGTTTAGGAGCATCTCTCCTCCATGACTTGCCATCTCTAATACCTTCTCTGTTGCTTGCCAATGGAGACCATAGCAGGCCTCGATATGCTCTCTCTCTCTCTCTCTCTCTCTAGTTGTTGTCCTCAATGATGGTTCTGGGGTATTTGTTTCGGGTTTGGATCTGCCAAACAGGGATTCTTACCCTCTCGTGGTGATGGATGCAGTTGATGGGGGTGGTGGTGGCCGTGTTCTATGGTGGGGTTGTAGGTTGTCCTAATCGGTCTTTGAAGGGGGTGCTGGTGGATTTGGCATGCTTGGCGTCGACTCGACTCTCGTGATAGCATTAACAGTCTGGTCAGCGCTGCTTTCGATGCTGAGGGTTGGGATAAGGAGTGGTGGGGTTTGTAGGGGGTTTTACTAGAGCCGAGTGATGGTGGTGGCGGTGCTGCAGTGGAGGACGACTAGTCTCAGGTTGGGTTTTTTAGTGGTGATACTATTGCCGGTTGTCATGCCAGATTTGTGGCTGGAATGGACGATGGAGGTGAGGCCGGTGGTAGCTACTTTGCAAGGTCTGTGGTCGTCAGGCATGCTAAGGTTTCCCTAGGTTCTGGTTTTTGGGCCCTTAGTTGGGGCTTGAGCCTTTTTCGGGGTTGGAAGTTGCCTAAAGATAGTAGAGATGTTGGGGATGCAGGTGCAGCATCCTCAACTAGTAATTTTTAAATTTCATTTGGGTCACAAAATCTAGTTTGCTCGGTTGTTACATTTTTTTAACTTACTTCTGAGTTTCTAGGTTTTGTTAGAATAAAGGTGCGTAAACTTCCTTAAAAGGTGGGTGTACCTGGAAGTATGAGATCCTACTTTTTTAGAATACGTTCTTTGTGTCGGCCCCTCAAGGGTATGTCCTTTCTGGTATTGCTTGCTGAATTATAAAATTGGCTGACCTCCTTCGATTAAAAAAAAAAAAGAACTATAATAAATATGAAAATATGATTCGCACCTATACTCCAAAAGAGATTTCTAAGAAAGAGAGAAAAAACTAGCCCTAGAAAGGCCTAAAAATCTAAAGAAACAATTATACACAATAATTAGGCATTCTCGTCGTATTACACCAATAGAAACATTACAGCCCAACTCATAAAGGCCTCAGTAGGATGACATCGCCCGAAGGCAATAGAATAAGGGGAATCAATACTAATCAGATGCCAAAAGTATCCAAATTTGCAGATCTAAACATACCTGTACCATAAAGGGACTCCTCCAACTTCATTGGAGAGACCAAAACCATGAAAAAGCCATAGCTGGCCAACTCAGTTACACAATAAACGACTGCAAAAAAATATTACAATGAAGAATGGTGGTTGAAAAACTAATGCGCTTGCACCCATACTTGCCTAGCTAGGTAAGTGACTTTTCACTTGTTAGAACGTTTTTTGAAATAGTGATCCCACATTGGAAGCAAGTCTTTTGTTAAAGTCAGTTATATGTGTTTACACAATATACATATTACAATGGACTACTTGAAAGGCAAGGCACATTGGGTCAATTTGCCTTGGATGACTTGTAGATATATATCTATTAAAGCCTGGGTCTTGGATTCTTAGAGGCTTAATTAATTTCTAATAAATGATTTTTTTTTTTCCGTTTGTAAATTCTTATAAAGGTAAATGGTTTAAGACAACTCTGATCCATACAGCTGCAATTGTTTGTTCCGTTTAAATTCAAAATGACAGTCACATATGTCTAACTTCCTTGTCTGAACTCTATAAAAGGATGAAAAAGTTCATTGATAGGCACATAAGTTCTCTGACATCTCTTTCTTCTAAAAACTCGAGAGAAACACAAGTGAGGTTCACCAGGTTTCAAGGCCTCTGTGCAACGCCATGAAACAAAGAGATGTATCCTGCACGACAGACGTCTTTTATCAAACCACAGCACATTTATGCAGACAAAATTATGTCTTAGGACATTGCTTTTGCAAGCCTCTCTAAAGAATCAAGTCAGTGAATTCTATTATGCTTTATTGCTTGTTTCATCAATTTATCAGTAAACTTTGATTTCAGTCATATATTAGAATTTAAACATTATTGCACTCGTATATTAGGATTCAAACACTAGTTCACTCAGATATTAGAATTGAAAAATTACTGCAAACAATACTACAATCCTCTTTGGAATTTTATTCATACATTATACTTTGGTCATATATTAACCTAAGACTAAGGATTATCTGGGACTAACAATCCCTTATTTTTCTAACATCCTTTAACGGAGGCAGCCGAGAGAACCTTCACAGGGATCATAGGTAGAGAGAGCTAAGCTAATATCAGGTAATGGGTGGTGAAAGCCATAACTAAGGAGGACAGCCTCTAAATTTGAACAATCTCAACATAAGCTAGCATGAAGGTCTGTTTATTCATCACGAATGGTGCAAATTCACCACGAAAAATGGACAGTTAATGAGCTTTGTAGGTGGAGAAGAATGGAGGAAGAGAGGGATTGATTGATCGGGAGAATGAAGGTGTCGACTGACTCTAAATGGGAAAACGAGGTTTGAAAGTTCTGAACATCCTCTCTCTCTCTCTCTCTCTCTCTCTCTCTCTCTCTCTCTCTCTCTCTCTCTCTCTCTCTCTCTCTCTCTCTCTCTCTCTCTCTCTCTCTCTCTCTCTCTCTCTCTCCACCCATTAGGTTATTGCCTTCTTGCCATCATTCATTTTTAACTATAGTATGTATTTTTTTTTTTACCTTCCACAGTTCCACCATCTCTTCAGCAATTTTTTTAAATTTTGACCCCCAACCTTGCAAGATTAACTCTTGATAGCGTTTTTGATTGAATCAGTCATTAGTCATTATAAATGCAATTTCATAGTTGGTTAACTCATATTTCTTTTTATCCTACAATGTGTAAGTCTAGGCTGGCAAAGTTTGTGGAAACTTAACTAGCTAATGACTGATTTTTATAGCTCCTCTCAATGACCATTTTACCAACCAAACTCCGTTAGTGCTGAGAGGACTAGCCATTTTGTTGTTCGTAAAAATCAAACTTAAGTGACTACAATTGCAGCGAAATCAAGTTATCGACCCTCTATTCCTCAGGGGTTTCATACATTCATTTAGACAATATCTGGATTTTGAATAATAACACCACTTTTCATTATTGTTTTTTCAATAAGGACAAAAAATGGTTAGTAGGGTTTAGTAAAATGTTTGCTGGGGTCAGTACAATTGTGGATGGTCAAGGAAATGTTAATAAAATGTAGAAAAGAACTTGTACTTTTGTCTTTTTATATTTTTATTTTCTTTATCAGTTGTCATATTGTAAGACACATTTTAAGAATGATGGTTGGTGGGACAGAGAAGAGTATTGATTTTGTTATTAAGAAAAATTCATTGTTAGTGCCTGAACTTAGGTGCCAAGATCAACGTGATACCCAGACTCTCAAGTGTACCAATGTGATACCTGAAGTCCCAATTTATTATAAACGTGGTCCCTCCGTCCAAATTTTGTGACTGCTCCGTCTAACTGCTGACGTGTCAAGCACGTGCCCCCAAAAAAGAGCAAAAGGGACATTTAATCCAAATGGAGCCATCCTCGAAATTAAAACCTGATTTCCCCCCATTATGTATCCATTATCTCCTAACCTAATCAAAGACATACCCAAACCCTTCCAAATCAAGATTGGATTTTTTTTTTTAGAAACTGACGAATGAAGGGAATCTATCAACTTTTATAGTTTGATCACCGCAGGACACGGACGAGATTCGCGAATCTCTGACATAGAGGATCATGGAGGAGACGAAGATGTGGGGGATTTTTAGGGAATCTGGACCGCCACCACACAGTAAGTGTTTGAATAACTCTATCTCAAATACTATCGTTTTGTCTCTTTTGTCGTATCTTGTGAATTCACACCTCGTACAACAATTTAAAAATCTGGGTCATCAACGAAGACTTAAAAATTAGTTTCGTGGTGCTTGAATAATAAACAATAGAGAATAAAGGCAATCGATTGTGTGTTGTGGGTTTTCTAATGTTTTCTCTATTGGATTGTAGTTGAACATGGTTGACTTTAAATTAGGGATTTCTAATTTTAAAATCCTCAATCTAGAAATGAGAAAAATAATAGATTTTATGTTGGGTTTCAATATTCAATGTGCAGTTTTTATGGAGTTTTATGTTTAAGTTAGTGGTGATTGAAAGATGGGTATAGGGTTTATGAGAAGTTGACTCTATTTTTCCTTAAATTTCAGTTCCCGATCATTTGTGTACAATGGAGATTTTACATGGAGGTTATTTTGACAAGCAGCTTGATGGGACGAGGAGGTATAAGGTTCCTAGGTTTAACAAGTTGGGGGTAAGATATAATTGGATGGGCTAGATGCTGAGAAGATATCATGGGTAGAGATGAATAACATAGCCCATGCACTAGGGTATAGGGAGTTGCCCATTTCCTACCACTTCAAGCTACCTAGGACATCCCCTAATGAAAGATGGATTCAAATCAGGAATGATGGAGATGTTGTGGACATGGTTAATGTGATTCCATTGAAAAAGAGGCATATTAGTGTTTACATAACTGGTGGTGGAAGAAGGAGGAAAAGGGAGGCTGG
The DNA here is from genome assembly GCF_002994745.2 of Rosa chinensis. Classification (NCBI taxonomy): domain Eukaryota; kingdom Viridiplantae; phylum Streptophyta; class Magnoliopsida; order Rosales; family Rosaceae; genus Rosa; species Rosa chinensis. The sequence continues at coordinate 49,729,359 of NC_037091.1, forward strand.
ATTGGAGTTTGATCTGCCACCATACCCAACTTGGAAAAATCCACTGAACAACCAGACTTCAAGATAGAAGGAGAGGGATTTCTTTGAAGCAAACCTGGTGGCCAATCAGCTTTATAGTGAACCAGATAGAGGGAGGAAGAACCACTTAATGCAGAACCGTTAGAGGAAGAACCCTTAAATTTCATACCAGGCCCAAATGTCATTGACTTGGAAGATGATGAGGATGTTGAAGTTAATGTGGGTGAAGGCAGCAACAACATGGTGGGTGAGGGTGTTAATGTGGATGGTGGGGGAAACTATAAGGATACAAAGTGAGGGAACTTTTGCTGGTTTGTCTGATATAGTGAAGGATATGAACATGGGTTCATAAGCTAGTGAAGGCCAACTTGAGGTGGGGCATTGTGGTAACTCACCTAAGAAGCAAAACCCTAAAAGGGTGAAACATTGTGTTAGAAGGCTCTTTTTTGCCTCTGCCAGGGCTGCTTTGAGAAGCAAACTTGAGGCAATAGAGAGGAGAGAAAAGGAGGAAGCTGAGAAGAAATTGCAAGAGGACTTGGAGAGGGTTGAAAGAGAAGCTACTGAGTTGAGGGAGAGTCAGACTTCTGTGGGTTTGAGTAGGGGAGAGGTTGAGTTGAGGACTGCTGAGATAGCAGAGGGAAGAGAAAGGGAGGCTGCTGAGTTGAGAGCAAGAAAGGAGGCTGAGGTTAGAGAAAGCAGGCTACTGAAAAGAGGGCAGCAGATATATTTGCTGTTAGGCAATAGTTAGCTGTTGAGTTAGAGGCCAGACTAGCTGAAAAGAAACAGAAGGCTGCTGAGAGGAAGGAAAAGGTTAAACTGGGAAAAAATCAAGAGAGTCTACACATGAGAAAGGGAAGAGACCTGCTGAGGAAGGTAAGGGAAAGAAAAGGGGTGGGAAGCCTAGGTACAACAGAAGGAACAAAGGACAGAAGCATTTTGAAGTTGTAGATGAAGATGAAGACAGTGATAAAGGGTCAGACTTTTATGTTGACTCAGATTATGATCTTAATGCTGATGAGTTTGATGATGTGGAGTTTCAAGAAAATGTCTCTGAACCGAGGGTTTTGCCAAAATTTGATGAGATGGGTTTCAGTGGCTACTGCTCAAATGAAGCACATGATTTATATTAGTTGAATAGCTTAAGTGGAAGTGAGACTGATGAAGATGAAGATGGAAATCCAATTCTAAAGAGAGAACTTAAGGGAGTGAAGATCAGATTTGTTGATCTAAAAAATCCTAAGTTTAGATTAGGTCTAGCATTCTCAAATTTAGAGCAATTGAAGGAAGCTGTAAGGGAGTGTGCTATCAAAAATCAACTTGGGATATGGTTTAAAAAAAATTCAAAGAAGAAGATATAGGTGAATTGTCAATGGGACTGCCCATTTAGGTTGCATGCTAACACAACAAAAGGTGAGGGTGAGACCTTGATTATCAAGACTCTGAACAATAAGCATAATTGCAGTCCAGTGGAAATAAGTCATTTTTTTACTTATAGGAGAATAACTCAAGAGGTAGCTGAAGATCTATTGGTGGATGAGAATTGGTCTAGGAAAGGCATCCACAACCATATTGAGAAGAAGTTCAAGTTGGACGTGGGTGTGCAAACAATAACCAAAGCAAAAAGAGCTGCCAAAAGGATGAATGAGGGTCAATATATTGAGCAATACAACAAGCTTGCTGCATATAGGAAAGAGCTGTTGAAAAGCAACCTGGATCCACTGAGGAAATCAAGACTCAAATGGATGGTCCTGTGAGGAGGTTTCATAGGATGTACATATGCTTTGCAGCATGCAAGAAGGGTTGGATGAAGGGTTGCAGGTCTCTTATAGGCTTGGATGGAGCTCACCTAAAGGGGCATCACCCTGGACAACTTTTAATAGCCATTGGCATAAATGCTAACAATGGGATGTTCCTAATTTCCTTTGCCATATCTGAGGTTGAGAACCAGGAGACTTGGACATGGTTCCTTGAATATCTGAAGTGGGATCTCAGAATAAAAAGGGACAGCAGTTACACATTTATGACTGATAAGCAAAAGAGGCTGGGAAATGCCATTGCAGGTTAGTCCCTGTGCATCTAAGTGTTGAGATAACAATTTGCTGTTTATTAATGCACATGAGATATGGAATGCTAACTATTTCTTTATGCATGTTTCAGGTTTATTTCCAAATGCAAAGCACAGGCACTGTGTTAGGCACCTCTACAATAACTTCAAGGCAAAGCATCCAAGAGAGGGGCTTAAACAGGTGGTTTGGAATACTGCCAGATCAAGTATTGTGGTATGGTATAATAGACACATGGAGGAGCTAAGGGTGTTGAGTGAGCAAGCGTGGAGGTGGTTTGGAGACAAGAACCCTGCACAGTGGAGTAGGGCCTATTTCAGAGATGAGTTCAAGTATGACATCATGCTAAACAACTTGTGTGAGTCCTTTAATTCAACCATACTACTTGCTAGGGATAAATCTATTATTACTATGTTGGAGAAGATTAGGATGGACATGATGGTTAGGAATGCAAATAGAAGGGCTGCTTGTGAGAGGTGGAAGGATTTAGTTGGTCCTAGGATTAAAAAGATAATAGACAAGATTGGGCAGAGGGTTACATGATATAGAGCTCATAGAAGTGGGGAATTTATCTTTCAAATTACTGGAAGTGGTGACATGGGCAGTAAGCATGTTGTAGACTTAGGACTCCATACATGCACCTGCAAGAGGTGGCAGCTCAATGGGATACCATGTGTGCGTGCTATATGTGCAATCAGGTTCAATAAGCATAAGGTAGCCCTGTACAGTGATGACTACCTCATGCCTTCATCTTATTTAGAGGCCTACAATCCAATCATATATCCAATTGCATGGGAGGATGATTGGGAGCCAGTTGACTATCCCATTGCACCTTCGCCAGCTTGGTAGGCCTAAGATGAAGAGGGATAAGGAACCAGGAGAGAAGTAAAAGGCCCTATCACTACCTGCTCTTAAAGAGAGTAAACTGCCTAAAACTGGGATCAAGATATCCTGCAAGATCTGTGGCCAGCAAGGACACAATAGATTGGGTTGTCCTGTAACAAAGGCAAAAAACGCAGCTGCAGCAGTGAGTTCATGAACCTCTTATGCATCTTTTAGCTAAAATGCTTATGTATTATCACCCAACTAAGCTAATTGGTTAAAACAGGGAGAAGGAACCTCAAGTGGATCTGGAAGTAAGAAAAGGCAGAGAAACCAAGTTTGTGTTTCTGAACCTCATATGCATCTTTTAGCTGGTTGTGTTGAAACAAATGAATTGTGTTGGTATACATTTTTTGCCAGTTGTGTTGAAACAAATGAATTGAGTTAGTATGCATTTTATGCTAGTTGTGTTGATTTGTCATTTTTTAACACAATGAAGGCCATTATATATGGTTATGTTGTTTTGATAGCAGTTGTTGGTGATTTGTTCACTTCTATGATTCATTTATAGGTTAAAAGAGCCCCTGCCCCTAAGAGGAGCACTAATGTGAAGGATCAAGTCATAATGTGATGCTCCGGAAATTCGTTATTATTTTTCAAGGATTTTTTGGAATTTAATTAGTGGTTATTGGATTTTTTTTTGTGGCTCGTGGGTGGAGCGGAAGTGTTTCGGGCGAATAATTATTCAGGAAGCATCATTTTAGGGGGGGCGCAAGGGTTGACTTTTTATTTGTTAGGTATCTCTGAAAACTTCCCTCACGAAAGTCATAGAGCGCGTCATTACGAGTTCGTGGACATATGACACGCGTCAATCGGAGTTCGTATGAGAAAGTTATGGTCTGCGAAAGTTTTGGATATTTTTGGAAACCACTATAAATAGAAGTTTCCCTTTCGTGAAAGTTACTATTTTCATTTGGGCTTCCATTTTCGGAAACTAGACCTCCGTTCTCTCTCTCTTCAGTCCGCGTGACCCAACCCAAACCCGGTCGGAACTCGCAGCTCGAGCGATCTCTACCGGTGAAAATTTCTAGAACGACTTACCTCCTTGTCTCGCTCTTCCCTGTGGTGGCCTCTACAGGCGATTCTCCTCCACGGCGGCGCTGTAAGGAGACAAAGTTTGAGGTATTAGGACCCGATCGGAATTCCTAACTCCGACGACTGCACGGCTTCAAGTTTTGTTGGTTGAGTTCGTATGAGCCTCCCTGATCGATCTGTGGTGTTTGTTTGAATCGATTCACGTCGGAATCGGATCAACTAAGGGTGAACAGTTCACGGAGGCTTGTGGCGGCGATCTAGGCCGAGTTGGCTTGAACCCCAAGTATTAAAGTTGATCTATTTGGTATTCTTGACATTTTGGACGGTTGGATTAATCTAGTTTTGAGTTTTGGCTGGTGGTAGTTGTGGTGGTTGCACCGCCGATTGTGGCAGCGTTTTGGTGGCCTTCCGGCCATGGAATGGTTAGTTTCTGGTATTATACATCATCTACTCGTCGATACAAGTGTTTCAATATATAATACTCAATTTTTGGAGATCGTATGAATATATTGTGATTTTTACGGTTTCGGACCGTTTGATGCTTCAATCTATGAGGATTTGTGCGTCCGATTGACTTGTGGTTTTGACATGCCTATCGTAGGAGTATTCGGAGACTTTGGGAGGTCTCGGATGTGGTTTCGCCTCCATTGGCACCACTTTTGGGAATTTTTGTTTCAAACGGGGGTTTCGGACTTAAATCGATTGTGAATTGTTACTAAGTTGAAACCGTATATGATTAGGTACTTGACGAAGTATTCTTGGACGGTTGTTTTGTGGTTTAGCTACTTTGTTCTATATTGAAGACGCAACGGGAGTTTCGAGGTGAGTAATCTCATAATGTTCATTTACGAACAGAGTTATTTGGTTAATTGCAACTATAGTTTGTATTAGTGGCATTCCTGAGTGAATGACCACGTGTATCTATATTTACGTGAAATATGTATATTCTTATGGGTTAATGGGTGAATTAAGCAATAGGGATTGATGGGTTTCATCCTATTGTTTGAGGCTTGACTTTTCGGGAAACATTGTTTAGGAATTGGGAATTTCTATTGTTTGAAAAATGTCAAGATTTGGTGTATGTTGCTTAATGTTTTGATCTAACGACCGGGGGTCGGAAGATCTGAGAGTCACAGGTGGTGATGTCTCCTTTTGATTTGATTTAACATTTTGGGTTCAGAGCGACTTGCTTAATGTTTTGATTTGACGACCGTGGAGGTCTGATGATCAGAGGTCACGGGGTGACATCTCCTTTTGAGAGTTAAGTAACTTTTGGTCCTGAGTGACCGCTTTGAAATGTTTTGATCTAACGATCAGGGAGGTCTGAGGATTCGGGGTTGCTGGGAGTGACCTCAAGCATATATATCAGGACTCCATGCCTTTGGCCCGGGTGAGTGGATACAATCAGTTAGAGCTCTAGTCTGTTGCCATTGTACATCATAAGGGGTAGCGGAGAACTATCTGATGCTCATGAGTACGTGTTTTAAAAGGGAGTTTTGGGGATTCTTTCTTTTAAATGTCCGGGGAGGACTTGTGTATCATATTTAATTGTCAGAGTTTCAATTATTATGATTTTGTCATGGGGTGACTTGTGTTGATTTGAGAATGTGTTTTAAAAGGGAGTTTTGGAGATTCTTTCTTTTAAATGTTCAGGGAGGACTTGTGTATCATATTTAATTGTCAGAGTTTCAATTATTATGATTTTGTCACGGGGTGACTTGTGTTGATTTGAGAATGTGTTTTAAAAAGGAGTTTCGGGGATTCTTTCTTTTAAATGTCCGGGGAGGACTTGTGTATCATATTTAATTGTCAGAGTTTCAATTATTATGATTTTGTCACTGGGTGACTTGTGTTGATTTGAGAATGTGTTTTAAAAAGGAGTTTCGGGGATTCTTTCTTTTAAATGTCCGGGGAGGACTTGTGTATCATATTTAATTGTCAGAGTTTCAATTATTATGATTTTGTCACGGGGTGACTTGTGTTGATTTGAGAATGTGTTTTAAAAGGGAGTTTCAGGGATTTTTTTCCTTCAAATGTCCGGGGAGGACTTGTGTATCATATTGAATTGTCAGAGTTTCAATTAATATGGTTTCCGTCATGGGGTGATTTGAGTTGTTTGTTTTGGGAAAAGAATGTGTTGTTTTGGGAAAACAGGGTGTGTGTTCCCTTTTACGAGTTGATGGGTTTCCTCGTTGGGCGAGTTGTGCGTGTGTGGTTTGAGTTACTTATACGGGTTTGCAAAAGCTTACCGGGTTTGTTGTGTAGCAACCCGGTGCACCATTCAAACGGTGTAGGGGTTAATCCTACAGGTTAGGGAAATCGTGGCTGAATCTGAGGTAGCGTGCTAGCAGCTTTACGGTAGGAAGTCAATTTTGTGACCTTACCGTTATTACGACTTCCGCCTGTGGTGAGCTATGAGGAGCATTTACATTTTATTTTATTGTTGACAATTTAATTCGTAAGCTTGTATAATATATAACTCTTTGGAGCGAGTGTATATTGTCATAGTTGGTTCAGGGCATCAATATGTATTTAGTTTAAAGGGAAAAAGTTTCCAGGTATTTTGTATTGATAGCTGAACGATCACCCATGTATAATTATGGGATTATATATTGATTTTTATTTGTGTTAAAAATCAAGGGTGTGATGCATAAGGTCCAAGAAAACGTGGAACAAATTGAAGACCTTAATGGAGAGTACTTATGGTCCCAATGTTGGTGCATCAACTTCCCAATCTACTCACCAACCTCCTACTCAAAGTAGCCAGAATCCTACAGCAAGAAGTACTGCAAGGAAGAGTCAAAGGAATGCAGCAAGAGGTTTTCAAGGAAATGCAACAAAAGGTCCTAACAAAGGTGCATCAGAGCCTGTGCAAACCAACCTGCCTTCCTCTGAATATGATGGATTTTAAACCATTGTTGGTTGTTCTCATCTCCTTAGCTTTTATTTTCCAAGAACTGTTCCCCTTAGGTGTATGTGTTTTGACTCATGGACAAATTATGTGTATTGTTGAATCAGTATTGATGTTCCTTTCTGAGCATCTTTTGCTTATTACAGTAACAAATTATGTGTTTTGCTTACATGCACCTGATTGTTTGCTTATTCATGTTTCATTATTTGTCATTGATAATGTCATTCAATCAAGTTGAAAAGTAGTAAAATCATGTTTAGCAATTGTCCAAATGAAGTCAAGTCAGTTGCCTTTGATAATTGAGATTTTTTGGAGGGAAAATCACAAGGGGAACAATTAAATATGGAGGAGAAACTTGGTGGGCCCAATCAAATTTGGAGGCAATCTAGTCTCGGTCGAACTATGGGGGTATTTCTATCATTGCGTTTATCATTTGGATGACACGTTAGCAATTAGATGGAGCTGTCACAGAATTTGGACGGAGGGACCACATTTATATGAAATTGGGACTTCAGGTATCACATTGGTACACTTGAGAGTCTGGGTATCACATTAGCCTTGGCACCTAACTTCAGGCACTGACTGTGAATTTTTCTCTTTGTTATTTCGATTTGTATTAGGGTAAAATCCTCAAATAGTACCCGAATTATCACGAAATGCACTTTTTGGTACCTATAAATTTTTAGAGAGTCTAGTGGTACCTGTACTATTCCTCTGTTAGCCCTTATAGTACTTCCGTCCATTATTCCGTTAAAAAAGCCTACGTGGCGGCCATGTGAGACTTATGTGAGTAAAATAATAAGGATAAAATGGTCTTTTCATTCATATATAGAATTATGGTATATAGTATATTCAAGGTCTATAATTAAAAAGTAATTTGACACATAAAAAAATAAAAATAATACCCAATCTAGTGAAGACTTCACTATTCTCGGGTTACTTGGGGGTAATTAATTTAAGTATTTTGTTTGTGTTTAGTTAGTTTTTATAAAAATTTAATATATATTCATTTGGTCAACTAATGAGATAATTTTTTCTCAAACAATTAATAGGATTAACCAATGGAAGTAGTAAATAAATGTAGATATTCACTAATTAAATTCAATTCTAGTTTTTTTTTTTTTTTTTTTTACCAAGTTTAATTTAGTTTTATAAAAGATTTGTAAAAAAAAAAATATAAAAAATAGGATTTTTACTATTTTATCCCTACTTTAACAGAATAATTGACGGAAGTACTAAAAAGGCTAACGGAGAGATATTACAGGTACCACTAAACTCCCTGAAAATTTGTAGGTACCAAAAAGTGCATTTCGTGATAGTTTGGGTACCATTTGAGGATTTTACCCTTTGTATTACACTACTACTTGGTTTGTTATACGTATTACTTTGATTTGGTGAATGTTTTGAACTAATGAGATAATGAATTTGATGCAGCTAAAAGCAAGCGCACAATTTAACCCTAAAAATATCATAGTAGTATAAGCAAGTAGGGATCGTTCTATTCCGGGGATTGAGGGTACACCTGTCATTGTCAAACAATTAAACAATTAAAATTAAAACAAAATATAATATTTACAAAGATATAACAAAATATATACATATTTACGAAAAGGGGGGATTTTGTTTTTGGTTTTTCGAAAATAAAACTAAGTTAACAAAACAATTAAAATGCAAAAACATAAAAATACAAATGGAATGAGAGAACAAAGATCAAAACCGAAACTTATGATTAAAATTGATTCAAACCCTAATATTGTTCATCTAAGTCATGAGAAAGGAGTTGATCATGTGAAACATTCGAAAGCAAATGAATTCCCATTTTTTACTTTTCAATGCTAATTAACCTAAGCGAAAGCACCTAGATTAATCCTATCAAACATGCAATCAAACCCTAGAAAGCTAGCCAATCATGTCATGTTTAATGCATTACACATAGAGAAAGGCTATCAACTCAAGTGTACAACTTAGTATGGAAAAGTCCACCTAATTGCAATCCTCGTTAATTAAATTCGATCTTTGTACAAAACCTTTACTACTTTGATTCAAGTTTACACAAAACGAAAAGTCGATTTCATGTTCTTAAACCTAGCACCAATTATATCGAAACCCTAAGTGTTTGCAACCACATAAGATTAAAATACAAAAGTTATCTATAACGCAAATTTAATTAAACAAACCCACATAAGCAACTCTCGAAGAACAATAATATGAATCTGAAAATTCTCAATTAATCATAAAAATTCCAGAAATTAATATTTGTTCAAACACATATGTCAACTAGTTCATAACCAACGAAATTCAAAGCAAAGGTTACAAAGGAGAATCGGATTACACCGTGAGATGGGGATGGTGATGAACGATTGATGTGGTGGTCTCTTGAATCTCGAAAGCAAGCTTCAAGGTTGGAGATGGATGATGGATGCTCACAGCTATGCTTCTTCTCCCTTGGCCTTGCTTGAACTCGTGGAGATGACTAGAGGATGGAGAAACTCGCGGCTATGCTAAGAAGATTTTCTGATTTTTTTTCTAAAGTGTAAATTGTATGGAGAGGAAGGAACCCTTCTCAACGTCAAAGAGGTGGGTATATATAGGAGCACGGCTAGGATTCACAAAGCAATCAGAAATTTCCACATAGCTTCCACCAATAGGAATTCGCCAAGTAAGCTTTGTGATGTGGTCCAACCAATCATAGAATGCCAAGTAAGCCTTGTGATGTGTTCCAACCAATCATAATTCTCTAAAATACCTCCCTAATATTTAATTGCCGAATTTCCTTGAAATTATTCTGATTTTCTTCATGAATTTCAGCCAACATTCCTTTAGGGAATTTAGGGATGAATCTAGACGCATTTTTAGCTTTTCCTTGGTGCACACATATTTTCCTTCCATAAATATCTCCCTTGAATCTCTCTTGGCGTCATCTCCTTGATTATTTCTGATTTTCACGTTGCCAATCACACCAAATTATTCCTCCAACAATATTTCTTTCCATAAAAGTCTCCCAAGAAAATCTCTCCTTGAAATCCTCAATCAATCATCTTTAATTCCCACGTTGTCACCTTGTTTTTCCTTAAGTATTACACGGCAAATTTAATCCCCAAGGAAAATATATTTTCCTTTTTTTAAAAAAAAACTCTTCCTTGATTCTCTCCTTGCCATGTCATCTTCATGAAACTTCTCATTCCATTTATGAACTCAATTCAGCTTATTTATTCCAAAAACCTGAAAATAGAAGCTTTCTAAAATAAGAAATGGAAACTTTCTAAAATTGGAAAATAGAAACTACAAAACGGAAACTTTCTACAATTAGGAACTTTCCCATTCGAAGAACGGAAACTTTCCTAAACAGAGTTTTATTAAGGAAATAACGCGGAAAATATAGGGAAATAACAGTTAAAACGTCGCATTAAAATGGTCCTATCAGAATTGCAATTATGTCTGGTCCAAACTTAAGAACAGTTGTGTATCTAATGAAAACAAACATTCACAAAATCATATATAGAACATCATCATCGAAATATAACCTAGGTTAGTACCAGGGAAATCAGAATTTGGAATATCTTTGCCATGGTAACAACCGTTGGAGATCCCAGAATGCAATTTCTATAAATCATCATCTCTTTCTTTGCATTCCTATTGTTTGCAAACTTGCAGTTAAGCAATTAACTTAAAAGTAAACAGGTTATATAGGAAAAACTAGAGCTAGAGGAAGGCAGAACTCTTTCAAAGATTTTATGTATATATTTTTTTTTGGAAAGAAAATGTCAACTCTATTAATGATAATAAATAAAAATTACAACCGGTAGATGTAAAAGCTACATTCAAATGAAAAATAACTAGAATAATACTAAAAGTAAAAAAAGGTAACCTATTGAGGATACTAAGAGATGCAATAAAGCATTTGATGAAGCACTGATATAATTCGTGTTATGTAAAAAGTTACAAATGGTATGATCAACCGTACTTCCACTTAAAAATTTGCGTCAAATAGAGGGTAATCTTCTATCAATATAACTATTTGTGTGACTGACCTAGCCTATTACACGTAATATAATACTTTGAATAGAGACCAATCTGCTACCTAAGTAGTCGAAAATTCAATTTCAAAGTGTAGCAAAGATAGAGCCTATAATAAGTCTCATGGATCTCAAATGCTAACCCAAATATAGCAGCAGGCTCGCCCCCACTAGTCTTTCCCTAAGAAGCAAGGCTCAACTCGAGCAAACCAAGAGAACCGAGGCCCAGGCCCACCAATGTTCATTTGGGCACCTAGACAGGCCTTAACCTCGATCCAGACCGGCGATCTGCCTTCCCTCGCCAGATAAGATCCATTTCAGCCCCTAACCTCTCTGGGCAACTGCATGCTTGTCAAAAAGTTTTATATATGAATAGGGTGGAATGGATCGAGAAGCATGCAGTTGCACCATAGTTGTATAGAATCTTCCATCTTTCATAAGCAACCAAGTTCTAAAAGTTGTTTTGGCAGCTTGAGTAGGAAGCATTTTGCTAAATGATGCTTTTGTTGGAAACGTTTTTGAAAAGCACATAACTTGTATTAAAACTCTGAAGTACTTCTCTGGAAAGTACTAAAAGGAAGTAAGCACGCAATGGAGAGTAAAGATTTTCCAATGGTTGCAACAATTTCTATAAATCAGATTCCCCCTTAACCCTAATTCCAAATATGCTATTCGTGATTTCATACTTCAGAAGAAAAAAAAATTAATTAATTAAAAAAAAATAACCACTATTAGAATGGTAAAGTTTTTGTTGACGATGCTTGCAAGGAAACCAAAATCAGATTGAGAAGACATTGATCAATTGAAGAGGAGGAGAGAAGAAAACAACGTCTTCAAACGTCGTGCAAATAAGAACAGAAAGAATAAAAAAATTTAAAAGATAAAATCAAGAAAGTAAAAAAAAAAAAATTTATGCTTTGATGATTCATTAGGTGGTTCACCTAACATTACTTCAAAAAGTGTAATTATGAAAGGGTGCGGCTATTGCCACCCTACCATTTTCTTAGTTCACCCTACAAACATTTGAATTATTGAAAGACTATATTACCCAAGTGCAAAATGACTAATAGATACACTAATTTTCTAAAATCTAAATTTGTACAGAAAACTAAATACATAACCAGTTAATTAAATACAAATACTATTTAATTTCTCATTGGATAACATTAATCTTCTTCTTCTCCACCCAAATTTGAATTTATTACTCTTTTTTTTGTCTTTTTGTTCTCTCCTCATGGTTAATTCGTTATTCAATTCACAAAACTATTAGTGTTAACTTCATCAAAATCTTTGCAATATTCTTTATGAACACTGAAAGTAAAAAATTAAAACACGAAGAAAAAAAATCAATCTTTTCTTCATTGCTCATAGTTGTTAATTTACTAATCTTTTGATATAGATTGAAATAGACGAACATTGAAACTGAAAGAAAATGAAAATAAATCAGTTTATGATAATAAAAACTTTAATATATTTTAGTTTTGTTATTGGTATAAATTAAATGATGTTAAAGTAAATGATAATTGGAATTGGTCTACTCATTTCATTCATAACCCCTTTATATAGGGATAGGATTACAACGGAAATATCAATTACATTGATGATACTAAATGCTGATTGAGCTGTGATTTGTAATTGCTTGATTCCCTCTTCGTCTATTTCTTTGACGAAGGCACATAATGTGATTTTCCTTTAACACTCCCCCTTGTGCCAAGTCAAAGACGAAATGGTGCATGAGTTGTTGCCTCACTAAAAACCTTGCCAAGTAACAATAAAAACCCTGTGGGACAAAAATACACCTTGGTCGAAGGAAAAGAGCACAACGCACCTTTTACATTTGAGTATGACATGTGTGTGTTAGACTCCCCCTGACGTCTACACCTCCCCCTGATACTTACATTAATCTAGGGAGCTTGGAAAGTCTTCACATTCCTATGCTTTTCACATGTTTCTCAAATGTGTCCTTAGGCAATGATTTGGTGAACAAATCTGCCACATTCTCCTCAGACCTTACTTGATTCATTTGAATCTTGAGGAGAGTCTATTGTTGCTGATTGTAGGACAACTTTGGCGATATGTGTTTTGTGTTATCACCCTTAATATAACCTAGCTTCATCTATTCGATGCAAGCTGCATTGTGTTCGTAAATGCAAGTAGGCTCTTCAGTGGTAGAACTCAAACCACTAGTCCCTCGAATATGTGCAATGATAGTTCTTAACCATACACACTCAAGAACCGCCTCATGTAGAACAATGATCTCTGAGTGGTTCGAGGAGGTAGCCACAAAAGTTTGCTTGGTTGATCTCCAAGATATCACCGTGTTCCCATTGGTAAATACATAACCAGTTTGGGAACGATATGTGGGTCAGATACGTATCCAGCATCAGCAAAACCGACCAAAATGTCATTTGGCGTTTTAGTGTAGTGAGTGGCGTTTTCGCCATCAACATTTCCTTTAGGGATTGCAGTTCCATCTGCGGTCCCTCTTGTCTCTCTGTAAGGAAAGAACAGTCCCAAGTCAATGGTTCCTTTTAGGTATCGAAAATGTTCTTGATACCATTCCAGTGACTCTGCGTTGGCGCTGAGATAAATCTAGCTAACAAGTTCACTGAGAATGCAATGTCTGGTCGAGTAAATTGGGCTAAGTACAATAATGCGCCTATTGCACTTAGGTAGGGAATTTCAGCTCCCAACACTTGTTCGTCATCTTCCTTTGGACGAAATGGATCTTTCCTTGCATCCAAACTTCGACCGATCATGGGAGTGCTAGCAGGATGTGCTTTGTCCATGTTATATCGCCTGACTTTTGGACATATGCAGACTGGGGATTAATATTCCACAAACTCGATGTTCTAGTTCAAGACCTAGATAGAATCGAGTTTTCCCAAGATCCTTCATCTCAAATTCGGATTTCAAGTAGCTCGCGGTTTCTCTTATTTCATCAAGAATACCTATTATGTTCATATCATCGACATATACTGCTACAATTGCAAATCCGGAACTTGTTTTCTTTATGAATACGCAGGGGCATAATTCATCGTTCTTATATCCCTTCCCAATCAAGTAGTCACTTAGACGGGTATACCACATCCGTCTGGATTGTTTCAATCCGTAAAGTGAGCGTTTCAATTTAATTGCGAACGCACTCTGTGGTTTAGAGTCACTTGACTTGGGTAATGTAAGGCCATTAGGCACTTTTCATATATATCTCTGAATCTAGATCCCCATAGAGATATGCAGTAACCACATCCATGAGCTGCATTTCCATTCCTTCAGAAATTACTAAGCTAACTAAGTAGCGGAACGTTATAACGTCCATTACGGGAGAGTATGTCTCCTCGTAGTCAATTCCAGGACGTTGTGAGAAACCTTACGCCACAAGGCGAGCCTTGTACCTCAGGACTTCATTCTTCTCATTACGCTTTCTGACAAAGACTCATTTATGTCCTACAGGCTTTACACTTGGTGGGGTTAGCACTACCTGACCAAATACCTGTCTCTTTGTCAGAGAATCTAATTCTACCTGGATTGATTCTTTCCATTTAGGCCAATCTGCTCTTTGTTGACATTTTTCAACAGAGCGTGGTTCGATATCATCGTGCTCTATGATTCCTTGAGCAACAGTATATATCATCAATGTGTATGGAAGATCTTTCTATCAACTCATACGTACTCTCGTAATCCTTTGAGATTTCTTTGTTCTCTGAAATCATTTCAAACATCGGAGCGTCCTCCGGTATTGATTCATGGACATAACTATAATCAGAGACAATCTCATGAGAGGGATTCTATACATTGATGATTGGTTTGTGCCTTACCCACCCTCTTCTTCCTTGGGTGAATGTCAATCGAACCAAGTGACCTCCCCCTCTTCCTTGGGGAGCCACGGCCTCAACCACACCTCCACTAAGTGCAGTTGTAGTGCCTCTATCTGCGGCACCATGCCCCTTGTTGGGGACTTCTAACCTTGCAGACACATTTGCAGCTGGTATATGTGATCTCGTCACTTTTATGATATCAGTAAACGCATCAGGCATCGAATCTGCTACGTTCTGAAGATCGATTATTCTTTTCACTTCACTTTCACTTTGTGAAGTGCGGGGATCAAAATGAGACAGAGTGGGGACAAACCATAAACAATAAAATATAAAGCATGTTGAAACATAATTATATAAATAATAAGACATGCCTAAAATTATCTTAACTAAACATGCTTCATAACCAAATATAATAAAACATGAATAATGAAGTATAAAGCATGCTTAAAAATAGACAACATAAATAAAATTCACATGCTTGATTAAAATCATAAAAACAAAATAAAGAAAACATACTTGATTGCGAGAAAATAAAACAATCCTAGAGCACGCGCGTGTTGATGCAGGCGTGCGTAGCGATATTTTTAGACTTGAGAAAAACTAAGCCGCTTCCTTTATCTTTTTAGCAATGGGCCACAGGGCCCTGTTTCCTTTTTTTTTTCCTGGCCTCAGGCCTGCTTTTTTTTTTTTGAATTGGGCCGACTCTTTTCTTTGGGCCGGGTCAGCTCTTTTTTTTTTCCTTTTTTTTTTTTTTTTCCTTTTTTTTTCTTTCGCGTCTTTTTTTTTTCTCTCTCTCTTTTCTTCCTCGCGTTTTTCTGCTGGTTTCTGGTTCTTTACAGATGGTGATTTGCAGGTGCTGGGATCAGTGAAGGTGGGAGCAGGCACCGTTACACTGGGCTGCGAGGGATCGCCGGGGCTGGTTTCGCAGGCGAGCGCTAGGGCTGAGACCGCAAACAAGGTGGGTTTGCTGCGCGGGGATGGGGAGCAGCTGTAACTGGATCGAGGGCCTGGGCGGAGGCTGTTATGAGCGAAGATGCAGGCGCTTATGCGTGAGATGAGCCGCGCGGGGGGTGGACTGGGTGAGGGGCGGCCGGGGCTGTGTTGGAAGCTGCGGCGCGCGGGGAGGGGCGGGGCAGGGCTGCAGGGCTGTCGGATTCTGCAGCGATCTGCGCTGTAGGTGAGGCCGGTTTGGATAGGTGCAGCGATAGAATTTGGTGCAGGTGCGGAGGCCAGGGAGTAGATGAGATTCTGGTGGCAGCGACTGCAGCGATCGGAGGAGGCCGATCTGATTTTTTTTTTAATTTGGGCGGCAGAAAAGAAGAAAAAGTTTTTTTTCTTCTAGAGTTTTTGTTTTCGACGGGAGAAAGAAACGAATTTGAAAATTAGGTTTTTTTTCTTGGCCATTTGCTCTGAGCGTGCTGATAACGTGTTAAAGTAAATGATAATTGGAATTGGTGTACTCATTTCATTCATAATCCCTTTATATAGGGATAGGATTACAACGGAAATATCAATTACATTGATGATACTAAATGCTGATTGAGCTGTGATTTGTAATTGCTTGATTCCCCCTTCGTCTGTTTCTTTGACGAAGGCACATAATGTGATTTTCCTTTAACAAATGAGAGATTTTAGTTAAAAAAAATTCTTTTTAAATTAGATATGTCATATAAAGATATTTTTGGAAAGAGAAATGAGTTAGATAAGTAAATTTAATAATTGAAATTAAAATGTAGGGTGTAATGAGTAAGTAAGATGAACAAAATAAATGATTAGGGTGGCAATAGCCGCACCCTTATGAAATTATCTGAAGAAGGATTCTGGCATCATTAAAAAACACCATTAAAAATACCCTAAATCTCCTCTTATTTTTTAACCAGAAAATAAAATGATTACTCCTGTGAACAACTTATCTACATGAATAAACTACATCCAGTCTTAAAAATTTATAATCATCACATAAATTTTTACATGGCCATAGAAGCTTCAGCTCTTCTTCTCGTTCTTCTTCGAGTTATTCACATCTGAAGCCTTGAAAGTTCTTTGCAAAAGGTCAGTGGAACCAAGCTTCAGGTCGGAAATCATGTTCGCAAGTATAGATGTCAGCAAGTTCACGTCTGTCATGGCCCTATGAGCTGAACCCTCTAAAGGGATCCTATAGAACTCACCAAGTGCCTGAAGTGAGAGCTTTCTAGAAGCCTTTGGTCCTGTCAATGAGGAAATTAATGGAATTGGTTACAACATAAAACAAGTAACAAGCTAGTAATTGTGTTCTCTTTAGCATAGCTCTTAGCCTCTTACCATACAGTTTCATCACTTCTCGTGCCAGAGGGAGGGTGTCGAGAAACAGCAAGTCATGAGGAATATCCAATGAGCAGCGTCTGAATGCCTCAATCAAAAAGGGTACATCGAAACGTCTTGCATTGTGAGCAGCAAGCAAAACTTGCCCTCCAAGCACTTGGCGGCTTTGGATGTATTGGAGAAGGAATGGAATCAATTCCTTCATCCTATATAAACAATAAATTCTAAAAGTTACTGCCCAATGCCTAATATTAACTTTGTGTTACATCAACAGGGATTGAGTAAAAGAAGAGAAAAACTACAAACCGCTACTAACTGCTTAATTGAAGGTGTTGAAAGATATACATACGTTGGGACATCTGTACGTCTCACCATGACAGTCCTTATACCATGGATATCAGAATTTGGAACATCTTGCTCGGGGTTTACTAGGGTCTGGAAACAACTGTTCTTGCCACCTTGAACATCCCGGAATGCGATTTCAATGATTCCTCCTTTCTTTGGGTGAAGTCCAGTGGTTTCAATATCAAAAACCAACACATTAACAGGAGGCGGCTTTACAATTTTGTCGTCCAAAATTATCTTAGCTTGAGCATCAGAGTATTGTATGCTTCTGAAGCAGTTTGCAGATGATTCATGAGTAGTACTACTAGTGGTAAGTACCTTAAAGTTTTGTGCCCAAGTTCTTCCTAAAGATGCTAATCGAATAGATGGTACTAAGTACCTTAACGTTTTGCAAAACTTGGGTACTTGGAAGTTAGAGTAGCACATGGAGCTTGTTCTCATCATTTTCCCTCAGCGCAACAACTGAAAAGAATCATATGTATCAGTTTTCATTTTTTCAAACATACAATACAACTGGAGTAACGAAATCTAATATTGTAACTTGTAGCTATTTCAAAGATTGAAAATTGGGAAATTTTCAGGCAAAAACAAAAAATGAAGCACATGTCAGTAACTCAAATACTACATGCAAATTCAGAAAATAATGATCAAACTAATATGAAGATTGATTTTAGCACTAATTGTGTTCCTTATATGTATCCGCAGGCAACTTGGTGCATGGTTTACGAAATTAAGAGTCAAATAATTCAGTCCTGCTTTTCATTCAAAATATATAGCTAGTACAATGCCACATACGTGATCCCCAAAATTCAACGAATTAATCAATTGTTAGTGTAGGTGTTCAACCATATTCTTCATGTATAGTTGAGACTCTTCATTCATAAGGCACAAGAACAGGTATTCACAACCAGAGCCCACAAAATGTCATTCAAGATATTAAAACAAAAACAAAACCCGTTACCAATCCAATTGAAGACAAGTAACAAATATACAACAGCCAATACAACCCAGCAAAGAAAACAGAACATTCATGGCACCAATAAAAACATAACGCTGCAGAAACAAAGAAGGAAATGTGACGTAAAGCATAAGCTGCACATATACCTGTTCACCGGGTAGAATCAAAAATGATCAACTGCCTATGTGGGATTTATGTATAGGATGATGATCAAAGTGGGAGTAGTGGGAGACTTGTAGTGGGTGATGGAGGTAGTTTTTTCGAACAGAACAGTTGAATATATGAGAAGCAAGTAATAGCGGAATCCAAGCCATGTCAAGCTACTTACTTTAGGGAGCCTTTGACGTTTCCTAGCTAATTCCTATATAGAGCTCATGCAGGACCAGATGTCCAGATAACCAGATTATTAGGAGCTCTGACATTGACCTGACATATTCTTTCTTGGGCTTCAATTATGCCGGCCCATTTCCCTCTTTGGGCCACGTACTTGAGCATCGATCTTAGCCTAGAGGAATAGAGCTGTAGGGCTGAAAATGAATCTTTCTCTGTAGCGCAGGTGCTGCTGCTTAGCTTATAAATGTTACAGCATGCATGTGCAATATTGTTAATCATAGAAATTCTAGTCTGTAGAAATAAAAAGAAAAATAGTGATCCTACCATGTGCACAAGATGTTTTCATAGGAAGCAACGATTTATGTTGCTGTCAATTGGGGCCTCGATCATTTAGTTTTAAGTCATAGTCGATCGGCAATTTATTATCACCACCACCATCATCATCATGGATTTAATTTGTTGATTCGTCCAATCAAATCGGATCACTTAACGATCGCGTAATCTCACTTAATATATCCTCCATCAGTATTTAAGATGATTGATATATGTATCTTGGTCCTTATGATTACTTGGTCATTTTTATGTATTATTCTCTCCTAGCTAGCTAATAGCTACGTACTAATTAACAAGCATGAAGCATGCATATAATATACGTGAGACAGCTGAAGCTCCTTCCTTGGTTTCATCATCGATCGAGACTGTTACCAATTGGCATCAATTGGAAGTTTGGAACATGCATTAATTATAATTCTTCTATCTGGAGTATAGATAGGAAGTGGTCTGATCTGCTAGCTGCCTCCATTTCCTTCAGGTTAGACAACTTCATAACGAAGCTTAGAACTGATGGAAGACTAAGAGTAGAGAACTGGAGATCGTCGATCTTGTCATGTGAGAATGATCGATAATAATAATCCCTTTAATCAATTCTGCAGTTGGCCAAATGTAATTTGACATGGCAAACACATGCATGCATGAGAAAGATTATATCTCAGCTAGCTAAGCGGTATTCCCATCTCTCACATGACTGTAAGTCCATGTTGCCAACTTGAGAAAGATTTTATATATTCTTCCTCCCATTATCTCTCAACACAAACCCTGAAGTAAGCAAATTATAAAGAAATTGACAAATTGATTGTTTCTCTCATTCTCTATTCTAAAGCACGGGGGAGCCCATGAATATTGATCAGTTTCACTCTAAGGTGCGTTTGCATGAGAAAATTATAAAATCCGTAGAAATTTATAAATGGTGGAATCTTTAACTCTATCAATATAAAATTCTATTAATTGCAATTTTTATTGTTTGGTTGCATCTATTTAGGATTTGAAATGTATAATAAATTAAGAAATTTTAAAACAAATAAAAATTGAAAATTGAAAAAAGTCTTGTTTTGAAAATAAAAATTGAATACTGTAAAGAAATTCGTAAATGACACATATTTTGGTAGAAATTGTAGTGAGGAAATTAAATAACGAATTTCTTTGTTTTTTTTTTTTTCCACAGAGAAATTTAAAATTTTCAATATGATAATGCCAAACGATGGAATTGGCTTTTATGAATTATGAAATCCTCACTTTCAATTAAATTTCATCATAAAAAACACACTCTAAGTGATTTGATGATTTTATCCCTACTGAGCTTTGACTGTTTTGCCCCTGACTTCGCAGAGTGAGAGAGCTTTTATTGGACTTGCACAGAGAGGGAGAAGGAGAAGGAGGGAGGGGACGTTGCGCTACCAATCAGAAGAAGAAGAATTGCTAGAGGAAAGTCTAGAGAAAGGAAGGGACTGAGAGATAGAGAACGTGGGGACGGGAAGAGGAAGAGGAAGAAGAATTCGATTCTTGGTTGTTGAGTTTTGATGTGAGGTACAACGAATCTGGGTAGTCGGTTTTGGGTTCGCCGACTGTCTGTGTTTATGGAACAGAAAAACAAGATGCTTAATATACACCGATGCCAAATGCCAATTAAGAGTGATGATTTTTTTCTGTGAGTTCACCAGCCCTCAAACACTTGTTAGAATGGTGACCAGCTACTATATGGTATACTCTTTTGAAGATTTTAGCTTGTGTTGGTAATAATCATGTTTTAGGCTTTTAGAAAAACATTTGCAGGAATTATATGGTAATTTTTGCTTCAATGTATGAACTAGCAGCAAGGCAATTGGAATTTTTTAAGAAATCAAGGCCTAACCCATATTATCTAGCTGATGCTTTATCAATTAATTGCATGCTCAACATGTAACGTTACATGTTCTTTTTTTTTTTTTTTTTATTAGTGAGCAAATAGGAAACATAGTGCAGAGGTATGGAAATCTAAGAATATAGATGGATCAATGAGAGTAAAGTGATGTTGTTAGAGAAAATACTTTTCATTGTTTTGTAACAAATACATGAAAACTTAGTACATCACTGATCATAATAATGTTTGTGTGGAATCCCTTTCTAACTTCAGTTGAATTGAGCATGATGCAGCTCAATTCAAGTTTTTATGACAGTCATCAAATAAACTCCTTTTAGGTAAATTGTCTAAATTCAGTACTCTCCCTTAAGTTGTTCATGTTGGTGTCATTTGTTTCGAAATTGAAAAACCCAATAAAAAATTCATCTTGCTGCATTTATTTCAATTTGATTTGAGTAGTATGTTTAAGGTTTTAAATATCTGCGATATATCCGATATCTCCCCCGATGTCTCCTTTTTTCGACGGACCGATATATTTAGGGGGGTAAATATCTTATCTTTCACCGTTTCTGCGAAATTTCTCCGACATCGTCAAATATCCCCGATATATTAGATATTTACGATATATCCCCGATAAAGTGAAGAAATATCTGTAAAATTTGAGGTAAAAATATGGCTGTTTTTTTTTTTTTTTTTTTTTTCCCTTTGGGGCTTATAGTCTTTGATTGCTGACTAGTGAGCAGTGACTATTGTTTATTTACACTCATTCGGACAAGAGGGGCAGATAGATGCTTATGTTTGTCTCTTTTTATTGATTTTAAATTATGGTGAAGCCCTAGAAAGCTGGTTCATGCCTAATTGCCTAGACAATCTCTATTGGTGATAATACTGATGATAAAAAAGCTCCAATTATTTAAAAGTAGTAATGGATGGTGACCTAATTCCCCAATCCCTAGTTCCCTACTCTTGTTGTCTGGTCCTAGGCTATGGTGATAATACAGATAGTTCTGATGATGGTGGAGAGGGTGGAAGCGGAACAGGTGGTGGAGGTGAAAGACATGACTATGGAGAATCTTCTGTGGATGGAGGATTCCAATTTACATGTGAAGGTAATTTTGATCATACCACCCAAGATGAAGACCACGGAGTGAGAACAGCTGGCCATGGTGCTCAAGAGAAGACCCGATATGGGAGGAGGACAAGAGGTGCAACTGATGATCAAAGTACCCCATCTGATGTTTCTTCAATTGCCTTAAGTTTTGACTCAATCAGTTTAAGCACAGAGCGCAGTGGGATCTCAAATGAATCTCATGAAGGCAACAATCAATTTGGTTATGATGCTTATGGATATAATCAATATGGAGAAGTATATGATCAGTCATCTAATTGGGTTCATCCTTATTATCCCCTTATAGGAGAAACAGTCGGCAGCTCTAAAGAGATCTATAACTATCATGTTCATCACTACAATTCGCACTATATGGGTCATATGTCTTAGTCTGATTATTGCATTTTCGTAGACCAGCGAGCGGCTTTTCAACCGCCTAGAGTCTCTTTTGGATGTAGATGAAGTTGACATTCATATGTATTTATATGTAGTTCTAAATTTCTAATAAATTTACTTTTTTCAAAAATGACATTTTCTTACCCTGTATCCCCGATATATCCCCGATATTTCCGACATCTCCCTTTTTCAAAGTACCGATATATACAACGATACCGATATTTAAAACCTTGGACTACTATGTCTGTTTAAGTCCATGAAACTTCAGTGCATACATTTAAAAAAGTTTAAACAAATGTAGAAGTGCTCATTTGAGTTCTTTGTCTGATTGAAAGTAAAATTTTGTGTATTTAGATCAATTTGCATTTCAGTATTCAGCAGTTATCATATTGTTGGTTCATATGCTTAATCATTCTGCATTTTTATGTTACAGGACAATTGATTGCCTTATTCGAAACAACCAAAATCTAAGGAAATGCTTGAATATTTGACATAGGTGTTTATTCTCACTGAATTCTGCAGCGAGTTCCAAGTTATTAGAAGAAGAGGCAGAGAATAGAAAGGTATAATATTTACATTGAAGCTGCTCATACACACACACACACACACAGATCATATCCAGAGCGGAGCTCCGCTATGAAAATTAACGTGTGAAGTTCGAGTTTTGAGTCATTTTTCAGTCGCATATCTACATCTCGACCGTTCAGTTTTTAGGTACTAGTGTAAAGATCGTCCCTGCAAATTTTCAGCCAAAATGATAATCGTTAAGGTATTGATAATTGCCTTAAAGCTAGTACGGTTCTAGTTGACAGATTTAGTTCGTCCATTGGTTTAAGTGAGTTAGATACCTTAACGATCATAAATTTGGCTGAAAATTTGCATGGACGATCATCAATTTGGCTAAAAACTGAACGGTCGAGATATGGATATGTGACCGAAAAGTGACCAAAAACTCGAACTTCACACGCTAATTTCAAAGTGGAGCTCCTCTCTGGATAGGATCTGTGTGTGTGTGTGTGTGTGTGTGTGTGTATCACGAAATGTTGGTTTGGTACGATGTTCTCAGATGGAGTAACCAATGGATCAATTTAGCTGGATTTAGGTTTGATCAGGTCAATATAGTGTGCCCTTTTCTTCAATAGGTTTCTCAGTTTTGCTTGGACCACCATAGTAAACTCTAGCATCTGAGAAAACGAACTACATTGAACTGGAACATGTAAGCTTTGTTGGATGTGTCCTATCTGCATAGCCTGGGTGCATTCCATTAGGAGTAACTGATGTAACTATGGTCTTTGTATTGTATATTTAGCTTTTGTTGACTACTACTTATTTGTTTTCAGAAACTGGTGAAAGCATCACACTGAGGTGTTTGGAGTTTTAAATCATCCCAGAACTTCTAAATAATGAGTGCTTGGATATAAAATGTCTCAACATTTCATTTTGTTTGTCTTCAAATAATTTATGATCAGTCAATGGAGAATGATGATACATTGATAAAAGTTGAGTTATTAGCTGTATTGGGAGTTTGTCTCCTTCATTTGAGGACACTTTTTGTAGTTATCAACTTTTAACTTTGAAATCTGGCTAAGTTACCAGATTTTTAAACGTGTAAAACAATATATAATATATAATGTAGTAATGTAATATAAACAATGTTTCTAAATTCAAGAGCATTAAATCAAACAATATCGATCATATTCCCGCAGCGTCGCGCGGGCGCGGGTGCACTATATACCAGATGGAGACCGTGGGCATCCCAGACAACGTCACCATGAAGATGAAGGCCAAGGAGATTGAGGTAGAAGGTTTTGGGCAGCGACCTCTGTGTGTGTGTGTGTGTAAAGAAATCGACAAATTGATTGATATTCTCATCGTTAGCAAAAGGCTAGTTAACACGGTTTTGATTTGAAATTTCGGTGCAGATTTCGGTACTCTTTATAAAAGTATTTGAAAAAATATCGAATATCTTTGAATATGATTCAAAAGTGAAAAAAAAAAATACAAAGAAATCGATAAATTTATTGTTTTTCTCATCATTGGCTAATGGCTAGTTATCACGTTTTTGACTTCAAATTTAGGTGAAAATTTTGACACTATTTAAAATAACATTTAAAAAATAAAAATATCGAATACCTTTGATTCGAATGCTGTTAATGTTGAATTAGAAATTTTTTTGATAGTTTCTACGTCTGGGACCATGTTATAATTTCTCCAAGGTTAAATATGATTGTCCGGCTGTCCCGTACTACTAACTACTTTACCGCGAGGCGCTGGCATTCATCATTCGTGAGTCAGGTATGGTATATACATCATCTCGACATGGTAGATTATTTCTTAATGATAAAAAGTGACAGTTTTTAACTTTATAGATGATATATCTGATACATACGTACCAGTTCGATTTCATTCTTGGCTTGGCTTTGGATGCATGTAAAATTTCTCCACCAATTAATCCAATGAATCAAGTCCCTTCATGATCGTGTCGACAGCTAGTGTCGACAAAACCTCGTGCCATTACGTACGTACTTTCATGTTCGCGAAATCTGAGATTGATCCACCTGTAACTTGTACATGGGATTCGATGGTATCTTCAATTACTTGCTTGACAGGTTCTCAAACCAATTAGCTAGCTCACTCGATCACTTCAATAATTCTCTTCACTACTTTGGGATATATGATTCATGCATTAATATGTTGGGGTCGTGCGAGGAGATTATTACAACTATAGTTTGGCTGGTGCATTATTTGCCACGCATGTTTCAACTTTGCTTCTTGTTTAATTAATAATTGTAAGCCCTAGTGTTGCCAAATATGGATTAAAATAGACCCGACGCCAACCCATTTATCATGCATGATTGACTTGAATTGCCAATTAATTGTGTGCAAACACTCACACCAGTAGCTTATTTGACAGGGCTCGTTGTCACTCCCACCGAGACAATTCAATTTTCATTTTCAAATAACCAAAAACGCAACTCATAATGAACTGACAATGCATGAATGATCTAGTAGCTCAAGTCTTTTATTAATTCGCCTCAAGAACCAGAGAACGAAAACGTACATCTATGTGACGCAAACGCGCTTTTCTTCTTCCTTTTTTTTTAGTAAAATGAAGTAAGCTCTTTATTGAATTTAAAAAGTTACAACGAAATGATGTCAAAAAACATCAATAAAGAAATAAACAGTGCAAAAAGAAGAGATGCAAAAATTACATCTGAAGTACAAAGAAATAATAAAGCAAGAGCAGCAACGGCGAAACGCAGCGCTGATTTTACACTACAAATCGGATTGTAACCGTGTAGTGAATTGAGTAGTCGGTTATAAAGCTTTGAGCATGAGAATTAAACTATCCGATAAAAATTGCTAATAAACCTTTTCTTTCAACGCAAATCGTGAAGATGTCAAATACAATGACATGGGTGCTTACAAAGCCAAAAAAAAAAAAAAGCTGAATATTTTAAGCAAAACCAACACAGTTTGGGAATCATTTGCTTTACATAGACTTCAGAATATCCCTTTCACAAGTACTCCAATAATAGTGCCCTTCATTTCAACCTACCTACACTTTTTTCCATCACAAAAAAACATAAAACCATTTATAAAAAATCAAACAACTAGCTAGTTTATCCCCCTTCTACAAGCCTCCCCCTCCACTTTTTGTCCCATGGACAAGGACGTGTGAGAGAGGCGCACGTACGTTCTCAGTGGGCCCTAACGGAGGTGGCCCAGCCCAATCTCCCCTTCCCGCGTTGGCCCATCGCTCTCGGCTGGCCTCTTCCTCTTGGGGCCGTCAGTACCACTACGGACACCACCACGTGTCCCCCTCTCGCTCTCTCTCTCTCGCCGTCCAACACGTTTGGCTTTGCTGCTTCTTGCAGATGACGTGGAGAGGGTCGATGCGGGTCCCGCCTCAAGTCGTCTCAATTGGACGGGGTGGGTCTTCGACTCGTTGTTCCTTCATCATTGACGTGAGATACATAGCTGGATCTTTGCTGTAAAATTTGAGGGTTCCAAATTTTCTTGGCATACATGCATGAACTTGATCAATAAGTCTTCGAAATTAAATCTTTGATTGACAATGTGTTAAGATTTCGGATTTTATCCCTTTATTCTTCCGATATGTTCCCGTGTATGCACTCACATCCGATCACAGTTAGTCAAGTCACACATATAAATGCGTGCAATCACTGTCATTCTCTTTTATATGTATATGCACCATGCATATCATTTGTAAAACTAATATTGTTCTAAACTCTTGGCTGAAGATACGCATCAAGATGAATTTTATAATAAGGGGTTTACGAAGTATTCATAGACAAGTAGTTGCCAGCTATCTCTTATCATGATCGCTGTTTTGTTTTAAAACATTAACGATTTTAATTTCTAACGTCTTGTCTCTAATTATCTAAATCTCTGATTGAAATAGACGTTATATATTTTTCTGATCAAGTATTTCGGTGACTAACAATGATTGTCCTTGGACTTTAGATGATTTTGTAGCAACATTCAACTTAAAGTAGCAACACTACCAAAAATGAGTCAATGATGTTGTGGCCAAGGACGTGCTCCCATGTGGTTTTGCTAGTTATTTCCATGCAAGTGATGTTTATGTAGCAACTACTAGAGATGAACCTGTGATGAAAAATGGCTCAAAAAGATGAGGCAATGATTGTTAACAACCACCCATGCATTCATTGCGAGGAGTCACCCAAAAAAGTTTAAAAAAAAAATTACAGCCTTCCTATGGGGTTAAAAATCTTCAACATTAGTGGTAAAAATTCTCACAGAGGGCGCATGCAAAAATGTAATGTTATGTTAATCCAAAACAAAGTGAGTTGTGCTTGGAAATTGGGATTGACATGCACTCTCATCATTTATCAAAATATAAAATAAAATAAAAATAATAAAAAGATGAGAGGGGGAAAGTTGGTAAAAGTTGCTTGGACTTTTTCTCCAACTTCCATGAGGCGCCACGTGTTTCCGGTGGCTCCATTTTAATTTTTTTAATTACGCGCGTGAAATCAAGCTCGGGGTTAACCCAGATTCCATCTTCTTTCTCAAAAGCATCTTCTTCTTCGCGCTTTCTCTCTCTTCAGAATTGATCAGCATTATTCTCCATCAAAAGGTAAAACCCAGAAACTATAAACAAGTTAGTATTGCTATTATAAAATCATTTAGCGTTTTAAGGATTTAAATCTCCCTGTTGGAAACCCAAGCTAAGCTAGCAAAGCAGAACCAAAAGCAACCAATCATAGCTTCAATATTTGCTTGTTGGGTTCGAGTTCAGTTTAATTAATTAATTTCTTGGACTGTGGAAACGTGGGTTTGGCTTAATCTCACAAACGCAGATTTTGACGGGGAAAAACGAAAAGCAAGTTAAAGAGCTGTTGCTATGTTGACGCAAAATATTCATCGTAATAGAGAAAAGGGCGGTATAGGGTTAACAGAGAGAATATACGGTTTCAGTAATGCTAGGGATGCTTTAGCATGGTTGTCGCAGCTTTTTCTTGCAGTGGTTGTACTCCTTTCTTAAAGGAAAATTGGTTGTGTGTACGTAAAGTAGACTCTAATATCTGTAAACCCCTGGGTTAACAAGGAAACTTCAATCTTTGTCAATGGTTACATACTTACACGATCAATCTACAAACGACATGATCATATGAACTGCAAACTAAAAAACTCGAACGGTAAACTCATTATTTGATTTCAGATGAGAAAAAAAATGTAATCAAGCACGGTAGACTTCTACATGATATTTAAGATGGTAAAATAGTCAAATTACCCTCTGACTTTTTCTATAACTGCCGATCTATCTCATGATATTTCAATTTTGATTATCCACACCTTCACTTTTTCAATTATTGCCAATTTATACCCTACCGTTACTTTTTAGATTTTCCATCCAATTTTCCGTTAACTTGGTTAGCACACGAGGGGCTAGTTCGTCTTTTCAACTATCACCCAGCCAAAAAAGAAAATTAAACAAACCAACACTTCGTGAAAGAAATAAATAAAAAATACAAAATTGTTCTTCGTTAAAAGAAGGAAAAAAAAAGAAGAAAGAAGGGGAAAAAAAAAAATTACCCTTTGTTGCTTTTCCTTGTCCATCTCTTCTTCTTCTTTATTTCAAGATTGGTCGTTAGCTTGAAACTGATCACTTAATTACTGATCACTTAATTAATATTTCCCAGTCACATGGTCATATCACTAAGGGAGAAACCATCTTTGATCATTGAGGTTTCTAGTTTTCTTTTTCTTTAAAGGTCGGACTACTCATTCATATTTCAAACATTCATAAGAGAACTTGGTATTCCATGATTCCAGTTGGAGGTTTGAATTGTGCAAATGATTTAGGAGCCATTGAACAAATTAAAATACTTATATGTATGGAATATGAAGCTTAAAATTACAACAAGCATGTGAAGGTCATCTTGATTGATTCAAGTTGGAATTGTGTTGTATTGATCTCGATAAAAAGAAACATAGAGGAAGAGGGCATGTTGAGAAGAAGATAACTGAGAAATAGACAGAGAAGAGGAGAGAATGAGGCCAAAAAAAAAATTACGAATAGCAGTATTTTTTTTTAAAATTTTTTTAACAAAGTAAGTTTGTATTTTTTCTTGATTTATTAATACATGAGGGTAATATTGGAAGATTAGAGGCAAAAAATTTATAGTTAGCCGATGTACTAAGATTTTTCTTTGGTGACAATTACAATGACGAAAAACCATTTCACGTGCTAACTAAGTTAATGGAGAAATTAGATGGAATGTCTACAATTTAGCTATAGGGTGTAAATCGGCAACATTTAGAAAAGTGAGGGTGTAGATAATCAAAATTGAAATGTCAAGGGTAAATCGGCAGTCATGGAAAAAGTCATGGGGTAATTTGACTATTTTACTTTAAGAGTACAAAGTGCTAAGGGTACTTCTAATCTCAAAGTATCAATCTCTTACTTATTCATTAGTTTGTTGTTGAATTATCTCACCTTACCAATTACGTATATATCAATATATTGATACATAAAATTTTATGTGGATATGAGTTTTAGATATTCGTTAGATTTATTTTCAGGTAACGTAAATTTTTTACATAAACTTATGTTTCAGTCATTTTTGTCAACACGAAGTACATACAATTATTCAATAAACCCATGCGTTCCATTCCTCAACATATTGCATGAATATAGTTAAGATTGATCTTGAATCATTAAGAAATGAAAATGGAAGAACACACAGCATAGAAAGCATTATATGGAAGGAGTGGAGGGGGATGATGAGTTGATGAGTCATGACTATGAAATTATCGAAAGTAAGAAGGAGGTGAACGTAAGCCAAGGAAGCCTTATCCTATTATGCTTTGCCAGACGACACGTGTCGAGAGGGGGTAGTGGGTAGGAGGGAGCAGAACTGTAGCCGCCGGTAACAAACAACAACTGGGTCTGGTCCGATTGTTTGCTTCTCAGAAAAAAAAAAAAAGTAAACAAAGAAAAGGTAAAGTAAAAAAAGCTGCTCAGACAGGCACAGCTCCACTGTCACTAAGAGCAACCCAGATCGAAGAAGCTAAGATATTTTTACCACCCACAGCAAACGGGATTCCGTTCCCGTTCCACTTACAAGTACTTTTCTCTAGCTTTTCCATTCCGTTCAATTCTGGCTGTGGCTATAGTGGACTTGCACCCTAATTTTCTTATTTTCATGTTGTTTATGGCAAGTAGCTGAGAGTTGTGATGATTGATGATCACTAGTGACACATTTGAAATTGGAAGACGAAAACCACCCCCCACAATACATGGAATTGGTTGTTTCATGAGATTCCAAGTTCGAACGAGTGAAGATTTTTTTTTTTTTTTTAGTTTCTTATCTCTTTATTTAAGAAGTTAAGATTGTGTACATATGAAAAAGGTTCTAACCTTCTCAATATTTCAGATTTTAGTGAGACTCGGGATGATATTTCATCGGAGGATCTTTAATCAGTACTGTACAAGAGATTCTATTTCTTATCCTCGTCAAAACTATTCAATTGAAAAAATTGCACAACACATGTAACACATATTACATTTCAATGCATTCTTTTTTACCCTCGTGTTAGTCTCGTCAAAATTGTTTGAGGTGAAGAAATTGTGCAACACATGTTACATTTTTTGGATAATTACATTGACCGTAGTAATTCTAAAAACAAAAAAAATACATTGACCGTACTGTAAAAGAGACTTTCTTTTTTATCCTAGTGTTAGTCTCGTCAAAATCATTCGAATGAAGAATTTATGCAACACATGTAATACGTATTAATCCAAATTAGTGTCAACATTGTCCTTAACTATTTTCATGAAAGGGGCTTCTCTCTTTGTACTATATGTATATGTTTAAGGTAGGCAATGTTTCCTTTTTTAAATGCTAGACTAAAATACGCCCCTATCAAATAATTGAATTAGAAGAAAACAAGAAGGTCCCAATTCATTTACAAGAGAAGAAAAGTAAAAAGGCCATATAATGTAATCAATGTGTATCAAAATGGGAGACCTTTCATTAGATTTCTTTAACTAGGCAGCTCACATCCATGACCTGCTTAACCAAATCAGGACATATACAAGGAGAATCTTTAACCTCAAATGAATGTGAAAGTAACAATTGATTTCCCACTTAAATGCCAAATATTTGCCATGAATGGAAACAAATCATAATAGCTAGTATTAGAAATCTGTTAATTCTGCATTTCCTGTTATGGGATTTAAATCTTAAACCTAAATTAACAACAACAAAAAAAAAAAACCCATAAATATCTAAGATGAATTGAATTTGACTTTGGTGCAGAATGATGAATTGAAGGCTTGGTCAATCTTAACAAAATCACCCTATTTCAGTGGCAGCAGGAGTAAGTGCAACACAGAAAAAACAGTCCAAAAGATGGAAGAATGTTTTACACCAGTGAAATGTGTAAAACCCAGAAGAATGTGAGTAAATTTAGGAAGGAATAGGATGGTGAGGTTAGTTAATTAACTTGATTCATTCATTTTATATATGAGCTGGATCCACTCTTCCAGGAGTGAGACCCACTTCTGAATAAAATATATTCAGCCATTAAAAAAAAAAAAAAAAAAAAAAATCCTTAAAAATAAAAAACCCAAAGCACAGAGACAATTTGAGCTTGGAGCAGAGAGAGAGACAAGTCCAGCTCTTTCAACTTCAATCTGGGAATAATTTCTCATATATAATTCATATAAATTTTTTGCCTTTCTCGATTCCTTTAGCTGTTTAGTCTTGTGGGTTAGTTTGAATTTCGAGTGGGGATGACTCCAAACCGAAGCATGTAATTCGGTTATATAGCTGTATCTATCTATCCAATCCCTGTTTTTCCTCCCATCCGAGATTTGGGGTATTTGAGATGAATCTCAACAACGGTAGGGGATCTATGTCAACGGCCAGCTCCAGTGGAGCTTGGAAATCGGGAGATGTGGTACCTGACCAGTTTCCTGCGGGTTTAAGAGTCCTGGTTGTTGACGACGATCCTACTTGTCTTATGATCTTGGAGAAGATGCTGCGTACTTGTCTCTACGAAGGTAAGAACCGCTTAATTGTCTTCTTTATCATTCTAATTCACTCTTTCTTTCTTTGATGGGTCTTCCGTGATTTCTTCCCTTTCTTTTTCTGTGTCAAAGCATGAGGCTTTGTTCTCTCTATATGTTTCTCAAGCTGGTCTTTAATGGATTGCGAGTTTGCGGGTAGATAAAAGGGTATGAGATGAACCTGAAATTTGGGATTCTGGCCTACCAAATACATACTTTGAGTTATAGTAGTACCGGTTAGATTCAGTGTTCCAAATCATGGCATGTGTTGCAGTTTGAGACTTTTTGTACATGGTTTCTACAGTGTCCTATTTGTCTTTGTTTTGATCTTACTAGAGGCCAATCATATTGTTCCAAGATAAGCTTGAGTTTTGATTTGTGGTTCGTGTAGATTCATAACCTTTTTTTTTCTTTTTTTCTTTTTTTTTCTGTAGCTGCTGTTCTTAGTGTGTTGAGTGATTGATTTAGTTTGTTTGGAATTTTCTAGTTACGAAATGCAATCGAGCTGAGATCGCACTGTCCCTGCTTCGAGAGAACAAAAATGGATATGATGTAGTTATTAGTGATGTCCACATGCCTGACATGGATGGATTCAAGCTCCTCGAGCAAATTGGACTAGAGATGGACCTGCCGGTTATCAGTGAGTAAATTGTTACAGTAATTTCATATGGATTCAATGCTTTTACCCATCTAGTATGTATGAGTTTGACCTTGTATGCGATTCATGTGAATCCACAGTGATGTCTGCTGATGATGGGAAAAGTGTTGTTATGAAGGGTGTCACTCATGGTGCTTGTGATTATCTAATCAAACCGGTCCGGATTGAGGCGCTAAAGAACATATGGCAGCATGTAGTTCGAAAGAAGAAGAATGAGTGGAAGGATGTGGAGCAATCTGGAAGTGTGGATGAAGGAGATCGGCAACAAAAACCATGTGAAGAACCAGATTACTCATCTTCAGCAAATGAAGGGACTTGGAAGAACTCAAAGAAGAGGAAAGATGAGGACGACGATGCGGAGGATAGGGATGATACATCCACGTTAAAGAAGCCTAGGGTGGTTTGGTCGGTTGAGCTCCATCAACAATTTGTCGGTGCTGTCAATCAATTAGGCATTGATAGTATGTTTTCTTCCCCATATCTTTCATCTCTAGTTGCCACCCATCCATATTCATTGGACTATAATACTTCTTTTATATATGGATTCTGTTTATCCTTTTGAGTGTTGCACCATTTAACTTATATCCTGTGAATTGGAGTTTATACTGTGTTTGGTATTCTATCATAAGTTAGCATTTGTCATTTCCTTTAGATAAATTTATCATGCATCTGGCATATGATTGATCAACAGTATCTCTTTCATCAACAGTATTTGTATTTCTTATGTTATTGAAACTTGTTTGATTGATACAGAGGCGGTTCCTAAGAAAATTTTGGAGTTGATGAATGTTCCTGGGCTCACTAGAGAAAATGTTGCTAGCCATCTACAGGTATTGTACATTTGTGTTTGATAAAATTATGCGGAGGAAGTCTGTATGTTAATCAAAAGTTACACATACAAGCCTTCCTTTGCATTTTTCTTCCCTTGTATAATTTTTTTGTGACATGATTAAATATGGTCCCTCTTTTAGAAAAACTCACTACACATACTTATGGAACAGAAATATCGGTTGTACCTTAGAAGGTTGAGTGGGGTATCGCAGCACCAGAGTAATTTGAACAACTCTTTCATAAGTTCTCAAGACGCATCTTTTGGAGCCATGTCGTCGCTCAATGGGATTGATCTTCAGACTCTAGCCGCCACTGGTCAACTACCTGCTCAAAGCCTTGCCACACTTCAAGCAGCCGGGCTCGGTAGGTCAACAGCAAAATCTGGCATACCAATGCCCCTTGTTGATCAAAGGAACTTGTTCAGCTTTGAAAATCCAAAGTTGAGGTTTGCAGAGGGGCAGCAACATCATAGCAGTGGTAAACCAATGAACTTACTTCACGGCATTCCAACGACTATGGAGGCAAAGCAGCTTGCCAACTTGCACCAGTCTGCACAATCCCTTGGGCCTGTGAATATGCAAGTCAATGCCCATGGAGTCCAAAACAACTCTCTATATATGATAGGTCAACCACAGTCAAGAGGGCAGATCCTGAATGAAAGTTCTGGGACTCATGTTCCTAGGCTTCCATCATCAATTGGGCAGCCTATGGTATCAAACGGTATTCCTAGTGGAGTTATAGGAAGAAATGGGATTTCTGATGTTGGCAGAGGGACAGGATATAATCCAGTTCCGCAGAACTCTTCAATGTTGAATTTTCCCTTGAACAACACTCCAGAACTGCCAGGCAATAGTTACACTCTTGGCAGTACACAAGGGATGTCCAGCCTCACGCCTAAAGGGTCATTTCCAGATGAGGTTAACTCTGAAATAAAAAGATCTGGGGGATTTGTTCCAAGTTATGATATTTTTAATGAGTTACATCAGCACAAGTCCAACGATTGGAATTTACAGAATGTAGGCTTGACCTTTGATGCCTCTCACCATGCAAACTCCATCCATGGTAGCCTTGACTCCTCAGGTTTAGTTCATCAAGGTTTTTCTTCTAACCAAAGGAGTGCACAAAGCCGGAATCCATCTAATGTTGGGAAAGCTATGTTCCCAATGGGGGCGGCAAGCACTGATCATGGGCATGCGCAAAATAGTGGTCAACACCTTAGCAACGGTCTTATTGTTGACAATCCAGTTCGGATTAAATCTGAAAGGCATTCTGATGCATCTCAAAATAACTTCTTTCATGATCAATATGGTCAGGAGGATCTAATGAGTGCACTTCTCAAACAGGTCAGTTTATCTCCCTCTATTCCTTTTGCCTTCTGTATTAGATTTCTTCTTATAAAGGAGTTTCAAGTTTTCATGGATTTTATTTACTCATGTAAAAAATCCTGTGTTTTCCAGCAGCAAGGGGGAGTTGGACCATCTGAAAATGAGTTTGACTTTGATGGGTATTCCTTGGATAATATTCCTGTGTAGAATGTGCTCCCTAGAATATTCTGTATGATTGCAGTTCTGCTGTATATAAGTGCTGCAACAGAAGAAGTCATTTCTTCTGCAATCATGGTGGGTATTCAAGTTTATTTCAAGTATCCCGTTTTCATATCTTGCTTTGTGAATAGCATGCTTGTGCTGGTTCTAGGACATTAAAGATCGTGCTGATGGATAGTTGCGGTGGATCGATCATGTCAAAATATATTTGTTATGCATGATACTGCTGCATGATATGCAAAGGCATACATGCAAAATTTTGACTGGCTAGCAAGAAGCTGCTATTTCTGGGGTGCTGGTGAAGAAGCTGTCCTCGGTTTTTGGGCATGTGGTTGAGAGTACTGAAGAGTAGGTTTATTGATACACATCTGCAGGCTTTGTAGGAGCCTTCTCTAACTCTAATAACATCAAGTTTGCCTTTCGTAATCTTCTTATTTTCTTTTGTAATCTTTCTTTCTTGTTCAAGATTTCAGACTTTGATGTACATAAATTTCATTTGTTTGCTCATGGCATAAATCTGGGCATTTATTTCTGGTTGTAAAATTTCTAGGGATTCTCTTTCATGCTGTCAGTTTTGATGTGAACGGCCCCTTATGTGACCTCTGTTCTTCATAATGTTTCTCCTATCCTCATTGGATCAGTTTCTGAGAGAATTACGGGGAGATTCTTCAATTGATAAACAAGAATTCATCACTGATTATATGTTTCAAATGGTACAATCACTTTCTGACATAGTGATGCAGCAGTGCTCCACAAAACACACATTCTAATTTCTACCACCAAAAGCAGAATAGTTCTACAAAACATGTCTCCCCCTCCACTAATAACTAGAATAAGACCATGTAAACAGTTCATAGTATTTGACATGGTCGAAAAACTCACAAAACACATGGCTGCAGTAGAGAGTAATGGCAAACAGGAATAATACAACAAACATGAACCGGTCGGATAAGAGGTGGTCCAAAATTGTCTAAAAATGTATTGAGAAAAAGAGGAATAAAAGAGGTTCCTTCAGAATAGAATCATGTCAGTTGAACAAGTCGAATAGTTGATTACTTGTTGCATTGAATAAGTGTAAACAAGTATAGTTTACGAATCCTAGACAGGAATGACTAGGTCTGCCTGAGGAGTTAATCAATGCAGTTTCATTAATCAAAGAAAATTTTGAGTCGGTAAGGGTATATATATGTAGTCATTAATCATTAATATACTAGGTATCAACACAATTCCAGTCACTCAAAAAAGAGATCATATTGAATTTTACGAATAGTTCCACCACCTAACAAATGTATATATATGTAGCAAGAAAAATCTGAGCAAGCAACCTAGTTCAATAGTTGTTTATACAAAATGTGAAACCGGTAACTGCATACGATTGCTGTCACTTGCGGGCATCAATCCTCCTTTGAAAACTTGCAGATGAGCAGCACTACCACAGATACAAGTTTCTCATAACCTCAAAAATACCAGTCATATATGGTTGGCAGTTGAGATTATGTGAATCCTCCTCGTTGAGCATATATTAATCCAACCACTGAAAGAATTAAAAAATCAGCAGCAGCTAAGAGATCTAGAAGTGCCCTCATCACTTGGCTATTGCTGCATCAACATGAACACTGCAACCATTAGGAGGACAGGAAACATCATCATGGCTGAGCTTGTTCTGTAAGCACTACTTGGGTATATATCAGGAAGTGAGCACTCCTCCCCATTAAAGAACACTTTTGTCGGAAACCCATCTCTACCAGCCACATTAATTCCAGGAGTAAGCTTCTTTGTAAATGAGATCACTGATTGCTGCTTCCCAGGCACCCTAGGATCCTTGTTTGGGTTGGCTCCATCTACTTCTGCCACAAGGTAGTTCAATCCTTCAAGACCCTGCATAAACACCGTATTGTTGACCCCATCCGTTCCCACAGTAGTAGCGTTGAAAGAGTACATTTTTTCAAAACCAGGAACAGCTTTATCCAGTTGTACTGCAGTAAACCAATCAGCAAAAGAAGTTTCGCCCCAGTTGAAGAGTGTAACCCTTGCAGTCCATCCTTTACTGTAGTCTGAGAGTACGTGCCAGTTAATGCTGACCCCACAGTTATCACCACAGGGCATTGGGTTCGGATCTGCTAGGTGTTTAAGCTCAGCCCAAGCTTTTGCCTTGACAGTTCGGTTCTCAAAGGGAACGAGAAGCGACTCTGGTGGAAGAAGCATAGCCGGTGCAGTTGTGCTACAAGTTTGAGCTGTATTTCTAGGGCACCCACATGCACAAGTTTTGCATGGTACAACAGACTCGTTGAAGTAAGCAGAAAATGAAACACAGCATCTAGGGCTTGCTCCCTTGGCCTGTGTAATATTGCACACAACCTGCCAGCTGGCTACTGCAGTTGAATTCACCGGTAAGCCACTTGCATCAGGGAATTGACTAGGACTCACCCGCACAGGAGGACCACATTTGTAATCAGGGTTGAGAGTGCCATTGATTGCCCAGTTTTGTGGTGGTATGATCACAGAGCGGTTGATATTTGGAGGCATTTTATAGACTTCCATCTGGAATGAAGATTTTGACTTGGTTGCATCCATTGTTGTTGGCAAGATAGTACCATTTCGGCAACAATAAGGGATCATACCAAGTTTAGTGTCATTAGTCTTTTCCAGAGGCAGATCAATAATGGTTGGCCTTTTTTCACAACTCAAGACATTGGCAAAGTCTAGATCTGCGTAGTATTGACCTTGTTCGCCAAATATGCATTCAGAAGAATCAACGACAGATGGATAAGCCCCTCTCATCGTATTGATAAACTCTTGTGCCATCCAGTCCCAGCTCAACTTCCAACTATCAAGACGGCCTAGAGAGTTATGGTTGGAGATTGTCACTTGTGCAAAGTAACTTGATCCATACGTCCGGGTCACATCATACATGATTGAAAGATCTCCATTCTGGCGAGGGAGAAACTCTTCATCTGCAGTGATGTTTGTTTTCACCGTAGAGTCTACAATGCAGCAGACTTGCATTTCACTCTTCCCTGAAACAAACATTTTCAGAACAGTGTAAGAGTATGCTAAACTCACCCTAGAGGTGTACTATCATGACGGAATCTGGTTACACTAACAAATTCATCTACACAGAAACAAAAGTTCTAAAGTGATTGTGTAATGATATGAAGGAAACATGAGAACTAACTACTCCCTTCCGAAGCAAAAGCTGAACTTACGCTCGGCACAAAAATTGCCAATCTCCTATTGTAATTATAAACCAAGATTACAAAAGATCTAAGCCAGCAACATTGAGGCAAATTGCATAATATAGATGCGGATACGTCAAATCTCATATAGGATGAAAATATTCAAACAAATATCTCATTATTTTGACGGACCCTAAAATAGACATCGGCCCTTGGTCCTTATCAACTCAATGTTTTGCCTAGAAATATTACAATGACCATAAAAATAGGCCATTTGTTAACAGCTCTCTCTCTCTAAACCAAAATTCAATCAAAACTGTTATATAGAACAAAATATATAAGCATAATCATATACCAATCCAAGAACGTACTTGAAAATAAAAATAGAAATAAAAAAAACACAGAAACAAATCCAAAACTAAATAGAGAGGAGCTGACCTTGCAATGAGGCCTTGGGGCAACGAAAGCCATCATTAGCCAAAGAGATATTGGCCGGCATCGGAACATTCGGCGGCGCCACGCCGAACTGAGTCCCTAACAACTTCACCTGCACCTGCATCTGCGTCAAGTCGCCCGCCGTCTTGATCGCCGTCTTCAGATCGGTCTGCGGGAACCCGGCGAAAACGGTGCCGTTCTCCACACTTCCGGGATACGCACTCCCGTCGGCGAGCACAGCATTGGCAGCAGAGACCAAGTACTCGCCGTGCTGAAACCCTACGAACACCTTCCACGACTTGAGGTCCTCCTCGCCGTTGTTGAGCACAGTCAGCACGGACTCGAACCGGTAGGGCTGCCGCGCCGGAAAGGTGGGGGCGATCTGCTTGCCGTCGGTGTAGGAGTAGGATATGAAGACGCCGTTGCACAAATCGGCGGCCGGCGCCGGGGCATCGGTGGTCTGAGAGAGGGAGAGTGGCAGGGCGGTGTAAATAGTGAGGAAAGCGAGGGTGAAGACGAAGGGCCGGGTCATTGAGGCCATGGTGAGGTTTTGGAATTTTGAAATTGAGAGAGAGAGAGAGAGAGAGAGAGAGAGAGGGAGGGATTTATATGTGTCTGAAATGGAGAGGAGAGAGAAAGAGTGTGGAACGCGTAGTAACAGCTTAGTGGAAGCTGTGATTTTGAAATCGTGGATTTATTCTTTTTTGGTTTATTTTAATTAATTAATATTTTTGATACTATTGCCGTCTCTGATTGATTCAAAATGAGCGTTTGGTTCAAACGTGAAAGCGATAAGCAAGAAATGCTTTCTTTTAAAGAAGCATTCGGCGATTTTTTATTTTCAATGTGGAAAAGCGGCTTTTGTTTCTTGTCTCAACGGAACTCCTTTCCTTCAACTTCCCCTCTATTCCCATTTTGAAATCCGCGTTTGTAAGCTGTCGTGGGGGCCACTAAAGTCAAAGCCATTCAGTCAAACCCTAATTTCAAATTTTTCGGGTTGGGCCAGTGTTGGGTTTGTTATGGATTTGATGTAATTTGGGCCTTCAGCACAGTAACATATTCAAAACTAATTGTGAGTATGCAAAAATCATTGCGTTTCGTATGTATATGGGTCATGTCACTCGTGTGCGTTTGGTTTAATAAGGCTTATGGAAAAAAGTTCAGTATTATGTGATTAAAGCATTTAGTTTCTTCACTAACTTTGTCTGTTGTAATTCCATAGTGTGTAAATGTTCTACTTTTGCTTAGGTTTATGTTCATTTGGGGATGAGGTATGGGAGGATATTAAAATGAGACTTTTGCATAAAATTCTAAATTAATCGGGTGTGACAAAATATATCTTCCAATATCAACATTGAGTCAAAACCAAATTTCGAATTTCCATTTTAGGTCCGTGTTGAGGTTTTATTTTGGATGATCGATCAGCTCAATAACATACCTATAATTCTAAATTTAAGGGGTGAAATAATAAATATCTTCCTAAATCAATATTTGGACTCTTTAATTTGGTAGGGGAGGACTCGACCGTACTAGTACATTGTATCAATGAAAGATTCATTTTGTTCACTAGCATTAGGTTTGTTATAGATTTGATAAATCTTGGGCCTTCAGCCCAATAACATACCCAAATCTAATTGGGCTATTGTGAGCCATAAAGTATGTGCAATGCAAAAGTCATGTGTTTCGTATGTATATTAATGGATCATGCGTGTTTGACTGTTTGGTTTAAAAATGCAATGGAAGATAGTTCACTAACCTATGATTAAAGCATTTACTTTCTCCACATTTTTTATTTGTTGTAGTTTTTTTTTTAAATGAATTTTTTTTAGTTTAATAGTGTGCAAATGTTCTACTTTTGTTTAGGTTATGTTTATAGGATGGGTATGGGAGGATATTAAAATGGGGTTTTTTTTTGTATAATTCTAAATTAAGTAGGTCATGTTTAACTAAATCCCTATTTGTGTGTTTGGCCCACATTCTAGGTTACTTAACCTAGTGGTAATAGGGTTTAATTAGATAATCTCAGAGAATCTTAGAGATTCATATTCAATGTATGATTACCTTTCCTTGTATGATTCTGATTTTATGCATTGTAATCCTCTATATAAAGAGACTCCTATTATCAATGAGAACATACAACAATTTTCTCTCAATTCTTGTTTCCCTACAATACGTTATCAACACGAAGCCCTAACCCTGAAACAAATAGCCAAACCCTGATTCAAGAAGCACAAACTCTAAATCCGAATACAAAACCTTGAAACACTTTCGGCCCCCGCTACACATCTTAAAGCCCTCCTTCCCAGGAATCAAGAACCGACGGCGCCACCTCAAGAACCGGTCGGAAACCTACCGAACCTGCCACCGGAAGCTCCAAACCACCCGCAGCAAATACTCCACCGGTTCACCACCTTTCGGACCTCCAAATTTTTCCAACAGTGGCGCTTCAATCCTAGAATTTGAGAACCGGTAAAATTTTCCCCAGAACCGGCCTAAAAATACGTGAACCGGCCACCTGAGCATCTGCACCCTTGAACCGACAGAAGAAGAAAAAAAGAAACAAGGGAAGCAGCCCAAGTAGCAGAAGAAGAAAGAAAAAAAGGCTGTGGGCCCCAGAAGAAAAGAAGAAGAAAAAAACAAGGGGAAAAGAAGCACACATAGAAGGAGAAGAAAAAAGGGCCCCACGTGGCCCACTTGCTGTCAGTCAAAGGCACAGGAAAAAAAAGGCTTGGGCTCCAAACTCAGATGCAGCCCAGCCCAGAGAAGGAGAAGAACAGGCCCATGGTTGTGCGGCCCACTAAAGAAGAAGAAAAAAAAAAAAAAAAAAGGGACCAACCCAGAAGAAGTCAACTGTCCAACCCATTGGTCAACAACCTCCGGTCAACCGCCGGCGACTTTCCGGCAGTTTTTCGGCGACTTTTTTCGAGCACTTTTTCCAGGCAAAATTTCCTGTGACCTATTTCGAGGTATTTTTTCTAAAAGTTCCCGTTTTTTAGAGTTTTTACATTTAATTTCTCTTCTTTTTCGGGGACTTGCAAGCTCCCTTCTTCTACCCTTCTTTCTTCATCATAGGGGAGACCAAATTAAGCCGAACTGTGGGGGTTCATGCTCACTCCTAGCTTAGAGCTTGTTGAGATCTCTAAACTTAGAGTTTGTAGAGAATTTATGATCGACCACTTACGTCCTTGTTTCGATCTAATCCAATACCTCTTGGAATTTAATTTCTTGGAAACGATTATGCTCAGAAATTTTATATGTTTTCGTGGTAGCCTTTTACGCTCCTAAACTAACCCTTTTTTCTTGTTCTCTTTCAGGATGAGTAACCTGAACAAATTGGACTTCGCTCAATTGGGAACAACTGGCTCTGGATGTCCGCCAGCATCTCAAGGCTGAAAGAATTCTGGATACGATTCTCTAGCCTAGCTAGGACGTGCTAACTGTTGAGCAAGCTCAAGCTTTGGAAGCAAATAAAGCAGCCTTAGAGACAAGTAAAGCGAAAGCCATCATCCTAATGACTCGTCATATGGATGATTCGCTCCAGTATGATTGTATGAATGAATAAGACCCCCGAAGGCTGTGGGTCTCACTCGAAGAATAGTCCATGACTCCCTGCTTCCTGACCTAGAAATGAGATGGCATAGCCTTCGCTTCTGTGGTTTCAAGTCAGTTCTTAACTACAACTCGGAAGTACTTCGCATTAAATTCTTAATGGAATTCTGTGATAAAGAGATCACAGATGTGATGTTGATTGAGAAGACTATCTCTACCTTCCTTGTCTTTGCATTGATGGTTGCTAAGAACTATCGAATCGATGTTACTGTAGGACGGATCACAAGGTTTCATGAGCTTATTGGAGCTATGATGTCGCTGAAAAGTATGACAACATCTTTATGAAGAACTATAATTCGAGATCCGTGGAAACAGAGCATATTCCGGAATCCAATTATAGTTGCGCTCCAAAGAGAGGGCGCCAAGAGCGAAACCCTAATCTTAGGGATATTTCTGGACGTTCTGGTCCATATCAGCGCTCTACTTGGGAAGGTAATCGCCAAAATAGGCGAACACGGAACTGAAGGGTAAATGTGGAAAGAGAGAGGGAGGCAACACCTCTAGCCATATTAGTGGTGCCACCAACACTAAGAGCCATCTAAATGACGCTTTCAAAACGCCTCAATCAATGGAGTCTGAGCAAAGAGATGTATGTTCTCGATGTGGAGTATCTGATCATTGGGCACACATTTGTAGAGCTCGTGAAGAAATTGTCAACGCCTACAAAACATATTGTGAAGCAAGAGAAGCTCACGATGTGGAACAAGAATATCAAGAAGATGATCTAGAGTGAAGGGTTGAAGACTACAAATTTGGCTGGGATCAATAGATCGCCAATTTTGTTTAAGTCTTTATTTTTCCAAGAGATGTAATAGGCAATTGCAATATATTTTTGTAGTAAATGCCAATGGTTTAGTTTTTTTTCAAAGTAGGCTCACCCAAAGTAAGTCTAATGTCTAGGAAGGTTCTGAGATTAGTGGTACTTAAGCGAGCCTTGCTCCACGGACATCTCTCTACTCACCTGGTCACATTTATTTTGGAATTACCGAAAGAAATTAGACGACTACCATTGTTTTGCATTAGCTAGCATTTTGGATTAGATATTCTCTGGTCAAAGAGACAATGATGTAACATCGTTGGCTTATGAATAAAATTTCGAGTTCTTTTCATTATGACTCAATTTTGATTCTAAGCATATTACTTTGTGACTATGATGGCTGGGCCATTGGTATTAATTCAAGGACATGGAATAGCCCAAGTTCCACTTGCCAAATGGCACCTTAATTACTGTCACAGAAACTCTCTACGCTCTTAGGGAAAATTGTACCCTATAGCCAACGGATTCCAAGCGAAAACGCATGTACAAAACGGAAATGAGTTCCTTTGCAATACCTCTGATGATTGCCAACAAAGGCGTATCATAGAGAAGTTTATGTGTCTCTCTAATGGACCCTATGTTACTATTCAAGCTATTAAATCCAATAAAGTTATGAGAGAAGATCTCTTAGATTTAGACACATATTGGCTTTGTCACGACATGATAGGTCATCCTAGTCATGATATGATGATCCATCTACTAAAGACTTCACATGGACATTCTATCTCTCGAGCGAAATGAAGCATGAATCAAAAGTTGATTCCTGGATTAAGTGTGACCGACGCTGCTGCCTAGAGCACCCCCTCCATCCACCACCAGCCTAGGGATGGCGTGGTCCCCATCCATGACGCCATGGATGGTGTCCATCATAGTGATGGCGCCCCAGGTGATGTTGCAATCACCAACTTGCTTCAAATAGCATTTCAGATGCTCAAGCCTAACCAAAATTCTCATTGGTTGCTTCTAAAGCTTCTAGCTCGTTTTACAAAGCCTGTTCCTTAGAGAAATTAGGATCGAGACCTTCCTATGCAAAGGATATAAAAATACTCATTCTGTTCTTACATAGAATCCGTGGGGATTCTGTGGACTAGTTCAACCAACTTGCGGACGTTTAAATATCTCATGATGTTAGTTGACACGCAAACACGCTGGTCACGTGTTGTGTCATTGTCCACTTGTCAATGTTGCTTATGCTACACTCCTAGCGCATATCATACAACAACGGGCTCACTCCCCGAATTATTGTATTTAGTCAATTGGATTTGACATTGCTAGAGAGTTTACATCGAAAACTTTTGATGGTTATTGCATTAGGACTGATGTTGGACATCATATTCCCATGAACACACCCAAATAGTCTCGCGGAAACGACTACAATGGTAGTCCGGACATTAGTAATGCGCACCAATCTCCTTACATCTGCTTGGGGTGATGCAATATCGCATGCAGCTATGCTAATTCGTCTACGACCCACCGCCACTCAATGTACCTCTGCGTTACAGCTAGTGACTGGGTACAAGTATCGTACTTACGCATATTTGAGTGTACCTTTATGTGCCAATTGCACCGCCACAACGCTCTATAATGGGTCCTTACAGTCGAATGGGCAACTCAGTTGGATTTGAGACTCCAACAATCGTCCGCCACTTAATGCCCTTGCTTGGCGATCTCCTTACCG
The DNA here is from genome assembly GCF_002994745.2 of Rosa chinensis. Taxonomy (NCBI): domain Eukaryota; kingdom Viridiplantae; phylum Streptophyta; class Magnoliopsida; order Rosales; family Rosaceae; genus Rosa; species Rosa chinensis. The sequence continues at coordinate 49,774,032 of NC_037091.1, forward strand.
CTAAATTTGCGGATGTCACTTGGATGAGACAGTCTTCCCGTCGTTAGGAGGAGATAAGAACATGAATGTTCAGCAGGAACGACAGGAATTGTTGTGGCATGTCCCCACTATGTCTCATCTCGATCCCTACTAAAGTGACTAAATCACACATCTGCAGCAAATATGCCTGTAAGGAAGTACGTCCCTACGAGAGGACGTAGCGCCACCCTACACGGAGGTAGGCATGGTGCCAACGCCAAAGAGAGTGGCACTCTGGCGTTACAAGTCATGGCCCCAGCTAGGATGCATGGGAGGCCCGTGAGTTTGAAGGATACTTTGGCACATTCCAATTCTTTGATCATCAAGACTCAAAATCCGTCTCGTGAGTATCTTCCGGGTTATGGTTATCATTGGGGGACTCCTCAATGTCAGAACCTATTCCTGAGAATATACAGCTCTATGAAAATTACACTAGTGTACATGAGACATGGGATAGAAACTCCATCATAACTGATGATGTAGTTGCACATTTCGCTGCGCATGAGTTTGTTGAGTCAGATGATATCGAACCACGCTCCGTTGATGAATGAATGCCAACGTAGAGAAATTTGGCCTAAATGGAAAGATGCGATTCAGGTTAAGTTGGATTCTCTAACGAAGAGGAAGGTTTTTGAGCCAGTGATGTCAACACTTCCTAACATAAAACCTATTGACTAATGGGTCTTCGTTAGAAAGCGTGATGAGAAAAAAAAGATGGTAATCTCGCCTTATGGCGCAAGGCTTCTCACAAAACACCCTGGAATCGACTACGATGAGATATATTCTCTCGTAATGGATGTCATTACACTCCACTACCCTGTCAGTTTGGTAGTTTCCAAATAACTGATCATGCAGCTTACAAATATGGTCACTATGTATCGCGCATTGCTATCTCGAGTGTCGTGGTTGGATCAGTGGTTATGACCGAGTGTGTCTCGGTGGGAGAGCTTTGGAACTAGAGGGTGCGTTGGACCTCTCGGGGAGCTGCCTTGTGGGGTGGGTCATCGTTGCAGGTATCGGGAGTGCTTGTTGCCATTGGAGGTGCGTTGTTCTATCAGCAAGGAGCGAAGGGAGTCCTTTTAGCGCTAAATGTTTCAGCTGTCTCGAGAGGGGTCTGATCCAGCTAAACACGGGATGTATTTGTCTGCTACTATTGCTATCGGTCTCGCTTATCTACACAATAGACAAAGGTCAGAGGGAAGACCGGGTGTGCCGGCCTTCAACGCTCCGATGCCTAAGTCAGTATCGTCAAAAGATAATGATAATGGAAAACGATAGTAAACAGTTACCTCTTTGGGTTGTTAGAAATGACCTTAATGTTAGGGCTGGGCACCAAAAACCGAAAACCCGATACCGTACCGAAACCGTCCCGAAAAGTGTTGGGACGGGCCAGGATTAAAATAAAAAATTTCCTGTTTGGGCCCGTCCCGTACCGTCCCGAGAGAAACGGGCCCGGGATCGGTACCAGCCCAAGAAATCCCGTTAGGGCCCGGCCCGTACCGAATTATTACATTAATAAAATCTTGCATTATTTATTCAATGTGGCTGAGTGTAATTGGTCCATGTAGTCAAGTCTAAGGTTTCACATATACTGTACCACACTTGATCTTTCAGCCCTAAACACCTAAACCCGATCTCCCCCATTCTCTCTCATTCAGTCATTCTCTGATTCTCTCCATTATCCCCAATTCTCTATTTCTCTATAGAAACCATAACCCCTCTCCAACATTTCCACTCACACAGATTACACACAACCTCAAAAAAATCCATAATATCAAAACAAACTAAGCCAAATCTAATCCCCTCTATTGAAGAAGAAGAAGAAGAAGAAGAAGCTGCTCAAGCTCTCATCTCGCCATGGCCAACATGATAATGGCCTCCTCCAAAGTCCCAATCTCCTCCTCAGCCCCTTCCCCCGTTTCCAAGCCCAAGCTCGCCGCGTCCAAATCTCCATCCCCAAGCTCACCAAAACTCACCCCCTCTAATCCCTCAAATCCCACTCCCTAATCGCCGCCACCTCCCTCTCCGTCGCCCCGCTGTCCCTTGCCGCCGAGATCGAGAAGGCGGCGCTCTTCGACTTCGACCTGACCCTGCCTATCCAGACCGTCCAGTTCTTGTTCCTCATGGTGGCCCTCGACAAGATCTACTACTCGCCGCTCGGCAAGTTCATGGACATTTGGTCTTTTTTCTTCTTCAGTTTTAGGCTTTTAGCTTTTACTGTTGTTTATACTTCAAATGTGTTTATTGTTTAATACTTCAAAATTTCTTATTTCAGACTTTAAATTTCTTGTTTAAGACCTACTGAACTTATTGTTGAATTCATGAATTGGTTTATGTGTTTATTCATTTATTGAACTTATTTTTGGTCTATTGAACTGGCTATTTGCTTTGTTGCACATTGCATTTGTTTCCTGTCATAATCTGCAATTTGCTGGAATGATTGAGATCTGAAAATTTTGCATAGCTGTTAAGCTTTAAGCGTGGGGAAAACAAAGAAAAAAGGAATCGGGTATCCCGAATTGGGCCCTGTTCCGACCCGATCCCGATCGGTTTCGGTACCTTCGGTACCAACTTTGAAAAAACGTTGTCCCGTCCCGTCCCGTCCCGAATAATATTTTTGGTACCGGGATCGGTATCAGTCAGTAACCGGCCCGTCCCGGCCCGTGCCCAGCCCTACTTAATGTAGTAGGTTTGTGGGAGCTTGGTTCAGTTTCTTTCGGCATGGGACACTCAGGGTTCCCGATATCGCCCCGAGGGATATCAGGACCCTCAGTTGGGAGCTTTCCTTTCTTATGTATTGGTGATACGAGTCGTGTGCTTCCGATACTTATGCCTAGAAGGTATGTGTATAACAACACTCACTACCTGGACCACCTAAGTCCTTTCGAATTGATAATGTTGTGGAGTTTATATAGAAAACATTTGATGACTATTGCATGTCACTGAGGATTGATGTTGAGCATTCAGGTCCTCATGTACATTCCCAAAATGGTCTCGCGGAAGCCGCCATTAAGCGCCTACAAATGACAACTCGGACATTGGTTATGCACATCAATCTCCCTGTTTTCACTTAGGGATATGCATACTGCATGCAACGACGCTAATTGTTTTCATATCTCACTTTCTCTCATATTTTTTTTTCTATCTCCTCACTCCCATATTCGCTACTTGCTCATCATTGTTGTGCAATTTCTCTCTATAAAGCGACATGCGGCACTATAAAATTATATCTAAAAACTTAATAGGATTTGATTAGAAAAATAATTATATAAAAGTATGATGTATTTGAAAAACATAATTGCAAAACACTATATTTGAAAAACATAATGAAAAATAATAAAAAGGGTTTTTGTCCATTTACCCCAATTCTAGTGATTTTTTTCCCACTTACTCCATTAAATTTTTTTAATTCCCTCTTACCCAAAACACTCTAAGGAGGTTTTCTCTAATGCCCCATAAAGTTTCTTTTTATTTTTTTAAAAACTATTTTACCCTCACCCATTTGTTATATAGAGAGGGGGGGGAAGAAAATGGAAGAGAGATAAACCATAGGAGATGTGGCGACCCGGAGACCGGAAGAGAGATAAACCATAGGAGATGTGGCGACCCAGAGACCGGATTACCACAGCGCCGCCTCCCTAAGGAACCCTACACCCGCGACACTTGAAGTAAGTGTTTTGGGCCTAGAATTCCTCAAAGAGACAAGGCTTTTAGGTTGGAAAACAAGAAATCTATAAGCCCGAAATTTTTGGGCTTGTATAGTGGGGTTGGCTCGTAATCACAAGATTACGAACTAGGCGAGGAAGAGGAAAGGAAGGTGGTGTTGTGTTGAGTTTTAGAACCTATGTCAATTTTTAGTTCTTAGCCCAAGTTTGCATTAAGTTCATTGAATGGTAAGTTACGTGAGTCTTCTAGGTCTAGCCCACTAGGACCTAAACTCAAATGGAGGTTCTAACCCTAGGGTTCCACTTTGGTGGTAAGCAATCACACACACATCATCAACCATACATAACGTTACAAAAATTTAACGAAATCAAACAAGCCAAATAGAATAAACTTTAAACAAAACAAATTTTGGCCTCTAAGGATTATCCTCCTTACCCAAGCTTCGACAACAACAGCCTGCAAAACAAACTAAAGTGGGGGTTAGGCTCCTACATCCAGTCATTGCCCATGCCCACCCCCATATCTAAGCTTAAAAACAAGAGTTATCGTTTTGAATAAAAGAAGTAGATAAAAATCGGTTTGCGATTCCACGTGATCATCACCACGTAATTACAATCCCACGGCAATTGATCATCTTTCACACGTCCATCACAACCGTCCATCTAGCCAATCACTTTTCGGAATTCCATAATCACAAGGCTAGAGACAAAGGGGAGATAACAAGGGCATGGTGCACACTGCCCACCACCGGTGGCTTAAGGCGGAACTAACCTCTCCTTACATCCCCATCAATTGCCAACACATCAATCCAATCCACGTAAATTATTTCAAGTTGTAAAAACAGATAATTTCCAAAACATGCAAGAGGCCTCATATAAAACATAGTATATGCAAGAAAAGCATAGATAGAGTTAAAGGCATCCCCTACCTGGAACTCGAGCTTTCTCTTGCATCACTTGGCCTCAATGCAACCTTGTAGCAACCACCACTTCACAAGATCATACCAAGATATCAAGCCTAGACCAAATAAGTGACATTAATCACGATAAACTAGGCTAGCTATTCACTCATATTACTCTCCGAAGAAAACATTTCCTTTAACCTAATTACTAACTAATAACCAGACCATTAGGGCTCTAAGGGAGAGTTGGTTTTTCAGGAAAAAGTAGCAAAAACACCCTTAGAAGACAAGTTGTCAAAAGCTGGAAACAGAGTTTAAGTAGGAACTGTTAAGGGCCAAGGAAGAGTGTCCAAAATACTTGAGGTGATTCTTGGAAAATTTTGGAAAGAAGATGGTTTAACAACCAACTCAATAAGAATGAAATGGTTATAGAATTTTGAGTGAAGCCATGTGAAGAGTAAAGGTTTCAGAAGCTAAAGCAAAACAATGTGCAGGTTTTCTCCAGAAATAACAGCTTCTGTCCACCTATTTCAAAATTGCATAATTAATTCTAAAAAAATGCTTTTAGGGTGATTCAAATTCCGGAACGTTCACATATGTGTTTACCATCTTTCTCCAGAAGGAACTGATCCCAAATTCTCAACGGTTCAGCTCCAGTTTTGAAAGGAATGCAGCTGGGTCAGATTATACTGGAAACTAAAAACTGCAGAAATTGGTTCTTTTGTGTAAAGCTCGTTTGGTACCCAAAATGGCTGGTTAGGTAGACACTAAGACACCTATAGAAAGTATCTAAAGCTTCTAAAGGCTTAAAGTCTCAGTCACCCTTCAATACTATAAGGGGAAGGTCTTGTAGCTCACTAACATGATGTTTTGAAGACATGGTGTTTGGACAACAATAACACAAATAAACTCTATGATCAAGCATGATTTCAATGTTCAAAATAACCATGTTCTAGCACAAATCTAACACACTTAAGAGGCATGTCTAACGCTCCTAATGATCTATAGCTCAAGTTACTTTCTAATACTATATGGGCAGGTGTTGTAGCTCGATGACATAATGCATTGAAACATGATATTTGGACAGCTACAAACAACAAATAACCTTTGAACCAAATACGATTCTAATACTCAAGGTGTAGCCATGACCTAGCAGAATCCCTAGACATTAGAATGGATGAGAAATCAAAATTAAGGCAGCAAGATACCAACAACAGCAGTGATAAGTTCATAATCTTCAAGGATTCGTAATAACAACCAAAAATATATAGAGTTTTATGGAAAAGATGATACTCACCAAAGACTAATCAAAAAGGTGAGTTTTTCTTGAGGGTTTCAACAGGAAAGAGAGCTGAGGGAGCTGATTGGATCGAGTCCAGCCGCAGGCCAAGAAGTTCGCTCAATCTCGAACATGCAAAGTGCAACAGAAACTTCTCAATATGTGGAATACTTGATGGTTCCAGAATCTTACCAAGTGTTTGTATCAGTCTCAAGTAAGATGTGAGGGATTCGGGTGGAGCAAGAGAGGGAATTCAAGCAGAAATCCGGAACAGGCTCGTTTCAGAACAGCTTCCGCTTTCGAGATGTGTACAGGACTCAAATCGACTCCAATGGAGCTGAAATTTTGAGGCTAGATAGAGGATACATAGACGAACAACTTTGGTGAAGAAAGTTTTTTGATCGGAGGTCCCTAATCAGGAGTTTCGAGGCACACAAACACACTGATGTGCCCAGCAAAGATAGAAAGGGCGAGAAGAGGAGAGTGAATGACGTTTTCTGGGCTGGCTTCTCCCTTTTGAAGGTCTGAGATGATGTTCTTGGAGGAGTTGCCGTATGCATGCTGGCAACGTGGAAGGGAGGAGCTGAATGAGGTTCCTTTCTCTCAGCCCAATTCTGACGTGAACAAGGAAAGAGGAAAAGCTCTTTGCGTGTGAAAGAGAAGGCTCAGCTTGGGCAAATAAATTTGGGTAAAAACAAGAAGTTGTAAAAACCAAAGTGATGGGGAAAAATAAAAGTACAATAAGTAAATGCAAGTAGACTCAAATTAAGGTGTTGGCAAGACCAAATAAGGATTGGGCCTCACCAAGCTTGTATTTGGGTAGAAAAATGGCAAAGTAGATTTTTGTCGGAATTTGCTTGAGTTTGAAAAACATAGGGAGTAAATAAATAGTATTTTTATAAAGTCGGAGGGATGGTTGACGAGCAAGTGTCGGGTAAGGCGGGTAGGAATTCAACTAATGGTTAAGAAATAAAGTAAAACAAGAAATCGTAAATGCACACACAAGTATGTTTCAAAATTATGCAAAGATGTTATTATGAGCTACAAGAACCTTATTAGATCAAGAGAGATGTTTGGGTCAAAGGTCAACTAACTTATTGGGATAGGTTCACTAGCATATCCGTCTGTTGGGTGTCCAAAGTAAATTTTGGACTCTAACCTTATGCTATTCTTGGAGCCAAGGCCCAAGCCCAAACTATTTCCAAAAGTCTTTGACCAAACAAAGGTCACGAAAAATTATTCCGTCAAAAAGTGATGTTCGGAATTTCACGGGGTCTATAGGAGACTTCGCCGAAGCCCTGTCACCGGCTGCCAGATTCACGTCACCGGTAGCAGAAATTCGGTCACTGACCGCCACCCACAGGACTTTTCTGAAAACCTCGCCGGAGATCCCAAAAGAGATCGTCGGAGATCTCATAGGTCGCCGAAAAGGTTTATTGCCCCCAAATAGACTTTTATTGTCCCCCAATAGATGAGCAATAAACCTCTATTGCCCCCTAATAGACCTTTATTGGGGGCAATAAAGGTTTATGAAACCTCAACGGAAATCTCCAAAGAGGTTGTTGGAAATCTCATATGGGGCCCAGAGAGGTTTATTGGCCCCCTAAATAAACCTGTATTGCCCCCCAATAGAACTTTCGGTCGCCTGAATGGGAACTAATCTCTCTAAAATTAGACAAATAAAACTTTGATTAAGGAAAAAAACAAGAAGATTACATCAATTTAAAATATTTTTGTCCCCCAATAGATCTCTATTGCCCCATAATAAAACTTTTCTTTTGCTTATTTCTTTCTTTTTGGGCCTTCTGCCGCTATTACCCAAAAAAAAAAATCTTTCTTTCTGGGCCTTCTTCCCCATTACACAAAAAAAAAATGGAGATGAGGCCTGAGCTGAGGTCCTTGCCAGATCGAGTTTTGCAAAACGATGGCGGCTAATGGTTTTGTGTCGTGGATGAGGCCGATCTGAGCATCAATGACGATTGGTGGTTCTGCAAAATGATCATCAATGAGGCCAGGAGCGATGTCGAGAATCGCCTTCAGGTTATTCAATCGTTTTCCGGACATTTAGTACCCTCCTGCATCAGAGCCTCTGTCTTGGAGCAAGCCGGGCTCTGAGGTGTCTGGTTCAGAATTTGGGGATGTGTCGGGTTTGAGTTTATCACCGGCTCCCAGTCGTCCGGATGCAGAAGAAGGCACCGGTGCAGCTTCTCGAAGTCGCTATCAACAACTTTCGTCGCCGGTGAGAATTTCGTCGACGAAGAAGATTGGACAAAGAAAGCCGGCATGTGGGGAGAGAGAGAGAGAGAGAGAGAGAGGCAGTGGAGGTGGAAGTGGAAGTAATTGTTTAATTGAGTTGAGGGAAAAATGGTCATTTTATGTTAATTTTGGTAGGTCGGAATAAAAATCTATTGTTAGAGTAAGTGTGATAATTTTTGCTCAATTCTGTGCTTTCGGTCAAGGACCCTAATAAAAATACATGGCATTTAAACTTATAGCCTCAAAATTATAACTCTTACTATTTGCATAAATAGTGATTAATTAGGGGTAACATTTGGCCTGGATCTATGTTAACCCCAAGAGCTGGAGATAACCTTACTAACTAAATTTGTTGTCTGAAATTAACACATGCAAGAGAGTAACAATACTTACACCAACGATCGAAATGTTGTCAAAAGAAATGTATCCTAAACATGGTTGGGAGTAGCTCGAATCGGCTTGATGTCCAATGCTCCTAAACGTAAATCAGTACATGCTTGGGATACGACCCTCAAATTTTAGGTCAAATGAGACACATGTAACTTATCAAAGAGATGATTCAGAGCACCGACGTGCACTTGCAGTGCATAGAATAATTTCTAAACTTTTATCATCATAAAGTTTAAATTGTTCAACAGAAAATGTGAATGATAAATTTCTCGATCAAAGATAGAAGCACAATCATGTTGGTAAGATGCCATGGCGGCATGGCGGGTAGAAGAATAAAGTGCCCTAAAACTGTCCTCACAGGAATCATAAGCGACCCAGAATATAAATTTATCCTCATTGAGAGAACAATGCCTACCACACAAGTCACACAAGTGCCTCACATATCACGGTCCCCAATTTTTGTTTGAAAGCAGTGACTGATGCCCATGCATATATGTCTGTATTAATGAATATATATAGTTTGTGTGTGTGTGTGTGTGTAATCCGTGATCCTCATTAAGCACAATGTCAAGGTCGACGTATGGGCCATTTGATTAGTGGAAAGAGAGGGACAGAAACAAAGATTTGCATAGTGTCTGTTTTTTAGCAAAAAAAGGTGATCGAGTCCGACTGGAACAAGTCTTAATCTATCCTATTCTTGTTCATCAGTTGGCTTACAGCAAAAACTCAATTTCTATATCTCTCAGATCTGATAATATCTGTCAGTATGTCCTACGTAATTAAGGTCATGTACATATTAAAAATTACTGTACTCTGCAATAACACACTGGTTTTTCACTGTTTAGCCTAGGATGTAAGAACATGTAAATCAGTTTTTGGATATTGAGTTTTAGATTTGGCATCATTCTTCAAAGAACCTAAACCTTGAAAAGATCTTATTTTTGTTTTTTGGACAGTTAGAAAATGTTACGAAACAAATAATGATTTTATGACTCATGAGGTGTAGAGTATCTGTACATTGTAGAAACTCGCGATCGATCTGCCTTAAACACCAAGAAAGTGAAAAAGAAGCAAAGTGATGAGGATGATGAGTAAAGTCCAAGATTTTAACAATTTTGTATATATTTGGAACTAATTTTTGATTTGAAATTAACTGTCAAATTATCTTTTGATGTTTCACCTTTAGGAAAAAAAAAAAAAAAATCTGAAGCGGTGGATGCTTTAGCAGTTTAGCTGTAAAAGCTACCATATCTCAGCTAACATTCATCCGTTCATGTTGATGATATTCTCCACATTCAAGTACCAACTTTAAACCCTAAATAGTTATTACTCATGTAATGATGATGGTTTTGATCTAATGTCGAAATAAAATTAAAGGAGTAAAAAGGACCGACAGCTTTTAATGATGGATCTTTTAGCTAGAGAGTTCGTACAATTTATAATCCTAAATTCCTAATGGCCTTGGGCTGAAAACAGTTATCTGGTAAAGAAGATGGCATGCATAATGCATTAATAATTGTATCGTCACAACTCACTAACCAGAAGATAGTAGAATCATTCTCCACAATTGTGAGCGAGTTGTGGTGACCACTCAAACAGCCTGGAAAGCTTAGCTAGGCCATATATATAATTCTTAAGGATTAAGCCTAAGGCTTAAGGTGGTGATCACTGTTCTCAAACACAGACTAATTTGAGCTCAAGTTCTTATGTATGTACTTAATTTTGGGTAGTTGGCACAAAATGGAAAGATATTCCTCCATCTCACATCGATCAAAGGTTTGAATTAGCAATAAGTTTGTATGTTTTTATATATAATCTGCATGCAGAATCAGGTTCCTTCTGCTTCTTTATTTCTGTGCCATTCTTTGCCTGCCCCGTGAAAAATGCACGAATTGCTCTTTAGCCATGTGACACTTCACTATCTTAATTCGGGGTATTACATGAGTCCGCCCAATTTTGACCCTTTTTTTTTTAAATATATTTATTTAGCTGTATCAGGGATTGGCTGGGCCGGACAAGTTTTGGTTTAATTGGTCGGTTATTGGCCGGAACGGACCCAAGAGTGTAGTAAACCATATACTCAAATTTGCCGGAACGGACCCAAGTGTGTAGTAAACTACAAATTAACTCAAATTATTTTATCATTGCTGTAATCCAAGACTTAATTTTGAACAATCAACAAAGCGTTATGTTTTAAAGCGAAAGAATAACAAATATGTAAAGCGTTATGTTCGGATTTGGTTAAAATTTTCAGTCGAGATGGATATTTATCAGCCGGAACTGTATCCCATTTTATCGTTTACTGATCTGTAAGACAAATTCACAATATCCTGGTAGATATGACAAGATATCTGCACAAACATATGATGTGTCTAGTTAAAGAAGTTCACAAGGTCGATCAGAAGCCATGAAATTTAATACATTTTCGAAGCCAAAAGAGCAGAATCTTTTATTTGATGCCAGCTGGGCCATCTCTTGGAGCTCTTTAACAACTAATTCCTCCCACACTTGTTTCTGTTTTTCCAGATACTAATCCTAATTAATAGTATAATGTTGACAGTTTTCTTTCATCATATAAAACTAGTAAACGCACCAAGAAATTATACAGAGTCTCAGTTTTTTCTATTTTGTTCTCCATCCCAGAAAACAAAGAGCTCGATCGATCGAGAAGGCCAGTCAAGTAGTTTTACTATGAGTTCATACATGGCCATGCACCACGTGGAAGTTGCGTCTTACTTACGTCTACAATGCCGGCCAATTCTATCCGTCCACGTATGAACATCTGTTTACAAGTCAAGCCCTACAACCATGACTGCGACTTTTCACCGTTAATTGTCACGCCTTTTAGGTTTTTAACACTAATCACTAGCTAGCAGCCACTAATCAACTCCTACCAAGTATTACCATTTTATTCTAAACTTAACCCTTACTTAGTAAAGAGTGGAGTTCAATGACACCGCCCTATTATGAGGTTTTAGTAGGTTTGAAAATTTTCAACGACATCTTTACTTTACGGATATATACGTTGCGGGATTAGTCCTAATTAGCTATATCCGTTGGCGGGATTTTTTTATTAGTTTTCAACTTCTAATTTGAAAAGCACCCGAGAGCCTCACACTAGAGTATATTAGAAAATACAATACTCTTTGAAGAAAATATTACGATTTATCTAAATAAACACTGTCTATATAAATTAATAAAAAAAATTCATAACAAAGATATAAATGATTCATTTTCTTTTTAAGAACATCTTGAATAATATCTAATATATAGTTCATCGACCAAAACATACTCCTCAACTAAATCACTAACAAAGTGCAAGATTGTCTTCAAAGAAAGAGAAATACATAAACGATCCATTTCCTAACCGGATGAGTTGAGTTACTATCGTCATACAACGCTAGCCACTTGGTATAAAATTGGTTATCCTTGACATATTGCATGTAGGCATTTACGCTACACTAGTACACTTGATCTCAAGTGCCACCTTCTACCGTCACACCCACGTCACGTACATCCTAAGATTAGGGCGAAATAAAGGGACTACCATACCCCAGATAACTCTAAAACATGAAAATGCACTCCATCAAGAGCAAAAGCCAAGTAGCTCGACCTCAAAATCTGGACAAAAAAAAAAAAAAACAAGAATTTCCCTAGATCTAACTAAATGTGTTCCAGTAAGTAAGCAATACAAAGCGTGGCTCCCTTTCTGTGCAAAGTAAATACGCGTCGGTTGGTGTCATCTTTTTCGACCCTTTAACTCTTTAAGGCTTTAAGCTACCAGAGCTAAGCTACCTCCTCCTTTCTGCTTTATACTTTAATCTTTCACCCTTATTTAACTCGTTCCTTGAATTTTCAGAACCAGAGACAAGTCATCACCATACTTACCCTCTCACCCTCTCACTCTCCACTCTATTCTTTTCTCCACCCCACTCGTAGTGGAATATTTATACCTCATAACCAACAAACCTAATCCTCTCATCCTCCTCCTCATCCTTCTATTTTCTTCTTTGAGGTCTCTCTGATCTCAAACCACCTTCTAAAAATGGAAAGAGTTCGAAGATTCTCACTTCTTGGTCTCATTTCGTTCCTAGTCATGATCTCCACTCCAACTGTGTCGTCGTCGCGAGCTTCTAAGCCGGAGACAACCTCAAAGGACCAGATCGAATGCACAATGTGCGCCGCATGCGAAAACCCATGCTACCAAGTCCCGTCGCCGCCGCCACCTTCGCCTCCTCCACCGTCAAAGCCTCCACCATCTTCCTCATCCTCACCCATCTGCCCACCTCCTCCGGCACAACCTAGCTCCGGCACCACCTACAACTCTCCCCCGCCGCCTTCCCAGCCCATTTACACTTACTACCCGCCGCCGGCCGGAGGAGGTGGAGGAGGTGCGTTTTATCCTCCGCCGAATGGCCAGAACTACCCGGGGCCGCCGCCGCCGAACCCAATTGTGCCCTACTTCCCGTTTTACTATCACACCCCTCCTCCCGGGTCTATATCATCCAGCTCAGTTCAGCTCACTAGCTACTCAATAATAATTTACAGTTTCATTAGTGTTGCTCTGTTTTCTCGTCTGTTTTGACGGAAAAGGAGAGAGAAAAATGGTTCAAACTTAATAATGAAGTAGCCTCGCAGATCTACAAATGTGCAGAGTGAGAGAGAAGATCCAAAGTGATGGTGCTGATGAGTTCTTGATCTTGCAGAAGAGTGAAGAAGAGGAAACAGAGGACTTTGCATTTCCGGAAATGCCCTCGTGCAACAGTGAACAAAAGTTTCTGTGCAGTGTTTACTGGAAATTTGAGCTTCTTTCCATTGCAGAAGGAAAGTAATCTCTAATCTATCTCTCTCTCTCTCTCTAAATTTCTCAGACCTCTGTATCATGATGTAGGGTGTAGGGTTGAACTGTAATTTTGATGACAATGTGTATCTATTAATTGCTATTTCTTCGTTAATATATATGATATGATGATCAAATTAATTAAGAAGAAATTTACTGTACTCGATCATTTTTGACTTTTTGTTGATGATAATATTATTGATGGGATTCATCGATTAAGAAAGTTCCAACTACTTGCTCTACTGTGGAATCATGGGAGATAAATGAACAAGTAATAAACAAAACATAGGCTCTTTCGAGGACCCATATCTAATTGATGGCCACCTACAAGACCCAACTGTAATTTTCTCCATTGTACAAGTCATAATTATTATTAGCTTCTTATCTTTGTGACAAGGATATATGCCATCCTTTGATGTAGGGCCTTTAACGTTTGCATGAAATTATTCGTTTGTTGGTCAAGATTGGTATCATGTTATCTTGTTTTGATTTGCTGGATTAAAGATCAAAATCTTACACCGATCCAATTGTCTTTTTGGATGGTAAGTATTATGTTTTAACAACTAGAACTCACTGCTATGTTAAAGTTTGTGGCGAGCGGTTGTGTCACGTAACGCCTCTAATTCACTGATAAGAATCTCGTAGATCAATATACCATATTAATAATATCTTTTCATTACAAACATAATGAAAATACTTTTGATGCCTAATGTATCATATGATCAGTGAATCACACATGTCGCATGTCACGGATATATGTTCCCAGAGAAAACTCCTCGCATTTGCGGGCCAAATCGGCAAGATCCTAACCTTTTTTTTTATGACAAGGAAGATCCTAACCTCTGACAAGATTCAAAACTGAATACATGAATAACTAATGACGAGTCACGATGACTCATAGGCCATAGCTACTGTGTCAACCAAATTATGAGAGGCACATACTTCTGGTGGTAGAGATGGATCGAAGGGAATGGAAAGTGTTTGGCAGCACAGAGTTTGGCACTGTGCGTGCTTTTGATGAATGATGTGGTGTGCCATAGTCCATCGAGTGATTGATAGAGTCGTCCTTTTTCATATAATTCCATATCCGACCATGTGCAAAAAGTTGCATCATGCATTATGCTTTTGCCTAAGCTATAACAAAGAATGGGAATCACAAAGTTCCATGTTTTCTTTAATTTCCTTACCCTAATTCAGTGGGAACACCATAAGATCCACCGACCACGTTAGCTTACATTGGCCCTTGTATAGGGTCATTAGCGTGTATGATTTACCCTTTTTGTTGGTGAAATAGAAAGTTCTGACCCTAAAAAAAGGCTAAAAAGAAAATGAAAATAATAAGATAGATGACAAGGCAGAAATGAACAAAGTCAGCAAAGCTTGGATTGGCAATGCGGTGGCAGCAAGCTAGAGGACGAAAAGAGTTTTATACCAACTTGAACCGATGGCTCTCCTGTGAGAGCATTCAACGTGGCATGTTCGTCTTATCAGTTACACATTCATTTTTATCTTAACAATGTTTACCTGTAGTTTAACTCTAAGGCTGTGTTTGATAAAAGGCTGTGTTTGATAAAATAGATGAGATCAGATTAAGATTTCAAACTGTATTAGACTAGACTAGATTGGATAGAAAATTACCAATCTTACGTGTGTATAACAAGATTGGTAATTGGATAACTAAAAGATTTTACAAAAAAAAAAAAAAAAAGCGATTGAGTTGAGTCTACTAAAAAATGGACTTGTCATCTTCATCTTCCACCGCTTCAACCTCCACTTTCAACCTAACCATGGCCGCCTCCCTCATGGCAGTTTTCGCCTTCTACATATACAAACACAGCGTCGACCAAGTCCTCAACCGCCTCATCGAGATCCACCGCAAGCCGCCGTTTCGCTTCACCACCGAAGAGGACGACGATGAAGAAGACGATCAACAGCAGCATCAAGGGTTTGGTTCGGACCGTGAGATCGTAATTGATCAGAAAACAATGTCATCCCGGTTCTTAGATGAGAAATTGCTGCCTACTGCGGATATGAGAAGTGGTGGTTTGATCGAGAAGGAGGTCAAGTATTCTTCTTCAAAGGATGATGATGAAGGCTCGGTATTGGGTAGGTAGCGTTTTTCAGCTATTTGGTCATATCCAGATGGATAAGACTTATCTTACCTTTGCAAGAGAATTTGATATCAAGGTCTGACATGATAAAAATGATTAAGTTACTCGATATCCAGTCATCCAAACACAGGTCCTCATTAGATTGGAGATAATGTGGGTTGGCAATATGGTTTAGTGGCAATTTGGTTTAGTTGCAATTGTAATCACTCAAGTTAAGTTGTTGGAGACTAAATATCTCACGTTAGAAAAGTAACAACAGATATATAACTTATAAGTGAGCGGATCAAATTCAATGGTACCGAGGTCTTTTGTGATTAAAATTCAATATCTAATAAGTGGTTAAGTTTTGTCAATATCAGTACAATAGTAGACCATGGGCCACTCTAGTTGCTGTTTAACACAAGTTTTATTCTTACTAACTCTAAAAGGCCAATCTTGTTGGTGTTACTGGAACTTGGTTAGTAGGACACTCATGGGCTGAGATAGCCTGCAAATTCAAGCATTAGCCAATAATCTTTGCAGTTTTGGCAAGTCTTGATTTACCAGTTGCACGAGTTGTGAGACCGATTCGTGTGACCGTGGTCTGCTTTCTTTTGACTGTAATGTATATCAACTCCAAAATTGCTTAAAGATGCAGAATTGGAAAGAGATAATCATCATCGATCAAAGAAAACACTATCAATTCAAAATATGAGAAAATAAAAATACCATTCCTTTATTACAAATCTATACCGCATTTACTTTCATTGGACGGTCAGACAAATGTTGGATCGGCCGGCCAGACCAGAGGGGGTTTTAGGGTTCAATATGAAAAATTTGTTAGTGAATCGCGGCAAGTCAGCAAAGTCCGGCTGCTTCGGTAGTTACCGTCTTAACGATATAAGAAAAGAGGCGAAAGCAAACGACGCTCTGTGCCTCCGGGACAAATTTGATGAGGGCTGCCTGAAACAATGAGCTGGAAAGCACCCACAGTATTGCGTAATGGGCTTTTGGTAGTGGGGTCCATGTCAAGTTGGCAATTGGTATTGGCATGGTATCCGAGGTACACGCACTCCAAGTGCATGAGGATTTCTCCCAAAGTCCCATCCCATTCTATGGTTTTGGGTCCCAGCACCAATCAAATCCAATTCCACAGTCAGTTTCTGGGCCGAGCTTTCTGGACTTTTAATCATCATCATCATGGGTCAGGCCCATCTCTTTAATCATCATGAAACAGTTTGAGTCTGGTCTTAGGCATTTACGCTGTGCACACCAACACCATGAAACCATAGAGGACTATTAGAGGCTCAAGAACCCTACCTAGGGCATATTTACTTGTACCAGATCATTTGGTGGGGTGCGCCAAATCCTATTGTAGTGCAACACAAGGATGACGCGTATGAATTTTTTTTTTTTTTTTTTTGAAATGAAGCTATGAATCTTAGTATCAAGCTATTTTGGTGGACATAAGGATGACACGTATGAATCCTAGTAGCAAACTACTTTGGTGGACTAATCCCTTAAAAAGATTTATTTAATATCAAGCGAGTTATTGACCTACGTATCTAGATATTAAGAATAGATACTGCACCTGATCTTAGCTAAGAGGCTGAGAAAGTCATGATTATTTCAATATCGAACCACCTATATTATACCAAACTTTCTTCTCCCATTTCTTTCGATGTAACAATGTGAGAGTCTCGATGGTTTTCCACTTTTCCTTGTTTTCTTTCCACCGCAGGCACATCTCAAACCTCTCCACAATATCAGACACAAGAAATAGAACTGCCTAAGATCGAGATTGCGGGATCGATTGGTCAGATCACCGAGTCTTGGTGATTTCATCTGGTCATTATACTTAATGAGTTTCCATCATCAATGAGTTCGAACGGGGCTTAGTATAAATGTCACAAAATCAAAACGTCTCCTGCCATGAGCCCATTAATGATTTTCAATGTTAAAAACAGTTAACGAATTGCATTAGTGAAGAACACAAAAACTAAGATTAATGTATTTGTTTTCTTTTAAATCTTTTTAGTTGTGTATGGTACTATTGACACCATGGCAACAATAACAACCTAAAGAGTCAAGATTTGAGATCGAGTACCAACTAGCAAAGTACTCAAAAACAGCATTCAATTTTCAGAAGGAACAAGAAAACATAATCTGATTAGAATATTATCAACTATTAGCGTTTAAGGTTCTTTCTTCTTTTAATTTAGCTAACTACAAAATGGGGTTTCAAGTTTCATAAAACCTTAGAGATTAGAGGCTCTCAAGATGGGTGCTCCGTGCTCTTATTGGAAGAACTATAGAGATTAGAGGCTCAAGAACTCTAGCTGGGGCTTATTACTTGTACTAGATTTGGTAGGGTGCGCCAAACCCTGTTATAGAGCAACACAAGGATGATGTGCATGAGTCCTAGTAGCAAGCTACTTTGGTGGACTCAACTTTCTTCTCCTACTTCTTTCGGCCTAACAATGTGTGGGAGTCTTGAAGAGTTGAAGGTTTTCCTTGTTTTCCTTGAGTTTCACCGCGGGTACATCTCAAACCTCTCCACGGCCCAAGTATCGTCATCAAAAACCAGAAATAGAACTGCATATGATCGAGAATCTGGGATTGATTGATTAGATCAACAAGTCCTCTTTGCGGCTTCATCTGTATATACCATGGGGAATTATATATTAGTTTTTTCTTTCATTTTTCTAGTTGTGTATGGTACCATCTAAAGATTTTTATGGCCAACAATAACAACCTAAAGATTTTTTTTTGGCAAGAATAACAACCTTGAGATTTGAGATACCATCTAGCAAGCAGCAAAGTACTCAGAAACAGCATTGTTTTTTTAGAAGGAACAAGAAAACATAATCGGATTAGAATACTATCACTAGTTCTATTGCGCTTAGCTTTTAAGGTCTTTTCTTTTAATTTAGCTAACTACAAAATGGGGTTTCTAGTTTCAACATTCCACTATGCTTCTTTGACATGTTAGTCTTCTACATCCATGACATAAAGTCAGAAAACAAGGAGATAATAGAGTTGGTGAACTTGAAGAAATTAAAAACAAACACACCATACTAAGAGAGCAAGGTCTTAATGCACACCCAAATAGCTCATGAGAAATAGTGACATACACTAAATGCACCAAAAGCTAGTTGGTCTAGCATTTAGAGAGCATATGCATTAAGACCTGCTCTTAGTATGGTGTATTAGGTTTGAATCTTCCTCATAGATGAAGAACTATATAATATTTATGGTCAAAATGCACCATAACCTTTCCCTCCATTCCAAGATTGCATGCTAACATATTGATTTTACTAATATTTACTAATAAAAAATAAATAAAATATTGATTTTACTAATTACATACTAAATTTTCTCATCCTGCCGATATATAGCCTCATCTTCTCCAATTTAATATATGTTCATTCGATTCTATCACTAAATACTCATTTACATTCAACATGAATAGAATGTCAAAAGAAAAAAGTGCGTGCAGCCATTTACCGATAGAAATGGACGGAAAATCTATTAAATCGTGTAGATAGATAGATATATTTGCAAGAGTAAGAAAAATTAGTGTGCAATTGGATATAACTAATAAGTTAATGTATAGGATAAATATTAGAAACATATTGTGGTATTTCAGTCAATAAGCCAATAGATATTTATAGTTGGGTGGGCGCGGGTCGGGTCGGACCGATTTTGGGCCAAAAACCGCATCCGACCCATATTCTTCGGTGGGCTGAATATTAGGACCGAAAACTGAATGTTAATGGACTGGGCGGAAAAATTCGGGTGACCCGAACTTTCAAGTCGACTCGATTTGGTTTGGGTTGATCGGCATCGTCGCTCATCTTCGTTGGTCGTCAGTCATCGTCGTTGGTAGGCGGTGTTATGCAGAATTACAGATTGAAGGTTGAAGGGTCCGACTTGGCGTTGTGCAGATCGAAGGCGTTGGTAGGCTGAGGATTGAGCACGGTGTCAAAGGTGTTGGTAGGTAGCGTTGGTCGGCGGCTGTGAGAGACTGAGAGAGTGGTTGGTCGAGAGAGATGAGAGGAGAAATGAGAAGCTGAGTTAGAGTCGCGGAGAGATGAGGAGATTTTTAGGGATTGTGTATGATTTTCAAGAGAGTAGAGAGAGCGAGGGGGGGGGGGGGGGGGGGGAGAGAAAGAGAGAGAGAGGGAGGAGAAAACGGCTTGATTAGAATGAATGAGAGTCTGAGAGTGGGTGTAAATTAAATGTTTTTATGATCAGGTAAGGTCAAGTTCACATGAAACCAATCAGAAGTTGACACCTATTAAAAATTAAATGAAAATTAATATTTTACATAAGTTCGGCTCGTTCGGTTTATTTTGGTCGGTTCAGACCCGATTCGGTCCAGTTTGATGCATTTTTCTTCACTGTTTTTTCCAGTTCGGTAACCGAAACCCTTTTTCCTGCCCGGTTACGCCGGTTTTCTGCTCCCAGTTCGGTTTCTGCCCACCCCCTAATTTATACAGGAATGTTCAACATATGGACTAGAGGATTGACGTTGTTTACTCCCAAACTCGATGTCTAATTCAACCATTAATCGGTTATACTCGTTGATTAAATTAAGAGTTCAACGGTGAAGAGCGTTATAGAATTTTCTATATACTAAGATTCCATTTTTGTAAACATGGAGTAGCTGGGGTTGGATAGTTTGATTTGGGTCATATATCTTCATTGATAAGTAGGGGGCCAATGGCCATAAAAGCTTGTGATACTTGTGAAGCAACAGTAAATTCCACACATGTGGTGGTGACGGCGCCATTACTAGAGCTTATATTAGACGTAGCAGCCTTTTGTGATAGCTAGGGTGGCTCAACAATGTACTCACTACCGAACACGAAAGCTAACAAGTAAATAGGTATTATGACCGTAATCCTCAGCCTTTGATTTCCTGCCATTTTATCAAGCTTAACTATCATTATGATCTAAGGCCTAGTCTTGTACTCTTGTTCATCACATCATAATCATGAGGAAATCTAAGATTGAATGCATGGCACTAGCACTATTCTGTCTTGGATTTCTTCACTACATTTGTACATGAGATTTCATTATATATTTAGACATGAAGGGTAAGTACAAACCAGATTTTATTGATTAACTCGATCCGATACAAAGAGAATTTAATTGATAACCAATAACAAGTACGCTTAAAAATTATTAAAAATTAGAATTATCGTTTTAGAATCCCTCACTAACAAATAAAGGAAAACACTAAAAAAAACAATAAACTCTAAAAAAAAATTAATAACGAAAAAAATATAAATGACAGATTTACAGTGTTCAACATAATAAGAAAGACAACTCGTGATTCATGTTAGACATAAAACTTGACAGCTATGCTAAAATGATTGGTTTGGTTTTTAAGATTGATTTTGGACATGGTCTGATTCTTGGTTTAGCTGAAATGATGCAGACAATTACAGACAAAAAAATTGATTCTATTTCAACCTCAGACTTGGCCAAACCATGTTTTTCCTAATTTTCCCCCCCAAAGTTCAAACCAATAGATCTGCCATCATGATGGAATATCCTCACCAAGTCAACAGTCAAGACTTGCTAAAAATGCTGAAATCTTTTGAATTTCCCTCTATGGATACAACATTTAAAGCTGCAAAACTTGCAGGACTAAACCTTTTTGTCCATCCAATTTTAACCCTCTTCTACTGTGTTCTGAACCAAATCCACAAAACAAATCATTCCCTCAAGAGATTTACTTTCCACTCCCCACACATGAAATTTCACTTTCCCTCTTCAATTATCTTTCAAAGTTCAAACTCATAGTCGTAGTGAGGTACAAACAAAGAGCAAAACATTGTCAGGCTCCTAGGGCTAGAGATAGGCTTTTCTTTGTGCCCTATTCTGTGTGATAGGGTTCGGTAATTTGGTAAATCAGCCTTGGAAAGGTAAATGAGTAACAAAAGAAATCTAGCACACAAGAACATCCACATAGAAGATGAGAGAAACAACAATTCACATCAAATACTAGTAGCATTTAGAATTAATGTCAGCCAAAAATAGGGCATTACACTTGCTCAGTTACTCTCCAAAAACCCCAAGATTAATTACTACTACTTCTTAGTAGACAAAAATAAAGAACAAAGTAAATTTCACTAATGAAAGAAGTTACACTCAAGAAACAGATAAGGTTAGAATTGCAATTTTGCCTACAAACTATTTTAATCTCATTATTTATCATTCGCTTCTTCTTCTTCTTCTTCTTTCTTCTTCGGCTAAGCAGATACAGAGCCATAAGAAAGAGCCATCAGTAGCACAGCCGCTTGTTCTTCTTCGCCCAACTTCCTCCGCTGCCTCTCCACCGTCGATCTCTGCATCAACACCTCTCTTCCCAGAGCCAATAGCCTCTGTTTCAAGCCGTCTCCGAGCTGCTTGTTGCTACTGCTCTTTTTCCCCTTTCGATTTTCATCTGCGCTGCCGCTACCGCCGCCGCCAGCCCCGCTTTTGTTTATGCCCAAAATGGCCCTCCTCTTCTTCCGGCTTCTGATCCCGCACGCATTGCATAGCGACTGTAAACACAAACAGAGATCACAGATCAGAAACCCAGAAACAAATTTTGAAAAAATAATTAGGGTTTTTTTGGGGGGTGAGAGTCACCTTAGGCCCGGCTGGACCGCCTCTCCACAAAGGGGTTTTGGAGGTGCCGCAATCGAAGCATGTCCTCTTCTGGCCTTCTTCCGATGAGCCTTCATTTGGGTGTTTGATGACGTTCATGTCCTCCGACTCTGATCCCTGCACAAACACACACAACCGATCCGATCAGCAACTATTCAGATCAAACCCACAAGACTGAGATCACAAAAGGAAAGCTCTGTACCTGATCACTCAGCTTATCGCACGGATCCAACATTTTGCGTAACTATTTCGAAGATCTAAGACGGACCCAGATGAGAAAAACGAGTGAATCGTACTGGGTATCCACTAATTTGATCCAACTACAACAAAGGGCGGCGCAACTCGGAGCAAAACCCTAGTTGTGGTACACCCAGAAAACAGAGCAAGAAATCTAGATCGATCAGCTGCTAGCTTTGATTTGGTTGAAGGGCTGAAGCGAGATAACAAATCAAAGTGATTAGGAGCTAAGGTGATCAGAACCAAACAGGAATCAGGGAAATGATTGAGAAAAAACAGAGAGTTGGGTGTGATCAAACGAATCAAAATGAGCTAGTGTGAGGATCAAGATGAGGATAGATAGATATATATGAAAGCTAAAGCGGTGGGAAAGAGAGATAGGGCAACAGTGAGAGAGGGAGTGATGAGAAAGATGGGACGAGAAGGAAAGAGAGGGGGGGAGGCTTAAAAATGAGGAATCAAACCGACACAGAAGCAATAACCAGCCGCAGCAGATCTAAAAATTGCCTCTCTTTATATAAATGGGATGCGAAACCCTAGCCCTGGGAGTTGGGAAATGACGGGAATGGCCCTGCTTACAGAAAACACCACAATTTGATCCAACCCGCCAAAAGGGGGTTTGGCGGAATCAACAAAAAGGGCGCCATATCTGAAATGGGGGATTTGTCTCTGTTTGTGAATTTTTCAATTCGTTTTCAAATTTTTTTTTTTTCAAGGGAGGAAATATAATTCCAATATAATTATGGAATGATTAATTGGGGTGGTGATGGAAATCAGAGAAGGACAGGAAAAAGAGGGATGGAGGGGTGAGTCAGAGATTGTTGCTTCCTGCCCCGTTTGATAGGTCAAACCCACTCTGCCCCTCTCACCCCGCCTTGTCATCACTTTTGGGAATTTGGGGGCAAAAACATGTTTTCAGTTGGCGGCAAAACCAAATTTCACTTCCATTTTCATTATCCTGTTTAAGATTTGGTGTATTTTCCGGATATTGTTAAGCACCATACTCCCAACCCAACAGAAAGCAAAAAAAAAAAAATCTTGGGATGCCTCCAATGGTCGATCTTAATGCTCAATTTTGGGTTGGTTGAGGTGTAATATTATCATCGTTAATATAATTATGAATCAATTTACGTTATAAATGACATGACTTGACATGTCAACGAACTGCAAAAACAGGCATAATGTTCATTCTTGCTCATGCGGGCTTGGTGAAATAAAAATTGAGCCAATTAACTAGTGAGAAAAAAATAATTGAAAAAGAAGAAGAAGTTAACATATATACCTGCAAAATGGTTTTGACCTTTTGATACAAGATGATGTCATAACTATACGACATGAATATACTACAAAATCGGGTGCGTTACGGTTGAGTGAAAATGAGACGGCACAGTATGATAGTCGAACGGACAATTTAATCTAAATTTGTTATATGCGGGGTCAATAAATCAAATATTGAGTGGACATCAATAACTTTCAAAGAATACTCTCCCTTTTTTTTTTCGAAAAGTTGAAACCCAATCAAACTGGGAGGCACATTCACACGTCCAAATTATTATTAATTATAGATTGTCGCATCAGGGGGATGTAATATCTGAACCCCGAGCGCTTATAGAAGCTTTACAAAAATCCTCATAAAGAACATCCTGTGAGTAGTTAGGAGTCTCCTCTAAACATAGAGGAAATCTATTTTCAGAGAATGCTCTCCCTTTTTATCCCCTCTAAAAATTCAACTTTTCTACTTCATTTGAATCAAATTCATTGATTTTCCATACAAGAAATATTACCTACGGAAAAGAACCTCTTACATTACCAACCATAACTTGAGATATTGTCGATCAACAACCTTGGTCAACAAATTTACTACACTACCAAAAAGACAATACCTCATCAGTTACTAAGTAAGTCATCGATTATGTTCCAATGAACTTAAACATTACGAGATTTGAGAGAAATAATACAAAATAAAGGAATCTAACTCTCGTGTTAGAGAGAGTTAACAGCTAACAAACCAAGGTACTCGATTATAAATTAAGCAAAAAGACAAAGAAAAAGAGTAGGAAAAAAAACTCATTTTAGTTGAAGCATATTTTCTGTGATTAAATTGTTCAATAAAAGAAATTGCATATTTTGATAATTAGAATTAATAATAGATATTGATTATCATCATAATTGTTACAATTGTTTTAGAGAAAAAGTGCTCGAATATAATTTTTGTTCACATCAAGTTGAGTCAAAGTACAAGATTGTGCACATCCCAAAAGAAAACATGGAATTGAAAAGAAAAGGTTGTCTTATCCACAGTTGCTCTAGACGTCTAGTAATCTCTATTACTGGATACCAAAGAAGCAGAGGCGGCGAGTGGCATTCCATTACCCATGTAGCTCTCTGCAAAACCACATCTCCATGATTAGGTTATCCTCCTTGTCTTCATTTCCTCATCTCAAATAGTCCTTGGCATATATAATCGCCCAATTAGATCCACGCTTCTAGTTGAAATAAGACAAGTTAGTCCATCTTAAGTGAAACACGTGTTTTGTTATATTGCAAAATACCTGATTACAAGATGAGGAGCGATAATGGGCGAGGCTGGGTTTGTGGGTGATTTTCTGGTGGTGATAATGTAGACACTCCATTAGTAATGGAAGGAATATCACGATTTATCAGTTTTCTCTGTTTGCTTTTGCGGAAAAAATTTCTTAAATTCTATTAGCAAAATAAAAGAAGATATGTCAATTAAGAGAATCGCTAGTACTCATTTTATAACGGAGTTACATGAAGATTAATTTCAGTTTGATTTAGCCCTAGTATGTAAATCACTTACGTTCTTTGTTATTTAACTTTTAAAGACAATAATGCTTAGATTAATTTCATTAGTAGTTTAACACTAGTCTCTAAATCTGAGAAACTATTGCATATGTTTTACTTCTTTCTATTTTTAGAAATCGTGTAACGCAATGTGCTCGACAGATTGTCTTCAAAGTCATAATAAAATAACTATAAAGAGAGAAACAATAGTCATCTCTATCCATCAGCATCTTAAAAAAGAAAAATTCATGAATCCACAATGAAAAGTCCTTGGAGAGGCTCGATCACTAACCCTTTCGGTATCCTTAGCCGCATAGATATGATACAGATAGACAGGGGGACGCCAAGGCTTTGGTAATAGGAGACAAAAATTTGCCTGATATTATATGATACCAAGGAAAATGAAAGCTCATGGGGCATCATTGTTTGTCTCCAAGACTGACAAATATTAGCCGTGGACCACAAAATTTCTAGTTAATTATTTTCAACCATCACCCACTTTTTTTTTTTTTTTTAACTGCGCTTGAAGCACAAATTTGACAGTGTTAAGTAAATAAATATGTAGGGCATGCTAGCTAAGCTAGCTCTGTATATCTTCACATTTTAAATGATGTTAATATCATTTATGGCTCGATCTCCATCACACAGACTCTGAGTGACTGAAAGACACAGTCAACGACTCTTGGAGAGAATGAGACTTTTGATTGGAAATTGAGGATCCGGAAATTGAGCTCACTCTCTCGCTCTTGCTTCAGGAGTTAAAGGTGTCAAAAAAAAAAAAAAAAAAAAATCATCTGAATTCAGCTATTCTAAAAAAAAAGTCACGAAGTTATGTGAATTTCGTAAAATTTTTAATTTATTCATAGTCGTACAAGTTAATTTCTCAATATTTTGTGGAGAGAGTATTCAGTATATTGACATGCACTTGCACCAATAGAATTGGATGACTGGATAACATCAAGTATGTTTTTTTATTATTAAAAAAAATGTTCATAAATATTAATGACTGTGATCTGCTAGTTCTCTTGTAACAGCCCCGATCACCTGGTCAGCAACTGACCAGGGATCATTTGCACACTTACCGTCCGATTGAAATCGGACGGTTAACATATCTCCTTCCCTAAAATCTAAATATCTGTCAACCGTCCGATTTCAATTGGACGGTAAGTGTGCAAATGATCCCTGGTCAGTTGCTGACCAGGTGATCAGGATCGCTCTTGTAATGTCGGTGCATAAAAGAAATTTTCATATTTTGCATGCTATGTTATACAATTAACATACATGACTCCTTGTTAGATGTCAAAATGATCCGAAAATGATAGTGCTTACATATGAATTGCGGTGGGGAAGGTTGGAAAATCTTATACGGCAACCAGAGCAAAATATTAGTAGTCTCTAGCAATGAAAGACCAAGCTTAAAATTTGACCAACTCCAACAGATTCCCCATATTTTGATTTTTTTCTACTTTAGGGAAATATGAGCCTCTTTTGCTCAAACATATTCCCTATAACTATCTCTATTTTAGAGAAAGTGAGGAAATAGAAAACCAACTATTTTAGAGAAAGTGAGGAAAGAGAAAACCAAATTCCCTATATTTACAGTAAACTCTAAAATTTCAATAAAGAATATGGAGATTTTAGAGATTGCTGTAAAATATGAAATCTGTTGGAGTTGGAGAAGAAAAATAGGCTAAAACCTTAACTTTTGCAAAATTTGTGCCCCGATTGTTTTTTTCTTCCCTATAATACAGAACTTATAGGCTCTGTTGGAGTTATTCTTAGAAATCCATTGTCACCAATGACCCAATGTATCGTAAAGCTAGCTTATCTCTCTCTCTCTCTCTCTCTCTCTCTCTCTCTCTCTCTCTCTCTCTCTCTCTCTTTTTTTTTTTTTTTTGGAGAATTAGCTAGCTTTTCTTTCTGAGTCGTGTGAAAATGCGAAATTTGTGCCCCGATTGTTTTTTCCCCACCTTATAAGCTATAGAGACCTCCAAAGCTACGATCCAAAAAAAACAGCTTGCTAAATAGACGACCATAGATTGTATTGTCGTCACTTGCTATTCATCTTTCTATGGTCATCTATTTCCAGCAAAGTTCACGAGATCTCCTAGAGAGGTCTCCAAAATCTTTGTCCTTTTTGCGGGAGAGGTCTATAAATTACAAACATATTAGTTGCTTCCGTATAAGCATTCTCTCAGTAGCTACAAGCATCCCTCCTCGCACCCACAAAACCTAAGCCGTCATCATGTTACAATCTACCATGGCCCTATTACGATGAGCATGTTCTGCAGCTGCTAAGTTGTGAACACTCCTAGCTCATTTGCCAAGCCTCAATTATCTGGGAACATCATCATCTTTCTGAGGTTTTGTCTATCATGTTATTGCCCACCCCCAAATGGGATGCCAAACAGAGGTCCCCAGACAGACCAAAATGCTTGGACAATTTTGGAAGGGGAGCCAAATTCCTAGCATAACTGGCTGCCACACTCCTTGGTGCTTTTAGAGGAACACTAAGGTCAAAAGTTTTCCATCACTCTGGGTAAGTGGCCTTGGAAGGTCGAAATAGCCACGCTTCTTGATGCCTAAAGGTGAGAATCGAACGAGTGAAGGTAATCTTATTAACAACAGAATACAAACTTTCTATACAGTAAGGTTTTCCTTCAAATTTTTCCCATAGTTCCATCCGCCCAGTCTGGAGCACCAAACCCAGAACTTGTGGCCACGTCAAGCATAGTAGACTGTAGGTAAAAAAATATTCAACACGAGACTTTAACTTGGCTGAAATATTTCACAAGGTAATTACCAAAATACAGCTAAACCTTTCTCCTTGAAATACACCAGAAAATGAGTTTAACAAATCTATATTCACTCGACAAGGCAAAACAACTCCCGACTCTGGAAAAAATACCCGTACAGACTACGACTCAAAATTATAAAAAGATTGAACTCGATGCTGCATTCAAGAAACCACCCTCACTAGCATATTCGTTTAGGGGCCCTGTTTATGCAACAACGAGCCACTACGACACTTGCATAGTATTTCACGTTAGGACGCAGTGATAATCATCCCTGCCGACCAAACGCCATGCCATAATCAAACCGACCCATCTCTTCTTATTTGGTCATAGACTCATAGTAGAGTAAACAGACCGACCCCCCTTGGCACCTCTGACCACAATGGACACCAGACCAAACTGAAACTAGACACATGAGATGCCCCGACCACCCCGACTTGACCTGAACTTGACCCCAACATAACCCATATCAGGAAACTTCTGCTCCTCCATCCAATTGAAAGTTCCTGCATGTATGGAAATCAAAAAAGTAAATAAAAGGAAACCAATCATCACTCGCCAAACAAAGCAAAATTCAAATGGGTTGCTTACTTCAGCTAAAATTGAATCCACCAGTTGGAACTTGAGGCCCATTCCCTCCAAAGTTAAAGCCTGGCTGAGTACCATCTCCTGCTGGTAATGTCTCGTCTTCGTCCTCCAACCAATATGTCTCAAGAATTTTAACTGCCTTCTCATAGATCTCGTTGTTGTCGTGAGTCTGCAGATTTTCAATCTTTTCCAGACCATCAGCCTCATCAATCAACTGTGCATACAGGTTGGTTCCACTGTTACCCAAACTCTTTTCAGCTTCCCCAACCTTCAAAATGTTCTCCAACCCTTCTAAGCAGACAGTTACTATCCTTGGATCAGGGCATACAAGGAGATCACTTAATGGTTTTATACAGCCTTCAGTCACCAAGATCCTGGCACCACAAGGATGAGTAGAATTAATAAGCTACTACTACTAGGAAGTAGGGTAAAAAAAAAATAATAATAATTATGTGTGAATTACGCACTTAATTTGCTCATGAGTGCCACCAGAAGTAGCATTCGAAATTGCCCAAGCAGCCTCTTTCTTGATCTCAAACTCAGCAGTTTGGAGCAAATTGACAAGAGGGCCAATCAAACCAGCTTCAATTACGTACTGCAACATTTTTGAAAGTAATCAGACAGCTACAAATGATAAATGCTAGTTGAAAGAACATATCTTGGATACACTCGAACGTGTTCAAAAGTGTAGCCATGTACTTGGCATTGAAGAACATAAAACAAGATCTCAGTAAAATATGATGAGCATACAAGAAGATCTCAATTAAATATGATAAGTTAAAAACTTGGGAAGTAAAAACACTGAGCCCACCAAACATAAAACCCAGACAAATCTAAGAATGCCAGAAAAATCAGAAGCTCCAATACCATACAAGAGAAACATCGCCAAACGATGAGAATCAATACAAACACCTAAATTACAATCATTACCTGTATCTGTTCCCTGTTTCCAGCTGTAATGTTTGAGATAGTCCAGCAAGCTTCTTTCTTGATGCTCTTCTTATGATTATGTGTCAAGAGGCTCAGAAGGCATGGAAGTGCACCATTGGTGATTATACACTGAAGAAAAGGATTGCACAGAAAATCACATTACAATACAGTAGCCAAACAATCACCACAATTCAACCAGCAAGATATGTCTCTCCAATTATCATCAGTTAGACGCAGAATGAAATGTTTGTTTAAAAGTAGATGTGCACCACTGTTTTTCCATATTACTGACTTCTTAGCTATAGCACCAAATTAACATGACAGTTGCTTTTAATTTTCATTTAAAGTTTGGATGAACTAGGTACCTTTGACTTGAATCATCACTATATGATTCTAGATACAAGTTGATAAATACAACAAAAGAACAGTAAATAAAAAATAAAAATACAAAATCAAGATCAGGTTACCTGAGTCTGAAGATCATCTCCTGTCACAATATTACCAACAGTGCGAAGTGCAGGAATGAGAACCGCAGGAGATGGATGTCTAGAGCAACAAACAAAAGAAAAAAAAATTAGACAACCAAAATTACATAACACAGACGTAATTGCACACAATAAAATAACACTCAACACTCACAAGAGAAGCTGCACAAGTCGCAGGCAGACACCTGCCTCGATGACTGCTTGAATTTTGTCATTTGTACCATCCGAGAGATATGAGAGTGCCCAGCAGGCATCTGTCAAGACTTCTTCATCATTGGAATGAACTAAACGCTCAAGAGCTGGAAGAGCTGGCTTCACCTGATAATGAAACTCCCAAGTTAATATGACACAAAAGCAATAATCAATAAAGTTTCTTTGGACCCCAAAAAAATGGACAGTAAAAGCCAAAAACCTGATCAAACTGAGGCTGCGGCTTGCCCCTGCAAAAGTTTGACAGTGTCCAGGTGGCATTTCTCAGCATTGAAAGCTTTGCATGCTCATTCAACTGAGCCAGCAACGGCATCAAGGCACCACAGCTGAGGACTAGATCACGACATCTTGGAGAATCACCAGCAACATTTCCCAATGCCCAAACAGCCTAAAATTTCGGAAATACATCAAATTCAGCATAACAAATTCAATCTCTTTGGTAATTCTTAAGCAAGAACAGACAATCCACAACTTCAAAATGAGAAATATTAAGACATATACCTGCTCTCTAACATCATCACTCGGAGAAGCAAGAAGCTTCACGAATATTGGGACTGCCCCGTGATCAATCACCACCCTGGTGTTGTCCGATGTTCCTGACGCTATGTTTGTAAGAGCCCAAGCAGCCTCAAACTGGACATTAGAAAAACCAACAAAATAAGTAACAAAAACACCACCACAAAACCTAAGAGCTGAAGGCATCCACAGCAAAGCACAAACCAGCCGAATCAATAACAACACAGCACAGAATCAAATTCCAACCTGAAGTTGTGGATAATCCTCCCTGACAAGGAACTCAACGAACCGCGGAACAACCCCAGCTTGAATTACTTCCTCAATTGGAGGGCTTCTTTCTACGAAATTCAATTTTTTTTCAACTTCAGTAAGCAATACGAATTTACAATTCAACAACAAACAACAACGAAATCAAGCAGAAAAGCACATGCCAATCTTCGAAAACTCCAAAAAAACTCGAGAATCCCTAATCAGGTAACATACCTATAGAAAGTAGTTTCCGAAACTGCGTAGTAGCTTCCAGCTGCAGAGGACTTTCGCTGGACCAAACCCCGGCAACCATCGACGGTAGACTCTCCAACTGCAATCAAATCAAACCAGTACAAGATTTAACTAATTTTCTCAAACAATAAATAAATAAATAAATAATTAAACCAAAAAAAAAAAAAAAAATCCACAGCCTAACCCTATCGTTCAAAACACTAAATCAAACCCTATCAGTCTCAAAATCGGATCCATACAAAGCCAAGAACAAAGAGATCGGCGATAAAAAGCAGAAGCAAGATCGGTACCTTCTTCTCGAGGTTCGGTGGCTGAACAGAGGCCGGGAATTGCTGAGCTTGAAGACCTTCGCGGCGCTTCTTTAACAAACTCTCCTCCCTCTTGCTCTTCCGGATCTCGACCATGTTGTCCTCTCTCCGGCGACGGCCCTCCTCGGCGTCCACCGCCACCTTGTACCGGTTCCGGCGGACCTCAGTCCTGGCGTTCGGCCTGAGCGACATGTCGTTTTTTGCTGCTGAAACCCTAACTGGTTGTGCTGTAATCGGCCGGAGACGGAGAGAGGTGTGGAGAAGAAACCCTAGAGATTTTGGAGTCCTGGGAGTATTGAAATGGGAGGGACTGAGAGAGAGAGAGAAGACGGTTTGTAATTTCGTACGTGCAAGAAACTATTGGGGGCTTTGGATCTTTTTTTCCCGTTTTCTGAGGGGTGTTTTATAAGATTACCTATGGTCCTTTATTTTCAAACTAAAAGGCCCAGTAATATTGATATATATATATTTATTTTTTTTGGAAAAGGAACAAAACCAATTTTGAGTTTTTGGAAAACCAATAATTTGTTTTTCTAAAAATAAGGGGGAGGGCACCGGTCAACTCATCATTGTCTGTCATTCCTCTAACGAGAATGTAATGTAATCTATGCTGAATATAAATGTAAAGTTGTTGATTATTTGATTAGATAGTCGTGATGGTTAATTGGTTTGTTCGTCGATATTTATGGTTATCGGCATGTGGTGTTCTCTTGTGGCTAGTAGGTTCGTTGGTTGGCCAAATAAAATGAAAAAAAAAAAAAAATCACGGAGTTGAATCTCCTCAATGAATCAAAATGTTTTGTTGAGGATGATCTTGAGCTCATCCAAGTACGAATATCCATTCTTGTCATTGGTTTAGCAATGCGGACATAGGGTGCTCGTGGCTTCGAGGTTGACAGTGTATGGCTGACACTTTTCGATCGGTAAGTGAGATCATCGGTCGGCATATGAGATCATTCAATAGGTGATGACTCATGTTTTAAATCGACTAATGTCCATGGTAGAGCACTAGAGCTAAGATTTTTAAATGGGATAGGCTAACTAAAATCTTTTAATAATATAGGCTAATTTAAAAAATTTAGTGTGATATTTTCTAATATTTAATTTTAAACTAAAATTAACCCACTGCAGGCCATGTTTAACCATGCGTTTGACTAACGTGGTCGAGGGATTAAGGTAATAGTCAGCCGATTGGTACAGTGGTCAAGTCATTTGTCCGGACCATGGGTGCTAGTAATTAGCATTAATGTTGTGATCATTTCTTTCAACTTGAACGCCTATCCGATTTTTAGAAAAGGGCAAAAAAAAAAATCTAATTACAAAGACCAACAAATAAAACGACCAAATTGTAATTATTATAAAACATTTAATCCAAAGTTGCAAAACTCCCATGAACAAAATCATAAGCTCGACCAATGCTTGGTGGTTTAAGTGGTAAGGAGCTTGTTCCCCTTAAGCAAGGTTTCGAGTTCGAGCCTTGTGAATGGAGCGCCAGTATTGGGAGAGCTTCCCCCCTAAATGGGATCCGACCCGGCTCGAGAAGGATTAGTCTTTACCTACGGGGCTACGGGTGAAGGATACCTTGGTTTAACCAAAAAAAAAAAATCGTAAGCTCACTTAAACAAATGGACTAAAACCACCCCTCCTTGCCCCTTATCTATAAGTCAACCATTTATGATTTCCATTAATTTTACGAAACAAAATTATTATTCTTATTTTATAATACGAAAATTAAATTAAACTATTGTAGTTAGATGTACTTTTCACTGCATTTACACTAAACAGTTCACTGCATCATTATTAAGGGATTATCAATTAGGTGACCTCATGAGGTCCTGTCCTGGTAGTCATCAGGAGTTGGAACCATATTAATGTAGCATGTATAATGGTGGTAACGGTACGTATCTGACATGACATAATATCATATCAATTAGGTTTAAATCTCTTGCATTCATTACCCAAACAAGTTCAAAGTAGAAGGGAACCAATTAAGTTTACATCTCCTTATTGACCATCATTGGATCAGTGCATGCGTCACACTAAGATTTCAATAAACAAAAGTTACTTTCAGTAACTAGAGAACCAAGAGGGTCAAATTCAAAGATGAAGGGATTGGTTATTTTCAGTTAGTTTATTCTTTTGGCCAGAAGAGAACTTCAGTCATTTCATTAATTTGTACACAATTTACATTTGTTCCACCAAGTTTCAAAAGATGGAGATGAAACTTGTAATAGAGACCCAGAAACCAGTCCTTCCTTTCATAAATTGTTAGCGTTTGCTAAAAGCTGCTTGAAGCACAAGTACTGATGGCTGCTCATTCTGGCTTTCTCTGAAAATGGGGTTCTCCCTTGGAATGGTTGTGAGATGAGGTGACCTTGGTGGAGATGCATAAAGTACAGCGGCCTCGAGCACCTCTTGCCTTACATTTTCTTGGTCTTGGGAAATTCTCTCTGCACGCAACGCCGTCAGGTATAATCCGGCAGCAAGAAAAACAGTAGTCAAGGAAAACACTCCTGCTGCAGAGAACACACCTTCTCTGATCACAAGGCAACTGGGTTTTGGCCTAGCCCAGTTTTTCAAATGGCCTGACTCCACACTAAGGCCAATCAATAGCAAAATCTCCCCAACAGCAAAACAGATCCTAGTTATTTGATTAACAATGACAAATTAGTAAAAGTTCTCTCACCAGACAATCCGGCATGTTATGTAACCAATCTGTTTGAACCATTGATCTGGTGTATCTGATAGTATGACAACATAACATCCATAATGCAAGAAACAGACTAGTTAAGATGATGGGCATGCATATACCAAGTTGCGACGAAGAAAATGGCGGCATGCCATTTCAAAGACTTGGCAGAAGCTGAATCATGTGGCTCCCATGTAAGCAAGACTGAAGGTGGGGAGTTGGTAATTGCATACAACATGTATCCATGCTCCACCACCATGATAATTGCCAATCCCAAAAATGCACTGGCTGCACTTAACAAAGGTGTTTTCCCACTACCACTATATATACACTCGTATTTTCCTCCCTTCCCATCTTCATCAGTACTGCTGCTCAGCCATGAAACCTACACGAAATCCTCAAACGAAAAAAACAATTAGATTTTGTGAATAACAATTCAGAAGGAAAGTGTAAATTGAAAGAAAGTACTAGTTTCAAACTAGTATAGTACCCGGGAACGAGTGGCTTCAGCAATTAGGCATAGAATGAAGCAAAAGAGGCCACAAAGAATGGTCAAGACAATGAGAAGAAGGCCTGTTTTGCTGCCCAGAGCGGAGTGTGGGCGGCTCGGTGAAAGATCTGCATGTGTGACTGCCTTTGTCTTTGGCATTTTGGAGTCTAAAACTGCTAGAATTCATGCAGAAAAGCTCAAGAAGAATTAAGAAGAAGAGAAATAAGGGAATATGGGGTTGAAGTTTTGGACTGGAAAAAGGGGGAGGGAATTGTAGAATTGCTTGGAGCAAAGGTTGCTTAAAAGGATAAAGATTCGAGGGCTCGTAAGAACTTCATTACAAAGTTATGGTTCTCATTTGTTCACATACACTTTTCATTTGTTCAAAAACATTATTTTACAAACAGCCATATCTTGTAACTAAAATTGGAGGAAATTTATGATGCCTTTAGTATAATTCTAAAGGTAGTAAAGCCACAGTTGCATATCACAGACACATCAGATTAGCATATAATCAACTCCGTAGCAAATGGTATGGAGAATGTTGAGCCTAAAAGACAGAAGTGCCACACTCAGAAGTGCTTTTTGGAATGAAATGAGGTTGCCAAGAACGTATTAGGCTAGCTAGCTTTGTTAGAAAAGAAAACGAAAAACGATCTTTTTTTTAATTCCTTTACAACCCAAAAAACCCTAGCTTTTCATTGAATTAATGGATGTCATGGAGGACAACCTTATCATAAAATGGACGATTGTTTATATTCTTCATGAGGTAACCTTGTTTATATTTTTAACATGTTGACAAAGAAAGGCATCAAAAGTCCAAAGCAAGTTCATTAGCTAAAAGGCTAAACATTAGTGAAGAACAAAATAAAAACACTGATGGAATATTGGATGGTGCTATGTCGGCAGGCATTAAGATTTTTTTTCTTTCTGATAAGATGTAGTAAGTTTTAGTTAGCTCTTTCACACATGCTTTTGGTCTTTCTTTTATTGGCCGATCTTGGTAAAAAGTAAAATATAAAGCTTCTAAAGAAAGCTTTGCTTCTTCAAGAAAGTTCTGTTTTCTTATCTACACCACAACAGTACAGAAATTCTTACATATACATACCATTAGCAAAAAGAGAAAGGTGACTGCCTTGTGCATCTTTGTTTTCTTGACATGGAAGAAAGAAAAATCATATTCCATGAGTAGAGAGTTGTTGGAGGACATTCCTTATGCAACCTGCAAAGTTGGGCTTATTCGCTACATACAACTTATAGGTTTTATATAAACCATGATATAAACTTGACCACTTGCTATTGTTCGTTTTAGATTCATTCTCTAACAGCCTTCTACTGCTCTTTATATGTAGTTGATTCCATTACATTTGCTGTTTTTCATCTCAGGAAAATAATGTCTTCTGATAAGGCCATAGCCAGGGGTGTTGAAGCCTGCAGCAGCAACACTGAAACTATGTCTAAAACAACACCGAACACACAGGAAAAGCCTGGTTCCAGTCTGGCAAAAGCACTGGCACAGAGAGCAGTTTTTGGTTCGCGTCATGATCATCGTCAGGTCAAGGGGAGAAAACTTGCTGAAAGTGGAGTCAAGTTTTCACCGAGCAGACTGAGCAAGGTTTCTTTGTCTAAAGATTCAGTTAAGTGAAGGTCCTGTACACAACATCCACCTTGTGAGTGTAGTCTGTTTAAGAACCAAAATAGAGGATTCTCAGTCTGTCATGTTTAGGTATAGAGAAAGTAAATATGAAAGTTAAGGTGTAATGCTAGAACACTGATCAAGACTGTACAAACTCAATCTGTTTACAATGATGCCATAATTGAAGAAATTAGAGCACATATTAATCTCCAAACTCCAGTTACATTTGAGATGAAGGGTGTGAACTCTGTATAAGGAGAAAAGTCGCACCACAGTAATGATTAATGAATAACAAAATATTGACAAAAATGAACATTGAAGAAGTGCTGCTTTTCCTTTGCTACATAAACTAGTCTATTTCCAATTTTTTACTCTACAAGTTTTCTACAACATCTCAATTCAAAATATCACCTCCCATCACTGGACACTCAGACAGCAGGGGCCAGCACAATGCCGTGTTCGCTTTCTATTACTTTCAACAGTTTCTTTTGGTCTTCTCTCTTTAAGCTTTCCTGAAGAAACAGATTCATGAGAGTTTCCAATTGTAAAACGAACATCTCCATTGTCAACTTCCACCTCCGGTAGAGTCATTAAATCAGGTGGACAATTAGAGGCTCCTACATTTGCCTTACGTGTTGTACTAGGAATGTCTTTTACACGTGATAATACCACTGCAATTTGCTCATATGCAACATCAAGGCGCTCCTCTGTTTCAACTGATTCAGCAACAAGTGTTGAAGCCATGGACTCCAATAGTTGAATCTTCTCAGACTTGTCTTTAGCAGTCTGAAAGGTGTTAGTGGAAGATGAACTGACACCACACCAGCGGATGGGTAGATATTGGTCTGGAATACGAAAACAATTATTATTTGACAAGACACGAAGAATGTGCCTGCAGAGGATGCCTGTGAACTCGAACTCACAACAGCTACAGCTGATGTGCTCCTGACTTGGAACCCAAATCACTTTGCAGCCTCCATCTGCCTGAGTATGGTGCCGGACCTGGAAAAAACTTTCATCTACTGGAAGAGATGCATATTGTGGAGCCAATACAAGTTCCTCTTGAAGTTTTCCAAACGCATGAGGAGTAAGAACAGAGGCAGCATGCGATTCAATTGGTGAACCTGTTTTAAGGCATACTCTCTGCAGCTTCTGTTGCAACTTTTGCTTTGCCCCAGCCCGATCACTATAATTAACAATATCAGCTGCCTGCAAAAGGAGAAGATTTAGCAAGGTAAGTAAAAGAAGGTTAAGCAAACTGGTAACAGAACAAAAGGCCAAACAAGAAAAGTATACGAAAGAACAAGTTTACGCACTTGCTCTACAAAACGATCTAGTTGAGACACTGCACTCAAAAAACGTTGGATGAAAGCATTAATTGAATCCGAGTGACATGTACTCGTCATTCCAGCAAAAAAGTAAGGCCTCATATATGCTAAAGCCCAAAACGACCGCAGCGCATATAAGCTGATTACATGCTTATTTGCACGCAGTCCATATCTATCAACCATTTCCGTCCATCTTTCCTCAAAATCCTCTACTGACTGCAGATTGTAGAGTTGATCAAAGTCGGCTTTCCAATCATCATATTGTGACCCAAGAAGTGGAGAAAACCACTCCGAGAACTTTTCAACAATGTACCATATGCAAAAGGCGTGTCTTGTTTGAGGCATGACGACAGCAATAGCTTCTTTCAGCCACATGTTATGGTCGGTTAATATTGTCTGTGGAGTCTTTCCTTTCATGAACCCCCAAAATGTCTGCGCATAAATCAAAAGCGTTAGGAACATACTAAAACCATATGACCAAACAAAGCAAGCAAGAAAAAAAGTCAGAAAACCACAAAGTATGCAAGATATTGCAATTTTTTTAAGGAAAAAAAAAACAGAGAAATGTTGTTGGTAAACCTTGAACTAAGATTACTAGTCTCATATCTAAATTAAAAATTAAAAATAAAACAGAAAGATTATGATGCTTTTTTCGATCAGGACTCTATGTAAATAAACTTCTTACCTTCAATGCCCAGAAAAATGACTGCATATTTTCATCCCGCAGAAGCACGCACCCGAAGAAACAAGTCATTCCATGGTTATCCACTCCAAGCCAAATGCCTAGCAGCATATCATAAGCATCCAAACGATAAGTTGTGTCAAAAACCACTGCGTCTCCAAATTCCTCATATAATTGAATAGATGAACCATAAGACCAAGCAATATGCTCCAGCCTATTATGACCATCTATTTTGAAGTCATACTTGAAATGAGGGTTTTCATCTTTCATCTTTTTGCACATTGCTATAAGATCAATGGCATCATTATCTCTATTAACATTTCTAAAAGACTGCAGTAGGTTTCTCACGTCTATCTCTGTAAATGTTAAACAACCTAGTTTAACACCTTTCTCCAGCTCCAACAATCTTAACATTTGTCGCACTGACATCCCAGCTTTTGCATACATGCAAATCCGACTCTTGTCATCTGGAGATATGGAACAGTAGGCAGGAAGGAGACTCACTTCATTGGATTTCAAAAGTTCATGGTTATGGACGTTGCTAAAGCCTGTAATACGCCATTCAGGGACATCAAAGTCTGCCCGCTTGACAATGCGCATATATGCTTGACAACCACAGCGTGACGACTTGCGATTTCTTTGCATCTTTCCATCTTCAGCTGGCTTCATCTGTGGGTATCCACCACGATGACAAGTGAAATCTCTTCTTGTCACTCCCCGGCCAACACCATCCTTGCCTCTAGTACGGTGACGTCTAATCGAAAAACCACATTGTTTTGCAAAACCACAATAAAATTCATAAGCAGCATCTTGGGAAACAAATCTCTGGCCAACAAAGGGAACAAGATTCACAGAAGTCTGTCGCGACAGAATCGAGTCCTCGGCCATTTCCTCTATTGTGCCAGTATCATCTTGAGATAAATCGTCCATCCCCGCACTTGTTCCTTCCGACACTCCTCCTCAGTAGACGAACGGAACTAGAGTCATATATATCTGCAAGCAAAACCTCTTAATTGCTTAACAGACAAAAATGTCAATTTGAGATACCCAAAATGTTTCTACTCCAATAACGAATGTGATATAAATGGGAAATTATGCAATGCTGATGGAGATAAGCACACAGAAAATCATAAGCCTAGAAGTGCATGGCAAGAAGCTTAACACAGTAGTCCATTTCTAATTCTTCCATTTCTTCATACACACACACACACACACACACACACATATATATATAATATATCTAATCATTAAACAGCTATAATCTCCAGAACCCAGTTCAACATATTAGTACAAATTTTCAAATCACATAGCAGCATAAACATAAGTTTCCGGTCCAATCATCTAAGTAGCAATAAGAATCAATGATACTGATCCCTAAAACATACAAGCACAATCAATCAATTTAAAATATAAAACAAACTTACTCGGATCCATGATCCGCAACCCATTTGGGTTTCTTCAAACTCTCAGCAATCTCTTCAAATATCAATCAAACCATTTCTGCAATTCCCACCAAAGCAACACAAAAATTCATATCCTATGATCTCATCACCAGTAACAATATGAATCGAACCAACAAATGGAAACTCAATCGAGATTTGACAAGGGTTTGTACCTGAAGAGTGGATTTGTAACGGTCGATAAGTAACTGAAAAGGAGAAACAAAGTGGCGGGGAAGAGGTTAAGGAGGGGAGAATAGAGCGCATCCCAGGGAGAACGATAACCATTAAACAGAGACATACGCTATCGTGCGCTTTGGGGATGCATAGCGTTATCGAGCGCATACGGAGGTTTTCGGCCGTTGGATTGGGATGGGCCCCTGATTTGCGGAGGGATTTGGCCTGTGTGTTGACGGGTGCGCCTTAGTGATGCCAGCGTACGTTAGAGCAAGCCCCAGTTTGGCGTGTGTATTGTGGACTCGGTTTCGCAAACTTAAGGCCCATATTACCCCTTTTTGTCCACTTTTTTTTCCCACTTTTTCCTTCTTTTTTTTTTTAAATTAATTGATCAATGATTGTTATATTCATCACAAGCCAGAATAGACCGTTACATACCATTCCGCTGCCATTTGGTGGGCAGACAAGAAGATAGTGGTAGTATCCACAGTGGTACATAGAAATAGACCTACTCGTTATACAATCAAATTCGTAGAGGTAGCGGGGGTCCTGCTTTGGTACTACTCCAGAGGCGCCACAGGTACATAGAGTGCATATAACGTGCATTAGCTTCCTAAAAGGAAATTATTGTAAAAGACAATGCTAAAACATAAATAATGGACTAGGGCCAAAAAACCCCAACCCAAAACTAAAAACCCAAATAGGGCAGCCGACAAAGGAAATCCACGCAGGGCCCAACAAACTGATCCGGCCCAGTCCACCTATCCATCCCATCCCCGCCGTACGACACAGTCAGGCAGAGTTCCGTCCACAGTCTGCCGCCTCGATCCGCGCCGCCACAATCTCTCACCGTGCACGACCCAAACCACCACGGCCTCGCCGCCACAACCGACGCCAGCAAGGAGAAAAATTCAAATCCCAATCACAGATCTTAGCACCACACACCACCAACAAGAAAACTCGTGGCGCCATCGATCCAAAAACCCGCATCAGGGATCGATCTCCCTCCTTAGTTACACGACCATCGCCTTGCCCTAGCCCAGCCGATACCAGCCGCCAAGCCCAGCGCAACATCCCTTCGACGGAGACCTACATGCAATAGAATACCCGTCCGGCAACAGATCCCAAGACATCAGCATAGCCCGGAGGCCAGCCCCGAAGCTTGGGTGCCACCGGACGAGCACGAACTTGCAGTCGGAAAAAGCCGACCTTTAGGGTTTACGATGTGTGATTAGTTCTTTAGAGGTAGAGAGAAAAATATGCCAATTAACACACTTTTTCATTTTTATTAGTTTTAAGTATAGGGGAAATATCCGTTTATCCATATTACAGCTACTTTAACACCATTACCATATCATCTCCAACAGAATACTTATTTCAATTTTTTTTTTAATTTAACTAATTTTAGGTTAAATTTGATCTCCAACAGATTAGCTAAACAAAATCTAAATTTAACTTTAAATTTAAGTAGTCTGTTGGAGGTTTGGCCCCTTGCTGTTGCTCTTCGGCTTTGAGCTTTGGCTATGGGCCTATGCTTTAGTTTGTGCTTTTTCTCCTTTTATTTGGCTTGCAACATTTTGGGTGTGTGGGACTGTGGGCTGACAATTTTTATTTTTATCTTTTCATAGAGCCTGGGGAATGCCCCTCTGAATAAGGTGTTCTCTTGGGTCTAGAAATAATATTGGTGATGAATCTTGACTATGTTCGGAGGCTTCCCTAGTAGTGTCGGAAATTTTTTCTGCAGCATTTGAGTTTCATCTCATGGTTACATTATGTTTGGGTAGTCTAGAGTTTGCATTAGGCTTCCCATTCATGGCTCTTTCTGTCATTGCCCGGAGTTTGGGTGAGTCATATTTGTAATATTTCCTACTGTACTTACATAGGCATTTGCAAGCATAATTAGCTATAATGAGCCACGCTCATGCTACCACTAGCGGTACCAACTCCCGCCAAAGGAGTGACCTATGGGAACACAGCCAAGCAGGCTACCGCCTGAGCCCCGGCTTGGCCCCAGATCACCGCTGACGCGCCGCCACGGGCCTTGCCAAGACAGCATCAGAAGCTCCAGAAGCTGGAGACTGAAGCATATCAGTCCCACATCGAAAACATGGAGAAGATCAACTCTCTCCTCACCTATAAAAGGTCCTCTCCTCTCTCCTCATTAATTACGCATTTAATACTTACCTACTGTTACTTTGTCAACACAAATACATTGACTAACTTAGGCATCGGAGAAGAGAAGAGCGCCCAGCGCGGTCTCCCTCTGACGCCTTTTGTATTTCACTTGACAGGTAGCATGAGCTCTAAAGAGTATCATAGATAGTGGTCCGCCCATCGGACCAGCATTAGTAAAGGTTTAGCTACCGCTGAACTTTAAACATTAACATTGGCGCCGTCTGTGGGAAATCCTTGAACAAAAGGCCATCCCACCACATCCACCATGACTAACGGTAGCGCGGGAAACACTGAGGGGCAGGCAGATCAGTCTGCCAACCCCCATCCCACCAACCCAGTGATCGTCAATCTAGCGGTTAACGTTAACCGTGCACTATTCAACACGCCGGTCAACCCCTGCAGGGAACCCTTTCCCAGTTCCCAGGCCCCCCCAACATCCTGTTGGCAGCCGGACACAACAGTACAACTCAGCTGTTCAACCTCAAGCAGGGGGCGGAGGAAACATTGAAGGCGTTCGTTACCAGGTAGCGAGCGGCAACGTCCCAATGCCCCAATCTTAATAAGACAATGGCGCTGACAGCTTTCAAGCAGGGACTCCTCAAGGGGCCATTTCTCTATCACCTCAATTACAATCATCCCAGCGCCGCTTACGACCATGTCATGAGCGAGGCTGTCATCCATGCACAGGCAGAATTCATCACATATGGAGAAACCCCCCCACCACCACCAACACCTGTAAAGTCCACCCAACCCCCCGCCGGCCATCAGGAAACCGCTAGCAAAACCTCTGCAGCTTTGCCAACTGATAAAAAGAGAGAATGGCAACAGAGTAACCACCAGGGCAAGCGACAGAAGGACCAGCATTACAATAAGGGCAGCCGCTCATTTCATGGGGATAACCGTAATAAACAGACGGAGTCATCCCAGCGGTACGCAGTGTTTACGGTCCTCACGGCCTCATACGAGGAAATATACGACCAGTGCAAGGACCAGATCCTGCCACCAGCCCCAAGGAAATACCCAAGGGTCGGAAAGCCCAGAAACACTGGTAAGTGGTGTAAATATCATGAGGACAGCGGCCACAACACTAACAATTGCAACGCCCTCAAAACGGCCATTGAGACCTTATACCGAGACGGTAAAATGGAACAATTCAAGGTACACCAACCACCACCCGTGATCGCAAACATTGAGCCCTTGGGCCGCATCAACACCATCGACAGTGGTGCTCCAATTACCAACATGTCTCACAAGGCAAAAAAGCGCGCGTGCTAACCACCCCAAGGAGGTGTGCAATATCCGCTATGAGAGGTCCACTAA
Organism: Rosa chinensis; assembly: GCF_002994745.2. NCBI lineage: Eukaryota > Viridiplantae > Streptophyta > Magnoliopsida > Rosales > Rosaceae > Rosa > Rosa chinensis. The sequence goes on from NC_037091.1 coordinate 49,817,446, forward strand.
ACTCCCAAAATCTGGTTGGGAGCCCATTACCTTCTCAGAGGAAGAAGAGCGCGGAGTACATTTGCCCCACGATGATCCATTCTTGATCGACGCCGTACTCGATAAATGGTCAATGGGAAGGATCCTTGTCGACAGTGGGTCCGCTGTAATTGTCATCTTCAACAGGTGCTATGACAAACTCGGCGGAATAGAAAACTACTGCAGGATCATGAGTCATTGCTTATCTTCTCCGGTGACGTCACACAGCCATTGGGTTCTGACTACATGCGACTGGTTATCGGTGCCAGTCCACGAACGGCGGAAATCCATACGGAGTTCATCATTGTGGACTGCTTCAGTTCATATAATGCCATCATTGGTCGACTGGCACTTAACAAACTCAAATGCATCATCGTCGGGTACATGCTCCTCATGAAGTTCCCTACTCCCAACGGAACAGGCTGTGTGAAGGGAAGCCAACAATTGGCACGAGAGTGCTATTCCACAACTGTGGCACGATCAGCGCGCCGCCATGAAATCCTAACAGTGGGAAATCGTGCAACGGCACCAAATATCTTTGAAGACCCAGGGATGACAAGAAGAAATATGTCAAAAATGAGCCTGTCAACCCAGAAACATCCTTAAGGGTTATCAGCATCTCCTACGAGCTCCCTGAGCGGACAGTCCGCATCGGCGCTTAGCTAGACCCAGAGGTAGCGGCTGAGCTCACCCAGTTTCTACGTGACAACGCCGCCGTCTTTGCATGGTCCTACGCTGACATGCCAGCCATCTCCCCCCAGATCATAACGCACAAATTGAGTATCAAACCATCCGCCTACCCTATCAAGCAGCGATGAAGGGCCTTTGATAAGGAGAGATACCGTGCAATAGGGGAAGAGGTTACCAAGCTCCAGAGCATTGGATTCATCCGCCAAGTAAATTACCCTCAGTGGATTTCCAACTTGGTCATGGTCAAAAAACCCAGCGGAAAGTGGCGAATGTGTGTCGACTTCAAGGGCCACAACAAGGCATGCCCCAAGGACAGTTTCCCGCTACCTCGCATAGAACAACTGGTCGATGCAACCGCTGGGCACGAGCTACTCAGCGTGATGGATGCCTTCTCCGGTTACAATCAGATGAAGATGCACCCTAGTGACCAAGAGTGCACCTCATTCACCACCGATAAGGGCCTATACTGCTACAATGTCGTGCTTTCAGTTTGAAGAACGCCGGTGCAACTTACCAGCGGCTGATGAATGCTATGTTCGCTGAACATCTGGGAAAAATCATCGAGGTCTACGTGGACGATATGTTGGTAAAAAGCATAAAGGCCAGCGGACACATGGCAAACCTCAGAATCATATTTGCTATTCTCATGGCCTACGGTATGCGCCTCAACCCAGAAAAATGCTTCTTTGGCGTCACCGCAAGCAAATTTTTGGGTTACATAGTCAGTGAGTGGGGCATAGAGGCCAACCCTGACAAGGTACAGGCCATCCTCAACATGAAGGCTCCAGAGTGGAAGAAGCACGTTCAGAGCCTCCAGGGCAAACTAACAGCCCTTTCTCGGTTTATCTCTAGACTCACTGACAGATGTCTCCCATTTTTCAAAGTCCTGAAGACAACCCACAAGAAGGTCATCGACTGGAACCCAGACTGTGAGGCAGCGTTCCAAAGCTTGAAGGAGTACTTGGCGGCAATTTCGCTCCTCTCTATTCCTGTGCAGGGGGAGGCATTATATATATACCTAGCGGTATCACAAACAGCGGTAAGTTGCGCCATTGTCCTGTGGGAGGGCCAAGATGAGCTCCTCATTTTCTACTTCAGCAGAGGCATGAACGGGGCTGAAACAAGATATCCCCCCTGGAGAAGCTTGCTCTCGCACTCATCGTCGCCGCTAGACTCCTCCGCCAGTATTTTCAGGCCCACACAATTCATGTCTTAACAAATCAACCGCTGAGGCAGGTAATGCAGAACCCTGAGCACTCAGGATGCCTCAGCAAGTGGGCCATCGAGCTCAGCGAGTTTGACATTGATTACAAACCAAGAATTGCCATGAAAGGCCAGACGGTGGCAGACTTCATTGCTGAGCTCACCGAGCGACAGAATGAACCCAACACGGAAATTGTAACCGCTAAAGAACCAGATCCTCAGCAGTCAGACTGGAACTTACACGTGGACGGCTCCGCTTGCGCCAAGGCCAGTGGCGTGAGAATAATCTTAACAGGGCCAGGGGGACTGAACGTAGAATACGCATTAAAATTCAACTTCAAGGCCTCAAAAAACATGGCGGAGTATGAAGCGCTCATCGTCGGCCTACTCCTCGCCATCGACTCAAGAGCTGACAGTGTCAACATATTCAGCGACTCCCAGTTAGTCGTCAACCAGGTCAACGACAGTTTAGCCAAGGATCAATAGTTGGCGGCATACTTGGGCTACGTCAAGACGCTCCTAAAAAAAATTTAAATTTCACACCATCACACAGATCCCCAGGGAAAAAACGCCAAAGCCGATTCACTAGCCAGACTAGCAACCGCTCAGCCACACCAAAGTCCGATGGACACAAGGGTGGAATGTCTTGACAAACCAAGCATCACAAAAACCCTAGCGGAGATCTTCAACATTGAGGTAAATCCCAGTTGGATGAACGAGATCATCGAATACAAGCGCAATGGAACATTGCCAGAGGACAAGGTCGAAGCACGACAGCTCCAGCAGAGAGCAACCCGCTACAACATCCAAAATGGCAAGCTCTATCGCCAGGGGTTCACCCACCCCAACCTCCGGTGTCTAACCCCAGAGGAGGGGAAGGTCATCCTGGCAGCGATACACGGCGGGGAATGTGGAAACCACTCGGGCGCCAGATCCTTGGTCAATTGCACAATGCGACAAGGCTACTTCTGGCCTACGCTCGGCGACGATGCTAGGAGGATATCAAGATCTTGCCACAAATGTCAACAATATGCTGATTTCCCATACGCCCCGGCAGAACCACTGTCAATCATCATTGGTCCCTGGATTCACTCCACGTGGGGCCCGGACTTGATGGGAAAATTCCAAACGGCCAAGGGCCAGTTCAAGTACATCATTGTCGCCATCGACTACAACAACAAGTGGATAGAGGCAGAGCCACTGACTGCAATAACTACCGCCAAGGTAACTCACTTCCTCTGGAAGAACATTTATTGCCGCTATGGTGTCCCCCACACAATCATCACAGACAACGGCACACAATTTAACAATAAGGAACTCATATCTTTCACCGCTAACCTGGGCACCAAGATAAGTTTTGCATCTGTCGCTCACCCCCAAACCAACGGCCAGGTCGAAGCAGCAAACAAGATAATCAAGAAACTGCTAAAAAAGAAACTCGACGCCGCCAAGGGTTTATAGGCGGAGAAGCTTCCGGAAGTTCTGTGGGCCATCAGAACCACCCCAACTTCTGCCACTGGTGAAACACCATTCTGCATGATGTTCAGAACTGAGGCCGTCCTACCGATTGAGGTAACTCAACCTACCGCTAGGGTCGAAGGCTACTGCCCCGAGACCAATGGCGAGGGCATCAACCTCGAGAGGGACCTCCTAGAGGAAAAACGACACAAGGCCTATTTGCACAATCTGCAAAACAAGCAGCGGGTATCGCATTTCTACAATGCCAGGGTCAAAGCCCGGAACCTCCAACTAGGGGACTGGGTAATGGAGGAAGTCATTCCACCGCCAACGGCACTCCGCCCAACTTGGGAGGGTCCATACAAAATTGTGGAAGTTGCTAGCCCCGGCACCTTCTACCTGATGGACAAGGATGGCGTCACAACGACCCACCCTTGGAATACCGAGCACCTTCGGTATTACTACAAGTAGTCATACCACCACCCTAGAGCATCTTGGCTTAGCTAAATTTTTGACTCAATATTTAGCTAAGGGAAGCTACCCAACGGGTACAACCCCGCTTTTTGTAAACACTGACATATCAGCTATCAATGAAACGAGGAATTATTCAAACCATTGTCACCAAGTCCAAGCACAAGAATCAACTGGCAACGCCAACAATATTCGGCAGACTACGTCCGCTACATCGTGCACTTGGAACAATTTTAATCCCTTTAATGTTTCATTGTCACAAAACAGCAGTCAAAACTCTAGCGGTTCAGAAATATGCAAACAATGCAATCAGCAAACGCATCCACATGAAAAAATTTCAGAAACAAAATACCAATTGTATATATTAAGGGTCGGGACTACCCGCCCAAGAATATTGTCGAAATTACAAAAAGCCTTAGCGACACCAAAAAAAAAAAAAAAAAAAAGAAACAAAGACCTCAGCGGCACTACTTCGAGCTGTGGAGCTATCTTCATTGAGGGGCATCAGCGGCAGTCTCGCCCTCTGGCTGCGGTTGTTGCTTGGACAGACGCCTCGTCTGGTCAGACCCACAAGCGGTAGGGCTCGGCGTTACTATGGTACCATCCGCTCGGGTGTGGACGGCCAGAAAGCCAGCACGGGAGACCTCGGACTGAGTAGGGGGCGGGGTCTGCTGAGAGTCGTCCGCCGGACGCACACCACTCTCCCCGTTACTTGAACATGCACCCTCAGCCTCGGCGCGAACCACACCCTACGCAGGCAGTGCGTTCTGACTTGACGATCCAACGGGCTGGGACGCCTTGACCCAGTCAATGGCACCCTTTTGCTTCAGCAGCTCCACGTTGGCAATAACACCTGCCTTTGTTGCCTCAGTCAACGCTTTCTTGTACTCCGCCGACTGCTTGAACGCCTCCACAGCGGCAGATGCCGCACGACTCCCCTCTGCTCCCAGACGAGCAACCTCGCCCTCCAGCCTCTTCACCTCAGCAGACTTAGCGGCAGCATCCCGCTGAAGGATCTCAACTTTCTTCACATTTGCCGCCACCTGATCCTTCAGCAGGGCTATGTCTTGCTCTAGCCTGGAGACATGGTCATTCCGCTCCACGTCCCGCCCAACGGCGACAGACAGCTTGTCGCGGGCATTAGCGGCATCACATTCCGCCTTGGTCAAGCGCCGCTCCGCATCCGCCAAACTGTCCTTAGTCTCCGCCAGCTCCCTCTGGAGACCCTCGATCTCCTCCCTGAGCTGCCGCTCCACCCGGGGCTGCTTCGAGGCTGCCAGGAACATCTCATGTAGCCCAACGGACAAGTGCCCGAAGGCCGAGCTGTAGGGCGACTGATCAATGGCGGTTGAGCGCACGATTCCCCCAGCCCGTCGAAACCCAGCCGCAGGCAGAGGTCGAAGATAAACTCCGGCTCGGGCTCAGACAGGAATTCGGCATATGCGGCAAACGAGTCGAGGTCACCCGCCTGCATCTCCGGCCTAGCGGTCACAGTCGCCTTAGAAGAGGCCTGCCTTGCCTTCTTCCGCTGGCGGACCCCAATCGTCTCCACATCGGCCATATCATCCTCGTCGACTGGGTCGTTTTGTCGCCGCTTCCCTTGCGGTACCACCCGTGTCACCCCAGCGGCGACGGGGAACGCTCCCATTTGTGACTCCAGCCCCGCAATAGTCACTGGCTCCTTTGAGGGCGCCACATTCTCCTTCTGTGACCCATGCCTGGTGGAGGGCACCCTCTCTTTCTGCTGTACTGGCGCAACAGGGACATTGATTCCTCCAGCTCCTGCCTGCACAACGGGCGAGCCGTCGGGGCCGAGGTGTGAATGATGCTGCATCGGCAACACCACGGGAACTTCAGATTGGCTTAGCGCCAATGTCTGAGGGTCGACGACAGTCTATTGAGCCTCCAGCCCAGAGGCATACATGCTCTCCAAGAAGTTGTTGATCTCGGCACGATCCATGGCTTTCTCAAACGCCTCGCGGCTTGCTCTGTTTCCAAGTGGAGAATCTATACAAAAGAAAGAGTTAAACAATGAACTAGAACACTCATCCGGGAATGATACTTACCAAGGGCTCGTGTCAACTGCTGACCGACCAACAGCTCCCAGCCGGTAAGTAGACGGAGATCTAGCAAATTGCGGTTCTGCCAACAGCCGTGAATCCTTACCAAGCGGCACTCTTTGTCGCGCATCAGGCTATAGCGCAGGCCCGCTACACAAAAAACAACAAAATGGTCATTACAAAAGGGAATTATTATGCAACAAAAATCAACTCTACGCGACGGCAGACCGACAACCTCGGATAGGTTGGAATTCTGACTTAATCCTGAATGTCGGCTCCCCCGCATTCGACCCCGCTTGGTACTCCCATCCATCGGTGGCAACGCAGAAGGTCCCCTGCCAAGGTGACATGGAATCCTTCAAATTCTCTATTAGCTTGGGCGCCCCCTGGCGGCGACTCAGATTCACTTGCCCGACGCATCCTTGGCGCTTCACGTACACCAACTCGTAGAAGTGCAGCAACTTCGCCACGGTTGGACCCTCACAACCGGACAGGCGCCATAGCGAGTTGAGCGCCATCAGCAACCGCCACATGTTAGGGCAAATCTGCCCAAAAGAGAGGCCAAATTCACAGACTAAAATCTGGAGATTTGGCAGTAGAGGAAATGTCACTCCCTGGCGGAAGCTCGCCTCGTGCACGGCGCCATGCCTGGCTGGCAGGACCGACGCTCTCTCATCCTTCAGCGGCGGTCGCAGCTTCACACCTGGCAGGCGAAACACCCGCTTCACACGGTTGACGGCGGCCACCGTCATCGGCCCTCCCGCCTTGTTAAACTCTGTACCGTCGCGGAGAACCCATGCTGACTCAACCTCTTCCCCGCCAGCCTCTCTCACCCCATCAGTAGAGCCGCTAGCAGCACTATTACTCGCCAGCCTCTCCTTCCGCCTTTTGCGAGTAGCGACATCCTCTCTTACCCTAGAACTCTTAGGACGACCAACACGACTCATGGTAACTTCCCAGGGTATTGTCTGTAGCGGTTCAATGTCTAGCGGTTCGGACCAGAAGGTTCTTGCAGGGGCAGACGAACGCAACGAATCAATAAACACCCTATCCGCCACGTTTAGCGACTCGTTAGACCCGGAATCCTCACCGCTCGAGATATCTATGACGCTAGCCATCCCACAACCCTAAAACCCAAACCAGTTAGTTCGCACAAGATCTAAGCTATCCCTTTGTCAGTTACATCGAGGAGCATCAAGAACACTTGCCCAGAAAACACCAAAACAAGAACAGAAAATACCCATATGCTCAACCCGGATTCGACCATCCAGCAAATCCCTAAACCCCAACTCTCTACCAAACACCAAAACTCTCTCTACACCCTCAGAGCACACCAGGGAGGAACAGAGTACCCCAAATCGGAAAAAACCCAGAAACTGACAAAAGCAAACGCAGAAATCCAATAAAACAGGGAGGAGATTCAGAGTACCAACCTCAAAGCTGAGAACTTGGGTGCAATCAAAGAAGCTTCTCTCCACTACAGAAGATCTTCGTGCTTCACAAACTGGATACCTTCACGGAAACTTAGCAATCCTCTTCTCGGAGCGCAGGGCGAAGCTTGAAGACGACGACACAAGGTAAAAAGTACGAAGTGCCAAAACACAAGGTTTCCCTATCTTTTATGTCAACATCAGACTAATCTAGGCCGTCCGCCGAATAACGACATCGCACCACAACCGTACACGTGCCCCACAAACGCACTTACTTTCCTGATTAACCGAGGCGACGCCTCGGTTACAAAATCAATAATTACTCGCATTAATGACAAGATGACGGGCGTGCTGAAGAGACGTTATAGCACACGCTAATCCAATACATGTAGGCCACGTGTCGGGCACCATCACACGAAGCGTCTGTCCAAGGTAACCATCAAAAAGGAAAATCATCAATCTTGCAAGCGAGATAGTCTCCGCTAAGCACAACTCCGCTAGTTGAACTCCTCTCTTTCCATCTTGCAAGCAAGATAGTCTCCGCTAGGCGCAATTCCGCTAGCTGAACTTCCATCTTGCAAGTGAGATAGTCTCCTCTAAGCGCAACTCCGCTAGCTGAAACTTCTCTCTTTTCATCTTGCAAGCGAGATCGTCTCTGTTAAGCGCAAAGTCTCCGCTAAGCGCAACTCCGCTAGCTGAACTTCTCTCTTTCCGTCTTGCAAGCGAGATAGTCTCCGCTAAGCGCAACTCCGCTAGCTGAACTTCTCTCTTTCCATCTTGCAAGCGAGATAGTCTCCGCTAAGCGCAACTCCGCTAGCTGAACTTCTCTCTTTCCATCTTGCAAGCAAGATAGTCTCCGCTAAGCGTAACTCCGCTAGCTGAAGCTTCTCTCTTTTCATCTTGCAAGCGAGATAGTCTCCGCTAAGCGCAACTCCGCTAGCTGAACTTCTCTATTTCCATCTTGCAAGCGAGATAGTCTCCGCTAAGTTCAACTCCGCTAGCTGAAACTTCTCTCTTTTCATCTTGCAAGCGAGATAATCTCCGCTAAGTGCAACTCCACTAGCTGAACTTCTCTCTTTCCATCTTGCAAGCGAGATAGTCTCCGCTAAGCGCAACTCCGCTAGCTGAACTTCTCTCTTTGCATCTTGCAAGAGAGATAGTCTCCGCTAGCGAGACTTCTCCCTCAAACACCTGGGAAGACCGTCACCGCTGACCGCAACGCCATGCACCAGGCTGCCACCAGGCAGGTCCCCGCGACATGGCCCTCCACTTATCATCAGCAGAGGGACTTCCACCAGCGGCGATTCCAGAGGCAACGCCTCACTTTGACAACGATCGCAACGTGGCGTTGCAATCAAAACATGGTCCTCCGGGACAGGTAGGGGGATACGTCAACAGTCTTCGACGGCCCTGATCAGGCATGTTAACCCCCGCCACTTGGGTATCAAAGATTGGGTTCACTACCCAACACCCTCTGCTCAGCGTAGCTCCCCTCAACAAACAATACACCTGCCAAACAGAGGTCTATCTTAGCCGGGGAGTGGGGGACTCCCTAGGGGCCTAGCAGGGGCCCACCCGGAAGGGTATAAAGCATTTGCTCAGTAAGTCCAGGGTTAACAACGCACTGACGCAAATTATGCTTTGGCAAGACTGGCGGAAGCAACGCTCCGAACCGCTAGGCAACTCCCCAACCAAGATTGCCCTCCTTGACTGGGGACTTGTACTTACATAGACATTTGCAAGCATAATTAGCTATAATGAGCCACGCTCATGCTACCGCTAGCGGTACCAACTCCCGCCAAAGGGGTGACCTACGGGAACACAGCTAAGCAGGCTATCGCCTGAGCCCCGGCTTGCCCCCAGATCACCGCTGACGCGCCGCCACGCGCCGCGCCAAGACAGCATCAGAAGATGGGGACTGAAGCATATCAGTCCCACATCGAAAACATGGAGAAGATCAACTCTCTCCTCACCTATAAAAGGTCATCTCCTCTCTCCTCATTAATTACGCATTTAATACTTACCTACTGTTACTTTGTCAACACAAATACATTGACTAACTTAGGCATCGGAGAAGAGAAGACCGCCCAGCGCGGTCTCCCTTTGACGCCTTTTGTATTTCACTTGACAGGTAGCAGGGGCTCTAAAGAGTATCATAGATAGCGGTCCGCCCATCGGACTAGTGTTAGTAAAGGTTTAGCTACCGCTGAAATTTAAACATTAACACCTACTTTACTACCAATGGACTGACACCCCTTGCGTTAAAAAAAAAAAGTTTTTTTTTTTTTTTTTAAATTATTTTTTGTTTACTTTTGACACAATTTTGCCTTATCTCTTTTTATCACATAGAGAGAGTGAAAGAGAGAAAAGTCATTGGAGACTTCGCCGATCGCTCGAATCCGATTACTGGTCACCGAACTTTGCTAGAATCCCGACGGAGGTCGCAGAATCTCACCGGGCTTTATCAGACCCTCGCCGGAGGTTTTATTGGGGGCCAATAAAAGATTTTATTAGGTGGCAATAAAAGTTGGGGAAATAAACTTATTAATGCGCACCAATAAATGTTTTATTAGGAGACAATAAATCTTGAGTCATGTCGGGTTTCTAGTCATTGGTTGCCGGACTTGCGTGAATCTTGCAAGAACCTCACAGGATTTGGCTGGAGGTCGTGAGGAGGTTGTCGGAGATCTCATAAAAGTTTTAGGAGATTTATTGACCCCCTAATAAAAGTTTATTCCCTCAATAAAATCTATTATTGCCCCCAAGTTTTATTAAATTTTATTACCCCCTGATAAAAGTTTTATTGAGGGTCAATAATCAGTGAAGAATAAAGATGATTGTGATTTTGAAAGTATTAAGAGGTTTATTGACCCCAACAAAAGTTTATTGACCTTCAATAAAAGCTATTATTGTCTCCCAATAAAAGTTTTATCGAGGGTCAATAATCAGTAAAAAATGAAGATGTTCTTAATTTTGAAAGTTTTAGGAGGTTTATTGATCCCCTAACGGAGACCTCCGGCGAGGTTTCCGGCAACCAGTGACCGGAGTCCGGCTAAACCCTAAATCCAATAAACTTTTATTAGAGAGTGTGGCATGCTTGTAATTTTATAATTACGCTTTGCCAAAACAATTTTTATTTTTAAATGGGGTAAGTGGGAACACTAATTTGTTACTAGTAAGTGGGTTCATGTTGACCCAAATTTAGGCATTTGGTCAAAACCCCTTAAGACTTCGTTTGGTTCGCAAAAAGTAAGCATCGGGAAAAGAAAGTTGTTCTTTTCTTGCGTTTGGGATTCAAAAAGAAATGAAATACTTTCCTGAAGCAAAGGAAAATATGGGGGAAAATGGTTCCTTCCATACTACAAATAAATCACTTTATTTTTCTTATTTCCTTGCATTTATTACTCACACACATTATTTTATTGCTATAATTAAAAACTTTTTAATAATTTTCCTTCTGTTTTAGGAAAACTGAATTATGAGAGAATTGCATCGTCATTTCATTGATAATAGGGGCCTCTTTATATAGAGGATTACAAGCATAGAGATAGAGTTGTACATGGAAACATAATCGTACATTGATTGGATATCTCCTAAGATTCTCCGAGAATATCTCTAATATAAACAATATTTCAACTAGAGCAAGTAACCTCGAGTTTGTGCCAGACACATATTATGGATTTACTTAAACACTCCCCCTTGTGTCGCCCAAACGTGGTGCTCTTCTTGTTGCCTCATTAAAAAACCTTGCTGAGTAACAAAAACCTTGTGGGACAAAAATAACCTCGGTCGAAGGGGAAAAAGAGCACAACACACCCTTCACATTTCGAGACCATACATATAGACATCTCCCCCTGATGTCTACATCTCCCCCTGATGACTACGGTCATGGGAGTTCGGATAACTTCAGCAAACGATGCTACTAACATGCTTCTCGAAAGTGGAATTTAGGCAATGACTTAGTGAGCAAGCCTGCCGCACTGTCCTCAAATTGAACCTAGTTCACTTTAATCTTGAGGAGCATCTGTTGTTGCTGATTATGCTCAATGTTGTCGCTTTTGATGTAGCCTTGCTTCATTTGTTCAAAACAAGCAACATTATCCTAAATGCTTGTAGGCTCATCTGTGGTAGACTTCAAACCACAATTGTTCGAACATGCGTAACTATGAATCCAATCCATATACATTCACGAACCACTTCGTGAAGAGTAATAATCTCTACATTGTTCGAAGATATAGCGACTAGGGTCTATTTTGTAGACCTCCAAGATATCACGATCTTTACCCATGGTGAACACTTAATCATTTTGGGAATGACCTTTGTGTGGGTCAGAGAGAGACCCGACATCAGCAAAACCTTCCAAAACACATGTCATTTTGGGATGGGGACAGTGGACGCAGGCCAGTGTTGGTGGCGTTTTTTGTGTGTGATGGGTCCGAATCCATCATCACTTTGTAGGGATAAAACATGCCCATATCAACGTACATCTCAAGTACCGAAAGATATCTTTTACAACAATCCAATGGCGTAGCATTGGCGCAAAGCTATACCTTAGCTAACAAGTTCACTGCAAATGAGATGTCTAGTCTTGTGCATTGAGCTAAGTACAATAATGCGCCTATTGTACTCAAGTAAGGCACTCCTGCCTCTAGCACATCTTTGTCATCATCCTTTAGACGAAGAGGATCCTTTTCAAGATCAAGACTACAAACGATCATGGGGGTGCTTGAAGGCTTGACCTTGTCAAAATGCCTAAGCATCTATAAACACGGTGCTCAAGTTCCAAATCGAGGCCTAATCATGTTCTCCCAAAATCCTTCATCTCAAACTCGGATTTTAAGTGTTCAGCAGTTTCCCTGAACTCTTTAAGGGCTTCCAATGAAGATCATGTCCAACATGAACTGCGATAGAATCCGAAACTTCTTATGAAAACCCGCGGGCATATCCCTTCTCAATCAAGTAGTCACTTTAGTGAGCGTTTTAACCTTATTGTAAACGCATTCTGTGGTCTAGAGCCACTTGACTTGGGTAAATGAAGTTCACCATGAACCTTCATGTATATTCCGTATCTAGATCCCCAGAGAGATACGTAGTGACCACATTTGTATGTTGCATGTTCAGTTATTCGGAAACTACCAAACTGACAGAGTAGTGGAGTGCAATGACATCCATTACGAGAGAATATGTCCCATCAAAGTCGATTCCAGGGTGTTTTGTGAGAAGCCTTGCGCCATAAGGCAAGATTGCCATCTCATTTTCTCATCACGCTTTCTAATGAAGACCCATTAGTCCATAGGTTTTATGTTAAGAGGTGTTGGCATCACTGGCTCGAAAACCTTCCTCTTCATTAGAGAATCCAACTTAACCTGGATCGCATCTTTCCATTTAGGCCAAATTTCTCAATGTTGGTATTCATTCGTCAACGGAGCGCGGTTCGATGTCATCGGACTCAAACAAACTCATGCACAACTACATCATCAATTATGATGGAGTTTCTATCCCACGTCTCATGTACACTAGTGTAATTTTCATAGAGCTCTATATTCTCAAGAATAGGTTCTGATGTTGAGGCGTCCCCCAACGATAACCATAACTCGGAAGATTCTCATGAGATGGATTTTGAGTCTTGATGATCAAAGGATTGGAATGTGCCAAAGTATCCTTCGAACCCACGGGCCTCCCACACATCCTAGCTGGGGTCATGGCCTATAACGCTAGAGTGTCACTCTCTTTGGCGTTGGCGCCATGCTTACCTCCATGTAGGGTGGCGCTACGTCCTCTCATAGGGACGTACATCCTTGCAGGCATATTTGCAGCAGATGTGTGATCTCGTCACTTTAGTAGGGATCGAGATGAGACATAATGGGGACAGACCACGATAATTCATGTCGTTCCTGATGAACATCTGTGTTCAGTAGGGATCGAGATGAGACATAGTGGGGACAGACCACGATAATTCCTGTCATTTCTGCTGAACATCTGTGTTCTTATCTCCCCCTAACGAAGGGAAGACTGTCTCATCAAAGTAACAATCCGCAAATCTAGCGGTAATGAGATCGCCTTGCTAGGGCATTAAGTGGCGGACGATGGTTGGAGTCTCAAATCCAACGTAATTGCCCATTCGTCTGTAAGAACCCATCATAGTGTGCTGTGGCAGCGCAATTGGCACAGAAATGGCTCACTCAAATGTGCATAATTACGATACTTGTACTCAATCACTAGCTGTAACACAGAGGTAGATTGAGTGGCGGTGGGTCGTAGACGAATTAACATAGCTGCATGCAATATTGCATCACCCTAAGCGGATATAAGGAGGTTGGTGCGCATTACCAATATCGTGACTACCATCGTAGTCGTTTCCGTGAGACCATTTGGGTGTGTTCATGAGAATATGATGTCCAACATCAGTCCCATTGCAATAACCATTGAAAGTCTTTGATGTAAACTCTCCAGCATAGACAAATACAATTGACTGAATAAGATGATTCGGGGAGTGAGCCCGTTGTCATATGATATGTGCTAGGAGTGTAGCATAAGCAGCATTACAAGTGGACAATGGCACAACACGTGACCAGCGTGTTTGTGTGTCAACCAATATCATGAGATATTTAAACGTCCGCAAGTTGGTTGAATCAGTCCATAGAATCCCCATGGGTTCTATGTAAGAACAAAATGAGTATTTTCATATCTTTTGCATAGGAAGGTCTCAGTCCTAATTTCCCTACGGAATGGGCTTTGTAAAACGAGTGAGAGGCTTTAGAAGCAACCAATGAGGATTTTGGTTGGGCCTGAGCGTCTGAAACCTATTTGAAGCAAAGTTGGTGATTGCAACATCACCTGGGGTGTCATCACCATGATGTACGCTATCCATGGAGTCATGGATAAGGACTATGCCAGCCCTAGGCTGGTGGTGGACGGCGGCGGCAGTCACACTTAGTCCAAGAATCAACTTTTGATTCATGCTTCATTTCGCTCGAGAAAATATATGTTTGTGTGAAGTCTTTAATAGACGGATCATCATATCATGACTAGGACAACCTATCCTGTCGTGACAAAGCCAATATGTGTCTAAATCCAAGAGATCTTCTCTCATAACTTTTATTGGATTTAATTGCTCGGATAGTGACATAGAGTCCATTAGAGAGACACATAAACTTCTCTAAGATGCGCCTTTGTTCGCAATTATTAGAGGTATTGCAAAGGAACTCATTTCAGTTCTCTACATGCGTTTTCGTATGGAATCCGTTAGCTATTCATAGGTGCGATTTTCCATATGAGCGTAGAGAGCTTTTGTGACAGTAATCAAGGTGCCATTTGGCAAGGGGAACTTGGGCTATTCCATGTCCTTGAATTAATACTGATGGCCCAGCCATCGTAGTCATAAAGTCATATGCTCATAATCAAAATGGAGTCATAATGAAAAGAACTCGAAATTTTATTCATAAGCCAACGAAGTTACATCATTGTCTCTTTGACCAAAGAAAATCTAATCCAAAATGCTAGCTAATGCAAAACAATGGTAGTCGTCTAACTTCTTTCGGTAATTCCAAAATAAATGTGACCAGGTGAGTAAAGAGATGTCGGTGGAGCAAGACTCGCTTCAGTACTACTAATCTCAGAACCTTCCTATACATCACACTTACTTTGGGTGAGCCTACTTTGAAGAAAGACTAAGCCATTGGCATTTACTACAAAGTATATGGCAATTGCCTATTACATCTCTTGGAAAAATAAAGACTTAAACAGAATTGGCGATCTATTGATCCCAGCCAGATTTGTAGTCTTCAACCCTTCACTCTAGATCATCTTGATGATCTTCTTGTTCCACATAGTGAGCTTCTCTTGCTTCACAATATGCTTTGTAGGCGGTGACAATTTATTCACGAGCTCTACAAATGTGTGCCCAATGACCGGATTCTCCACATCGAGAACATATATCTCTTTGCTCATACTCCATTGATTGAGGCGCTTTGAAAGACTCCATTGATTGAGGCGCTTTGAAAGAGTCATTTAGATGGCTCGTAGTGTTGGTGGCGCCACCAGAGGCGTTGCCTCCCTTTCTCTTTCCACGTTGACCTCTTCGGTTTCGTGTTCGCCTATTTTGGCGGTTACCTTCCCAAGTAGAGCGATTATATGAACCAGAACGTCCAGAAGTATCCCTGAGATTAGGGTTTCGCTCTTGGCACCATCTCTTAAGGGCGCGACTATAATTGGATTCCGGAATATGCTCTGTTTCCACGGATCTCGAATTATAGTTCTTCACAAGGATGTTGTCATACTTTTCAACGACATTCATAGCTCCAATGAGCTCATAAAACCTTGTGATCTGTCCTGCAGTAACATTGATTCGATAGTTCTTAGCAACCATCAATGCAGAGACGGGGAAGGTAGAGAGAGTCTTCTCAATCAACATCGCATCTGTGATCTCTTTACCACAGAATTCCATTAAGGATTTAATGCAAAGTGCTTCCAAGTTTTAGTCAAGAATCGACTTGAAATCACAGAAGCGGAGGCTATGCCATCTCACTTCTAGGTCAGGAAGCCACGAGTCACGGACATTGCGAAATCTTTCTTCGAGTGAGACCCACAGCCTTCTAGGGTCTTCTTCATTCATACACTCGTACTGGAGCGAATCATCCATATGACGAGTCATTAGGATGATGGCTTTTGTCTTATTTGCCTCTAAGGCTGCTCTATTTGCTTCCAAAGCTTGAGCTTGCTCAACAGTTAGCACGTCTTGGCTAGGTTCGAGAATCGTATCCAGGATTCCATCGGCCTTGAGATATTGGCGGACATCACGAACCCACCTGTAATATCCAGAGCCAGTTGTTCCCAATGGAGTCCAATTTGTTGAGGTTACTCATCCTGAAAGAGAACAAGAAATTAGGGTTAGTTTCGGAGAGAAAAAGGCTACCATGAAAACAATAAAAATTTCTGAGCGTAATCGCTTCCAAGAAATTCAATTCCAAGAGGTATTGGATTAGATCGAAACAATGACGTAAGTGGTCGATCCATAAATTCTCTACAAACTCTAAGTTTGGAGATCTCAACAAGCTCCAAGCTTGGAGTGAGCATGAACCCCCACAGTTCGGCTTAATTAGGTCTCCCCTATGATGAAGAAGGGGGGGGGGGTAGAAGAAGGGAGTTTGCAAGTCCATGAGAAAAAGAAGAGAAAAGAAATAAAAACTTCAAAAACGGGAACTTTTAGTCAAAAATACCTCGAAATAGGTCGTTGGAAAAAGTGACTGGAAAGTCGCTGGAAAGTGGCCGGAAAGTTGACCGGAAATGGCCAACTGGCGTTGACAGGTGCTGACGTGGTAGTGACTACTGACGTGGCCACTGACTGGATTACGTGGCTGATGATTGGGCTGGCAGAGGGCTGATGTAGCTTGCTGACACGTCGGGCTAACGTGGCAGGGGCTGCGTCAGTGGGCTTCTGGCGGTGGGTTGTATCCTTCTCTTTTTTTTCTTTTCTCTCGGCCCAGACCTGTTTCTCTTTTTTTTTCTTCTCTCTGGGTCGCGTCTGTGGGTTGCACGTGGGTTGCAACTCTTTTTTTTTTTTTTTTTCTTTTCTGCCGGTTTTTCTGTCGGACTTTCAATTGGTCGGTTTGGTAATTTTTAGGCAGGTTTTCAGGGTTTGGCTATTTGTTTCAGGGTTAGGGCTTCGTGCAGGCCCAGCCTTGGTGCTGGGCGGCCTTGGCGGCAGCCCAGGGCCACAAAAGAAATGGGGCACCAATTATAACAGCCCAATGTACATATTAGTGTATATATTTGTTTGCTATGAGGTCATTTTTAGAACTATAAAGGGATTAGTTTGCGGTGCAGTGGATTAGTCTGGCTTTGCCTGGTTTTTGCCGCAATGTCGATGCAGGTGTCCTGGCCCTGGGATACCACTGCATGGGTGTGTGAGTTACTAACAGCTAACTACCTGATAAAAAAAAAAGGAAGTTGTATTTAATAAGAATTAAAGTTGGGATCTCTCTCTTAAACAATGTTTCTCTTTTTTGCAACATGACCAACATCTTTCTCCCTTCTTCCATAAAACAAGAAGACAATCTCTTTTTTCAACTTTCCCTCCACATTTCTCTCAATCCATCTTCTCTCACAAGCTCATTGAATCATTGCCGCATATTTCTTCCCTATGGTTCTCTTCTGTGTTTTTTTTTCTTTTCTTTTTTGTTTCATCTCTAGAAATAAGGGTTTTTTAAATAATAAAAAAAATGTATATCTTCTACTTTTCTAGACTCCAATAGAGAATGAGAAAGAGATTATGCATTTTATTTTTATGAGTTTGGTTAACCCTCAATATTTTTTTTTTGTATTATTATTATTTTTTTATAAAGCGAGCTAAGGACTAACTCATCGCCCTTAGTCGAAATTTTATTAAAAGAAAATAAAGATACATAGGAAGGGGGGACTAGGCCAAAACCACTTCCAAGAGGCTAGGCGCAAAGGGATAATACATAACCAGTACAAAGAAAACAAACCGACAAGGACAAAAGACTAACTATAAATCTACGGGAAAACATGAACTAAGAGAATCGATAATTAATTCTTGAAGACAAGTTTCTACCAAACTCTGCTAGAAAGGAAGAAGGTAAAGTTCTCCACAAGACTGCGCCAACATTTGATGCACCAAAACGAGCAAATTTGTTCGCTAAAGCATTTCTTTCTGTAAAGATATGCGTCATTCTGAAAGTGATCTGACTAACCTTGTGTAAACAATTCAACCATGAGGTACACAATCTCCATGGAACTAAACCAGGGTTCTTGAAGTACCGTAGTGCCAATATTGAGTCTATTTCCAACCAAATATGAGTCCAGCGACGGACCAAAGCAACATCAATTGCTTCAATAATCGCGAGAACCTCAGCATCAATAGCACTTGGGACCGTAGCATTATATGAGAAGCCCCCAAGAAAAATGCCCCTCAGAATCTCTGAACACACCCCCAAAGCCTGCTCTTGTAGGGCCTGAAAATGAACCATCTGTATTTACCTTTATCCAACCCGAAGGAGGAGCCTCCCAAACCACTGATATAAACTTTGGGGCCTTTGCTCTGAGCGGAGAGACTCCCAACAATGAATAAACCGACGCTGTAGACGCTATTCGATCGCAAGGAACAAAGTAACACAATGTTGATTCCTTGAACGAATTAATAAAGAACTATTTAAATCTCCAGGAAACAAATACTCTCCCATCAAACCTTATTTTATTTCTTTCAGTCCATATACACCAAAACAGATTGCAGATAGCTAACCTCCATAAAAGTTTTGAAGCAAAAGGAAGCCTGTTTAAAAGAACAGGAGAGAAGAGCCCCTGTAAAGAAATTAACGCCGGGCGTTGTAGGCAGAACATGTCAAACAGCGAAGTCCATACGTCATGAAGCATAGTGCAATTGATGAAAAGATGGTTCACAGATTCCACATTCGGGAGGCAGAGAGAGCATTGAGAGCAAATAATCTTACCTCTTCGCTGCATGATCTCATCAACCAAGATTTTGTGATGGAAAACTTTCCAACAAACAATGCTTTTTCGGGGTTGCAATGCTTTGTGCCATATAGCCTTTCCCCACTCAAGAGGAGCATTCAGGTCCGAAAGAAAAGAATAAGCCTCCGCTGCAGTCAAGGAGCCAGACGAAGTAGTAGGCCATATCACAGTGTCCTCCAAAACAGCCTCTGGAATGTCAATCTTCATAATATCATTTGAAGCTTCTGGAAAGTTCTCAAGAAACTCTAAAGGAAGATCCCATTTATTTTGTACAATATAATCGCCAACACGATCTTGAAGGAATGGCAGAACTGAATCATCAATGTTTAATCTAACTGCTAATGAGTTACCAAGCCAATTGTCCCTCCAAAAATATATATTCATGCCATTACCTACCTGCCACCTCAAGTTTGATAATAATATAGGCCATAATTGCCGCAAACCCATCCAAACAGACGATCTTTGATAATAAGAATAAGTGTCTAGGTTCCCTTTTAAACACCTAGCTCTGAGAAACACTGAAGAAGAAGAAGTACCTGTTACCATTTCCCAACAGCGCTTAAGAAGAAGAGAGCGATTCAAAGTGAAGATATTTTTTAGACCAAGCCCTCTACAATCTTTTGGCAAGCAACAATTTTTCCAAGCAATCAAAGCAGCGCCCTTCTTCAAAGGATCCCCAGACCAGTAAAAATTGCGCATCCAACCTTGCACTTTCTTAAGTAATGCACGTGGCCAATGATAGACCTGAAAGCTATAAACCAATAAATTTTGGATGACAGAAGAAATAAGTTGCAGACGCCCCACTTGTGATAACTGCAATCCTTTCCAAGAACTTAATTTGCAGCGGGCCTTGTCTGCAATGGTTCGGAAGTATGTCGTTTTACGCCTCCCAAAAAATATTGGGACCCCCAAATAATTAAAAGGCACACAACCTTCTCTAATGCCAAGAATATGTTGAATAGCAGTTGCTATTGGTCTTGCATATCTGCCCAAGAAAACAGAGGACTTTGTTTTATTAACCACCTGCCCTGAGTTTTCCGCATATTCCTGAAGAAACCTGTTTAGAGCCCGTAGCCCCCTAGAATTACCCTGCATAAAAATCATCACGTCATCTGCATACAAGACATTGGAAGGAGGATGCAGCTTCTTAGGAACAGCGATGCTCTTGATTTTCCCCCTACTCACTAGATTACAAAGCCCCCTGCTGAGAACCTCTTCTGCAAGGCAGAAAAGAAGAGGGGATAAGGGGTCCCCCTGTCGAACCCTCAATATTAATGCACGTTTTGTTTATGATTTTACTGAGTTTTGCAATAGGGGTTTTTATTGATTGTTAGAATTTTGAAGAAGAGTTTGACATTTTCATTGAAAGAATTTTTTTTTTTAAATTTTTTAATTTCATTTCAGTTAAAAAAGAAGTGTCATTTCTTTTGTGTAGTTATGTTGATCTTCAAAAAATTCTGAAATTAGAATTTATATAGACTGTATTGCGCTGTTAACAAATTTTGAAAAAAAAATATGACCTATATTCAAGTTTATTAATATACAAATACGAGGCCTAAGAATAATTCTCGCCCATAGCCTTGAAAGACTCAGGACCGGCCCTGGCTTCGTGCTAATAACGTGTTTTAGGAAAACTGAATTGGGAGAGAATTGAATCGTCCTTTTATTGATAATAAGGGCCTCTTTATATAGAGGATTACAAGCATGGAGATAGAGTTGTACATGGAAACATAATCGTACATTGATTGGATATCTCCTAAGATTCTTCGAGAATATCTCTAATATAAACCCTATTTCAAATAGAGCAAGTAACCTCGAGTTTGTGCCAGACACATATTCTGGATTTATTTGAACACCTGATAATTTTTCTTATTTTACCAACATCGGAATAGAAAGTTTTTCGAAAATTTCATTTCTCTTCCCATGGGAAAGACAAAGGAATTACTTTCCCTTCGGTAAACCAAACGAGGCCTAAATATATATGTTTTGTTAATATTGGAGCCAACAAACCTAGTTAGTGGGAACGTGCTTTTGTTTCTTGACTTTCATATTAAGTAGTGATTTAAAAAAAAAAAATTAATGAAACTTTCATTAGGAGAATCCTTAATTGGGTGAATTACAATCAAAGTTGTAGGCATCCAGAATGCCTTCGGGAACCACATTAAACCAAAAGGAACTAGAAGTGGCCTCATAGGCAATACTTGCTAACCTAAGTAGTGATTGAATCCTTTTTTACTGTTTTATATTCATAGCTGTGCGCTACAATGCATTTTTTTTTTCCTTTTAACAAAAGAAAACCTTGTAATCTCTTTTATAAAGCCGAAAGAATAGATAATGTTACTGATGACATCATTTAGGAATGTTGTCCTTTTCGATCAAGTTAAATCGAGTTGTACTAGAGGTTTTACCTTATAATTTAGTTTTTCTTATATAAAAAAAAATCACTTAAGTTATAGCCTTTCGTGAAGTTCTATAACAAGCATTATCTAATAGTTTTAAACAAATCCAAGTAAAACATGACTTAAAGGTTGTTAGCTGATTTCTATTCTACTCCATAGAGGCTTAAGGAAAGTATCGAATACATCTCGAACATTTATTGCAGGAGAAGGTCCAGATGTTGAAGGAGAAGGCCTCATTCTGCAACCATGAGTTAAGAGGTAGCTAGCTAAGGTATTCGATCCCGCTAGGACAAAGCACATGCAGCACCACTATACGGTCTTCTAATTATGAAGGGACTGCATGTCAATCTTAACCCACAGGATTATGGTCGGGTTGGGTTAGGCACCCGCTATTGACACTTGTCTTAGTCAAATACAAGTAGCACAGTTGGTGTCGTGTTCATAAAACAGGATCACCTGTATTATATGTCCAAAGTACTCCAGTCTACAGCTATAGGCTGGGTCTTCTTCTTTCTTTTCCTTGGGTACAAATATAGGTCTCCTTTTTTTTTTTATGACACTACAACTATAGGTCTTCGCAAAATAGAAATTTTGCAAATTTTGTTGGGTATATATAACCGGCCAGACCAGGTTGAAAGGCACTGCATGAAGCTCAAAATGGGGAGCTCACTTTTTGGTGAGGTTGTTGACACCAAAACAGGCGCTTCCATTTCTAATAGTAGAGATAGAGAATGAGATGGCTAAGATCGCAATCGGTTGGCCCTTCCCCCACTACAAGGGAAAACCGCTTTAGAGACAAAAATATAGAAGACAAAACACATTTGCGTCACTAAAAGCATTTATAACAGTGAAAACTATCTTTATAGCTAAAAGTATGTAAAATTGAAAAATAAGTAGCTGAGTTTTGAGTTATGCTCTAGTAAGGTAAGTTAAATCTTAAGTTAAATTAATTTGAACGTTAGAAAACTTAAGTTTTAGTTAAATCCTCTCTCCTTTGTAGCTAATTGTAGGTAGAGCTTTTAGCTAAATTTAAATTTAGCTTGTTGATTGGAGATCAAACTTATTCTAAAATTACTTAAATTTCAATTTTTTTTTTTAAATAAGTATTCTGTTGGAAACACCCTAATTCTTGTTATCGGTGTCAAGAAAAATTATTTCATCACCCATAATTCGTCATCCTTGCCTAGATGTGTGACATGCTTGAGAGACAAAATAGTGAGAATAGGTGACTGTCACGCCCCGAACCAAGTGTAGGTGAGATTAGGTACCTGACACCGAATTCGAGGTGAGCGTAGAAATGTAAAATAAAATAAAAAAATAACACCAAATTTTTAGAAATCGTCAAAAATAAAACGTTTGAAATAACAAAAGAAATTACACATTGTTTTCTAATCTCACTCGCTCTACTCTTGTAATCCTTTTTGGAGTCTCGCAATCATAAACGTCATCTCGCTTAAACTTCTCAAAACTCATGTCATACCTGAACAAAAGTCTATAGGGGTGAGTTTACGCTCAGTAAAGCCAAACCTTTTTAAGTCATTATTATCTAGATGTCATAATCAAGTTATCAAACAATTCTTACAAAAATGAATAACAGAAACGATGCATGTCAAATAAGCTTCACTTAATTACCCGTTAGTTCATATATCAAAACAAGAGAGCCTACACATCTCATACTGTGTATTTTACCAACCGAGGGTGACTCTAAATGTTGAATGTTACGTATGTGCCAAACATATATATCTTCAATGTTATAATTGGTATAGCTTGAATCACATTATAGACTTCGAGACTTTGATTGATCCCTCCACTATTCTCGCCATTAGACATCGACAAACACAAAGTGACAAAACTCAAGTCTATCTCAATACATTATGAGCGGAATATATACCCTAACGGCCCTTAGAATTTTCTACGGGCCAACAGACAATTTAGTTTTGTCTAATTCTTTTTGTAACATCAGTTGGTGGCTGGGCTTTAGATAGTACTAAAAGCACTTTTACATAAAAACTAAAAGCAGTTTTGGGTATCCAGCAATGTCCGATTTAGCTGATTTGAGTGAACTTTTTTTTTTTAACCGATAATTTGAGTGATTCCTGACCTAAATAATCATGAAAAGGTAACCTATAAGTCTATAACGATTGCCGACAGGAGACTGGTGTGCTCACCTGTACATACACTTTTGGCCCAGCGGCTAGCTCACAAGATCCTTATAAATTTATAATGGTAATATCACATCGAAAAAAAGCGTAGAATACAAAACACCAGAAATGAGAATAACGTTCGCTGCTGAATTCCTGGAACCCCTTCAGGTAGGGGCCGGAGGTTTTAGTGCTTCAATATTTCTGTTTGGTTGCACTTTAACAGCAACAATGCAAATCCTATTCATTTCATTCCTTCAAATCCAATATTGTACGATATTTTTTTGTCCCCTTTATGAGATCTACTATAGACTCGTTGGTGCACACCTATAGCTCATCCATATATAATGCGTGTGTGTGCGCGCGCGCGAGCCCGCGTGTGTGTGGACACACTCCTGCACGTCTCAATTTGTAGTCCATAGATTAAGGTCTCCGAGAACTGTAATTGAGGAGTACTACTTAGGATTAGGTATCTTACAACTCATCACTGTTGTACGAGCTAGCAAACAGTGGAACATTTCTGCATGTAGGGAACTATAAGATTAGTTCTGAGGATGTATATATAATCGGTTCATCACTTCTCAGGTCATGCACATGCATCTATATCCATCTGTATGTCTGAGCCTATGAGGACATATGCTTTATAGTCACAACTGAGTACGCCCGTACAAATAATAGCGAAAACAGAAAAGCAGAAAAGCAGAATTAGCTGGGGAAGGGTAGACGATGACCAGAGATTACGTGTTTTGCCAATAAGCCAGGCCCGTCTATTGGGCACCGGCAGCTACCACAATTGTTCATGTAGGTTTGGATAGTGCTTGTAGTTGCGCGCTGTGCCTTTGTCCACTATATCATCGGCGGATCAATCAAGAAGGGTGGGGCACTCGAATGTAATTGGGATTTTAGGAATTACGGTAATGATTCATCGGATGATGTTGTTGTCAATCATGCATTGACACCTAAATTATTATTAAAAAGAAAAATAAAGACACCCAGTTCCGATTAAACCCTTCAACGCTTTACCTGCAACCTTGATTTTTTTTTTTTTGTCAGCTATGCGACCAAACTATTGATCATATTTCGTGCATTGGATTCATGTCATTGACACAAAAACAAAGGCTGGTGTTTGAAGAGAAAGGAAAGGGCGTTAACTTGGTCCTGATTTGAATGCCGAAGGGCAAGCTTCTGAGCGTACTAGAATGAGTTCACGTACTAAAGAAGAAACAAATTGCATCAGAACATGTAAAATTGTAAATGGAGAAAAATTATTCTATGGTTCCAGACCATGGTACACATGGTTGTTTAAATTAATGTCATTGGTTCATATGACATGTGCTTATTCCTGATCAGTTCCCTTAATTTAATTCTTGTTTTTTTGCACCTCTACAATGGTTCCCACCAAATTTAACTGATATTATTGACTCGAATCACCATATGGCAATGCCATATGGTATTTTGAGACTATAGAATGATTACTCGTAAATAGAATGGTGCAAAATGAGAGCAGATTAAATAAAAGAACCAGATATTAATTACTAGACCATTTGGATTGTATGAAAGAGAGAATATATGGTAGTTCGGAGAAGAGTGTGAGTGTTGAAGTTAATTATATTTTCTATGGTAAAAATACAGATGTCCAAACATAATTGGCTGATTGAGAGAGGGGTGAATGAGCGTTACCTCTTGGGTGAACCTAAGAATTATCCTTATATAATTATTGTCAATAGAAAAAAGTCTAAAATGAGGTTATTTTGTTACATAGCGCGATATATCGAAAAATCTGAAAACAAACCATTAAGTTAGTTGGTTGACCCACTACTCCACTACTCACACAATATACAATAATTCTCAGTTCTTAAGAAGAGCCGTGTCAATCTGTTATTAGCTGGTAAATTTCCACGTGACATGACAAAAAGTTGACACATTCAAGATAATGACAATAAGAAGCTCTCAAGTACTTCCATCCAAATTCAACACACCTATATATCGTCAAGCAAATAATATGGTCTACTACTTTACTTACCTTGCTAATTTTTTTTTTATTGTTCATGATTTATAATTAGATTAGACTTCTCAGATTACCCTTTAAAAAAAAATAATAATAAGAATATATATAGACGTGAAGTTGAGTCTCAAAACTTTATTGAGATCCAAACTTCATTTAAGAACTTTTTTTTAATTTTTAATTTTTTGTTAATCTTCATCCAACTCAATCTTATATAGCAATCATATTTCAACCAATAATTTCGCAATGTTATTGGTTTTTCAAATAACAAACAAGTTATTATAACTTGCCGACAACCCTAATTAAAAGTATAAATTAAGACAGGAAATAATAAGGTTTGTGGGGTCGTCATTTTCATTTTGCAATCCTTCCACTATAAATTTCATTCACCCAAAACTAGGGTTCTTGTACGAATATATGAAACCATGAACATTTATGTTCAAGTACTTTTCAATTTCCTATGAACATTTCACCAAAATTCATCATTCACACACAGTGACAATTATATTACCCATCAGGCACGCGGTTTTAGTTCTAGCTAGAATTATCAAGTAGCATGAGTGAATCAGCTGCTGATCCCAACACCAAGCCTTCATCATCAGCACTGAAGCTATTCGGTTTTTCACTTACGGCCCATCCCTGTGAAAATGGAGTGGCGGTGACGAAGAGCAAGAAGTTTGAGTGTCACTACTGCGGTCGAGAGTTTGAGAATTCTCAAGCATTAGGTGGCCATCAAAACGCACACAAAAGAGAAAGGAAGGTAGCAAGGATGGCCATGTTGGAGAACGGGGAGGATTATCAACATCAGCCATACCAACACCTTCCTCCTCCTCAACGTAGTGAACTGTTTCCAACAGGTGTACGGTACTCCATTATCAACCCTATATTCGTTACGACTTCTGGCCAGTCCACAACCACAACCATCAATTATATTGGCAACGGTGGTGCTAATGTTGGTACAGGTTCGGTACTGCTCCCTAAAGATTATGAAGGAAATGATGAGGTCATTGATCTGCGTTTGAGACTTTAAGTCTCTCTAACTCACAAATCTCCTGCCGTCGTCTCGATCAACTCGATAGTTCAATCCTCATGATGTACGTCATGCATACAAATATTTCAGTTATTATCTCCAAATATTCCAGTACGTACGGTTCTCCATGCTTACCATTTAGCTAGAAGGGCATAAAATAAAGGAAGATCGTATAATTCATCTTCCTCTAGTCGATTAGTTTATTATTCAGGAAGCTTTTTTTTTTTTTCCCCTTTCTTTATGTATTGTCGGAACTTAATTGCATGTAAGAATCAGTGAAGTAAAGTAATAGACTGGTCTTAATGTGCGGCAGGACCTGAGGTTTCAAACTTATTTAACAACAGTCTGACATAGCGTCTAGTTGGACCTCGTCACCTTGATTGCTGATAGCTAATTTATAAGCCAACTCTTTTTCTTATTCACACTTACGACTGTAGTTTATAATAAGTAAATAAGGGTATTTCCGGGACTAGAAGCATCTTTAGTAATGCTAGTTATTTTTTAGTTAAATTTTAGCTAAAGTAGTTAAAAAGTTATTTTATCCAGCCATTTTAGAAATATGTCTGCATCAGTGCTCTCTATTTTAGCTAATTTTGAATTTATATTATTTTTTAAAGAAATATTAAATAATTGAAATGTATTTATAAATTACATAAAGTAACTCAAAATGAATGTTTCAAATTATAGAGAGTCTCATCTCGCTCTCTATATTTAGGAGCGAGATAGCTGAAAGTTATAATAGAGAGTCACTTAGGAGTCTGGTGCAACTGCTAAAATAAATAAAAAACTAAACATGCTCTCTAAAATAGCTAAGAAGCCCAAATAGAGAATCTGCTAAAAATACTCTAATTAAGGATTGTAACTACTCAAAACAAAGTCACAAAATACTGAAAATAGGCTACTGATCCTAACAACCAGCAGCCAAAAATCTAATTAATTAACTAACTTAGACTACTCAGAAAGCAATGAAAATTCACAAAGGTGAACTAGACACACGAGGCAACTAGAACACAAAATTTGGTAATTTTTGGAGTTGCTTTGGTGTTTAATAAAATTCGACAAGACAGAAAACAGAAACTGAAAATAAAGAAAAACAGATTTTGGAAGTAGTTTTATAATTAATAGGAAAGTATAAGTTAGGGCATTTGCAGCACCACCAATAAATCATGCAAACAGGTTATGTTCAACCTAGTCTTATTTGTCTATAGATGAAGATGTTCAAGTTAACTCAACATTAGAATTACCTATTATTTTTCCTTACTTGTATGCTAGGTAAGAGGAACACTTAACCTATTTTCTAAAATGCAACCTAGGTTGAAGCAACTCTAGATTTAACACAAAGAAATTATTATGCAATAGAAAACGAGACTTCACAAGGAATCATGTGTACGACGCGTCTTAATTAACTTAGGAGCCTAATCACTTGTCTTATATATAATTTACCACTTAGAACTCTCAAAGGAACCTTATTTAACATGGAGTAGGCAATTATTCATAGCAATAGAAACCTAAACATACATACTAAACGTGCACTCCAAGTTGACATGTAAAGAATTCATCAACGTAAAAACAAAAATTAGATTATCATCAATTTGATTAGTAAAACTAATTGAAAGTCATAACAAGTTTACAAGCATATCGGGGATTTAACAGCCCCTAACTACTAAAGAGTTAGTTGTTCATTGGAAGAAAAGAAAATAAAATAAAGAAGGGGAGTATGAATACCTTTTATATACAAGGTTGCCTCATTCTTCCTTATTGTGTAGGAATCCAAATCCTAAAAGCATTAGAGTTAGCGTGCTTAGGTGAAATTTTCCTATTGACTCTTAAACTGATGAAACGTTCCAACCATCCACATCCCACCATTTGTCCATATTAAGTTGGAATACTCGTCATTGGACTTTCCTGTGTGATTTGGGCCTCAAAACACAAATTTTCGTCAAAACTCATATTCACCCGCAGCCTTACCTTCTTATAATAAATCGGCCATGACTTCTTCTGGGAAACTGATATTCACGAACTGTAAAAATCTCTAGAGACTAGACATTCGAGACTTTCTGTCAATACAAATCTTTAGGAAGGTCGTGCCTCTTTTGTACTTACAGGCTTGACTCTCCAATTCTCTTCTCCTTTATATTATTTGTGTTTATACGATGTGCTTAATTGATTTCATTACTTGATTAGAATTATTAAATAAATATGACTATTGATACCATATATCCAACAGTCTAAAGCCGTAAAGTTCTCTATTCTGTTAGGTTTCATTTCTTGATTAGAATTATTAAATATAAAATATGGTATCAATATATCCAACAGACTAAAGCCGTAAAATTCTCTACTGTGTTAGGGAAATTGTATGATGGTTTGGACTTACAAACTCATATGTTTATATATGTGTAAATTGCACATGAAAACGCTAAAGTGTACTTGGTCGTTAAACGAAGTATCATGATGGTCTGAATGATTTTTTTTTTCTAAAAAAAAAAAAAAAAACCTTACACATACAAAGTTGGTTTCTAGCAACTGCAAATACTACAAAGAAACTGAATTCAATTAATTTCATATATATAGTTTTGTCGTAAATGATGAGCTGATCGATTTATTTATTGGTTGATGAACTGGTGTATATATTGCTTCAAATTTTAGTTTATTAAACTTGCTGAATTTGATTCTATATATGCATGTTATTAATTCTAGAACTTATTATTCGTGACATGAATATGTGCATGATAAATTAGCAATTTTTATATCTTTTCAATTACAACGACATATATATACTTGCAGCAGTTATGTATGTTATCTAACTGTTAACCATTAAAAAGAAAAAGAAAAAGAATGCTGTGAGTTTGTCTACATAATTGATAGGAATTTTCAATTTTGAAAGACACAACTGGTGCCTTTAAATTCAAAAGTTCCATGCCTTTTGTTTTATCTAAGTTTGGTTCTGTGACTTTGTTATGGATACTTTGATCATTATTAACTGCATACGTATAGTTTGAAGAATATGCAGATTACACATATGTGACTTAGCAGCATGTGGGTTTGTGAAATTTAATATACTAGCATAAGTTTCAGAAGTTAATATATCTTTGGATCCTCGCCCAAGTATTGGATGTGTGCAAAGGTAACTGTCGATGCAAGTAATAAATTGGCTTTTTAATCTTTGTTAGGGCATCTCCAACCCTAGTGTCAAAAGCCATTTTGGCTTCGCCAATCCAAGTCCAGCATCTCCAACCCAATAGAAAAGGTAGTTAAAATGACTCCCGAGTCAAAAGCTTGGTCATTTTGACTAAGTTTTGTAGAACGAAAGCCAAAATAGAGAAGAAGGGAGAAGATGTGAGCCCCATGGTCCATTGAAATTATGCTATGACTTTTGACTAAAGAGAGTTGGAGATGTAAAATCTGAATGAATAGTAATGACATTAGGGGTGTCAAATTCATGAAATGGTTATGACTTTTGACTACAGGGTTGGAGATGTAAATAGAGATTCATCAGATTTTACTGCAAATACTTATATGAATGAGCATCTGTATTAATATTGCGCAAGTGAGTTTGGCAATTAATTGCTGCGAACTTGATTATGATGAGGTATAGCATCTGAAATCTTAAATTTGCTTTAAACATGGATGTTCAAATACTTGTGCATGCTATGTGAATTTTCTGTAGATATATACATTATAAATGTACTAATGAAAGCATATATATCCTGTCAAAATACATATACGCATTTGGTTGCATTAGTATTTGTTCTTCAAGAAATTGGTGTGTGTTCTTTTTTCTCAAGAATTTGGAAAGGTAGTATCAAATTACCAATCATTCATGCACTGTGATTTATTTAAGCATAGTTCTTCTATTAATGAGTGAAAAAGCATTGAGACTATGTTCGAGCCCATGAGCCAAATAGTGCTAGTAATTTCACTAGTGAAGAGAAGGCAAATAGAAGTACTGTAATCACCGTAAAGCTCTTGCTCTCACTCATATATATCTTAAACTTATACATTAATGCATGAATGATTGCATTGAGTTACTAATTCTTGCTAAAGAGGCGAATGTTTTGTTAATAAGTTAATTGCAAGTATATATTTGTGTGTGCTCCGATGTGTACGATTTATTATTTGTACCTTTATGTATAGTAGCAATATAAATTGATACTAGATCTAGGGATAAATATGACAGACATTACATGAGAAAGAGAGGTTATGAAGTGGCATCTCTAATTTTGGCGGAAATTACTAAATTGTTAATGGTTCTTGTAGTGTGAATCATATATATAGAACCAGAGTGCTGGCCTCCACTATCATTTCATGATTATATTTTTTGCATCAGAAACTTGCAAGCCGTCTTAAGAATTTCTGCATTCCATTTCTCATGTGATGAATACACGTACAGTTTATAAATCTGTTCAGTATCATTCATAATACTAAGAAGATGATGACCTGCTGTATGAAAACCATGTCTTCCATTTAGCTCACTCATTTCGGTAACTCTTCTCTATGCAACAACAATGGTAGACAGAGCCAAGCTTGATAACTATGAAGAAGAAGATATGACAGGACATTGAGCCTAGTTCCAGCTGGTTGGATTTTCATATTTAGTGTGAAAGACCAAGGTATTGATTTATATTGATCATGACATCATGTTCAAGTTACCACATGCATTTTAAATATATTAAAAGGTGATCATAAACAAAAGTAGAAAGACAGTACCCGAATACCCTAATAAACTAATTTGACCAATTAGTTGAAATGAAGATCTATGTAAACATTTGTTACGAGTTTGCATATTAGCAATCTTTTCTACCGATGGACGTATGTGCATACATTCATCTTCGCATCTGCGCTATAAATATGTTAAAAGGGATGAAGTTTAAAGTACTCGATCGTGTACATTTGATACGTATATACCGGCAAGATTAATCATCTTGGTACATGTTTCTATAATGATATATAATTATGATTATAAGAGTGTTATCTGTCACTGTTACTTACTATCACTACAAAAAAAAAGTTTAATTGCGACACTTATTTACGACATCGTTATGTGGCCGTCGCAATTTCTACTAAATTTTGGGCGGTTTTGCCCGCTGAAATTTAGCGCCAATATTGTTACGAACTTACGACACTCTTAAAGAATCGTCGCATAACACGTCGTATATATCAAAAATATAGAACGACATGCGACATGGAAAGAAAACACGTCGTAAATAATACAATTAATTTAAACTTAATTCTATGTGCTCCTCGTCTATAGCTCGATCGTGTCTCCCAACTGTACAGGACTGCAGTCTATTCTACTATCTCACAATTCCTATCCGGCAGTCTAGTAATCTCTACTTTCTCAAAATCACAATTGTGGTTTAGGTAATGTTTGTCAGTATTGTTTATGGTTGAAATTGTTTTGATTTAAGGTTTTGCATTGGCTCTCTAATCTGGAATTTTCCCCCTTCATTTAGGTACCGAATCCTTGTTCCAAATCGAGATCAATATCCTTCCCTCTCGATCCAGGTATGGATATAGAAGCATTTTTTTTGTTTTCTATCGAAATTTGACGAACTATTGTTGTATTACATACTGTTGGTCTTCAGTTTCAATTTCTTGGAATTTGGGTGAGATTTGCGGGCTAATTCGGTGACTTAAAGATTTGCTCATTCCTACTTCAAGATTCGCTCTTTCTTGGGGTTTCTTTGTGTAGTTTGATAGTTAATTGCATTGCCAATCTTTGATAAATTTATGTCACTTGTTTGGACCTCTGGTTTGGCATACTCGTCTCCGTCGTTTTTTTGCTTTGTATTGTTTTGATTTGATTATTCAAATTTCTTGGGTGTCAACAATGGTGCCAATCTTTTAGTGAAAAAACAAGGTCATCCAGTTGGGTTTGTGAAGAACAAAACCATTTTGATTACTACCCAGTTTAGCCCATATTCTTGTTCTGATGAGTCATTATGTTTATAGACATGAGATCTTATACATATGCACAGATAGAATAAGCATTTACACTTTGGTATATATACATAGTGTATATACACACACTTTGATTACTACCCAGTTTAGCCCATATTCTTGTTCTGGGTGTCATTTAACCATATATGGTATATATATACATAGTATATAATATAACCCCCCACCACTCCTCCTCCTCCTCTTTATTTGCCTTAATTAAAGCTTCTTTATATAGTGTTAGTGTAAATCTTAATTGCTTTTGCAGATGAGGATAGTTATAAGTACACATCTTGCAAAGACATTCTCTTTTCTTTCTTAATGCAATTCTTTCTGTTTAGAACAAGAAGTGGTAAAATAAGAACTGTAGGTATAGAAAGAAAATAAAATTATTGCACTTCTGGGTCTAGAAACACAATGAATGTTCTTTACTTCTGGTTTGATGGAAAAGAAGGAAAAACAAATATAAGGTCCCTAATTGAATTGCATCTCTCAGTTACGTGTCCTTGCATAGTAGGAAATATAAACTATTTTTTTTTATCTCACTTGTTAATTTTGAATTTCTGGGTTGATGATTGAATCTGCGTTTTTCTGATATTACCAAATTGCTAATAGTTGTCTTTTTTTTTTTTTTGTCTTTTAGGTCAAGGAGAAAAGTTACAAGTTGGATGCACTATTATAATTGATAATAGGGGAAATATCACCAATGGTCACTGAGTTATATATGACTTATTCGACACTTAACTCACTGTATTTTCAACAATATCACTTAACTCACTCAGTTTTACATCCGTCTTTCACTTAACTCACTGCCGTTAATTCTACCGTTAGAAGCCGTTAAAATTGAGGGTATATTTGTCAAAACACTTAAAAATCATTTTTAACTTAAAAAAACTACATTTATTAGATTTTTTTTCAATTTTTTTAAATTTCTGAAATTTCTAATTAAAAATGATTTTTTTTAACTTAAATATAATTTGGAAAAAAAATTGTCTTTTTAAAAAAAAAAAGAAAAAAAAGTTAGAAATGCATTTTTTTAGTGTTTAGACAAATATACCCTTAATTTACATTTATTAGACTTTTTTCAATTTTTTAAATTTCTGAGATTTCTAATAAAAAATGATTTTTTTAACTTAAATATAATTTGAAAAAAAAATTGTCTTTTTTTTAAAAAAAGAAGAAGAAGAAGTTAGAAATGCATTTTTTTAGTGTTTAGACAAATATACCCTCAATTTTAATAGCTTTTAACGGCAGAATTAACGACAGTGAGTTAAGTGAAAGACGGATGTAAAACTGAGTGAGTTAAGTGATATTGTTGAAAATACAGTGAGTTAAGTGTCGAATAAGTCATAACTCAGTGACCATTGGTGATGTTTTCCCTTGATAATAATGCCTGGGATTGGTCTTGGATAGACATTCAATATTGAAGAGGTGCCTATTGTCCTTTTGTAATGATATGGAAACATTGTTTTTCGTCTTCCATCATACTTCTCTTTATTGCTCAATATTTTGGTTAAAATTCTGGATTCTGTTTATACATAAATATATGTGCATTTACCTTTATGATTGTCTATATAATTCAACTTAGAGGAGCTATGATAGATATTGACAATGAATGTGTCAAATTGCTGTGTTATTGTGGTTGTAATAAAGCATATACCAGGTAAAGGAGTTAGCATTTTCCTATAATAATGCTTTTGTTGTGGTGATTGCCTTTCTGCCATTTCCAAACATGGTGCTACCATTTGTTTTTGGCTACAGATTTGCAGATCAAAATATATACATATAACACGGACTTTGTTTCTATGGTCTTTTTTTGTTTTATTCTATTTTATATAATTTCTTTCAATGAATATTTGAGGGACATGCCAGAAGATGAACAAGATGATACTTTTCGTGAAGAGGTATTTACTGCAGTGATGGGAGAAGATACGTACACATGGGCGTGTTTGCATGTATGGAACAGGTGTAACTCCATCTCAAGTGTTTGATAACTCAAAAACTTCTGAGACTACTGAAAAGAAGACAATTGAGGAAATGGAAAAGACAATTGAGGAAATGGAAAAGAAATACCAAACAAAGCTAGATGATCTCAAAGAAAGCCATGAATCTCAATTGGGAGACATGAAATTAAAGTACGAAGATGTGTCGAATCGTCTCAATCTTTTGATGGCCCATGTTGGTATCCAAGTAAACCAAAGTGGAAGTACAAGTGAATAGGTATAACATCTTTGTTGTACGTGTTTTTATTATTACAAGTATTTGTTTATCTTCTTGGGGATACCTAGTGTATAGCTTTTGTTATTTTTTGTCTTTTACTTAAGTTTAAAGTATTTCATCTCTGTTGACTTTCATAAATACATGATTCCTCACTACTACACAAACCACATACTAGGACACCCAAATTTTTTTTTTAAGGACGTCCTTTTACTTTGAGTGTCATGAAACCCATTTGATGACGTTGGGCCCAAAATAGCTGAAACTTTTAAAGAGATAAGACGTACACTTTCTAGTTTCTACTCTTCAGAAACAAAGTATCTCTCTCTCTCTCTCTCTCTGAACTCGCAACAAGCACGACATTAACCCACCGGACGATACAACGGTGACTCTGAGCTCCAGCTTCAGAGGGTTAACGTCGTCTACTACAACGAAGCCAGTGGCAGGAGGGGTGTTCCACGCACCGTCCTCATGGATTTGGAGCCTGGGACCGTGGACAGCGTCAGATCTGGATAGATCTTCCGTCCCGATAACTTTGTCTTCTGTCAATCTGGTGCTAGAAACAACTGGGCGAAAGGTCACTACATCGAGGGGGCTGATTTGATCGATTCAGTTCTCGATGTGATGCGAACAGAGGTGGAGAACTGTGACTGCTTGCAAGGTATGAATCTGGTCTAACTAAACCCTAATTTTTCTTGGTTTACATGTAAAGCGAGTTGTGTTATATGGATTTGGTATATTAGAGAGTTTTGGTTAATACAGATTGACGATTCAAGGGCTTGGTTGTTTGTTGTAGTCCAAGTATGCCATTCTTGGGTGGTGGTGCTAGATCTGGAATGGGAACACTTATGATTTCCAAAATTAGGGAGGATTACCCAGATCGGATGATGGTGACTTTCTCTGTGTTCCCATCTCTCAAGGTCTTAGATACTCTGAAGTTCTGCAAATCAATATTTGATATACACTGGTACGTTTCTGCGTGCTTTCTTGGGTTTGTGTGAATATTCGATATAGCATTGAGGGCTCAAATTGAACAAGCTCAGAGCCAAAGTTCGGAGATGGAAGCAAAACCGGTGAGTAGTTTATGTCTTTTAGGCAGTGTTTGGTTTGTTGCGAAAATTTTGAAAATTTTGACACACAATTCAAGCAAATTCAAAGTAGATTGTCTCATGAATCAAACATTGTGATATGTTTTATGTTGTGTGTGTGATTTTTTTTTGTTTTGGTCAAAGCTCTAAACTTGTTCAGCAGGAGTATAAGTCTGACCTTTTCTTTATCAAATTGGGATGAGAAACTTGTAATTGTTTGAAATTTGGTTGTTGAGAAAAATGTGTGATGGAATCTTGCATGTTTTGGAGTTGAATAATGTTTTGATTCAAAGGAATCATAGAGTAGCCGTTTTGCTGGTAAATTTTTGTGTTCATCTTTTGTCTGTGTATATACTGTGTAACTTCTTTTTCAGTCTTTTTCCCATTGACCCTTTTTGTTTTGACTCTTTTGTTAAGAGAGTAAATTAAACTGTGTAGTTGATAATGTGGCTAACTGTTTTTTCTTCATAGGGTTGAGTTTTAACTTCTTGGTTACTACCACTGGCTTTACTTGCACCGGATGTGCTATACGAAACTAACTAAGTGAGTAAGTTGTTGGTTTTCTGTTGCGAGATTGTTTCTGTTTCATTGGTCTTTTTATTAATTAGTTGCAGTTTGGTTCCATCATGCTACTAAAATTTGATGCGAAAAGCATAATGTTTCATGTTAACCCGTCTTTTTATTGTTTCAGTGACTTGTTTCCATACTTAAAATACTAGCTGCTGAAACTTGTTAGATATTCTACGTACTAATATTAGGCTTCAGACTCAGGTTTGTTTTACTGTATAATCTTGAGTATCCTTATAATTTAAAGTTTTAGTGCTCATTTTTCAATCTATAACCTAACTTCATTCTTTACAGGATATGTTGTTTAGCTCAAAAAATTATTGTGGATAGTATCTGTAATATCCTATACGCTGGAAGTAAGAAACCATCTTGATATGCTAATGTTTCTGAACAAGATAGTCTATAATATTCGAGACCAAGTAAAGGTAGCTTTCATTAATATACATCTTTATATTATTCTTTTAAGTTTACTTTGCATATTTTGATATGCTTTTCTGTACTTTATTTAATCTTTATTTTTTTTACTGGGTAGATCACATGCTCAACTTAAGTTGCTAGTAGCTGCTGGCATGTTTAAATGTTAAAGATTATAACAGGTAAAGTTGAGAATGTTTGTATTTTGATTTTGGCTTATTGGTTTACTCTACAAGTACTAAGTCATCAAGTCTGGTTACCTCTGAGCCTTAAGGCTTGATGGGATAAATTGTTAATCTCAAGTTCAATTTTATCTGATCCCTTCCTATTACTTATGTTCAACTATTGACTTATGCAGGGTAGAGTTATACCGTTAGTTGCTTCAAATATAGTTATTTGTTCAGATTCATGGCTCGTGGTTAGTATCACTTGTTCATAATGAGTTTATGTTTTTGTCATTTATGGTGCCATGCCCTCTAGTTAGTACTTTCTAACTTTTGCTTGTCATTTATCAGGTGGTGACTGAAGATATATATTGAAGATGAAGCCAAGTATGTATGTCTATTGTCATCTAGAATTAGATAAGATTAGAATGTACGTTTAACTAGGAATTAGTTACTAGAAGTGCTTGTAGTCAAGTATATTGTAACGAGTAATAGATACAATGACGTTCTGGGATTGTAAAGATTGTTTGTATGTAAATGTCTTCTTTTTGTTTCAAGGACATTTTTTTTTGGGTGTTCTATAATAGATATAAGGACGTTTTTTTAGTGTCCTAGTATACATTAGATGACCCTTTTATCGGATTTAAGGACACTTAAAAAGTGTCCTAATATACATTAGAGGACACTCTTCTAATGTCCTTAAAGACATTAGAGGACTCTTTTTAAGTGTCCTTAAAGACATTAGATGATGTTTTTTTTTAGATTAGAGGACGTTTTTCTGGCGTCCTTATAAGCATTAGAGGACGTTTTTTGAACGTCCTTGTAAGTGACTTATAATGACTCCTTGATAGATGACGTTTTTTTTGCGTGTCATCTAAAGTTTTTAATGACGTTTTTCGAACGTCCTAAAATGCTTTTTTTGTAGTAGTGCCTCATGTCCACAGAAATTAAGGCGTACTATAGATGGACATCATCAATTGGATTTGGAAGGGCAGCAGTAATTAGCCTCGTCTACAAACACAAATGCTTTATGAACTGTAAGGTTGGAAATAAACGAATACATCGCTACAACAAAAATAATTTGATTATTTCATTGAGTTTATTGATGAGTTCTCTTCTTTTTATTTTCAGGTTGGAGAAATATCTAGGTTATTATGGTGAAAGTACAAGATGCCACTCTAATTTTACAATTAGCATGCTACTCTAAACTTGATCATTTTGTTTGGTATTTCAACTACATACGTACTAGCTATTGTATTCGCACAATATTTGACTTTGTATGACTAGATATTTGTTATACAATTATTATATATATTTACTCTTTCACACTAATTGAATTGGTGAAATTGAAGTTTATTTTGGTTATAAACAATCAATTAAAATTCATAAACAAATCTATTATAAATCATTTATTGTTAAAGTAAAATTGAGATGGAATTGGTCTGCTCATTTCATTTCATAACCCCTTTATATAGGGAGAGAATTACAACGGAAATATGATGACATTAACTACTGATTGGTCCTTGATCCATGCTGATTGATGGTGATTGTTAATTACTTGATTTCCTCTCCGTCAATCACTTTGACGAAGGCACATAATGTGTTTTTCCTTTAACACTCCCCCTTGTGCCAAGTCAAAGATGAAATGGTGCATGAGTTGTGCCTCACTAAAAACCTTGCCAAGTAATAATAAAAACCCTGTGGGACAAAAATACACCTTGTCGAAGGAAAAGAGCACAACGCACCTTTTACATTTGAGGATGACATGTGTGTGTTAGGCTCCCCCTAACGTCTACACCTCCCCCTGATACTTACATTAATTAGGGGAGCTTGGAAAGTCTTCGCATTCTTATGCTTTTCACATGTTTCTCAAATATGGCCTTAGGCAATGATTTGGTGAACAAATCTGCCACATTTTCCTCAGACCTTACTTGATTCACTTGAATCTTGAGGAGGGCCTGTTGTTGCTGATTGTAGAAAAACTTTGGCGATATGTGTTTTGTATTATCACCCTTGATATATCCTAGCTTCATCTGTTCGATGCAAGCTGCATTATCTTCATAAATGCAAGTAGGCTCTTCAATGGTAGAACTCAAACCACTAGTCCCTCGAATATGTGTGATGATAGCTCTTAACCATACACACTCACGAACCGCCTCATGTAGAGCGATGATTTTTGAGTGGTTCGAGGAGATAGCCACAAGGGTTTGCTTGGTTGATCTCCAAGATATCGACGTGTTCCCAATGGTAAATACATAACCATTTTGGGAACGACCTTTATGTAGGTCAGAGAGGTACCCAGCATCAGCAAAACCAACCAAAATGTCATTTGGCGTTTCAGTGTAGTGAGTGGCGGCGCTTTCGCCATCAATATTTCCTTTAGGGATTGCAGTTCCATCTGCGGTCCCTCTTGTCTCTCTGTAGGGAAAGAACAGTCTCAAGTCAATGGTTCCTTTTAGGTATCGAAAATGTTCTTGATACCATTCCAGTGACGCTGCGTTGGCTCTGAGCTAAATCTAGCTAACAAGTTCACTGAGAATGCAATGTCTGGTCAAGGGCTAAGTACAATAATGCACCTATTGCACTTAGATAGGGAATTTCAGCTCCCAACACCTCTTCGTCATCTTCCTTTGGACGAAATGGGTCTTTCCTTGCATCTAAGCTTTGACCGATGATGGGAGTGCTAGTAGGATGCGCTTTGTCCATGTTATATCACCTGACTTTTGGACATATGCAGACTGGTGGATTAGTATTCCGCAAACTCGGTGTTCTAGTTCAAGGCCTAGATAGAATCGAGTTTTCCTAAGATCCTTCATCTCAAATTCGGATTTCAAGTAGCTCGCGGTTTCTCTTATTTCATCAAGAGTACCTATTATGTTCATATCATCGACATATACAGCTACACTTGCAAATCCGGAACTTATTTTCTTTATGAATACGCAGGGGCATACTTCATTGTTCTTATATCCCTTCCCAATCAAGTAGTCACTTAGACAGGTCTACCACATCTGCCCGGATTGTTTCATTCCGTAAAGTGAGCGTTTCAACTTAATTGCAAACGCACTCCGTGGTTTAGAGTCACTTGACTTGGGTAATGTAAGGCCATCAGGCACTTTCATTTATATCTCTGAATCTAGATCCCCATAGAGATATGTAGTAACCACATCCATGAGCTGCATTTCCAGTCCTTCAGAATTTACTAAGCTAACTAAGTGGTGGAACGTTATAACGTCCATTACGGGAGAGTATGTTTCCTCGTAGTCAATTCCAGGGCGTTGTGAGAAACCTTGCGCCACAAGGCGAGCCTTG
The DNA here is from genome assembly GCF_002994745.2 of Rosa chinensis. NCBI lineage: Eukaryota > Viridiplantae > Streptophyta > Magnoliopsida > Rosales > Rosaceae > Rosa > Rosa chinensis. The sequence goes on from NC_037091.1 coordinate 49,857,537, forward strand.
TACCTCAAGACTTCATTCTTCTCATTACAGTTTCTGACAAAGACCTATTTATGTCCTACAGGCTTTACACTTGGTGGGGTTAGCACTACCGTACCAAATACCTGTCTCAGAGAATCTAATTCTGCCTGGATTGTTTCTTTCCATTTAGGCCAATCTGCTCTTTGTTGACATTTTGCAACAGAGCGTGGTTCGATATCATCGTGCTCTATGATTTCTTGAGCAATAGTGTATGCAAATTCATCATCAATGTGTATGGAAGATCTTTCTATCAACTCATACGAACTCTTATAATCCATTGAGATTTCTTTGTTCTCTGGAATCATTTCAAACATCGGAGCGTCCTCTAGTATTGATTCATGGACATAACTATAATCAGAGACAATCTCATTAGAGGGATTCTATACATTGATGATTGGTTTGTGCCATACTCGCCCTCTTCTTCCTTGGGTGAGTGTCAATCGAACCAAGTGGCCTCCCCCTCTTCCTTTGGGGAGCCACGGGAGCCACAGCCTCAACCACACCTCCACTAATGTGGTTGCAGTGCCTTTATCTGCAACACCGTGCCCCTTGTTGGGGACTTCTAACCTTGCAGGCACATTTGCAGCTGGTATATGTGATCTCGTTACTTTTACGATATCAGTAAACGCATCAGGCATCGAATCTGCTACGTTCTGAAGATCGATTATTCTTTTCACTTCACTTTCACATTGTGAAGTGTGGGGATCAAAATGAGACAGAGTGGGGACAAACCACGACAATTCCTGTCGTTCCCTTGGAAAATCCTTTTTCCTATCTCCCCCTAACGACGGGAAGACTGGCTCATCAAAGTGATAGTCCGCAAATTTAGCGGTAAAGAGATCGCCTGTCAAGGGTTCCAAATAGCGGATAGTTGTTCGGGATTCGTATCCAACATAAATACTTAATCATTTCTGAGGACCCATTTTGGTGCGTTGTGGGGGCGCAATAGGCACATATACTGCTCAACCAAATATGCGTAAGTGTGCAATGTCAGGCTCATATCCAGTTATCAACTGGTACGCCGAAAATGGTTGGCTAGCTGTGGGTCTGAAACGAATAAGTAAAGCTACGTGCAATATTGCATAACCCCATGCAGATATAGGCAGGTTGGTGCGCATAACCAATGCCCTAGCCACCATTTGTAGCCTTTTGATGGTGGCTTCTACGAGACCATTTTGTGTATGCAGATGGGGTACAGGATGCTCTACATTGATCCCGATAGACATGCAATAATCATCAAATGCTTTTGATGTAAACTCTCCAGCGTTATCAAGCCTTATACACTTGATAGGGTGATCAGGGTGGTGAGCCCTTAAACATATAATCTGTGCTAGGAGTTTTGCAGCATTTCTTGTGGACAATAAAGTGACATGTGACCAGTGTGTCGAAGCATCCACCAGAATCATAAAAGTACTTGAATGGTCCGCATTCTGGATGGATAGGTCCACAGATATCTCTTTGTATCCTTTGTAAGAATGGAATGTTTTGTTTTGTATCTTTAGCATAGGAAGGTCTCGATCCTGTTTTTGCTAAAGAGTAGGCTTTGCGAAATGAGTGGTGTGCCTTTGAAATAGTCAATGAGGCATAATGGGAGGGAGGTAGTGCTGCTGGTACTTCAGAAGGCAATGACTGCATTTGAGCAGTACTAGGACCGACACCTTGCAGTGTGGCAAACTTTTCTCCCATTTTATTTTTCACTCGAAAGAAGGGATGTCCATATGAGTTTTTTAAAATATGGATCATCATGTCACGACCGGGGTGCCCTAGGCGGTCATGCCAAAGCCTGTATGAGTCAGTGTTCCACATTTCATTGTTGGTGATAGCATAGGATTCAATGATCCGAATCGTAGTAAGGTACAGTCCACTAGATTGACTCATAAGTTTCTCTAAAATGTGTTTCCTTCCACATTCATTATAGTTAATATCAAGGTATTCAGTTCCATTCTCACAGTGTGTTTCTACTGGATAACCGTTGTCACAAATAGCTTTGAAACTTTAACAAGGTTCGATTAGCTCTTAGTGCATATAGATCGAGTGTCTGTGACTTGAAATGTTGTGGCATTAGGCAGCAAAAATTTGGCAGTTCCTCGCCCTTTTATTACTTGTGATGATCCAATCATCGTAGTCACAGAGGAATTATAGGCTATTGATTCAATGAATAATTGCCTATTTCTTAATATTGTGTGGGTAGTCCCACTATCAAGTAAGCACTCAAGTTCTCCTCCATTCATTCCAACAAATAAATGGGAGGTATTTAGAAAATATAACTCATATTCTTGAGAGTATTTCTATTTTCGGAGAATGGTATTCTTTTCATTCTAATAATTTTTCCTTTTTCTAGATGTATTGCTTTACATCTTTATAGTGCTATTTCGAACCATGCATGTAGTAAATAAAATCGAATAAATTCAATGCTTCAGAATAAAATCTGAAATTTATTAGTAAGCCAACGATAATCCAATCAAGGTCTTGTTCAGAAATCTAATTTATCAAACCATTATTGAAATAAACTTTAAGACCAAGTAGTAGTCTAATTAAAAATGAGGCATTATGCCTTCACAACTGTCTTTGGAAAATGAAATGAATAAAGCAGATCAGTCAAGATTGAGAGCATCCATTGACTTAGCAAGTTCCTCTTTACCATTGAAGTCTGCAATTGTAAGGTTGACGTCTAGGTCATGACCTCCTTCTTCCATATAGTGAGCCTCTTGTTCTTTAGACTCTCTATACCTCTTGTAATTGGCTGCTACTCTGTTGTTTGCTTGGCAGTTCTTGTACCAATGCCCAATGAATCCACACCTATAGCATGGTTCATTGTCAACTCTTTCCTTTTACATCTTGTTTCCACGATCCCCATGTCCCTTTCCACATGGTGCATTGTTGCCACGTGGGTAGGGAGCAGCACGTCTAAACCCCCTTGCATTGGAGTTCTTTCCACCTTTTATTTTTCCATAATTAGCCTCGGGAATTTTCTTTGTCCCAGTGGGCCTGGCATTGTTGTTCAAGAGAACCTCATTATGTCTCTCAGCCACTTGCAGTAGGCTTATCAACTTATTGAAGGTTGTGATTCTTTCGTTGTCATACTCCAACTTATACTGGTTCGCTAGTATAAATGCTGAAGTAGGAAAGGTGGTAAGAGTCTTGTAGATCATATCATCTTCTGTGATTTCCCTTCCACAGAAATTGAGATGTGCCTTTAAGCGCAACATGTCCTTGCTGAAGTCATTGACCTTTTTATAGTCAAGCAAGCGGATTCCATTCCACTGAACGGCCAGTTCTGGGAGCAAAGTGTCATGAATGTTCCCAAAACGTCCCTTAAGGGCATCCCACAGTTCTTTGGGTGTCTTCAACTGAAGGTACTTCTAGCGTAGGCTAGAATCAATATGTCGCCTCAGAATCATTAAGACATTTGCTTTCACCTTATTAGATGGTTCATCATCTTTGGGGTCGGTAATGGTGGCAGTGTAGTCTTTTGCCACAAAGGTAGTTTCCACATCGGAAACCCAACGATGGTACTCAAGTCCTTCTGAGTCCAAGATGTCAAATTCAGGTCGAGTTGGATCAGCCATCTACATAAACAAGAGAGAAGATATAAATTACGCAGTCATAAAGACATCCACGTAAATTATTTTCCAAAAATGTGAATTAGATTTCAAGACCAAGATTCGTAATGGTCACATTTTTTCTTTCGATGCTATGTGAAAATGCTTTATCACAGTAAGTATGTATGGATAATGCGCATGAATTTTCATTATTACGGCAAAGCGGATTGTATATGTTGCATTCTAAAATTAACCATATAAAACATAGCATATATAAAAATAAATTACACGGCATGCTCAAATTTCACACATATACAACAAATTATATGCTGCACATAATAATTAGCAATAATATATCATGAGTAAAAATAAAATAAAATACTAACGATAGCATAATATAAAGACATGCTTAGGAATAATTATATAGGCATAAATAAAAATTCACAAAACATGCTCAAAATTGCATAAATAATATATAACAAGATATATATGGGATGTTCAGAATAAAGTATAAACTATATCATAATTAAAACATGCTTAAACATAATTATGTAAAACATAAATAACAAGGCATGCTTCAAATGATCAAAATTATCTACTAAACATGCTTAATAACAAAATATAATAAAATTCACATGCTTTGTTAAAATCATAAAATAAAATAAAGAAAACATACTTGATTTCGAGAAAATAAAACAATCCTAGTGCACGCGCGTGTTGATGCAGGTGTGCATAGCGATGTTTTTGGGCTTGAGAAAAACAGGGCCGCTTCCTCTCTCTTTGCAGCAGTGGGCCTTGTTCTAGTTTTTTTTCTTTTCTTTGTTTTCTGTTTTTTTTTTTTTTTTTTTTGTGGGACTCAGGGCCTTTTTTTTTCTTTGCTTCTTTTTTTCTGGGCCGGCTCTTTTCTTTGGGCCAGGTCACACTTTTTTTTTCTTCTCTTTTTCTTCTTTTCCTTTCTCTCTTTTTCTTTTCTCTCTTTTTTTTTTCTTTTCCGTGTCTCCTTCTAGTTTGCAGGTGGCTATGTGACTGGGATCTGCTGCAGGCGGGTTTGGCCGGTGTTGCGCTGCTGCAAGGTGCTGCGATGTAGGGTGGAGGCTGAAGGCTGCAGCGCGAGCTGCTGGGTTGGACTGGGAGCGAGAGGCACGGCAGAGGGGAGGCCGCGCCGACGAGCAGGACGAGGGCAGAGGTTTGCGGCCTGGTGATGGAGGCCGGCTGACGGAGGAAGCGCTGGCCAAGAGGTCTGGGGCACCGGGACTTGGCCGGGAATGGTGCTTGCTGGGCTGTGCGGGCTCTGGCGGTGCAGGGCGGAAGGAGGGAATCTGTGCGGGTGGAAGAAGGATTTGGAGGGGAGGAGGCTGATCTAGTCGGCTGTGGGTACTGGGTTGCTACAACAGTCCGCTTGGCGGTGTGAGTGCAAGTGGGAGACCGCGCGCGATTTGGGATGAGGTGGAGGTGTAGGTTCAGCGCTTGGCGAGGGAGCAGCGCCGTTAGGCTGGAGGCCCATGGGGCTGGCGGCCGGTCTGGTCGGTGAGGTGGACGGGGATTATTTTTTTTTGTAATTGTTGGTGGCTTCAGGATAAGAAGAAAAAGTTTTTTTTTCTTCTAGGGTTTTGAATTTTTTTTCTTTGGCTATTGGCTTTGAGTGTGCTGATAACGTGTTAAAGTAAAATTGAGATGGAATTGGTCTGCTCATTTCATTTCATAACCTCTTTATATAGGGAGAGAATTCAACGGAAATATGATGACATTAACTACTGATTGGTCCTTGATCCATGCTGATTGATGGTGATTGTTAATTACTTGATTCCCTCTCCGTCAATCACTTTGACAAAGGCACATAATGTGTTTTTCCTTTAACATTTATAAAATATTTGACACAAACTTCTTGCGATGGTAAAATTATAGTCAAGAGCGTCGCAAAAAATATCACCCAACCTAATTGCGACATAATGTACTCGTCACAAAAAATTGTCGCAAAATATTTAGACTTTTAACGACGGTACGTAAGCGTCGCAAAATATCTTTTGCTACGAGTAATCGCGTGGCTAAAAAGTGTCGCAAAAGATTAATAAATTCGACACACTTTTTAACAACGCAAAGCCAAGCTTCGCAACTCCGTCGCAAATAGTCTTTAGCGACGGTATCTAAGTGTTGCAAAAAGAACCTAAGTAATTGCGACGCGTTTTTTAACGACGTTTTCTTTGCCGTCGCATGTCCGTCGCAAATAGCTTTTCACGACGCTTTTTTTTACTTTTTACGACATTTTTCTAACGTCGCAAATAAACCTTATTTTTGTAGTGTATGTTGCTTAACTATGTACAACAAAGCACATCAGTTTTGTAGATGATGAACATGGCGATGGAGGAACCTCTCTATATTTGATCTACATAAGAGGTTCATGTCCCAATTGATATGATAAGCAAATAAGTTATGCCATTCATGGAGCTTTTGAACATGCAATATATATCGTATAATGTGGGGATATTCTGCTCTATAATGTTGATCAAGTTTTACTATATATCTAGTTAATTTTATGAAGAGCACTTATATCTTGATTATGTGGGAGTTCTACTCTAAAAATCTCTTATTATTTATTTTCAATAAATATATGTAGAGATATACCATTTTTCATTCTCATATGGTGGAATATATACTCCTATGAGAAATTGTGATTAATTAAAATGCAGATTTTGCGCATCTAAGTGATATGGCCAAAATAATGACAAAAGTCATATATGCCTCAAGAAAGCTATAGTCTCGAGTAGGAGACTATATTCAATGTGGTAAAAACAATTCATATTGTGTGATTCATATACATGGAGGTCTTCCTAAAATTGTGTGCTAAGGCATCGTGCTACATTAATGTGAAATTAAGGAAAGGAGTTTTTACCTTGAATGAGTTTCTGGCCGGACAAATTCCCGCAGAGTATTATCACATGTACTCTTGGAGAATTCACCTAAGTGAGAGTAGTTGTGAGGCAACAACTGTAAGAAATGGGCTGCTCTAGCTCTAATAACTCTCACGATAATTAAGATTAAGTGCATGACCATAAATAGCGCTAACCTGCGCCAAATTTAGGTATCAATATCATGTGTGTGACAATGTGTAATTTGTCTAAAAGAGCTCTAGTTCAAGACATATAGTTCACTATGAGTTCTTCAAATAAAGTTGCTTACACTAAGTGTAGGTTCAAGTCCGGAAGACACCTATACCTATTGCATGGTATAAAAGTTGCCCAAATTTCCTTCTCTCAATCTTCCCATATTTTTTTTATTTTTAGTTTATGACATTTTGAATCTTGTGGGGGATTGTTGGTTTTTTTATTTAATTATTAAGATTCAAAATATTTCTATCATTTATTTAGATTGAAAAGTCATATATTTTCAAAGGGTTATGAAGAGTTCTATAAATACTCAACTTTTAAGACAAAGAGTTAACTTATTTTGGATTGCTCTCATTCTCTTACTCTTCATCCTCCTCCTTTCCATCCAATTCATATTCCTTGGACAATCGATAAACACTTGGCACCCCTCTACCGTTAGTAGTGCAAAGTTTATTAGACATGTGTGAGACTCTAAGGATTGTATCTTGGAGTTGTAGATGACTATTATAACCTGCATATATGTAGAGGGGCGTGTACGGTTTTAGGACAGCAAATATTGTGCATCTCTTGTACTCACAAGCTTGACTCTCCAATTCTCTTCTCCTCTATATTGTTTGTGTTTATATGATGTGATTAATTGATTTCATTAATTGCTAGCTTGATTAGATTTATTAAATATGAATATTTGATACCAGATATCCAACACATACATCTAGATCAGTACTAGCAAGGTAATGGTCATGTTGAGGATATTTTGTGTTTGTACATGAAAATCTACTAGACGTGTATCAAGGATCTAGGTCGAAACTGGTGTTTCCTCTTGAATTCTACATTAATAGTCAGGTAATACCTTCGAGAGGTTCAAATCCTAATCTATACTATATTTAAAAGAAGAGACTTTGTTAGCCAAAGTGAGTGTGAAAAAACAATAAAACCCTTAGACCTTATATTAAATTGGACTCCAACATCATGTTAGTCCCTGTGGTTTCAAGTTAATCAGTAACACTCCTAAACGTTTTGATTTCAATAGCTGTGTCCAATTAAAAAATCCATTCAAGCTTCGTAGTTTGAGAAGCTTCCCTTCAAAAAGAGGCGAGTTAATTCAGTTGACGACCCAACATATCCTTGCCTCTTCTTCATCTTGACTCAGCAGCATGTTCTGAAATTCTGATGCTTTATGAATATGAAATTGGATCCCCTTTGTGGATTGGTGACTTCAATCAGAGTTAGTTCGACGATTGTGGGGGTGGTGATGAAGTCATGGTGCGGCGGTGGTTGAGGAGTCTTAGACTAAGGTTGGGTCTGCGTAGGAGTGCTCAAAATGAGGGTCGAATTTTGGTGATGCTGACGGAAATAACAGAGAATTAGCGGTGGTTTACCATAAACCATTCTTCAGAAATTGAGAGAGTATAAAGAAGTGACTATGAAATTGACTGGGTTCTTTGGAGATGGCCACCTAAATTGATTTGGGTTTTTGGAATATGGTGGATGGAAGTGTGGGTGCTCGAGGCGGGAACTTCGTTGCATTATACAATCCGCTTTCCAATTCTGTCCCTACTCTAGCACCTCTGGCTATTTGCTCTCTCTAAAGCGAGAGAAGTATGAGAGCTGTATTGGATTTACGGGTTTCGTTGCGACTGAGGTGGCAGGTGTAGTGGGGATGACGTTGAACGTTTAATCCGGAAATTAAGAGGAAGAGAGCGATACAAAACTTGGATTTTGAGTTTTATTTTGGTAGTTCTCTGAAGAAAAAAAGAAAAAGGGGAAATTACTATTCACACCATGTACTTTGGGTGCGTCGACATGGACTAACATTTTAATTTTAACAGATAACTCCCCAAATATTCAAAATTCACACAATTTAGTTCAAAATGACCATTTTACCCCTCACTTTTTTTTTGTTCTCTTTTTTTTTTTTTGCTTTTCTCTCAGCTCAGAACGAGAGCTCTGCTCTCCCTCTCTCTCTCTCTCTCTCTCTCTCTCTCTCTTCTCTCGCCAACTCGCCTGAGCCTCCCTTGTCGTCCCGCCGCCAATCCGACCATTCCACCCTCCATTTCCATCAAATTTCACCAAATTAAGAGCCTTTAACAAAAAACCACCTCCAAACTCACCACGATTATCCAATCCCCGATCCGAGTCGGACTCCATTTCATCCATGAGATGAAGCAAAGCCCACGACGAGGAGGAAGACCGATCCGGGTAAGTGGAGGCGACGTGGTCCCAGTCGGCGGATTTCAGATTGGTGCGGCGGAGAGCGAACCAGCGGTCGCGGTAGGTGAGGATGAGGGATCGGGCCTCATCCCGAGTCCAGCAGGGGGGTGGGATCCGGCGGGATTTGGGGAGGGCGGTGGTGACGACCGTGGAAATGGTTGGGTTGCTGTGGCAGAGGTGAAGGAGAGGAAATGAGGTGGTTTTGGTTGCGGAGAGATTTGGTTGTTGGCATTGTGGGGTTGGTGGGTGAAGGCAGTGAGGTAATGCTAAAATGGTATATGCTGCTTTTGATTTCTTGCTCTATTGGTCTTAATTTGTGATTTTTTTTCCTCTTGGGTTTAGTAATTTAGGGATTGTTCGATCGTGGGTTGTTGTTTTTGCGTTTGATTTTGGTTGTGGGATTAATTTTTGTGACTGCCTTTCAGTTGTTGAGGGAATGGGGAAGTGAAAGGGGTGACATGTAGTGTGAGTTGGTGGTGTTGAAATTGTTGCAATATTATTTTATTTGGGTAGTGCTGAATGATGCATGCTATGTTAACTTGAAGGTGAACTGTGATTTTGATCTCAATGAATGTAGTTGAAACTGGAAGTACAGGGGAGTGCAGCAGAGACCAGGGAGAAAATGGGTGGCGGGTGAAAAGGTGAAGCCCAACAAGTACAGGGGAGTGCAGCAGAGACGAGGGAGAAAATGGGCGGCAGAGATTAGTGACCCGCGTCGCGTGGTTCGGGTTTGGCTCGGGACGTTCCAGACGGAGGAGGAGGCAGCCAGGGCTTATGACACGGAGGCGATCAAGTTCCGAAGAGAGAGAGCAGAGCCATCTTTCTGAGCCGAGAGAGAGAGTGAGAGAGAAGCAGAAAAAGAGAGAGAGAGAGAGAGAGAGAGAGAAGAATTAAAAAAAAAAAAAAAAAAGAGGAAGTGAGGGGTAAAATGGTCATTTTGGACCAAATTGTGTGAATTTTGAATGTTTAGGGAGTTATCTGTTAAAATTAAAATGTTATGGACTAAACTGTCGACGCACCCAAAGTACAGGGTGTGAATAGTAATTTCCCCAAAGAAAAAGGAAGACACATCTTTTTGGATGGAGCACAATGTACAGGTAAAAATCTCATCTTTGTAATCCAATTCTGGCATGCATTTTCAACAATTAGAAAAAAAAAAAAAAAAAAGGGAGTTTATGTCGAGTAATGGATTGTAGAACTTTATTTTGTCTTATTTGATGATCGAAGGTAAAAGACTTTATGAATTTTCGAGTGGTATATGGTAGGTCAAGCTAATTTGTAAATTTGTTTTAGGTTTTTATACTTGTGCATCCTCTCAATAGCATGGAGTAAAGTACACATGGTTATAACAAGTGTTTGAAGCAAGTTCTTGGATTGGGCAACCAGAAAATCGATAATCTTCTGGGTTTGAATCTTCAAGCTTTGTTTTGCCTCAGAGATTATTTGTTGGTTTAAAATGGATTTAGATCTAAAGCAAACGAAGTCCTACTTGATTTTGGTGACAAATCTGTTGGTGTCAGTCATACTTACCTTATTTATGTAGATATTCTGTGATATTTGTAGTATTATTAGTTTACTACCTGCCTTAAGAATAGTACTTGTCTTATTAGGCACGATTGTAATCTATATATAATTCCTTCTTGTGACGTGAATGGAACATTTAGTTATTTAGCCAAAATTGTCTCTTGTTTTTTGTTATATTTGACTTGGTATCAGAGCAGAGATCCGATCCTAGACTATGACTCATTGTTCTTTGATCCTTGACCCTTGTTCTTTGTGCTTGGATTTGTTCCTTGTCCTTTTGATCCTTTCATCACAGTTGCCTTCTTATATTTCCAAGTACTTTATTGTTTTTCCTTTTGTTGCGTATTCACCATGGTTAAAGATCAAGACATTTCGACTGGAAGTGGTGAGACTTCTCATGGTTCCAACCAAATTTATGTCTGCGTTAAAGATGATTCAACTGGAAGTTATGGAGGTGTCAAACTCAACGGCTCTAATTACCGAACCTGGAAGAAGATGATGGAGGCTCACCTCTGTGGAATCAATAAGGTGGGCTATGTTGATGGTTCAATTACTGAACCACCAATTGAAGCCAACAATTTTTCACAATGAAAAACTGCAAATGGCTCAGTAACCTCTATTCTTCACAAATCCATGACTGAAAAAGTTTCACAAATGATTATGGGGTGTAATACAGCTGAAAAAAATCTGGGAAAGCCTCAAGGAGATCTACTTTAATGGAACAGATTTTGCTAAAGTTTATGAGTTGAGCACTAAAGCCTCCAGTATGACTCAAGATGGAAAACTAGTTGCCATGTATTTTGCAAAACTAAAGGGGAGTTGGCAAGAAATTGATAAGATGCGTCCATGTCGCATGAAGTGCCCGGATGATGTCAAGATTTATAAGGAGGAGCAGGATCTCATGTGAGTTGGTGTTTTTTTGGCTGGCCCAGATCCAATATTTGAAAATGCAAGAAGCGAATTGCTTCGTTGGACTACCACACCAATCTTGCAGCAAGCCTTTGCTTATATTCTCAAAGATGAGACCCAGAGGGCTGGAACTAGAGCAGTTACTACAGAAGTTGTAGGCCTTGCAATAAAATCAAAGCTATCCAATCCCTCAAGCAATCGGCCACTCTCAGGCAATCAGCCTCCTTCTTCTCTGCCTCCCCTTCCTCAAGGTCCTCCTCCCGGGTTTTCCTCAAATTTGACTTGTAACTACTGCAAGAATCCAGGCCACATCAAAGCAAATTGTTACAGGTTAGTTAGCTTTCCAACAGACTACTTTGATAGGCCCCGACCTCAGGACAACAAACCCAAGAGAAAAGCTGTTGTTCATCTTGTTCAAGACGAAGATTACTATGCTGTGACATAACCAGATCACACCAACTTTGCTGGTAAGGATACCACATCAGTAAGTTACGGTGATAATGGTAAGATTGGAGTTGCTTTAAAAATTTCTAGCTTTACTGGTGGCAATACTTGGATAATTGATTCTGGAGCATCTGACCATATGACCTATGATAGTAGTTTCTTTCTTTTTCTCAATCCACCCTCTATTTCCTCTATTGTCAATGCCAGTGGGGATTCTTTTCCTGTTTTAGGCATAGGGTCTCTTTGTCTCACCCTTCTTTATGTCCTTGATTTCTCTCATCATCTCATATCTGTGCCTCAGCTTAATACTCAATCTCGATGTTCTGTAATGTTTTTTCCTTTGTATGTGATTTTTCAGGACCTCCTCAATAGGGAAATAATCGACAAAGGTTATCTGAGGGGTCGACTTTTTCATCTGGATTGCATGTTCACCGAAATGAAGCTGGAGAAGGCGGTCCAAGCAGCTTTGATTTCGATTGGGGTTACTAATCAAGTTGAAGAAGTATGGCTATGGCATCGGAGATTGGGACATCATTCCTTTAGTGTCATGAAAAAATCTATGCCATCCTTGTTTTTGGGCATTGATGAGTCTAAGTTGCATTGTGAGTCATGTGTCTTAGCTAAAAGTCATTGTACTAGTTATCATTTGAGCTTATTCATTCTGCTGTATAGGGACCTCCCTATGAGTCAACCTTGTCTGGAAAACATTGGTTTGTTTTGTTTATTGATGATTATACCCGTCTTACTTCAGTCTCTTTATTGAAACACAAATATGAAGTCTTCTCTGCTTTCCAAGAATTTTTTGCTCTTGTTCAAAATTAATTTGGAGCCAATATTAAAGTCTTTCATTATGATAATTTTTTTTTTTGGGGGGGGGGAGTTTGTCAATTCTCAGTTCACCAATTCTTTCATTCTCATGGGATTATTTATCAAACTACTCGCCCTCAAACCCCTAAACAAAATAGAGTGTCAGAAAGAAAGAATCGTCATGTTCTTGACATAGCTCGGTCTCTTCTGTTTAGTGCTCATATGCCTAAGTATCTTTGAGGAGATGCAATTCTCACTGCTTGTCATCTCATCAATAGGCTACCTTCCTCTGTTCTCAGTGGTCAAACCCCCTATGCTGCCCTCTCAAATCATGTGTTTGTCCTTTCGTTTTCTAATCTCCCTAGTAGTGTCTTTGGGAGTGTTGTGTTCGTCCATGTCCCCAAGAATCAACGGTCTATACTCGATGCCAGGGCATTAAAGTATGTATTTGTGGGCTATGGTGTCAATCAGAAGGGCTACAAGTGTTTTCATCCTCCTACACAGAAAGTTTATGTTACCATGGATGTCACCTTTTATGTGGATGCTTGTTATTTTTCTCCCACCAATCCTTCACTTCACGGGGAGAAACACACTTTTTTGGAAGATAAGTCTTGTGGGATTAAAATTCAGCTAATTGAAGATGATAGTCATGTAATCTCAGGTCCAACGATTTCTAGAATGCCAGCAATCGATCGCCAGATAGGTTTTAAGAAGATAGTAGCCAAACAATCGATCGTTCAGCGAGGCAGAAGCTCATAGTAGCCAAACAATCGATCGTTCCATTCCTGGCAATCTATTGTCGGCAAAACCAGAACAAGACGTCCGAATTCAACTGTCCAAGAAGGCCAAGCTCTTCTACCCTCTTAGATACAGCCATACAGATAACCCTCGTCAACCAATCCCTGAGGAGAGTCCCAATCTTGAGGTTATTGGTGTTTCTTCTAACTCTGATAATGGTGATAGTGTGTATATTTTGCCTCCTAGGTCCACCCATGGTAAACCACCTCGTCAATATGAACCAAGTTTAGATGTTAAGTCTAAGTATGTCATAGCTAACTTTGTATCCACCCATCGGTTATCCAAATCCCATGCTTTTTTTGTGAATCAAATATCCTCTATATGTGTTCCTAGTAAAGTGCAGGATGCTCTCAAGGATCCCAAATGGTCTTAAGCGAAGAATGAAGAGATGGAGACATTGGAGAAGAATAATACATGGGAGTTGGTGCCACCTCCACAAGGAAAGAGAGTTGTTGGATGTAGATGGGTGTTCACTATCAAACGCAATGCAGATAGTTTAATGAACAGATATAAGGCACAACCTATTGCAAAGGGATATACTCAAACATATGGTGTGGATTATGAGGAGACCTTTGCTCCAGTAGCAAAGATTAATACCGTTCTGATGTCTTTAGCAGCTAGTCTAGGTTGGCCTTTGCAACAGTTTGATGTGAAGAATGCTTTTTTACATGGAGAGCTATCTGAAGAAGTCTTTATGGATCTACCACCAGGATATGAGGCAAGCATAGGAGGAAGATTTGTGTGTAAGTTGAATAAGTCCTTGTATGGACTCAAACAATCACCATGAACTTGGTTTGGAAGATTTTCTCAAGCTATGCGTCGTTTTGGGTACAAATAGAGCAACTTCGACCATACATTGTTTCTGAAACATCGTGAAGGTAAATTGACTGCCTTGATTATTTATGTTGATGATATGATAATTACTGGTGATGATTCAGAGGAGGTTGAAAGATTAAAAGATATACTTGCATCAGAGTTTGAGATGAAAGATCTTAGTTCTCTTAAATATTTTTTAGGGATTGAGGTTGCCAGGGGGAGTCAGGAATTTTCTTACGCCAGAGAAAATATGTGCTTGAATTGTTGACAAAGACAGGAATGCTAGGTTGTACACCTGCTGATACTCCTATTGAGCAGAATCATAAACTGGCTGAGTTCCCTAATCAAACTCTTACAAAGAATGCCCGCTATCAGAGGTTAGTTGGCAGATTAATCTATCTCTCACATACTCGGCCAGACATTGCATATGCAGTTAGTGTTGTGAGTCAATTCATGCATAATCCAAGTGCTACTCATATGGAAGCTGTGATCTGTATTTTGAGGTATTTAAAGTCTGCACATGGAAAAGGCTTGATATTTTTAAAGCATAATCATCTAGATATTAGTGGTTATATAGATGCAGACTGGGCAAGTTGTGTTACGGATAGAAAATCCACTTCTAGTTACTTCACTTTTATAGGTGGTAATCTTATTACTTGGAGAAGTAAGAAACAAAAGGTTTTGTGGCCAAATCAAGTGCTGAAGTAGAGTATAGAGGTATGACTCATGGAGTTTGTGAATTACTTTGGTTGAGAAATTTACTTCGTGATTTGGGATTTAAACCCAAGCGAGCCATGGACTTGTATTGTGATAATAAGGCAGCGGTGGATATTGCTCACAACCCAGTACAACATGACAGAACTAAGCATGTTGAGGTTGATAGACATTTCATTAAAGAGAAGCTTGATGCTAAGCTTATCTCTTTTCCTTTTGTCCACTCGGAAGAACAGTTAGCTGATGTTCTCACTAAGGCAGTATCGACTAAGGCATTTCATGACTCACTTGACAAGTTGGGCATTTGTGATCTGTATGCACCAACTTGAGGGGGAGTGTTGGTGTGAGTCATACTTACCTTATTTATGTAGATATTCTGTAATATTCTATGATATATAATATTCTGTAATATTTGTAGTATTATTAGATTTACTACTTGCCTTAGGATAGTATTTGTGCCTAATAAGACGATTGTAATTTGTATATAATTCCTTCTTGTGAGGTGAATGAAACATTGAGTTATTCAGCCAAAATTGTCTCTTGTTTTTTGTGATATTTAACTAAATCTAATCAAGTGGATCGTGATTAAGTAGTGACTATTAATTGTCTTCTTCTTCTTCTAGCTTAGTTTTGAGCTCTGAGCATTTCTGAGTTTGATTGTGAAAGTGTTTGGTTTTGGTGTATTAATTGAACTGAAAGTGTAAAAAGGTGAAAATGACCAATTTAGCCCTTTAAATTGGGGGCCATCCTAGGAGTTAACGTCTAAATTGGACGGAGCGAGTGAAATTGAATACAATTGATGAAATTAGAAAGTTTAAGGATATTACAGATTAAATTAAAACCAAAGGGACTAACATGATGTTGGACCCAAACCTCATGGGGGTAAAGTGAAATTTGTCCTTAATTTTAAATAACTTTTAATAATAGTATGGTAAATAGAAAAATAAAAAATTATACAAAAAAAAAAAATTCAGATAGTTAACTACTCATATCTGCAGTAAGCACCCATAATTCAGATAACCTCCCACTCTTTTTTCTCAAATAACTTCTATTTTTCTAAAAAAATTTACACATGCAGAAAATGTGAGCATAAGACTAGCATATAATATTGAAACAAACCATGGGTGTGACTATTCCTATTAATTTTTTGTTGCTAACAAGTGTTAAGAAAATATGGAGTCACGATGTTATAGATCTAGTCTTTTCCAATAGACCCAATGCCCAGATTTTAAACAAAATGCTCTTACCCTACTAACAGATTAGGGGATTAGGGTTTCCACTCACCCCGTTTAAAAATAAAAAATCGTTTTTAGGCCCAGCTCATTTATCAAAAACAATGTGCCACTGCCCCCCACCCTCACAGCAACGACGCTGACTGCCTCTCTCTCTCTCTCTCTCATATCCGTCATTATTTTTTTCAAGGCCGGTGCTCCGATAGACTAGACAATCGCCGCTTTTTCCTACGCGGAGCCTCCCGACGCCATCATCGACGATGGCAACAAGTGGCAAGAGAATACCGAGCGCCGAATCAGGGTTGTACTTACCGGAAAGCTCGTGGAGGATGCAAAGGTTAGGGGTTTGAGTGCGGCGTCTACTCTGGAGGCAGTTGATGCCTTCGACGGGGTAGCATCAGCGGAGCTTCTCGTGGAGAAATGAGAGAGAGCAATTAAATTCTAACTTAGCAGACCAATTAATCGTTGTATTCCTCGTGCCGCTCTTTCATCCTTTTCACGCTTAAACCACCATTGCTCTTTTGCTATCGCTCTCTCTCTCTCTCTCTCTCTCTTTCTCTAATAGTAATTTTTCTCTTCATTTCTCGGATTCATGTTCAATATCAAACATACTATTCGTTATTGCTATTCCTTGTTTGCTGCTGCATTTTTTTTTATTGTTATAATATCACTCATTTTTGTAAGTTCCATTTCCTTGAAAGATCTCTGTAATTATGGCCGTCCTAGCCTTTGATATGGATAATTTTTTTTCATGCCTGGGAAGGAGATTGGAGATTAGATTTAGGAGCGAGGAAACGGTGCGTTTTGTTCAGGTTCTTATTATTTGGCTCTATTTGTTTTTGCAGGATTTGGTTTGAGAATCAGGAGCATGGAGGATTAGAGGTAGGAGGAGAGGCTATGTTATTGGGGTGAGAACAATGTCCAACATGAGTGATTTCCTTTTCCTCATAAACACCTCATAAACCCACTTCTTTTATTGCCCCTACGGCTTTGAATTAATAACCAAAATATCAAATTTCGAGGAAATATCGATGGTCTAAAAATTAGAAATTTAGACGGAAATATCGATCGGTAAATATTCTAGAATAAATGCTGGAAATTTGATAAACATGAAAATTCTAAATAAAACTATCAGAGATGTTTGTTTAATCAATTATCTACTATATTTAAAAAAAAAAAATCTTGAATAAATACTATTACACAGTGAGCTGTAGTAATATAAGGTGAAATATTATATGTAGTAATATAAGGTGAAATATTATATGTAGGATCACTGATAAGTAAAGATTTATTTGTTCAAGTAAAACTCTAATTTGTGTGTGATCCAAACTCTAGGTTACTTGACCTAGTGGTAATAGGGTTTAGAATGATCTACATAATACAATGCATATTCAATTTTAGAGTAAAATTTTGAGAAGTCGATGTAAATTTTTGAACGGTTGGTAAATCTAAAATAGTCATAAATTTTGAAAATTGGTTATTGATTAAATATTTGTCATAGTTTTCAGATTATATATATATATATATATATATATATATATATTGTATGTATGTATATTGTATGTATGTATATAAAAGTTACAAAGTATTAACCAAGTGAAAGAGTAACAAGGATGGTTAAGTCATGTATTTTTTCTTAGCCAAGCAGCATTCGAGTCCGAGTCTTCAGGCCAATCAGTTGCTTTTTTTTTATTGAAGTTTAAGTGGTAGAGAGATAAGGGAGGAGCACATGACACTCAAGTTGGAGAGAAATAAAGGTCACGTGGCAGGTATGTGGACGGGGAAAAGGAATATTCTCTAAAATCTCGAAGATATTGAGCAATTTCTCGAAATATCCCGAAATTTAGGGAAACATCGACAATTTCGTGTGAAATAAATTGGCCGGTAAGCACCGTAAGTGACAGATATATCGGGACATGAAAAAGAAAAAAGAAATTTTCACTGAAATTTCGGCATTTTTTTCCGATTTTTTAGTCCTTGTTTTGAATTGATATAATCTTCTCATATTCTTCCTCAATCAAAGTTTTATTTGTCTAATTTTAGAGAGATTAATCCTCATTCCAAATGCCCAAATTTTAACTACTAATAAGAAGTTTTGAATTGATGTAATCTCCTCATATTCTTTCTCAATCAAAGTTTTATTTGTCTAATTTTAGAGAGATTAGTCCCCATTCCAATTACCCAAATTTTCATGGTTTTATTGCCCCCCAATAAAAAGACTTGAATTGATATAATCTCCTCATCTTCTTCCTCAATCAAAATTTTATTTATCTAATTTTAAGGAAATTAGTCTATCTTCCCCTCAATAAACTTTTATTGCCCCCAATAAAAGGTTTTGAATTGAAGTAATCTCTTCATTTTTTCCTCAACCAAAATTTTATTTGTCTAATTTTAAGGAGATTAGTGGATCCGAGATTAGTCCCCCTTCTTCCTATAAACTTTTATTGCCCCTAATAAAATTCTTTTGAATTTATGTAACCTCATCATCTTCTTTCTCAATTAAATTTTTATTTGTCTAATTTTAGCTAGGAAGATTAGTCCCCCTTCTTAATGCCCAAATTTTTATTGTTGCCCAATAAACTTTTGTTGAAACTTTTTATTTGGTGTTTGGAGAAAAAAGAGGGGGGGGGGGGGGGGGGGGGGAATGAAGGGGGCAATAAAAAGTCTCGCGAGGTTTCCGGCAAAATGTGGCGACCGGTGGCCGGCTTTCGGCAAAATCTTCGATGACTTCTCTCTCTATTTGACAAAGAAGTGAGGGCAAAAAAGTCCCAAAAATAATAATAATAAAATTGGGTATTAGGAAACAAAATGAGACATCTTAGTGAAGACTAATAATTAATTGAGGTAAGGGGAGTTAACGTCCCTAAGGTAAAGAGGCACTTCCCCCTTACTCAAAATAAGCTGCCTAAATATGGAAAACAAACATTGTTATGCACTTACATGGAACACAAACGCTCTTTGATTCTCAATCTAATTTGTTCTATCCTCGTCACATCCTCGCAAAGACCAGGGCTATTTAATCTATTGCCTAATTTGAACAGCTCGAGTTCCTCTATAAAATCATTTCCAAGTTTTTTTTTTCTCTCCCATGTCTTGACGAGTATCTATCTTTTTGTTCCTCTCTCTCTCTCTCTCATTTGCTCGTCAACCTTAACCGGCCGGCGAGAATGATGAGAGAGATGGACGATATCTCGTCAGCATACGGATCATCACCTTATGGTGATGTTAGCCACCAAAATGAGGCTTATGCGTGGGAAAGCAATAAAGAGTATTCACGCAAAACGTCGTCTTTAAGCTTCAAAAATTCAGAGATCAAGAGACAACGTCGAGTGGCCAAATACAAGTCATATTGTGTCCAAACCAAATTGAAGAGTGCCATAAAGAATGGGGTTCGTTGGTTTAGAAACAAGTATTCTTCGGTCGTTTAATTGCGCCTAATTTTGAAATATCGATGGAGTGTAAATGGATACATGTCTCGATCATGTTTGACCTTGTAATTAAGGTTGTACATTTCATTCTTTCAATTTCTTTTTCTTTCTGTGTGATTTGTTAATGATTCGCATTCTGCGTTATATTTCCATCTGGATTAGCATGAGTGGATTTCAAAACACGTCTAGCCATTGGGATTATATTGTGATTGAATGTCAATACATCAAGGCTATAGTTTTCTTTGGATGTTCTTGCGCTTTAATCCTCCATTCCTCCTCAATCTTCTTAGTTGTTTCTTTTCTTTTTGCTTGTTTGAGTTATGAATTCTAATAATTTCTTATTTTATTTTTTGTTTATGATTTACGAACTTTTATTTACCATCATGTATGCATAATGGTGCCAACGATGTTCTGTAAAGGTAGATGTTAATTTTTTTTTCTTTTTATTCAAGAATATAAATGAGGATACATATGTTAGAGGCTAACTAAAACGAAATGAAGAACGTTGGTCATGAGTTCATATCTCGGGAGGCCGTACAAGCAAAGTAATTGGAATGCGAGATTTTGATTTTTACAGAGATATAAAAAAAAAAAAGGGAATTTGATTCTACACCCAAATTCACACACCCATCCATAAGAGTGTTTTAATATACACCCAAACCAATTAATTAGGTTTATTCAAAATAAAAAAAAAACCTATTAAATAGGATAAATATTAAAACTCAATGTTGTTAAGAATTACTAAAGCTGCCACTATCAAACCCCATTCACCTATTAAATATGATTAATATTAAAATCCAGTCTTGCTGCAGATGGAAGTCATGAAACGGCTGCCCATAGACGTTGCCCGGAATTACTCAACCCTTGATTCCAATAATTGAAAACTCTCATCTGGGTTGGAGGTTATGTAATCTCCACATTCAAAAGCCTAATCTCTACATTCAAAGCCGGTATCAATATCTCCACAATCATACGATTATGTTTTTGATTTCATGCATGTTGTGATTGTGATATAAATGGATCGCACAATCAGAGGTTGGTGGGTTGCCTTTGTTCAACTGCATATCCCTTTAATCCGATTGGCACGGTTGATGAGCATTGTGTTTGCTACCTATTCAATAGTTGTGTGTCTTCCTGACGAAGAGATATTTGTTTTGTGATCTTTCAGGGTTTATACTATTGAATAGGTATGATAGACTCTACAAGTTCTTGATGGATTCAAATTTGCTCACCACTTTTATTTTGTGGTGATATCACACTACTACAGAAATTGAATCAGACGACAACTAAAAACTGTTGTCTGATATGGAGGCCAACTGTCGTCTATCTCGGTGACGTCTGATGAAGGTGCATTTAGAGAACTGTCGTGTAAAGAACTCGGCATCCATGTCGACAGCATGTCGACAGGCTCTCGATAGCATTAACTGTTGTGTGAACTTTACTCAGACAATGGGCAACTTAAGCATCCGTTGTATGATTGCGACTAAGAAGTCATTTTTTTTTTTATAACCATTGTATGACTATTATTCACACAACTGTTTTTTTAAAGTATCTGTGATCTCTTTTGAACTCAGACGACAGTTTTTATTTTGTGGCTAATGTGAATATTGTGTACATATGATAGTTTTTTTGTGGTTATTGTTGTCCTAATAGAATGATTCAATGCATTATATATATGTGCTGGAACAGGAATAAAAAACGACCAAATTAACAGTAAATGTATTATATAAAAGGGATTGTTATAATTCACATTATGCATCCTTGGGCTATCCTGCTCATCACTAGCATATTCTAGCCATCTTATAACGAACAAGGTCTCCTGCAAACTACTCGGATTTAACACTCGTTGACAAAAAGATTGGATTTCCTCAACTCATCTTACAATTATCTACCCCACTGTTCCTTCAAGCTTCAAGCCAATTAGTTGATTCACCTAAGACCCAAACTCATCAGGAAGCTCATTGAATACTGCCTGGCAAAAACTAGATATCATGGCTGCCATGGCTTTCTCATAGTCTATTCCCCTTTGCTGAAAGTAAAATTGCTGGTCTTCACCAATTTTGGAGGTACAGGCTTCGTGTTCAATGCGAGCTGTAGGATTCTTGACCTGTTAACAAGTACAGAATGATTTCATTGAGGAACAAAGACTAATAGTATATTCCATGATAGTTTTACAATACACGAGCACTAACTGGAATAAAAGCAACAACATAATGGGAAGAACACAACGATTATTTTGGCAAGGGAACTGCAAACAGCATAGAAGATATCACCAAGGGTACCACATATTCATTGTACATAGCCGCCATTTTCTTTCATTCTCAAGTCCCATATACTCAGCTACAGTATTCCACAGATAAAGCTGAGAAATTTAAGCAAATAATTGAAGAATAAAGTTTAGTAATAGTACGCATATAATGAAACTACAAAGGCTCAACCTGGCAACCTTCAGTGATGGCTAATATAGAACTTTCATTTCCATAACGTGAACTTCGCATGAAGCTCAGTGATGTTGGATACAATAGTCTGTAATATTGCAATGTTAGCAACAGATAAGGCTTCAGTGTCACATATATGTAGTGCAAGACAACTTTACTGAAAGCTAAGTAAAAATCTTAGGTGGCACATATAGGTTTTCTGAATAGCTGCAAAACAGAGGTTGAATATAGCTTTCACCAGTCAACCCTTAAGGTAGATAAATATTTGTAGGAAAGTGCAAAAAGAATCACACATGCAATCAACTAAGAAACATCTTTTATTAACTGGTCCTAGAAGACTGATAGACCAATTGGAGAAGAAAGAATTAAGAAGATGAATGTCATTGTTGTCAATCTCTACAAGTAGTAGTCTCTAGATGAAATGTTGTCTCAATAGGTCCCAAGAAAATCAAAAGATTAAGGATAACAACAAACGAGATAACAAATGCATAAGGAAGCATATTAAACCATCACAGTGATTACATTGAAGTCTATAGTCAATTTCAAAATTTAAATGTTTAATCACTAACGAAGCATTTTGCAGTGAGAAATTATACCAAACAAGTACTGATTATATAGATTAGAGGTGGCAAACGGGCCGGCCCGGCCCATTTTAAGCGGGCCTAGTCGTGCTTCGTGCCGGGCTTGGGCCGGCCCATTTATTATCTTGCCGGGCTCGTGCCGGCCCATTTACTTAAACATTAAGCTCGGCCCGGCCCATGGCCTGAGCCCATATCGTAGCGGGCCGTGCTCGTGCCGGGTCAATAACGGGCCGTGCTCGTACCTACCCACTATAAAGCACGATTTTAAAATCTTAATTTGAACAAATAAAAATTAATTTTATTTAACTATTTAGAAAATTAAAATAAATTAAGTTATACAACTTTTTTCTTAATCTTAGCTTTTTAAGATTAGATTTCTAATAATTTTTTATATTCCACTATAATAAAGAAAGAAAAAAAAAACTCAAAATATATTGTTTTTAGTATATTATTGTGAGATTAATCTTTATTAATATAATGAAGATTTAGTATCTATTATTATTTCATTCATTCTATAGTTGTATTATTATGAGATTAGTCTTTATTAATAAACATATATTTAATATTTAGAAAAATACTTATGTCAAAATAAGGATATAATGTTTTGTTTCATTATTTTGACAATATAAAAGAAAGCATTGGTGGAATTGTCATGAGATTTTAAATAAAAATGTCTCATATTCAAATCTCATCATTGTAGTTTTTTAATATTTTTTTAAAAAAAATGAAATTTTGTGTTTGTAACGGGCCGGCCCACAATATGTCGTGCTCGGGCCGTGCGGGGCCCATTACGGGCTCGGGCCGGGCTGGGCCAATGGGCCAATATTTTTAGGCCCAGCCCGACCCGTTATTCTAATGTGCTCGGGTCGTGCCGGGCCACTAACGGGCTCAGGCCCGTGCCGTACTCGTGCTTAGTCGCCCGTTTGCCACCTCTAATATAGATATTGCTATTTGTTAATCGGTTCATATTGTATTATGCTAAACAAAATCGTGTAAAAATTATGTGATCAACAAGTAGGAACGGGATACCATTTTGTTGTGAGATCACTGAGATGCTATGCCACTGAAATTTTGAACTGCCTCATAACATGACAGTTACAATTTTCAAGTGATTTGTTTAAATTTTCCAATTTTGACTATTACATATTGTAGCACAGCAAATGAAATTTAAATTTTACAAATAGATGGTAATTTCCTCAAGAAAACCCTAAATATTTTGTTAACCATCTGGTATGCATCACAAACAAGCAACCTCGATACAAAACCCTGGGCTCATTATGCCTTCTATCTTTAAGAGCCAAATCATCACACAATAGGCAAAGTTGTGTTACATTACAGAACATACACAATCATAACGCCATAAATAAAAGAGACAAGATCAAAGACAATTACCTCAATGTATGGGTAGGTGTTGGCAGCTGCATTATCTCCAATAATCATTAAATCACACTGTGAGGAATTTCGAGCTTTCTCTGCTTGTGAAAAAACCTGAACAAGTCCACAATAACAGGTCCTTGATAGCTTGTTAAAGCTAAGGTCTCAGCAAAAAAGTGAAAAAACCAATAAAAGTTTACTTAGTATAAAAACAAAGCCTTGCTTAAGTGAATATGAACACTTCCTGGCCATCAGCTGGAAGCTTGTAAGCAGAAAGCGAGTGCTGTGGCTCAAGCTTCATATCCAAACACAGAACAAATTGGTCATTGATATTAATATCAGACACTGATTCCATATACTGCATAACTGCTTATGCAGGTCTGGTTTCTTCACAATCAAGCTCAGAACCCTCATCAACACCAGCTGACAATGAATTCCACAGAACATCCCCAATTTCAAGAGTCAAACAAATTATGACACCCAAAATTAAAAATAAAAAGACCCACAGCGACACCTAAGATTTCAGCTAGCATATGATAGTTTGAAGAAAAGAGGGAAAAGTGACAAAGAGAAATCACCTAAAGTTCACTCCTTCTGCAATGCAAGAAAACAAGAAGAACAGAGAGCCCAAACCAAACCAAAGGATCGATCTTGCTACATCTCTCCACGTGATTAGATCATTCAATAGCTACCCAATTCTCTCCAGACGACCCCCATCATCATCATTCACTATCAACATAAACACAAACACAAACACAAGCACAAACATAAATCATAAATAAATAAAAAATTAAAAAAAAAAAAACCAAAGAAATCGAGCAAGACTTATACAAATATTGAAAGAAAGAGGTCGGGACTAACTTGTAGATGAAGTTGGGGAGGGCACACAAGGGACCAAACTCATTGGGCATTTCAAACCGATCAGCAAGACATGTCTTGGACGTTCTTGGATTGGGCGAAGGCGAGAGTAGCAGTAGCTCATGCAAAGGGAGCGAAGCTGAAGATTTGCGAGACGAAGGTGAAGGTGATTGAATGAGACCCAAGGAGCGAAGTTGAAGATTTGCAAGTCACGATGCCGATTTGGTTAGGGACTGAGGCTCCGAACAAGAATAGTGACGATAGGGAGTCGATGAAGCTGTCGAATCCATGAGATTGAAATGGAGGAAAGACGCTTATGGGTGGTAATGGATAGATTAGTGAGAAAGAAGAGAAACATGAAACCCTAATCGAGTCGTTGAAGGTGGTAATGGATCTGAGAGAGATTGCTAAGGAGAAAGCGTCTTTAGTTGACTGCTCGAAGAAGTCTTGGATGTCCTCCATGTTTATGTTGGCTCTCCACGCATTACTGCACTTCTTTTCTCCTACCCCAGACCGAAACCTTCAGCGAGATCTTGGGGATTTGAAAATTGAGGATTTGAAATTTAGGGATCCAGACGGAGGATGGTGGGGATTTGAAAATTGAACGCCTAGAAAGCTTAGGGAAAGAGTGTGGGTTTGGCGTAGGTTTTGGTTTTGGAGAGACGTTGTCGAGCGAGGAGGGAGCTTTGGGTTTTAGTCCTGGGTAGGTATCGAGAGAGAGTGAGGAGCTTTCAGTTTTTTGTTATTTTTTCGCTTGAGTGTTAGGGTTTTAAGCCTGACCTATATCGATTTGGCCAATTCCTATCGATTTGGAGAATGACTCATACAACTGAATTTTATAAAAATGTGGTTTGAATGCAACCATTTTAAATTTGGAATTTGTCTCCTATCAATTTGACTTCCCTCTTTTGGGAGTTGTAGAAAAATGATGGTCGGAAGTCTCCTTCCTTTCTACCAGACATATTAATCAGACTACAGTTTTATTGTTTCTCGTCGTATGATTAATACATGTTGGAGGAAAATTTGGGGTTTGAGATGGCGTTTGGCACCACAGACATGGTGGGAAACTTGCCGCTGAATGTTTTTAGAGTCATACAACGGTTTTGTCCTTAAACGTCTTCTGAACTAGTTCAAAATTCCATATCAGACGACAAATTTTATAAAAACGACGTCCAAAAAAATAAAAATCAATCAGACGACAGAAAACTATGATGTGTCGTCTGAGAGGTGTGGTCTGATTCAATTTTTGTAGTAGTGTCACCACCCTATTAAAACTTGCCACGTCATATAAAATTAATTGAATACTTAAAATATAATTTTTTAATAAAACATCATGATTAACTATAATTGTGTTTTATAACACATGACAGTTTTGTATTAAGTGGTGATATCACCACCAAACTATTGGACTATTGGTGGTGAGCAAATTTGAATCCGTTCTTGATTGCATGTTTCTTTTTCCTCTTATTGTTTCTCAATAGGTTCTACAAGTTCTTGATGGCTAAAGAATACTCCCACCTAGAGTTTAGGTGCGACCTTCTCCACAATCATGCGATTATGTTTTTGATTTCAAATTGTGATTGTGATATAAATGGATCGCACAATCAGAGGTTGGTGGGCATGCCTTTGTTCAACTGCATATCCCATTAATCTGACTGGCACGGTTGATGAGCATTGTGTTTGCTACCTATTCAATAGGTGTGTGTCTTCCGGACGAAGAGGTATTTGTTTTGTGATTTTTCAGGGTTTATACTATTGAATAGGTATAATAGACTCTACAAGTTCTTGATTGCATGTTTCTTTTTCCTCTTATTGTTTCTAAATAGATTCTACAAGTTCTTGATGACTAAGAATACTCCCACCTAGAGTTTAGGTGCTATCTAATAATAGGAATATCTCCACAAAAGGATGTTTAATCACGTTGAGAAATCTACGAAATCTAATAGGAATATCTCCACAAACATATCTACTAAAAAATAGCAAATATATAGATCAAATCTGAAAGGAAGAGATATACAATAATTAAGGCAATTAATCTTTTTAAATAAGGAATATCTACACAAACCATCTCCTAAAATATGGCATTAGTTATATACTATAATTAAGGCGATTAATCATGTTGAGATATCTAATAATAGGAATATCTACACAAACATATCTACTAAAAAAGGCAAATATATAGATCAAATCAGAAAGGAAGAGATATACAATAATTAAGGCAATTAATCGTTTTTAAATAAGGGAAAATAAATTAATTGTATTAAATTCTAATTTGTGTTTATAACTAATGCCATATTTAAATTCAAAAAAAAAAAAACAGCTATATTTGAGGATTATTTTCCTTATTCAATCAGAAGGGTAAAATAGTAAAACTAAAAAAAGATGAAAAAACTTAATTATAGACTTAAAACCTATAAGGAAGGTTTAATTATGTGAATGGGTGTAGATTAATAGGAGCTTAATTTTTTGGGGTTTTTTTTCTAATTTTCTCAAAAAAAAAAAAAAATCAACTTGTATTATGTGTAAATCATGTTTTCTTTTGTAGATTGGGCACAATAATTTTGTGTTGGTATATATGTCGTGTTTGTATCATCTCATTGTAAATAATACTCAATGGTGGAAGTTCATAACAATTGAATTCTTCTTTGTGAATGAAAAGCATGAAATGTTTTATTAGGTTAAGTAATGAGCAAGACTTTGCAATAAATAAAAAAAGCAACAAATGTTTATACGAATGATTGTCAAGATCAATTGAATTGATAGTATATACCAAAGCGCCGCCGGCTAAGTACGTGCGTCGTCGCCCAAGAAGGTTGTCGTGTGCCTCCTATCACTAATGCATTCGTCAAATATTCTGGTGTGGAATTGCAGGGGTATTGTTAACAAGGAAACGCAGCATGCGTTGATAGATTTGGTCAAGGCTAGGCGACCTAGTCTTATCTTTTTATCTGAAACCCTAGCACAGCCAACCATCATTGACTCACTCACAAGTCGTCTGGGCTATCCCTCAGGAAGAGGAGTCTCAAGGGGTGGCATTGATTTGGAACTCTAATCTTCATGCGAGTTTGAGAACATGCTCACCACATCACATCGATGTGAACATTAGTGCAGCACCAGGTACGCAGGCTCTTTGGTGTTTTACAAGTATTTATAGTTTTGTGGCCCGTACAGATCGTTATAGAACACATCAGATTTGATTGAAACCTTAACATGCCAAAGCGTGTGATCTACCCTGGCTAATCGCAGGGGATTTCAACGAAATATTGAGTAACTTAGATAAGTCTGGAGGTGTTCCACCAAGTCCAGCGTCTATACAGCGTTTCCGGCCAACAATGACAGATTACGACTTGTATGATATGGGTTTCGTGGGCAGCAGATTTACTTGGTCGAACAGGCATATCAAGGAGAGACTTGATAGGGGTTTTGTATCCCTGCAATGGAGATCATGCTTCCCCTTTAGCCGAGTCATTACTCTACATCCTTCGGAGTCTGATCACTCACCTTTATTGATTGAAGATCGCTCGGAGAATGTTAGGAAGAAGAAAAAGCCGAAACGTTTCCGTTTCGAAGAGATGTGGCACAGTGATTCTGCATGTACAACCATCATTGAGCAAGGTTGGGCAACATGCCTCACTGGTAACGCCCTTGGCCAACTGGGTAAAAAAATCCGGACAACAGTAGAACAACTCATACAATGGCACAATGTTGAGTTTGAGAAACAGAAAGTGGAAATGAGAGTGGTGCAGGAAAAATTGGATGCACTATTGCGTCTACCCTATGCACTGGAGCAGTATGAAGGGCAAAGGCTACTACATGTGAAATATAGTCAGTTGCTAGCACAACAGGAGAAATATTGGAGGCAACGCTCTCGTACATTATGGGGACAGGAATTCTGCTTTCTTTCATCTTAAAGACTTTAATAAAAGAAGCCGTAATCTGATCAAGGGTCTCCAAGATGAGCATGGGAATTGGCAATCTGATCCTGAACGTGTCAAGGGTATTTTGACGCAATATTAGAATCTTATTTATGCCACTGAGGGTACGGTCACTGATGCTTTGTTGGAAGTTCTTAGTTCTACGTCAGCTAAAGTCACCAAAGAAATGAATTGTGCGTTGCTTAAACCATATTCTGATGAGGAAATCAAACGGGCTCTCTTTCAAACGCACCCCTCCAAGAGTCCGAGACCGGATGGCATGTCCCCTTTCTTTTTTCAAAAATACTGGCACATTGTTAGCATGGATGTGTGTTTGGCCATTCGAAACTTTTTAGAGAAAGGTGAATCATGGCAAGAGTCAAATTTTACTCATCTTTGCCTCATCCCAAAGGTACAAAATCCAACTGATGCTTCTCACTTTAGACCAATTGCACTGTGTAATGTAATTTACAGAATTTGCTCCAAAGTGGTTGCTAATAGATTAAAGAAGTGGTTGCCAGATATTATTTCACCATTGTAGAGTGCTTCTGTTCCGGGTAGACTGATATCAGATAATTCTCTGGTTGCAAATGAGGTTGCACATTTCATGCACGAACTTCGTCATCAAGAAGAATGTTTCTTTTCCTTGAAGCTTGACATTAGTAAAGCGTATGATCGCTTGGAGTGGAATTTTCTGAAAGCCATGTTGTTGAGAATGGGTTTTGCATCAAGATGGGTTGAGATGATCATGAGTTGTGTTACTTCAGTCAGGTACGCTATTCTAGTTAATGGTGAAGCTACTTCAGTTATTACTCCAACCAGGGGCATTAGGCAGGGTGACCCGCTGTCTCCCTACCTCTTCATTTTATGTGCTGAAGGTCTATCGACATTAATCACTAGGGCTATAAGTACTGGCAGTATTAATGGTTTAAAGATGAGTCCTCAAGCTCCCATTTTGCATCATCTGTTCTTCACTAATGACAACTTTCTGTTTGGAGCTGCAACTGCTACAGAATGTCTTGCAATATGTAACATTTTGAACACGTACGAAAATGCATCTGGTCAGAAGGTAAATTACCAAAAAAGTAGTGTAGTCTTCAGCCGCAATGTCCATGAGGATGTACAGAACCATCTATTTGCATTGTTAGAGGTTCAATGTAAGCTTGAGCATGATAGATACCTGGGTTTACCACTCCATGTTGGAAAGTCAAAAAGTGCAAAGTTTGCTTACATAAAAGAGAAGATTACAAAGAAACTTGTGAGTTGGAAATCAAATCTTCTGAGTTGCACAGGTAAGGAGATTTTAATCAAAGTGCATGAATTGCTATTTGCTGCCCAAGAGTCTTTGTGACGATATTCACCAATTGTGTGTCTCGTTCTTTTGGGGGGATACTGATGACAAGAAGAAAATTCGTTGGCGGAGTTGGGAGAGACTTTGTCTTACTAAGCAAGAAGGAGGTATGGGTTTTAAAAATATTCATGCCTACAATCTTGCTATGTTAGCAAAACAGGGATGGCGACTAGTCACCAATCCTCACTCACTTATTGCCCAAGTCTATAAGGCTCGATATTATCCCAATGGCACATTTTGGGATGCAGAGTTAGGGGACTCTCCGTCTTTCTCATGGCGTAGGATCATCAGTGGAAGACCAACCCAGAAAGCGGGGATAAAGTGGAGAATGGGTGATGGTATGTAGGTACAATTCTTGTACATGTCGTATTGGCATTCCCATACAAAACTATGACAAAGTCCCTTTACTAATCTAGGAGAATCACAGGTAAATGCATCTGCATATGCATGGGATTGCAACGTGTGTTGCAATCCCCGAGTCAGTAGTCAGTTTCATGTGGAGTCCGATTTTGGAAAGTAGGTTTTAGGTTTTATGTATTTACGTTTTTAAAGATTTTTCTGATTGTTAAAATCGTGGTGTTGATGTCCTAGGGTTTTTAGGACTTGTCTATTCCTAATTGATTTTCCTTAAGATTTGGTGGATTTTTTATATGGAAAGTTTTTTTCCTATTTAAAGGAGAATTAGGGTAGAATCTTGGAGTTAGAGGTTTTGCCGTTGATACTTCATATATTCAAAAATATACATGGTAAGAAAGTAGGCATCTAGGTACGCAAGAATTAGTTGGTGAGTCTTGCTTCTTTGCCCAAGATTAGGTCTTCTCAAAAGTCAAAACACTTGGTCCATGGTTAAGTGTTTGTGATCATTGTTTCATATGCATAACTTCTCTTGAGATAAGTGGAGGAGCTGTGAAGAAACAAGAGCGATATTTGGTGATCGTTTAAGTGAAGGAGTTCAAGAAGAAGGAAGACAAACTTTGTGTTAATCTTTGTCTAATCTTTGTAGCCGAGCTAGTGCTATTCAAGGTTGTAAAAGAACATATCCTTCATAATAAGATAATTCTTATTTTGGGTTTTCAAGAGTAAGAGCCCCGCAGTGTTTTTAATCTCATGATTGAGGTTTTCACTGAGTAACCAAAAATCTAGTGTTCTATTTGTTATTCTTGGTTTCTGCCCAGTAAGAATTGATACGTGCCTTGCAATCCCCGTTTTCCAGAAAACACTTTCTATCCTTGTATTTTCATGGTACACAGAAGATAATTAGATACCAAACTGCTCTTTATATCTAGTCCAGCGACCAGTACATGCTGGTGAGCCAAGTGTTTCAGAGCTAATTGATGTGGAGCAACGGTGTTGGAAAGATGATATTGTGAGATCCCTTTTTTTTTTTTTTCAGCTGATATTGCTAATAAAGTCTTAGCCATACCGTTGAGTAGGAGTAATAGGCAGAATAAGATTTCATGGAGCCCAGAAAAAAAGGGGTAAGTTCACCGTGAAATCTGCTTACTGGATTGCACGTCAAACAGTGTTAGGTAATGCTCTAGCTTCCTCCTCTAGTGGATACCCTTATGGGATATTGTGGAGGCAAATTTGGAAAGCGAAAGTCCTGGGTAAAGTTCAGATTTGTACATGGCGAGCTGCTAATAACTTGTTACCCACCAGAGACCGGTTGAAGACAAAGGGATACGATGGTGATGAGCAATGCACAGTGTGCATGTATCATGTCCTTGCATCTGTTTTGTAAATGTCCCACTGCATTTGAAGTACTGTCAGACCCTTCATTGCAAATACAACACACATTATTGCCTGCACACAATTTCAGAGAAAGGCTTCTGGATTGTGCAACACATATGAGAATGGAGATATTTGAAAAGGTAATGGTACTGTTATGGGCGATTTGGAAAAATAGAAATGACTGGTTATGGAATAACAAGTCTCAGACTACTCAAAGCCTGAGTTTGCAGTCGCTCACTTGGTTGGAGGAGTTCAAAGTGGCTCGGACTACTTCAGAGTCTAGGAATATAACTTCAAAGCAAACTTGGCAACCGGAGAGGGATGGTATACCAAAGCTGAATGTGGATGAGGGCATGAGGCTATTGTGTCTCAGATGACAAGAGTTGGAGCTGGAGGAATACTTCGAGACTCACAATGCTAGTTCATGGCTGCCTTTGCACATTCGGTGCCTCATGTTAGCTCAGCAAAGCATGCTGAATTGGTCGCTATCAGACAAGGATTGGACCTTGTTAAAGGATAAAATCTGCAGCAAGTCACAATTGAAAGTGACTGCCTTGAAGCTGTGCAATTAATTCTTAGCAAGGACCATGATTTGGATGAGTTGGGTGCTCTTATGGATGACATTCACAATCTGTTGAGTTTACCACAGGTTCGATTTCAGCATGTAAAACGGACATGCAATGCCGTTGCACATAAGCTTGCTGCTTATGCATTTGACTTTGTTCTTTGTAACGTGGTCTAGGCCCATAGACCCCCTGATTGTATCCTTAATGTAATGTAATATGACTCGGATCATATTGCTTGATTGATTCTTAATGGAAGTGCAGTTTATTTCCAAAAAAAAAATTGTAAATAATACTCAATTTTAACCCGATCGATTCAATTTATCATGTCGTGTTCGGAATAACATGCTAGTTAGACTTTCTCAAAGCCTTTAGAGATATATTATTTATTTTAATTTCTAAATCAAATATATCACTTATGTTTTAATCAGACAACATACAATTTCACATAACCACAAAACTAAATTTCCTAAGAAAATAAACCCAAGTTTTGATTAGGGATTTGGGTCCTTGACTCAAAACACTAAAATTTGTCAAAATTAACTCACTTGCCCCAGCAACAGATTTTTATTCTCACAAACACAATTTAAACTAAATTAACATTTTTGCCCTCAGCCTAATTAAAAAACTACATCCAAGCCATTGCTCTCTCTCTCTCTCTCTCTCTCATTCATTTGATTGGCAGAGCAGTACTGCCGTCATCATCTTCGTCCTCGGCGACGGAGCCACTCTCCACGGGCTACTCACCTCCGTTGACACCATTGAGATCTTCAACAACACTCCTCTACGATTCTGAGATTCACTTGCTCGAGCGTGATTTTTTTTTTAATTATTATTATTATTATTTTGCATCATTGCAACATTAAGATTGGAGTTGAACGGGTATGCCACAAAGGAGGTGATCTAAAGTTTCCAGTGATTCCTCGAGGTCAAGACCCTACCCAGCTCTTCTCCTTCAGTTCGAACTCAGATCTTGATTTATTGACGTGGGTGCCCAAATCAAACTTCTTCTTCTTTTTTTTGGGTAAAATGGGGGCAGAAGGCCCATAAGGAAAGGAAAAAGAAAAAGAAATGTTTTTTTGGGGGGAAATAAAGGTCTATTAAACATTTATTGGGTGTAATAAAGGTCTATTGGAGGCAATAATTAAATATTTTGAATTGATGTAATCTCCTTTTTTTTTCCTTAATCAAAGCTTTATTTGTCTGATTTTAGGGAGATTAGTTGTAACGCCCCAAACTGCACCTCACCAGCTTGAGCACGTTACAGTGCCGCGAGACCTGGAACATAAACCGAAGGTTAGATTTACATCCCAGAAGCCCGCAAGGCATTTTATTAAATAATTTTCCGTAAAACGCACAGCGAAAAGGTTCAAAATAATTTTTGAGTTGAAACACTAAAGCTCTTATTTAAAGAATTTGTTCATCTAAAGCTTGAGTAAAAAAGAAGTCAAGAAATAATCGACTTATCCAAATATCGCATTTGACATGAATGATTAATCAACGACTTCCGAGATAACACTAATTAGTCAAGAAATGGTATTAAGGTTCTCAACCTGTTCCCATAACAATCATTTACCAAAGCTGACTCCGCACACCCGCTCCGTCCGTCAATCCCGTCACCAGTGCACAGTACCTGCATCCACACTGTTGTAGTGTAAGACCCCGGAAATTCGTTATTAATGTCTTGGAATTTCCTTGAATTAATAAAGTATTCGTTAGTACGATTTCATGGTTCGAGGGTGGAGTGAAATTATTTTCGGGCGAACAATTATTTGAAATGCACATTTTAGGGGGGTTACGAAGTCGACTTTTTATACGTACAGAATTTGGGAAAACTCCCTTCACGAAAGTCGTAGAGCCCGTCGATACGAGTTCGTGCATATGCGGAACGCAAGAATCGGAGTTAGTATGAAGAAGTTTGGAAAAGTATCCATTTCGGGTATAAATACCTAACTATTTTTGGAAATTTTCCAAAAGTGTCAGTTTCCATTTTTGGCAGCCGGCCCTAATCTCTCTCTCTCCTCTCCCCGAGCCGAAAACAGAGCATTTCTTCTCCAGCGTCGTTCTCACTCCTTAGGCCACCAATCCTCACACAACTTCTTCCCTTAGCTTCGCCTTGACCTTGTGCAGCTGCCAGTGGTAGCCTTGAGCCGCAGCACGGCCTGCAGCGGCGGCGGGAAGCTTGTTTTGGTTTTGGTCCGATTTGAGGTCGACGGCGATAACTCGAGTTTCTTGGCTTGTTGAACTCGCCTCAACCTTCTGATCAAGCTCCAAGAAGGACAGCACCTGAAGTGAAGGTTTTCGCGTTCGTCGGAGCATCGTCGGTTTCTGGAAAAATTCCGGCCACACATGACTGTTTTGGTAATTTTCGACCACTTCCTTTCGTTTTCATACTTCATGCTAGTTAGGAAAGTTGTTCAATTCGATGAAATGAAGAGGAGAAGCCTGGCCCCGACACAGTTGGTGGTGGTCGGCGGCGGCTCTGCCTCTAATTCCGGCGACCATTTCTGGCCACCTCAAGGGTATTTTCTGCCATTTTTGTGTTCTACATGTCGATACGATCATTTCAACATACAACACTTAATTTTTGGAGATCGTTTGATTAAGTTTTGAATTTTACGATTTCGATCATTCAATTTGTGATCCGTGAGGATCAGGCCGTCCGATCGACTTGTAGTTTTGATATGATCCCAATGACTTTGTGTGGTCATTGGTGAGGATCCGACCGTTGGATCATCGTTTAAGTATATTTTATGAATCATTTGCTAAGTTAAGATCGCATTTGATTAGGTACTTGACGGTTTGAGTTGACGAGCGATTGGGATATTGTGATTTGGTTGATGGAAGACGCAGCTGGATTAGAGGTGAGTAAATCTCACATGGTTCATTTACGAACCGAATCTTGGTATTTTTCTATTTATTCGATAAATTGTGGAAATTATTTTATGAAAATAGATATTTGTTTTAAATAAAATGGACTTGATCCCTATGGTCCATGGGTAAGTAAACACAAGTTTTTCTTATAAAAATGAATTTCTCGATTTTGAACGCATGTGAACTATAGTTGGTATTAGTGGTCATTCCTGTGAGGGTGACTACGTATATATATATATATATATATTTACGTGACATATATATTGAATGGTGTGGTATTTGGGGAAGTGTTGATTTTTTTGTGTTGATGAAATTGTACGATTCATCATGTGAGTGATTGATGAAATTGTACGTGAGTATCGGTGAACAATTCATCATGTGAGTGATTGATGAAATTGTACTTGAATATCGGGGTACGATTCATCATGTGAGTGATTGATGAAATTGTACATTGATGTTTTGGTCTAAGGACCTTTTATCACATTGGTAACGAGGCAATTATTCTTGTAAGGTTGAACCCCGACGGGGGTGACAGGTTACGATTTAGTTAGAGCTCTAGTCTGTCTGCCAATATATTGCATGGGGGATAATTTTGAGTTATCGTGTGCCCATGGGTATATTTGTGTTACAAGAAAGTGTCGGTGTCCTTTCCTTTGTCATTCTTGTGGGACTTGATTTCGAATGAATTGTGGAGGTGATTTTTAATGAATCTCTTGAACTAATTTTCTACGCAGGTATTACTGATTTTTATCTTATTTGATTCTAGATTCAGATGTGCTTTGTGGAGTTGATTATTGTTGCTTTAATTTATCTCACGAATTGAGAAATTATAAGCATGCGTGATGTGAGTCACTTTAATTGAGTTTACTCATACGGGCTTAAAAAGCTTACCGGGTTTGTTGTTTGCAATCCCGGTGCACTATTCTATGGTGTAGTGGTTATTCCTGCAGGTCAGGAGAATCAGGGCGGTGACCGAGCTGTTTGAGTGGCGTGTGGTGTGATTTGTTTATGAGAAAAAAATTCAAGACTTTATTTGTTTTAGTTGTATTCATGTTTCGGATTTTGAATTTGTTATTCTAAATTCGGGGCGTGACATGTAGGGGCGAGTTTTCGTCCTCGCTGCTCATTAGGGCTTTACCCTGGCTAGGTTTGAAATTTTTTTAACTTTTATAGAGCGCCACTATAAACAAATGTAAATACAATTTCTTTAAGAACGACAAACTTAAATTATTTTCCGACATAAAATCCGATGCATGAATTCCAAATAAATACGGGCCCAGAACAAATACCTGATGGCCGGTCCCATACACCAACTACACGGCCTTACCTCAAATCAATTCATAACCAGGTAAGCGTAGTGAGAGCGTCCGCTACCTAGCTACACACACGAAATCGGGCCGTCATTACGATCGCGCACCGTCCGACCGGTGTAGCTAACCCTCCGAAGGTTTTGGGGATCGAACCCAAGGAAGTCAGTGCTCCCTTCGCTCTCAAGCCATCACCGATATCTCTTATGGAATGGTTAGTATGCATTGCACTTAAACATAACCATACCATATAATTTAACATGCAGCATGCATCACTTTATAGAAAACAAGAAAGCTACTAACTGTGAACGGCCCTGAGTTGTCCGAAATTCACAAACCTTCCGTTCCTCGGTTAACTGGAGTCCTAGATTCCAACATAATAATCGTTAATGGTCTGTTAAACACTTGATTAAAATCTTGACGATTATTTAATTGCCCAACCCACTTTTCCTGGTTTGACCAAGATTGACCAAATTGACCAATCACAAAATTAAGCATTTTGACTTCATTCCATTTTTCATTAAGTGTGCCCAAAACTGCTAAGGCCACCCATTAACTCCGGATTCTTACCGGAACCAGTACTTATACCATTTTCTTCAAATCCAGGGTTGAGCATTTCCTTAATAATACCCAATCTCTTTTTATTTGTTACATGTGGTGTCTTCCCGACCCAATTTCTTTCCACAATTAAGTAGTAACAAGAACAACTTCACCAGGTTCCAAAAAAAAAAAAAAATAACAACTTCACCATTCAAAACTAACACAGGCGAGGATTAAATCCATAGTTCAATCCCAGCAAACATCACAGCATGTACTTGGTCCAAGATCACAATCACAACATCATTTAATTCCCAGCCAACACATAAGTATAAACCAATTCTAAATCAAACATCCAATTCAACTGCCATCCAACCATTTGGCAATAATTCACCAAAAGCACAGTTTCACTCCAAGAACTCGAATTTTACCTTTGACAATCAGAGTAGCTTAATCTGAGCTAACAGACATCGTGAGCAAGCCACTGTGCTTGGTGAATTTCGAACAGAGGGCAGAGTGCATCCCAGTCCTCTCTTTCAGTCCGAAGTGCACCAAGGACCCGAGCATTACTGGACGCCAAACTTAGCTTCCCCGAACCTTAAATGGTGCTCCGAGACATAGGAAACAAACCCAGAAGCTTGAAATCACTGCTGTGGTCTGGGGTCTCAGAGGAGGCCGATGGCATCCAAAACATCGATCCGTCAAAACCCAACCAAAATCGAAAAATAGATATACCCATACGTAGAGCTCACCGAGAGGATTAAGTTTCATACCTCAGACAACCTAAACGATGCCGGAGTCGCCGGAAAAGCCGAGGAACGCCCGAAAAGCTCCAATCTTCCAAGCTTCGAATCTCTCTCCACGGCCTGTGCATGGACGATTCGTGGTCAGAGGTGTGTCGGCGTCTTCGAGACGAAGCAAACGCCGGTGGTCCCCCGCCGTGATATGGCCGGAAGCGAATTCCGGTTGGGTCGTCGTTTTCAGGTCGGCAGTCTCCTTTGCGGGTTGAGAGGTCTAGTTTCTTCAAATTCTTCTGAATTGTTCGATCTGGTCAAAGGTTATTTATAGCCAAACCCAACTTGAGTCCAAGGGCTGAGATGAAGCGATGAGCAACTGAACGGCTGAGATGAAGCGATGAGCAACTGAACGGCTTAGATCGCTCCACGTGTTTTCTATTTCCTTTAATAATTTCTTTAATCCCTAAAATTCCAAAATCCGTAGAAATTAGCTCGGGTATCCGAAAAATTCCCCGTAAATTCCCACAAACTCGTCGTGTCGTGTACTTTACTCTCAAACCCTTAAATCAAGAATTTCACCTTGTGAAAAATTCCAAAAATTATTCTCGAGTATTTAAATAACCATCAAGGTCGAAAATTTAATTCCTTAAATGATCTCACTAATACCTTTGAATTTTTCCGGGGCGCACACTAGTTCCTATTCCGGCGACCGAAAGGTTTATTGAGGCTATAACTGGCTATTGGGGGGTAATAAACCTCTCCGGCGCCCTATGAGATCTCCGACGACCTCTTTGGTGAACTCCGGCGAGGTCTCATAAACTTTTATTGCCCTCCAATAAAGGTATATTAGGGGGCAATAATCCTCTATGGTGACCTATGAGATCTCCGACGATCTCCGGCTAGGTTTTTAGAGGAATCCGTGGGCGGTTGACATGACTTGCCCCGGAATTCACCTTGAAATCCGAAGTGGCCTTGCGGGATCCACCTTAAAAGAAATTATGCCAAAAATTTGGCGGAACTTCCCCTAAAAGTGGACTACCCAAAACCTGTAAAAACATATTACACTCCTTAGTAATCATATTTATCCTCATCTCCTGGAGCCTACCTGCTCCCCACAATTTCAATACCAACTCCCAATAATCTCAATAAGTCTGAATCTACTTAAATACAAAGTTACACAAATATTGGTAATCAGAGCAACTAGACAATGAACTGAATAGAATACAAGTATGTTAAACATATAACCTACATCAATGACGGGAGTGGTGAATACTATGCATTGACTCTTACGTACGCTCGACCTCAACCTATCTGCAGAGTGGGCTCGTAAAACCGAAATGTCCAGGGAAAAGCATTTAAAAATCGTTAGAGTGAGTAGGCGAAAAATCAATAATTTCAAAAGAAATATATAAGCTTTAATGCCTTCCCAAATGTAATTTCATATAAAACTTGAGCATGTAGTAAAGTTTCGTGAAAATACTCTTAATCCTTCTCTGGTACTGAAATCTTAACTCAAGATGTAAATCATATCGAAAAATGTCTCAGATTCTCAATAAATACTCATATTGGAAAATATCTCAAAATCATATTATAAATCTCATCTCAAACTCTTGAAATCTCACAAAATGCTCATATCATAAAATAGATGATGACTAAATGGGACTGCCGACTAGTCATCTTATGCCACCTACAGGGGACTGCTGACCTCATTAGAGGGTACTGCCAACCGGAATACGAGGAGGTAATGGTTAGATGAGCATCGGAGGGTACTGCCCACCAAATTATTCTAGAGGGTACTATCGCCCAGAATATTGTTTGGAGGGTACTACTGCCAACCAGATTATTACCTGGAGGTGACTGCTGACTAGGTAATGCATGCATGCGCTAACATATTTGCTTCCTCAAATAAATTGAAATCCTTAAATAATAATAAAGCTCTTGGCAAATCCATACTCAAACATCACAATAAAATCGATATGATAGGTCGATGCTCGAAATTCAATTAACTCGATAATTAATAAAACCCTTCAAAAAGTGAAACTCAATCTCAAGTTAATCAACCTCGTAAATTATCGAGCATATGAATCATGAAATCTCGATAAAAATAATCATACTCAATTATCATGATAAAATCAAATGATAAATCGATATTTAAAGAAAGCTCTTGGAAAGGAAATTCACTAATAATCTCGTAACTCATAAATAAATATCATAATAAAATAAAGGATTTTTGTCTATTTACCCCAGTTTTAGGGATTTTTTTCCTACTTACCCCATAAGTTTTTTTAATTCCCTCTTACTCAAAACACTCTAAGGAGGTCTTCCCTAATACCCCATTAAGGTTTTTTTTTAATTTTTTTTTTTAATACCATTTTACCCTCACCCTTTTGTTACTTAGAGAGAGAGAGAAACAGAAAATGGAAGAGAGAGAAACCATAGGAGACTTTACCGAAGCCGGTCACCGGATTCCGGCCAACTTTTGTAGGAGTCCGGTCACCGGTCGCCAGAATCAGGTCACCGGATTCCGGCCAACTTTCGTAGGAGTCCGATCACCGGTAGCCAGAATCAGGTCACCG
Source organism: Rosa chinensis (assembly GCF_002994745.2). Lineage (NCBI taxonomy): Eukaryota > Viridiplantae > Streptophyta > Magnoliopsida > Rosales > Rosaceae > Rosa > Rosa chinensis. Next base: position 49,897,925 of record NC_037091.1, read on the forward strand.
GCAGCCGGAATCCTGTCACCGATCGCCGCCTGCCAGAATTTTTCGAAAACCTCGCCGAAGATCCCCAAAGAGACGTCTATATCCCTCAATAGTCTATTGCTCCCCAATAGAGAGGCAATAAACCTCTATTGCTCCCCAATAGACCCCTATTGTCCCCCAATAGAACTTTCGGTAGCCGGAATGGAAACTAATCTTCCTAAAATTAGACAAATAAAACTTTGATTAAAGAAAAAAACGAAGAGATTATATCAATTTCAAAACGTCTATTGCCCTCCAATAGACGTCCATTGCCCCCCAATAAACCTTCAAAACTTTTTTTTTCCTTTTCTTCTGTCCCATTACTTAAAAAAAAAAAACGAAAGAATAAAATTGATTTGGGCACCCAGAGAAAAGCTCTGGGCACCTAATCATCGTTCTCCTTCGCCACCAGCGCTAGAGAACCTTGGTCCAGCACCAGAGAACCCCGGAGAACCTTGGACCAGTGCCGGAGAGCCTTGGTCGAGCACCGGAGGGTCTGGATTGAGCGCCGGAGGGTCTGGATCGAGCGCCGGAGGGCCTGGGTTGAGTGGGCCTACGTCGAACGCTAGAGGGGCTGGGTCCAGCGCGCCGGAAGAGCTGGGTCTAGCACCGGAGGGGCTAGGCAAACTCGGCAGGGCCTGGAGGGGGGGGGGAGAGAGAGAGAGAGAGAGAGAGAGAGAGAGAGAGAGAGAGAGAGAGAGAGAGAGAGAGAGAGAGAGAGAGAGAGAGAGAGAGAGAGATCGGGATGAGAGAGGGATTAGTGAGCGGCAGTGAGCTGAGGGCAGAATAGTCATTTCTCTTTAAATTGGGTTAGTGGAAATAAAAATCTGTTACTGGAATAAGTGAGATAACTTTGGCTGATTTTGGTGTTTTTGGTCAAGGACCCTAAAATAAATGCTCGAAAGTAGTACTACATACATAATTTATTTTAAAATCAAATGTCCACTCACAGTGAATCAATTGCAATAGTCGTCAAGTTGAGCCGTGGAGTTGAGCCTTCCCAAGTCCACGGCTCAACAATTCTTCTATTCAACTTGTTTTCAACTTTTCGATTCTTCATCCGATTTTTAAAGAGTTACGTTATGTCCTTTAATGAAAATTAAAACCGACAATTAGTTGGTTAAGAAATAAATATCTATTCCTTAACGATAATTAATAGCTCGGGTTAATTCTCAATTAATCAATAATTAACTAACGAGACACGATTAATTTCATATCATTCACTTTACAACCATGAAGCTCATTTCACAAATATCTTAGATCTTTGGACCCAATTGTTACTTCGTTTATCACTTGTCCCTTAATTTAACTCATGTCCATAATTCCTCTAACCATTTGATCGCATAATTAAGCATCCTTCTACTTGATTAATTACGGGTCCCGAAATATGACAATCTAAACCATTTCCAATTATTCGATCCGTTAACTCCAACAACCAAACTCTTATCCTTCTAATGACCAATCCACACATCTTAATTTACATTCATTCAATATTGGTATCCTCGCCATTGATATCATTCTCATTCATTCTATTGTAATGACCTCATCACAAGTCAATATTATCGAACAATTCTCACCAAGTTTACCTTGTAGATTGATCCCTTAAATTATTCCTTCTGCCTCCCCTTTGCGGTAATGGCCAGTGCCTTTACAACCTCTTGACATACAAAGCTTCATCAACATAAATCACCACAATTAACAGTCTATTGATAAAACCATCATTGTACCATAGCCTAGTATCGAGGTCTTACCTTAGCCAATTTCAAATTAAAACATAACCAACAGCTTCGTCTCCTTCAAAAATCCCAAAACGTAGAAATTCACTAAACCTCACACAATCCAGAACAAGTTATCAAATTAGGGTTTTAAATTCGTATTAATCTAGATGTCTCCACCAGAGAGGTTTCAAAAATAGGCTAACCGAACAGAATAAGTAAACTGGTGGCAGCGCTCATTGCGGAATCCACAGCGGCTCGGTGGCTGTGGTCGGAAATGGAGGTCGGAATCAAATGGTTTTGATGAATGGTGAGTAGCAGTTTTGTTTATGGTGGCGGTGTGGCTCAATTTGGACGGAAGATTGGAGATTGAAGAGTTGGGGAGCTTCCAGCTCACGCGATGGCCCGTACGGCGTTGTCCAGCTTCGGGTTGGCAGCGGGGCTTCTCGGTTTCGATCTCCGGTGAATTCTGAGTCGAGCGGTGATGGTGGAATGGCGAGATGGTAACTGGAAATATGAAGAAGAAAATCAGGGAACAGTGGGCAGCGACTTTGAGGTGCACGTGTGGAGAATAGAAGCAGTGGAAGGTGGCGCTAGGGCTCAGGCTTTGTTCGCCGTTCCAAGCCGCTTCATTTGCTGGCGGCGGTGTCCAAATTCAATGGCCGGAGATCGAGGTATCCGGCGGCGGCGGTGCGCAGAGAGAGGGAAAGAGAAGATGTGAGAGGGATTAGAGTTTTACCTTTAAATACTTATAAGATGTGAAAAGTCGATTTTGCCCTTTCAATAGTCTTTGAAAACTCTTGCGAATAATTAAAATTCCGTAAACCGTAATTTATTCATATGAACTCCGATTTTAACGTGCCGCATGTCTACGAACTCAGTTTAACGTTCTCTACAACTTTTTTGAAGGAAGTTTCCTAAAAAAATAAACTAAACGAAAAGTCAACTTTTTGACCTACTAAAAGGTTAAATTAAGGTAAAAAGTGAAATTTTTATTCGTTTACCGTCCAAATGACCAATAAACGGGTAAGTTTAGATACGAGGCATAACACAGTGGCGGCCGATGACGGGACTCTGGTGAAGTTTCTTATGGCATCTCTCTCTTCCATTCTCTCTCTCTCTCTCTCTATGTGGTAAATGGGTGAAGGCAAAATAGTCTCATTAATAAAATTAAAAATAAAAAAAACTAAATTAGGTATTAGGAAAGACTTTATTAGAGTCTTTATGGGTAAGTGGAAAAAAAAAAAAAAAAACAAGTGGGTGGGTGGGTGTAAGGGGAAAAAAATCCCTAAAATTAGGTTAAATGGTCTAAAACCGTTTTGATTAATGGCAAAATAGTCAAATTATCTTTTGACATTTCAATTTTGATTATCTACACCCTCACTTTTATAATTGTTACCGATTTACACCCTATCATTATTTTTTAGACTTTCTATCCAATTTTCCATTAGCATGTGAGGGACTTTTTCGTCTTTTCAACTATCAAAAAAAAAAATTAAACAAACCCACACATCCTTAAAGAAATTTAAAAAAAAAAATACAAAACTATTCTTCATTCAAAGGAGGGAAAAAAAAAACTTGCCAATTGTCGCTTGCTTCTTCCTTGTCCATCTCTTCTTCTTCTTCACTCTCTTTATTCCAAAATTGGTCGTTAGCTTGCAATTGATCGCTTAATTAATATTTGCTAGTCACATCAAATGATTGGATGATCATATCACTGAAGGAGAAACCATCTTTGATCATTTAGGTTTATGGTTTTCTTTTTCTTTGAAGGCCGGACTGGTCATTAATATTTCAAACATTCATATAAGAATTTGATATTCCATGTTTCTAGTTGGAGGGGTTCTTATTGTGTATAAGATTGAGGAGCCATTGAACAAACTAAAATATTTATATGTATGGAATTTGAAAATTAAAATTACAACAAGCATATGAAGGTCATCTTGATTGATTCAAGTTGGGATAGTTTTATATTGATCTCGATAAAAGGAACATAGAGGAAGAGGTCGTGCTGAGAAGAAGATAATTGAGAGATAGACAGAGAAGAAGAGGAGAGGATGAGGGAAATAAAAACAGTTGTGGGAGACAATTTTTTTTTAAATTTTTTAACAAAGTAATTTTGTTTTTTTTTTTTTAGATTTATTAATATATGAGGGTAATATTGGAAGATTAGAGGCAAAAAATTTATAGTTGGCCGAGGTGTACTATGATTTTTCTTCGGTACAAATAGCAACACTATTGTTTTTGGGTGACAATTCCAGAGACAAAAAGGCCCCTCACATGCTAACCAAGTTAACAAAGAAATTGAATGGAAAGTCTAAAATTTAACTGCATGGTTAAATTGGCTACATTTAGAAAATAAGGGTGTAAATAATCAAAATTGAAAAGTCAGGGGGTATTCCGTGGGAACAGAGCATATTCCCGAATCCAATTATAGTCATGCCCCAAAGAGAGGGCGGTAAGAGCGAAACCCTAATCTTAGAGATACATTTGGACGTTCTGGTCCATATAATCGCTCTACTTGGGAAGGTAACTGCCAAAATAGGCGAACACGGAATCGAAGAGGTCAACGTGGAAAGAGAGAGGGAGGCAACGCCTCTGGCCATGTTGGTGGCGCCACCAACACTAAGCGCCATCTAAATGACGCTTTCAAAGCACCTCAATCAATAGAATTTGAGCAAAGAGATGTATGTTCTCGATGTGGAGTGTCTGATCATTGGGCACACATTTGTAGAGCTTGTGAAGAAATTGTCACCGCCAACAAAGCATATTGTGAAGCAAGAGAAGCTCACTATGTGGAACAAGAAGATCAAGAAGATGATCTAGAGTGAAGGGTTGAAGACTACAAATCTGGCTGGGATCAATAGATCGCCAATTCTGTTTAAGTCTTTATTTTTCCAAAAGATGTAAGAGGCAATTGCCATATACTTTGTAGTAGATGCCAATGGTTTAGTCTTTCTTTAAAGTAGGCTCACCCAAAATAAGTGTGATGTCTAGGAAGGTTATGAGATTAGTGATACTTAAGCGAGCCTTGCTCCACCGACATCTCTCTACTCACCTAGTCACATTTATTTTGGAATTACCGAAAGAAGTTAGACGACTACTATTGTTTTGCATTAGCTAGCATTTTGGAATAGATTTTCTTTGGTCAAAGAGACAATGATGTAACTCCGTTGGCATATGAATAAAATTTTGAGTTCTTTTCATTATGAGTCCATTTTATTTCTGAGCATATTACTTTTGTGACTACGATGGCTGGGTCATCAATATTAATTCAAGGACATGGAATAGCCCAAGTTCCCCCCCCGCCAAATAGCACCTTGATTACTGTCGCAAAAACTCTCTACGCTCCTACGGCAAATCATACCTATGAATTGCCAATGGATTCCATGCGAAAACGCATGTAGAGAACGAAAATGAGTTCCTTTGCAATACCTCTAATGATTGCGAATAAAGACGCATCTTAGAGAATGTTATGTGTCTCTCTAGTAGACTTTATGTCACTATTCGAGTATTAAATCCAATGAAGTTATGAGAGAAAATCTCTTAGATTTAGACACATATTGGCTTTATCACGACAAGATAGGTCATCCTGGTCATGATACGATGATCCATCCACTAAAAACTTCACATGGACATCCTTTCTCTCGAGCGAAATGAAGCATGAATCAAAATTTGATTCCTGGACAAAGTGTGACCAACGCTGCAGCCTAGGGCACCACCTCAGTCCACCACCAGCCTAGGGTTGGTGTAGTCCCTATCCATGACGCCATGGATGGCGTCCATCATGGTGATGGCACCCCAGGTGATGCTGCAATCACCAACTTGCTTCAAATAGCATTTCAGACGCTTAGGCCTAACCAAAATTATCATTGGTTGCTTCTAAAGCCTCTCGCTCGTTTTACCAAGCCGTTCCTTAGGGAAATTAGGACTAAGACCGTCCTATGCAAAGGATATGAAAATACTCATTATGTTCTTACATAGAATTCATGGGGATTCTGTGGACTAGTTCAACCAACTTGCGGATGTTTAAATATCTCATGATATTGGTTGACACGCAAACACGTTGGTCATGTGTTGTGCCATTGTCTACCTGTAAATGTTGCTTATGCTACACTCCTAGCACATACCATATGACAACGGGCTCACTCCCCGGATCATCCTATTCAGTTAATTGGATTTGACATTGCTAAAGAGTTTATATCGAAGACTTTAGATGGTTATTGCATTGGGACTAATGTTGCACATTATATTCCCATGAACACACCCAATTGGTCTCGTGGAAACGACTACGATGGTAGTCCAAACATTGGTAATGCGCACTAATTTCCTTATATCCGCTTGGGGTGATGCAATATCGCATGCAGCTATGCTAATTCGTCTACGACCCACCGAAACTCAATCTACCTCTGCGTTATAGTTAGTGATTGGGTACAAGTGTCGTACTTACGCACATTTGAGTGAGCCATTTATGTGCCAATTGCGCCGCCACAACGCTCTATGATGGGTCCTTACAGACGAATAGGCAACTACGTTGGATTTAAGACTCCAACAATCGTTCGCCACTTAATGCCCTTGCAAGGTGATCTCATTACCGCTAGATTTGAGGGTTGTTACTTTGATGAGACAGTCTTCCCGTAGTTAGGGGGAGATAAGAACACGGATGTTCAACAGGAACGACAGAAATGACCTGTCCCCACTATGTCTCATCTCGATCCCTGTTAAAGTGACGAGATCACACAAATATGCTGCAAACAAGCCTGCGAGGAAGGACGTCCCAACTAGAGGACGTAACGCCACCCTACAAGGAGATAGGCACGGCGCCAATGCCAAAGAGAGTGACACTCTGGCGTTACAGGCCATGGCCCAGCTAGGATGCGTGGGAGGCTCGTGAGTTCGAAGCATACTTTGGCATATTCCAATCCTTTAATCATCAAGACTCAAAATCCGTCTTATGAGAATCTTCCAGATTAAGGTTACCATTGGGGGACACCTTAACGTCAGAACCTATTCCTGAGAATATAGAGCTCTATGAAAATTACACTAGTGTACATGAGACGTGGGATAGAAACTCCATCATAACTGATGATGTAGTTGATAATTTCGTTGCACATGAGTTTGTTGAGTCATATGATATCGAACCATGCTCCGTTGATGAATGAATGCCAACGTAGAGAAATTTGGCCTACAAATGTGATTACAAATGTGGTCACTACGTATCTTTATGAGGATCTAGATACGGAACATAAATGAAGGTTCATGGTGAACTTCATTTACCCAAGTCAAGTGGCTCTAGACAACGGAGTGCGTTTACAAAAAGGTTGAAACGCTCACTAAGGTTGAAACCCATGCGTTTTCATAACAAGTTTCGGATTTTATCGCTGTTCATGTTGGACATGATCTTCAATGGAAGCCCATAATAAGTTAAGGGAAACCGCTGAACACTTGAAATCCGAGTTTGAGATGAAGGATTTTAGGAGAACACGATTATGTCTCGGTTTGGAACTTGAGCATCGTGTTGATAGATGCTTAGGCATTTTGACAATGTCAAGTTTTCAAGCACCCCCATCATCATCCGTAGTCTTGATCCTGAAAAGGATCATTTTCATTCAAAAGATGATGACGAAGATGCGCTAGGGGCAGAAACGTCCTAGTTAAGTACAATAAACGCATTATTGTACTTAGCTGAATGCACAAGATCAGACATCTCATTTGCCATGAACTTGTTAGCTAGATATAGCTCTTCGCCAACACAACACCATTGGATTGGTGTAAAAGATATATTTCGATATTTAAGATGTATGATTGATATAGGCTTGTTCTATCCCTACAGAGAGACAATGGATTCGGACCCATCACACACCAGGATCGCCGCCAACACTGGCCTGCGTATCCCCATCCCAAAACAACATGTGTTTTGGAAGGTTTTGCTGATATTGGGTATCTCTTTGACCTATACAAATGTCATTCCCAAACTGGTTAAGTGTTCACCATGGGAAAAGACAGCGATATCTTGTAGGTCTACAAAGCAGACCTTAGTCGCTACCTCTTCGAATCATGCAGAGATTATTGCTCTTCACAAAGCAGTTCATGAATGTATATGGCTTTGATCCATAATTACGCATGTTCGAAGCAATTGTGGTCTGAAGTTTACCACAGATGAGCCAACAAGCATTTAGAAGGATAATGCTGCTTGCATTGAACAAATGAAGCAAGGCTACATCAAAGGCGATAACACCAAGCACATATCGCCCAAATTTTTCTACAATCAGCAACAACAGAAGCTCTTCAAGATCAAAGTGAACCAGGATCGATCTGAGGACAATATGACAGACTTGTTTACTAAGTCATTGCCTAAATCCACGTTTGAGAAACATGCGGCAAGAATTGGCTTGCGGAAATTATCTGAACTCTCATGATCGTAGTCATCAGGGGGAGGTGCAAACATCAGGGGGAGATGTCTATATGTTTGTCTCGAAGCGTGAAGGGTGTGTTGTGATCTTTTTCCCCTTCGACCGAGGTTATTTTTGTCCCACTGAGTTTTTGTTACTCGGCAAGGTTTTTAGCGAGGCAACGAGAGAAGCACTGCGTTTGGGCAACACGAGGAGGAGTGTTCGAGTAAAACTCTAATTTGTGTTTGGCCCAAATTCTAGGTTACTTGACCTAGTGGTAATATGGTTTAATTAGAAGAATATAGAGATTATCTTTCCTTGTATGATTCAGACTCTATGTATTGTAATCCTCTATATAAAGAGGTCCCTATTATCAATGAGAATACACAACAATTCTCTCTCAAATATCGTTTTTCTAAAACATGACTATAATTTTTTGTTTTAAATAGACACTTAATTATATGTTGTGTACTAAAAGTAAATAAAAAAAAAAGTGCCTAGGCGCCCACCTACTCCCCGCCTAAACAATTAAACATTAGGCCCCTTACCGTCCACCTACTGTCTAACGATTTTTAAAATATGGGCTTTAGAGCTTCATTCTCAGGACAACAAGAATCTTCTTATTTGTTCTATATTAACTCTAGTTTCTGACCAAGTGTTATGTATTAGTGATAGCTAAAGTTGATTTGTGGTTGCTCTCAAGTTTATAAGGATGCGGTTATAATCATTAATCGGTTCAATAAACATCTTTTTCAAACAAAAAAACAAAAATTAAAAGTGTTTTTTTCTTAATGGACACATTCATCTCTAATTTTCACCCCCTTATGATGCACTATTACATGTGCAACAGCTTATCACGGCCCAACATGAACCGGAGCTTCGTCATTTACTGTTTGACTCTTTCAGAAACTTCTCTAACCTTTCACGCTACCATTCAAATCGAGGGACAGGTGTCACATGGCAGCACAGTCTCCCACATGCACCAGCGTGTAACTTTATGACCCTTCCTCCATCACCCAACAACGTTTGGAATTTGAAATGAAATCTCCAAAAAGAGACGTTATAGCCTTTTTTTTTTTGCTCGTTTTTCAGAATTTTTTTAATGGGTTTATTTATTTATTTATTGTTTTCAAAAAACACACAAATTCCCACCCTGTCCCCAATTTAATGTTTTGAACTAGAACCTGGGCCTCATGAATGCTCTGAGAGACAGTGAGAGAGTTGGTCTCTGGCCCCAGATTAGTAAAAAAGATTGCCCATTTTTAATGTTCCTCCCTTCAAATCTCTGCTCATTCTTTAATTGCTTTGCTTTGGTTTCTTTGTTACCCACGAGCATTGAGAGCCTGAGCTGATCCAGCCCTTTGTTGATGGTAAGATTTTGGTTTGAATTTCAGTGCAAAGTTGGAATCTTTGGTTTTGGTTTCTGGGTTTGTGATTTGCTTGTTGTTTTGGCTTTGGTTGCTGAGGAAATGTAGTAAATGGGTTTGAATCTGTGCAGTTTTACGTGGTAATTTGCTTCAACTGTTGAGTTCTTGAAGTGAATGTTGACTTTTGTATTGGGTCTGCTGCATAAAGCCTTCTTCTTTTCTTATTTGGGTGCATGGATTTGCTAGGCTTTCTTTGATTTAGCTCTATTTTGGTTTTCCCAGAAGCCAAGTAGAGGTTGATGCTTGAATTAGGGATTGGGTTTTGGTTGATTTGGGGAATCTCATTTGAATTGTGCAATTTAGTGATCTTGGGTTTAGAAAGGTAGATGCTTGAGGCATATGATCTTTGGTAAATGCAGCATATGTCTTTATTTTAAAAAGCAGGTTAGGGGTCTTGTGGCTATTGAATCAGCACTGTAGGATTATAACAAGGGATTGGTGTCTGCGTGTGTATGAGAGGAGCATAACCCAGTTGTGTAGTCTAATTATTGTATCCAATTGGGTGGGCTGAAGCTAGGGTCAAATTCAAATTGCAGCCTTGACAGTAGGAATCAACTGGAGAAGTGTAACTATTGATATTGAGTGCTTTTACCCACTATTAACTTAACAAAACCAGTTGATTGTAATTCCTCATAGAAGTGAATAAGCTGGAAGACGCCAAGTATCCTCAGAAGTGAAGAGAGGCGAATGGTTTTGATGCGAGATTTTCAGTATCTTGGTTTTGAGTGCTTGAGCTGTAGCTAACACAAGAATATGTAGACGTGCTCATTATTATTTTTCATATGTTAAATAACCATTATTAACTGTCTTATGAATCACATGCTGGATTTTACTTGTTAAAAAAGGTATCAATATGCTGGACTTAAAAAAGGTATCAATATGCTGGACTGCTTACCTATGATTTCAATAGAGATGACTTTTTTGAATCATGAAATAACTGTCTTTTGTATTGCTTAGGACTTCCATCCAAACTACCATTTTGTGAGGGATATGTATACCATTTATATATTATAAGATTATTCTGTTTTTGTTGAATTTGCAGATGGATTTTGCAAGTGGAACAAAATCATCTTCCTACATGCGTCCTTTACTTGATTGTTGAAGTAGTCTTGAATTTGCATCAGAAAAAATGGGAGTTGAAAAAGAAGGTGTGAGAAATGGAGCAGGACATGTGGGGGGTTTCTTTCAGCTGTTTGACTGGTCTTCAAAATCTCGAAAAAAATTATTTTCGAGCAAGTCAGATTTACCAGGTACAACTATTGCATAATAACATAATTTTTCTTCACTGGTGCACATTATATTCTTATCTATATCATTCTCTATATAATTCGGGGTTGTTACAACTTTTGATTTTTTCTTTTCATGTTTGTTTTTACTTAGAGCATTCAAAACTAGGAAAGAAAGGCTATCGGAACTTTCCAGTGACACGGAATCATCCGGTGGGTGTTCAATTTTTCATTGTTCTTCTACTGCTTATTTGTTTTGACCATTTTGATGTGGGGGTTTAAATTTAATACTATTTACAACTCTTGATGTATATCTAGGTTGATGAGGATGAAACTGGGGTAACAACGAGTGTCAAAGGTGGCAGTGACTATAGTTGTGCTTCATCAGTTACAGATGAAGAAGGATATGGATCTAAAGCCCCTAGTGTAGTTGCCAGGCTAATGGGATTGGACTCTTTACCCACATCCAATCTTTCTGAGCCCTACTCTACCCCATTTTTTGACACTCAGTCTTTCCAAGATGCTTCTTACCACAGGAAAAACGTTGATTATTATCATGATCATCAGTTAATGTTTTCTGGAAACCTTCTCATGGAGGGCCCTACTAGGAATCCTGTGGAGCCAAAGCCCCAGAAGGTGCATAGCAGACCAATTGAGAAGTTCCAAACTGAAATGTTGCCTCCTAGATCAGCCAAGTCTATCCCAATTACACACCATAAGCTTTTGTCTCCTATTAAGAATCCTGGCTTTGTTCCCACTAAGACTGCTGCGCACATTATGGAAGCTGCTGCAAGAATGATTGAACCTGGACCGCAAGCTACTGTCAAGGCTAAGATGCCTCTAGTAGGGTCTTCTTCTGCACCTTTGAAGGTTCAGGCTCTCAAGGAAAAGGCAGAGGCTTCCCGGAAGGTGACACTGGTTGGGTCATCTTCAGAAACCTTCAAAGTCCGAGATTTAAAAGAGAAAGTGGAAGGGGCTTGTAAGACAGCTAGGCCTCCAGAAGTCTCTCGCAAGCCAGTTGAGTCAAATGCTGCTAAGTACCTTAAGGGTCAGTCTTTGAACAAGAGCTGGAATGGATCTGTAGATATGCCCTTCAGAGCTTCATCTGATACAGAAGAAGATACTTCAAAGAATAAAGGAAAGTCCATTTCTCTTGCAGTACAAGCAAAGGTCAATGTTCAGAAAAGGGGTCAGAATCCAAGTAAAAATAGAAGCTTGGTGGGGCAGAGAGAACAGAATGAGGCCAGCTCAAGCCAGCCCTTCAGGAGCCAACCAAATGTTCAAAAGAACTTGCTTAGGAAACCTTCTACTCATAATGCTTCTGGTGCTCTTAAGCAGAATAATCAGAAACAAAATTGTCTAATGGATAAAGACAAATTACCTTCAAAACCTTTGGCTTCCAACTCACAGGTCAGAAAAGCGCTTTCTGGGGATTCTTCGTCTGGGCGTTACAAAAGCTCTATTCGAAGTAATGGAAACTCCAAAGTTGTATCAAGGAAGTTAGGCTTAGAGGCAACAGATAGTGCAAAAGAAGTTTCCTATTCTAATACAACGAATTACACCCGGAAGAAGCGAACAATAGATGGAAATTTCCATTTTAATAAAGACCGGGTTGTTGATGGTATGTTGAGTGACAAAAATCAGAAGCCAGGTCAATCTAAATTAGTTACTGACAGACAGTATAGTTGGTCTGAAGATTGCAAAAAGAAAGGTGGCATGGATGTCGTTTCGTTTACATTCACTGCCCCTCTTACACGATCATTTCCTGGGACTGAAATCCCGGTTCAGGTCACACCGAAGAATAACAGTATTAGCATGGATCACCGAGGTAAAAGATTGTTGCTTGACGCTGATAGTATGAAGCTGTCTTCATTGGGTTACAATGTGATAGGAGGTGATGCTTTGAGTATGCTTTTGGAACAAAAGTTGAAAGAATTGTCTTATGGAACTGAATCTTCTAGTCACGACTCCATGAAAGTAGGATCAAGTTCAACTGCTTCTAATGTGGATGTGGACTCCCATTTTAATGCAGCTAGTGCTGTGAAAAGACTAAATGAAGAGAGAGACAAACGTCTGTTTGTTTCAGACAAATTGGGTGGCCTGTATGACTCTGAATTGTCATCCGCTGATCGTGCTGCTTTCAGATCTAAGCAGAAGTTTCAGGTAAGACTCATTTTCACTACTAGTCTTGACAATGCTGGTCACTTTCTATGGAATTAAATTCTTTTTATCTCAATTCTTCTGGATTACTGCATCTGATTGTAGCTGACACAACTACAACATTTTCAGGGAGTTGATAAGGTGGACGAGTATAGCAGCAGTCATATTGAATCTGGAAAGACGCTTAATTGCCGACATCCGAGTCCAGTCTCAATTTTGGAACCCACTTTTTCAAATGAAAGTTACGACTCTTCAGTTAGCAGTGATAGTAATAGCACAGAAGGTATAAGATGTAGAATTTTATATTCTGCTTCTGTTTCTGTCTCTTTGATAATTTATCCTCTTTCAAAATGCTGACTCTTTTATTTTTTATTGTTTTTGTTTTTGGTTATTCAGCAAGCAAGTTATGTTCTTCCATTCGAGCTCAAGAAGTCGATGGTTTGTGTTCTTCAAAGAAGTTCCACTCTGTAGAAGTTGATACCGAGTTATCAGATTCTGCTTCTTCCACCTCCACTGGAACTGTGGCAAGAAACCATGCAGCTACAGTATACATGCTGAATCCTTGGAGATCAGATGAATGGGAATTGGGGTACATTAAGGAGACACTGTGTAATGTGGAATTCATGTTTCAAGACTTGGCATTGGGTCGATCCCACGAGATCATAAACCCTCATCTGTTCAATCTGTTGGAGAGTCGAAGAGGACGGTTTGAAAAAGATGGTAGCAAGTCCAGGCTAAGGCGAAGGGAACTATTTGATTGTACAAGTGAACGCTTGGACTTTCGATGCAGGCGTTATGTGGGTGGGGGATACAAAGCATGGGTTAAAGGCACAGCAATGGTGAGAAGAAAGGACATCTTAGCAGAAGAATTCTACAAAGAATTCTCAGCTTTGACTAGCATGGGGGATTGTATGGTGGATGAGCTTGTGGCCAAGGACATGACCAGCCAGTATGGAAGATGGCTTGAATTTGAAACTGATGAATTTTCACTCGGAGTTGAGATTGAGGGTCAAATATTTAGTTCTTTGGTCGATGAAGTGGTTGCTGATATCCTGAAATTATAATGCTGCAAAAGTCAGAACAGTGTAATTTCTCTGTTAGCTCCGCCTCAGCCCTCAAGTAGAGGCATATGGTTTCTTGCGGATGTTGTAGTATGTTGATATTATTTCGTATTCAAGTCATTGGTTTATTGATTGCCTGTAATCTATAAAATCTTTGTAGATCACTATGAGCTTTGTGGTTCAAATTGCAGCGATTCTCATATTCCACCTGTTCATGTTGAGCTTCCACCCCCATTTGTTTTATTTCTCTATAAAATGCACTGATCATCTTCAGAATGCTAGTTTACTTTTGAACAATGAACCAAATCTTCATCTTCAATCCATCATTAATGGAGTAGATGTGGTGGTTCATGTCGACCCTGGGATGACTGGACACCACTCCTAGAGTCACTATTGTCATTAAAATCGAAACATTATGCAGCACATGCCTCTATTATCTATTCTAAATAGAGTATTCCCAGTTGCATGAGGATCTTCATTCAAATATATTCCCGGATTTCTTTTCCTAAAATCGTAAATGAAATTAAGCAAATGATAGTGACTTCTAGTTAGTATTAACAAGGTGACCACAGAAAAAGTCTAGCAGGTTTAAAAAAGTATGCATGGATTGGTCGGATGGAGCTATCAGAAAAAAGGAGCACTCTCCCTCTCATTAATGGCCGAGTTGGTAACCTTTAACGTGGACTTAAATTTTCTCATATACACGAGGATATAAGGGAGACAAAAGGTACTATGTATATTATATGTTTTTGCAAGGGATATCGACACTCTGAAACCACCTAAAGGTCAGCAAGGAATAAATTTGAGGAAGATTCATCCGTGCAAACAGTTAAGTACATAAGATTACAGCATTATTACCGCAGAGAAAATGGTTTCAACAATATTGCAGAAGTACGGTTCTTGGTGCACCAGTACATTACTACTGTGTTTTGCACAAGAAGAAAAATACTCTCTTTCACCCAAACTTGTTTTGAAGTTTGAACACATCGATCAACGATGATTTTCATACAATCTCTTCTTTAATGACACACAAGCAGCTGCACCTGAGATTTTCTGAATCCGAGGTTCATCACCGTGCAAGGTGAAAAGAAAAAGAAAAAAGGGTTACAAAGTTGACATTCATTTGCTCAAAGAACACATTTAATGCGTATCCGGACGTAATTCTACAAACACCATGTCTACATTTCACTTCACACAATCAAATAACAGAAATAAATTTGTAAACATGGTTCAAGCAATTAGTCTCTTTGATCACCGACGTCATTGCCACTCTCCCATAACCAAGGTATCCTCACCTCTCGTTCACCCCATAACTCCAATTCATCATCATGACATTGAAGACCACCACCACCACCAAACCAATCACAATCGAGCCATTCATGATCATCAAAGGCGGCATTCAGTGGTGACGAGAAAGCATACATCTCACCACAGCTCCCTTCAATATTTGAGCTCCAAATACCTTGATGACTCTTTATGGTCACCTCATGGTCATCTGTAAAACCCATGACCCCATTTTCTCTCTGCTGCTTAAACCCCACAACAGTGGTACTCCCACTTGGGTTATGATCCACAATTACATCACTGTCTACACATTCATATGGGTCCAATGCCTCTTTTTCTCCATTATTAGCAGCATATATAGCAGGAGTAGTTGAACTAATCATCCCTGCTGTAATATCCAAGCAAGAACCTTGCACACCACCCAACGTTCTTATTGTCTTCTCCTCTTCCTCTTTTTCATCTCTCTCTTTTGGGGCCCAACACTCCAAGCCCATTGAATGACTGGTTTGCACTTGATTTGGGTTTTCTCTGGTTAATGATTCAAACACATCAGTCTTATAAGCTGGCTTTGGAACTTGTGGAAATGGGGCTAGTACTGTACCATTCTTGTTGAGCTTATTCTTGCTTTTCATGGCGGATCTGCTTGTACGTACTCTGCGCTTCGATTTCGCAGCAGCTAACTTCGAAACATTATTGATCATGGTGGGGATGAGACATTCGTTTTTCATAAGCTTGGTGAAGGTGTAAATTTTGCGACTCAAATGAGAGTTCCAGTAGTTTTTAATCTCATTGTCTGTTCTTCCAGGTAAGTGTGCAGCAATCAATGACCACCTACAACACAGTACTATTACTAGTCAATATATTCAAGTGTGCAGCAATCAATGACCACCGGCAACACAGTAGTATTTACTAGTCAAAATATATTCAATAGGCATAATTGCCAAATTGTTAGGTTTTCTTTTGGTAAATTTGTTACACTTCCATCAAATTTGCCACTTGAAGCTTTCAAGATTAACCAATTTACTTTCTAAATTTTCAAAATTAATCCATGTTTGAACGAAGAAATTGACGAATTAATATGACGAAAAGGTGGCTAATTGGCTAATTTTGAAAACATAAAGTAGCAAATTGGCAAAAATAATACTTAAGGTAGCAAATTGACTAATTGTAAAAACCTAACGTAGCAAATTGGCTGAAATAAAACCTAAGATGACAAATTGATACAAAGGTGAAGCCTAAACTAGGGTAGCAAATTGACTATTAAACCTATTCAATAATACCCTCGAGGCCTTGATAATATGGTGATCAAGTTGGGCAAGGATTGAGAACTAGAGATATATTTACATGTATGCCAATGCATATTGCCAAGACACAATCTAGCTACGCTCAACTATGTGTCTATTTTTTTATTTTACATTACCATCTTGAATGCTGAAGTAAGCGGTAGTTCTCAATGAGAAAGAATTAAACTATCTCGAAAGATTCGAGTAACGGATCATGATGTCTCTTTGTTTTCTCTTTTGATATATTTACATATATTCTCTAACTCACCCTAATAATTGAAGCTCCCTAGAGCTCATAATTCTAGATCTTTCAGCAGAAGGAAGTCTATAACAAAATGCCTATTGTGGGAAATATCAATATTATTATGACAACAATGTTGTGAAGACAGAAGATTAGAGTTTGATTTGAAGCATTCTTAGCTACAAAAAGTGAGCCGTGACCTGTTGGTTAGCTAGCCTAACTAACACTGTGAAGGTCACAGATTCAAATCTCACTGACATCAGGGAAAGAAAAAGAAAAAAAAAAGCTACAAAAGGTGCAACTAAATGACGTCATTTGTACATATAAACACGTACGGATACAATACATTAGTACAAAGAGCACCCACACAATACCAAAAGAATTGATGATAGAGTTCCAGAACGACGTCACTCAAATGGTAGATTTGAAAGAAATTAATTAAGAAATATATAGGAGATGGTGAGGACTGAGGAGCATGCATTATTACATACCTATTACCCAAAGCAGTGTGCAACTTAACAATGGTTTCTTCCTCCTCTTGTGTGATGTTCCCTCTCCTCAAGTCAGTCCTCAGATAATTTATCCACCTCAGTCTGCAACTCTTCCCGCACCTTAGCAAACCTTGAAAACAAATATTTATCACAATAAAAAAAAGAAAAGGAAAGGCCAAAACATTAATTACTGAAAGAGGTAACTAATGCATATATTTATAACAGACCTGCATTCTTGGGCAAAGATCTCCAAGAGCCTTCTCCATGGAGTTGAATGTAGTTTGTCAAGATCTCGTCTTCTTCGGCTGTCCACCTTCCTCTTTTTAGCCCAACTTTTTCACAGCACGGCGCTCTTCCCATTTCGATCTTCTTCGTTATGGAGTACGTACTGTACCTCCTCTTCTTCTCCAACTGACTTGGCAAAACAGCACAGAAAACTAAGAGACGAGACAGACAGTTATATAAGGTGATCGATGCATACGTATGAGTGGTGGTTGAAGCTCCTGCGTGTGCTGACTCTCTAGACTAGGTTTCACTTGTCGAGCTACAAGTTTGGTGAAAGGCGATATCACACTGACCATTTAAGCGTAAAGTTTCTGTTGTACGTCATTAAGAAACACAAATTTGAGAAAGAAAAAGCCTATGATATGAAAATCATTTAGTGTGTAGTTACTCCCTTTGCACTGTGATAAGGACATCCACCAAAGTTGGCAGGCATTAGAATATTTACAAAAGATTTTTTTTTAAGGAGGGAAATACTATGTGGGGACGACCATTGAGAGAAGAGGAGCTGGAGAATTTTTTTTTTTTTTTGACTTTGTCAAGGGAACCAAAGGCTTTCAAGGCCCAAGATAAACCCCTTCAGCGCATGTGAAAATGCTCAAACTGTGCATTGCAGCACAGTGCCTGGCCACGTTGACAGCTTCGGGGTTCGAATATAGGTTAGGGAGCACACCCAACTAGGCAAGAACCACCAGGCCACTTGCAGTGGTTAGCCGGAGATTGAAATGTTCTCAAATTTATTCTCTACACCCGTTATGAGATATTGGGAATTCCGTCCACGTACAAATTGAGGGATTGAGTCCTTGTACTTGCCACGAATTTACGTCAATATGCATTGCTAATTTGCTACAGCAACAATTTTTTTTTAGGGCGGTAACATCATTCATCTCAAGCCAGAACGACCATTATATACTCTTCCGCTGCCATCTATAGACAGACAAAAAGAAGTGTTAGTACCCACAGTGGTACGTAGGACTAGGTTCACTTATTAGACATCAAATTAATACATCTAAAAGTGGATCTCTTTGTTCGATACTACTCCAGAAGATTTGCTAAAAGCACATAAAGTACATAGCTCCCTAAACACTAGAGAATTATTTAAAATAGACTAAGCTTCTAATATAGAGTTCCCTAAAAAGAGTTATTGAGAATTATTGTCAATATTATTACGAATTTGTTATAGCAACAATTTTTTGTTTTTGTTTTAATCCACCCAAAATGGGTGCCAATATATATATATTCATCACAAGTCAGAATAAGCCGTTACATACCCTTCCGCTGCCATGTACAGACAGACAAGAAGAGAGTGGTAGTACCCACAGTGGTACATACATATAGACCCACTCATTAGACAATTAAAACGTAGACATAGCGAGAATCCTCCTTTGGTACTATTCCATAGGTGCTGGAGGTACATAGAGTGAACAGAAATGCTTAGCTTCCTAATACAAGAAAATTATTGTAAATATATAAACTAAACGTAGGGATGGGCTTAGGGAAAAACACCCTAACCCAAAGTAGAAAGCCCTAGAGGGCAGCCCAAGAGAAGCAGCCCAACTCAAGGCCCAGCAAGAACTGGTTGACCCAACCCTAACCATGTCTCCTTCACCCATTTTCCGCCTGTAATGGCCGGTGCAGTTCCTCCGTAGATCCTCCGCCGCAAAACCAGGGTCCGGCCGCCGAGCACCTCCAAGAGACAAACCCACAGAGCCACGAACCATCACCGAAGCAGCCCCTGACACTAGCCTCCCATGAGCCCTCTCCGCCGATTTAGCATCGCGCACTGCTGCCGAGAATCTCCAAAACCACGACGCCGATGGATCTAGAAAACCTTGATGAGCGCCGTCCTGTACAGAAAAACAAACATCCGCGCCCAGAGATGCCGCCCGAATTCACCAAACCAACCTGCTAATACCCCAAGCCAAAAAACCTATCTCCTGCCCTCCCAAGCAATAGCCTTCAAGCACCTGTCCGGCAGTGCCTCGTTACCGGCAAGGCGAACTTAAACCGACCCCAAGCCACCACCGGAGGAGTAGAAATTCTTCAGACCCGAGACCAAAAGAATCCGGATTTTTTGGAGCAGATTCTCACGCACCAACTTGCTTGTTATAGCAACAATTAATATATGATAATTTATGTTTAAAATATAAAATTATAATTAAAACATCTTAAGATATTAAATATATTAATAAGATTCTAATTAATATATAGTTATCTACATCTTATACAAATGATCATCTTACTCCAACTGTAGTCCTGTTACTTTGACTATTTTACAACCAGGGTTTAAGCTTTAGCTTTGACCTTTTACGTTTTTTGGATGCGTGTGCTTGGTGGGGTGGTAAAACAATGATTTTTCATTTAAGAGGTCAGTGTTTGAGCCCATCAAGGGTGAGAATGCGTGAGATTAAAAAAAAAACATATTATAAAAAAAATTCAATTAAAACTTTATTACAAAAATTATTATTATTGAGTGTGAATGGAAATGAAAATTACAATATCATTCTTTTTTTTTTTTTTTGAATAAAAAGGTCATCCATTCATTATAATTTAGCAAGCAGTACAAAACGACGTACCCCTAAGGGTCGTCATAAAACGTCGTTTACAGAGTACTTTAAGATCCTACTCTAAAGATAGAATAAGAAACCAAATACCCCAAGTACACCCACCTTTTAAAGTTAGGCACTTTTATTCTAAACAAGAACTAAGACCTCCGAAGAATTAAAAGAACAACAGAGTTAATAGCTCATGCGACCTGAAAAAGAAATTAAATAGTACTAGGAGAAGAGGATGAAAATTCACCCTCAACTCCATCACCTTTTGTACCCAATGCCTCAACCTCAGCAATAACCTCGTCCTTGGACAAGCTACCTGCGGATTCATGCGCAGTACCAGAGTCAGTATGATTCTTCCATTTACGAGATTTCCTCGCAGGCAGCTCCGGATCCAAATTCCTAGCAGCCTTCGACTTATTTTTACTACCCCGAGGACGACCCAACTTCTTCTTTTTCGTGGGCGAGATTATAAGCTGCCCATTTGTATGTTGTAAGACCAAAGCAATGTTTTCATCCACTCTGAGAGCAGGAGCTGGAAGCGACAACATCTTCTTACCCGCATTAAGCAAATCATATTTCGCTTTTCTCTTGGTACCAGCAGCAACCAAACTAGTCGAACCCAAATCAACCCCCGGCTTCAGGAGGCCTTTCTTCACTGTGGTCCAACAGTTGGTTGGCAGGGTGGCTGACTTAGCACCACTTGGGAAGAGCTTCTGCCAATTCTTGAGCCAGTTGACCCCATTGTTCTCACTCAAGCCTAAAGATTCACATATTGTACTTCCATCAATCTTGGAACCATGCAGCACGTCACTTCCATGTGCTGCATGGGCTTCCACCACTCCCAGCAACTGGGAATCATGCAGCTCACCATCCGGTTGCACCTCCAGTTCCATAACCATTCCCCCAATCTCAGCAGAAGGCATCGGTTCCGTCATCGGAGCTGGCTTTGGTTCCAGAGGGAGAGCACCCATGTCTAATGACAAACCGGCCATCGCCGCTGCTGGAGGCCCATTCTGAATCGCTTCCTTCTCTGTCAGCAAGAAACCATCACACCCTGAAGCCTCATGCTCGAATAAACCGCAGTCCCTACAGAAACCCTTAACTTTCTCATAAATAAGAGTAATCTCAGGCTGCACCATGGGAGAGAATTCAAAGAGCATCCAAGTACGCACCCTCCGACGCGTATCCATCACCAATCGGATCCTCTGCTCCTCCTCCTTCCTACGAAGAGCCGATTGATCAAAACGAATAACCTGACCAACCGCAGATCCAATCAGGTTTAAGGCATGCTTGTTGCGAAGGGCCAATGGCAAACCCTGGACAGTAATCCATGTCTCCATCTTCCACAGAGGAACCTTCTCCACTGAGCCAACGCCATCATACTCCCCTACTAACAGCATTGTGTTTCTATAGAACCACGGCCCGCCATACAGCGCTCTATTACGATCAGCTTCATGAGTGAATTGGAAAAGGAAGCGATCTCCGGCATCATGAACAGAAAGACCGGATTTGAGACGCCAGATCGAAGCAATGGTGCCCTTGAAACCAGGAAAACGCGACTTCGCCCCTAGCAGTCGCCCAACCATATACCAGTTGTTATCTTGCAGCGCAGCCCGCCCCGCCTCACCCAATGACACCCTGGCGGAATCAGCAGGAGGACGCACAGCCATAGTGCCAGCAGGAGTCTGCATTAGAGTCCAGAGAAAAGTTTTGGAGATTTTGGTCGAAGAAAATTTCTGCGAAAACCCTAGCAGAGCGAGCGGCTAGGTCAAAAGTTTTATTCTTGCCCCATCTCTAATTAGAAATCTTTATTTTTCATATATATCTCATTTGCCCTGTATTTATCCCCATTAAGATCGAATATCCGATTAAAATTTTTGTCATCCCTAAGAATATGAATGAATGTCCCAAAACTCAGCTAAATTACATATTCCTAGTCCTCTGTGCATATAATGCAAACCTTCGGTACATTCCAAAATCATCTAATTAAAAAATGATCATGATGATAGTGCTTTGCAATAATATTCATCGGAAACAAAGCGATCATAAACCAAGATTATGGTTTGGATTGTGCAGTGAGTCTAAGCTAAACAATGACAAACATGGCCTGTGCTCCATTATTGTACCAATATCATTCCAACTTAACCATCTATTAGATGTTGGGTCCTAACTCAAACAATTGGTACAATTAGGTGTGAGTCACCTACTTATAATTATATTGTCTTTTGTCACTTTTTTAATGTAGGATTTTTTCCCTTATACCCAAAAACACCATGTATTTTGCCCACTTGTATCAACAAATTTGTATTACACTATTCTTTTGGGAAAAGACTAGTGCCTATTGTATTCTATGTTGACTTTTGGGTTTGGATTTTACTATTTACTTTGGGAAACCTAATTTTAAGCTTTTGAGAAAAACAAAATTAGCCTTCAACATGCTTAAGTTTTTCACCTAACAGTTACTTTAACAGGCGGAATCACCGCTGCTTGTTTCTATCCTAAGCCAAAACTAGTACTTCCTATGAAACAAAAATTCTAAACTTCAAAGTTCTACAACATACAGGCAGAAAACAGATAAACAATATAAACATAAATCATTTTGAATTTGAAAAATTTTGACAAAGTGGATGAGCAATCTAGAAATATTTATTTAAACATATTTACAAGCTGAGAACTCAGAGCCTCATTCTTAGGTAAACAGTTAAAGCTGTTTACCTATCCATGAAGATGATTACAGATACTTACTTGAAATGAAAGCACACTACTCCACAGTATATAGGAAGGAAATAACACACTGCTACTATGGCTTTCTTACTTCTTGAGAGAAGACTCTTCGGCTCAATTTTTTGATGCCTTACAAACTGAACTTAAAACTCCTTATATAGGGAGCAGAACTCAACAGGAATTCAAAACACTAAAATGTATAGAACAACTCCATTATTTTTTGCTCTCGTGAGTGCTCCGGATGATTGACGAAAAGCAAATTCCTTTAGGTGAAATGTTTTTCACCTTCTTCTTTTTTGAAAAGCAAAAGCATCTTTTAGGACAATGCCAAAGTTGCTTTCGGTGTTTTTTACACCTGCTACTTCACATGTTTTCGTCTGTTTCTGAATTATTACCTAGGACAAAAGAGTTGTTATCCATTCTGGCTTTTGTTCCGTTTTCTTTTACATCTGTATCTTCATACATCTTGTAGTGATATGATTATCTTTTTCAATCTTTTCAATCCACTGAAAGTAAGCTAACGTGGAATCTATTTCTTTTCTTTTGAGAGAAAGAAAAAGGTCACTGCTAATAACCTCAGGATGGTCATATGCAGTAACAATAATTTTTTCTCCTGCTGCTAGGAATTTATTTTCTATATCTTCTTCGATGATCTCTTTTGATATATTCCAGAGACATGGCCTTCATCCAGGGAACACTAGAATTTGGTTGGCCATTTTATCCAACACGGATATTTTCCTTGAATGATTCTCACATAATGGTATGGAGAAATATAGTCAGTCTCGCCATTTTTTTTTCTAAATGCACTCTGGTGGAGTAGATCTGAACTTTAATATGAGAATGTAGTCATTTTTTCTAACATTCTTGACTGTGATGACTATGATGGGTGGTAGTCCCTTGAGATCATCACTAGTTTTAGTCCAAAGGTTATGGACAAAGCCATTTTCAACAAGCCAAAGCTTGTGTTCTTGAGGATGTTCACTCTGGACATTGACTACGTATCTTCCAACATAAGATTCAGGGACAATGATGAGAGTTGGAGGAAGACATGAGTTAGAATTATGACTTCCAATAAGGTTATGGAAGTTGAACCAATCTGATTCTTTTAGTGCTAAAACATGAACTTTAGCACTTTCAGGATCTTCAAGATATTGAATTTTTTCATTCTGGACAACACTCTGCTGTGTATTTTCATAAACTTCTTCAAACTGTGGTTTGACATTTTCATGGAGTTCTTCCAGTAGGGCAAACAAAGCTGGGAACATGAGACCACTGTTTCTTTCCTAAAAAGCATATAAAAGGTTATCTAAAATAACTTTCTAGTGATATGCTACTCTTCTGCCAGTTCTGAACACAAGTTCATCAAAAGTTTTTAATTCATAATTGAAGACATTTATAACTCCAGACAGAATTATTTTTCTTTTTGGCAAAGCAACAGCCTTAAACTGTCTTGATGGGCCTTTACCGTCTGCCGTTTGAAACGGGCTAGCTAATCCTTTACCCTGGGATTGATTAGTTGTGGCTAATCCTTTTGAATTTAGCAAATATCTTTTGAGGATTTTTTCTTTAGGTTCCTTAACATTTTCAGGCTCTTTTCCTGTTCTTCTGTTTCTGGGATTGCGACCTTCATTGCCTTCTCTTCGACTGAACATCGCCATTTCTATGGTTAGGGCGTCTGGAAGATAATTCTTGTTTCCTGCAATTAATTCAACATTATAATCATATTGATTAAGAAATAATTGTCAATTTGCTAATCTTCCTCTCTCAGCAGCTTTATCAAGTTTAAAATTTTTTACTCTAGCACAATCGATGCGTACAGTAAACGGTTTTCCTAGAAAAGCTAGATAATTTAAAATTGTTTTCTTGACATCCAAGATTTTTTTTTCTCCTGTAGGATAATTTTGTTCTGCAGGGCTAAACTAACCACTACAAAATTTATAAATCTCTTCAATGTTAGTTCCAGGTGTTTTTGCCAGAACAACACCGGACCAGGAATTATCACTAGCATCAGTTTGGAGTATGATTTCATCATTCTCTTCTGGTTGTTGTAAAGGAGGGAGATTCTTGCACAGGCCTTTTATCTGCTTCACGATTTTTCATCATCTTCTGTGAAGCTCCATTTTCTTTTGGAACTTGTTTTAGGAGATAACATTACTGTTAGTCCTGAGATTTTGGGAATGAAATCTCTTCCATAGTTGATGACTCCTAAGAATCTTTCTGGAATCTTAGCATCAGGAATTTTATCTAGGTATTTCCAGATTTTCTCAAGGATATGGGGTTGAGTTTTATCACTCCATTCTTAATATTTATACCAAAAAAATCAACTTCAACAAGGATAAAAAAAAGTCTTTCTTTTCTCCTAGGATGATCCCATGCTGAATTATCAGCTTAACAACCTCGTAAAGGTGCTTCATGTGTTCTTCTTTGTTTTTGGAGAAGACAAGAATGTCATCGATATAGACGACACAGAATTCAGCAAAATGTTTGAAGATGTCATCCATCATTCTTTGGAAGATTGAAGGGGCTTGTTTTAGGTCAAAGGGCATTACTAACCATTCGTAATGACCTTGTGGTGTTCCAAATTCCGTGAGAGAAACACTATCTAGATGCATCTTAACTTGCCAAAAACCCGACTTCGCATCAAATTTTGAAAAGACTTTAGCTCCTTTGAGCTGATTGATCAAGATTCTCGCTTAAGCTATTTGATAACTGTCTTTAACGGTCTTCTTATTGACATCTCTATAGTCAATCACCATTCTAACTTTTCCTCTATCATTTTCTGCATGGTTTCTCACTTAGAAAGTTAGGGCATGATGAGGGCTAGTAGATGGTCGAATTAATCTCTTGTTCAGGAGATCTTCTATATCTTTTCTAAATTCTTTTTTATCTTCCTCTTTACACTGAGGAATAGCTTTGACATGACATATGGCATTCATATCATGTAATCTTAATTCACAGACCATTGGGTCTTTTTCCTAAAATTTATTTGGGTCGACATCTATGTACTTACATGAGCATTTTCCAAGCATAATTAGCTATAATGAGCCACGCTCATACCACCGCCAGCGGTACCAACAACCATCAACAGTATGACCTACGGAAATACAACCAAACAGGCTATCACCTGAGCCCCGGTTCACCCCCAGATCACCGCTGATCTGCCGCCACGACCTGCCACCATGCGCCACGCTAAGATCGCCTAGCTGAAGCATCAGAAGCTGGGAACTGAAGCATATCAGTCCCACATAGAAAACAAGGAAGATGTCAGCCTCTTCCCCACCTATAAAAGGTCTACTCCTCACTCCTCATTAATTACGCATGTACTACTTACCTATTGTTATTCTGTCAACATAAATACATTGACTAACTTAGGCATCAGAGAAGAGAAGACCGCCAACCGCGGTTTCCCTCTGACGCCCTTTGTGTTTCATTTGACAGATAGCGGAATCAGCAAAGAATATCACAAGTAGAGGTTCGCCCCTCGAACCAGTGTTAACTGGAGTTCAGCCACCGCTGAATCTTAAACATTAACAATCCATATTCTATTCGAGCATTTTCTTGATTTTATCAAGATTAGGGATTTTCTGAGATTCAAGCTTGTTTTGGAAATGCTTGAGATTATGCTCATGGATGAAATTAGCTTCTTCATCTTCGCTAGTTCATTCTTCTTATTCATCAAAAGAATCTTCGATAAGCAATTCTTTTTGTTGCTTAATTTGAAGCACAGGTTCAAATCTGGACGTATAGGGCTTATGATCACCACTATTTCGTTGTGATCTCTGATATTGAGTAGTAAAGTTTGGAACTACTACACTTTTTGCTTGGGTCAGTCTATCGGCCTAAAACATTCTGTCTCCTTTTCTGAAGCCCATAGCTTCTTCATCTTGAACAAATCTCTATTGGAGAAGGAAATCATTTCCCAACAAGAAATATGATCCTTGGCCTTTTGATTGCCAAAGAGTGTTGATGACAAATATTCTTCCACCAATGGTGATATGAACATTTTTAGCTACCTCTTTCATGGTTAGGTGGCTTCCATCAAATTGCATGCCAGTAGCTATTCTTTTATTGTCTTCTTTCCAGAGTTCTTCTGGAATTGCAAATCTTTTTGGAACTGTGAATTTTGATCCATTATCTACAAATGCATGTAGATGATATTTTCTATGATCAGGGAATTTTAATCCAATCTCTATGTAGTTGCTGTATCTACCAGTAGAGATGACTTTTGATTGTTAAAGCTCGTCTTGAGCTTGTTCTTGTGGTACAATGGTTCACATTCTTCTGGAATGTTTTCTAGTTCAACCAGTTCTATATTTTCATCGATCTTTTCTTCCTTTATTTCTGAGGAAGATTCAGTAATTCTTGGAACAAAGTTTCTATCTTTTTCTGCCCCTCCCCCAAAACTCTTAATCATGGTTCCGCCCCTAGATTAACGCACTTTCTTCTAACCTTAAGCGGATATAAAGAAGCAGTTCCATGATAAATATGTATCGTTCATCGGTTTTTTCTTCATGACTCGATAACACTTCTAATATCTGTCTACTTTGGTTTCATTTCGATTTTAGACTCCATGCTAACAATGAATTTGATTGGCGTCGTTTATTTTCTCATCTACCTTTGTAGAAGACCCATCACCCATGTAATGTTTTTCTATAGGTTTTGCCATACAATTTTATCCTATGTAATGCTTTTCTAGGGTTCTCTTCCCTTCCCTTTCCTTCCCCAAAAATTCTACTATGGACTAAGGTCCAAGTAGACCACAGGCAAAATGAGGGGCAAAATGGGGCATTTGAGTCCCTTGGTGCAGGTGGACCGAGGTGCACACAAGACTCTTTGTTCCTTCCCTTCATTGTTTCATATTTTCTCCGATAAAAATTAGTAGTAAACCATTGGCTTATACGCAAAGAAATGAAATGTACAATCCATAATTTAGCAACATTAATGCGGTTGTGTTGATCAGTCCCATCATCTTTCATTCTTTCTCAAAAGTCTTTAGGGTAGATACCTTACGTTTTTCACTTGTACGGTTAATTTGTACGAGAGATTTGACTGTCTACCTAAATGACATAATGAAATGTAACTTTGGCAAATGGCAAACGTCTGATTTCCACCATTACAGGATTTAGGGACCATCGTCTCAGAATGTCAATGTCATTTTTGGCAGAAATTAAATTGGATCACATGCACTGTTCACTGTTGGAGGTATTATAATGATTATATTCCCATGAAAGTGATATTATTCCAAGAATTCATTCTCTTTCCTCCTCTTTTTTGCGGTGAAGTTAATAAAAATGAAGTCATTCTGCAGAGTACTGGTCACGCACGTAGTAAAGATTTATTTTTTTGGGAAGGGGGGGGGGGGAGGGGGGTGGTGGAGAGGAGGGGAATTGAAGGAGGACCACGACCCTATGATATCAACTAGTAACTGACTAATTGCTTTGCTTGCTGTACTTTGTGTTTTTCTGGATTATAGGACGATAGAGACGAGAAGTGGGGAAACCTTATATAGATTGATGAGTTTAATAATTTATACATACGACATAGATAAAAGTAAAAATCATTAACTCGCTATTAACTTGGTGAGAGATTTCTCTCTATGATGTTAAATGAATTTCTTAGTTCAAATGAGCTGAAGAAAAAATAAGAAATAGAAGAGCGGGCTGATTTAAAATGGGTAAGGTTTTCTTGCCGGACAATCTAGCTTGATAGTATTGGAACTGCAATTTGACAACATAAGACTGTCACCCGAGTATATAGTAAGAAATGCCATGGCATGGTCAAAACAAGAAAAGGGAAACATAAGGGTATAAGATCTCTTATATAGACTGTAAATCATGTTTCCACTTTGA
The DNA here is from genome assembly GCF_002994745.2 of Rosa chinensis. NCBI lineage: Eukaryota > Viridiplantae > Streptophyta > Magnoliopsida > Rosales > Rosaceae > Rosa > Rosa chinensis. The sequence continues at coordinate 49,926,633 of NC_037091.1, forward strand.
GGTGGTCGATCTTTTTGAAGATTTTCACCGAACAACCAGTCGAGAATTTAAGAATCAATGGCCAGATAACCAAGGCAAAGCTAGTGATAATTTGCATACCTCAGATATATCTGCATAAAATTTCCTTACAAAAATCATATAAATTGCCAATATCTACATACTACCAAACTCTCATATACAATCAATAATAATGAGAATCAAAACAGCCGGATATTCGATCAATGTTTCATATTCAGAAGACCACTTGGAATTTACAATACTGTCATTGGATGAAGACATGATAGTTCTTGTGTTACATATTTACTGTCCCTCCCAAATAATCTTGATTCGCCCCACGTGTGTAAAAAGTCAAAATCTCACCGCAGATCAACCACATCGATCTTCAAATTGGAATTAATATACACGTGAGAACAATGCTCATATATTGAGGTTCCATCCGAAGGCTCCTCATGAGGATGAAATCCACGCTGTTGACAGTTACGAATAACGGATACACCACCTGGGTCAGATAAGTGAAATATGCCATGTGGACTGCAGTTGCATGTATAGGAGGCAGTTAGCATATGCTCAATTGCTGACTGAATCATAAAGCATGATATTATACTTATGTGTTCATCAAGCGACAACAAAACTACCTGGATGTGTCTGTTGGAGCCATAACAATTGCAATTGCTTCTGGTAACATAATCTAAAGAAGTACATAAGACACTGTATTATAAAGCTGAATACAACCTTGGAGGAATACAACAAAAGGGCCTGGCCTGTTTTAAAGCCTAGCCATTGGGCTGAAAAGAAAAATTGACAATTGTGATAATGCTCTTTACCTGGTATGAGTAATGAGTGTGCAGATCAACTGATGACATGAAACAGGTCTGTGATGGGTGTGTCTGGCACAGCACATATATTAGAAAATGAAAATAATGATCACAGGAACAAGAGCAAGAACAATAAGCTGACTGAGGCTATTGTGAACTTACATGAATCCACCCAAGAGGAAAAAGAGATAGTCTGTCTTGAACCTCAAATATTTCTTCCTCATTCAATGTTTGACACTGAAGATATAAGCATCGATAATGTTATACAAATAATAGAAAATAGACAAAAGCACTCTGAAAAGATGGAAATGTAAAATTGGGAGATATCACAGAAAACACAAAGAATTTGAATAAGGATGCAACTTGCATCAATTATAATTTTTTAGCAAGGGTTATCTCAAACATCTACAAGATTCGGTTTATGGTTTGCGCATCTCTACATGGCAAGTCCAACCCACCAATCACATGACAGCAGGAAGGGGGTGGGGAGGTTGGGGTGTTGGTATTTCACCATATTAGTTTTGGGTCTTTTTGGGTATCCATTGGCTGTTGATGTGGCACGACGTAATTGGTTGGTCGGCCATGCCATGTCCCATCCAAGACTTCCTCCCACACGTGTAGAAAGACTAGAAATAACTATTCAAAGAGAACATCGATAGCATTAAATATTTAAAAGGTCATCATTACCAGAAGTAAAAGTGAGAGGAAAGCTACTATCAACCTCAAAACAGCACATAAAGGCAATTGTAATTTGTAAATATGGACTTATCTTACCGAATCAGAAGTTGACTCTTGCTTTGGGATTATTAGCGTAGTGATATGAAAAACCTTGTTTTTCTGCAACACATTAAATTCGAAACATAAGAACCAGACGCACCAACTTCATTTAATTTCGTCATAAAAAAGATTGTTATTGAAATTACCAATGAACCAGCAAGAACACCGCATGTTTCTAAGTTTTTTTCTGTATTTTTCCGAGCCAATCTTAAGAAATCTTCCATCATTTTTATTGGCTGCATATATTAAACTAACATCAACTCAGAAATAAGTGAGCATAAACAATTAGAAGTGAGGATAATTTCTTTGCAGATTGTAAATCAACAAAAGATGGAGGAAGTGACTCGTACTATATAATACAGCATAGGAAACTTACAACGTGTAAATGCTGATATGAATTAGAACTTGGCATCCCATCCTGAGATGGACTTGCAGGTCCTGGTCTTGGATCTGCCACTTTTGAAGGATGAATTGGAGCCATTTCCTGCTGCACTCGAGCAAGAACAGGAGGAGGAGAAGGTTGTTTGACCAATGGAAAAGGATCTTCCTTTGGTTCACTAATCCATGAAGGACATGATTCCTGAGCAGGGCGTAGCCAATCACCATTGTCCAACGAGAGCACTGATTCCATGGTAGAATTCACCCCACCTGGATCACCTTCCTTTACTCCCACAAGATCATATTGTACAGCCTGATTGAGGCTGTTACCATGGATGACATGAAAGTGATAATATTAGCCACAATCAGCAAGAAAGGTCTTAAAAGAAGATCATGTAAGCTTTTGATCTTTAGCTTTGTACCGAGAAAGAATCAACTCATGGAAATAGATATGAAAAGAACAAACAAATATAAAGAGGTTTACAGGCAAAGCATTGAAAATAGCATTAAAACTTACCCTGAATTTTCACTAGGGATTAAGTCAGTACCGCTTGGATATTGAACCTGCCCAATAGTTTGGTTAAAGGAGTTCTTCAGCAATAATAAAAATTTTGAAATCACAAAGTTGAAGATCTACCTTAACTTTTGCGCTGGGTCCTCGCCACTGACCCTGAAGACCATTTGGACCCAAAAATGAGTGTCTAGACAAAGTCTCTTTATTTGGAAGAGGTAGATTAAAAGATCTGCAAAATCAAGGAATTGTTGTCATATTCTCATATCTCTATTCTCCGAATGAAAGGTATACAGCCTATCACTATAAGAAATGTACTCACAGATTCTGGAACTGCTTGTCGATTTGTACAGTACTTGTTGTACCCCGTGAAAAATCATTTTTATACTTCCATGACGACTGAGATGTCAGGCTAGCAGGCTGCAGATATGTGAAAAGGGCAAATACATTTAGAATATGCATAATATTCCCATAGACTTCAATACATCTAGAAAGTTCAAACGAAGATAAAACACGACTATCCCAACCTCATCTCGTGCTGCTTTGCAATACAATGAAATCAATTACCATATAGTGAAAACCAATACCCAAAAGTTCATATATATAAACACACACACACTCATCTCGTGCTGCTTTGCAATACAATGAAATCAATTACCATATAGTGAAAACCAATACCCAAAAGTTCATGTATATAAACACACACACACACACAATGATGTGGAGCATTTGTGGTATCAGTACCTGCCTAACATTCATGCTCAATGATTTATTGTTCACAGGAGGCCATTCTAAAGAAGACGTCTGCAAGCCATATGAAGTGCTTTCATGTTCAGGCAGCTGAGAAGCTGCAGCGGCCTCATTATGTTCACTGACACGGCGTTGGAATTCTGGCTTCAAAGACTCGAGCTCATCCAGTACACTCAACAGTTTCTGTAATAGAGACACCACAGCCCAGTCAGAACAAGTTCACATTTAGCACAAGAAGTAAACACTGCCAACAAAAATTAGCACACTTCACCTTCTTATATAGACTCCTCTCTTTCGGAAGAATCGTCTGATAGTCTCGATGACACGGTATAGTTTCAGACACCAAACTACAAAAAATTTGAACAATTAGTCTTCCACATCTAATAATTTCACAATGCAGTAATTCCTTGAACACGAAAATCGTCTCATGAATTGTTCTGCGTACCTCGAAAATCGGACAAGTATGACATACAACTCTATAATGTTCTTCTCCTCACGGTATATACTAGCCTGTAGATTGATACAAAAGTACATTTAGAAGAAAAAGAGCAACAAAATCGTAATACTAATAGAACGAGCATCCTAATGTGTACACATTTCCCTATACCCTAGCTAGTCACGAACAACCACAAAATCAAACTCTTTCAGTACAGAAAATTGAAATCAGAAAACCTAATGCTTCTCAGTACTGTACACAGAATTTCAATTTCAACTTCAATGTGAGATTAAGCAGTCCAGCATCAAATTTTTGGAGAAAATTGGAAATTCGATGATCAAAGGTAAAGCTTTGATGAGTCTGGAGTTGAATAGAGACATAGCGTAAGAGAAATCAGAAGAGGGAGAGGGAGAGGCGGAACCTGTTTGAGGAGATTATCGGCGATGCGGTAGTAGAATCGGAGAGGGTAGCGATTGTCGACCTCGACTCGGCGAGTCATTTGATTGACGTTGATCTTCATCTTCGCCGGCGATCAATGGCGGAAGTTGCAGAGAGGTTCAGGGAGGGAAAGGCGAGGATGAATCAATGGGTTTCTCAGCGTGGGGGTCAAGTCAAAACTCGGTCGTTTTGGTGCAGATGCTTTTCTTTTTTTTCTTTAATGTCGACACGGTGACGTTACTGAGGGAGATTATGGTTTCGGTTATGTGGACTAGCGTCTACGGAATTGCGGTGGATGGACGAATAGAATGGGTGTTTAGTTTTTTTTTTTTTTTTCCTATTTCATTTTATTCACAATTTCACAAATATAGAGTTCACGTAGGAGACACTTGCATTTGGAGCTGCATTTTATTTATGTATGGTCTTTTGGACTCGTGTTGGTGCTCCTATTTGGAGTTGCATTTTCCCAAGAGTGATAGTGTTCGGTAATAAAAAGTATTTTAACTAAATCGCTATGCATGTAACAAGAAGAGTCAAATTATGACATAGGTGGGACAACATTTCTCATTATCTTCTTTTTCTTAGGTGAATCAAACTAGATTGAAACAATTTGGATTCACAGCTAAATTTTCTTTAGGCAATTGAACTTTGATTTCAACCGAAACCTGTTTGCATCAGATAAAAGAGACTCTGTTTGTTTAGCCCATGAAATATAATTTCATATCTTGTACAGGAAACTTCTAGCTCGAGTACTAGAGGCATTTACATATACACACTCAACATTAGAGTTCAACTATCCTCTCTTGGTATATAACTATAACCTTGAAATCGAATATATATCTTTACTTCATAAAAGACTCACTTTCCTTATAATCGGAAAGCATATATATGTATTGATTGCTGATTTGCAATATATATAAATAGGACAAATTTCAATTTATTACCCTGTACTTTAAACTCAACGTCATGTTAGTCCATTCCGTTTCAATTTCATTAGCAATGCCTCTGTACTTTTAATTTTAATCAACCGTGTCCAATTTTTGTTGAGCCGTCCATATTAGCCGTCAAGTGATGATGTGGCAGTGATCGCTGGTCAAGTGAGCCCATTTGATGGGCTAAATTCGACATTTCAATCAATTTTCCTCCCAAACTTCATAATAGCCACAAAACAAACAAAAAAAACTCATCGATTACCTAAAAGAATTCAACATCAATTCAATGAGACAGTGTCCAAAGCAAGAGTGGCGGCTTCGCCACCAGATTAGGGCTCTATTGAGTCCGGCTCTTCTTCCTCTACACCAATTTCTTCACCAGCTCAGCCCTTTCCTGAAATGTAGCACAGCAAATGCCGCTGCCGTGGGAGGCGATTGGTTATTCTTCAAGCATCAGACAGCGTCGTTTCATCGAAACGAGCTCAACATTTTGATGGTGGTGGTGCAGTACTCCTGCCAGCTTAGGTCGTTCATGTCCGCGACGACGTTGTTTAGTCAAGTGTTGACCAACGGCGAGATGTAGTCTCAGAGCATAGAGCGACTCGGTTCCACCATGTCCAGTGTGCTCACGATGTCGCTTAGAACTTTCTACAGATATGGGCTCAGAGTTTGATGGAGGTTTGAATTGGAGATTTTGATTCGTTGAGGGATTATAGTGAGAGAATGAGGGTTCAGGGAGAAGAAGAAGAAGATGATGATGATGAGGCGGAGCAGAGAGTGAACTGTACCCACTTCGCCGGTTATGGGTTCTCTTAAACTGCAACATCTCATCTCTTCTCTCAGACTGTAACTCTTAATGTTGAATTTGGAGTCGCATGTGTGTCTTCATCTTCATCTTCTTATGAAAACAACAACAAAAATTCAGTTTGGATTCGAATTGGGAGAAAATCAAATCAGGCAGATTCTTCTTTCTAGTTTTGCTCGAAGCAATTGATGGTATTCGAGCTTCTGTTTCCTCTTTAATAACACTGGACAAGAAGAAAGCGGATTCAGGTATACTTTTCCATTACATTTAGTTCCAGCTTCATTACGAACAGAATGCTTAAGAATTGAAGGTAGGCCTTGAATCATTGGAGGGCCTAAAGTTACACTCTAAAGGCTTGTGAGGCTAGGCTTCTCATGATTAAGTTGTAGAGTTCTGTGAACCAACCAAGAATAGGTATTCCCAGATTTCTACTATCTAAAACACTCATGATTTCTAGTAGTGTTTTGGATAAATATTTTGTTATATTTTTAATTTTCCAGATTTTTATATTAGTAATATTTAGATGAAAAAAAAAAAAGGTTTTGGGTGGGAAATTGACTGAAATGTCGAATTTAGCCCTTCAAATGGGCCTACTTGACCAGCTGGTCATTGTCACATCATCACTTAACGGCTAATATGGACAGCTCAACAAAAACTAGTTTTCTGCTTACATACTCTGCATGTGTAAAAATTTTTATAATTATTATATTGAGAAAAAAAAAGTTATTTGAAAAAAAAAAAAGTGGGAAGTTATCTGAAATTATGGGTGGTTATTGCAAATATAGGTAGTTAACTATTTGAAAATTATTTATTTTATTTTTTACATAATTTTTAATTTTGCTATTTACCATACTACCGCTCAATTATTAAAGATTATCTAAAATTAATATAAGGTCTAAGAATTTTATTGTCTTTTCACACTAACTCTGGCTAATAAAACCTCTTCTCTTAATAATAGTATATATTAGACACGGTTAATTGAAATTGAGAGTACAAGAGTGTTGCTGATGAAATTGAAATGGGAGGGACTAACATGATGTTGAGTGTAAAGTATAGGGTGGTAAACTGAAATTTGTCTATATATATATATATATATATATATATATATATATATATATCGTTAAGGCATTGATAACTGCCTTAAAGCTAGTACGGTTCAGGTTTGACAAATTCAGTTCATCCATTGGTTTAAGCAAGTTAGATACCTTAAAGATCATCAATTTGGCTGAAAATTTATAGAAATGATCTATACATTAGTACCTAAAAATTGAACGGTCGAGATGTGAATATGCGATCGAAAAATGACCCTAAACTCTTAATGCGCACTTTAATTTCAAAGCGAAGCTTCGCTCTAGATAATACACACACACACACACACACACACACACACACACACACACACACACACACACACACACACACACACACACACACACACACATACAAGCCCGTTCTGAGGTGGACGTCCACACTGCAACAAAAGTGCGGACATCCATGCTTTCTCAACGATCAGACGCCGAAGGCGGTGCGACTCTTGCCGGACGGAGAGCATGGGCATCCTGGATGGCGTCACCATGAAGATGAAGGCCAAGGAGATCGAGGTCGAAAGTTCTAGGCAGCAGCATCACCTAAAACTTCAAACCCGATCAAGGTGGACTACAAACTGGTAGCCGGCGAGTCCACCAGTAAGAAGAAGCTCAAGATCGACGTCTGGTCTTTGTCCGGTAAGAATAGTGCTGCCATCGGCGCCTAATCGCGTCAAAAGCATGGATGTCCGCACTTTTGCGGCATTGCGAACGTCCGTCCTCTCCGTATACACACACTCAAAATCTTAATAGCATATCTATTCGTCCATAGTGATAATTCATACGTGCACAAAAGTACACATTATTTTCATAAATCTTGCATTAAGATAGCCTTAATGCGTATGGTAATTGTCATTATGCAGCATTACAGTAATCAATATTATAGGGAACTAAGTCCTTTTACATATCAGAACAGTAATCCATTTCCCAAAACCATCAAAACAAGCCCAACAAGAATCTGGTAAGTTGCAGGCGTGCGTGCCTTGCTCGTCTCAGCCATATGCTCCTCCACGTTGAAGTTGCCTCTTTCAGGGCCAGATCCACATCCGGCCTGAACAGTATCTCTAACATCTCTTATAGTGGCCTTGTTGTAGAAGACGAAGTTGGCCAAAATGTGATCAACACAGTTGAGCACAAGGTGTGTCTCTGTGAGGCAAGCACCATTGCAGAACTCGTCGGTTTTGTCTTTTGGAACTTTCAGATCTCCACTCTCATTCAATCTAAAAGACTGTTCGCAGCTGCTGTATACCTGAGAATTTGCCCAAATGGAGATCATATACCAAAGAAAAATCTCATCAACTGACCATCGTGATCCCACTACCCTAAAACATGGCAGATATTGCCTAACTTAATCACGTAATTCTAATAAGATTTGTTGGTCTAATAAATACATCAAGCTATATTGTAGATTAATTGTTGTTCTTTTTCAACACATAGGAATTGACAATATTCTAGCATTCTCAATGAAAAACTAAAAAGTTGTGATGATGATCATATAATAGAAATAGTTCTCTATGCTCACATCCTCAAACAAATCGGGGTTTTACTTACATAGTTGTTATTGAAACACAGCAAGGCTTTGGCAACAATTTGAGCCGGATCGAATTCCCCAGCACCACCTGTTTGTGGTACATTACCTGTTTGTGGTACATTACCTGTTTGTGGTACATTACCTGTTTCAGGCCCATCTTCATCTGCGGAACCTGTTAAAGTTAAACCAATACATAATTTTACGTTTTAATATTTTTTTGAAAATAAAAAAGGAGGCAGGGAATAAATGTTTCTCTGTTACATACCCATTTTGCAGCAGGAAAGAGAAATGTAGATCAAAGCTGCAGCTAAAACTAAGAGTTGGGTTTTTGTTAATGCCATGACTGATATGGAAGAGAAAATGGCTACACCTTGGAGCAAAATGAATAGCAGAGTAGCCTTAATTATGCCAACCATACCAATATATAATGGGAGTTGCTAAATACAATACTACTTTTCTTCAACAAATTAAGAATGAATTAACCATGAGACTCATACGCACTTTGACTAATTGAGCATGGGCTGCATGGTAAAGATGGAAAATTTCTCATCTACATGAATTGAAAGTCACCTTGAACAGACATAAAAAGTACCTTTGAGGATGGGAAAATGTAAGAAGTTGGTGAATTTACTTGGAAAATGGCCGAGAAAATTGATTGATGGCTTTGCTGTTTGATTACAATTGGTAAAGTTTGGGGGAACTAAAGAAGGGCTAGAAGAGAGAGAGCAGTTGGAGTGCAAGTCACCAACTTTCACTAGCTGAGGACTTTCTCATTGAGTAGTAATGTTAGAATCAAACCTAAACTGCTATATCCTTGCACTACAAGTTAGGTTGGCGAAAAGTAATATTTTGTTTATGACCTAAGCTATACCATAAACAAAGGCATTGTTTCAGTACTTGTTAGTGAGCCATATGGAAATGAGTCTATAAGAAAATTATACAATTTGTCGATACCCTTAGACTCGAGACTAATTAAGAATATTAGTCGATAAGCTGATCAATGATGATGATTCGAATTAACAAGCTTAACAGAGTGTGGAAGATTTATCAGATTATGTAGAACACGTTTACGAAAATGAAGGCTAGAGTTCCATTGAGCATGTTGAAATAGACGAATGTGGCAGATTAATAACAAGCAACTCGATTGAAGAAAAAAAAATTTATATATATATATATATATATATAAAATATATATGAGCTATTGTATCTACGGCTCTATGCAAAGCAAGCAATCTTCGAATTTGACCAGTATGCATATATGCCCTTCAAACTTGAAAGAAGCTAGCTTACCCAATATTGTAATGCTCTTTCAATATATTACTATTTTTCGCTTTTCTTTCGGCATGAAGTCATGAAGATATGTTTTCGAACATGTTATATTGTTATACAATCAATCAAAGATAAACTAGCATCAGAAGATTGTCTAAAATGACATGGTTGGCCAAGTTAAAGGAGCACCCTTTAGGCCTTTATCCCCATCCAATTTTTAGGAGGGACTCCATTTATCTCATAACGATATTGCATATGGCAAGTTAATCACACATCCGATATTCCCTTAACAGAGGGTTCTTCAATCCCATGGCCCTTTCACATCTTATAAAAAAGTCTATGGCCCTTATGCTTAAACCAAGCTCTTGTAGTATGAAGTTCTTTAGTAGATCGATGAACTTCGAATGTTTCTGCCTCTTATTGGATTTCACTCGACAACATAACATGTCGAACGAGGTAACAACACAAGTTTATGTTAGTACTTTGTTCATTTGCAGATATTAGGATCGATACATTGTTGCAGTCCTAAATTAGGGTGCGCCAACTACATCACTCCTAATATGCAAATTATATTGTGGTGATCAGATATTAGGATAGATACATTGTTGCAGTCCTAAATTAGGATGCGCCGACTACATCACTCCTAATATGCAAATTACATTGTGGTGATCAAAGACTAGGCCTTGGATCTCGGTCCCGAACAGTCGTCTTGCCCGAACAGACGTCGTTTGATGTCTTTCTCTGTTTCAGATAGATATGAGAGCAGTTACAATTACAAAGGACACATTTGTTCGATTTTGAAATTCAGATCGAACAGTTGTAACTTCTCATACCAGTTCAATCTGAACTCTATAAAAAACTCACAAAAGGCCAATTCTCATCAACATCAGTTTTGAGATTCACATATCTTCCATAAAATCTTCTGAGAGAAAACACAGATTGACGTTCGCGATAGAATCCGAGGCAACACTGCTAACCTTGGATTGAGAGTTGAATCCTGCAGGGCAGATGTCCTAGAAGATCTACAACAAGTGTGTAGGGACGTATTTCTGTCTTAGGACATTGCACCAAAGCAAGCCTCTCTCAAAGATTCAAGTCAGTGAATTCGATTTCTCCTTTCTTGATATACTCTCATTTGTTCTTTACGTATTGTTATCGTTCCTTTTAATTTTAGGATTGCAACTTCACTACAATCATTTGTCGTATTTCAATCTGCCTTTAATTTTACTTTAATATTTTAGGATTGCTAACTACTTCCAATCCTAGTCGTAAATATATGTACATATCTGGTTGCAAACAACGTTCTGTTTCTCGAATTGATCTGTCACTTACAGTACCTATTTCTAACAGTTTATGGCTTTCTTTAAATGGTTTCGGTTATGGGGATTCAGCACAAGTTGGATACACAAAGCAGAGCACAGAGAAAATGTCGGGGAGAAAAGATTACTCTTATTATTAGAGCTAATTCACACTTATTTGGAATGCATCCAGCCAATTCTAATGTATATAGAAAACTTTATCATGAACATCACTGCTCTCAACACAACAAACTACTTTCAGCCCTTCAACATCTGAATCTATGCTCCCTACATCATAAACCAGAAGAAAAAAGAGAAGAAGAATCAGTAACCATTAAAACAGAGATTAGTTCTATATATAACAGCCTAGCTTTATTTAATTTCATGACTACGCTTACATGGCTATCATGACCAGATGTAGTACAAGCAGGTCTCCTTGGAGGAAGCTGCTGGTGTGGCGTTCTCTGCAAATTGTCACATTGATCGGGTTGATTACACGAATCAAAAATTACATAACTTCTATATTAATAGTTATAACGAAAAAAAAGGAGACCGAAGTATACTTCTGTAAATAACGGTTCTAATTCTGTACCTGTAGTTTTGGTTGTAAGGTCTCCACTGCTGCTGTTGATTTTGGACTCACCCCAGCACCTTGCTGTAATTCAACAAACATCAATTGAATTTCTCTAAAATTATTATTTTCCTACTTTTGGTAGGGATAATTAGTACCTTGCATAGTGCCCAATCCGCTGAATCAAAGTAGGCACGTTCATGATCCTATACGTACACACAAAGAAGAAATTTATAATTTTTGTATCGCACATTTTCATGAATTCTGACATAATGTGTTTTGAAATCAATGAGCTAATTAGTTTACCTTTGAAATCAAAGGCTTCTTCTTTGGTGCTAGTCCTCCATACTTGTCAGCAGCTGTTGGTGCCTGTCATAGTTGCACCAAAAAGAGAAGGTAAATGGAAACTGGTCATATATTCGTTCAAATTACGCAACTTAGGCCTATTATATATACACATCAAGTTTTAAGTTACATCTTAAAATCAAAAAATTCAGAAAGTACTAAACGGAACAGTCGTGTAACATGACACATCTGACTTACTAATCATATGATAAGAGAAATTGAGTGCAACTTGTGAGAAGAATATTGATCATCATAAAAATACGAAAATGTGACACGTCTAATCAGATCAACTCAAATTTTCTTATCACAACGACGAGGTTTTAGACGTAAATACAAAATTAACAGCACAATATGTCAATATCCCATGGGTCGATTCACGGATTTCACGGGAATTTCCTATTTACAACACGTGTCTATGTGCTTAAATAAAAGCGGCTAGAAGCCTAGACCTGTACTCCTCTACTTTACTGTGCAGACATTAGACTGTACCTACTGCCGACATTTTCAAATAGTAAACGACGTCCATTGGTTGGAAGGCCCATTCCCTGTCGTGTCAAGTTCCTGGCCGTAGATCTGTGGCAACAACTTTGCGCTAACACAAAGTAGGTCCCACTATTTCTCCTTCTCTATCCTATTGGATGCCCACCCAATTCTAAATTGCATTTTTTCTAGCTAACAAATGGTAAGAAATCATAGATATTTTGGCTCACATTTAAAACTCTAGCAGATTAATGGCATATGGTTTGGGTGCTATTTCAAAGAAAGCAAGAACTAGGAAAAAAAAAAGTTTGAATAGTTATATATATCTCAATTGTTTTGACACTAAGTGAATGATTCATACCTTGTGACATCATTGAGTAACAAAAAATCTATTGAAATAATCATCGTTTTATGGTATATTAGCGAGAAAATGTATCTATTTGTTTATTCATTGACGGAAAAAAAAAATTCTACATAATTACGCACATCAAAAATTCATTTAAGACTTCAACTCGATAACTCGAGAAAAAAATTAATTAGATTGGTCCTATCATACCACGTGACAACATCAGGTGACCAAACAATTTAGTTGAAGATTATGGCCAAATAAAGAGTTATATTGGATTCGGATAGCCATCATCTTCTAACTAAATTTTCTATCTTGCGACCGAAACAACGCTCACCCAAATATTTTCTTCACAAAAGGGATCAAGAGAGTTTCTTGATACCCAAAAAAATTAACAAAAAAGAAAAATCATTGGGGTATGAAAAGGAAATGGAGGCCAAATCTAATCAACAGAAAAATCTGCCACCTACTGAATTTAATTAACATGAAAATAAATTTGCAACTGGCAATTGTATGTGGAGCATAAGTCATGCAGTGATAGGGCAGTTAGATATGCCATTAATAAAGCTCTGATACGTTTGAACCGACGCCATGGAATAGTCTATGGTGTGTTTAACGTTTCCCTGTGGTTTTGAATTAGTCCAAAGCCAATAAACAAACAAACAAACAAGAAGAAGAAGAAGATGAATATATAAGAGTATAATAGGATTAGAATAGTACCTCATGCTCTTGAACAGAGAAATAGTCTTGGCTTCTGTTGCAATCTGACATCTTAGCTCTCCTGCAAAAGATCGATCACGATTCACCCTAATCAATCATGGGATTCAAAGAAACTAACAGAGAAAGCAAAATGGTATACAAATCTAACACTGAAAATGAAAATAGAGAGAAAGAGAGAGTGGAAGAGAGGGCTAACAAGAACAATGCAGCAAAAACCAGAAATGAGAATGGGCACAGGAGTGAGAGTACCTCATAATTTATATAAGGGGATTCACAAGGGTGTCATAAAACCGAGAAGGAAAAAGAAATCAAAAAAGGAAAAGGAGGCTAATAAAGAAGGATAGAAGGGATCTTAGCATTACCTCGTGGAAGAGCAAAGTGGGAGATGCAACAGAAAATCTAGGGCAAGTTGGTAAAAAAAAAGGATCCAAAGAAAAAAGATGGACGAAGAAGAAGAAGAATTGGGGTTGAGTGAGGGGGTGAGATAAGAATATATTTGTATTTTGGTTTTGGGGGAGATATTTACATATGAATGAGATAGATAGAAAGAAGCCAAAGTCCTTCAAAAGATAAAGAACTTGGTAAGTAGAGAAAAGTTGGAAGCTATATCTCCCTACAATAAACCCTATTAGATAGTGTAGTTGAGGATAGGATGAGGTTGAGGGATGGTGAACAATTTCTAATGGGGTAGGAGATTTCAAATTTAGTGATTAAGCATGATTTTATTCTTAAAAAAAAAAAAATAGTAATAATTAATAGATGGACTATTGGGCTTGTTTCGTTGACACATCACAGTCGGTTGGTCCATGCCAAACACACCAGGGAATTATCATACATGAAAATCATGTACTTACCGACAACCCATTCTTCTCTTGTATCAGATTCTCTGTTCATTTTTTGTTGTTGAACAATTATTATGTAATTGGAATCATGTTTCTACAGATTGTGTTTGTTGTGTGTTACCAAAATTATAGATTCTTTTTTCCTGGTCTGAACAAAATTATTATATACATATGTATGTGTCTTGGTAATGTTGACCAAAAAACTCTATTGGTAAATGTATATTTCCACTATATCGATTCCCATTCATTAGTCACTTATGTGATTATACGCATTCTGAAAAATGGGATTATGCACCTGACAATTTAGGGGCGGAAAGCATGTATAATTTGACCTAACAATGGAGAAAGAGCTGCTTAAGGAGATCCCTTTTGTATGGTTTAATGAGATGGAAATTCAAAATGTGACGAATACCTTCTCTTATATTTATTATTGGATTAAATTTAGTTTACCCCCCTGAGGTTTGAGGTAACTTCATGTTAGTCCTTGTAGTCTCAATTTAATCAGAAACATTCTTGAACTTTCCAATTTCAATCAGCCGTGTCTAATTACTCAAGCTACGTCCAAATTGAACATTAACTGTTGACGTGGACCCAAACTTAAAGGTTAAATTATGCTTGTAACCCTAGGCTTAAAAATCAACTTCTTCTTCTTCCTCGGTTCTTCCTCTCCCCAATAGGGATGGCAATGGGGCGGGTTGGGGATGAGGATCACAATACCATCCCCATCCCCGGGGTCATTCTTTACCCCCATCCCCGCCCCAATCCCCAATAAAAATATATTGGGGATTCCCCGTCCCCATCCCCACTGGGGACTAAGCCTCCAAACCCGCCCCAAATCCCCAATAGGAATTTAATAAATAAAATATTTTTTTCTCATATTGCCTTTTTTAAAATCAAAATCTACAACAAATAAATTTAAAACATGATTAAATTCATAAATAATAATTTAGTGAGTACAAAAGTCAAAACACCATTAAAGTAAAGTAGTAAATGTATATATCTATTATTTATATTATAAAAAATAAATTAAAATATATTTATATCATTTAAATGGGGCGGGTTTGGGGATGAGGATCACAATACCATCCCCGCCCCATCCCCAATCTTAGATAGCGGGGATTGGGGATCCCCATCCCCATTCCCCATTTGTCCCTGAATTCTCCCTCCATTAGGGGCGGGTATCCAATGGAGCTCCGCCCCACTGGGGATTTTTGCCATCCCTACTCCCCAATTTTGTTTCTGCATCAAAAAAGTCACAATTTGTGTGCTTCATTTGCTCAATTTTATCTCTAGTTTCAAAATTTATGTCTGGGTCTGATCATTAATTGATGCCCAATTTGGTCTGAGGCCTCAACTTTGTGTTTCATTGCTTAAGTTTTCTGCTTGTAGTCTCAAAATTTCCGTCTCCTCGAAAACTACCAAAGCTTCCTCACTCCTCCCATTCTGGTCAAGCCCAGCAATCATGGAAGTCCACGAAATGGCATTCTTCCCATACATCACCTCAAACAACTTCTTAGCAACTTCCACTCTTCCATAGATAAAACATCCATGAATCATCTATTCAAAAAAAAAAAAAAAATCAATGTTTGGAGTTCCGTGCAGCCACATCCCTTGCGGATATTTTCTGAAACAAGCACTCTGCCATCTCAACTTCACCAAACTACAAGTACCCATTCATCATCGTCGTCCATGACACGACACTCTTTTTAGGCATTCCATCAAACAGCTCCTTAGCCTTACCCAAATCCCCACAATCCAAACACTTTTTTGATCTTCACATTCCAAGAGACCACATCTCTCTCAGCACTAGCTCATGATAATCTCCATAGGATTCAACAACCAGTAATGAAATTTGAGTCTGAAATGAGTCTAGACAGACGAGATCTTACCCTAGGTTTCTCCGGATATAAGAGAGAGTGAATATGTTGATTTTGGGTTTCTCGGCCTGCGTTAATAGAGGGGACTTCTCCTTTGTGACGACACCACCATCAGTCTCTGATGCTGACGATGACTCGCCTTCTACCATCGTCAATTGTCTCATCACTCATCCCAATCTGGAGTCAGCTTGGTCGGAGTAGGGAGGTGGAGGTGGAGGTGGAGGTGGGGGTGGGTTGTCGGGTTTGGAGAGGAGAGGAGGGGAGTAGAGTGGAAAGGGATGACGGGTCATAGAGAGCTTGTTGGGTTCCTTGGAGCTGCCCACTAGAGCTGAGAGAGAGAAGGGGAAGAGGATCAGAGGAAGATGAGAGGGTTCAGAAAGAGGATTTCAGAGAAGATATAAGAAATGACCATTTTAGCCCTTATAGTAGACCTATTATCGAAGTTAACGTCTAATTTAGACGGAGCACAGTGAAATTGGATACGGCTGACTGTAATAAGAAAGCTCATGGGTGTTTCTGATTAAATTGAGACTACATGGACTAACATGAAGTTACCCCCAAACCTCAGAAGGGTAAACATAATTTAATCCTTCATTATTTAACTTGTAATTGTTTTAGGGAATCAATATTTGAAAGAGAAATTGTTGTGCTTTCATTGATAATAGAGTTCTCTTTATATAGAGGATTACCAGCATAGAGATAGAGTTGTACATGAAAACATAATCGTACATTGATTGGATATCTACTAAGATTTTTCGAGATTATCTCTAATACAAACCTCATTACAACTAGAGCAAGCAACCTAGAGTTTAGGCTAGACACATATTCTGGATTTACTTGAACACTCCCCTTTATGTCATCCAAACGTGGTGCTCCTCTAGTTGCCACATTAAAAACCTTGCCGAGTAACAAAAACCATGTGGGACAAAAATAACCTCGGTCGAAGAGGAAAAGGAGCACAACACACCCTTCACGTTTCGAGATCAACATGTAGACATCTCCCCCTGATGACTATGATCATGGGAGTTCGGATAACTTCCACACACCAATGCTTGCAACATGTTTCTCGAACATGGATTTAGGCAATGACTTAGTAAACAAGTCTGCCACATTGTCCTCAAATCGAATCTGGTTCATCTTGATCTCTAGCAAAATAACAACACACACGAATTTACTGTATTTAAAAGCCACAGATATTTGTGTAAAAACTAAAACATTTTCAGTTGGATTACTAAGGTAAATACACATGGATATCAGTAGCAAATGTAAATGTATTTCACATGGATTTCTGTGGCAATTCTGCTTATAATACTGTTGGATTACTGAGGTACATACACAAGGATATTAGTAGCAAAGGTAAATGTATTTCACACGGATTTCCGTGGAAATTCCGCATATAACCAGCAAATTGATCCAAATCTGAAGCATATCGATCCATGTCCTTCTCCCCCACCCCTAAAGCGTATCGATGTCCTTCTCCCCCAAATCGATTCAGCCTTATCAGAGGTCTGGAAGTGGTCGTAGGCAACAACAATGTGATATCTCCCCCAATTTCGAAGCGGTGTCTCCGCCCATCACTGCCTATCTCTATCATTCAATTCAATCTCAGTCCATCGCAGCCAATTGTGTGACCTGATTCGAATCGAGTGCTATAATTTTGAAGTTCCGCTCACGGTAAAGGAGCTTTAGTGAATCAAGTTTGTGGCGTCGAGTTGATTGTGGGGTTTGCGGCTTCTGGGTAAGTGAGCAAACCAAGTTGGGATACCAATTTTGTATGAAAAGTATTTATATAACAGCTATTTCAATTACTTTGGTGGTTATCTCTCCCTCGATGTCAACAAGTTTGTTGGGGTAAGGTTTAAGGTGTAAGACTGGAGTTCGATTTCGTGTTTGATTGTTAGAGTTGAGTGGGCATAGCTTTGGGCTGTCTCTGCCTGCTATAAATTGCTTTGGAATCAGAATTGTTGATGGAAATGGAACTAGTAATATTGGTGGTTCTGACGTTGAACCAAGTTTCAGGAGTTGTGTTACATGATGTGATATGTCATGTATGTGACATTTGGGATATCATTGACAGTTGTTGGAGATTACTTGGAAATCATGATTGGTTATCTTGGGCCTTTGACCTGACCATGATATTTGGATCTAGTTTTGTTTGGACTGGAAGAAATTGATTCTAGATACATTGACTTATAGTTGATCCTTTTGAAGTTTTGGATTGTATTGAGTAAGGAAATGGAGAGAATTTAAGTTTTAGAAATAGTTTTATGTTTGAAACTTAAGTATTTAGTTGGACGCTTAGAGATTTACAATCGAGTTACGACCTTTAGCAGTATTTAATTGGGAGGTTTAGAAACAAACTTTTGTTTATGAGATTGTACTAATGCGTGTATTTGGTTAGCCGTTTTTAGCTGAAATGGCTGTACCTAAAATCAGAGAATAGCGATAGTGATATCGCTGGGTGTTCATAGTAGTGCAAGTGGAATTACTGATGATACGGAGTGTAATTCGAGTTATAAATTTTGGAGCCTTGAAGATTAATTGTGATAGATTCTTGGTGAAGCTTTTGCTAGACAGTTGATTGTGATTTTGTGAGAGTGGTTAGTGGAATAACTTCAAGGAAATAAGTTCCCCAGTTGGCTCCGAAAATATTTCAGATTAAGGTTTGACTAGAATTCTTGTTATACGTGGGTAAAACGTATTGCGGTTTATCTTTGCAGTGACGTATTTCAACGGTGATTAAATGGAGGAATTGGATTGCCATGTAGTTGGATTAATTTCAGATTCTGGTACCGTTACTGGTGGAATGGGTTAAACTGTTTGAAATTTAGTTCTCACTTTAATCGATCTTTCTACCGTATGGTGACCCTTATTTGGAGAAGTATAGAAAGTTGTTGGTACGATTGATATTCGGTCACCATCACGGGTTTATAGGTACGATGACTTAGCGGGATGTTGGAGTTGAGTTTGGAAATTAATTGTTGGACTTGGGTTTTATCAAAGATTTCAACCGACACCTGAAGTACTAAATTATTGAGCTAATATGGTTGAGTTTTGTTGTTGGATTAATGCTTAGCGAGATGAGGTTTGGAAAATTTTGGTGCAATCTTAGTTAGCACAGATTAGTTTTTTGGGATTGTTGTTGTAGCTGGAATATTATTGAATAAGTGTTGTTGGAAGGAGGATCTTCAGCTACTTTATCCTCAGTTCAGCGAAGACAGTGTCGCCTGGGGATATCGGCTTTGAGCCATGCAAGGAGAGTTGGCTATACTCAAGTACTTGCATGTTCGACGTTGATTTTTGGAATGTTATGGTTTGGAAACGCAGGAAGAAAGAATGAACTACTTTGCTAGCAGTCTGGTATGGAAATTTTGAACATGAGCGGGTGTGTGGTACCCGAAGGGTGTCGCCTTGTGGCAGTCAAAGAAGCTACATGATTAGGAACTTATCGGTTTGATCGAGGCTATCCTATGATACATTTGGTAATTGTAGGATCTTTACATGGATGACATTTGACCAGAAATCTAAGCACAAATAGACAAAAAGAAAGTGTGGTTTTGGTGGTTGCTAAGGAAACTAATTGTTTTGGACTTGTTGGTTAACAGTGACTATCTGGTGGTTATCATCATGTTGTTGGTGAACAAAGTGGATCTTCACTGACGAGTTATATGAAAAGAGTATGAATGCTACTATTCAAACTGAATAGTTTGTTATATTGATACCATGAGTTATCTGAACTAGTATTTGACCTAAATTTCTTGACGCCGAAGTTGTGTACTTGTGAGTATGTATTACTAGATAGTTAGGTAAAACAAGGGTCTTCGACTTGGAACATTGCTAAATTTGGGTTTTAAGTATATGTTTGTTGCTTGTGTAATTGTGATTGTCGGAATTATTAGCTGCTTCAGTCGTTGACTTAAGATTGCAAAGGGAAAAACTTAAACCAAAGAAGATTTGATTTTCGTTATGCAGTTTCAAGGTGTAGTTCGTTCAAGTAACCGACCTTGATTTAGCCTTGAGTCTTTATTCTGGAAATTTTAGTAGGTGTTTCTGCTCACATAGTTGAACCATTTACAGGTTGCTTCAAACATAATGTTTTGACGATGTTCTCCTTCAGTTGTTAAGGACTGGCGGTAATGAGTGGAAGTAAATCTATCTCCTAAGACACTAAATTTAGTAAGAACGCTGTGGGAATTATTCAGATCACAATAATTGGCTAGATTTCAGCTAGAGGATTGTTTCTTATAAAGGTTGATCTCCCTGTTCTAATTGGTCAAGTCTTGGATCAGTTTTGAAGGTAATTTCTACATGATTTGAGCAGACTTGCACATCTTTTCTGTGCCTTGTCATTGCCACTGCTGCATGATTGATGTGCTATTCATCTTCGTGAATGTTTACTACGGATTGGCGTGTGCACCCATCTCTACTTCAACAGTATGGAATTTCGAGGACAAAATTTTTATAAGGAGGGGAGATTGTAACGTCCCAAACCTAAATTTACCATTTTACGAGTCTTTCGATCAGTAAACGACATTTACATCTACTTTTTGGCTCCGTTTCGACATTTTAGGGGGCGCCTTAAAAGTTGACTTTTTGTTCGGGTCAAAATTTGAGAAAATATTCTTCATGAAAGTTGTAGAGGACGTTAAACCGAGCATGTGCATATGTGGTACGTAAAAATCGGAGTTCGTATGCGAAAGTTATAAGTGAAAAGGTAAAGTTACTGTTTATGATAATTTGTCTATAAATAGCTGAGTTACTGTGGTAAGTTTCCATTTCCGGAAACTTACCGAGCTCTCTCTCTTCTCTCTTCTTCTCCGACCTCTCTCTCTTCTCTCTTCTTCTCCGACCTCTTCACCATTTTCCGGCCATAACTCCTTCATCCGGAGACGGATTTTGACGTTTAAGATGTCGTTGGAAAGCTCTCTTCCTTCTCTTAATTTCTGGGTCCATTTGGTAGCTTGTGGCGGCATGTGAGGGCGCGTCCGACCGTTCCTGGTAAGTTGTTTTGTATGTTGGATATTATATATTGTTACGAATTTATGGATAGGTGTTTGGTGGAAATTGGAGGAGGTTTGGATATTAATTGGAATTTCCGAAGTTCAATAGTTTGGCTATTGATTTATGAGAATTCCACTATCGGATTTCTCTCAGTTTTGCCCTAGAAACCTTCAATTAAAGAATTGGTGCAAATGATAAAGTTTTGGTTTAATCAGAGAAGAAATAGAAATGTTAATTTATGAGGATTTGATATGGGAATCGTATTTAATTTCCGGATTGTAATTCACAAATTATAATTGTATACAGGGCGACGTGCCGAGCTACTGCTCGACGTAGGAAACTGGTAGCGTGGTCGCTGTTTGGCTCCAGTTTTCCTTGAGCTGGTCAACAATCTCTTTTCTTCCGCGGGCGTGCCAGTACCGTTCGGGTGTGGTCGTCAGGGGTGTCCCTTGACCTGACTTCTTCCAAGCGATTGTGGATGAGGAGAGTACCAACCTCGTCATGGGATTATTTGTGCCTCGTGGCGAGGACTTTACTGAGCTTCTTCAAAATCACAATCGATACTCGATGTTGTAGATCGAGCAGAGCGAGAACTACTAGGAAGTGAGGAGAACTTGCTAAAGCGTGACTTTAGCTTGGCTGGATGGTTTGGTGGCACTGACAGTCGGCTCTTGAGGAGACTAGGACTGGAGTGTGACTACCGGTAAGAGAAGGAGAGGGTTGCTCTTAGAGAGGCTTGGATAATCTTAGAGATTGTTGTGATGAATTGTCTGTTGAAGTGTTTCATTGTAACCTCTATTTATAGGCTACCATGCCAAAGTGTTTATTCTTAAACAAATGATAGTAGAGATAAGGAATGATGAGTTTTGGAGATAAGGAAGCATAATTGGAGATAAGGAATGATGAATTTCAGAGATTAGGAGATAAGGAAGCATAATTGGAGATGATGAATTTTGGAGATAAGGAAACACTTTCGGCTCCTTTATACCTTCAATTATATCTCCATCAAGAATTCATATTTTGACCTTGACTTCTTCATAACAAATGTTCCACTATGATTCTAGATCATCGTGGCAAAATTTCAGAGCTTTTGGTATAGTGGTTGGGCTGGAAACGCTGCTGGACCTCTTACAGGTCCAGTTGTCCAGTTTTGCTTATGCAGAAAATTGGACTGATTGTTTGAAGGCCTTCCACTAAAAAATAGCTCTGTCACTCTTCATAAGAAATGATCCTTGGGATTTCTAGATTTAATCTAGAAAGTTTTAGCTCATTTGGATTTCGTTTGGTTAGTCTGCCGCCCCTCCTTCCTTGTTTAGCTCGGTTTCTCCTAGCCGAAGTAGGAAAATGTGCTAAAGTTGACTTTTCATGCTTCCATAGTTCCATAGTAGGCTTTATTTAGCCTCTAAATATATATTTCGAACTTGTTGACAATATATAGCTTGAGCCACTGACATTGGCTCAATTTCTCCAAGACGTGCCTTGTCAGGCCAAAATGCTCATTTTGGGTCCAAACATTGCCCCCCAGACCTCGAAGTCAAAGGTCTTCGTCTTGACTGAAGAGGTCTTGAATCAGCACTACTCTTATAATGTTGTTGCTCCAAAGCTACTTGTATTGGCTTGACTGTTTCCATATAGGCCTCTAAATAGGCCATAAAGCTTGAATGCCATAATCTGAATTGCCTTTGTTATGAACTGACGCTTTCTTTGCCAACTTTATTGCCCCCCCCCCCCCCCCCATGGATCTGATGTCTGGTATGCAGTGAATTGGTGAAACTTGGGCAGGTTGTAGGAGATCAGAACTTTAGCGTGCCCCCCATGCGAAGGAGACTGCTTTTGATCGCGAATGAGGATCCTTCTCTTCCTTGGTGGTAGCTTCGCCATGTGTATAGCAACAAATATCTGCCTTGTTCGCTAGCTCTCTGTTGATTTTCTCAAATGTAGGTGTGGAGCCGCTTTCCTGGCTAGATCAAGGCCTATAGTACTTGGCGAAATAAGATGCAAAATAGCAAACTGTTTGCTGTCATTTAATCCTTCGCGAGTCTTATGCCAAAGAGGATGATTGGATCATGGCTATCGACATCATGACGTGTGACCAAGTGAAACCACCATATTTGCTGCAACTTTAGCATCTAAAACCGCATCGGTTTTAATCATGTTTTATTTAAAAAACATTAGGCCACTATGCTGGCCCTGCAATGGTAGGAAAAGGTGGAATATCTTCACTGTCGCCTTAGATGCGATTCTCAAGATGGAATAATGATTAATTAATTATCAACTAGGGCCACTCACTGGCCCAGCTAATAAATTAATCTTCAAAAATATCTGAGCTATAAATCAAGGTGTAATGGAGAAGTATCTTCACTGTCGCCTTAGATGCAATTCTCAAGATGGAATAATGACTCATTAATTATCAACTAGGGCCACTCACTGGCCCAACTAATAAATTAATCTCCAAAAAATATCTGAGCTATAAATCAAGGTGTAATGGAGAAGTGTTCCTTGCGACCTAGAAATGGCATCTAAGAAACCATTCGTTATCGATCATGCAGATGAAATCACTGAGAAAGCCGCATTCACCTGGCGGACTAACATGAGCGTTCGATGTAGAAGTCAGACCGAAGAGGAGAGAAGTCGACTGATGGGCTTTGGTGGCTGTGATAGTCAAGCGAGTCTGGGTCCCACACCTAGCAATCGTTTGCCAGATGATGCTATGGCCTATTATGGGCTTCCCATCCGCCGTCCCATAGCGGCTCTTTGGCAGGTGCCTGGTGATTTTAGCAGTTGGGGACCAAGGAGGAAAGTGGGCTTCTGGCCTACCATCGCTCTGGAGGAAAAGGTTTGGTATCAAGAGGTCCGAGCGAGAGATTTGGCCCGATGGGATGCGGTGGGTATCACCCAAACCATCGATCTATGCTTCTGTCTTCCCCATAATACTAGCCCTGCACCGCTAGCCGCCGCTCTTTGCTTCTGGAACACCTCCAGCAATACATTCGATTTCCGGTTTGGGCAGATGAGCATAACTCTGCTGGATGTTCTTACCATCACGGGGTTGCCCATTGACTTTGACCCCTATGTGCATGGTCAGTTTGATGGCATTCAATTTTCTTTGAGAATGGATATGGCTAGTCGGGGGCATCACAGCAGATCCTACCCAATCTGGCGCGACTATTACCGCACCCAGCGTGACCATACAGGAGGTATCGCATTCCTGGAATTCTGGCTTTGCAAATTTTTCTTTTGCATTTCTTCCAACAAACCTACTGGGCAGAAAGTCATCTGTATTGGGTGCGTTATATCGTTCCCTTTATAGGCTCTTTCGCTATGATCCCATCCACTGGGCAGAAAGTCATCTGTATTGGGTGCGTTATATCGTTCCCTTTATAGGCCACTACTCTCTACAAAGCCTATAAAGGGAACGATATAACGCACCCAATACAGATGACTTTCTGCCCAGTGGATGGGATCATAGCGAAAGAGCCCTCCTGGCCTTTCATCGCGCCATCTCCTGCTTGGATATTCGTCTTGCCACTGACCGCGTAAGTTATGAGCTCTATGCCCCTAACCACTTCGCTCGCCAATTTGGGTTGGCCCAGTTGGTACCCTGGCCTCTGGTTGATTCTGCCAATTACTACACCCTTTGGCAGAGATTAGCCCCACCTGGGTCTGCCCCCTTTCAGAGTCAGTTTACTTTGATAGTGATTCCTCCTTGGGTCAGAACGCTGTACCCCCTCAACGATGTATATGATGATTATGCTGATTGGTGGAAAGAAGTGTCCGTGAACTGTTGGGACCTGCCACATGACGAACTCTTCATCCTGATCTTTCGTGGCATGAGTAGTCCTGGTCTGGAGGACCGCGAGATTCTTGAACGCTTCTCCAACCCTGCAGCACAACCCCCGCGACCTATTCTACCTTCTCGCTCATCGCGTCCAGGGATACAAATCCACGAGCCTAGGGCAACAATAAGTTTTTGTCTTTCTTCACCATTCCTTTTCCTCATGAAATGATTTTCCCACCTTATTCCTGAGTGTGTTTTGCAGCAAACTACCCAGAGCAAGACAGCCTCTGTTCAGGCCGGGAAACAAAGGGCAATAGTAGAGGAGATTCATGATGGAGAGTCTTCTCATGATGAAGATCCTGCTGAGGTAATTTGGTTAAGAACGATCCCAAACTTGCATATTTGGTGCTTTCCCCCTTTTTGAATTGTGATTCTTTTCTCGTACAGGCCACTGCTGTCTTTGCTTGCAAACGCGATCGATCTCAATCCGTTGAAGAGAGTTTTGAAGATGATGAACCTCTGGGAATGCGATTGGTAAACTCCGGCCCCGTCTTATTCTATTTAAATTTTAGAATCTGGGCATGATCTTCATTATATATCGTTTGACAGGGTCCGTCAGAGGACCACTGATCCATCTCGCCTGAGCGAAGCTGGATCCTCAGCCGCTGCAGAAGAGCCAACTTTCTCGCTAGTTCATGCATCAACTAATCCCGTGGCGCCTCTTCCGTCTCGCACATCTACAAAGCATCTGCAAGGTCCTACCATTCTAATAACGATCTCCGATGACGACTCCTCGGAGCATGAAAGCGTGGAAAGCCACTCTGAGGCTTCTGCCGCTTATGAGGAACTGATGACGACAGAGATTCTCGCAGCACTAGAGGTCCAAGAGGTGAATGAGGTGAGGCCTCTTCCTCTTGGAGACCACGTACCAGATATTGACCCGACAGCTCGAGAGGTAAGCCACTGTTGGCCAATGCTTTCCATTTCCCTTTCTGATCCAACCCCGCTCTCTGACATTTCTGAATCTGACCATGATTCTGTTTGTACCGAGGAGCTGGCTGCAAACGCTGAGGCTCCTATCGGCGGGACAGTCGCCCCAGAGATGGAAAATGATACTGACGGTGGTGGTGCCCCCCAAGTCTCGCGAATAAATGAGACAACCGTCGGAGCCGAGGGCTCTGTGCTTGAATCTGCTCCACTTTCCCATGGTGAGCAGCGAGTTGAGTTTCCAGATTCTCCTACGGCTGAAGGGACAGACCAACCTGTTGAAGATGAAGAAATTGAGGAAGCTATCCACCCTTTTGCATTGGTGGTTAGTGATCCTGTGGCGCCTCTATCGCCTCCTCCTCCTACCAGATTCGAGAGATTGATGAGGGTGTTGGAGGTAACTCCTCCTTCTGCTATGGATGAGGCTAAGATGGTGCTTCACGAACATATGGGTCCTCGGGTATTGGAGACTGACATCCTCCCCGCGAGTCTTGGAAGCTCTAAGGTATCTTCGCCAGGAGAAGGTTTTGACTCCGTGGCAATTTAGTGCTATTGACTCTCTGCTTAATGAACTTGATATGGCCCGCCGAAGTCAATCGGCAGCAAACACCCAGCCTCACGACGCTCGAGAGGCTTTGAATAGTGTCTCTCGAGAAATTGACATCTCCCGCGATATTTTAAATGAACGAGCCATCCGCCTGTGGGAACTACAAATCCAAAGGTCCGACTTCAAACTTCAGATCGAAGACCTCCAAGCCCATTTAGCCTTTGTTGAGAATGCGATTGTTGCAGAAGAATCTCAACTCAATGAACCTTTGGCTGCTTCTGAAGAAATGGGCCGTAACCTGGCCCATATCAGAGAACAGGCCACTCAGGCCGAAGCTGGTGCCATTGCAGTGAAACGCCACGTGGAGGAACTTTGTTTGAAATTGAGCTTTGCGGCCCAATCTCGGTAGGCCCCCTCGAAAACCGTTCGGTTTCCTCACATGCTATTAATCCCTTCTTTTAATAGCTAACTCCTCAAAAACCGCTCCTCACATGCTGCTAGTCCCTTTTTTTTTGCTGAGATTTGGAATCACTAATCTCGATTTACTGACATCGGTTTTGAAATTGAGCTTCATCCAAGGGTGGGGATTTTCCTGAAGTCCCTATAAATAGTTGTATTTTGGGAAGGGAATACTCACAACAACTTTTCTGAAATATTCAAGAAATGGCCTTTCAGTCCTTGCTTCTCTTTCTCCTTCTTCACAAATCTTTCCCTCATGAAATGACCTTTAGCCTCTAAATTTTAGGCTTTATGGCGTAATCTTAAGCCTGGGTTAGGCCTTATGGCGTAATCTTAGGCAACCCTTTGTTTCGCCTTTCTGGAATCTTGCAACAACAATGTCAGGCTTCAGATTGGTTTAGAAACGCGATGGGGCTCCGAGTGTGGGATCCACGATCATGCGAGATCATTTTTTTTAGAATCCCACACGCGGAGCGAAACGGAGAAAGGGAGGACGGCCAATCTGAGGTTCGTCTTTCCTCCTCTGTTTCCTTCCTTCTGGACCCGGCCCGTGTTGTGCCCTCCAGATGGAAGGGGCTTTGGTTCTCACCTCCTTCTCCCCTTTCTCTTCTTAATAGAATCTTGAAGGGATGAGAAGGGATGGACTCTTTGAAGGAATGGGTTCAAGCTACAGAATGGCTGTTCCTATACTTCACGTCCAACTAATGGTGGTTACCAAGGCTACAGGGGGTGCAGAGACTCAAACTGATATTCGGTTCCTTCACTCTCTGCCCCTCCTTGAGATAATGGCGTGGCTCAACCCGGCGTTGGATTCCATAGCTGCTTCCAATTGAGGGGGCTAGGAGGCTCCATTTTCTTTCACTGGAGTCTCCCCTTCTCATGGATAATGGCGTTGGCCAAGCCTATGTTGTATTCCTCTGCCGCTTCCATGTAAAGGGGGCGCGGAGGCTCCGTTACTCCTCTTTTTCCTTCCCTGAAGTCTGCCCCTCCTTGAGATAATGGCGCGGCTCAACCCGATGTTGGATTCCATAGCTGCTTCCACTTGAGAAAAGATTCAGAAGATATCCGAAGATTCCTGTTTTGTATTCTAGCCACTTTTGGCTTTGTAATGAATGTACTGCTTTTGGCCGCAAAGCCACTTTATGAATACAATAATATTTTCTATCCTGATATTCCAATATCCGTGAGAAGCCAATAATTGTGTCTCGCAAAGCCTCAAATATAGGCCCCCATAGTTGTATATTGAAAATAATATGAACTTTTAAAATATGTTCTGCGTCAAAACGAGCCTCGTGACGAGAGTTTTGAGAAAATATTTATCTTTTGGATCCACTTGCTGGCCCCAACTCAATTCGCATTAATTAGCTGTTTAAAACTCCACCGTGAGACGATAATATTGAAAATGGAACAATTACATTCTCGAAAACCGTTCGGTTCCCTCATGCCAATAATCTATTCTTTTTCGAGATTTAAGGCATTAATCACTCGTTGAAAACAACGGTCGTGAAAAAATAATCTCGTGAATAGAACAGTTACCTCCTCGAAAATCGTTCGGTTTCCCCACGCGCCAATAATCCTTTCTTTTCCGTGATTTATGGCAACTTTAATCACGCTTTACTGACACTTAGTTTGACTCTTCTCTTTGACCGTCCATCCAAGGGTGGACATTTGCATGCCTATATCTTCCTCCACATTATAAACCCAAAATTCCAATCCCAACATCGTTTCATCAACTCGAATATTTCTAACAGCAATCTTTCTTAATTACTCATCATCACCACTCTTCAATTCTCACATTCTCTCAATCCATCACCAATGGAACCACAAAACCGACATCCAACCGAGGATGGAGGAAGCAACAAAGCAGTCGAGAGTAGTGCTAACATGCATTGCAGGCAGAGTAGTACCAGGTGGCTTCCTACTATAGATCAGATAAGAATTCTCAAGGAGCTTTACGATGACAAGGGAGTTAAGTCCCCAACTGTAGAGCAGGTTCAGAGGATCACTCTCCAGCTGAAATGGTACGAACAGATCGAGAACAAGAACGTCTTTTATTGGTTCCAGAACCAAAGGGCTCAGGAGAAGCTGAAGAAGAAGCTCACTTCGGATGTTCAAGTGCCCAAGCAAAGATCAGAGCTTGTTGGTGGATCCATTAATCTCAATTTTGGGTCAACTAGTTCTACTGGTGTTGGTGGATCCATCATGGAACAACGAGGAGAAGATCACCAAGAGATTAAAACCCTTCCACTGTTTCCCATGCACGGTGAGGACATCTTTGGCAACATGAAGATTACTTCCGAGGGAGGTAGTGGCTATGATGACTACTCCGGTGGCGGCTACAACGGTGGCTCTCGCATTTCCCTTGAGCTCAGCCTCAACTCCTCCGGAGCTACTGATTCAGCTTAGTGTAGCTTCGCGAGTGTAGGAACACTTAGAATTGCCCCCTAAGAGTTGTATTTATAACTTTTATTTTATTAATTTTTTTTATTTATTTTTAAAATAGCATGAATATTCATATACAAAGCTGTAAAAATTTACCGAAGCCGACTCGGCTTAGTATTGTATAGTGTTGCCCCCTAGTGTTGCTAGGCATAGTGAAGAAATGATTATGGGCCTCAAAAATAGGCCTTCATGAATGGGCTTCGCGAGTGTAGGAACACTAGAATTGTCCCCCATGTCTTATGTGAATAAACTGTCTACGACTCCTCCGAATCCCAGACATTGGGAAAGTATTTCTTCAAATATCTCCCATTGATAGGGTTATGATGGACATCTCCATCCAGGTCCTTGAGATGAAAAGCTCCTTTCTCTAAAATTTTATAGATGATGTACGGGCCTTCCCATCTTGGAGTCCATTTTCCGCGACCATCTAATTTTTCGCCAAGCGGGAGAACTGCTTTCCAAACCAACTCTCCTTCGCTGTAACTCCTTCCCCGGGTTCGCTTGTCATAGGCGCGAGCGACTCGTTGCTTTTCCATGACCAAACTATCTAAAGCCTCCAAGCGCTTTTTGCTAAGGTCTTCATGTTTCTGCCACATAGCCTGAATGTAGTCTTCTCCAATGAGATGATGTTGCTCTTGAACTAGTAATGATTGGACGTTGACTCCAACAGTAGGACTGCATCATGGCCAAACATCAAAGCATAAGGTGTTGTCGCAGTGGGATTCCGCCTAGAGGTGCGGTAGGCCCAAAGTGTCTCATGCTACTGTCGTGGATTAGCTTCCAACATTTTCTTCAGCAAATTGATAATGATCTTGTTGCTGGCCTCCGCTTGACCATTAGACTGAGCATAATATGGACTGGAATGGATGAACTGTATTCCCCATTCTCTTGTCAGTTTATCAACTTCACCACCCATGAAAGCTGCCCCCCGGTCCGAAACAAAAACTTCTGGGATCCCAAATCTGCAGATGATGTTTCTGAATAGGAATTGTCGCAACGTGCCACCAGATGCTTCCTTCAAAGGTTTTGCTTCAACCCACTTTGTAAAGAAATCAGTCGCGACGATGATGAACTTGTGTTAAAGTGATGAATGTGGGTGAATCATAACAATTAAATCCAGCGCCCATCCTCTTGCGGGCCAAGGCTGTATAATGGGCTGCATTGGAATATTAGGAACATGCTGGACCGGCCCATGAGCTTGGCAGTCCAAACAACCTTTAGCGGACACGATACAATCCTTCAAGATACTGGGCCAAAAATATCCATGTCGTCTGAGCAACCATCGCATCTTTGGACCTGCTTGGTGAGCACCACAAATGCCAGAATGAACTTCGAGCTGAGTTGTTTCACTTCGCGGCCATAAACACATCTGAAATCCACGCTATCATCTCCTCGTCTGCGAAGTTCATCACCTCTAAGGAATTAGTTGAGGGCAAGATAGCGAATCCTTCTATCCATGGTCTGATCAGGATGCTTGAGATAATTGATCAAAGGGATGCGCCAATCCACGTCAATGGATTCCAGGGTCGCGACTGAGGTATCGTTTGGAAGATCTCTTCTCGCCATCCATGAAGGAAGCGTGCGACGCTCGACTTTAAGGATTCTCTCCCGCATGCCATATCTCAATGTTACCCCTGTTGCCAGCTGAGCCAACTCGTTTGAGGAAAAATTTCGCTCGCGAGGAATGTACTCAAGATGTACGTTATCAAATTGGTCCAACAGTTCTAATGTCCTGTTCCAATAAGGGACCAACGTGAAGCTATTGCATCTGAACTCATTGCACAACTGATTCATAACCAAGAGAGAATCGACAAGTATTTGTACATCGCTGATTCCCATTTCCAGCAATACTTCTAGGCCTATGATTATGGCCTCATATTCTACCTAGTTGTTGGTACATTGAAACTCCAACTGGAATGAGTACGAAAAGTGATCACCAGCCGGATTCTCCAGTGCAATTCCTGCTCCTGCTAGCATATCCGTTCTTGACCAGTCAAAATATAACACCCAGGGCTGGAGTGAGACTGTGGTTTGATACAGAGCGGCGTACTCTGGTAAGCACGCCAAATCTGGGCGATCTAAAGTTGTGGCAGCGAACTTAAAATCTCTAACAGCGGGGACATCCAGCATAGGGTGATTTGCCAGAAAGTCCGTGATGGCTTGCCCCTTTACTGCTTTTTGTGGGACATACTGTAGTGAGAATTCTGATAAGGCGAGCACCCACTTGCCAATACGACCTCTCATGATAGGTCGCGATAGCATATACTTGACTAGATTGGTTTGAGCAATGATGCAAGTAGTAAAGGATAACATGTAATGCCGCAACTTGCATGTTGAGAAGTATAATGTAAGACACAGCTTTTCCATTGGAGTGTACCTTGTTTCGCAATCTATGAGTGTCCTACTGAGGTAAAAGATGGCATGTTTGACACCCTCTACATCATCCTGAGCGAGGAGGCTGCCAATGGAAGCCTCAGCTGCTGAAACATACAACTTTAATGGAAATCCAGCTCTAGGAGGAACAAGCACTGGTGTTTAGGTTCCCACACAAACTCGTTATGTCCTTGCAACTTCAGCAGTGGGGAAAAAGGCTAGATTTTGCCCGCAAAGTTAGAAATGAATCGTCGCAAAAAGTTGATCTTACCCAGTAGTCGCTGTAATTCTTTCTTCGTTCGCGGGGGAGATGCGTTGATGACCGCGTTTGCCTTATCCTCAGGGACCTCAATGCCCCTTTGATGGACAATGAATTCCAGGAAATCGCTTGCCTGAACTCTAAAAACGCACTTGGCGGGATTCATCTTGAGCTTGTGTAGCCGCATGCGCTCGAAAACTTTTCTAAGATCTGTGAAGTGATCTCCACTCTTCTTAGACTTCACAACCACGTCATCAATGTAAACCTCTAAGATCTTCCCAAGTATGTAGTGGAAGATCAGGTTCATGGCTCTCTGATATGTTGCTCCGGCATTCATCAGTCTAAAAGACATGACCACATATTCAAAAACTCCAGTGAACCCAGGGCAGCGGAATGCGGTCTTGTGTCTATCTTCTTCCACGACCGGAATCTGGTGATATCCCGCAGTGCCGTCCATGAAAGACAACAGTTCGTGCCCTGCAACTGCGTCTACCAACATGTCCGCAACAGGCATGGGGTAGACGTCTTTAGGTGTAGCCAAATTAAGGTCTCTGTAATCCACACAGATCCTCATCTTGCCATTTTTCTTGCGAACAGGCACTATATTGGACAGCCACTGATTGTACTTGGCTACCCTGATAATGCCCGACTTGTGCATCTTTTCGACTTCCTCTTTAACTAGAACTTGGGTCTCCGGGCTCATTCTTAGCGGCTCTTGCTTCAAAGGCCTCTTATCAGGCAGCATTGGTAGTTGGTGGCATACCAAGTCTGGTGATAGGCCTGGCATGTCCTCGTATTTTTCCGCGAAGCAATCCTTGAATTCCAGCAATAATTCGACGAGCCTCTGTTTCTCGCTAGGCTCTAAGTAAGTGTTGATAGCCACTTCTATAGGCTCATCAGTTGTTCCTAGATTGACCTTTTCAGTAGGGTCCCTAACCTTCGGAGGTGTGTCATCCAATGCCGCTGGAGCAAGCTGAATCTCTTCTTCCTCCTCTTCTTGGTCCGTGAACTCTTCATTAACAATTTCTAAGGTTGCGACTCGATCATAGGCCTCTTTTTCCACCAAGTATGAGGATAGCCTCTCGTACAAGGAATGGAAGGCCTCTACCTCTTCCTCCATGAGTTCGTGATCCATTGATTAACACTTGGAGATGGCACTGTATATCCAGGCCTTTCAAGGTCCTTTTTTGCAACGGCGAACCCCCATTGTGGCAATTCAGAGGTCGTCACCCCTGCGGGGCGACCCTTATCATCAATACCAACGACTTGTAAAGGAGAGATTGGTTCTAGGTAATACCTTGCGTCCACATAGTTGGCGGACACCGAAAAAGGTCGCGAGTCTGCTTTAACAATTTCAACCTTGTCCGCGACCCTGTCCCATATGATCAGCTCCTGATGAAGGGGGATGGGACACAATAACTCCTGTGGATCCAGTCGCGGCCCAGAATTGCGCTATATGCCACATAGCAATCTGTAACAAAGAAAGCGTAAACCCCTTCTGCTGGACCCACCTTGACTCGTAGGAAAATCAAACCCAATGTTTTGGTCACAGTCCCTGAGAAGTTCTTTAGCGTAAGGGACGTGGATTGGATTATTTCTTTCTTGATCCGTAGCAGATGCATGGTTCTGGTAGTAATGACATTCACAGCCGCGCCGGTATCAACCATTATCTTGCTGACCTTATCCCATTAATTTCTGCTGTGATATACAAAGGTCGCATGTGTTGCACCATGGAGGGTGTGGGTCTTGTGAAGCTCATGAAGAAACCCTTGCTGTTAGCATCTTCAGTCTCAAGGAACACTACTTCTTTCACCTGCATTGTTGCGGCTGAAGTGATCTACAACTACTGTTCTCCAATCGCGTCAGCTTCTACGCATTCCTACGCAGCGACTGGTGAGGCATACTTAGCAGGGAGCACATAAACCATATTGCAAGAGGTATCCACCATTTCTGTTTCGTCCATGTCATCATCAAGATTGAGCTTAGGTTCATCTGCTGGGATATCGGCGTTGAACCGTTTAACCATGAAAGCAACCAATGATTCCTTTGTGGGGATCACCGTCTTGGCTTGTTTGTGCTCCTGTACTATGGGAACCTGGTTCAGTGACTCTAAAATTTGTTTTGCCGCTGGCACTTCCTCTGGGAGAGCAACCACCAAGCTTTGAACTTTCTGCACAATTGCTGACCGATTGTCTTTGCCCCCCCAGCCTGTCAAAGATGGAAGGCTTGCTATTTCTTCCTTCGCGAGATACTCTCCACCAAACATTGACTTTACGAGCTGGCGGTGGTTCTTGCCTCGCGGGAACTAGGGACTTCTCCTGAGCGCTGCTTTTGGGGGCACGTGGCTTTTGCTCTTTGTGCGATACTTTGGGCTTCTGTTTCTGAACTTGCCGGGAAACGACTCTCTTAGAGGCCAGTGCCTCCAATTGTCTCTGATACTCTTCTGGAGGTTTCAGTAATTGCGGTGGTTTGATCAGTCCTTGATCTAGTGCTTCCAAGGTTCGCTTGGCTTCTCCAAACCTCCGCTGGAGTTTTCTTTTCCTTGAAGAGCTCATCTCCACCGCCTTGCCCTTCTTCTGTGTATACCATCTCCCTTCTTTGATGGAGGACGTTGACACTGGAGGAATGTAAGGTCTGGTTAAAACCCCTTGCCGCTTATCTGCTTGCCCTTCTTCCCTCGCGGTCTTTAACTTTTTGAATAAGTTTGAGTCCCTTGGAGAAGGAGTTTCTGAACCACTGTATACTCATGGGCTGCATGGTTGGAAGTTTCTAGAGAATGATATTAACCGTATTGGCAGCAGAGATCCAAAGAGGACAGTCTGGGATGTTTCCTCATGTAGAGCTTGAGTGTCACATTCTTCCTTGCACCGCGAGCATACGACGATGGGTAAACGAGTCTTGGATTCCCGCTTCACGACTTTGTCTCCAACCCTTTTCAAATCCTTAGTCGCGTGGTCTGGACTAGACCTGTAAATGGACCGGATTTTGATCCGGACCCGCTCCAGATCCGTGACTATTGGACGGGTTTGGATCGAACATTTTGATCCGTTGATCCGTTAATGATCCGAATTCTTTAACCTGTTTAATAAACGGATCGGATTTGGATTTAGGTCGATCCGATCCGTTAATGATCCGACCCGTTTTCGTAATAATAAAATATTATTTTTATTAATATATTATTATTTTTTAAAATATAAAATATAATATAATTTTACTTTTGGTGATACTCTTCATGTAGATCATATTATTTTAATATTTTATTAATATCTTATGAGGTATCATAATATAAATTTAATATTACTATTTAAAATTTAAAAATATTTGAAATTATAAACGGATCGGATTAACGGATCGGATATCCGCTAATCCAACGGATACGGATTTGGATCGAGGTATCAATGATCCGCCGGGTTAACGGAGCGGGTTTGGATTGAATTTTTTTTTTAGTAAACGGATTTGGATTTAGGTCGATCAGATCCAAACCCGGTCCATTTACAGGCCTAGTCTGGACTTTGATTCTGCTGATCTTTTTCACCCCACGTCCACCATGTTGATGCCGGTATCTGGGAAGGGATCTAGGTCCACCAACGCTGCTGCTGTTGTCAGCGCCTCTACTTGCAAACTACCGTTATTTAACCAGATTTGGATCTGATCCTTCAGCTTAACACAATTGGCTGTATTATGATTCCACATATTATGGAGTTTGTGATAGGAGCACAATGTGCAACGATATTAATGAGTACGTGCTCCATTTTAGCCTTGTTTCTCCCTTAAGTTTCGTGTTTTGAGTCATCGAGTTATTTTAAGAGTCTTGTAGAGTGTTTGGCGTGAAATAGGTAGAAAACGCAAAATTCATGAAGAATCCTAGCTGGATCAGGATTCCTCACCGTCATGCTAATCTGTGGGCCTTGAGAGAGAATTTATGGGTGTATTTTTCTGAAATTAAATTGTTTTAATTTCTTTTATTTTCTCCAAAAGAATTTAATTTTGTGCCCTTTATTAAATCAGGTTGACCAAGCAATGAAGAAGGGAAATAAAGTGAAAGACGTTTTCAATTGGCGAATAAAGGAGAAAGATGTTTCAGCTTGGAAATTAAAGGAATTGCCCCATTATGAGAGAAGTTAAGGCCTTAAAGGAGATGTTTCAGTTGGAAAATTAAAGGAATTACGATGCAATCCCATCCGTCCAATGAGGAAGGGTATGATCGACAAAAGCCAACCAATGCTCCCCTATAAATAGGCAACATCAAGAACTGAATTGGCATCACTTCCTGGCCAAAAACTTTTCCGAGACTCTGCCCAATTCACTCCTTAAACTTCCATCACCTACAAGACCGTGACACCAAACATCCATCAATCTACGAAGCTCTTAGGCGCTGAGTCAAGGACGCTCCACCACCATAGCAGAGACGAGTTCATCACCGTGTTGCTAAGCCGCTGAGGAAAGCTTCAAAGTGTAACTATGACTCTACTTACAATTTTTATTTCGGTTTTGTGTGTTTCGATTTGCGAGTTGTGTAATTGGAGACACGGAATTTTCAGAATATTTTTATTAATATTTTTGAGATTTTCAGTTTATTATTGAGTTAATTTCGAGAATTCTTTTATGATGCCTGTTACAATCTTGTGCCCTTTTACGTGTTTAGGTAATTTTCAGAGTTAGGTTCATCAGTTTGCATGCTAGGATCACGTTGAGTGTTCTTGTGTGTTTGTTTAATTTGCCAAGAGTAATTGTTATTTGTTAAGACGCTGAGTTAAAACAAGTAGTAATTAGTTCTAACGGGTGGTAAAAATCATGCTTTAATGATTAAATGATTCTGGAAATAACGTGTTAAATTCTATGTGTAATGGTTAATTTTCACGTGTGAGTTAATTCGAGGGTTAGATAAGAGAATTACGCTGAGTAAGGACTTTTCCGATCCAAGCCTACGTTAGAATGAATCAGATAAGTGGATTAATCCGCTGAGGCTTTTCATTTGAGCTCTTATCTAGGCATTAAAGATGGGCACATTTTTGTAGCATGTTGAAATGGATTTTCTGTTTTTACACTTAGTAATTTATGAGTGGTATTGGTCTAGGTTAGGGAAGTCGATCATTGTATATAGTTTTATTTGTTTTGTTTTTATTTTAAGTAGATTAGGAACCAAATTTGAAAACCCCATTTTATTCTTTTATTTGTTAATTGACCTTTTTGTGTAGGTGTACCCTACAATCCCCGGACTGAACGATCCCTACTTATCCTATACTGACAACTACATTTTGCAGGGTTAAATTGTGAGGCAACTTTAGCCGCATCAGTTTGCAGTATTTCTTCCCTCTTAGCTGCTCTGGTTTGGGAAATGGGCCGAAGTCGGTTTTCACAATCTTCGCGTCGATCATTTCATCCAAGATTTCATGCACTTTGTTCGCGTCGTAAGTATAACTTGCGAACTCTGGTTTGGTGAAAACCACCAACTTGAGCTTCACCGGCTCTTTGCACAGCTTCAGTTGCTTTAGCGTTGAAGCCTTTTTCCCGGTGAGTTCCAGGGCAGCTATCTCATCTTCTTCAGACTCATCAGCCTCTGCTGTACTAGATTCCTCACTCTTGTAGTAAGGATCAAAGGAATTGGATTGATGGCTGAGCGCAGCCACTGTTCGGCGTTTCCCTGGGATGTATGTCCCCTTCGAGGCGTTTTTCATAGCGTCCATCTCCTTGAGCAAGTGCTCGAAACTTCCTACTTCTGTGATCAGTTCCCCCATGGAATTGAACATGCTTCCATGCTGTTTTTTGCGTTGGCGGGGATCTAAGCCTTTGATTGCCAACTTCACAAGTTCTTTCTCTGGCAGAATCACGTTCAACTTTCCTTTCTGGATCTGAAAGCGGTGAAGGTACATGACAGCGGATTCAGTTGGCTGCTGAGCCATCTGAGTGAGTAAAGCCAGATCTACTTTCGGCTCGATAGTTCCGAAGGTTTCCTTAAACAGCTTCTCCATCGTGGGCCAACTCGCAACTGATCCCGGTTGCAGCTTAGTGAACCAGGTGAAGGCAGACCCCGATAAAGAAGTAGCGAAGATGTTACACTTCAGACTGTCGTCGTTCTGGTACTGGCCACACTATACTCGAAACCTAACCAAATAGGCCGCGGAATTTTCGACTTCCTCTCCCGAGAAAGTAGAGAATGTAATGTTCTTATATCCCCTAGGATAAGGTGTCTTTGTAATATGCAGTGGGAAGGGTCCCTGGTAGGCCTCCTCCAGGTTAGGCCTCTGGTTCGTGGCCCTGATCATTGCTTCTACCTCCTCTCTCCTTACATATCTTGGATCAGGAGGAGGTGGGTGAACCACTGTATCATCAACTGGCCAGATCAGTGGTGGCGCCTGTGAAGCCTGATTAACCAAAGATATGCCACCTCCATGGGTCATTTTGTGTCGGGTTGACGTCTGCGACGTAAAACCCACTGCTGGCTGACCCTTTATGGCTGCGGTGACCTTCGCTGGACTTTCAACCCGGTCGATACCATAATGGCTTGCTGGAGGTGGATCGTGGTGCACATATTCAACTCCGTCGCTGTCATATTGGGGAAACGTGCTATGATCAACAAAGGCCTCTTCATTGATTTTCAAAGTCCTGGTACCTTGCGTGACTAATGACGCGGCGTTGTTCTTCCCACCCGTTGCCAGAGTAGTCTCTTTATCTCTGATTGATGCGGTAGTTGCGGATGTGGCTGTACTGCCGCAGCAAGCATTTGGTTGTATGTACTTACCAGATATGGGGGACTGACCTAGAGAGCCTAGAATGGCGCTAGGATCTCCCAGTGTTTTATGTAGAACCTCTCTGGCCAGATCGAGGTCAGCCTTCTGCATGGCCACCTGGGTTGCGACGTTGGATCCTTCTTTGCGAATCGTCTCGACTTCTAAAGCGATGTGTTTGCTTGTGACCAACAACTCTTCGTGGTCCTTCTGCATTTTTTGGTTCATGCCATCTAATAGTCCTTGTGTTTGTTGTGCCCCTAGCTCAAGCCTCTTGACCGGGATCGTGAACTCATCAAGCCTTCGACGGTCCTCCAAAAAGGCTGTTTCCATCTTTTCATGGTATGCGGCAGAATTCTGTTGAAGGATATTAAGCCGTTCTTCTATGGTCGCATTTTCTAGAACGAGAATAGGCACAAAGTCAATAGTTGTAACTGCGCTTGCGGCTACCTGGGTGATGCTAGACGTATCGCCAGCTTGATTAGGCTGGGCGGCGGGAACTTTCTCGCCTTCAGTAGTAGGATGTCGATTTCCTCCTCGTTCAGCTGACATCTCTGTCGATGGAGGGTGGGGAGAAAATCTTTGGATTACTTGTTCTTCAGAAAGACCACGACAGTCTGCACGCGAGTGCGGTCTATAACTGGAGGTCTTTTGTTTCGAGAAGTTAATGTAAACCTTTTGATAAGGGTTTGTGCTTGACTTCCCAATGGCTTCTGGAAGTCTGAATTGAAAGTAGCTGAATTCAATAAGACACTGTGAATAAAGGTTTAGACTTGCGGCCCAAGTATAGCCTCCAAGACACAAACTTTCTTTCAAATCCTTTGGGCAACCTTACTGAAATGGCCAGGTAAGGGAGGGCGAACAAAAGAGGCAGAATCCATTTTGGCATAAACTACTCCTACATAGTGGTTTAGGCCCATTTGCAAGCACTTCTGGATTCAATAACCTGTTATGAACGTTGTCCCCTTTCTAGACACCATTTCACATAGGCTATACTTACTAAGATGAGAAAGATCATAAGTGTGAAGACAGTTCAACAAGTGTTAATAAAAACCGCCCTTAACCTTAAGGGACCTGAACTAGGCACCAATAAGGAGTTTAGGTCAATATTAACAAAAGAGACTTCACCTATTCCGTTATGATTCACAACCCCTTACCAACCTCAACTTCTTAATAGTGGTGTGATTTACAGCTCACAGTATGTCCCACTGGGCGTGCCAAAATGTTTGGCTCCTGTTTTCCTTGAGCTGGTCAACAGTCTCTTTTCTTGCGCGGGCGTGCTAGCACCCTTCGGGTGCGGTCGTCGGGGGTGTCCCTTGACTTGTCTTCTTCCAAGCGATTGTGGACGAGGAGAGCACTAACCTCGTCATGGGATTCTTTGTGCCTCGTGGCGAGGACTTTGCTGAGCTTCTTCAAAATCACAATCGATACTCGATGTTGTAGATCGAGCAGAGCGAGAACTACTAGGAAGTGAGGAGAACTTGCTAAAGCGTGACTTTAGCTTGGCTGGATGGTTTGGTGGCACTGACAGTCGGTTCTTGAGGAGACTAGGACTCGAGTGTGACTACCGGTAAGAGAAGGAGAGGGTTGCTCTTAGAGAGGCTTGGATAATCTTAGAGATTGTTGTGATGAATTGTCTGTTGAAGTGTTTCATTGTAACCTCTATTTATAGGCTACCATGCCAAAGTGTTTATTCTTAAACAAATGATAGTAGAGATAAGGAATGATGAGTTTTGGAGATAAAGAAGCATAATTGGAGATAAGGAATGATGAATTTCGGAGATAAGGAAGCATAATTGGAGATAAAGAATGATGAATTTTGGAGATAAGGAAACACTTTCGGCTCCTTTATTCCTTCAATTATATCTCTATCAAGAATTCATATTTTGACCTTGACTTCTTCATAACAAATGTTCCACTATGATTCTAGATCATCCTGGTAAAATTTCAGAGCTTTTGGTATAGTGGTTGGGCCGGAAACGCTGCTGGACCTCTTACAGGTCCAGTTGTCCAGTTTTGCTTCTGCAGAAAATTGGACTGATTGTTTGAAGGCCTTCCACTTAAAAATAGCTCTGGCACTCTTCATAAGAAATGATCCTTGGGATTTCTAGATTTAATCTAGAAATTTTTAGCTCATTTGGATTTCGTTTGGTTAGTCTACCGCCCCTCCTTCCTTGTTTAGCTCGGTTTCTCCTAGCCGAAGTAGGAAAATGTGCTAAAGTTAACTTTTCATGCTTCCATGCTTCCATAGTTCCATAGTAGGCTTTATTTAGCCTCTAAATATATATTTCGAACTTGTCAACAATATATAGCTTGAGCCACTGACATTGGCTCAATTTCTCCAAGACGTGCCTTGTCAGGCCAAAATGCTCATTTTGGGTCCAAACAGTCGCCTAAATAGTACTGTGAGTGGACATTTATTTTAAATTAAATGTGCATGCAGTATATTATTATTTTCTAATTAAGGTTTAATTTATTATTTGAATTATTGAGTGTTATGATTTTCTTAGCTTGATTTCTTGAGATTTTTTATGCTCTATGAGTTACGGGATTTTTAGTGGATTTCCTTCCCGAGGGCTTTCAATAGATTTTTAAGCTATTTATTTATGAGTTATTGAGTTGGGAAATGATTTTCGGAAAGTGACTGATTAAGAAAATATTCTGAGAATCAATGATTTCGAATATCGATTTATATGGTGATTTACAA
Organism: Rosa chinensis; assembly: GCF_002994745.2. Lineage (NCBI taxonomy): Eukaryota > Viridiplantae > Streptophyta > Magnoliopsida > Rosales > Rosaceae > Rosa > Rosa chinensis. The sequence goes on from NC_037091.1 coordinate 49,968,120, forward strand.
GTATGAACGATTTAGCAAATATTTGAGCATGATCGAATTATCGAGATTTCTTAAGTTTTGAGCTCCGCACTTATCAGCTTTGAAGTTTTATTGACCGAGGATTTATTGAGATATTGAGTTTTGAGTTATCGAGATATTCTTAAGTTATGCTTTTGATGAATTATTGATGACTAATGGGATTAATAATGGGTTTCCTTCCGAAAGCAATTATTTTAAGGAGGTTGATTCCAGTTTATTGAGGAGGCAACTAAGTCAGCGCATGCATGCATTACCTAGTCGGCAGTCCCTTCTAGGTAATAGTCTGGTCGGCAGTCCCTTCCAGATTACATCCCGGTTGGCAGTCCCTTCCGATGCGTCACCTGGTTGGCAGTTCCTTCCAGATGACATGAGGTAGTCAGTTGGCAGTCCCTTCTAACTACCTGTGGCTAGTTGGTAGTCCCTTCTACCCACCGCCTCCTAAATCCAGTTGGCAGTCCCTTCCGATGCGTCACTTGGTTGGCAGTCCCTTCCAGATGACATGAGGTAGTCAGTTGGCAGTCCCTTCTAACTACCTGTGGCTAGTTGGCAGTCCCTTCTACCCACCACCTCCTATTCCAGTTGGCAGTCCCTTCCGATGCGTCATCTGGGTGACAGTCCCTCCCAGATGGCATGAGATGATTAGACAGCAGTCCTTTCTAATTATCAAATGAGTTTTCTTGAAAAGGATTGAGTTGGAAATATTGTGAAATTTTGCTGCATGTCGGTTTTGTTAACAAGATATTTGAAATATGATTACTTATATGAGGGATTGGAGATTTTAAGGGATTGCAAGATGTTCTATTTTACGTGATTAAGATTGCAGTAAAGATGGTGATTAAGAGTATTTCCAAGATTGTTACTGCATGCGAGTTTTTAGAGAATAACTTGGGAAAGCATTAAGTTTTACTTATACATTCGAAATTACTTATTTTCGTCCACTCACTCTAACGGTTTTTAAATGTTTTCCCCTGGGCCCTTCGGTTTTAAATGCCCAATTTGTAGGCCAGTTTAGCTTGAGGTCGAACGTACATGGGGTTGAGGCATAGCTGTCATAGCTTCCGCATTATAAAAATCTCGGTCCTTTATCTTGTATTCTATTCTCTTGTACGCCTGTCCACTAGATTGCTCTGATAACCTATGAGATTAATATTTTTAAGTTCAGAATTGTTTTGTGATTTGGGAGATGTTGTATTTTAGGGAGCATGGTGGCTCCAGAAGATTAAGGGTGGATTATTTTAGAAGTGTAAATGTTTTTCTACAGGTTTTGGGTAGTCCATTTTTAGAGGGAGTTCCGCCAAATTTTTGGTAAAATTTCTTCTAAGGTGGGCCCCGCAGGGCCACTTTGGATTTCAAGGTGAAATCCGGGGCGGTCCTGTCACTGAATCCATCGTCTCTTTGTAGGGATAGAACAAGCCAATATCAATCGTACCGCTTAGGTATCGAATGATATCTTTAACACCAGTCCAATGATGTCACGTTGGCGCAGAACTATATCTACCTAACAAGCTCACGACAAAAGAGATGTCCAGTCTTGTGCATTGAGCTAAGTACAATAATGTGCCTATTGCACTTAGGTAGGGCACTTCTGCCTCTAACACAATTTTCATCGTCATCTTTTGGACATAATGGATCCTTCTTTGGATCAAGACTACGGATGACCATTGCTGTGCTTGAAGGCTTAACTTTGTCAATATTGAAACGCCTAAGCATATTTTGGGTATAAGCTGATTGATGAATCAGGATACCATCTTCACTGTGCTCAAGTTTCAAACCGAGGCAAAACCGTGTCCTCCTAAGATCTTTCATCTCAAACTCAGATCTCCAGTGTTCAGCGATTTCCCTTAACTCTTTAAGGGTGCCAATTATGTTCATGTCATCAACATAAACCGCTACTATTGCAAATCCAGAACTTGTTCTTTTTATGAACACACATAGGCATAGTTCATTGTTAACATATCCCTTCCTAATCAAGTAGTCACTTAGACGGTTATACCACATCCATCCGGATTGCTTCAATCCATATAGTGAGCGTTTCACTTCTATTGCAAATGCGCTCTATGGTTTAGAGTCACTTGACTTAGGTAACTAAAGTCCATTCGGAACCTTCATATAAATCTCTGTATCTAGATCTCCATATAGATACGCAGTAACCACATCTATAAGCTGCATGTTCATTTTTTCGGAAACTACCAAACTGATAAGGTAGCGGAACGTAATGACGTCTATTACGGGAGAATAGGTCTCCTCGTGGTGGATTTCAGGGCGTTGTGAGAAGCCTTGCACCACAAGGCGAGCTTTGTACCTTACAATCTAGTTTCTCTCATTACGCTTTACAACGAATACCCATTTATGACCAACTGGTTTGGTGTTGGGCGGGATTGGCACAACTAGCCCGAATACCTTTCTTTTCGCTAGAGATTCAAGTTCTGCCTGGATCGCATCTTTCAATTTTGGCCAATCAGCTCTTAGTTGGCATTCATCAACGGAGCGTGGTTCAATGTCATCGGTCTCAATAATCTCATGTGCTACAAAATACGCAAATACATCATCAATGATGATGGAGTTTCTTTCCCACGTCCCATGTACACTAGCATAATTTACAGAGATCTCTATGTTCTCAGGGATAGGTTCTGACATTGAAGCATCCCCCAATGATATCTCTTGGACATAACCATAATCCTAAATATTCTCATGAGACGAATTTTGAGTATCGATGATCAGAGAATTTGTTTGAGCCTCATTCACTTTCTTTCTAGGGCGAGTATCATTCAAAACAATTGATCTCCCACGCTTCCTCGCGAGATCTGCGGTCATAGATGCCACATCACTGCCAATCTGGGCAGTGGCGCTATCTCCTGGTACCTCAGGAGCGGCTTTTCGTCCAGTATTTGGGACGTCCATCCTTGCAGGGACATTTGCAGCAGGTATATGTGATCTTGTCACTTTGGCAGTATCAGAAAACGCATCAGGGAGAGTATCTGCTACGTTCTGGAGCTCAATAATTCTTTACACTTCTAGTTCAGACTATGTGGTACGGGGATCGAGATGAGATATAGTGGGGACAGACCACAACAATTCCTGTCGTTCCTACTGAATATGTGTGTTCTTATCTCTCCCTAACGATGGGAAGACTGTCTCATAGTGATAATCCGCAAATCTAGCGGTAAAGAGATCGCCTGTCAAGGGTTCCAGGTAGCGGACGATAGTTGGAGCCTCATATCAACATATATGCCCATTCGTCTCTGTGGACCCATTTTAGTACGCTGTGGCGACGTAATAGGCACATAAATGGTACACCCAAAAATACATAAGTGCGAGATAACAGGCTCGTATCCAGTCACTAGCTGTAAAGCAGAAAAAGGTTAGGTGGCAGTGGGTGGTAGACGAATTACTGTCGCTGTGTGCAATATTGCATATCCCCAAGCGGAAACAAGAGATTGGTGTGCATAACTAATATTCGTGTTATCATGTGTAGTCATTTGATAATGGCTTTTGCGAGACCATTTTGGGTATGAATATGGGGAACTGGATGCTCTACATCAATCTCCAGTGACATGCAATAGTCATCGAACTTTTTCGATGTAAACTCCCCACCATTATCAAGTCAAATTGACTTAAATGGGTGGTCTGGGTAGTGAACCCGTAGACGGATAATCTGGGCTAGGATGTAATGCCTCATACCTTAAAATTTGTACTAGTTACATCTTTACCGTTATTGACCGAGGAGTTGACTTTTTCTTTGTCTGTTGAGTTAAGAAAATTCTTTGAGAATGTTGTAGTATAAGAAAAATCAAGTTTATGGACACCTAGTTTGTTTAAATCGGAATTATATCAGGAAAGTTGTGACCAAAAGGGAAAGTTACTATTCATGGTTGATATTTGAAGTGGAAAGTAGGTAAAAAAGTGAGAGAGAGAGAGAGAGTGAAATCGGGAGAATCCAACTCCAGCCCCCCTCCTCTTTCTCTTTTTCAGACCCGGAACCTATTTCAGGTAAAATCACCGCCGCCGGCCTCATCACTGGCCATTTGAGGATCCTTTCTTCCTCCCCTTGCATCTAAGGTAAGATTTCTGAATTGGGTAGCTTTGATTTGTGGAAAAATCGAAGAGGAAATTTCCAGGAAAGGGGAAAATCGGAGATTGCTTCTATCTCCGGTTTCAGGCCGGATTTCTTTGGGGTTTTTGTTGTTGGGTCGAAGCTAACCTTCATCCCTAACCTCTTGCAGCTTCTCATGATCGGTGGATGAAGAATTGAAGGTGTTTGAGAGTGTGAACAATAGCATGAACAGTAACTGACGAAATCTTGATTTTGGGATAGAATTTCTGATCCCTTCTGCTTGGTTTTGGTTGTTGTTGCAGGTATAAAGATTGTTGGGTTTGTTGTGGAGATGAATTTGAGCTAGATAGGTTGACCAAAATTGGGGATTGGTGTAGTGGTGAGTGAAGCCACGCGCCGCTGGTGGTGGTGGTGGTGGTGGTGGTGGTGAGGAGGCTCAGTCAGTCCTCCGAAACCCATTAATTTAATCTTTGAGTTATGTTTTAGATTTGAGGTTGTTTGGGTATTGAAATTGCTTAAAAATTTGATGTTGGAAATGGTTTATAAATTTTATGGTTTAAATCTCTTGGTTAAATGCTAATGGTGATGAGTCGGTATTGAATTATTGTGTTGGGAAATTGGAGTGATGATTGTGAATCAAAAAGGAAAATTTAGAGAGAATTTGGAAATCTCGAAAATGGAATTATGTTAAAATTTTGGTGGTTAATTATGGTTAAGGAATTGGAAATTAAGTGGCTAAGTTATAGAAACAATCCTTGTGAAGATTTAAGATTAAGTGAGGGTGTTGAATCGTTAAGGAAATTCCGTATTCAAGAATTTAAATCCCAAAATGAAGTGTGGGATTTTTATAAGCATTTATGAGTAATGAGTACTAATTCCAGAGGGAATGAGTTTTGATTTTGAGATTATTTCTTCATTATGGTTAATATATCATGTCCATTTACTGCAGGACGTACTGAGCCCTCGAGCGAGAAGGACACGGACAGGCAGCAGGATTAGCTGCGAGACTCACTTGTGAGTGGACTTTTATTTTCTTTAAATAATGCATGCAGCATAGTATTAAATTTATAATGGATTATTATTTGAGTAAATGTGATTTTCGTGGAAAGAAATGAATTGGCAAAGAGGCTATTTCTGGCGCAAGTGTACATTACCTAGTCGGCAGTCCTCTCCAGACTATATCCCGGTCGGCAGTCCCCTCCGGTGAGTCTTCTGGTCGGCAGTCCCCTCCAGATGACATGGGTTAGTTAGTCGGCAGTCCCCTCTAACTACCTGTGGTTAGTCAGCAGTCCTCTCTAACCACCGCCTCCTAAATCAGGTCGGCATTCCCCTTCGATGCGTCATCTGGGTGGCAGTCCCCTTCAGATGGCATGAGCTGACTAGACAGCAGTCCTCTCTAGTCATCGAACTAGTTTTCTTAAGAATGATATTTCAAAAAGGAATGAGTTGGAAACGTTTTGTAAATCTCGCTGCATGCCGGATTTTGTTAACAAGAAAATGGGGAAGCATTCAATTAATTGTTCATAACTTGTTTCAGTTTTGTCCACTCACTCTAACGAATTTTAAATGTTTTCCCCTGGGCCGTTCGGTTTCAAATGGCCAAGTTTTAGATTGGCCGAGATCGCGTCCAGGAACTCCAGGCATAGGAATCAGCGCTTTCGTTTTGACTATAGGTTAATACTTAACCTACTTTGTATGATATCGGCTTAGTAATGTAGTATTTCTCTGATAACCCTTTTTAATTTGGAGAATGTTCTTACTTGAGAAGTTGTTATCATTTTGAAGTTGTGATGAATTCGTACTTTCTGGATGTAACTTATACACTTGGAATGTAAATCTTGGATTGTGTCTGTGAGTGTGAGATTAGATTTTATTATGTCCAGGTTTTGTGAATTTTTGGGTAGCCCATTTTAGGGGAGGTTCTGCCAATTTTTTGGTAGGATTTCACTTAAAGTGGGCCCCACATGCTTGTATCCGGGTTTCGGGGTGAAACTTGGGTCGGGTTCTGTCATAGGAATTTGGCATAAGCAACATTTCGATTGGACAACAGTGCGACATGTGACCAACGGGTCGACGCATCAATCAATACCATAAAGTATTTAAAAGGTCCGCAAGATGGTTGAATTGGTCCACATATATCCCATTGATTCTCTATAAGAACGGGATGAGTATTTTTGGATCATTTGCGTAGGACAGTTTCGATCCTAATTTCCCTAAGGAACAGGCTTTGCAAAACGAGCGAGGGGCCTTAGTAGCAACCAATGAGCATTTTAGTTGGGCCTGAGCGTCTGAAGCACTATTCGAAGCAAAATTTGTGACTACATCATCCATCATGGCGTTGGAACCATGTGAAGTGGCATCCATGGCGCCATGGCCATGGGTGCCGCCATCTATAGCGTTGTCAATGGGGACATGAGTGGCCCTAGGCCAGTAGTGGATGGCAGCGATGTCAGAGGCGGCTGCGGCGACTGTCACACTAAGTCCGGGAATCAAGCTTTGATTCTTGCTTCGTTTCGCTCGAAAGAATGGATGTCCGTGTAAAGTCTTTATTATACGGATTATCATATCACGACCAGGATGTCCTAGTCAGTCATGCCAAAGCCAAATTGTGTCAGAATCCGAGAAATCTTCTCTTATTACATTATTGGATTCAATAGGTCAAATTGTAGTGACATAAAGTCCACTAGATCACATAAGTTTCTATAAGATGTGCTTTCGTCCGCAATCATTTGATGTAATGCAAAGGAACTCTTTTCCGTTCTCAGTATGCGTTTCTGTATGGAATCCTTTGGCTCTGATATCTTTAAAGCTCAATAAAGTTTGATTTGCCTTCGGAACGTAGAGAGCTTCTGCGACATTTATCAAGATCATCAAGATCCCATTTCGCAAGAGGAATTGGGCCATTCCATGTCCTTGAACTAAACCTGATGGCCCAGCCTTCATAGTCACAAAGTAATATGTAGGCAACATCTCCAAGAATAATTGCCTATGGCGGAGAATGGTGTGCGCAGTCGCACTATCCGTAAGACATTACAGTTCTCTAGAATCCATTCCTAAAAGAAAAAGTTCGTAATTAAAAAGGAGTCATAATGAAAAGAACTCCATTTTTATTAATAAGCCAAACATAATTACATCATTATCTCTTTAATTAGAGAGAATCTAATCCAAAAAGCTAGCTAATGCAAAACAATGGTAGTTGTCTAACTTCTTTCGGTAACTCCAAAACAAATGTGACTAGGTGAGTAGAGAGATGTCAGTGGAGCAAAGATCGTTTAAGTACCACTTATCGTAAAGCCTTCTTAGACATCACACTTATGTTGGATGAGCCTAGTTTGAAGAAAGACTAAACCATTGGCATTTACTACAAAAATAATATGGCAATTGCCTACATCTCTTGGAAAATAAAAAGACTTAATCAAAATTGCCAGTCTCTTGGCCTTTGAAGTCTTCAACCCTTAGAGCGAAATCGTCATCTTGATCTTCTTACTCCATGTAATTTGCTTCCCTTGCTTCACAATACGTCTTATACGCGTCCAACATTCTGGGATGCCTTACAAGCTTTGGCCCAATGTCCAAACGCTCTATACCGAAGACAAGCATCATTATGGTCAGGCTCCCTTGATTGAGGCGTTTTAGGGGCGCGTTGGGGATGACTTCTATCCTTAGTGGCATCACCACCATAGCAGAAGGTTTGGTCTCTCTCTCTCTTCACATGTTGACCTCCACGGTTCTGTGTACGCCTATCTTGGCAGTTCCATTCCTCTTTGGGGTGAGAATATAGACCAGAACGTCCAGAATTATCCCTATGCTTAGGGTTTCACTCTTTGCGTCCTCCCGTAGGGGCGCGACTATAGTTAAACTCTGGAATAGACTTGGTTCACAAGTATGTTGTCATGCTTTTCAGCTACGTTCACGGTCCCAATAAGCTCATGAAACCTTGTGATGCGTCCTACATTGAGATCAATCCTATAATTCTTTACAATCATCAATGCAGAGACGGGGAAGGTAGAGAAAGTCTTCTTGATCAACATCATATCAGTGATGTTCTTTCCATAGAACTCCATCAAAGACTTGATACGAAGGGCTTCCGAGTTGTAGTCAAGTACAGACTTGAAATCACAGAAGCGGAGGCTATGCCATCTCACTTCTAAATCAGGAAGCAGGGAATCACGAACTTTGCCAAATCGTTGCTCGAGTTCTACCCATAGCTTTGGCAAAGTAAAAGCCATTATTCTAAATCAGGAAGCAGGGAATCACGAACTCCCACAGTTCAGCTTTTGGTCTTCCCTATAAAAACTTCAAAAACGGGAACTTTTAGTAAAAATTACCTCAAAATAGGTAGCTAGAAAATTTGGCAGGAAAAAGTTGCTGGAGGTCGACGGAAAAAGTCACCGGCGGCCGAAGCAAGGCTAATCTGTAGCTGGCGAGGCTAATGTTGTCGGCAGGGGCTGTTGGCAGGTCTCGGCAGGGGCTGTGCTCAGGGGTCTCGACAGCAGGCGCAGGGGCGCGCTAGGCTTATGATAGGCCTGCTGCGCTGGGGTAGACGCTGGGACAGAATCTGTCGACAGATGTCGACAGGGGCTCAGCAGATGCGCGTAGGGGCTTCCGACAAATGCGCGCAGGGCAAGATCAGGGGTGCGCTAGGCAAGCGAGGCTAACAGAGGCTAGTCTGAGATCTTCCGTGACCGGTTCAGGTGGATTCCGGCCGGTTATGGGCTCCTGGGATCTGTGGCTTAATATGTGCGGCGGCGGTTGCTAGGGTTTGAAGGCTACTAAATTAGGGTTTCAGGGTTAAAACTTCGTGCTGATAACGTGTTTTAGGGAATCAATATTTGAGAGAGAAATTGTTGTGCTTTCATTGATAATATGGGTCTCTTTATATAGAGGATTGCAAGCATAGAGATAGAGTTGTACATGGAAACATAATCGTACATTGATTGGATATCTACTAAGATTCTCAGAGATTATCTCTAATATAAACCATATTACAACTAGAGCAGGTAACAGAGAGTTTGGGCCAGACACATATTTTGGATTTAATTGAACAGTAATGAAATTTTCATTCCATAAATTAATGAAGTTGTTTTGGGAAAAGTTATAATATAAGTCAGATTGTTACGAACTGCTTTCTTTACACTCACCATGTAATGCAATTCAAAATGTTACGAATAGTTTCATTTAATAAATTAATGAACTTCATTGTTTTGAGACAACTACAGCAGTCGTAGACTCGTTGTAGCATCAGACTAGGGCTGGGCAAGGGCCGGGTCCAACTAAAATTTTATTGGGCCCGCACCCGGTCCCTTTTTTACTGTTCAGGCCCAAAGCCTGTTTTGACACCAACAGGGACCGGCCCGTTTCATTTCGGGCCCAAATACCTGTTTCACAAGAACACCACTTTACTTCAATCAGATTTCACAATTACAAGCACATTTCCAGTTAACGTTTCCAGCACAAGCACTAGTACATTGCACAAGCCATGCTATTGTAGTCACCAGAAAACCACAAGCACATTTCCAGTTACCAAAATTGCAATTTTAAAGCATAGGATTCAACAATGGTTCAGATCCAGAATCGATGAGCTTCAAATCTTAGCAGTGGTGGACAAAATCGATGGATGGTGAAGTTAGTTACCGCAAGAAAGAGAGATACGGTTTGCGTCGGAGGCTCACCGTGAAAAAAAAATAAAAAATTGATGGATGATGAACATATGATGTTAGTCCCAGCGAGAGCAGATGAAGTTAATTAGTCTCGACAATGGGAGAGAGATAGCAGTCTTGGCGAGCCGGGGAGAGAGAGCGGTGCAGTCTCGGCCGCCGAAAGTCTGATAAGGCGGAGGTGGCTCAATTAGGGCTGCTGTGGCTGAAGACTGAAGAAGAAGAAGAAGTTAGTCTTGGCAATCGGAGAGAGAGAGAGAGAGAGAGAAAGCAGTCTCGGCTAGCGGAGGAGAGAGAGCAGCGCAGTCTCGGCGGCCGGAAGTCTGATAAGGCGGAGGCGGCTCAATTAGGTTGCAACGGCTGAAGATTGAAGAAGAAGAGGTGCGAGCCAAGGGCCCAAGGACAATATCGGGGACCCTTTGGAGTTGAAGAGTACGTGCATACCATAATTGAATAATCCAGTGGGTTCGACCCTATGATAAGGGTTTTGAGCCTTACCATATGGCCAATGATGTATAAACACGTGTCTATTTAAGGTAAAACGGGCCTGACGGGCCTTCTCAACTTTGAAAGTCAAGGCCCGGCCCGAACCGTTTGTTTGCAAGTCATGGCCCGGCCCGAACTGTTTTGAAGAAAGAAAAAAAATAGGGCCCGGCCCCTACGGGTCGGGATTTGACAGGCCGGTCAAGGTTTGCAGGTTTTTGGGCTTAAATGTCCAGCCCTACATCAGACTATTGTTTTTTTGGCATCATTATTAATAAAGTTGCAGAACGTACTATAAAGGAACCCACTGCGTGAAGTACCTGATAAGTATGTCCCGACTACTCTACACATACTTGAACCCTATAAAACACACAACAAAACCAAAAAAATGAAATGAGAACACAAAGCAATAAAATCAAACCAATTCAATGGCATGATACTATACATCACTGCCCTATAACCATAAATTAGACTTGAAACTGTACTTTGGTAGAGCTTTCTTCAAATGAGGATCACAAAACAATTTCAATGCTAGTGGTGATGATTCAATTTTTTTCTTTCCCTTGAAATGATACAACATTAATTCAATCGTGAAAAGTATTCTGAATAACTCAAAAGGAGTATTTATTTCAAACCTTGCTGAACACTATGATCTTGTGTCGTCTTTCCTTCACCAGTATAGTGGACTTTTCCACCTTGATATGGGAAAAGGAAGACTACTAGGAACTAATTAATACTATGATATAATAATGGGTGTGACTATCAAATTTCTTTTCTTTTGGTTTGATAGTTCTTGATTAAGATATAATATCTCCTAAATTGGCTTCAATGGAGATGTGATGCTCCAAATCTCCAATCTGAAGCTTATGTTCACCAATCGGAATTCTTCGAATGCCAAACTGGTCAACAACACTGAGGTGCTTGCAAACATGAACATCAACCTTGACCCGTTTCTGAGATCCGGCCAAAATATGGACCTTGTGAAAGCCCACCAATTGCTTGTTCGCGGCCCATTTCCCCAAAGGCGGGCTCGAGAATACTAGAAGAGTGTGAGTTCCATCCCTAGCTCCGGTGTTTTTAACATCAACATGAACAGGAAGTGAGAGCGAATTGCAATTTGTGTGGCTGACTCTCACAGCACTGCTTAGCATGGTTGAGTTTGTGGTGGCACTTAGACTTGTGAGGCGTACCGAAACCAATGTGGGAACTTGGGCTAGTGAGTGGGCAAAGGTGGTATAGCTTAAGCCGAGACCGAAGGGAAATACCACAGGACCTTTGTAGAACCGGTATGTCCTACCGGGGTAGCCTCTGGCAGGACGCATGGCCATGTTTGTCATGGGCACTTTGGATACATAGTCTTGGGGGTACCATGTCATCGGTAGCTTCCCACCTACACAAACAAAACATTAGCTGCTTAATAGTTGTTGAATTTAGTCTAAAAGTTTTGGTCATTTTCAATGTCCAAAAAAATAGGGTAAAGAAAGATGTAGTACCTGGATTAGTAGTTCCAAACAGAACATCAGCAATCGCAGTTCCTCCTGCTTGACCAGGATATCCAACCCAAATTATGGCTCCAATTTTTGGGTCGTTCTTCGCAAACGATACATCAATTGGGCCACCAGACATCAAGACCAATATGGTTGGGCCTCTAGAGGCCTGAGCCACTCTCGACACGAGCTCTTGTTGGTGTCCCGGTAAGAGCAGCCCGGTCCTATCCCGGAATTCAGCTTCGATAGATTGGTCGAGGCCCATAACCAAGACGGTCGCATCGGCCTGCCAGGCTGCAGCCTCAGCTGCCCTAAATAGTTGGTTACCAGTGCAAGCAACATCGGTGCACCCTTGTTGATGAATGGTCTTTGTGTACCTCCCAATTCCTTGCAAGGGAGTTGTGTAGCCACATGCAACACCTACATACAATTACAACAATATAGGGTATGGTAAAAATCATTCTTAAAATATTACCAATAGGATCATTTTACCAATTTTATTATACATACCGGCATAATTTCCTATCATCGTGACGGTAACATCCGAGTTGGGCCCAATTACCGCTATGGTATGGTGACGCACAGTCGAGAGAGGCAGTGAATGCCGATTGTTTTGAAGCAGGACAATGCCTTGCCTAGCGGCCTCAAGTGCCAACTGTTGGTGGGCCGGGGTGCAAACATCTCTTGGGCCCAAGTTTCCGTATTGTTGGGCCGATGGTTCGCCATCGAACATCCCGAGTCTCATTTGGACCGTAAGAGTGTTTGCTAGCGCATAGTTCACGTCGATCTCTTGTAGCAGGCCGGACTTTATAGCACCCTCCGTATGGATTGCGAGAAACGGCCCACAGTCCAGATCCAAACCCGCTTTGATCGCGTCCGCCGCGGCTTCTTCTGGTGTCTTGGTGTAATGTTGCTCATCATACAAGACTCCCACCGAGTCACAGTCGGAGACTATGTACCTGAAATTGGATCCATAACCAAAAAGTTAGTAAAAAAAAATTACAAATACATAGACACTATAGCAATAGGAAGCTGAAATGAATACTCACCCATTGAGTTTCCATTGGCCACGGATTGTGTTCTTTAGGAGATCAGGGTCAGCACAAGTAGGCTTTCCATTGACTTGGTTGTATGAGCACATGACACTAGCAACCTTTCCTTCTAACACACAGCCTCTAAACGGAACGTCATATGTGTCTGCCAAGTCCTGCTTGCTAACCTGCAAAAATAAAAATAAAAACGTTGCACGTTATGTTATGTTATGTTATGAAAGTGTCAATTTACTTAATATCTTGAGTGTAATTTATAATCTTTTACCCTGGCATTGAAATGGAAGCGATCGACGCCATTCCAATTGTCAAGATCATAGGCCGTGTAATGCTTACAACATGCCGCAACCTTAAGCCGGTTTCCAGCTCCATCACCTTGGAGACCCTTGACATAGCTAGCAGCATACTTAGCAGCCAAAACAGGGTCTTCCCCAGGAGTCTCTTGTCCTCTTCCCCATCGCGGGTCACGGAATATGTTCACATTAGGGCTCCAATATGTCAAACCAGCCTGGCCTCCATTGTACATTGCTCTTGCTTCATCAGACACCACCTGCAACAATAACATTCAGTTAAAAACAATTCACCTTGGATAAAAGTTTGCTAGCATATTCTCGTAGCTTAATTGGCTTTCACGTTTTCTGTCTTTGATGAAAGAAAGTTGGCAGCTTTCTTAGAACATTTTTGAAATGGGAAATTTAGAGTGGTCCAATATTTTGGTAGCTGTGATAACGGCCTAATTAATGGGCATGTAATATATAGAAAGTATGAATTAATGCGTAACAACAGTATGAGAAGTTTACGGGATCCGAAGGAAATTTTGCACCAAATCAATTGCAACTTGTTGCACCTATCAATAATCATAGACATTTTGGTCTCTTTGGCAACTAAAAAATTAAGGTGAAGTATGGTGATTAAGAAGGATATTATTAGTAACTTTTTTCGGTGGGATTATTGTTATGACTTAACATTCATGTTCATTATGTGTTTTGAAAAGAAAAGCCAAGCACCAACAATCCCAATTATTGCCTAGCTACGTCATTTTTGTTTTTTTTTTTTTTTTTTTGTCATCATTTATCTTGTTGTTACATCATGGTTTTGAGGACAAGCCGAATCTAGCTTTACAAGTCAAGTGTCACTTAATTTCTCTCCTATCCAAATCATGATAACTAAGTAACTAACAATATTGCGATTTAGGTAGTTCACGCAATTTCCACTGGTTTTATCGGGTTCGTGATAAAAGCTAGCCATGCAAAAATTGTCACTTTAATCTGCCCGATCGGTTTAAAACTAAAATATAAACAGGTATAACAATACGTCCAAACAAACAGATATAACAATTGTTCACGTGTGCCACATAGGAATCATACCCTAATAAGTCCAAAATAATGGTCAATCTGTTAAAAGTAATTTTGCCTTTTCTTCCTTTTGTTTTCCAACTATAATTATTGAATAGAAAACTATGGGTAAAGCCGTAAGGTCATGTATTCTGGCTCTCAATCTGTTATGGTACCTATACTAATTTATAGAACAGTGTAAGATAACAAAACTGGAATGTGAATATATAGTATTCCGACTTTCAGTTTGCCATTTGGTGTTCAATAAAAGGACAGGCAAATATCTGTGTGCTAGGGCCCAAAAAAAAAAAAAAGAACCACTAGCAACTGCTAAAACAATAAAAAAGAAGACTCGAAATGAAAATGGTATCACCTGACCGATTTCTTGCCACAGTGATTGATTGAAGGAAGCGGCGGTGGTGATGACTTGAGGGAAGCTAGTGGCGCCCGGAAATGCCCCACCAAACTTAGTCCCGGGGCCCACATTAGAGACGCCGTGAAGCGCCTCCGACCACCACTCGTATCCCTGAATGCCGAGCCTCGGCACAGCTATGGCATTGTTCACCAGCAGCCTAATCTTCTCCTGCAATGTCAGCCGTCCGATCAGGTCCTGAACCCTCATGTGGACCGGCACCCTCGTCCTGCAGAACTTGAACCCTCTCGTTAACGGGTTCCGAGGGTCACATGCAAAGGGTGGACGCGCATGTACCAGATTAAACGTGCTGCAGAGCAACAATGCTGATACACAGAGAACAAGAGCAAGAAGGGAAAGCTTATTATTGTAACCAGAAGCCATGCTTGTTTTTCTCTCTGGGTTTTGTGTGGATAGATGAGAGCTCGGTGTGTGTTATATATAGAAGAAGGTTGCGTTTAGAGGATGGTTATTACAATGTTAGAGAGAGAAAGAGAGAGAGGTTGAACATGATTGAGTCTCCACGTAGGGTGATGTTAACTTTGAAGCTAACCAAAACAGATCAATGAGAGGGGAATGAAAAGGAAAACAGAAAGATAGAGAGCAAGTGGTGGATGAGTGTGTCAGTGTAACACGCAGTTGGCACTGGGTGGTCACTTTGGCTAAGAGAGAGCTATAGTAGCTTGTAAAATAAATAAACTATATCGGCCATAACCCTCTTAGCAAAATGGAAATAAGGATAAAAAAGATTGTTGATCACGGACCAGAGAATCTCTCCCTCTCTTTTTTCGTTTTGTTAGGTATTTATACAATAAGGGTACGTGTGCTCTACTTCTCTGTCACATAAGTGGGAAAAAGCTGGTTTTGATAAGAGAAAAAAAACAAAAAACTACATGGTTTAACCATATTCCCCAATTCCAGATCTCAGCAAAATCAGATATAAGCCCCAGATTTTGTTGCCAAATGAAAGGAGGTTTTGGTTACTAACAAAAAGTTCGTTTGTGAAAGCTTATAGTTTTTGTCGTAAGTATTGGATACAGATCAGTTTAGGTTAAATTTACTGGTTAGTTTTACAGAAGAAGCAGGTTTATTTATGCTCGTGACTTCACTATAGAAGAAGGAAAGTCAATCCCGTGAAGTTTCCACGGAAGCAATTGTCTTCTTTCGTAGGGTTACTTTGTGCTTGTGATCGAGTACGTTGCATGGCTTCTGGGTAATATATGCTTCTTGTTGATTAGGAAATGAATTATGTTTCATTATATGTGTATTATCAATGCATGTGGGATAAGTGAAGCTGAAAACTAATCCAAACTCTATAGTGACTAGGGGAATGATTCGTATTATAGTCAAGGATTAGGGGTCCATGAGAAGGAGGGGGTAGGAAATCAAATATTTCTTTTGTCTATGTTAAAAATTATGTCATAGCTAGTCTTGGGTAGAAGAGCTCGTGTGGTGAGTGGCGGAAAAAAAAAAAAAAATTGTTGAATGCGTGATGAGATAAGAAATTTTGATGAGACATTTTGCTAAAAATTTCCTCCTACTTTATTTAGGAAACAAAAATTGATTGAGTTAATTGTTTTCGACAGATAAATGGGAAGAGGGAATTGACCCAATTACCTAGTGGAGACATGCTATTGAGTGCACTTTATAGGCTTACCAATTCTTCTAAGACATTACAAGGGAGTGGATCTAGAGTGGTTGTCCTGAAGAAAATTTGCAAACTTTCATTTCTTTCGGCTGCTATTGATTGAACATTTTCATTCTCTGTAAGAACCTTGCAAAAGATAAGTCAAATCAAAAATCATTTATCATTGGAACCGTATCATAATTTATTGTATTGTAGAAATGATAGATATAGTACTTAATCAAATGCATGCTTAAACAACTTTCGTTTTTACCAAATTTTAAGAGAATAATTTTCATAAAATAACATTAAAAACTGAACCATTCAGAATATTGGATTTGCATATATTCACAATACATATACATATCTCCCAAAATATGAGAATATTGGATATACATGCATACAAATTATGGGGCCCTAGCTATATTCCATGGAATAGAACTTTGCCATCACAAAATTGGCCTATCATATACCAGAACCAATTAACAAATAATCGATATCTAATTTGTTCTCTGTATAGCTAGCACACAATGGATTTTTCTTTTTCTTTGTGACAATAGAGGATAATGTTAAATATGACAGATACAATATATGGTATTAAATAAAGTCACATCATCCTCCTGCTTAGAGTTGGTTTCGAGCCTTACCTTTAGCTTTCATGATTTAAGAGTTGGTTGTATTAGAAATTTTTCTCTGTAATATTCATTTCTTTGTCGAAAAGAAAAAGAAAAATAAAAAGCCAAGGATTTAACTAGAAATCGGTTTTCCAAGTTGGGTATGCATAAAAAAAACCCTAGAGAGAGAAAAAGTGAGAGCTCCCGTCCCTGTCCGGCGGCGAGCCCTGCGCCGTCGTCGGACGGGCTTTGTCCATTCTGTGTGAGTCTGGTGTGTTCGAGGTGGCTTTTTGGAAGAGGAAGGCCGAGTTGGGAGTCGGATTTTGGTTCTGGACTTGCGGTACTTGTTGACGGCGTGGATCGGTGGGGGGTTGTTGGCTCAGATCAATGGGGTTTGGATTGATGCGGAGTGGATTGGAACGAGTTGGATCGGCGCGATATCGGAGATTGACTGGCGGCCTCTAATCCGTGGCGGCGCTGGGTAGTTTCAGATCGGATCTGGTTCGTCATGGATCAGATCTGGGATGCGCGTTGGGTGATCTGTCGTTGGAGGCGGCCGTGATGAGGCTGGTGCGAGGTGGTGGAGGGGGTGGGGCTTGTATGCTATCAGGGATTGGCCGGCGATGCCTGGTTGATGGTAGTCGGGGTCTGATGGCGGGGGTGGGCACTGACAGAAACTCCTCCTCGCTTATGTCGGGTGTGGTGGTACGCCGGTGGAGGTGCTGCGGTCGTGGTGGAACGATGGTAGGGACGAACGGGTAGAGCAGGTTTTGGCTAATGGGCTGGAGCAGTCCGTATGGGGTCTGGGCTTGGTCTTGGGCCTGGATTAAGGTATTGGGTTGCTTTTTGTTTGATTGGTTGATAGGTGGAGATCGTGGTGGATGGGGCGCCGCTGGTGGCGGTGAGATGGTGGATCAGGTTTGCCATGGTGGCGGGCTTGGTTGTTACTAGTGTTTTCGGGTCTGGTTTTATTTTATTGTTGGTAATAAGACACTACTAAAGGTGTGGCAGAGACGATCTTCTCTGTCGCGGTCTCGGAGATCGTTCCTGTTCTGGAGTTGGGTCAGCAGCGGTGGCGAAATAGTCTAGCTAGACAATCATCCTTGGCCTTCTAGTGGGTCCTTCCTATCTGGGATCGGGTCGGAGGCGATGGTGTTTTGGAGCAGTGGTGGATGGATGGTGTCGACAATATGGTGGTGATGGTGTAGGGTTTTCTTTAGTCCCAGGTCTGAAAGTCCGGCAATCCTTTTGGTTGAGTTTAGGTCACAATGAGTGTTGGCTTGGTCGATTAAAAGCTGGTCAGGAGAACTCTGGTGGGTGAGTTTAGTGTCGACACAAGTGAGTTGTCTAGTTTTAGAGTTCTTACTGGCTGGACGAGAGGTGAGATGTCAAGGGTTCACTGCTCCTGCGCTTTTTGTCTTTGTCATACAGTTGTAGTGCAAGTTTAGAGTCAGTATATAGAGTTCCAGTGGGAAGTCTAGAGGCCATTTCTGAATAAGAGATGTCGCCTAAAACTCGTTGTAAGCAGTTCATTATTAATGAAGTTCTTATTTGATCAAAAAAAAAAAGTTGGGTATGCATCATAATGTATAAGACTGCCATTAATAAGGAAACTCCCACCTCATTCCAAAGAAAAAGAAATGTCCAATTGAAGAAGAAAGGAACAAAAAGCAACATATGCACAAATGAACGTACTTTAGAGTTTAGAATTTCACAGATAAACCAAGTGTATATATTCTGAGGGGCCTTGATGTTTCAACAGAACCATTAGTTATGAAATTTGATATCCCCATACCTCAAGTTGGTTAGAGCTAGTTTTTGTGGTTTTATACATTTCATTTGATCCGTATGTACTTCTTTTTGATATGTTTATGGATACGAACTGAAGTCGTCTATCAAGGTACTGTTTTGATTGGAATAATGGATTGATCGACTACATACATAAAGCACATGAGTGACGGCATTTCGAATCAAATTTCTTATGCTCGTGTTTTTTATTTTTTTTTATTTTTGGGTGATTCTCGTTGGACCTCTCATGCTTATTAAAACTTCAAATCACTTTTTTAAATACTTATATAACTAATTAGACCTCCTTAGTTTTATCAAAACACCCTACACAACTAACGTGAATAAAGAATTTTATTGATAATCATGACCTACATACAATAACATGAAGTTGAAACAAGTGATCATATTTTTAAGGAGGGCAATCAAGTGGCTGATGCTCTTGCTAATCTGGGTTTGTCCTTGACTGGCATCATGACATGGTGGGATGATCCTCCTGCTTCCATCCTTCAGTATTATCGGCGAGATGAACTTGGTCTCCCAAATTTTTGAATATGTTAAGTTGTTTAGGTTGTTTCTATTGTTTATCTGATTTCTCGTGAGGGAGGCCTTGCTCTTCCCCTATGGTTGTAACTTTTTTTTCTCTTTCTCTCAATAAATTGGGGTTGGAGAGCTTTCTCTTTCCAGTCCCCATTTTAACAAAAAAAAAAAAAAAATTGAAACAAGTGATCTCAATCGAAGGGAAATTTGGTTCAAGCAAGTTAATCTTAGATCTCCACCCACAACCTTTTTACCATCCTTTTATTAAAACCCAGATTCTGTATCATCATCTTCCACCATTCTCTAACCATCATATTCATCCGATTCAGTGATTATGGAAGTCGATGTGCCCTCTTTATTCAGGTATTTCCCAACTATGGGGTTGGAGTTTGAAAGACGGAAGTATAATTCTTCAGACACTCTCTCAAGATGTAATTTTTGTTTTTGTACAATTTGGAGAAGGTCAGAAGGACCTTTGAATTTGGAATCTTAAGTCTGTGTTTGTAAGCTGGGTTTGGAGACTATAGTAGTCATGGAATCATGAATCTGGAATCATATTTGGGATTGGGTTGGGTTGTTCTTGCAATCATATTTGGGATTCAATAATAATTTGGGTTAATGTTTTGGAGTCATCTTTTTTCTCTCTTTGAATGAAAACAGAAAGAGTAAAAAGGAAGATGATGGAGTAAGAATATATATACTTTGCAAGTAAAAAGAAAAATTGAAGAGGTTTGTCGTGGAGGTAAAAATAATATCTGTTTGAATATATATTATAAACATTTATTTGTCATTTCATATAAATTGACAAAATCTAATAAAAATTGAAAAAATAAGGAGGTCCAACTAGAACCTCCCTTTATTTTTTTGGTGGACAACCCTTTCGATTGGATTAAAGAGAAATTCATTAACAAATTATCAAAAATGATACACCGGAAACACGTAAAGCCAATATACATATTCAAGGTTTCGCTATCGTACATGTTGTTGTCATTATCATTATCAACCAACCTTAAGCTGTCTTTTAATAATGAATCTGCAGTTTCAACACTCTTTCGCTTCTCCATCTTATTCGCTGGATTAGATAATTGATTGGTTGGCCACCTTGGCATTTTAGTAGACAGGCTATGTGACAATCAATCAGAACCCGAGAAAACAAAGAAAAAATGGCCAATACATGGCCTAAACAACTCCTAACTGGATCATGAATGATATGGTCTACGCAACCCGACCCAACTCCACTCCACCAGTCCTCCCCCAGTTTTAGATTTTTGACCACAAGCGTCTAGATGAGAAAGAAGTGAACTCATTTTATTCATATCATGGTATCTGTGAAATTTGAACTCATGACTTTTTCAGTAGCATATCTTATTCAATAGACCACAGTTCACTGACAGAGACTGTTCAACCCTTTTAATTATAAGATCAAAGAAAGAAGGAGAATCGGTCATCCATGCATGGATGAGATCGATCATCGATCCTTTGTGGATGGATGAGGAGAAGTGGTTCTGATGGGGCTTAAAACATGCAGTATCAGCATGGGGGTGGATACTGGATTGTGATTGAGCGGTAGTGTCTTATCCTTAAAAACCAATCAATCATGCAAAGGAGATAGCTTTGCCAGGTAGCTAGCCAGCCAGCCACTTATCCTCTTTTAATTAGTAGTTGCCTGCAAGTTTGGAGATCGTAATACAATTGGTTGACTTACACATCAAATTCCGTTCTGAAAATAAATGCATATATACTTGTACAGGTAAACCTGTTATGTCTGCGCCGCAAGCTCATCATCTCCAGCAGCTAGCCTCTATCTTGGTATAGTTTGAACCTCAATGTATCAAACCGGTTTGTTCATGTGAACTTTAAAACGGCTGGGGATGTGAATTTGAAACCCATCATCATCTCCTTTGGATTAGGCATTATTTGCACCTTTACACCTGAGCTTGGATACTTTAGAGATTAGAAATACAGTACTGTAATGTTATTGTGCAGGTACAAGATGGTGTGACGAGTTAGTTATTGACATCATAGCTAGTCTTCCCTTGAAAGCAACCACAAGCCTTATCTTCGTCTCCCTTCCATTGGTTACGTATTAGACTAGGCGGATAAAAGATAATGATTTTCAAAGCTATTCTAATAGTAGTCAAAAATAAGGAACAGAGTTCTTGACAAAGTTTGAGACAAAGGAATAAAATATCGTTGCTCTATGGCCTCCTTGTCTTGAGATATTATGGCTTTGGAGTCGACTCTGGTGTTACATTTTTTGGTAGGAATAATTCCACAAATAGTCACTCAATTATGACTCATTCGACACTTTGGTCAGTGAAGTTTCAAATATATCACTTTGGTCACTCAATTATTAAACTGTCAATCACTTAAGTCACCCAAAGAGTATTTTTTATAATTTTTTTTAATGAAAAAAATTAACAAAGTGACTTAAGTGATTGATAATGTAATAGTTGAGTGACCAAAATGATATATTTGAAACTTCAGTGACCAAAGTGTCGAATAAGTCATAGTTGAGTGACCATTTGTGAAATTTTCCCTTTTTGGTATTTGAAAATATCGATATTTTTCGGTATTTGAAAAGATGGATCAGATAAAATGGACATCAACGCAATTGTCTTGCTGTAACCACTTAAGCGTGGGTGATGATACAGCCACTCTTTTATGTAGCTGCCAATCCTGTCATTCAAATACATAGAAAGAAAATCAATGCTCCCAAGATTTTCTATATTGTGGACACAAATTCTTGATTAATTTGTGTTGAAAAATGTTGACTTTAGTGTGACTTGTCAAATTAGAATTAGTTCTATAGTTATAATAAGAGAAATTTCCTACTCTGAGTTAGAATAGGAATCCTTGTACTCAAAGATTATGTACTTTGTATTCCCTATATATAGGGCTCCTATTATCAATCAATACACACAACTATTCTCCCAATTCTCTCTACAATCTCTTTGCATTCCAATTTCCTTTAACACGTTATCAGCATGAGCTCTAGCCCTGTTTCAAGAAGCCGAAGTGCCCGTTTGCTGCACAACTACCTCCGCCAAGCACAGTGCCCCTGTGCCATTTGCTTTTACCTACCTGCGCAGCACCTGCACGCCTAATGTACAAGCACACTGCACACACTTAGGATTGAAGCTCGACTACAATCCTGCTCTCGGATCGAAATCCTGCACGTCTGCAATCCTACCACGCAATCGGGATCCCGAAACAGCCTGCAATCCTACTTCAGGATTGATAGCAAGTGACAATCCTTAAAGCATACACACCTACAGCAATACGCGCGTGTATTGAGAATTTCAAGCTCTGAAATTCGTAAGTAAGTTTTCACAAATAAGTTTTCCCCATTTTTGAAATTTAAATTTTTTATTTTCTTCGGGGACTTAAAAAACCATTCTCCTACATCCCACATTTCGTATAACGTGGGTTCGATTCACAAAAGCGGAACCGTGGGGAGTTCACGCTAAATTACGAACTAAGAGTGTTCGTAAACCACGAACTAAGAGCATTCGTGAGCATCAAAATATTACGGACTAAGAGTGTTCGTAGGTTACGGACTAAGAGCGTTCGTGAGCATCAAGATTTGACCATACAAACGTCATTGTTTTCAATCCAAATCCAAATTTTTGAAATTATCAACAAAGACAGTGGTTATAACTCTTTCTCACTAGGCTGATCCAATTAATTGTGAATTTGTGATGTCTAAGAAAGGTTTGAACTAAGAGAACGGTTTTACAAGTGAGCACAGCTCCACCAAAATCTCGCCTTACCTTACCTGGTCACAATCAAATTGGAATTACCGAAAGGATTGAGTAACTACTACTTGTCTAAGCTTGATTATCATTTTTTGGATTAAATTTTGATTTAGAAAATTTGACGTAATCATTGGCTTTCATTGAAATAAAGTGTCGATTTTGATTCGAACTTCATTCATTCAAGTATGTTTTCCGGAGAGCTAGAATGCCTCGTGGATAGTGGTACCACGCACACCATACTTTGAAATAGGCAATTATTTCTTGAGATGACGCCTACTCGATCTTCAGTGACTATGATGGCAAGGTCATCTAAATTAATTCATGATCAAGGAACAGCTCAATTCTTGTTGTCAAATGACACAATCATTAATGTCACTGAAGTTCTCTACGGTCCTAGGGCCGAAAGAACCCTTTTGAGCTTTAAAGATATAAGAGCCAATGTGTTTATGGTTTTCATGTGAAAACACATTCTGAGAACGGACAAGAGTTTCTTTGCATTACCTCTAATGACTGCGGACATAAATGAGTATTAGAGAAACTTATGTGTCGTTCTAGTGGGTTGTATGCAATTACTATTAGAATCATTGAATCCAACCACGTCATGAGAGATGACTTATGAGATTCTGACACATATAGGCTTGGCATGACCGTTTGGGACACCCAGGTCGTGACATGATGATCTGTATATTAAAAACTTCACACTGACATCCTTTCTTCGGAATGAAGAGAAGTACAAATCAAAAGTCGATTCAAAGATAGCATTGCACCGCCGCCGTACACCATCGGTAGGCTAACACGACGCCATGATCCCTCTGCGGCAAAATGATGGCTTTGATGTCATGTATGGAGACCCTCTCTATTCTCAAGCCAATTGTGACATCATGGCTCAACCAAAATCCCCATTGATTGCTTCTAAAGCTCATCTTTCGTTCTGTAAAGCCTGCTCTTTAGGATGGAGAGCATCCTATGCATAGGACATTAAGGAAATAATTCCATTCTTACATAGAATCCAAGGAGATTTTGTGGATCGATTCAACCAACTTACGAACTGCCTAGATGTTTTATGGTGTTGGTTGATGTGCAGACACGCTAGTCATATGTCGCGCTCTCATCCACTCGTAATGCTTCTTATGATAAACTCCTAGCCCAAATCATATGGCTACGGGTTCATTACCCAGGTCATCTCATTTAGTCAATTTGACTTGATAATGCTAGAGAGTTTACATCAAAAATTTTCGATGACTATTGCATATCATTGGGGATTGGTATTAGGCATCATATTCCCATGTACACACCCCTATGGTCTCACAGAAAAACAACCATTAAATGACTACGATGGCAGCCCAAACATTGGTAATATGCACTAATATTTCCGCTTGAGGTTATGCAATATCGCATGCAGCGATGCTAATACGTCTACGACCCATAGCCACTCAACCTTTATTTGCGTTATAGTTGGTGACTCGGTGCGAGTCTAATATCTTGTACCTACGCATATTTAAGCGGTTTATGTGCCAATCGCACTGCCACAACGCATCAACATGGGTCATTACAACGAATGCATATATATATACAGATCCTATCCAGAGCGAGGCCTCGCTCTAAAATTAAAGTGTGAGGTTAGAGCTTAAGGTCACTTTTTGGTCTCATATCCACATCTCGACCGTTCAGTTTTTAGATACTATTTTATAGATCATCTCTGCAAAATTTTCAGCCAGTGTTCTAAAACTCGACCGCCCAGGCACTGGGCAGCAGCAGACCGAGGAGACTTATGGCAAATCGGAAGCCTTAGGCGGATAGGATTTGGGCGGCCGCCTAGGCAGCCTGGTCGTCCGCTTGGGCGCTCTGGGCGGCTAGGCGGTTTCCTCCTCCTCCTTCTTCTTCTTTTTTTTGCCCTCCCAAAACGTAAACTCGACAGCAGCAAAACCCAAAACCCATTCGACCCCAAAACTGAAAAAATAGACCACACATTTATTCGTTCTCCCTACCATGCCTCCGTGCCTCTGCTCCACATATCCACCGGAGCTCCCCCCGGCCCCTCCAGCCACCGCAGCTCCACGCCTCTATTCTTGGTAATGATTAATGCATTCTGTTAATGAAAAAATGGATGAAGAGAGAAGGTGGAGATGGTGGCTAACTGGCTACTGGTTTCACAAAGGGGAGAGAGAGAGAGAGAGAGAGAGAGAGAGAGAGAGAGAAGGGAGTGAAGGTAGAGATGGTGGCTACTGGTTTTGCAAAGAAGAGAGAAAGAGAAGGGAGGGGTGGTTAATTATGTCATAGAGAGTACAATTATGGCTCTTTTTAGTTGGCAGAGAGAAGGAGGATAAGATGGGCACGTGCAGGCCAACAAGAAGCATAATTGTTTTTTGAAGAGAACAAGAAGCATAATTGATTAATTGAATACTGCTTCTCCTTTTTGTTGGGTAATTGAATAACTTCAGTTTTACCTCTGCTCTCTCCTCTAGTTAATTAAATAAATATTTAGTTTATTTTTTTGTTTAGTAGGATAAATATTTAGTTTATTACTCTTTATAAATTTATAAATTTTAGTTTATTACTCTTTGAGTCTTTATAAATTTATATATTTTTAATTACACAAATAAAAGCTATAAAAATACAATTAAAATTAAAAAAATACAAACCACCTGGGCGCTCCTCCCTAGCCCACCGCCCGACTAGCGCCTAGCGATTTTTCGAACCATGATTTCAGCCAAATTGATGGTGGTTAAGGCGTTGATAACTGCCTTAAAGCTAGTATGGATCAGGTTGAACAGATTCAATTCGTCCATTGGTTTAAAAGAGTTAGATACCTTAAAGATCATCAATTTGGCTGAAATTTTGCAGAGATGATCTATACATTAGTACCTAAAAACTGAACGGTTGAGATGTGGACATGAGACCGAAAAGTGACCTTAAGCTCTAACCTCACACTTTAATTTCAGAGCAAGACCTCGCTCTAGATAGGATCTGTATGTATTATATATATATATATATATATCACTTTTTGGATATGTCACTTTTCGGATATGTATTATATATATAGGATTTGGATATGTCACTTTTTGGTCGCATATCCACATCTCGACCGTTCATTTTTTAGGTACTAATGTATAGATCATCTCTGCAAAATTTCAATGAAATTGATGGTCTTTAAGGTATCTAAGTCGCTTAAACCAATGGACGAACTGAATCTGTCCAACCTGAACCGTACTAGCTATAAGGTAGTTATCAATACCTTAACAACCATCAATTTGGCTGAAATTTTGCAGAGATGATCTATACATTAGTACCTAGAAACTGAACGGTTAAACGGTTGAGATGTGGATATGCGACCGAAAAGTGACCTTAAACCCTAACCTCGCTCTGAAATTTCAAAGCGAGGTCTCGCTTTGGATAGGATCTGTGTGTGTGTGTTGGATATAAATCTCCAACTATAAGTCCGCTATGTAGAACCCTTGACAGGCGATCTGTTTTCCGCTAGATTTGAGGATTGTCACTTTGATGAGACAGTCTTCCCGTCATTAGGGGAGATTAGAACATCAACGTTCAACAGGAACGATAGGAATTGTCGTGGTCTGTCTCCACTATGTCTCATCTTGATCTCCTAAAAGTGACAAGATCACATATACATGCTGCAAACATGCCTACAAAGATTGATGTCCCCACAAGAGGACATGCGCAACCCAGAGGAGATGGGCATGGCACCATCATCATGGAGTATGATGACGCCACAAGGTGGCATAATGGCGTCATAGGCCATAGGTTCCACTAGAGAGCTTAGGAGACCCATAGGTTCGATGGATTCTTGTCCTAGGAAAAGAGCAAACTTGGCACAACTTGATCCATTGATCATTGATAGTTAAAATCCATCTCGTGAGAATATTCTGGATTGTGATTATGTCCAAGAGACATCGTGGGGGATGCCTCAATGTTAAGACCAATTCCTGAGAATATAAAGATCTCTACAAACTACACTAGTGTACATGAGGACGTGGGATTATTGAGACCAATGACATCGAAGTTTACTCTATTGAAGAATGCCAACATAGAGAAAATTGGCCTAAATGAAAGATGTGATCCAGGTTGAATTGGATTCACTAACGAAGAGGAAGGATTTCGGGCCTGAGATGCCAACACCTCCTAACATAAAATCTATTAACAATAACAGGTCTTCGTTAGGTAGCGTGATGAGAAAAATATATGGTAATCTCGCCTTATGGCGCAAGGTTTCTCACAAAACTCCCTGGAATCGACTACGAGAAGGCATATTCTCTCATAATGGATGTCATTGCACTCTACTACCTTGTCAGTTGGGTAGTTTCTGAATAACTGAACATGCAGCTTACAAATGTGGTCACTATTTATCTTTATAGGGATCTAGGGATCAAGATACGGAATATACATGAAGGTTCTTGTGGACTTCATTTACCTAAATCAAGTGGCTCTAGACCACGGATAGCGTTTGCAATGAGGTTGAAACGCTCACTAAAGTGACTACTCGATTGGGAAGGGATATGATGAAATATGCCGCGCGTTTCCATGATAAGTTCCGGATTTGTAATTGTCGCGGTTTATGTTGATAAACATAATTGGAACCCTTGAGAGTTAAGGGAAACCGCTGAACACCTTAAATTCGAGTGTGAGATGAAGGACCTTAGGAGAACACAGTTTTGTCTACATTTAGAACTTGTATACCGTGTCAATGAATGCTTTGGCATTTTGATAAAGACATAAAGTCAAGATGCACTCCCATGGCCGTCCGTAGTCTTGAACCTAAGAGGGATACGTTTCGTCCCAGGGATGATGACGAAGACG
This sequence comes from Rosa chinensis, assembly GCF_002994745.2. Lineage (NCBI taxonomy): Eukaryota > Viridiplantae > Streptophyta > Magnoliopsida > Rosales > Rosaceae > Rosa > Rosa chinensis. The sequence goes on from NC_037091.1 coordinate 49,995,750, forward strand.
TGTTAATTGGCAGAAGTGTCTTACCTAAGTGCAACAGGCGCATTATTGTACTTAACACAATACAAGACCGGACACCTCATTTGTTATGGGCTTGTTGGCTAGATGTAGCTCTGCGCCAATGCGATGCCATTGAATTGGTGTAAAGACAATCTTTCGTTACTTGAAAGGTACGATTGATATGGACTTGTTTTATCCCTATAGAGAGAAAAGAAAGGACAAAAGAATAGAATCAGACTCCATTGGCTCGAAGGCCGTCTTCAACATCGCACGCTGCCAGCTAAAGACCGGGGAGCACGGCGCCTCCACCATGGTAACCGGCGTCCTCCTCCTCCCCTCCATCAAAATGACGGTGATGTTTTGATGGGTTTTGTTGATGCAGTGTACCTCTCTAACCCTCACAAAGGTCGCTCCCAAACGGGTTATGTCTTTACCATGGGAAGCACCTCGATATCTTGGAAGTTTACAAAACATACTCTTGTTGCTACTTCCTCGAATCATCCAGAGATTATTGCTATACATGAAGCTGTGCGTGAATGCATATGGCTAAGGTTTGTAATTAGACATATTAGAGGAACTTATGGTTTTAAGTCTAACACAGATAAACCTACATGCATTTATGAGGATAATGCAGCTTGTATTGAACAAATGAAGTTATGTTTCATCAAGGGCGACAACACCAAGCATATATCGCCTAAGTTCTTTTATAATCATCAACAACAATCACTCCTAAAGATTAAAGTGAATTAAATCCGATCAGAGGATAATGTAGCAGACTTATTTACTAAGTTGCTACCTAAATCCACCTTCGAGAAACATGTAAAGAGCATCGGATTGAGAAAGTTATCCAAACTCCCATGATTGTAGTAATCAGGTGGAGATGTTGAAATCAGGGGGAGGTATGATGTCTGCATGTTTGATCTCGAAGAGTGAAGGAAGTGTTGTACTCTTTTTCTCCTCCTCGAGGTTGTTTTTTTCCCACAGGTTTTTTATTACTCAAGCAAGGTTTTAAACGAGGCTACGATCAAAGCGTCATTACCAAGTTTGAGCGGCACAAGGGGGAGTGTTAAAGAATGTTGACCTTAGTGTGCCTTGTCAAACTAGGATTAGTTCTATAATTGTAATAGGATATATTTCTTACTCCGAGTTAGAAAAGGAATCCTTGTACTCCAAGATTATGTATTTTGTAATCCCTATATATAGGGTTCCTATTATCAATGAATACACACAACTATTCTCCCAATTCTCTCTACAATCTCTTTGCATTCCAATTTCCTTTAACAATATATCTTTAATTTTAATAGATGTTCATTTTTTATTTCTAGTTTCTTGGATTTTCTATTTCTAGTTTCTTGGATCTTAAGTAGTTTCTTATTACGTGGTCGTGAGTGTTCTCAGCAAGCCTCTTTCATAAAGGTTTCATTCACTGAGGACGACCTATAAACTTTTGCACACTACCATCGATTTGAATTATTGCAGAACCATTCAATATAATCTGCATATACTTCAAGTCCCTTGATCCATCCTGAAAATAACCTTTTCATGTAGTCCAAGTGAACCAATTTTGACATTGACACAACTAAATATGCAAGCTCTTATTGGTTTTTGTACAATGAGAAACATCTAACATTTATAACTTGCTCACCATCTTGACAGGTCCCAACTCTTTGGCTTTTGTCCTCAGCAAATGCTTCTGTATCTTCCCAGTAGCTGTCTTTGGTAATGGTCCGAACACCAAAGATTTGGGAACCCAATAAGCCGGCATCTTTTCCCGGCAGAACTTCATTATATCTTCATTAGAGATTAGAAATGCTGTACTGTAATGTTATTGTGCAGGTACAAGATGGTGTAACGAGTTAGTTATTGACATCATAGCCTTCTCTTGAAAGCAACCACAAGCCTTATCTTCGTCTCCCTTCCATTGGTTACGTATTAGAAGACTAGGCGGATAAAAGATAATGATTTTCAAAGCTGTTCTAATAGTAGTCAAAAATAAGGTACAGAGTTCGAGACAAAGGAATAAAATATCGTTGCTCTATGGCCTCCTTGTCTTGAGATATTATGACTTTGGAGTCGACTCTGGTGTTACATTTTTTGGTATCTGAAAGTATGGATACATTTTTTTGGTATTTGAAAAGATGGATCAAAGAAAATGGATATCAACGCAATTGTCTTGCTGCAACCACTTAAGAGTGTGGGTGATGATACAACCACTCGTTTATGTAGCTGCCAATCCCGTCATTCAAATACATAGAAAGAAAATCAATGCTCCCAAGATTTCCTATATTGTGGACACAAATTCTTGATTAATTTGTGTGTTTCAGAGGAGTTTAGTTTAAGCAAAGCATGAAGTTTAGACTTATATATATATTTCTTTAATTTTAATAGATGTTCATTTTCTATTTCTAGTTTCTTGGATCTTAAGTAGTTTCTTACTACGTGGTCGTGAGTGTTCTCAGCAAGCCTCTTTGATAAAGGTGTCATTCACTGAGGACGACCTATAAACTTTAGCTCAGATCAATATTGCGCCTTGGTGCACACTAACATCGATTTGAATTATTGCAGAACCATTCAACATAATCTGTATATACTTCAAGTCCCATGAACCATCCTGAAAATATCCATTTCATGTAGTCCAAGTGAACCAATTTTGACATTGACACAACTAAATATGCCGCAAGCTCTTATTGGTTTTTGTACAATGAGAAACATCATACATTTATAACTTGCTCACCATCTTGACAGGTCCCAACTCTTTGGCTTTTGTCCTCAGCAAATGCTTCTGTATCTTCCCAGTAGCTGTCTTTGGTAATGGTCCGAACAAGACAGATTTGGGAACCCAATAAGCCGGCATCTTTTCCCGGCAGAACTTCATTATATCTTCTGCCACACGCTTTTCATCGGACTTATTAACGCTTTGCTTCAATGTCACAAAAGCACAAGGAGTCTCTCCCCACTTCTCATCTGGCCTTGCAACCACTGATACCTCCAATATGGCTGGGTGTTGATATAGAATGTTCTCTACCTCCACACTACTGATATTCTCACCTCCCGATATGATAATGTCCTTTGATCTGTCTTTGATTTCTATGTATGAATCTGGATGTTTCACGGCAAGATCACCAGAATGAAACCACCCGTTTGCAAAAGTTTCCTCATTTGCCTTCGGGTTCTTTAAATAACCCTTCATTACAAGATTTCCCCGCATCATTATCTCTCCCACAGTTTTTCCATCTGCAGGAACAGGTTCCATAGTGCGAGGGTTCAGAACATCTGCTCTCTCCAAACCAATGTACCGAACACCTTGACGCGCATTTAACCGAGCTTGGGTTTCAGGGGGAAGGGAGTCCCACTCAGGCTTCCATGCACATACTGTGGCGGGGCCATAAGTTTCGGATAGACCATAAGTGTGGGTGACTTTGAACCCCCTTTGGGACATTGCAAAGAGAACAGAAGGTGGAGGAGCAGCACCAGCTGTCATTACGTGTACAACATGAGGGAGAGGAAGGATGGTATCGTCTTCTGGAGCATTGACAATGGTGTTGAGCACCACGGGTGCAGCACAAAAGTGAGTCACAGCATACTTGTGTATTGCTGAATAGACTGCCTTGGCTGTAACCTATGAAAATGGGAAAAGGTAACTGTTGGTATCAACATCTAAGGCAAGCAACTATGTAAAACTAAATGAAAAAGACAGCAAATATGTGCAGCCTGTATTGAGATAATTAACCGCTAATGAACCACAGCATTGGCTGCAGATAAATACAAGCAATAAAAGCTGAAGCTCAAGTGGTTTGCAACCAAAGATAATCTGCTGCTGCACATTTAAAGATCAATGATGCACGTAAAATGTGACATTACTTTAACTGCAGCTCATTACCAAAATGCCAAAAGTCCACTAGCTACAACCTCCAAGGAGTAATTTTACATCAGAGTATTTATAAGAGTTCCTATCACATAGGCCAATAGACTCCAACAAGTTTCATTCTGTCGATAAGGAACTGACAATCATATGCATATACTAATGAGCCTTTCATATTTTAAAGTTTAAACAGACCATTAGTGACTCCATCAACCATAAGCTGTAAAACTATAACACCTAATGAGGGGAGATAAGTAACATATCTTTATCCAGAACTTAACATAGATAATCTACCAAACATCGGTTTAATTTACCTGTCGAAGGCATATGTTTGTCCCACAAAAAGCTGCAAGTGCCCAAGTGTAACACCAACCATTGCAATGGAACATGGGTAGAGTCCAAAGATATACAGCTCCTTCATTCATCCCCCAGACAAGACCACCACTTAAAGACATCAAATAAGCCCCACGATGGTGCAACACCACCCCCTTAGGGCTGGCTGTTGTTCCGGAAGTATAACCCAAAGCAATACTCTGCCACTCATCCTTTGGTGGTTGCCAGGCATACTCAGGGTCACCAGTTTCCAAGAATTTCTCATATTCAATGGCGCCTCTTCCCAGAGCATATTTGAGTCCCTTAGGATCCAAGCTTTCATCACCTATGACAATTAAGAGTGGAGGCTTGTATTGGCCTTTGCTTTTCTCTGCCCAAATCTTCAAAGCCTCCTCAGCTAAGGTGAAAAATTCTTGATCCACCATCACAACTACAGATGATGAATGACCAAGAAGGAAAGCAACGGTCGATGCATTTAGACGGACATTGACAGTGTTTAACACAGCTCCTGCCATTGGAATTCCAAAATGTGCTTCATAAAGGGCTGGAACATTTGGTGCAATTATTGATACCTGTTTTTAATATTAAAGAAGTCACCTATCAGTCAACAAGCTCGAATACAAGACAAAAGCAAAGGGTCAGACACAAGACAAGAGGAATATACTAAAGCTCAATTATAATTTCAAATTGATCTGCAGTCGAAACTGTCTAAACGAGGTGCAAATTATGGTTCAAGAGGTTATTGTGGATTTTCAAACAACAACGATCCTAGTATTCCAGTACATTGGGAAACAAAAAAAAAACATCATTTCATGTCAGTCTAGATAGAAGAAATCCATTAGCATAAAAGATTCGTTGAGAGCTTATAGACATGTATATTAGAACTTCGAGCAGTCATCATAAAATGACAAGCATCTAAGGTAGAAATAGTTGCTTCTCAAGGGACTCAAATATCTATATAGGCAATGAAAGCTTCTTAGGGGACTCAAATATCTATATAAGTAAAGAGCATATAGGACTGACAGGACAAGAAATTTTGGTGAAAATATCACTTATCTGCGTTACACCGGAAGAAAGCAACTTTTTGAAGCAATGCTTCCGTACTATGGTTCTTGGAAAGCACCTAAAGTAGAAATAGTTGCTTCTCAAGGGTCTAATTGACGTTTAATACTGACTACATTCGCTGGAGTTCTGGACTATGTAAACAGTTTTCATCTGTGTTTCCAAGTGTGTCCATATATATGTAAAATTGATTCAAATGTATATTATGTAAAGAACTAAGCAGTTCTTAGTTTAGGGTATGAAAAGAACAAACCAGTTATAGAGAATACTACAGACTCTACTACGAAACAGTCATGATGGAATTGCAAAACGCCAAAACCGAGAAGTCTCTGAAGTTTCTTCTCATCAGCATTAGGTTCTAGAATCCAAAACAAGGTTAAATGAACCAATCTACTAAATACGAGAGCAAATCCATCCATGGTATGCAACTTAAAGCAAGCCACATACCCATACTAAGTAAATGCAAAACGCAAAGCACCCCTACTAAGAAATTTAGCCTTTGAATGCCTATGATTATGACATAGAAACCGAAACAAAGGAGCTTCTGTCAAGAACAGAAACTAACTTCATCTGACTTAGTGGTTACATGCGTTAGTTCAGGGCCAACATCATCAAAAGAGACACTACCATATTGCAAGTAAACCACCAAATCCAAACACTTACCACTTTCTGATAAAAACAATATATGTTAGGCACCAATCCCAGGTTGGTTAAGCTAAGTGTGTCCACCTAATAACATTAAGATTCTGGACAGCCTTTATATTCAACAACTTCCACAAATTCCAGATAAAAATCCACACAAAGCTTACCTTCATTTTTCTTCATATTTTTTCTGTTTTGACTTCTAAAATTCCCGTTTAAGCATAAGTAACAACGGTTATTGCTCCCAAAAACCAACTATTCATTTTCATCATATCCTAATACAACTTCTAGTAAAACACAGCTAAAGTCAATCCACTAGTAAACTCTAGCTCCAATCCAAAACCACCAAAAAAAAAAAGTTGAAAACTTTAAACAAATTTAACAATTTGATAAGGTCGATGATAGTAATCATGATCGATAGTAATACAAGTTTTATTCTTTTTCTTTTTTTACTACTTCCTTGGAGAGTGAAAGAAAATCAGTCAAAGGAAGTGAGCTGGGTTGTAGAGAGTTACCGTGGAACCGAGGCCGACGGAGTGGTTGTTGAGGGCGGAGGCCACACGACGGCAGCGCTGGTAAGTCTGGAGCCACGTGTAGTGACGAGATCCATGGACCACCGATTTCCTGGTGGGGTGCACCACAGCTGCTCTCTCCAGAAACCACAGCGGCGTTAATGCCGTGTGGTTCGCCTCGTTCTTCGGCAGATCGTCTATGTCTCGCTCCACCACCATTTGTGCTCCCTTTCTCTCTAAGATCTCTCTCTCTCTCTCTCTCGGGAAAATGGAGATGACAACGTGAGAAGAGTCGAAGTGGTTGCTTATATAGTATAGCGGGTCTCAGGGCGGCGTCGTCTAGGCACGTGTGGGATTTCTATATTTCCGATCAGAAAATAAGGAAATATATCATTATTTTTTATTTCCATTTCCATTTCAGGCCAACTACAAAGATAGACAAGTATTTACTGCCCCAGGTTTTTGGATAAAACTGAAACCCAGATGACCCTTCGTTCTGTTGTGAGCATTATCCTATTTTTTTTTTTTTTCATTGGTATATGCTGTTTGAGGATTTTCCTTGTGAAACCAGAAAGTAAGAAACTCATTGTCACGATTTAAATAATATTTTTAAACATGGTTGTACGATGAAGACTTCAGATTCTATAGAAATGGATTAACAACATCTAGGAGCCTTTGTTCTTGATTGTTAAAGATTGCTAGTTCAATTTATTTTTTTCGAGAGATGTTGTTTATTGTAGCTCGTTGAATAAACGAGCCAACATTGATATATTGAGTTGTGTTTGTTAAAAAAAATTTGACAGTCCGACTTGGAGCAAGAGTTTAGGAATTACTTATGTGTAGTTGTGAATTGTTAATTATGGTAAACAATGAAATTAACGTATCTATTTAAGAGTCTTCCGCCCGATTTATATTTATTTTCATTAACAAAAAATTAGAAAAAGAATATACTATTAACGAGAACGAGAAATGAAGCCATTTTTTCAAGGGATGAAGCCAAAATCTTTTAAAGAAAAGGAATTGGGAGAAATGGAAAAAAAAGAATATGACAATTTGTTTAGAAAATTTATGGAAAACAAAAAAAAATGTGAGCTTCAACATACTTATTTTATCCTTTTACAACTTATTTCATCATTCAATTAATCTTAAAGTTGTAAAACATTGAACCTAAACATACATCAGAGAGATGCAAGGTTCTTATTTTATTCATACTTATCGTCAAGCTAATAATATGGCTCACAATTTAGTTAGTTTTATTTTTTCTTCTTTTCAATCTTTATTTTGAGACGTGGAGCCTCCAAGTTGTATTAATTATTACTGTACTTTCAAATGAATTTACCTCTTAGTTTAAAAAAAACTGGCATACATTGATAATATATATATACACACACACATATCATATCCAGAGTGAGACCTCGCTTTGAAATTTCAGAACGAGGTTAGGGTTTAGGATTACTTTTCGGTCGCATATCTACATCTTGACCATTCAGTTTTTAGGTATTAATGTATAGATCACTTTTGCAAAATTTCAGCCAAATTGATAGTCGTTAAGGCATTAATAACTACCATAAAGCTAGTACGGTTCAGGTTGGACAAATTCAGTTCGTCCATTGGTTTAAGCAAGTTAGATACCTTAAAGATCCTCAATTTGGCTTAAATTTTACAGAGATGATCTATACATTAACACCTAAAAACTGAATGGTCGAGATATGGATATGCAACCGAAAAGTGATCTTAAACCCTAACCTCGCTCTGGATAGGATCTGTATATATATATATATACAGATTTGCTAACCTAAAGGACAGTTTTAAGGGACTGTGAGGGACAAATGCATCATTACCACATGTATTAAATATAAAAGCAGAAATTATAATAACTTAAAACTGTGCATTTATTTTCAGCCGTCAGATTTATTTGTCCCTCACAGTCCCTTAAAAACTTTCCCTTAGGCGAGCAGGCCTTTATACAGACCGTTAAGGTATCTAACTCGCTTAAACCAATGGACGGACTGAATCTGTCAACCTGAACCGTACTAACTTTAAGGCAGTTATCAATGCCTTAACGATCATCATTTTCACTGAAAATTTGCAGAGACGATCTATACACTAGTACCTAAAAACTGAACGGTCGAGATGTGGATATGCGACTGAAAAGTGACCCAAAACTTGAACTTCACACGTTAATTTTCAAAGCGGAGCTCCGCTCTGGATAGGATCTGTATATATATATATATATATATATATATATATATATATATATATATATATATATAACAAAATTTTTCACATAAACTTTTTTAAAATAGTAAATTATTTTAGTTCTGAAAAAAGTAACCGATAATAATAAGAGCCTAATCAACGAGTTGATGGGGAAGGCTTCTTTGAATCCCTTAGGGAAAATATTAATTACTTATATTTAGCTGGTCAAAAAGTCTTGTGAATGAGATGATAATTATGACTTTAGAGCACAAATAAACAATTGATCCAGATCATCCGGCATAAGAAGCGAATTAGAATATTAATTCTCGTCGCATGACCGATGAAGCAAATTAGAATATGAATTTCTGGAATTGACAGATTGGCTTGCCTGGAGCCTCCAAGTTGTATTAATTATTACTGTACTTTCAAATGAGTTTACCTCTTAGTTAAAAAAAAAAGGCATACATTGATAATATATATATATATATAACAAAATTTTCCACATGAACTTTTTTTAAATAATAAATTATATTTGTTCACCGATTATAATAAGAGCCTAATCAACTGATGGATTTGAAGGCTTCTTTGAATCCATTAGGGAAAATATTAATTAGTTATATTTAGCTGGTCAAAAAGTCTTGTGAATGTGATAGTAATTATGACTTTAGAGCACAAAACAATTGATCCAGATCATCCTGCATAAGAAGCGAGAAGCGAGAAGCGAGAAGCGAATTAGAATACTAATCCTCGTCGCATGACCGATGAAGTATAATATGAATTGTCATCGAAAAAAAGAAGAAGTGTAATATGAATTTCTGGAATTGACAGATTGGCTTTCTTGGATTTTGACTCATTCTGCCGACTCTTTCAGAACATCGCGTCTTCGATCGCTAGAAATATCACTGGCGGATTTCAAGAAAGCTCTGCTGCCTTATAAAAAAAACTATGCAGAATCATTCAAAACAGTGAAGCAATGCATGGATGAACAAAAGCACCAACGATACACATGCGCAGATGTTCCATAAAATACACGCCGTTCAATTACCCTATTTAATTTTCATGAAGCGTCCAATGGCTCAGTGATCTGTAAATGACTCACCTTGTTAATGCTATTATTGCGAGTCTAGGGTTTATTAGGCCTCATCAAAAAGCTCGTGGATCAAGTGGGCCGATGGAGGCCCACTGACCCGAAGGGCCAAAAGCCCTCTAGGCCCGGCTTGTAAAAGCCAGAAAACTATTATTATATATATATATGTGTATGTTGATGTGTTCATATTTTCTTAATTCTTATATTTCTATGCCTCTTTCTCTTGATATATATGTTTAGTTCTCCTTATTTATGGTTCATTTACGTTAGTTTAGTGTCTTTGTAGGTGTGTTTCAAAGAAAGAAGAAAAGAAGCTAAGCTAAGCTAACTAACACAGAAACTGTTGTGCAGAATACCTAACTTCGCTGAATTACTGGGAACTACTCGGATGGAACTAGGAGCTGTATGCTATATGCACGGAAAGCCCCATGTGTCTAGTTTCTGAGGAATTTTACGGTTTGCGATTACGACTTTTCTAGAAGGAGTTATGTCAATTTAAGTGAAGGAAGTTCAGCTTAAACTGGATTATGCAACATCTTTTACAAGTTCATGTCTAGAACCTAACTTTACTGAATTACTGGGAACTACTCGGATAGAATTAGGAGCTTTACCTTATATGCACAGAAAGCCCCATGTGTCTAGTTTCTGAGGAATTTTACGGTTTGCAATTCCCACTTTTCTAGAATGAGTTATGGCAATTTAAGTGAAGACAGTCCAGCTTGAACGGGAATCTGCAATATCTTTTACAAGTTCATGTCTAGAACCTAACTTCGCTGAATTACTGAAAACTGCTCGGATGGAATTAAGAGCTGTAGCCTATATGCACGGAAAGCCCCATGTGTCTAGTTTCTGAAGAATTTTACGGTTTGTGATTCTGACTTTTCTAGAAGGAGTTATGACAATTTAAGTGAATAAAGTTCAGCTTGGACGGGAATCTACAACATCTTTTACAACATGCACGGAAAGCCCCATCTAGAAGGCCCAGCACATATATTTGGAAATCTTCAGTATGCCACATCATCATTATTGAAGATCCAGGACTTTTAGACATGTTTATATATGTGTGTGTGTTTATATATGTGTGTGTGTGTGTGTCTTTGTGTGAGTGCGAATTTGTTGTAATTTGGTTTATGGTGAAATTGGAAGTTCTCATACTTCTATATAGAATATGTGCATATATATTCTAGTATTTTACATGTCATGACTACGGTTGACCGATTCGATTGGATTCGAAAATATGGTGAAATTAGCTAAATTTTTTACCACACTCATAATTTATTATAATAATCTCATCCAACGGTCGGTTTTTCCATTTTATTTGAATTGATAGAGGTTTCCCTTTGGAGTGTATGATATATAAATATAGGTTTATAAGAGTAACTAAGTTTGACCTAGTTGATCGAATTCGAAACGAGAACCAAATTGTCTGGATTTTCTACAACCACAATAAAACATTACAATCTCTCCATCGAACGGTTGGTTTCTCCGAATTCATTTTCTACTTCATGGTTGCTTTAGAATGAACCTCAACAATTTAAATGCAATGTATAAGTCATACAACTTTAGAAGGAAAATTGGTATAAGTCAATGTGTTTGTAATTAATTTTTTTTTTTTATCTTATGTCCACGCACATCCATCAATGAAATATTTACAAACGTGATGTGAAAAAATAAGCACGTTTCACGGTCGTCATGTCAATGTGCCATCGGTCAACTAAGAAGACATACAAGTGACGACGATTGACCAATTCGATCGGATTCGAAATATGGTGAAATTGGCTAAATTTTTTACCACACTCATAATTTATTGTAATAATGTCATCCAACGGTCCATTTTTCCATTTTCTTTGAATTGATAGGGGTTGCTCTTTGGAGTGTATGATATATAGATATAGGTTTATAAGAGTAACTAAATTTGACCTAGTTGATCGAATTCGAAACGAGAATCAAATTAGCTAAATTTTTTACAATCACCATAAAACATTACAATCTCTCAATCGAGCAGTTGATTTCTCTAAATTCATTTTCCACTTCATGGTTGCTTTAGAATGAATCTCAACAATTTAAATGCAATATACAAGTCATACAACTTTAGGAGGCAAATTAATATAGGCCAACATATTTGTAATTAAAATTGAAATTTTTATCTTATGTCCATGCACATCCATCGATGAAATATTTACAGACGTGATGTGAAAAAATAAGCAAGTTTCGTGGTCGTCATGCCATCGGTCAACCAAGAAAACATACAAGTGATGACGGTTGACCAATTCGATCGGATTCGAAAATATGGTGAAATTGGCTAAATTTTGTACCACACTCATAATTTATTGTAATAATGTCATCCAACGGTCCATTTTTCCATTTTCTTTGAATTGATAGGGGTTGCTCTTTGGAGTGTATGATATATAGATATAGGTTTATAAGAGTAACTAAATTTGAACTAATTGATCGAATTCGAAACGAGAATCAAATTAGCTGAATTTTTTACAATCACCATAAAACATTACAATCTCTCAATCGAGCGGTTGATTTCTCTAAATTCATTTTCCACTTCATGGTTGCTTTAGAATGAACCTCAACAATTTAAATGCAATATACAAGTCATACGACTTTAGGAGGCACATTGATATAGGCCAACATCTTTGCAATTAAAATTGAAATTTTTATCTTATGTCCATGCACATCCATCGATGAAATATTTACAGACATGATGTGAAAAAATAAGCACTTTTCGCGGTCGTCATGCCATTGGTCAACCAAGAAAACAAACAAGTGACGACGGTTGACTAATTCGATCGGATTCGAAAGTATGGTGAAATTGGCTAAATTTTTTACCACACTCATAATTTATTATAATAATCTCATCCAACGGTCGGTTTTCACATTTTATTTAAGTTGATAGAGGTTTCTCTTTGGAGTGTATGGTATATAAATATAAGTTTATAAAAAATATTATCTTCAAAGATTTATTTGCAAATAAAGCCCGCAAGGCTTAGCCTGGCCCGGCCTAAAAAAGCCCGCGAGGCCCGCATTAAATGGATGGGCTTGGATCCTTCAATTTACAATAAAGCCCGGCCCGCTACTATTTAAAAATGGAGTAAGGCCCGGCCTGGCCCGACCCAAGTTCATTACCAATGGGCCGGGCTCGGCCCGGCTCGGCCAATTGATGAGGCCTAGTTTATATCACAAGAGAAATTTAATTCACACATCTCTAAATGCTAAATACACATTTGTTTAAGGAAAACTAAAATTGGGAGAGAATTGAGTCGTACTTTCATTGATAATAGAGACCTCTTTATATAGAGGATTACAAGACATAGAATCAGAGTTGTACAAGGAAAGATAATCGTACAATTAATCGGATATCTATTAATATCTCCGAAAATATCTCTAATTCTAAACCCTATTACAACTAGGTCAAGTAACCTAGAATTTGGACCAGACACACATTCTGGATTTACTTGAACAACATTCATTTTTTCATACACCCAACACTAGATTTTATGGATATATTAAATTACCAAAAGAGACATTTATATCAAAAATAAAGTAACAAAGTTGGAATATAGTATCCCCCTTTAAAGTTTTGTTCCCCTCTACGTGAATGAAGATGCAACCTTAGTACCCTAGTTAGAAACAGTTAACATATATATAAAAAAAAACTCATAGGGCTAGTGAAAATTAATCAACAGATCAGAAAATTTCATTCCTGATAGTGAGATTAACAAGTTTATAGATCAGAAAACTACCTTGCTACACGTTTTTACTCGAAAATGATCAAAATTATGAGCAAAGAATAAGTGAATATATATATATATATTGTCTGCTAACTGGATAACTGATGTGAGCATTCCCAAGGCAATCATCAGACTGTTTTGTTGCAATTTCATTATCAACAGGACACCAAATAACAATGAAGGTCAATGTAGTGATGTCGGGTCCACCTTGTTCTCTATATATGGTGACACACCATCTAAACAGAAGGGATTATGCCACGGGCTAAGCACCAGCTTCTGGAACCGACTCCAGTTTTACATCTAAAAAAAACGAGCATAATTCTTTTTTGACGAGAATGCAAATGACAATCCATCTTCTAACCTTGGATGGTTGTCACCCAACCAAAAATAATAATAATAATAATTCAATATGAAAATTGTGTTGTGTTCGCCTCTCACATATTGTTATATTAATTCTCTGTTCATAAGCCATCTAATAAATAACCCATATAATCTATTTGTTCTTATTGAGGGTTTATTTTTATTTTTTTTTCAAGTCAAGATGGTATATATAAAAAGAAAGGATGTGTATTTAGTGATTAGGTATGTGTATTGTGAATGAGGATGGACTGGATGGTTTATGAAGTTTAGAGTTGTGTTTCTGGTAAAATGATCAAATAAAAAATTTGATAGGTGGTGTATTAAGTCTGGTATGTGTATCTAGTAATTAGCAATGTGTGAAATTTTTCTCATATCACAATGTCTATACATGTTGCGTAAATATTATTTTTGATGAATTTTGGGAGTGTAAATTGCACTCACAACATAAAAGACTTAAAAATAGAACTAATATTCAAATACAATATGTGATATCCCGTATCCAATTTAAATATCTTTTCTTTTGTGTTTGGGTTTACATTTTTACAAGCCATGTTAAAGGTTTATTTCTTTTACTTATTTAGGTGCTATTGTTTTAGAGAAAATTTTACAAATAATACCTAAAATAAAGACCAATCATCATTTTGGTACATCATAATCAAAAACTATCACATTGGCTGGAAATTATTCTATGCACCGACGGTGTAAGTGACCCAACCCTTATAAAATAATCTCAACCCTTGATATTTATTATCAACTTTATTTTTAATAAACAAAAAGTGTATTTAATGCAATCTAACCATTTATTTATGTTGGTGCAAGTGCACGGCGGTGCTCTGAATAATCTCTCTCACATTGGCACCTCAACATTTAAATCTGACACAATTTTCATACTCTCTGGTTAAAACGGCGTCAACCCTATGTAAGTTATTTCAAGGGCAATTTCGTCTCTTCCTTACTTTAATTTTTTTTGTTCTCTTCTAAAGAAAGTTTTTTTTTTTTGTTCCTCTCTCTCTCTCTCTCTCTCTCTCTCTCTCTCTCTCTCTCTCTCTCTCTCTCACCCCATCTACCAAAAACCCAGATAGCAAAATAGTAATTCAAATCAAAGAAACAAATCTCACAAGCCATACATATATAATCTCCATAATAAGTCATCCATAAAACCCAGATAGCAAAATAGTAATTCAAATCAAAGAAACAAATCTCACAAGCCATACATATATAATCTCCATAATAAGTCATCCATCTTTCATGAACAGGACAAACAAGATTTGGATTCAAAGCCACATATTTAATGAATTCGGAGAGTGGTATGACCTATGGAATTAAATTGCAATCAAGACTACTCCCTTTCTTGATCTGCTATTTTATGGTTGAACTCATTTACTCCCTCAACGACGAACACCTGTGAGACTGGAGATTGAAGATACCAGCGGGATTGATCTGTAATCAAACTAATCACTCACTGGGCTTTGCTAATCAAAGGCATTGGCAAAATCACTAGAGGCGGCGGTGTCACCGGATTATGTTCAGAAGTCAAGCGTCATAGGAGATCACCTCAGAATTAATTTCTCTCTTCTCACCTTCATCTCTGCGTCTTGTCTCCTCAAAAACCCAGAAGCTACTTGTGTAGTGTGAAGAAAGAGAAAGAATGCTCTTGGTGGAGATGAGATTGTAGCAAAAAAATAAAAATAAAAATAAAAAGTGGATTAAAGAAAGAGACAGAATTGCCCATGGAAAAAAGTCACGTGGCAAAAGAGTTAACACCGTTACACACGGAGGCATGAAAAGTATGTCGAGTTTTAAAGTTAAGGTACTAATATGATAGTTTTCAAGTTTGAGGTATGAAAATAATGAATGGACTTTAT
The DNA here is from genome assembly GCF_002994745.2 of Rosa chinensis. Classification (NCBI taxonomy): domain Eukaryota; kingdom Viridiplantae; phylum Streptophyta; class Magnoliopsida; order Rosales; family Rosaceae; genus Rosa; species Rosa chinensis. The sequence continues at coordinate 50,011,409 of NC_037091.1, forward strand.
TTCGGGTACTATTTGTAAAATTTTCTCATTGTTTTATCTAGTTACATGGTTTGTCTTACAGTTTTTCAATTACTTATATTATTAAATACTAGCAGGGCTCATCCACTATGTCTGTGTGTGGAGAGAAGTTAAGGCCTCGTTTGGTTCACGGAAATGAAAATAATTCCTTTGTCTTTCCCGTGGGAAGGGAAATGAAATTTCCCAACAACTTTTCATTCCGATGTTTGGTCACGTAAGGAAAGTTATCAGGAAAGTTGTTAAAAAGTTTGTTAATAATGTAATAAAATAATATGTTGTGAGTAATAAATGCAAGGAAAGAATGAGGGAAAGTGATTCCTTTGGGGTTTGGAAGGAACCCATTATTTTCCCTTCCTTCAGGAAATGATTTCCTTTCCTTTTGCATCCCAAACACAGGAACCTTTCCTAATGCTTACTTTCCGCGAACCAAACTTGGCCTAAAGGTATTGGAAAAACTTCTCCTACAACTATCACATTTTCTGTTTTTGTTTTTTTTTGTATTTTTTTGTTTTCTATTTTACAATTTACTATATTATCCCTATTGATTAATTATATTTATAGTTTTTTAATATATAAAGGTTAAATTGGTAAAAAAATTCAGTTTTGGAGAGCAAGATCTCCTCTTAACAATAGTCTAGATTAAGTTTATTTCTTTTATTTTAAGTTGTTTTGGGGTGTGGGTTTTAATTTGAAATCAGTTTTTGGTGACCGAGAGGAGGAAAGAAAAAGGAAAAAAAAACATAAAGAAGGGTCGGCGAAGAGACGAGAAAGAGGAGAATAGAGGGAGGTCGAGAAAGAAAGGGAAAGACGGAGAAAGAAAGAGGAACGAGGAGAGGGTAAAGAAAAGACAGAAAGAAAGAGAGGAGGAGACGGGAAAGACGGATGATAGAGAGAAGGGAAGAAAGAAAGAAAAGAGGAAGAAATAGAAAGAGAGAAGAAGAATCAGTTTTTATTCCGGAGGAGTCGCTTTCTAAGGGAGAGGAGATCAGAAACGAGAGAGAGAAGGAGAGAGGAGAAAGGAGAGTTGTTTGAAGTTAAAAGGCAAGAACGTAGTTTTGGGTTCGATTTCTTTTCGGTGAGTGGCTTCTATTTTCTAGAGTGTGTTTCTTTTCTTGATATTATGTTCTTGTTGAATTGGGCAGAAATACTTAAGCTTTGTTTTAATTCTATTTTTGTTCTGTTTAGGACTTGGTGTGAGTGACTTCGTACTTGGTTAGGCTTTCAATTTGTTTAAATGTCAGTTTTTCAATTGTGTGTGCTGTTTATGCAAGACCATTTTATTTTATTATTACTTTGTTAGTCATACTATGGATTTGATTGTTTTGTCAATTGGTTTGGGTTAGTTCAATTGTATTAGTTTCCTTCTTAGTATTTGATTTCTTTGCTAATGTGACTTCTATGTTTCTTTTCGAAATTGGTATCCTTGTTTTTATTTTGTCTCTTGTTTTGAATTCCTGAACATTGGCCTTGGCTTGCCAACTTGATGGACTACTTAAATTGGGTTAAGTTTGTCATTGGTGAAATTTGAGTATTTGAGTGTGGTTTGATTTCAGTAAAGAAATTGGCTAGCAGAAGTTGTTATACTTGCAGATTATTCGGTAGTTCCTGATCTTTGGTTGATGTCCACTTGGAGTTGATTTCTTTGAGTCATGATGCTAATTTCGCTACCATAATCAATTTTGGTGACTTCATTATATGATGTGATCACAATAATGGTACGATCATCAGGCTTAGGTAGCCCTAGGCTTTGATAGCCAAGACATAGTTAACCAGTGTGCACTGGCAACTCATTATTAGTATATCGGGCTTAGGTAGCCCAAGGCTTTGATTGCCGAGACATAGCTAACGGGTGTGCAAGGGCAACCCATTATTAATGCAGCGGGCTTAGGTAACCCTAGGCTTTGATAGCCAAGACATAATTAACGGGTGTGCAATGGCAACCCATTATTATCACAGTGTGTACTTTTGTACTGTTAATGGAAAAAGAGTTGTGAAACCATTGTACATATTTTGCTTTTGGAAATTGATAGCTCGTGTTCTTGAGACAATTTGTATAATAGTGAATTTGTAATTGATTTTATCCTTTTTCTTATGATTTTCAAGTTAGCAATGATGCATTATTTTGCTTTAAAGGATTTTGTTTTGGGACTTTATAATTGTAATCTCATTCAGCTAATAACAATGATTTGGTTCAATTTCAGGACCTGAGCATTTCACAACATAAACTCTATCGATCGATATTCCAAAGTAAAAAAAAAAGTTAGCAATGATTCATTATTTTGCTTTAAAGGATTTTGTTTTGGGACGTTATAATTGTAATCTCATTTAGCCAATAACAATGATTTGGTTCAATTTCGGGACCGGAGCATTTCACAATATAAACTCTATCTATCGATATTCCAAAGTAAAAACAAAATATATAAAATAACATTAACAGACTACTTGAGATAAAGAATAAATATTTAACTACGAAGAAGATAAGGGAGCATAAGTTGGACATTTTTTTGAGTAGAAGGAGGTCAGTTATCTTTAGGTCCCATTTAGGATTGCTTCGCTTTTTAAAAAATTAGCTTTTGTCTAAAATTTTAAATTACATTGTGTTTGGTAAATAACAAAAAACAACTTTAATTAAAAATTATAGGTCACTGGAAGCAGATTTTAAAAGCAACCCAAATGTTATTTTTAGAAACTGCTTTCGATTAAAACACGCTCTCAAGTTGTTTTATGTACTGACAACACTTTTAAAAGTATTATTAACCAAACATGAAACTGTTTTAATTTACAGTTTATTATTCTCACAACACAGCAGCATCAGTTTTTTTTTTTTTTTTTTTAAGTCACAGCAATCCCAAACTAGCTTCGATATGAAAAAAACAATATTACTCAGTGACCCGCCCCAGTAGGGTCATCAGAAAGAGACACCGCTAAAGGCAATACCACTTCACCTATTGAGTCATTTGAGTGAAGCTCAAGGGGGAGATTGACAAGAAAAATTTTCTGCAGAATCCAAGCCCAAAGTTCAAGTTATAAACTTGAACCCAAGCCCAGCTAGGTCTTCTCATTCACATTCACATCTAACACCACGAATGTTTTTACAATTTAGGGTGTTTTTAAATACACACTCCTAATTACTTAATACACACTCCATACTTAATACACCACCCACTTAATTTCTCATTCTAATATTTTACTAAATACACAACCCAAATTACCTAAAATATCCTTAATCTCAATCATGAAATCATACTTTTTGACTATATTAAGGTTACTATTTAATATGATTAGTATATTGACATTTTGTAAATGACCATATTGATTACTTGTGTCAGTTATTGAGAAATCCATGAAGATTTATTATTGTTCCCTTTAAATAGATGCATATAAATAGGTTTTGTGTTATTTGAGCTCTCATCCACCAAACGTCATGTTAATCAAGTATAAAATTAGAGAAATTTTAAATACACACCCCTAATCACTTAATACATTGTAAGACCTCGGAAATTTGTTATTAATTCCAAAATGTTTCCTGGGATTAATAAAGTGTTCGTTTGTACGATTTCGTGGTTCGAGGGTGGAGTGAAATTATTTTCGGGCGAATAATTATTCAAAGTGCACTTTTTAGGGGGTTACGAAGTTTGACTTTTTATACGTTTAGATTCTGTAAGAACTTCCTTCACGAAAGTTGTAGAGCGCGTCGATACGAGTTCGTGGATAGGGCTGTCAATGGGTCGTGTCGGGTTGGGTTCGTGTCGGGTCAAGGTATTTATCGTGTTGCAAGATACAAACCCAAACCCAACCCATTTAATAATCGTGTCAAAAATTTAAACCCAAACCCAACCCATTTATTAAACGGGTTACCCATTTCCAACCCGCTTAACCCATTTAATAAATAGGTTGTGTTGTGTTTGACAAAATGACTCATTTAAGGGTTAACAATGCGACCCATTTAACTAAAAAATGCATAAATTGATTAAATTTGCTAAAAACTCCACAAGACAAAGAATATAAATAATTATATATAATTCATAAATAATTAAATCCCATAATTATAAAGAAAAATATTTCAAATTATCTAATCCTATGATCAAATACTCCCAACGTCTAAAATTTCAGGATAAAATATAGCATAATCGGGTTATACCGGTTCACTTCGTGTTGGCGGGTTGACCCGTGGCCGACCCATTTATTAAATGGGTCATGGCGGGTTGACCCGTGGCTGACCCGCTTTTTAATCGTGCGGGTTCAACCCGCTTTATTTCGTGCGGGTTTCGAGTCGTGTTATCGGGTCGTGTCGGAATTGACAGCCCTATTCGTGGACATGTGGAACGAGGAAATCGGAGTTCGTATGAAGAACTTATGGCCGTCGGAAAAAGTTTCCATTTTGGTATATATGGGATTTTTCCGAAAATTAATCAAAAAATCTGAAGTTTCCAAAAAGGGAAACTTTTCTCTCTCTTCGATCCCGAGCTCAGTTTCACCTTCCTACCTTCGTCGGCCGATTTTTTCCTTGTCCGACCACCTTTTGCTTCGATTCCAAAGGGAATCCTGCTCTCCTCAATCCCCTCTACACGTCTGTGGTGGTGATTCGTCGTGGGAAGCACCGCAGACCACGCTACAAGGCTGAGAAGTTGCACGGTGGAGCTGTAAATCGCCTCAAATCGCCGGCCTTGATTCTCCCAGCTCCGGCCACTATAGCTCAAGTTATTTGGGGGCTTTTCTAGCCGAGAGGAAGTAGAAGCTACACCCAAGAAGGCTTGTAGCGATTTGATCTGTGGTGATCGAATTTTGAAGATTGGGAATTTAGGGTTCATCGGTTTTCAAAACTTGCGAGGTAAATTCCTGCCAAATGACTTTGATTCAGACTTTGTGCTAGTTATGAATGTTTCAATTGGCGTTGAGATGAAGAACTTTCATGTTGTGAGTTTTGCCAAATTCCGACTTTGGGCCGGTGGCGGTGCCGCCACTGTGGTGGTGTTTTCCGGCGGTTTCCAACCACCTCAGGGATGGTTTCTGTTCCTTATTTCGATCTACTCGTCAATATGAGCATTTTGATATGTAGTTTGTAATTTTTGGAGATCGTATGATTAAGTTATGAATTTTACGATTTTGATCGATTTCGATCATTCGATTTTTTATCTGTGAAGATCGGATTGTCCGATAGACTTGTAGTTTTGTTTTATTGATCGTAGGACTGTCCTGATGACTTTGTGTGGTCACGGGTGAAGATCCGATCGCTGGATCTTCGTATAAGTGCGTTTTATGAATGGTGTGCTAAGTTGAGACCCTATTTGATTAGGTGATTGACGGTTTGAGTTGGCGAACGATTGTGAATCGTATTTTGAGCTGTTAAGAAGACGCAGTGGGATTGGGGGTGAGTAAATCTCACATGGTTCATTTACGAACGGAATTTCATTAATTACATTTAATTGTTATGTTTGAAAAATGATTTTAAGAAAATGAGTTTTTAAGTATATAAAAATGAATTTCTCGGTTTTTACTACGTGTGAACTATAGTTGGTATTAGTAGTCATTCCTGTGTGGGTGATTACGTATATATATATTTACGTGGAATATATATATTGGTTGATATGACATTGGGTGAAGTATTGATTTGATTGATTGATTTATCATTCCGAGCATTCCTCTTGAAGATATAAATTATCATATATTGTTGGGTTGATGTTGATAAAGAGTAATTGAGTAAAGTGTGATCCTTTCATTTATTGTCCATGAGAGACTTGGATCATTATTGATTGTGGTGTTGATTTGTATGACTTGATTGATTCATGATTTGGGAAAATTATAGAGCATGTGGGATTCGATTTTGATGATAGCTTGGAGACGAGAACATATTATTTGGAATTGGTTTTGCTATTTGTTGAGGTTGTGGGAGATGAGGAAACAATTTTATGTGACGATCTCTGTGAATACATGTGTGGTGACTAGTGTGAGGGTATGGGATCGGACGCCATAATCCTAGGTGGATGACAGGCTACGATTGAGTAAGTGTGATCGGACGCCATAATCCTGGGTGGATGACGGGCTACGATTGAGTAAGTGAGTCGGACGCCATAACCCTAGGCGAGTGACGGACTACGATTGAGGAGAGTATTGGATGCCATAACCCTAGGCGGTGACGGGCTACAATTGAAACGAGTTATTTTGTGAGATTGTGTATTCAGAATCGAAGGGTGAATTCTTGGTTTTAGCATGAGTGTTTGATTTATTTATTTATTTTCCATTTTCTTTTCTTTGGTTGATTTATATATATATATATATATATCTTTTTCATTTCTATTGTGTGATTTTTTTATCTACTTTCTTTTTCATTTCATTTGTTTGATTTTAATGTAATCTCCTGAACTAAACTATATGCAGGGATTACTATGATTTCATTTGTTTGATTTTAATGTAATCTCCTGAACTAAACTATATGCAGGGATTACTATGATTTCGTTTGTTTGTTTAATGTGATCTCCTGAACTAAGTTTCTATGCAGGGATTACTGATTTTGTTTAATTCTTATTGTGTGTACTGTTGTGAGTTGTGATCCGTAGCGATCGTGAAATGAGTTGAGATGTCATGATTTTGGCAAACGCTTTATGTTGAGGGGAGTGAGTGTGATTTGGTGGTTATGCTGTTGAGGCAAATGATTGGTGATCTGATAAATTGTGGGGACGTAGAGTGTTTAACATATTTGGAGTTAATTGTGTAATTGGAGTTTGTGGGAAAAGAGATAAAATGAATTGAGAGACAAAGCATGTGGGTGTTAGTTGGGTTGAAATGATTGAGCATGATATTGATTATTATGAACTTGACGTTTGTGTTGTGATGATTGCTTATTGATTTTGTTAGACTGAGATAGTGAAAGCATGTTTTTGTGGAATTAAATGTTAATGCTTTAATTGTCTCACGAATTGAGGAATTATAAGCATGAGTGACGTGAGTCATTTTAATTGAGTTTACTCATACGAGCTTAAAAAGCTTACCCGGATTGTTTTGTTCAACCCGGTGCACTATTCTATAATGTAGGGTTTATTGTGCAGATTAGAATATCGATTAATGGTCGTCGAAGCTGAGGGGTACGTTCGGTAGCGTAGACGTCGAAGGGTAATCTTAATTTTAAGTCTTCCGCTATGTAGTGAGTTGTGGTGGGTGTGTTTACTTATTGAATTGTCATTCAGTTTAATTTGTAAACTATTTATAATGTAATATGTGACTCTAAAGAATGAGTCGGTATTGACATTGTGAGCTCAGTTGTTTTGTTGCTTAATTTAAATGAAAAATTTTCTGTGTGTGTTTTTCGTGTTTGTTCTCGCGTTTCAGATTTGAATTTCTTTATTCAAAATTCGGGGCGTGACATACACATCCCTATTATTTTATATTTCAAATTAGATTTTGTAGGTAGGTTAAATGACCAAAACAGACATCTATACATTAGAAGAATAAAAAAATAGTCATATTTTCCTTATATTATTCCATTTATGTATAAATAGTTTTTTTTTTTTTATACAAATAGGTCAGTCCTTTCATTAATATTCAGCAAGCAGTACAAAAACGAAACACCCCTATGGGGTCGACAGAAAGAATCGTTCCTTAGAACCTCATGAAACCCTATTCTAGAAGAATAACATCCCAAAAAATTCCTAGTACACCCACCTTTTAGGAAATCCATGCACCATTATTCTAACAAAAACTTAGAAACCTCGAAGGTTACATAAAATGGTTCCAACTAAGGCTCTGGTTTTTGCGACCCAAACAAAAATTAAACAGTACTATGGGCCATAGAGACCTAATTCTTCCAGCCCCATAGCAGAAGGTTAAGCCAGCCCACAGACCAGTTCAAGGCCCATACAGGCCATCCACTCCAAATGCAGGCCCAAAGAGTAGGGTAAACCAAAACCCTAACCCAATGAGCCCACACATATCTTTCCAGCCACGATCCATCAGCCACGCCACCGCCACCAACCACAATCGTGTCCACAGTAGTTCCTTGGCTTGAAACCGATCCCGATCTAGCATAGCCCCCGGGATCACTCACCACACCCTCATAGATTGCTCGATCACAGCCATCCATCACTTCCAAAATGTCCCCAATCGGATCTAAACCCAGATTTCCTCGACCCCAGCCATCAACCAGTTCCCATCCAACCTTGCCCAGAGTGAAAGGCCCAGCGCTGCTTGACACCGACGAGAGAAAATTTCGAGTCTTCGCAGCCAATCGGACAGCCATCATGGGGCACTGACGAAACCAACAATTTTCTATATATGGCCTCCCAATTTAATACAAGAATAAAGTTAGAAACTATCTAACTTAATTTTTTTTCTTAAATAAATTGTAATTAAATGAGGTTTGAAACCATAATATTTAGAATTTCAAAATCAATGGCATTAGATATTTTTAAAACATATCACTTTACTCCCATTTTTTAGTTAATTTCCTTTTTTGTTCTAAGAGTTATGATTAATCAATTTATTTTCTAATATAAAACATCACAGGTGAAAAAACTTTGTAATTGTTAATTTGTTTGGCCCCTCTAATGACAACTTTTTAGGTCCGCCATGATGGAGAAACTACTGGTATAGTTTTGGGTGAATGTTCAACTCATAATTTTATACTTGATTAACATGGTGTTTGGTGGATGAGAGCTCAAATAACACAAAACCTATTTATATGCATCTATTTAAAGGGAACAATAATAAATCTTTATGGATTTCTCAATAACTAACACAAGTAATCAATATGGTCATTTACAAAACGTCAATATACTAGAATATATTAATCATATTAAATACTAACCTTAATATAGTCAAAAAGTAGGATATTTCATGATTTTTTAGATTAAGGGTATTTTAGGTACTTTGGGTTGTGTATTTAGTAAAATATTAGAATGAGAAATTAAATGAGTGGTGTATTAAGTATGGAGTGTGTATTAAGTAATTAGGGGTGTGTATTTAAAACTGAGTTGAACATTCAACCAAAACTATATCAGTAGTTTCTCCACGGTCCACAATGGTGGAACTAAAAAGTTGTCATTAGAAGGGCCAAACAAATGAATAATTACAAAAAAATTTCACCGGTGATTTTTTATTAGAAAATAAATTGATTAATCATAACTCTTAGAACAAAAAAGAAAATTAACTAAAAAATTGGAGTAAAGCGATATGTTTTAAAAACATTTAATGTCATTGATTTTGAAATTCTAAATATTATGGTTTCTAACCTCATTTAATTACAATTTATTTAAGAAAAAATTAAATTAGTTAGTTTCTAATTTTATTCTTATATTAAATTGGGATGCCATGTATAGAAATTTATTGTGTTTATCTAACTATTTATACATAAATAGAATATATGACTATTTTTTTCCCTCTTCTAATGCATAGATGTCTGTTTTGGTTATTTAACCTACCTACAAAATCTATTTTGAAATATAAAATAATGGGGATGTGTATTAAGTGATTAGGGTTGTGTATTTAAAATTTCTCTTTTTTATTTTGTTAAAGAAAAGTCAATACTTTTGAAGGCTCGTTAAGTTTCTTGCCAATTAAGGGTGCTTTTTTGCTCCCCCGCTTATATGCGGCTCGACATCTCGCGTTTGGTAAACCAGCTTCTCTTCTACTTTTTCCAGAAGCCAGAGCTTCTTCGAGGAAAAAGCCAAAGCCGCCAAGCCCTGCTTTTAGAAGCAGGAGATGGCTTTTGTCACCATAGCGGTGATTACTGTAGTTTAATGAACTTTCAGAAATACCGATTTCTATCCTCCCTTCGTTTCAGCAATTACACAATGCCATGAAATTTTCTCTTCCGTGGTCACCACTCTTCATTTCGGAAATACCGCTTCATGACTGTGGTTTGAAATCGAAGCCTCAATCCTTGATTGCTGGCTGCTTGGCAATTTGATTCAGGGATAGTCTTGTATCTATTTCAGTTTTAATTTCTTTGAATTTGACGAATGTTTGAGATAATATTGTTCTGGGTTTGACGGATATGAGATCAATTATGCTTGAGTATAGTTCGTTTTAGATCAATTATGCTTGGGTACTGAATCAATGTGGGTTTAGGTTGATTTGGGAAAATGGGAACCAAATCGAGCAGTTTTCTTCCAGTAGCTTCAATTTCTTCTTCCTCTTCCTCTCTTTGTTCACTCAGTCCAAACATGCCCGACTCTCCCAGAAGTGGAGGATATATGGGAATTGGAGATGTGATCTCAATTGAACCTGCTGAGAGAAGCAGAGGATATTTATTATGAATGGGTGGACATCTGTTGGAATTTAGACTCATGAACTCTGTGTGTGGTTCAATTTTGGTGCTGACATTTATTAACTACTTCAAATGTTGTATATGCAGTATTGAACTGGAATTCCGAATATGTTGCCTATGATTCTCTTCTGGAGTTCAAAATACATGTCATATATGCTTGCATTTTATAAGTTTCATGTGGTTTGACCTCTATTATATAATATTAATGATATACACACACATATGATCATCGTTTTTGATGCATGAAATGTATATAAGTACAGGCATATAAGTTGTTGCATTCTGCATATACAGTACAGATCGATTCCATTGCTTTGAATAGAGATACCTAAACTTCACTAGTAAACAATAGCAGTTGGCTTTGTTAGAATATTAGAAGTGTATTACTATGTTTATATAAACAGGATCCAAATCTACATAATCCATTCTCTTTCAAGCAAAAATTAAAAACTGTAACTATTGTTGAGAGTGTATCAATTGTGAACGGAATTTCGATAATGCCACTTTCTTTAATTAATAATCCAAGGAGGTTGAAGAGAATGCTTCCACCTTCACTTTAAAGGGTATCAATGCTCAATACTGGTCAGTGGTTGATGAATTGAGGACGAGCCTAAAATGTATAAGTTTTTAAAGGTTGCAGCATTCATCTTTTGAATAAGTGGATAGAAATTGTGTGTGTGTGTGTGTGTGTGTGTGTGTTGGAAGTTGAGCAGGTGGCTGGTGGTTCAAATTGGTTCTTGTTTACCTTGTTAAATACCACTTGACACAAATCAAATGATGGGCTCTTTATAAAATGAAGAGGATTATCTTGACATGTGGCATATTTTCTGTATAGGACATTGATATATTCTGCTAGCATCCCAAATACAACAGATTGGAATGAAAACATTGAATGGTTACTGGCATGAAGTTTGCATGACTTGTGTGTTTCACTACGTATTATCGCATGACTTGTGTGTTTCACTTGGTATTACATGACTTATGATGATTTCAGTTTTTTTTTTCTTAGTAACTGTTATCATATGCTGTTATTTGCAGATTCTAGATGTGTATTGTAGCTGTTATTCATCTCCAAATAAGAATTTACGAGGATCATATGCAACATTGATACTCAAGTAAGTTTTCTGTTGACAATCTATCTCCTACCATGAGCATAAGTAAATGGTTGGGCTTGTTATGAAAATAAGATTGGCAGCCTTGATGGGTTTATTGTCAAGAACCGGTGGGAGATGAATGCAGAGTTCTGTATAGTTTTGATCGGCATGTATGCGAAATGTGGGTTTTTGAATGGAGCAGAACAAGTTTTTGAGCTGTTGCAAGAGAAGAATGTAATGGCATGGACTGCATTGTCTGTGGATCAGCACAACATGGCTCCAGCAAAGAAGCTTACCTGAATGATTTATCCTAACTTATAAAGCTTACCTGAATGATTTATCCTAGGCGAAAAATGATATTGAGGCACCTCAGTGGCAGCAGGCTGGTAGCTTTATCGAGATCAGAAGCATATTGTGCAAGGGCTCTAATTCTGCAAATTGCATAAGGCTGTTTACAAAAAGGGACAACACATCTATCAGAATGACAACCTTAGTTGCTTCAATTGTTATAAGGTTTCATTTTAAGAAGTTTTACAGATGGTAAGGTGAAGACTAACAAGAATGAGGAGGCAGAGGTATTGATCTTCTGACATAGATAACATCAAAGCTGTATCAATTGCAAACCAATGGTTTCTCTCCTCAATGTATAATAGGATTCATCCTAGTGGCCATCCTGTTTCACCCTCCCTTCTCCCATATTTGCATAATTGAAGGCAGTCTAAATTTGTATCAATGTAGTGCTCCTACCTTTGTCTATACATCTGTTTCTTACCTCTTCATCTATCTCTGTTAAAATGGATCCTCAGCCTTATTTTCTTTTGCATTCATATGCTTGTCATAGGTACTAAAGTTTGGGCTACATTTGACAGCGAAGACAGCGAATATTTCAATTTGATTGAAGAAAGTGGCTTGGATCATTTACGAGGATCATATTTTTTGTGGTTACTTGATGCCAATCAGGAACCAATTGTCATTAATGTTACTAATATATTTGTATAAGTTATTTTTAAAAGAGTCCAATAATAATCATATGATCACCATGATTTATAAAAATTGAAAGTTAACAAAAATTTATAAGGACATAATAAAGATAAAAAATGATAACAAGAGCATTTGAACAACATTGTATTTTGAACATTGTATTACCAAACAATCAAGGCAAAATAATATTTCATGTCTAAATTAGTCATTCTACAAACAAAAAGCACAAGTCAGCTTTGAGTTTATCAAACACTTTGACATTGCTTTTGCCACTGACAACACTTATAAAATGCTAGTTTACCAAACACTCAGCTGCTTTGCTTTTCAGCCACTTATTCTAAAAAATAAGCAAAAGCCGGCTTTTTCTTTTAAGCACAGCCATACCAAACACACCCTAAGTCCCTCAAAATTTGACAATAACCAGGCACTCTCACTCTTACAACCCTAAACCCTGAAGCAATTAAGTACATTTATGAATTGTATGTTAAGGTGATCTTATATATCTCAACAAGGCTCATAAGATTCATCAATATATAATGTGCATATATACAACAATAGCATGGTTCATACAATTCAAACTGAAGAATTGCATATCAAGTTTAGAATGTAAAGACCAGAAATCACAAAACTTACATAGTTATAACAAATGGCAGTTTACAACAACTTCACACAAAGATAAGAGTGACTATAAAATCTGACTTTTTTTTCCTCCCCTAATTCCTTGCTCTTTAATGCATATATTCTCAAAACAAAACACATGCCGTCCTTATTGATATGCATTTTCAGGGGATTAGCTCGACAAATGAGGTTCAAGAAGATGAAGATGATGAAGTAGAAGAGGAACGCTCGAAAGGTTCTTGCTCAGCGCAGCTGAGCACATCATGAGGACCTGCCTCTTCTCGGCCAACACCAATAAGATCAAGGTAATACAGGTAATGCGAGATAGGGTTGTTCATGGAGTCAACATCACCTTGACCACAAGCTTGATCCCCATAGAGAACATTTATGGTTGTGCCAAATCCAGGAACCCTTTTGGCCAATGTGTCATTCTTGGTAGGTTTCCACTTTCCAACAAAGACTTCATGGGCTGAAGGCTGGTTCTTCTTCACTGGAGTCATCCACCTCCAAATTGCAGCCTGAAAGGCCAGAGTAGCATTCTGTTCTATATATTCTGGATGGTTCAACAAGTCCACCTTCAGGGCTTCTCCTGCTTCTCCATAGTTGTAGTTCCTGGAATAAAAGATGTTGAGCGTTACATGGCTTCAAACAAGCTATTGGAAGTGCCATTTTTCTTTTCTCTAATTGATGTTTCTTACACAGGAGCTAACAAAATCTCAAACAAATAACGAGGCATGGAATGAAGCAACAAAGTTATGACTTATAAGAATGAAAAGGCAGGGGAAGGTGTATTATATGTATATACCAGTAGAGTGGCAAGGCACCACGGCCGTGGTATGAAGCTCCAGGAGCACAAGGATAAGTGTATTTGAAATAGTCATCACAGTATAACTTGTCAGGACTCATCTCCTTGTTGTAGCATAGACCCCAAGCCAATGGTCCTCCTGTAGCTACCCCATATCCACCTGAAATCGAAATACACAATCATCCACCTTTTCTTCATATATAACACAGCAATGCCTATTCAGAATCAAACTACGCTATCCACTTGTCTATAATATGGTTAAACAGAAATTCTGACATGAGCCAAATCAGATCTACTTTAAACCAACATCCAAATGATGCCCCAGAGAAAAATAAGTCCTAAACTTTCAACCTAATCAACCTACAACAACCAGGATATAAACGTGGCACTCACATCAAGTTTTGCTACCAATAATTAGCTGAAATGAAAACAACAGCAACAACGACAACAAATTGCACAAAATTTACGCAAACTATTATCCTGAGGTTCTGGTAAGGCTAATCAAGTTCAAACTAAGCTATGAAATCTCATTTGTTCAATCTCCTCATCTACATTATTGGTGCTCTAAACAAAAAAATCATAATTTAAATAAATACCACATTTAACTTTATAACCAAAAAAAAAAAAAAAGGCAGTCCGAAAGTTAAATACTTACAGTCAAATCAACCCAGATAGCTAGCCAAAAGGTTCAAACTTTTCACTTACATGAAGTTTTGCTGCCAACATGGCCAAGAAAAGCCGCAACTTCCTTCATCCCCTGGAACTTGCCTCCTGTGGTACCAAAGCCATGAGGCTGGTACTGAGCGGCAGCAGTAATGAAAGAATGGTAGTCCCAGAAATCCACCGCATGCGCCACAGGCGAGTTGCGCTTAGAGAAAAGGTCCTCAAATTGGTAAGACTGAAAATAGTCTGAAATGGTTTGGTTACAACAATAAGCAGACCATCCCTTACACTCCCAACCCTTGTCACACAGCTTCTTGCCCTTTACTACCTTCACCAATGGCTTCACAGACGATGATAATGACTCATCTTCACCATTCACATTTTGCACTACGAGGATGATTGAGAAAAGAACAAGAATCCACTTGGCCTCCATTTTGGGAAGGATGGGAATTACAAAGAGGAATGAGTTTGTGTTGTGGGATGAAGAGAAGGTGGAGGGGGATTTAAATTAATGTTTTGGGGGAGTGAAAGGGAAAGAAAATGATTGTGTAACAAATGAGGGTGGGGGGAGACTGTCACAGAAACACACACCACCTGCTTCTTGCTTATAATTTATTCCTTCTTTGAGTGCAAGGGAAGCATAACTCGATTACTAGTGATGAATGAGATGGGCTTTTGCCACACTCTCTTGTTCGTACGTTTTTGATACGGGCATACGGCTTTTGCTTGTTCCTTTTGGATGGGCTTTTGCTATACTCTGGGCATAGATTTTGAAGTATAGTTAGGTCGATCCATCATATTAGGCCCAACATGTGCATGTGCGACCCAAAAACAGCTCCTTTCACTTTAATGCATGTGCAATTCTGCAAATTGCAACAGGATAGGTAGAGCATCTCGATGGTTGAGTTAAAATGCCTATGTCAAATTTGAATTTGAAGGTTGAGGTGGCAATTGTCAATGACATACTTCTACTTCAGCAAATAAGTCTAATTTAAATATTATTTTATTATTTTTTAGAATATTTTATAACAAAGAGAAAAACTTTTTCTCTTTCTTCTCTTTCTTCTCTATCTTCTTCTCCTTCTGTTTCTCAGTTCCTCTTCATCTTTTACAGATTTCTTTCTTCTGTTTAAGTCTCCCCATTTCTTTCTCTTATTTTCTTTCAAGAAACAATAACACATGAATTCCCATAACTTCTAAAGGTCTAAAATCCTCAATTCCTCCAAAATATAATTACAAACTTGTCCCATGAAACCTCCATATCTCCCAAACATAGATGGTCAGATAGCCACATACTCTCAATGACTCAATCTTTATTTCTTTCCCTCTTTATTCCTCAAAATCGATCTCCCACCTCACCTTAATTTATACATACATCATCCTTTGGTTTAACATATATACACAACCTCTGTTGTGCCCATCGTCGGCGAAAAATGGCGACCTTTGCTACTCCCAAATTGCTCGGCTTGGATGACTGGGTTTGATGCCCAGCTCAGCGAAGACCCACTGAAGAACGGTGGTGATGCCAAAATTGCAAATCTACTGAGTTTTTGCTTTTGGTCTCGGTAGGAAGAAGAGAGAGAGGATGAGGAAAGTGGGAGAACGAGAGATAAACAATAAAAAAAAGAAAAGACAGTTTCATTTGGGTCTGTCAAATTTGACAGTTTGAAACCAAATTGTCATCCACAGTGGCAATGACATATGGGTTGGAGGGTAATCTCATGAGTCATTTATAGCTGTTGGGCTTCGAGGTGGCAAATGACCAATCCATTGGAGATGGTCTAAAATCTTCCAATCCTTAAATAAATAATACATTTAATCTAATTACGCGGGACATGAACTTTACCTCTCAAACAAACTAGTGACCGTCAATTCAAATCGTTTGGTAACGCGTTGTTGAATAAAATTGATTTTACAAAGATCTAAAGTGTACGTGTTTGGCGGTGTGTTTTTTCATAGGGTCCTTGACCCAAAGAAGCACCAAAATGAGGGAAAATTATCCTACTTACCCCAGCAAGATATTTTTATTCTCACATACCCAAATTAACAAAAAAATTACCATTTTGCCCTCAACCCAATTAAAGAATTACAAAGCATGCCACTATGTCCTCTCTCTCTCTCTCTCTCTCTCTCTCTCTCTCTCTCTCTCTCTCTCTCTCTCTCTCTCTCTCTCTCTCTCTCTCTCTCTCTCTCTCTCTCTCTGATCTGATCTAGCCAGATCCTCGAGGCTCTACTAAGTTCTGCAAGTGAAGAACAACGCGTCGTAGACGAAGATCAAGTCGGCGTATAGGAGCTTGGCAAAGCTGCACCACCCGGACGCCTCGTCGGAGGTCTAATCAGAAGGCCGGGATTTCGGAGTCAATCTGAGTTCAAGGGAAGCTCTGATTCAAGGCCGGAGTCAATCTAGGTTCGAGATGCTTCTGCTCCACCGGCAACTTCGCAGGGCTTTGCCGTCAGGGATCGGACGACATCGTTCTGTTGGACGACGTCGTTCTGATTTTTTTTTTTTTTTTTTTTTTTTAGTAAATGGGGACAGAAGGCCTATAATGCAAGAAAAAAGAAAAAAAAATGTTTTATTGGGGCCACAAATCAATTTATTTATTTCCTTTGCCTTTTTTTTGGGGTAAAATGGGGGCAGAATGCCCGGAAGGGAAAAAAAAAGGGTTCTATTGGGGCAATAGAGGTTTGTTAAAGGTCTATTGGGAGGGCAACAGACGTCTATTGGGGAGCAATAAACGTTTTGAATTTATGTAATCTCCTCGTTTTTTGTCTTTAATCAAAGTTTTATTTGTCTAAAATTAGGGAGATTATTTCTCATTCCAGCTACTGAAAGCTCTATTAGGGGGCAATAGAAGTCTATTAGAGGGCAATAAAAGTTTATTGTCCCTCTATTAGGGGGTAATACACGTCTATTGGGGGCAATAAACATTTCCGACGACCTATGAGATCTCCGACGACCTCTTTGTGGACCTCCGGCGAGATCTGGCGGCAAATGATTAGATTTCTGTGACCGGTGACTGGATTCCAGAGAAAGTTAGCCGGATTCCGACGACCGGTGACCAAGTTTTGGTGAAGTCTCCTATGGTTTCTCTTTCTTCCATTTTCTTTCTCTCTCTCTCTAAGTAACAAAGAGGTGAGGGTAAAATTGTCTCAAAAATAAACAAAAACAAAAAAGTCAATGGGGTATTAGGGAAGACTTTCTTATAATGTTTTGGGTAAGGGGGAATTAAAAAAATTTAACGGGGTAAGTGGGAAAAAAATCCCTAGAAATGAGGTACATGAACAAAAACCCTTTTTCATAATTATTCATAAGGGTTTTTGTCCATTTACCCTATTTCTAGGGATTTTTTCCCCACTTACCCCGTTAAATTTTTTTAATTCCCTCTTACCCAAAACACTGTAAGGAAGTCTTCCCTAATAACCCATTAAGTTTTTTTTTTTTTAAATAGCATTTTACCCTCACCCCTTTGTTACTTAGAGAGAGAAACCATAGGAGATTTCGCTGGAGCCCGTCACCAGTCGCCGGATTCAGACCAACTTTCTCCGGATTCCTGTCATCAGCCGCCGCCCACTGGATTTTTCCGAAAACCTCGCCGAAGATTGTTAGAGATTTCATAGGTCGTCGGAAAGGTTTATTGCCCCAATAGACGTTTATTGATCCTCATTGCCCCTCAATAGATGTCTATTGCCTCTCAATAGACGTCTATTGCCCCCAATAGAGGGGTAATAAATCTCTATTGCCCCTCAATAAACGTCTATTGTCTTCCAATAGAACTTTTGGTAGCCATAATGAGAACTAATTTTCCTAAAATTAGACAAAAAAACGAAGACATTATATCAATTTAAAAACATCTACTGCCCTTCAATAGACGTCTATTGGCCCCTAATATACATTAAAAAAAAAAATTCCTTTCCTTCTGTCCCCTAAAAAAAAAATCTAATTTGGGCACCCATGTCCTCTTCTCCCATCTTTCCGGCTGCAGACCTGGGACCGGAAGTAGTCTTCCGCCGAGGCAGGGGTCGTGGATGATGTCGCTGACGTCCTCCGAGAGCTCGAGCCCAAAGCCTCCTCGAAACCCAATCAGATTGAGCGACCTTGTCCTCCTCCTTGACGACACCATCTCCGCCGGTTGGAAGCTCCGGAGACTGGATCATGCTAGGGACAACTTCGTGTGCTACTCAGAAGCACCAGAACAGCTTTAGGAGGACATAGGCGAATCTGTGGATGCGATTAGTGTGATGACTTGGATTTCTGTTATTTAATTTTGGTAATTAATAATGGACCAGTTGTACGAATAATTGTTATTGTGCTTTATTCGTAGGTTGTATGTGAAGTGTAATGGTTTTCGTACGTGTAATTATTCGAATTTCATAGTTTAAGGGGTCGTGTGAAGTTTGACTTTTTATATGTTGGGATTCTTGGAAAACTTCCTTCATGAAAGTTGTAGAGCGCATCGATACGAGTTCGTGGACATGCGAAACGTGTCAATCGGAGATAGTATGAGAAAGTTATGACTATCAGAAGAAGTTTCCGTTTTAGTATAAATATGAAAAATCAGAAAATGAATTTATAATTCCACTTTCCTTTTCCGGAAAGCCATTTTCTCTCTCTTTTCTCTCTTGGTCGACTCCTTAAGAAATGAAACCTTTCGTCTGACCCGACCGGGATCCGGACTATCCGACCAGGCAGGAACTTGTAGCTCTGGCGATCTCTGGCCGTGAAACTTGGTCAGCTGATTCATCTCCTCCATCTGGTCGTCTCTGTGGCATCCTCTAGCGGCGATATCCACCGTGTATGGCGCAGAAAGGAGGCGTAGTTTGGTGTTTTCGGACCCGACTGGAAAACGTAGCTCCGGTGACGGTACGACTTCAAGTTTCCTCGTTTGGCTTCATGGGAGCCTTCTGGATCGATCTATGGTGTTTGTTTGGATCGATTTATGTGAAAATCGGTTCAACTCGGATTGAGCAAAAATCCAAAGCTTGTGAGGTAATTTTCGACCCTTTTTACTTGTTTTCTGACTTCGAGCTGGTTATGAAAATTCACAAGCATGCTTAGATGAACAGCTTTGATGTTGAGAGTTTTGTGAAATATTGAGTTTTGGCCGGCGGCAGTGCGCCACTACCTATGGCGGCGTTCTGGTGGCTTTCCGGCCATGTAGGGAACTGTTTTTGGTATTATATACATTCTACTCGTTGATACGAGTGTTTCAATATATAGTACGCAAATTTTGGAGTTCGTATGGATTTGTTATGATTTTTACGGTTTGATACCGGTCGATTTATTTGATTCGTGAGGATTCGAGCTTCCGATCGACTTGTGGTTTGGACATATCGATCGTGGAAGTATTCCAAAAACTTTGGGAGGTCTCGGATGTGATTTTGCCTCGATTGGCGCCACTTTGGGGATTTTAGTTCAAAACAGGAGTTTCAGACTTAAATCAAATGTGAATCATTACTGAGTTGGAACCGTATGTCACTACAAGTAATATGGGCTAATACAACGAAGTGATCTGCAAGGACTTAGCAATTCATTGCATTTGGTTGGATTATATAACAAATTGTACAAGTCTTTGCTTTTGGTTTGAAGGATACATAAGGAATACAGAAAGTCGTTGCATTAGGTTAGCCAAACTGAGAAAAAATATAAAATCGTTGTATAAACTTTTCATTTCCTTGCATTGATCGAGCGGGATCTTTGTTGCTCACATTATTTGCTTCTTTTTAATTTGTTTTCCTTTTTACTCTCTCTCTCTCACTTATTTCCCCATCTCTCCTTAGATCCGCTCACTCTCAAAAACCCAGACCGAAGAACACACCAAACAGTAAACACCAAATAACCAAAATCTGAATCAGACCTCCGCCATCCGTCTCGTCATCCTTCTCTCTCAGCTTCTCAAATCCTGTTTCACTTCCTTTGAAATCCAATCTATACCCAAATTCCTAATACCCAAATCACAAACCCTAACACCTCAGCCCCAAACACCTCCTTCAATCTCACATGCTCTCTCTTGATTCTTTAATCCTTTGTCTTCTCTGTGTTTTGATAAGGATTGGGTTAGTTCTATGAGGCTGAGTTAATCATCGACTCATGACAGATTACCAAAGACATCGGAAAATATATGGGTTTCCAGATCACCGAGCTGTCCGGCCATGACTAGCCATCTCATTCTGGTTACTCTGCTTTGCCGTTTTGGATACGTATTGCCAGACCTTTTCTGCTTCTCATTGATTTTTTGTCGCTAGTTTGGTATTTTCTGCCTTTTGGTTTACTTTTATAGTCTATTTTTGGTAAATTGAAGTTAATTTTTTGGTTTTTAATTGTGATTTTGTCAAGAGATTCTATAGGTAGTAGGCTCAGAGCAAATCTGTAGGTTGCAGAGGTCTTTGCTTTGGCTATATTTGCAGGTTTGCCCGTTTGTTGCATTTGTGTTTGGGTCTTAGAGGTACGTTTGTTTCTTCTATTTTTTCTTTGCTGGTTTTGTCATTTTCTATATTGTTCATTACACATTAAGAATACTTTCATATGAGTTGTAGTAAACACTAAGATTTGAGCTTGTTGCCTATTAGCTGGAAAAATATAATATGGAATTGATGTTATGATATCACTATGGTGTAACAACAGATATTTGTTAGTACACTGTAAGTTGATGAAGCTCACAAATGGTAATGCTTTCATATTTGGTCTGGTGCAGGGCCTAGCATACTGGTAATTGATGAGCGGAGGAGAGATTGCTTCTAAGAGTACAAAGTTCGTGGACTGTTTTATTGCATTAGATCCTCTGAAAGAACAAAACAAAGTTATCTATCAAATTTTCAATGGTATTAAGAATGCTCCTCCTTTCACTTAAAGCTACAATTTGTTGTATCTTCTTTCACTTTAATGATCGCACACATTAACTTTGCTCAAGGACACATTAGATAAACATACACACCATATATTAGTACATGCACTGACTCTTAGTCCAAACTGGCTTTGAGCTTGTTACCTTCATTATGAGCTTTGAATATCTTCTCTTCCTACTTGTCATTTTCAGCGCCTTTGCATGATGGACAAGTGAACTGACCCCAGGTGATGCTATTATGTGCTTGTTGGATTATATGGTAAGGCAATACTAGTAATCCAATACGTAATACCAAAATTCTCATCCTTACATGTAACCAGTAAGAGTGGGCTAGTACTAAGAAAGTCAATGGAGTTGTCAAGCTGATGAAGCTCTCTACATAGTTATGTACCCTAGCTAGATACCTCATTTTTTTTCTTTAACTATTACTGATTCGTTATCTCATCTGCCTTCTCTCTCCATTAGATCTAATCTTATATAGCTTTTGTTCTTTATATACATGTCTATTTCTTACTATTTTTATCTTTCTAGTTTCTACTCACTGAAAGGATATATGTACATATGGTGTGTGAGTGCCTTGTCATAGATTTCAACATGCTTGAATTCATATATTTTAAACAGTATAGCCTTTTTTGTTTGTATCAAATTTTCACTCAACTCTGGTACATGCAAATTTTAACTGGATTATGATGCATGCAAGATAAGTTTTGAGGCAAATTTGTGTTCACTGCAATAAGCTAGAGCTCTGTGAGTGAAGCATCTGCATTAGGCAACTTGGACCTAGATTCCCCTTATTTCTTGATGTTATTTTCAGGTATTCTCTTTTCCTTTACCAATTTCTAAATCTTCAATATTTTGTTGTATAACCACAGTGCTCTCATTCAAAAATGTTATCATAGCTTAGTCCAAGTTTAACCTAAGTGCATTCTGTGACTTGTGAAAAATGTATGTTTTGTGGCCAAGCCTACTTTTGATTGAGTTAATTGTAGTTAAGCAGTAAGTTATGTTTTAATGATGTTCCAGTGTGCCATCAGAATGTAAGTAAAGAATGATTCTCTATTAATCCCTTGACCTCGATTTGGCAAAGTAATGATTCTATTGTGCCAAACATGTTCTAGTGCAAATGACAATCAACCATTCCCCTGTACTCGAATAATATATTCCATTCCTATTTTTCTCTTTCAACTTTTTTTGGAAGTTGACCTCTCGAACAACTAATCTTTCTTTTCTAGTTTAAGAAACTTGTTTTTATGAGTTTTGTATTTGTCATAACGATTCCTTGTCAAGAATAGCTCCTCACTTTCCTTTTTGAGTACTGAGTCGTGTACAGTTAAGCTCTTGCCTAACTATAACTTGATATGTCGAAAATGAGTATTCTGGAGAAGTTCTCTTACACTTATTTTTATGGCTGATTGTCATGAAGTTAGAACTATAGCTTTAATTCTAAACTGCTGCATATGCACTTTGTTGGTTAGAATATATCAACTTTGGTTTTCTGTTAGCCTGTTATCATGTATACTATTTCTAATATTAACCAAGTCTATGCCAAACCCAAAATAGGTTTGGGCTTCTGATTTTTCTATGATACAAATAGGAACTTGTTTTCTGTGAGGTTGTTATCATGTATACTTCCTTCTAATGCTTGTCATTGCTTGTCTTTGTAGGCTCTATGTCGGACATCCTTTTGTTCACCATTAAATTAGCACTGCTTCAGCTAGAAGTGTTATGTGGTTGTAAACATGTAAATAAGAAGCTTTGAGATTATCTCAAAGTCTTTGACACATATCTTTGTGAACGTTTGAGTTATTACTGCTTCGGGAATTTTCCATATGTAATTATTACTCTAATTTATAATAAAAAGTAATTCATTTACTCAAAGCCTCAAATTTTTTTTACTAGATTTGGTAAGTAATTAATGATAAATTAAATGCAATTAAACTTTAAATAGCATGTTAATTGCTAAAAAGGGCCTTGCATCTACTAAATGCAAGGAATGATATGCAAGGAATTGTCCTTGTATATTGGTTAACCATAGTTAACCTCATGTGCTAAATTCCTTGCATTTGAGATTAATAATTCTTTGCATTTGCAAACTCAAATGCAAGGAATTTTCAAGTTGTTGTATTTGCTCTTTTGCAAAGGCCTCTTTGCAAGGACTCAAATGCAAGGAAAATTCCTTGCATTTGGGTTAATGCAATGAATTTCCAGCTTTTTACAAGGAAAAAATTCCTTGCAAAAAGCCTTTTTTCTTGTAGTGTGTATTAGGTACTTGACGAAGTATTTTGGATGGTTATTTTGTGGATTGGCTGCTTTGCTCTATATTGAAAACGCAGCGGGAGTTTCGAGGTGAGCAATCTCACAAGGTTCATTTATGAATGGAATTACCATTATTGCTTTGGCGTTAATTATTTAACTGCAAACTATAGTTGGTATTAGTAGGCATTCCTGAGCGAATGACTACGTGTATATATATATATATATATACACGTGAAATAAATATATTCTTGTGAATGATGTGTGATGAATAATATGCATGATGGTGTTCATATTATTATTGAAGGCGACTTTTCAGGAAACATTATTGTGGAAAAATATGTTTTCTATTGTTTGAAAAGTAGTGAATTTGATGTTACATGTTTGAGTCAAGCGTGACTCATTTTAGATGTATTGGTCCTTGTACCAAGAGCCACAGATGGTGAGCATGGATGAGGAAAGCCAAAACTAGATGTTGTAACGTTTTTAGGTCGGGTGTGACTTACTTAACGTTTGACTTTAAGACCAGACAGGGTCTAAAGATCATATGTCACAGATGGTGACAGGTCGCAGATGGTGACCTTGATGTTTGATTTTATGATCAGACGGGGTCTGAATATCATATGTCATAGATGGTGACAGGTCGCAGATGGTGACCTTAATGTTGATTTTACGACCAGACGGAGTCTGAAAATCACATGTCACAGATGGTGACAAGTCGCAGATGGTGACCAAGGCAGGAAATAGGTAATCACGTTCGTGGCCGGACGAGTGGTTACTATTTCAATAGAGCTATAGTCTGTCTACCATTATAACTTATGAAGGTAACGGTCGAGGTTGCTAGAGACTCATAAGTATATAGTTTAAATGAGAGTTCCGAGAGTATTCTTCTTTTATTGTCTAGATGAGACTTGAATTGCTTCTTGATGGTTAAGTTAACAAATAGAACATTGTCATAGCGGTAACTTATGTTGTCCTTTCTGTGGAAATGATATGGAAGGTTAGAAGGAATCATGGTTTCATGTTTTCCTTAAGTTGATGTGTGTGAGTTGTTGATTGATGTTCATGAGTTACTCGAACGAGCTTTCATAAGCTTACTGGGTTTGTTGTGTGGAAACTCGGTGCACCATTCTATGGTGTAGGGGTTAATCCTGCAGGTCAGGATAATCGTGGTTGAAGTCGAGGTAGCTTGTTGGCAGCTGAACAGGTGGGAAGCAAATTTTATTGGTTTTGCCATTGTTATGACTTCCGCTATGTAGTAAGCTCTGAGGAGCATTTACGTTTTATTTTGTGATGACAATTTAATTCGTAAGTTGTGTAATATGTGACTCTGTGGAGCGGGTCAATATTTGAAATTGTGGGTTCAGAACATCAATATGTACTTGTTGTAAAGGGAAGATGTCTCTATGTATTTTGTATTGATGGCTGAACGATCGCGCATGTATAATTATGAGATTATATATCGATTTTTATTTGTGTTAAAAATCAGGGGCGTGACAATGAGCAACGGAGACAACGACGAGTTTCAGTTTGCCGTTCTTGCAAGTCGCCGCCATGGCCAGATGTTTGGATTGGACATGATCGGACTCCACTTCCTGCTGCCACTGGTCTGTAGAGAGAGAGAGAGAGATATCGCCGGATAGGAGAGGGATGAGAGCGTTGGCTGCGAGAGAGAGAGAGAGAGAGAGAGAGAGAGAGAGAGAGAGAGAGAGAGAGAGAGAGAGAGAGAGAGATCAGAGTGGCAGATGGTAGTTTTTTAATTGGGTCGAGGGTAATATCATCATTTTATTTTAAAACGGGTTGGTGAGAATAAAAATCTCTTAGAATAAGTGGGATGATTTTTGCCTAATTTGGTACTTTGCGTCAAGGACCCAATTTATAAAATGCATCCAGGTGCTCTGCATTATCCATAATTGTGTAAAATTTCAAACATTTGTGCAAGCATTCGAGAGTTTGTCGGATATGTGAATGAAGAAAATCTCAATGACTAATCAAATTGGCTAATTAATTTGTCCTATACGAACAGGTTCTGCATATAGTTCTCACTGATATATTTAGTATTTCAATAATTGGATGCAATCAAACAAAATATAAGGCTGCTAGCTAGCTGGTTCAATTGCAATAGTAGGTAGGCTTGGGTCCAAAAGAAAAGTTAGGTATGTATGATTTAGCATCGCAACTTATTCACAGAAAATTAGCACGCGCGCGTGTATATATATATATATATATATATATATATATATATCATTAGTTGGTTAAGATAATATATAGTTAAGATAATATATTGAATAAATGTGGTTCATGCATCCTCAACCACCAAATAAGTAAAACTAATAAGCAAGTAAAAATAAACTTCTTGTTTTAGAGAATCGAAATTGGGAGAGAATAAACTGTGTATTTTATTGATAATAGAGATATCTTTATATAGAGAATTACAACCAGAGAATATAAGTCTTACCAGGAAGGAAAATTAACCGTACATTGAATAAGATATCTCCAAGAAGATCTGTAAAACTAACCCTATTATAACTTAGACAAATAACTAGAATTTGGGCCAGACACATAATCTAGATAATATATATAATTAACTGGATGAATCCCTGACGACTATACAACTAAAGTTAATCAGTTTAACTTTCAGTAAGAGCTGCATAGAGAAGCACATTCCAAGTATCAGGAACACCAGATAAGCACCAATGCGTGCAGTCCAAGCCTCTACTCCCACCAAGCCCATACACAGAGGGATGCCCATCCTTTCTTAGATGTGAAAGAGTTGTGACATTTAGCAAACTGGCTGGCTTCAACATGCTACGTAGTACTTTCTCCGCTACTTGCTCTGCCGGATGTGCACTAGGGTTTTCCGAACCTGCCGGGAGTGGTTCGGATTCTGCAGTGCAGTTCATCGCTTCGGATTTAGGGTTTAGCGTCCAGTCTGATGCATTCTGGTGGTCAGGGGAGACTCCTTGGAAGAAGACCTTGGTTTTTGCAAGGTCCACGTTCGAGTCCACCCACTTAGCCCAAGTGTTCAGAGCCTTTTCGTATGCCACCAACCGATCCATGTCCTCGTAGGTCTGGTTCCCCACCTGAATTAAATCCCATGGCTGCTTCCTTCCGACGTGAAGCCACCAATGCCACGTGTCAAAGATCACTACGCTGGTTTCATTCCACAGCTTCTGGTTTTCGAGCGAGATGGAGTCGAGTTTAAGGACTCGTCCCACCTTGGTGCTAACAACATCCACAAGAAGCGGATTCCGGGAGAACAAGAGCTGGACATTGTACTCCGGGAACGCGAATGTCGAGAGCTCGCCTTGCCTGAACAAAGTGTAGTTGGGCTGTGGAGTAATAGATGTGTACACCATGCAAGCTAGTGACTGCCATTGGTTCGAACTCAGCGAGTCTCCGACAAACATGATGCTCTTCCCTTTGAACCTCATTAGAATATCAGTGCCGTTAAAAGTCGGTAAGTTGCACTCAAATGGTTGCCATCTGTATTTGAGATAATCTTTGTCCGGACGGCCATTACCTACACAATCAAATGCTTTCAGTATGAAGGAGCAGCTGGATGCGTTATAGAGAGGATATGAGTCATCATAAACCCAGCTCCCGTTTGAAACATCGCAACCGGCTGTGTTATGTACTTGGTATGCCGAAACAACAAAAAGCATGAGAACTAGTACTGTATTCATGATGAGAGCTCCGAGAAGGAGCGTATACAATCAATGGCTTAACTGTTTCTGAATATGCATGGCGCTACGTGCCTCTATTTATAGGCCATAATTAACTTGATCGCCAAGGATCTCTATTTGCTAAGCACGTTAAACATCTGATTAATTTCCTGATTTTGGTCTTGGGAAACCTTGAAATTATCCTTTTTTATGACATCAAAGCTTAAGGTGTACGTTAACGTAAGCATTCCGAAAGCCACAGCAACTATATGTCTTTAAGTTGGGTTCAAGTTGAAATAGTGGAATTGGTTGTAACCGAAAAAAAGATAAAGTAAAATAAATTGGGTCTGTCGTGACAATCTCAATTTATATGAAGCTTAAAGTTGCATACTGCATGTTTGATGGAATTTAAAGAATTAAACGTACACTGAATGAACTAACTAGCTCTAGAGCCGGATCGAAGTGAGGCTTGAGGTCTTCGGCTGGGCCTGAATTTATATGAGCCCGAAAAAGATTTTTATGTTTTGGATATATAATAAAATAATATACGTATAATATGTATACATTTTGTAGCTTCAGCACAATTAAGCAACTTTATTTTGTTGACTGGGGCTATTGGGGCTATGAAGAAGCAGGGGTCGCCCAAGAAGGCCGAAGAGCTGGTTTTTAGCTTTTCTGGTGATGATGAGAACTCCAACTCTAAGGGGAAGGAGATTGTTCTTGTTTAGGGTTTGGTTGAAGTGGTCTAATCTAGCCTAGCTGAAGATATTCTATGAGCTTTTTTAGAAGTGTTGCTTAGTTTGCGTACTAAAATTACGTGCTCGGCGTGAATTAAGTAACAACCTATATTTTTCTTGAGGGAAAAATCCTCATATGATACCTAAATTATCGTCTATTGCCTTTTTTGGTACTTTAACTTTTAAAACTACCCTGAACCTAAACTAAAGCACCGTTTCCCAATATGGTACTTCCCATCCATTATGCCGTTAAGTTTGCTTACGTGGTGCCAACGTGTCCATATTACAAGTTAGGGAAAATCTTCATATGGTACCTTGACTATCGTCTATTGCATTTTTTGGTACCTTAACTTTTAAAATTATTTTGATGGTACCTGAACTAAAGCACAGTTTCCCTATATGGTATTTCCATCCATTCTGCCGTAACAAATTCAAAAATAATTTCATGTAGCTGAAATATAATTGATAATTCACAACCAAGGATTAAAATATATGTATCTACATATCTATCGGAACATTGAAAAAATGGAGATATCGAAACTGTCGGGGATATATCAGGGATATAGGAGAAAATATATCATCCGCCAAAATACATACATTTTCTCTCTAAATTTCAGTAAGCCTAAAAATCTGACCCTGCTCTGTTCTAATTGATAGGGGAAGATAACCATTTTTCTACGTCCTTTTTTTTTTTTAGATGAATGTCCTCCCTAATAAAAAATTTCAAAAATAGTTTCATGTAGCTGAAATATAATTGATAATTGGACTAAATACTGTTTAGTCCTTGAACTTTTGACCATAAAACACTTCAGTCCCTGACCTTCTAATTTCACACGTTTAGTCTCTGTACTTCAAAATTTCAGACCAATAGGTCCTTGCCATCTAAAAGTCGTGGTGAAATGTCTTTTATGCCCTCAGTTATTTTTTTTAATTAATTAATTAGTTTTTTTTTTTGGAAAAGAAATTTTTTTCCCTTTTTTTCTGTTTATTTTTTTCAGCTTTTTTTCCCTTTCTTTCTTTCTGTTTGAAAAAAAAAGATTAAATAAAATAAAGAAAAAAGAATAAATAAAAAAGAGAGAAAGGAATAAATTTATTATTAAAAAAAAGAATTGAGGGCATAATAGACATTTTGCCGCGATTTTTAGACAGCAAGGACCTATTGGCTGAAATTTTGAAGTACAGGGACTAAACGTGTGAAATTAGAAGGTCAGGGACTGAAGTGTTTTATGGTCAAAAGTTCAAGGACTAAACAGTATTTAGTCCTTGATAATTCACAACCAAGGATTAAAATATCTATATCTACATATCTATCGGAACTTTGAAAAAAGTGAGATATCAGAAATGTCGGGGATATAGGAGAAAATATATCGTTTTTGAAAAATAGAGAAACTGTGCTTTAGTTCAGGTACCATTACGGTAGTTTTAAAAGTTAAGGTACAAAAAAATGCAATAGACGATAGTCCAGGTATCATATGAGGATTTTTCCCTAACAGCAATATGGACACGTTTGCACCACCAATGGCAGAATGGATGGAAGTACCATATGGGGAAACGGTGCTTTAGTTTAGGTATCATCATAGTAGTTTTAAAAGTTAAGGTACAAAAAAATGCAATAGACGATAGTTCAGGTACCATATGAATTTTCTTCCCTTTTCTTTAAGGGAGAAGTTCGTTTGTTAGTTTTAGACTTCGTGCTCTAATGTCATGTGGAGTAGCGTGTGTGCCAATGTAGGTGTAACCCTATGTCATGTACGTGTATTGGTGTGTGTATTATTCCAACCTTCAAGTTGTTTTCATTTTTCAATGAACCGGTTTACCCTTAAAAAAAGAGAGTAGTAAATTGATTCTCAGAGTGCAGATATAAGAGGTTTCTATACTTTAATTAATTCATATATATATATATATATATATATATTTTAAGAGAATAGAAATCGCTCAAAAGAGTGTCCCGGATAAAAATGGGAGCATATAAAGGCCAAAATCGGCTTGACCCTAGAGCAAACGAGAAGGTGTACTACACCAACAAGTTGTCCATGTGCATTAAAACACTGCTATGAAAACATTTATAGAGAAACTAGCAAAAACTGAAAATAAAGTCTCAAACTCCTCAAAATAATTACCAACAATAAATCATGACCTTGAAATTTGTAGATCAAACCATTATAATTTGTAATTCAAGCATGTAGGAAACTAGCGGTAGACCAATCAAAACTAGACTCGTCCCAACATAAAGAACATTGCTCGCTAAAACAAGCAATTGTGGTACTCACAGAGTGATTATGCTAAGTCGACTTTTAATATAATGTAGAAATCTACCTGAAAGTAAACGCAACACACCCACAAGAAACAATAATAGCAAAATTGAGGAAAATATCAAGCAAACAATCTCCTAAGTCCCAAATCTAGATCCATAGAGAGATTAGGCCCACCAAATGAGCCCGAAAACAGCCCAAAAATTTGGCAACCACTGCATTTCGATTTGGACACCTATAAACTGCAAGGCACCTAATCGTGATAGCTGACCGGTGCCCACTCAGTCCTCTTTTATAACTCAGATATCGTATACATCAATGCAATCTTGCCTTTAAACAAATCAACCCAACGCATCTTCATAAGCCAACCGCCTCCCTAGAACACCGCTATCAACCCCAGCAGTAGCAAACCAACCCAAATTCCGATCAGCTAATCCTTATGATTGGGATGATACCAATCGATCCATAACCATAACCTGCACCTCATTAAGCAACGATGGCAGCAAGGCTGCCCACATCAGGGACACAATGTACGTAGTCCACCATCTCTCACGAGGATGAAGTCGATCTGTCGCGCTCAGTCGGCGAGATGAATGAATGGTGTAGAGGATGCTAAGTGTTCGAGTGATTTAATTGCTCTCATTCTCAGCGCTAGGTTTCATAGTTTGTGATATAGTTTTCAGTTTTTTTTTTTTTTTTTTTTTTTTAATCAAACCCATAATAGTGGTAATATCATTCATCTCAAAATAGAATGACCATTACATACCATGATGTTGCTATCTACAGACAGACAAGAAGATGTGTATCCACAGTGGTACTTAGAACAAGTCCGCTCATTATATATCAGATACATTGAAAAACAGGTCTCTCCTTCGATACTACTCCAGAAAATTTGCAAAAAGCATCTAAAAGTGCATAGGTCTCTCAACACTAGAGAATTATCGAAACTAGACTAAATTACTAACATAGGGTTCCCTAAACAAAATAAGGAATAAAGAAAAAAAAATATTTAATTAACAGCTCACAAGGCCCAAAGGGAAGATAGCCCAGAGCTAAATCCGATCCCAATTCACCATCTCCTAGCATAAGTGCGCACCCCACCCCCGCCGCGACCTGCTGTCCGCCTCCACCGCCACGCCACAAAGACTGCGACCACACCATCACAACTCCACCAGGTCATATATTAATAAATTTCAGTGATGCAATTGATTAAAGGAACAACCTTTAGTTCTATCATACCACTTGCCAACAAAATATATTTATATGGGAAAAAAATCAGTCTAAATTAGTTTGGATATGTTTGTCTAAATTCTCTCATATTTGTATACTTTACACTGCCAAATTCATGAGCTGTGCATTTAAAACTTAAATCAATATTTATAAATCATATATGAAGAACATATATGATTGGTCATACAACTCCATCAAACAAATGAACAATTGATCATGATAGTGTCAGTCATTTTTTAAATTTTTTTATAAATAATGGATGAGGTGATATTTGTTTCTCATAGAAAAATGATTTAGGAAATATGTCTTACCCTCAATCCGAAGGTGAAAGATGTGCTACACTTTGACTCTTTGAGAACCCACTACTCGTCCTCTTAATTAAAATTATATTAATAATGAAAGATAAATAAAAAAGAAATGGGGTACAACATTTTACCCCTAATAGTACAATAGTATAATGAGGAGAGAGAGAGAGAGAAAGAAAATAAAGATAGAAAGACTAAATTTTCATCTTTGAAAAAGAGAGTACTACGCTTGAAGGAGAGACCAAATAGTCCAGCAACAACAGATAGTCCTTTAGAGCAGCAACACCAAAGAATGTTAGCTGGATGTTTATTTTTACCGTAATTATTCATTTATATGATGTAATTGCTTACAAGATGTTTGCGGGTTGTATTTTAAAAAACAAAATAACTGGATTGTTTCTGGATTGTGCCAATTAAGTCGCTACAGTCATTTCCCAAAACAAAGGACCACATCAGACTATTAGTAAGTAAACATTGATCACTACACAGTCACTCCCGATCAGTTTGTGTCATGACTGTCGTCATGCTAACTATGTAATTTTATGAAAACTGAGATGGGCTCTTCCTCTTAATCATTGTGTTTTGGCCTTTTTGCGTTGCATGTTTAAAGCAATGGAAAGCCGGCCAATATCATCATGTCATGGACTGAATGACCGATTGTGTTGGCCGGTGACCAATGGCCAGAAGAAACACAGAAAGAGATAGTCCATCTGAATATGGGTCCCTAATTACAGGTGTGAAATGGTATATGGAATCAATAATCCATCCATGTCGATCTCTTCTTCCCTATTCTCTGAAAGTGAGTGATTCCGAACAGAGAGAATCTGCCCTTGATCGAAGAAGGGTCATCACGTTTAGCTTACTTTTCATCACTGCTCGTCGCCAGTGAACTTCGTACCGGATGAACCCACTACTGTCGTGACAAGCAGACAACGAGATCTAACCTAAACCTAGTACACGTACAGGACCATCACCATGAATGGGGTTGATGCTGCCCTTAATACGGCGTCGGTCAGTGTGAAAGAAACAGCTCGAGAGTTGGTTAGATTCAGCCCTCGTTTTTAAGGTGGGAACGGCGACCTGATATTTCTGATTTCATGGTCAAAAGAAGAGACACGACGGCGCCATCGGATCGTCGGCACGTTGTACTGTCTAGTGTCTACGTGATAAAGTCAATAAGTCATCAATACCCTTTCACAATTCAAAGCCCACGGGGACTTCCATGCAGCCGTGGATCACACCGGTACCACGGGCAATAAATTCATAGCACACGTGTATATGATATACATAAAGAAAAATGAGAGAAAATAATCCGATCACTATTAATACTAAGCTTATACACATGCGATACACGTATGATTAGTGAAAAATCTTAAACTGTCATCTACTTCTCTAAATTTTGGGAGCTTCTATTCATACTAGCCCCTTAACATGTGCTCCGCACATGTCAATTGGCTTTTATTTGTTTTTTTTTAATTAAAAAAGTTACTACAATTTCTCTCCTAATTTTGGGGAAGCTTCTCCTTTTTTCATGGGTGGTATTGCAATTTTTCAAATATAATATAATTTATTGACTATCTTATCCTCATAGAGAAATAATTTGTTTATTAATATTTATAGTATGTAAGGGCATATATGGTACTTCAAAAATTTAACCATTCCCTCAAGAATTGGCTTAATTATATAAGATATATCTCTAAAATTAGCAGTTTGATATCTTTTTTTTTCAAATAATAATTAATTTTGTCAACTCATGATAAATTACCAATAAACACACAAAAGAAATAAAGAAAATAATAAGTCTCTTTTTACCTCTATGAACTATAATAGTCTTCAACTTGGATAAAACTTTCTCCACCAACGTAAACCCCTAAATATATATTGGTGAAGGGCTTTGACATCATATTTTCTAACATAAAATTATACTTAAGGGATTATATCGGTCATGGAAGAAACAATGAAGGAAGAGAGCCCCATCAAGGAGTTATAAAGAAAAAACAATAATGCTAGAGAAAAGGACTTGCAAATGCCCAAGGAGGTAAATTATTGAAACTCTTAACTCTTAGATCGAATGATTGAAAAAGACTTGCATACTATTCACCATTATTTCTCACAAAATTCAAACAGGCACTCTTCCACTTCAATTCATTTTTTGATGTCTTTGAGCCCACCATTCCTTTTGAGGATCGGCAACATTTGTTTTTCGAAAGAGTAGGACATGATAGAGACAGATGAATATGTAGTGGCGTATGATGGACTGGAAATAGTTTAAAGGTCTGAGATATATCAAAAGTGTCAAGTCAGGAATGTGAGGGCTGAGTTCAAGCAGCTCCCATTAGACCAAGAGCTGTTGAGTCTTATGTCGAAGTCGATAAGTTATCATAATAATTTTAGTATTGATGAAGATTAGCAGTGGATGCTGCAGGGAGAAAAATGAAGGATCCTCATGGCTCTTTCTTTATAGAAATGCGAGTAGGAGTAACATAATCTGTTTTTTTGTTTGGTTCTCATATTTTTTCTGTAATCATATTTTTTTTTTTTACTTTTTTAAAGAGGATAAAAGGATTTCACTCCTACCCCCATGGTGACTTGAACCCAGGAAAAAGTTTTTCTATCGGGACCCTCTATATTTGCTCATTTGACCTCTCATCTCTTTACACCTTCTATTTGCTTTTTAAAGAGTAAAATTTACTAATTAAACCTCTTTTAAATACCTAACTTAACCTTACTCATAAAAGAAAATATTTTGGAGCATTAAAGATGAGTTTTAATGCTCCCATAATTATTTGTTAAAGAAACTTGATATTGTTAAAAAAAAAAATTTGAGAATTTATTGAAAAAAGATAGTGTAACTAATTAACACAAATTTATCAAGGGTTTTTCAAGCCTACTATTTCATGCTTAATTATGGATTTTCAGTGCTTAGTTTTCATGGTTGCATGCTGGATTTTAGATAGGTTGCAATATTAAATTTGTTCATGCTCTGTTATTTTGTTATTTATTTTTGTCTTATACACAAACTTATTTGGTTAATTTACATGAGGGCTCTTTATCTCATGTTTCATGATTCTCAAGATAAAGACCTTTGTTTATTTTTTTTCTCTCTTGCATCATATTTTTATTTTTATATAATTCACCAAGTAATTTTGAATGCATTTTCTCTTTATTATTTCTTCTTCAAAAACTTTTATAAACAAAGAAAATGAGAAATATGAAATGAGAACTAAAATGGAAATGAATAGTTAAAGTACTATAAATGTGTTTCCATTATTATATTTTTCTTATTAATTTGTTGTCTGTAACAGTTTTTTGTATGAGGATAAATATGTCATTGAATAATTAAAAAATGAGGGAGATCTAGTAAGTAGATTAAGAGGTTGCAATAGAAACTCTCCATAGAAAATAGTCTTGTATGCTACTGTTGTCATATTTTAATGAGTTCATTGTTACATCAAATAATGGTCTTGTATCCATGTATTCGAGATTATGGTCTTGTACTACAAATAATTTGATTATTTATGAGGAATAATTTGAGATATATATCAATAAAAAAAAGGGGATCTAATCATCTATGTTGTCGTCTTTGATGTTTACTAAATGTTCCATATTCATTTGACAAATCAAACACATTCAATTGATATATAACAGAAGGATATGGGAGGAGTAACAAATGAATTCATCGTATCAAAGGTAAAATAGAATTGTTGATGGATAGCAAGGATCCCACGTAACTAGAGTCCTTTCTGCAAAACTCGGACTGATCGGCGTCTAGGGTTGAAAACTTGTTCTCGTCCGGTGGCGCTCATTGTTGGCGATGGTTCACCTCGCCAGTGAGGGGCTGCTGACGGACGGGGATTCTAATTATGCCTGGGAGTTTCTTGGAGAAGGTTTTGGCTTGGGATTTGGGCTGGATGGCTTGGCGGCTAGTCCGAACGACGGAGTTTCAGGCCGGGTGGCTGTGTGTACATCAAGGGGCACCTTATCGAGGGATTTCCAGATCCGGCGAGTCCGAGGTGACTGGGTTGCGGTGGAGGATCCTGGATCGGGGAGCACGACGTGGTGCAGCGGGTTCTGTGGCGGCGGAGCTCGGTGTGGGGCTGTGCGACTCAGAGCGTGGCGGCGGAGGTTGTAGCAGCGTGGGTCGATTGGGGCGACACTGGGGTGCGGCGGGGGAGACCGCTAGAACTACGCCGGAGTTGTATGCATGGCCAGTTGGCTGAGGAAGATAAAGTTTGGGCTTGGGCCCAACCAATCTTTGCCAGACCCGAGTTTTGAGCCTCTTTTCATGGGGTTGTCCTTTTTGGGCTTCTATGGTGGGCTGGGGTGTTTTGCCCTAGGCCCATCTCTATGATTTTAGTTTATCTATTTACAATAATTCCTTGTATTAGGAAACTAGGCATTTTATGCTCTATGTCTATGGAGTAGTACCGAATGAGGTTATCCGCTATTTCTACGTCTTTGAATATATAATGAGTAGGACTATATGCATGTACCACCTGTGGGTACTACCACTAGCTTCTTGTCTGTCTATCAGTGAAAGGGTATGTAACGGCCTATTCTGACTTGTGATGAATATAAATGTTGAATTTCATTCAAAAAAAAAAAGAAGGTAAAATAGAATTGTGAAATATTTAAAAATTAAAGGTGGTCCAATTACAGATTTTGGAGGTATGAATAGAACCTGGAAAAAAAGAAGAAGCTTTTATTGATTTTATTAAACGGTGGGTCTTTTGAAAAAATTAAGTAGGTGTAGATACCATATTGGTTATTTGTAAAAGTAAATTTGAGGTCTATTAAGTGAGGAGATCCAAATGCTAATTTTAAAGGTCTGAATAGAAGCTCCCTTAATTTTTTTATATTTATGTTTTATGTTTTTTTTTTTCTTTCTATTTTACTAAAACAACTATTTAGATGATTTCATTATGAATTTTTATTTTTAAACTAAAAGAGTGTTTTGGACAATCCATATTAAGGTGAATCCGGAGCACTTTGCTTTATATTATAGATAGATAGATATAGATATATAGAGACGGCCTCATGGATTAAGATAAATCACCCGATAGACGGGGTTAGCTCAAGCCGTGAACTATAATAATTAAGAGATTATATTCTATTGGGTGGTTGTATATATTCAGACCTCCTTAATTGATATTTGGACCTCTATTGATTTTTATTTGCCCAAATCTTCCAATTTTATCCCTTTTTATTACTATTTACACCTCCTTTTTATTTTATCTTTTTCATCCCCATCTTCTTCTGTTTCATTTTGGAAGAAGATCGATGCGAACAAATGGGAAGAGAAACCATTTGAAAATTCAATTTGTAGGTACAATCAAGTAGAAATCAAATGAAAATTTGAATTGCATTTGTTCACAACTCATTGAAACATTAAAATATTGAAACTTTTGCCTTCTCTGCATGCTAAAAGAAAAACCATGATTAGATTAAACTTGCACAGCTATTGATCTAATCAATCATTTATATCGTAGAAAGACTTGGGTCAAACTAAAATTATCATCAGACATTGGTGACATAATTAAACCAAAACATGAAAAACATGCTAGCTTCAAAGTGAAAATTGGATGGATATTCATTTTGTGAATGTATTGCAATAGTAAGTTCTTTATCAATCAGATGAGCAACACCACCCCTCGTCATAAGTATTTTGCTTTTGCTATCTTTATCATTTCTTCTATGTATATTCTTAATTAAAGAATCAAATGATCTCCTTCGCCCATTCCCCTCTCTCTAGATCTTCTCAGCAAAGGATTCACTGTTTTTTTTTTTATATAAAGGGTACAACAGGATTTTATAAATTACCAAAAAAATTAAGATGTTCATATAACAATTTAGGAAGTCTGAATAAAACCATTCGAGAATTCAATACAACAGAAATAACGCCATATGAACGAACATACACGTGTTTCAGAGACAGTTATCCGCCACCGTAGGATTGATATCCTGTTTGAATCACATTGACCAACCCGATCTGCCCTGTCTTGAACTGTGAACAATGAACATCTCCCCTCTATTTAACAACATGTTAAAATAAGCAAAAGGCAAGAAAAGTCTCGGCCTTTATTGGTCTGTACAATTCAAGACTTGTTCTCCTTTGCAATTTTTTATTGAGTCAAGCTCCTACTCATTGAGTCATTTCCTTGGCTTCGTTTGCTAACAAATAATCATAGAGCCTGCACTGTCAGAGCTCCCTCTCAGTTTCTCTATCTAGACCTCCGTTTTTCATCAGGTAATTTCTAGTTTCAGAACCCCTTTGATGTCTCTATTTGATTGCGATCTTTTCCAGTATGAAATATGATTCATGCCCATATATAAAGTTTGGATTTTTGAGAAATTATTGTTGATTTTTTTTTTTTTTTTTTTTTTTGGTGAAGGTGTTTATGGGTTTAGGGTTTGAGTGAGAGAATTGCTGGGAAAAGTTTTGAACTTTGAGGAGATGGACAAACCGCTCGTGGGTTCTGAGATTCATGGATTTCATACAATGCAAGGTACGGATGGAAGTGTCCTTTTCTTTTGAAGAATAAAGATTGGTACTTTGTTCTCTGTGTGTGTGGAATTTGGTATTATATTTTGGAAAATGATTGGTTTCAGTAATGGATGATCGGTTTTAGTTTAGTGATTTTTTTTAAGTGTTCAATTGGAAGCAAGAGCAAGGAAGATTGGATTTTGAAGTGCCTTCAGTGAAATTCGTTTGTATGGATGCTATAAAAACTAGTTGTGTAGGTAGGAAAGGTGTGTCGTGTTGGTATGGTGATGTGTTCTGATGACTTGATTAGAGTTGGTTTTGGGTATTTTGAATTCTTGTGTTTTTTTCTTTTTGCATGCCTCTTTTGGTTCTTGTTGCAGCGCTAACTATGTGTTAGGATTCTTTATCGGAATTCATGGCTTCGTATGATGATATTGATTACATTATGAATCAGGGTGTAAGTTCTGTGGCTTATTTTTCTTGTAATTGGTTTCTTGTTCTGTGCACAGATTTGGATGTTGACACTATTATGGAGGAAGCCAAAGGACGATGGCTCCGCCCAAACGAAATTCATGCAATACTCTATAATTACAAGTATTTCACCATCCATGTCAAGCCAGTGAACTTGCCCAAAAGTAAAGTTTCTGTTACATTTAGTTGTACCCTGGTTATATTTTATGGTTAACTATAGTGTTCCAGTTTCCAACCCCAAATTCATTCTGATCTGATTTGACCAACGTCTCGTAATATCATTCAGTCATCATGATGAAACTTACAACTATGTTAGTAGTAGCCTTCCCATATCTCCTTGAAAATGTTTCAACAGATTAGTTCAAATCCAAGTGCTTTTTTCTTTTTCTTTTTTTAAAGCATGATTAAAAGTATCAACTCTCTGTGGTGAAGCTGGGTGAATTATCAGTACACCATCTACATGTATATCTTGAGACGAAATGCATTTATAAGTATTTAGATTTGCATTGAGGGCAGGCAGTTGTGGCACTTTTATTGGTCAGTATGCAATCATTATCATGAGTTGAAGTTATATCAATTAGTAAGAGAGAAACAAATTTCTTGTGTCAACTCTGCGTGCACAATCTACTTCTTCCGGTGTTAACTTTGACAGGAAATCATGTAATACTGAAGCTGTTGTTTGCTATTTTTTTAATGTAACAGGTGGCACCATTGTATTGTTTGACCGTAAGATGCTTAGAAACTTCAGGAAAGATGGTCATAACTGGAAAAAGAAAAAAGATGGGAAGACAGTCAAAGAAGCTCATGAACACTTGAAAGTGAGTTTTTTCTTTATTTTGCCTTTTCTCCTCATTCGTGCCATCAACATATCTTTTGGAATTACCATCTAGGGGTTAGTAGTATTCATCAGGCCCATGGTTTGCTCCCATGTGGTCTGGAGTTTGGATCCCTTTCATTGTACCTACCTGGCTATTTGCCAGAGTTCCTGCCTCCTAAAAATTGCAGGGTTGGGTGGGAGGCCCCCGTTTCGATCCTGGGTCCTTGAAGGGTTTGGTGGATTTCTGGGTATCCAAAATAAAAAAGAACATATTTTTTGGTATTGGTAGTGTTTTACCTGCAGCTCTAGCCTTGTTTTCTTAGGTTCGTCATGACAACAATAAACTTCTCCTGTGATTGTTCTTTGCTAGAATTATAATTCATAGAATACTAAATGATTCTAACTTAATAAAACAGATGGCCCCGAATAACTTGAGTATTCCCATCAAAGTCGATTAATTATTCATGGAATTTTCCAAAGGACACGATGCCTCAAAAATGCAACAGATTTTATTGACTCCGCACTTGCATATATCAAAGCTTGGTTGAAATTCTTTTGCACCATCCTTCATATCTCTGGATATTTAAGTTACTGCAACTATTGTTTTACTAGTTAATCTGTTGCACCATCTTGATTGTTTCCCAAGTGGTCTTTTTGATTGAGACTTGAGAGGCAAAAGTGATAGACTGACACAGTGACACTGTGTAAGGAAAAGGTGTTCGTTGCTGGTAGTTGCTTTTTTATCCTATAAGTATTGAATGACACAGTATCAGAATCTCGAGAAAAGTAGCTTAGTTTTCCACAGAATGATTATTGTTATATATAACTTCTACATATTTTTGTCATTTCTTTTTATGGTTCAGGTTGGTAATGAAGAAAGGATTCATGTATACTATGCCCATGGCGAGGATAGCCCAACCTTTGTCCGGAGGTGTTATTGGCTGCTTGATAAGTATGTAATAATTACACTTTACATGGATTCATTATTAAATTTTGTACCATTTTCTCTTTAAAAGTCAGCTCTCTCTCTCTCTCTCTCTCATACAGTATTCTGACCAACAGTTTTGTTGTTAATCTTATTGCAGGAGTCTAGAACACATAGTCCTTGTTCATTACCGTGAAACACAAGAGGTGGTTGTTTTAGCTCATCAACTATTCTTTACTTTCATTGATACTTCTAGATGAACAAAGTTTTGAGAAATTTAATCAGGGCATGAATAATTAACTCTACTATTTTCTTATTTTTTAGCAATTTTGAGTTTACACTTGTTTTAAAACAATTAACTTAATCGTAACATAAGCAGTTTATTATAACTTTTTTAGACACTGTACACTAGCAAGAGTTTCATTCATTCCAGTAAGGAACTTTATGGACTAGTGCTTCTGACAAATTGCCATAGGAGATGCCTGTCTTTTATTCTTATTTTTTACTTTTTTAATGATAAAAAAGTGAGAACGTGGTACACCTTCATGCATAAGTGGCAGAACCTAGCAATCTCTAAAATAAATGCTTTGTGCCATTCTTTTCAGTAATCAGCTAGCTTCTGACCTTATATTGGGTGTTGTTGGTTTATAATACAGTTGCAGGGTTCTCCAGCCACACCTGTGAATTCCAATTCCAATTCCAATTCAAATTCTAGTTCTATCTCAGACCCATCTGCTCCTTGGCGTCTATCAGAAGAACTTGACTCCGGGGCTAACAATTCATATTATGGTGGTGCAAATGAACTTTTAGGTGACTATAGATGAATTTTCTGCAAGTTGACTTGCAAAGTATTTTTGTTTTGGAATTGTTACTCTGTTTTATTTCAGCAAACCATTAATGGAATTTCGAGTAGCAAGTTAGAAGAAATAAATTTACCTTTTCAGCACTTCACTATTATAATTTGTTTTTCTAGTATAGTAAAGATTGTTACTTATTTTCCTATTTTTATTCTTGAAAATGGGATACTAGAAGATTTTTACCCTTGATTCTTTGATGATTAACAGAGCCTGGTATCGGTTTGAATGTTAATAATCATGAACAAAGGCTCCATGATATCAATACACTTGAATGGGATGAGCTTTTGGTTACATATGATTCCAAAGGAGGTAAGTGACTAGATAATAATTATTGCTAGAACCAGAATGAGGAAAGCATTAATGATTATTCTCTCTTCTTTTTTTCTTTTGGTGGGGGGTTCTGGGTACCAGACAAAGTTTCAGGCTTTGACCAGCAGAATCAACTTGTGGGAAGTGGCGCCATAAGTGGTGTAAGTTCTGACATTCAATTTCTAAATGTGTTTTTTTTTCTTCTTCTTATGTCTTTCATCCGTTTGCCACAAGTCTTGTACATAAAGAAGCACCATTTCCCCACAATGAGATACCTGTTATTACCTGCCATATTTATGGTATAAATCTTGTGTTTTCATTCTCCGACTTGTTGAAAAATAAAATCAGCTATATACTTTCCATGTTTGTGATAGTGAAGTTTTTCTACTTTGAGTGATGAATCTATTTCATAATCTGGATTAATATCATATATAGTAATATTTTTCAGATAGTCTCAGTGAAGACCAATCAATAATTATGGCTGGCTGATTTATTACTAATTGACCATCTTAAGTTCTAACAACAAAACTCTCTCTCTCTCTCTGTTGTCAAGGGCCCCTGTGATTCCTCGGACATTTTGGGTAATGATGGATTGCGTAGTCAGGACAGTTTTGGGAGGTGGATAAACCAGATTATGACCAACTCTCCGGGTTCAGTGGATGACTCAGTGCTTGAATCCTCATTTCCACCTTCTCAGAGTTCATTTGCTTCTCCAGCAATGGAACATATTCAATCTTCTGTTCCTGAGCAAATATTTATCATAACCGATGTTTCACCTGCATGGGCTTTCTCAAATGAGAAAACAAAGGTATTCCCTCTGTTTTATACCCCATATTGTATGGTGGTCATTGTGCTATTGATGTAGCTTTTGTTTTTCCTATAATAACAAATGAGTTCGACTGGCATAGGTTTCATGGCCGTTAATGAGCTCTTATACTGAAATCTCAGTAACCCTAAGTGGGTTAGACAATAACTTATATTGAAAAACGGAATTTTCATCCTTTCATTGTATTGTCAAATGTCATTTCAATGGAAGTGGCATAACAGAAATATTAAAAACATAACAGTATCAAGCATAGAGGATTCTTTTGACACATCAACAATGACATAACAGAATATTAAAACATCGAAGCAATTTAAAACAAAATAAACTAAATGCTTAAACTTTGCACACCTTTTAGATAGTTGAGAAATCAGATTGTATTCAGTATCAATTGCCTGGCCTCTAACTATTCTTTTTGCAGATTCTGATCACTGGCTTCTTTCATCAAGAGGTTTTGGATCTTGCGAAGTCCAATCTACTTTGTATCTGTGGCGATGTATGTATTCCTGCTGAAATTGTTCAGGTTGGGGTATATCGATGTTTCATACCACCACATGTGCCCAGATTTGTGAACCTTTTCATTAGTCTTGATGGTCAAAAACCCATCAGCCAAATACAAAATTTTGAATATCGATCTCCTGTAATGAGTAACTTAGTAGTTCCTTCAGGAGAGAACAAATTGGAAGAGTTCCAATTACAGATGCGGCTTGCTCATTTGCTTTTCTCATCATCTAAAAGCTTGAACATTGCATCTAGTAAAGTATCACCACATACCCTCAAAGAAGCCAAGAAGTTTTCCCATAGAACTTCTCACATATCAAATAGCTGGCAATATTTGATCAAGTCAATTGAAGTCAACAGTACTCCTTTACCACTGGCAAAGGATAGTTTGTTTGAACTTATTTTGAAGAACAGACTAAAAGATTGGCTGTTGGAGAAAGTTCTTGACAGCTCTAAAACCAAAGAATGTGATGGTCATGGTCAAGGAGTAATCCACTTATGTGCTATTCTAGATTATACCTGGGCTGTTCGATTGTTTTCATGGTCTGGCTTGTCATTAGACTTTCGTGATAGACGTGGATGGACGGCCCTTCATTGGGCAGCATATCATGGAAGGTATGCTTTATTCTTTCTTTCTTTTGTTGTTGTCTTATCTTGGCTTTATGCCAACAATACTTGTCCTGGCCTTACTGAATTTGTGCGTGTTGTTTGAAATACACGCAATTGAAGATAGTTTATGTGCAAATATCATGATCTTGCATGCATTCTGTGATGGGATTCGAAGTATATCTTTTACGTCTGGTAATTCTAAAACACTTGTTTTGCAGGGAGAAAATGGTTGCAGTTCTATTATCTGCAGGGGCAAAGCCAAACTTGGTCACAGATCCCACTTCAGAAAACCCTGGTGGTTGCACTGCTGCTGATCTTGCATTCATGAAGGGTTATGAAGGATTAGCAGCTTATCTTTCAGAAAAGGCTTTGCTAAAACAATTTGAGGACATGAGTATAGCTGGAAATGTTAGTGGTTCCCTCCAAACTAACACAAACTGTTATCAGCACTCTGAGAATCTCAGTGAGGAAGACCTGTATCTGAACGATACTTTAACAGCCTATAGGACAGCTGCTGATGCAGCAGCACGAATACAAGCTGCCTTCAGGGAAAACGCACTAAAATTAAAGGCTAAAGCTGTTGAATCTTACAGTCCTGAGGATGAAGCACGCAGTATAATTGCAGCATTGAAGATTCAACATGCATTTCGCCACTATGATGCACGAAAAAAGATGGCAGCTGCTGCCCGTATTCAATATAGGT
This sequence comes from Rosa chinensis, assembly GCF_002994745.2. Lineage (NCBI taxonomy): Eukaryota > Viridiplantae > Streptophyta > Magnoliopsida > Rosales > Rosaceae > Rosa > Rosa chinensis. The sequence goes on from NC_037091.1 coordinate 50,055,632, forward strand.
TCCGTACATGGAAGATACGTCAAGAGTTCCTTAATATGCGCCGTCAAGCTGTCAAAATTCAAGTAAGCCCTCTTCCCCTACCTTGCTGGCACGTTGCAAGCTAACACAGCTAGTCTGAACCACAAGGTTACATAATATTTAATTGGTCCATCGAGTATAGTAGTTGTTTTATAGACATGGTTAGAATATTGAACTTGCAACTAAATTTGCCCCCTCTCCCTCTAATTTTTGGTGTCATAATCTGTTGTCTGACCTGTGAACGAAACATATATCCTTGAAGTGTAGGAAAAAAATGTTGATTGCACTTTTCTTTTTGTGCAGGCTGCTTTTCGAGCCTTCCAAACGCGGAAGCAGTACCGCAAAATCCTATGGGGAGTCGGAGTGCTTGAGAAAGCTGTTCTGCGGTGGCGCTTAAAGAGAAAAGGGCTTCGGGGGCTTCAGGTTGATCCCATTGAAGCTGATGGAGATGATAAGCAGGAAAGTGATACTGAAGAGGACTTCTACCGAAACAGCCGAAAACAAGCTGAAGAGCGTGTTGAGAGATCCATTGTGCGGGTTCAGGCCATGTTCCGCTCCAAAAAAGCACAGCAAGAATATAGTAGGATGAAGTTGGCTCATACTGAAGCAAAGGTGAGTGATTTAGTTGGACCTCTTTTACTATCCTAAAGATATATTAACCAAACAAATTTTTATCTTCTGCAGCTGGAATATGAAGATATTTTCGACCCTGACAATAACATGCGTGGATAGTTAAAAGAAAGTCTTGAAGGCAAATGATAACATCTGTGGTGGAGTTCTGTACTTCTGTACTATGTGTAGCATGTACATGTTGTAAATGCCTAGGATGATTAGCTTCGAGTATTTTGACCCTTTCAGACGGTCTTAAAATTGTTTGGATGGTCAGTACTTTAATACTGGTTCTTGGTTTTCGATGTTCTTGGTATCTTTAGTACTGTTCTTGTTTTTAATATTGCGGAGTCAGGCCGTTGCTTCATCACCTTTCACTTTGATCCATGTTCCACCCGGGGAGATCCTTTACATTACAGTATGAAGAGATGGATTGGTCAGACTAAAGATTTCTTAGGTCTGCAATATAGATAACAATACATAGATACGGAACATTTGAACGAACACTACCAGGTTTGAATATAAGACGACCTATTAACTTTATATCAGCCCCTATGCTCCTAGATTGAATACTTCCTATGCTTATTCTTCTTTTGCCTACTCGATATACTGAGCAAGCCACTTGAATCCTTCCCCATAACCCATCTTGCGAGCAATGCTGCACATGAACACCTCCATGGGGCGGACATTGGAATGGTACATCTTGACCTTACCCTTGCCAGTTGTGAAGTTGGTCAGGCCGAGAGAAGCACGCAGCTCCTCCTCTGAGGCAGAGTAAGGCAAGTCGATCTTGTTTCCCAAAATAAGAAACGGCACTGTTGCCAGAGACTCTTCAGAGAGAAGAGAATCGAGCTCCCTTCTCGACTCTGCAAATCTTTCCTTGTCATGAGCATCAATTACGTAGACTACAGCATCCAGCTAAACAGAGAAAGATGAAAGAAGAATTAATATCTATATGAACACATGCACATTAATTCAAAGTATAATATGCAACAACTAATATTCGAGTAAATGTACAAACCTGGGCATAGTAATCCTTCCAGACTCTGCGAGCGGTCTGATGCCCACCCAAATCAAAGGCTGTGAAGTGGACACTCCCTATTGAAAAATCATCCGAGGTTGGTTGCTGAGTTGGTTCGCTTTGCTTCAAGCTCTGCAAGTGGAACATGATCGATATGAAAATAGAGAGAACAAAAGAAGAGACCCAGAAAACTAGAGATTGATGAAGATAGAGAGAAGAAGTACGTACCCCAAATCTGAGCATGTGAAGCAAAGTGGTCTTTCCAGCATTATCAAGACCTAAGAAACAGATCCTAGCGTCTTTATGCCATAGCCCCAACGATTCAAGAATTCCATAGAACCAATCCACAAGAAACATGTTTATTTGGGAGCTGGTATGGATCAACAAGCTCAAAACCTAAGAGTATACGCGACTACGCGAGGATTGATCGACAAGAATTAAAGTTCTCGGAAGTCTGATAGAAATTTGAAGAGTTTGTGAATACAAAGAGAGTTTGTACAAAACCAATTGAAGGTTGACTAAAAGACTTGTTCGACTAGGATACTAGACACCTTGAGACGCAAGAAACCAATAACAAGTTGGATATGTTCAATTTTTAATGCTATTTCTGTTTTCTTTTTTGATAAAATTTTATTTAGGTTGTTGGTATTGATTATTTTCTAGCTGAAGAAAATTGTGGATAATATTTTCAATCAATGCAGTTATCTCTCTCTATCTCTGATCAGTATCCAATCAAATCAGTAATACTAGTCCCCACCTGGTGATCAGTTTGCGTTAGAGAAATTAGCACCTACTCTTCCACCTTGTGATCACTGTGTTTTTGTGAAAGCCTTTGATACAAAGTTTGACATAATGACATAGAAGAAATTTTCAATTGCCTCCAGATTGACTTCAATCTTTATACGAAGCTATACCAATAACAATCAAGTCCTGCTCCTCACTTCACCCAGATATCTAGTGTAGTACTTGTTTAGCTTTAACTTCAACCTATATACTTTTTGTTGACATGGTCACTTAGCATTCAGGAAATCAGGAAATAAACTTAGAAAGGGAAAACAATGCACACTGAGAGTGAGATTGAACTAATCAAATACATGTCACAATCTTTAAAAGAGCATCTGGCTTAGTACAGAAACAAATTTAAGGACTCGATACTGTTGTTGCCCCTTATTATCTAGCGTGTAAATGACACATACAATAGGAGCCTCATGCGCCTATTAAGTAAAATATATGCCCTCTCAGCGCAGCAACTTCCAACATTCTAACTTCTAAGTCTATAATACAATATCACTGCCGAGGAGATTGGGCAGACTACTTCATCTCTGGCCGCTGGCAATGGCTCCATTCATTAGCACCATGAGAATACTCAGAAGCAAAAGCCATTTAGCTTTCAGTGAGCTAGGTAATCTGGGACAAGTTTACTCAGTCAATACAAAAAAGAAAATCTCAAACACGAAAGGATTATAGCAAGGAACTTAAACAAACTAAGAAAGTATCTCTCCATTATCCTAAAAGAAGTACTACGAAGTAGTTAATGTTACCACCAATCCCAGAAGAGGAAAATAAGAGAGAGAGGTTAAGCATTCAAACCTTGGGACAGCCATTGTATCTCTGATTGTCTATCTGGTGTATCTTTGAGACAGCGGTAGCATCTTTAGTTTAGCCGGTATGGCCTAGGAAAAAGTGAATGATTAATAAACAGGATGAGCTTTAACCTGCCCCAAAATCGACCAAGTTATGTGGGCAAACATAAGAGAAAAGCCCTGAGAATTGAGTTGGGATTGATTTCATGCATGCTCATTGATTTGAACAAGATGGTGATGATGTGTCATGATGGCGTAATCATCCTGACCAGAAACTTCAACAGGCTTTTATTCGCTCTCCGAACCTCCACTATTTTTATACTGCTTTCACCTTTGCAATGCATACCTACCCACTGGCCACAGTTTCTTTAACTTATGTTAAACCACCTTTTTAATTTTTCGCTTTTTCAGTAAAATCTTGACTTGGATGAGTTAGATCTAATATATATATATATATGGATGGGTAAAAGTTTCATCTGACCATCAGGAGAACACTGCATTCAACAAGTTATTTCCTCTTTCAAGTAGGAATGTTGGATAAGTTAGGAAAGATACTAACTTTTCAGTTTGATTAGGAAAGGAAAGAGACGCCCATGCCAATTCACTTATTGATAGATTTTCTTTGGGGTGACACTACTGATAAGAAGAAAATTCAGTTATTGAATTGGGACTGTCTGCAAACCCAAATGCAAAGGTGGTCTTGGTATTAAAAAATCTGCTGAGATGAATAAGGCTATGCTAGCTAAAACTAGTTGGAGAATGATCAACGGTGATAGTGGTTTATGGTGCAAGATGTATAAGAAAAAGTACCTTCGGAAGGCTTCCCTTCTTGATAAGAATTATACATACCATCATAATTGTTCTAGCACTTGGACTCTTGGAGTAGTGTGCTGCATGGTGCAAAACTTCTTAGAGATGGTTTACTTTAGAAAGTAGAGAATGGGAATACTATTAAGTTTTGGACCGATGATTGGACTGGACATGGAGCCCTCTCTTCTTTTGCCTCTGATGTTAACCTTGTTGACCATAATGCTCATGTCCAGGATTTTTGGCTCAATAATGGATGGAATTTTGATCTCCTAAAGGTATGCCTCCCTGATCACATCATTGATATTATCAGTAAAGTTTCTATTTGTCTTAATGGTTCTATTGCTGATAATCTTATTTGGAAGCATACTTCTAATGGTGTATTTACTGTTAAAAGTGCTTACATGTGCTCTATTGATTCTGATCTTACTCCTGATTGTTTTTGGAAGAAAATATGGAGTTTTAATATCCCTCCAAAACTCAAAACCTTTGCTTGGATTATTGTTCAAGGAAAACTCCTTACCAACTCCCAAAGACTTAGAAGGCATTTAACTACTAATGAGAGTTGTCACTTCAGCCTTGGCATCCCTGAAACCATGCTCCACCTTCTCAGAGATTGTACCCATGCGTCTAAGATTTGGAAGAGCATTGCTATCCCTGTAAAAATGAAAGGTACCTTCTGGCTCAATTGGAATGACTGGATCGCCGCTAATCTTCTCTAGAAAGGATGTAAATGGCTTTCCTTTGACTGGAATGAATTCTTCATCATTGTTTGCTGGAACATTTGGAAATGGAGGAACAAAGGGATATTTGATGCTCATTTCACTTTTCCTCATAATCCTAAAGAAATTATTCTTCAGTATGCTACTGAGATTTCTATTGCTTCCAAGCCTAGTATTGACAATAGGCCTCATCAGTTTGTAACCCTTGAATGGATGAAACCTGCTGCAAACAATTTCAAATTGAACATTGATGGTTCCATATCTTATGCAGGAGTGATTGGAGTTGGTGGTCTCATTAGGAACAGTTCTGGTGTTTGGATTAAAGGGTTCACTCACAGTATGGGAGTTGGTGAGATTGTCGAAGCTGAAGCTTGGGGCCTTTACATTGGCTTAAAGCTTGCCCTTGATCTCCACATTAAACGACTGGAAGTTGAAAGTGATTCGGCCATTGTGGTAAATCTCATAAATTCTGGAAATATTGATAGTCACTCTCTTGGAACTCTTATTGCCAATTGCAGAGATATGATACAAGAGTTTGATCTCTGTTCTATCCACCACATCCATAGAGAATGGAACTTTGCAGCGGATATTTTGGCAAAAGATAGTATCAACTTCTCTAGATGAATAATTTTTTGGGATCAACCTCCCCCTCATACAGTTCAGACCCTCCTTGATGATATTGCTGGCATTGGCCATACTACAGTTGTAGGCTCTAACTTCCTGTTCTCTAATTAGTTTCCTTCTTTCCTAGGCCCTTTCGGGCTTCCTTGTAACCAAAAAAAATAATAATAATAAGAGACGCCCAATTCCGAGCCTATTAATAGGCAGCTTATCAGTAACAAACCAAATCTCCCAACTTTTCGAATCACTGTTTGCTGTTTAAAATTCTCTTTAAGATACGCAAGTTCCTAATGATACGCTAGTTTAACGAGCCGACGTATTGTTTAAGCTTGGCTTATTTTTCTTATTGTGCTTAGTGCTTACCATTGAGTTCATGCTCAACTCTTTTGCAACCACAAGTAGAAAACCAATTTACAGCAATATGTACGACTGTACGAGTATAATTAAAACAGATGGAAATAATCAAGCTTTTGGTATTGTGGTTATGTTTGTCAAATTTGAGCGTCAATTGTTGTAATCAGCTATGAGATGAACAATTAAGATAAATGGTGCAGAAAAAAGTAAGGGAAAGTAAAGGCTATGTGATTGTGTATCTGAAGTGGATTGTGGATATATATACATATAGAAACATTTCTGCATAACTAACTAATTGCACAGCTAACTGAATTTTTTGCAACACAGAATGAATGACTGCTATGTGTACTAGCTTGAACAACTTGACCTGACGGTAACGAAGACATGGAGTTATACCAGGTTTACTCTGCTGCATTTCTGCCTCGTGAGAATGTCATGAGCATTAGTAGATGGACTTTGGTATTACCAGAAGTTCTAATGCATAATGAAGGATCTGCATGAGCGCATTGAAACCCAACAGGAGGGTAAATGAGAAGTGGGTCACTCTTTATGCCCTTGGAGGTCGTTTAAGTCCTAGTTTACAGAAGTGCTCACCTCTATACCCAACACAAAAAAGGTTAAGGATACAGCACAAACTAAAGCCAACCCATACTATTCGAGTTGACTCGCAAAGAGATTTCAATCTTCAATTCAAGCTTACTACACCTGGAAATGGATGTTATGGGAATTAAAGTCAGGAGGGGCAACTGGAGAATTGTAAAACCAGAATGGTGGGCTTTCTCAAATAGACGCTAACAACTTCCCACGTAAAATTCATATTTTCCATTGCATAAGACAACGAAGTCATGAGGTAGAGTATACAATCTAACACTGCAAATTACACAAGTAAGAAAACTAACTTCTCACTAGCACAACTTATGCAACCTGAACCCAAAAAAGAAGAAGGAAAAAGCACCCAAAAATTGAAGAGCATAAAGCTACATTAAGGTAACCTATCCTTTACATGAGCACATAGCTTAGAAATAGCAAAACATTGAATTACTGAAGAGTGTATCAGTGGTAGGAAAACTACCATCTCAATTCTCTGCAGAACAGCTGCTTGTCCATTCATTTGCCTACTTGATGTATTGAGAAACCCACTTGAATCCTTCGCCATAGCCCATCTTGCGGACAATACTGCACATAAACACCTCCAGTGGACGGACATTGGAATCCGCCAGATTGACCTTCCCCTTCCCAGTTGTGAAGTTGGTCAGGCCCATATGATAACGCAGCTCATCCTCTGAGGCAGCATAGGGTATGTCAATCTTGTTTCCCAAGATAAGAAACGGGACAGTGGCCAGTGACTCATCGGAGAGAAGAGCGTCAAGCTCCTTCTTTGACTCTGCAAATCTCTCCTTGTCAAAAGCATCAACCAGGTAGACAACAGCATCTACCTACACCTCAAAAACCATAGATATCCATCAGTCTATGCTCATCACATAAGACAAATAAAGCATATATCTTGACCAAGCCCCGTTTCAAACAAAGCCCCGTTTCACAAAGAGAAAAAAAAAAATTCTAGGTTTGGACTCTGACGTGCTATAATCAATTTAGCAATAACTATCAATTTACATTATTAAAAGCACATCAACCAAATGCTTGACTGCAACAATGCAACCATTAACTACAAAATTCAAGCACTAGCAATTAAATAACACGAAGTTCAATAATATGTCAAAACCATGTATAGGACTACAAAACCATAGTTGGGATTGAATATTCATCAAGTAGCTATCACCAACGAAAACTCGAATCTTTGTTTCTATAATCCTCTAGTATTCCAATCCATTACATTTAGACAAACACAAAATCCATGAATTGTAAAATTTTCATAGTTTATCAGATATCTACAACAAGCAGCCACTATTTCAAAGCACGAACCAAATCAAACACTAAATTACCAAATCAGAAGCAACAAAAAATTGAAATTTAGGCTAGTTTTTAAGTAAGATTAAAAAAACCTTGGCGTAATAATCCTTCCAGACTCTGCGAGCGATCTGATGGCCACCCAAATCAAAAGCCTTGAACTTAATCTTCCCTATACTCAACTCCTCGGAGGTCGGGTACTGAGTCGGTTGGTGCTGAACTAATCTCTGCAAATCAATCAAGCAAACCCTAACTTCAATCCAAAGCCGAAACGAAGTCGTTTCACAAAATTCAAACCAAAACAAAAAAGAGAAAGAAGAAGAAGAAGAAGAAGGAGTACCTCATCTTTGAGCATGTGAAGCAAGGTGGTCTTCCCGGCATTATCGAGCCCCAAGAACAAGATCTTAGCTTCCTTCTGCCACAGTCCTAGGGATGCCAGAACACCGTAGAACCAATCCACCAGAAACATTCTTCTTCTTCTTCTCCTTCTCTGTGAGAAATTCAATTTCAATTTCAATCTCAAGTTTGAAAGAAAATGACGGAGAATCCTTTACGGGTTGAAATTTTGAAAGATTTTCTGGGGATTTATATACAGGGGAAGCTCGAGTGGGAGACTGGTTTGGCAGGTAGAGTGGGGGGTTTTGGGGAGGTAGGGTTTGCTGACGTGGAGCCGGTGGAGAGGGAGGGGTGACGGGGAATTGCAGGTTGGAAGAGTGGGGATCCTACGTGGAGGAATTTCAGTGGCTGGTACGCGTCATTGGCTTTGTGTCTGTGTGTGCTGGGTTGCTAGCCATCGAATTAGAAAACTGGTGTCCTTGGACGTATAGGTGTCGAATTGGGGGGCCGTCATAAACGCCGTGATGGTCGACACCACACTATGACAGCCCGCCTAATTTAAAGTTGAAAAATTGTGTAATTTTATTAATTCGTGTCTGTTGAGTTAATAGTTGAAAATTTGTGCTTAATATTTATTAATTATGACCTAAACTTGATTCATGTACTAATTATGACCTAAACTTTGATTCATGTAGACTTGTCACTAGACTACATTTTTTTTTTTTTTTTTTGGAGAATAGTCACTAGACTCTACATTTTAAATTGTACTCGGTTAAATTTCTTATAGTTAGACACCCAGATGGATTTGGTGGTTCAATCCCACGCATTAGAAGTGGATGTGGATAATAATAGTCTCCACAGAATCATTGTAGCAAAACAGATCTACACTTTTTGTTGATTGTTAAATTTGGATATAGGTTATGGTTTAGACCTTGAAAAAGGATTTAGGTTACGTTGGTGTGCATATTTGATCCAACTATTCATGCACATAATTTAAAGAGGGATTGTCTAATTTAGGTAATATCATTTAGTCAGTTACTACTTATTGATCAGATGAACACCAATGTACGTGAAACAAGCATGTTCACCTGGTCAGTAATCAACTTAAAAAAACTATGCTCAACCACCTTTCAGTATAAATTCAATTGCGGATAAAATTATTTTTAAGTTGAATTGTTTTATTTTCAACCCTCAGATGTAAATCCACAGATGATTGAACATAATTTATTTAGTAAGTTACTGATAAAGTGTACACCACTACGTAAAAAATTTGACACACCAACGACTAGATAAAAAATTATAATAATAAAAAAGGACGTACAATTGAGAATATGGAGCATGCTCATCAAATGTATGTGCCATTGGAAATTTGGGATAGAATGGAAGAGAGATCATAAGTTCTGCATGCCAATAGAAAGACAACAATCTACTGCGTCATGAGAAGGAAAAACTGATTTCTAAACAAAAACTGCAAAATAGAAAGAACGTGAAACTATTCAGAATCCAAAAGCAATCATTGAAAGAGAATTTATCAGAAAAATAAGCACACTCCACTGTGTTCTAGAATAACAAATTTCTGAGATGAACATTGCAAAACAAATCACATACTATGATAGTTGTCAATCCTTCAATTGTGATCAAAATCAAACAACAAATTCCTCTTCCATTATAATTGTGGTCAGACACTACAAATTGGCAGGGAAAATACCACACAAATACTGAACCAAAATGTTATCTCCCTACTTACTCTACTTTCTATTTGATATATTGGGAGACCCATTTGAAGCCATCTCCATACCCCATCTTGCGCACGATACTGCACATGAAGACCTCAAGGGGCCGAACACTAGAATCAGCAAGATTCACTTTTCCCTTGCCAGTAGTGAAATTGCTCAGTCCCAGATGATAGCGCAGCTCATCTTCTGAAGCAGCATAGGGGATGTCAATCTTGTTGCCCAGCACAAGAAATGGAACAGTTGCCAGGCTTTCATCTGAAAGGAGTGCATCCAGCTCCTTCTTTGACTCTGCAAACCGATCTTTATCATATGCATCAACCAAGTAAACTACTGCATCCACCTGTTCACAACAGCCAAACCAGTAAATATGCAGCATTTACTTACTTTGGCATGATACTACCCAGAAATCTAAAATTATAAACAAGAACTGATGCGAACAATATGAACCACAGAGGCCACAGGACAAACAAGATACATGAACTTAACACAACCACAGGACTTCATACCAAGTAGATCTACTTGCTGGAAAAAACGCTTATGCAATCAGAAAATCAGTCGGTATAGACTCCACCTAGAGTAATGAAGACACTCAACAAGGAGGAAAATTGGTAATTACAGAGCACTTAATCCTTATGAAGAGGTCCTCTAGTTTGACCAATAAAATCTTAATCTTATGAAGCAACCTCTTAAGAAAGTCTTCTCTTTTGCACTTTTCTCTATGAGCAACTAATCCACTAGGAAGCATGGAGTAGGTCTAAAAGTTACTTTAACACAAATTACACACACACCCAAAAAAAAAAAAAAAACTCATGAAAAGCGTTAGGGAAAGACGGGAAGAAAGGAAAGAGACTACCAAATACATGTGCAGGTATCCAAATTGAACCAGACAATTTGTTCTTTTCTGAAAATTATAAAACAATTGTCTTGGAAAGAAATTTCAATTTTCTTTGCACCCCAGTTCTGTAACGAGAGAATAGGCCATCAACTCTAGCCTGGCCCCATTTATGAATCCTTGCGGCCGTCTATAGAAAGCACATCATGTATGTAAAGACACTAGTAACAACCCCTGGAAAACTGATTATCGTGCTCTGAACAAAACCTCCACTCTAACATCTGCTTCCCATAAATCAGAGAAATGCAAGGAAATATTATCTGGGATAACGAAGGCAATCACCCTAAAACAAATCGATTAAATCTACCGAACACCAACCTAATAGTTGAGCTAGAAAAAGTATGAGTATAAGGAACCAAAAGTCAGATGCTTAACTCCATATCAACAAAACATGGAATAGTTAGTCCTTACTGGAATATCAAACCCAAACTCTTCAACGAAGCTCAAACATAAACATAGAGATAAAGAAAGTTTAAACGACCAGTTACTAGGTTCGATTCCATGCAACCTTTATAAACTACTGAGGTTCTTAAATCAAAATAAGTAACACACCAGGCAAAAGTGTAAAATTGTGATTCACATATTAGAGGTGGCTATCATTATAGTATAATCATGAAGCCCACGGCAACCAATGTGCAGATCATACTTGAGCTGAAAGTTGCAATCCATCAAACTTTGAGACACCTAGTTTAACAAATCAAAGATTGATTGAGAGTCCAAAAGGAAGAAGAATTGGAAAAAGGCCTTAGCGATAGCATATTAAACCAATATCACTAAGCAGTGAATTTGAGCATTCATACATGCTTTTGGCTTTCCCATCTATAAAAGTCCAAACCAATGGTAGGGTAAAAATTTATGCAAACAAAGGTCAAATGCCCAAATAAGATGGAAAATAAAGACAGAAAAGCCAAAAGACAGAAGAAAGTTACACTGAAATCCATTCCAAATCTTATAAACTCTAGCATCTTATGCCCTTCGTAATCAAAGAGCACAGTTGCCACTCAAGTAGAACAAGAAATTACGTTTCACATAATAGAAATGCCCATCCTCATAGTTTTCAGCCCCGAAGTCCAATCCATCAAATATCGAAACAATCAGTTTCGCAAATCCAACAGAAATACATCAAAATACAGAACAAAATCACCTCAAAAATGCGATAAACTAGAGCTCTTGTACCATTTCAACACGAAAAAACAGCAGTCAAGTAAAGCAAGAGCTCACGATTCACATATCAGACTTTAGGCATAAACTCATAGCAATTAATATGCAGATCACATCCCAGCTCAAAAGTAATAATGATCCATCCAAAAATCGAAAACAAACGAGTTCAGCAAATCGAATAGTGAAGGAGGGAAGCAAAAGAAGACCTTCGCATAGTAATCCTTCCAGACTCTACGAGCGATCTGGTGTCCCCCCAAATCGAAAGCCTTGAACTTAATCTTCCCAATGCTCAATTCCTCCGACGTCGGATGCTGCGTCGGCTGGTGCTGCACTAGTCTCTGCAAACCACAAAATCAAATCACAATTAAACCACCAAATCACCATCACCAAATAGAAAAAAAGAAAAAGAAGAAGAAGAAAACTCACCTCATCCTTCAACATATGAAGCAGCGTGGTCTTTCCGGCATTGTCGAGGCCGAGGAAGAGAATCTTGGCCTCCTTCTGCCAGAGGCCCAGAGATGCGAGGACGCCGTAGAACCAGTCGAACAAGAACATTTTAGATCGGAGAAGAAGAGTGCCGAATCAAAATCGCGGCGATCGAATCGGGGGAGGGCTTTTGTCGTTTTTGGTGTGCCGGTAGAGCGAGGGAGCGTTACAACTGGAACCGAGAGGACATTAATGTGATCAATTTTTGTCTATATAGTAATAATAATAATACACTTTTTTTTTTTTTTTCTCCTCCTCTCTCTTGCTCTCTTGTAGTCTGCAATGCCATGCCTGTCTGTCATTTTTGACTTTTGACCATTTTGGGGAAGCGACAGTAAATGCTGAACGGAAATTTACTCTGGGTCATTTTTGGCTGGCAAAAATATTAGAAATGTAAAATTATGGTTCTGGGAAGAAATACTCCAATTCATTTGTTGTCCATGTAAAGTCCCAAACTTTGAATGAGTACTAATTGTTGGACCGTGGTTGAGATGCATTGTATATTAATCTTATTTGCAATGTATTGGATATGAGCGGTTAAGAAATAAATGTTCATATGTAAATTGATAGATGAACATAGCATGTCGGACTGATATATTGGACTATTGGTATGATTTTTGGATTATCCAATTTTAAACTTTTCCTCCATTTTTGTTTCAGTCTTTTATCAATTATTTTGTTAGACTTGATGTCAAACTAATGCTCATTAGGTTAGAAGAAGTTAGTTGGGAGGAGATGGATATCTGTCCATCAAAAAAAAAATGAAAATGACTAAAGTGAGATACACAAGTGTTATATGCACTCACATTTAAAGCAGGTTATAATGTTATATGCGTCCCTAATGTATCACTGTTCATCTAATGAAGTTATGAGTGTGAGAGATCAACCTTCTTAAGAGCGGTCATAGGTCTTTTTTTTTCTTTTTTTCTTTTTAATAAAAAAAAATACCCAATTAAAAAAAAAAAACTTTAAAAAAAAAATCAAAACTATTGCAAATACCACATCAATTTTATGTGAAATCTTTTAGAAAACAATGATTTAGAAAGAAGCGCTATTGAAAACAATGGAACATTACCTCACAGGGCCTCCGCAAAAATAGGAGCGATCTAGGGTTTTGAAAAAACAAAGGAGGCAGTGTTGCTTTTCCGGCTGCGCCCTCCCGTCGATTACGGCTTCCAGCCCATCGATGTGGGATGGGTGCAGCCAGATGGGCGAGGTTTCAATTGGAGGCAAGAGGTAATCAAGTTTGGGGGCTGCAACAGGAGACTGCTTCTTTCTCGCAGATGTTGGCAATGGTGGATCGGTGCTCCGCTGGAAATCCGTTGTGGTTTGGCGTTGGTAAGGGACTACATGGTCGATCTGGGCTTCAACTTTTGGATCTGACCACAAGGTCGCCTACCTCTTGGTGGCGAGCTGCAACGGAATGGTTGGGGCAGCGAGGAGTGGTTATCTCGGCATGGTTGCAAGGCATAATGGCATCGGGGCTTGGTTGGGGCAGTGTTGGGTCGGAGAGTTTTGCCGGAATATGGGTTTATAGTGGAGGGAGACATCAGAGCTGGAGGTGCTGGGCAAGGATGCTAGAAGTTCCACGACCTCAGGGTCTGGATTGGTGCAATGGGAGGTTAACGCTGATGTCTGGTGAAGCCTGGTTCTGTGGCGTTGGGGTTGTGGTTTGGGAATTCTCTCCATGGTGGAATTGTCCTTGGCTTGGATGGCAGAATATGGGGGTCGAGTTTCACAACCTCAATCCCAACTTTACGGTGGCGGTTTCTAGGAAGCTAAAGTCAATTTTGTGGAGATTGAAAGTTAATTGTGGCAGCTCATCTTATTTTTTTAAGGTTTTACTTTTTAGTTTGTGGTTAAGCTTAATAAGTCCCTCCTTTTTTTAGCGAGGGTTTGGGTGTTTTAGTGTAGGGTCGATGCCATTGTTCTAGTGTCATGGTCGTTCTGCTATGTCATGGTTTGGTCTTTTGTTGGTGCTTTTTGGTTATCAACGTGATGGTGAATCACCCTTACACGTGGTCTGGTGGTTTTGCACGTGGTCTGGTGGTTTTGGGTAGCAGTGTCCGAACGGGTGAAAACAGTTCATCTTAATGTTGGTGGCTGGGTTGTATCGGTACATGTTTGGTTGTTACTCATTGTAGCTCGCGGGTATGAGCGTAAAATTTGGTTAGGGGTTAGGTCTTTTTGGCTCATGGAAGTCACTCATATTGACGGTCCCGTAACTGCGGATCTAATGCTATGTAATCTGTTTGGTTATTAATGGAATTTTCTTCTTCTAAAAAAAAAAAAACAAAAAAAACAATGGAACGTTTTGCAATTAAACCCAACTTCATCAAGACTGGACCGAGACCTTTGAACCGAGCCGAACCCAAGCCCAATCTCACAAGTCGGTAAAAGGGTACTTAAGACATTACGTACGGCTAGCTAGGGTTTCACTCAGATATAAAGGACCACCTTCTCGTTTTGCTCCGCCAAAAGAGAAGAAGAACCCTAGCGCAGATCGAAGCCCTCACTCTCTTCTCGGTTCGTCCCGCCTCCCTCCCTCTCTCTCTCTCTCTCTCTCTCTCTCTCTCTCTCTGTGCTGATTCTAATTCTCTGTTCCATTTCTACTTCTAATTGTTTTCTTTTGGATCGCAGAAATGGCCAAGTCAAAGAATCACACAGCTCACAACCAGTCCCGCAAGGCCCACAGGAATGGCATCAAGAAGCCCCAGAGGCACCGCCACACCTCCACCAAGGGGGTAAGCTTTCTATCCTCTCTTCCCAGTTCTTCAATTTTTGTGATTTTGTAGTTTTTTTTTTGGCTCAATTTTTTGATTCTTGGATTTATTTATTTTTGGATTCAGATGGATCCCAAGTTTCTGAGGAACCAGAGGTACGCCAGGAAGCACAACAACACCAAGACCGAAGAGTCGGCCGAGGAGTAGAGCGGGACCTGCCTAGTGATGATGAAGCTCTTCGGGTTTTATTCTGATTAGGGTTTATTATTTTTTGTTTTCATGTTGTTTGAAAAACGTTGATGTTAGTAACATGGTAGTTTGATGTTACTGTACTGGGATTTATGTAGGAGCTGGAACTCCTTTTTAATGCTCATTATGCTAAAGATGTTATAAGCTTTTTGGTTAATTCTTCTGCGCTTGATGATTGGTGTTTTTATTGATTCCGATTGAGTGATTTTAAATTGTAGTAGCGGATGCTTATGAATATGAATAGGGTAGTGATTTTTTATTGTGTAGACAGATTGATATTGTTTAGAGTGTGCAGGAATGTCGCCCTGTTATGTAGGCTTAAGTGTTTATTGTTCAGCTAGGTTATTTGATGCTATCTGAGTTTGGTTGTAGCGCGTCTGGGGTTTTTGTTGTTATTGTTAGTCATTCTTGCAAGTTGTCAAGTCCATAGTCTTGGCTAATCTATGATAGCTTGCATTTGAGATCCTCTGGGTTGTGGAAGAGTAGTGGTTCTGAAGTCTTGAGTGATGTCATTTTCATAATTCTGTTACTCTGTGACATTGTATTGCATGTCCACAATTGTCGGAAGATGGATATTATGATGCGAATTTTGTTCATGGCTTTTGAGTTTAGACGGATGTCGTAATACATTTTTCTTTTGAAGCCATTAGTGGTCATTTTGCCAGCAGAATGGCAATGACCTGAGTTTGTAACTGAGAGCTTGTGAGATCTCTAGGATAGGAAATTTGCCTTTGGGAGTGATGGATGTAATTTGTTTCAACTGCCCTGTTTGGATAAATGGTATCAGAATCCATTGCTTATGATTCCTTTCTTTTGATCTTATTGAAAGGTAATTTTAGAGTTCTTGCAAAGCCTTATAGCTTATAGCAGAGGCTCAAGTATCTTTCATTCTGGATTTTTTTGGTTTTAGAAGCTTCATGTTGCTCTTGTAGTATATCATGTGTGTGGTAGCGGCAGAGCAATCGAGTTTGGTAAGACGGTTGTAATGGATTGACATTACCATTAACCATGCAGTGAAGCACATTTCTATTATCATTTATTAACGACAGAGCTGTACCTCAGTTGGGTATGGAAGCAGCTAAGAAAACATTCCGTTCGCCTTAATTTCCCAGCTCTTTTGAGCTTTAGATCCAGAGGCCTTTATGTTGGCAAAAGAAAGACTCAAAATGCAAATTGGGATTTTCAAAACCAGTCAAAACAGCATGCACTATTATAAAGCCTCTTTTATGAATTATTGTTGTCTAAACTACAGAAACATGTTGTCTAAACTACAGAAACAAGCTTCCGTATGGTAAAATGAACGAAAAAATTTCTCCTTAGCTGCAGTCCTTTTCGACCCTAGCCTCTTCCTTCCGGCATATCAAGCTAGAGCTCGTCCGGCGGTGGCCTGCGACAAATTCACAATGTTGTTGCCGGATGGTTGATGTTTCCAGCCATTGTCTGTGGCTCTTTGGGTTTGCTGAACGGGGAGGGACTGGCAGTGTTGGCAGCTCAACGCATCCAATTTTGCAGGCGGCAAGGACGATTGCAGCACAAGAATTCAGGAAGGTGGTGGTAGTTTCACGAGGCGTGTCGACTTTCTGAGGGCGGCTTCAGCAGTAATAACCCTACTGGTCGGGTTTTCTTATGGGTAGTGCGACTTTGGCTAGTGGAGTCATATGGGAGATGCCGACATTTCTTGAATTATAGCAGCGAGGGTCACGACGCCGTGTTTCATGTTTTAAGTGGTGGGATGGGGTTTTGGCCAGGTCAGCCTTGTTAGGCCTTGGCCTTGGGCTGGTACTCTCCATTAGGTCATGTTAGGCTATATTTTTAAGTTTTTATTTTACATACTGTTATTTTCAATAATTCTCTATTTTCTTAAGAAGAGTTATGCACTTGTGAGCACCTAGGTTGCCTGTAGGTTAGAGGCTTGCTAGTTTTTAGCGAGCATAAATCTACATTGCTATGGTTTCTTTTACACCAAGTTAATGAATTTCCTTGAGTATAACAATTGAGTGCATTGACGAAGGAAAATTCAAGGTAATTTTCTTAGTGTAAGCTAAGATTTATAGTTGTGTAGGCTTTTGAGGAAGAATATACGAGTGGATGGTACATTTTCCCCTTTACCTACTTGACCACAAATATAGGTACAAACATATGGGTGTTTAATTAAATCCAAATTGTGTCTGACCCAAACTCTAGGTTACTTGACCTAGTGGTAATAGAGTTATTAATTAGAGATAATCTTGGAGAATATCTTAGAGATATCCATTCATTTTATGATTATCTTTCCTTGTACAATTCAGATTCTATGCATTGTAATCTTCTATATAAAGAGGCCCCTATTATTAATTAGAATACACAGCAATTTTCTCTCAATTCTCGTTTCTCTAAAACACGTTATCAGCACAAAGCTCTAACCCTGAAACCCTAAATTCGTAGCATTCAAATCCCAGAAACCACCGCCACCCACCTTGAAGCTCTCAACTCCAAGAGTCCAGAACCGGCCTGAAAAACACTGAACCTCCGGAAGTGATAGAAGTTCCTCTGCCCGGTTCAAGGCCTTTCCCTCTGCCTCCAACAGCCATACTTCACCACCAACAGCGCCTCGTCCCCAGATTCCGGAAAAATCACCACCGGAACCGGCCTAGAAACATCCGAACCGCCCTCCTGAAGCCTCTGCGCCCTAAACCACCGCCAGCCCTTCCTCTTACAGCTTATCCTTCTGTTCCGAGCCCAATCCAAAAGAAGACAAGCCCAGCCTAGAAGGAATCCAGCCCTAGGCCCAAAAGCAAAGGAGCAACCCATGGCCCAGAAGAAAGAAACAGGCCTGAAGCCCAATAACTCAGCCCAGAAGCCTCGTCCACGTCAGCATCCAGTCAACTTGCCCCGTCAGCGCCCACGTCAGCATCATACTAACACGTCAGCAGCCGGTGCCACGTCAGCTCCGGTCAACTTTTCCGGCGATCTATTTCGAGGGGAGACCAAATTAAGCCGAACTGTGGGGGTTCTTGCTCACTCCAAGCTTGGAGCTTGCAGAGTCCTCCAAACTTAGAGTTTGTTGAGATGAAACGATCGACCACAATCATCATTGTTTTGATCTAATCCAACCTCTCTTGGAATCGAATTTCTTGGAAGTGACTACGCTCGGAAAGTCCTAATTTCTTGGAAGCGATTACGCTCAGAAATTTGTATTGTTTTCGTGGAAGCCTTTTCGCTCTGAAACTAACACTAATCTTTTGTTGTTTTTCAGGATGAGTAACCTGAACAAGTTGAGCTTTGCTCCACTAGAGACAACAGGCACAAGATACCACAAGTGGGTCCGTGATGCGCGCCAGCATCTTAAGGCTGATGGGATCCTAAGCACGATCCAAGTGTAATGCCCCATACCTTAAAAGTTTTACTATTTATATCTTCATCGTTATTGACCGAGGAGTTGACTTTTTCCTTGTTCGTTGTGTTAAGAAAATTCTTTGAGAATGTTGTAGTATACGGAAAATTGAGTTCGTGGACACGACGTTTGTTTAAATCGGAATTTTTACGGGAAAGTTGTGACTTAAAATATGAGTTACTATTTTTCGCTTGGGTTTTATTTAAGAGGTTTCCATTTAGGGAAGAGAGAGGAAGTGACAGATTGGAAAAACGGGACAAGCCCGAGCTTCCCCTTCTCTTTTTCTTTCTCTTTCGCCGCCGGCTTTCTTCCACCAAAATCGACGCCGTCCGGCCACCTCTGTGCGCACCCCTCACCATGGCATGATCCTCCCTCCCTCCTTTACCTAGATATGTAAGTTTTTCACCTTGGGTATCTTTAGTTTTTGAGTTTTGAAGAGAATTGCAGAAATGGGGAAAACCGGAGTTTGGCTCCGATCTCAATTTTCCGGCGGTTTCCGGTCGAATTTCTTTGGGTTTTGGTTGTTGGTAAGTTGCTGAACGTGTTCCTAACCTTGTTGCAGCTTGTTTTGGGCTGTGGAGGAAGAATTGAAGGTGTTTGGGGACGTGAACAGTAGCGTGAACAGTTCCATCTGAGTTCCTGAGTTTGGGTTTGGAATTCCGGCTTTTTCTGCTTGTTTTGGTTGTGATTGCAGGTATAGAATTGTTGGGGGTGTTGTGGAGATAATTTTGAGCTAAATAGGTTGACCGGAATTGGATTTCACCTTTGAGTTTTGTGTTAAACTTGAGGATTGTTTGGTTTGAGTTTTTTTTGGAATTTTGTTGTAGTTATTGTTATTTTGGATATTATGGATTATAAATTTTATGGGTAAATCTCTTGTTAATTTACTATTAAGGTTATTGTGGAATTGTTCTATTTTGTGGAGGAGTTTGGAGTGGAGATTGTGTTTTGGAAAAGAAAATTTAGAGAGGAGTTGAAATTTAGAGATGGAATTGTGAGTGAGAAATAAGGAAAGCTAGGAAAGAATTTGGAAATTTTGGAAAGGATATTATATTAGAATTTGGTGATTTATTATGGTTAAGGAATTGTAATCTAATTGGCTAAGTTATCGGAGCGATCCTTGTGAAGGTTAAAGATTTAATGAGGGCGTTGAGTTGTAAAGAGATTTCCGTATTCGAGAATTTAATCCCAAATTGAAGTGTGGGAGTTTTATAACAATTTATGAATAACGGATGCTTATTCCGAGGGGAATGAGTTGATTTTGAGAGTATTTCCGTATTATGGTTAATTATATCCTATTCAATTGTGACAGGACGTACTGAGCCCTCGAGCGAGGAGGACACGGGCAGGCGGCAGGATTAACTGCGGGACTCACTAGTGAGTGGACTTTTATTTTGTTTAAATAATGTATGCAGCATGATATTAAGTTTTCAGTTGGTTTGTTATTTGAGAAAATGTGACTCTGTGGAAAGTAAAGGATTTAAAAAGAAAGCAGTTGACAAGGAGGCCAGTTTTGGGGCATGCGTATCTTACCTAGTTGGCAGTCCCTTCTAGGTAATAGTCTGGTTGGCAGTCCCTTCCAGATGACATGAGGTAGTTAGTCGGCAGTCCCGTCTACTACCTGTGGCTAGTTGGCAGTCCCAACTAACCACCGCCTCCTATTCCGGTTGGCAGTCCATTCCGATGCGTCATCTGGGTGGCAGTCCCTCCCAGATGGCATGAGATGCCTAGGAAGCAGTCCTTCCTAGTCATCAAATGAATTTTCTTGGAAAAAGGATTGAGTTGGAAATTTTTATGGAGTCTCGCTGCATGTTTGTTTTGTTGAAAAGAGAAATGGGGAAGCATACCATAAATTGTTCTGATTCTTGTTTCGGTTTTGTCCACTCACTCTAATGGATTTTATATGTTTTCCCCTGGGCCCTTCGTTTTCAAATGCCCAGATTTCAGATTTGCCGAGATCGTGTCCAGGCTCTAGAGACTTTGGAAATCAGCGCTTCCGTTTTTGTCAGTAGGTTATTACTTAACCACCTTGTATGATATCGGCTTAGTTATTAATGTTGCTGTGATAACCCTTTTTAAATTTGATGGATGTTGTTGCTTACGGAGGTTATGTTGGGATTTGTACATTCCGAATGTAATATACGTGCTTGGATTGTAAATATGGAATTGTAGGTTGAGTAGAAGTTAAAGTTTTAATCTTGTCCAGGTTTGTGAATTTTTGGGTAGCCCATATTTAGGGGAGGTTCTGCCGAATTTTCGGTAGGATTTCGCTTAACGTGGGCCCTGCAGGCTCATATCCAGGTAATTGGGGTGATTCCTGGGTCAGGTCCTGTCACCAAGAGCCAAGTCAGAACATGCTTACTCCTTAACAAGCTGCTGCTTTTGAAGCGAATAGAGATACGAGAGAGGCCAATGAAGCTAAAGCCATAATTCTCATGACAAGACACATGAATGACGCGCTCCAGAATGAGTACCTCAATAAGGAAGACCCAAGAAAACTATGGGTAGAACTCGAGCAGCGTTTCAGCAACGTTCGTGACTCCCTGCTTCCAGACTTAGAAGTGAGATGGCATAGCCTCCGCTTCTGTGATTTCAAGTCTGTACTTGACTACAATTCGGAAGCACTTCGTATCAAGTCTTTGATGGAATTCTGCGGGCAGAAAGTCACTGATACGATGTTGATCGAGAAGACTCTCTCTACCTTCACCGTCTCTGCATTTATGATAGCCAAGAACCATCGGATTGATGTCAATCCCGGATGCTTCACAAAATTTCATGAGCTTATTGGAGCCATGAACGTAGCTGAAAAGCACGACAACATACTTGTGAAGAACTAATTATAGTCGCGCCCCTAAGGGAGGGCGCTAGGAGCGAAACCTTAAGGAAATGGATTATTCTGGACGTTCTGATCCATATTCTGGCTCCAAAGAGGAAGGAAATCGTCAAGATAGGCGTGCACAGAACCGTAGAGGTCAACGTGTGAAGAGAGAGAGAGAGAGAGAGAGAGAGAGAGAGAGGCAGAGCCTCTGGCTATGGTGGTGGACCCACCAAGGATCATAGCCGTCCCCAACGCGCCCTAGGAGCGCCTCGATCAAGGGAGCCTGACCATGATGATGTTTGTCTTCGGTGTTGAGAGTTCGAACATTAGGCTAAAGCATGTAATGCACCCCAGAATGTTGCTAATGCGTACAAGACGTATCGTGAAGCAAGAGAAGCAAATTACATGGAGCAAGAAGATCAAGATGATGATCTTGCTCTAAGGGTTGAAGACTTCAAAGGCCAAGATGCAGAGACTGGCGATTTTGATTAAGTATTTTTATTTTCCAAGAGATGTAACAGGCAATTGCCATATATTTTTGTAGTAGATGCCAATGGTTTAGTCTTTCTTCAAAGTAGGCTCACCCAAAATAAGTGTGACATCTAGGAAGGTTCTGAGATTAGTGGTACTTAAGCCAGCCTTGCTCCACCGACATCTCTCTACTCACCTGGTCACATTTATTTTTGGAGTACCGAAAGAAGTTAGACGACTACCATTGTTTTGCATTAGCTAGTATTTTAGATTAGATTTTCTTTGGTCAAAGAGACAATGATGTAACTTTGTTGGCTTATGAATAAAATTTCGAGTTCTTTCATTATGACTCCATTTTGATTCTGAACATATTACTTTGTGACTACGATGATTGGGTCATTAGTATTAATTCAAGGACATGGAATAGCCCAAGTTACCCCTGCCAAATGTCACCTTGATTACTGTCACAAAACTCTCTATGCTCCTAGGGCAAATCGCACCTATGAATAGCCAAGGAATTCCATGCAAAAACGTATATAGAGAACAGAAATGAGTTCCTTTGCGACACCTCTAATGATTGCGAACAAAGGCGCATCTTAGAGAAGTTTATGTGTCTCTCTAGTGGACTCTATGTCACTATTTGAGCTATTAAATCCAATAAATTTATGAGAGAATATCTCTTGCATTTAGACACATATTGGCTTTGTCACGACATGATAGGTTATCCTAGTCATGATATGATGATCCGTCTACTAAAGACTTCACATGGACATCCTTTCTCTCGAGCGAAACGAAGCATGAATCAAAAGTTGATTCCTGAACTAAGTGTGACTGCCGCTGCCGTCCACCACCACCCTAGGGCTAGCACAGTCCCTATCCATGACGCCATGGATGGCGCCCATCATGGTGATGACGCCTTAGATGATGATGCGATCACCAACTTTGCTTCAAATAGCGTTTCAGACGCTCAGGCCCAAGCAAAATCCTCATTGGTTGCTTCTACAGCCACTCGCTCGTTTTACAAAGCTTGTTCCTTAAGGAAGTTAGGACTGAGACCGTCCTATGCAAATGATATAAAAATACTCATTATGTTCTTACATAGAGTCCGTGGGGACTCTGTGGACTAGTTCAACCAACTCGCGGACATTTAAATATCACATGATGTTGGTTGTCACACAAACAAGCTGGTCACGTGTTGTGCTATTGTCCACCTGTAAATGTTGTTTATGCTACACTCTTAGCACATATTATATGACAACGGGCTCATTCTCCGGATCATCCTATTCCGTCAATTGAATTTGACGATGCTAGAGAGTTTACATCAAAGACTTTCGATGGTTATTGCAATGGGACCGATGTTGGACATCATACTCCCATGAACACACCCAAAGGATCTTGTGGAAACGACTACGATGGTAGTCCGGACATTGGTAATGCGCACCAATCTCCTTATATCCTCTTGGGGTGATGCAATATCGCATGCAACTATGCTAATTCGTCTACTACCCACTACAACTCAATCTACATTTGCGTTACAGCTAGTGACTGAGTACAAGTATCGTACTTACGCATATTTGAGCGTGCCAATTGGGCCGCCACAGCGCTCTGTGATGGGTCTTTACAGACGAATGGGAAACTACGTTGGATTTGAGACTCCAACAATCGTCCGCCACTTAATGCTCTTGCTAGGCGATCTCCTTACCGCTAAATCTGCGGATGTCATTTTGATGAGACAATCTTCCAGTCGTTAAGAGGAGATAAGAACACGAATGTTCAGCAGGAACGACATGAATTATAGTGGTCTGTCCCCACTATGTCTCATCTCGATCCCTGTTAAAGTGACGAGATCACACAAATATGCTGCAAACATGCCTGCAAGGATGGACGTCCCTACGAAAGAACGTAGCGTCACTCTACATGGAGGTAGGCATAGCGCCAACGCCAAAGAGAGTGGCACTCCGGCGTCACAGGCCATGGCCCCAACTAGGATGCGTGGAATGCCCGTGGGTTCGAATGATACTTTGGCACAACTCTATCCTTTGATCATTCATACTGAAAATCCGTCTCATGAGAATCTTCCGGGTTATGGTTATCGTTGAGAGACGCCTCAACGTCAGAACCTATTCTTGAGAATATAGAGCTCTATGAAAATTACACTAGTGTACATGAGACGTGGGATAGAACTCCATCATAATTAATGATGTAGTTGCTCATTTCATTGCGCATGAGTTTGTTGAGTCTGATGATATAGAACAATCAGTTTGGTAGTTTCCGAATAACTGAACATGCAGCTTACAAATGTGGTCACTACGTATCTCTATGGGGATCTAGATACGGAATATACATGAAGGTTCATGGTGAACTTCATTTACCCAAGTCAAGTGGCTCTAGACCACAGAGCGCGTTTACAACAAGGTTGAAACGCTCACTAAAGTGATGACTTGATTGGGAAGGGATATGCCCGCGCGTTTCCATAACAAGTTTCGGATTCTATCGCAGTTCATGTTGGACATAATCTTCATTGGAAGCCCTTAAAGAGTTAAGGGAAACCGCTGAATACTTGAAATCCGAGTTTGAGATTAAGGATTTTGGGAGAACACAATTATGTCTCAGTTTGAAACTTGAGCATCGTGTTAATAGATGCTTAGGCATTTTGACAAGGTCAAACCTTCAAGCACCCCCATGATCGTCCGTAGTCTTGATCCTAAAAAGGATCCTCTTCATCTGCAGGATAATGAAGAAGATGTGCTAGAGGCAGAAGTGCCTTACTTGAGTACAATAGGCGCATTATTGTACTTAGCTTAATGCACAAAACCGGACATCTCATTTGTCATGAACTTGTTAGCTAGATATAGCTCTACGCCATGAGATTGGTGTAAAAGATATCTTTCGGTACTTGAGATGTAAGATTAATATGGGCTTGTTCTATCCCTACAGAGAGATGATGGATTCGGACCCATCACACACTGGGAACTCCACCAACACTGGCCTGCGTCCACTATTCCCATCCCAAAACGACATGTGTTTTGGAAGGTTTTGCTGATATTGAGTATCTCTCTAACCCACACAAAGGTCATTCCCAAACTAGTTAAGTGTTCACCATGGGTAAGACCGCGATATCTTGAAGGTCTACAGACCTAGTTGCTATATCTTTGAACAATGCAGAGATTATTTCTCTTCACGAAGTGGTTCGTGAATGTATATGGATTGGATCCATAATTATGCATGTTCGAACAATTGTGGTTTGAAGTCTACCACAGATGAGCCTACGAGCATATAGGATAATGCTGCTTGTTTTGAACAAATGAAGCAAGGCTACATCAAACAACACCAAGTATAATCAGCAACAACAGACTCTCCTCAAGATCAAAGTGAACTAGGTTCAATTTGAGGACAGTGCGGCAGGCTCGCTCACTAAGTCATTGCTTAAATTCCACTTTCGAGAAACATGTTGCTAGCATCATTTGTGGAAGTTATCTGAATTCCCATGACCGTAGTCATCAGGGGGAGATATCTACATGTATGGTCTCGAAACGTGAAGGGTGTGTTGTGCTCTTTTTCCCCTTCGACCGAGGTTATTTTTGTCTCACAGGGTTTTTGTTACTCGACAAAGTTTTTAACGAGGCAACGAGAGAAGCACCACGTTTGGGCGACACAAGGGGCAGTGTTTAAGTAAATCCAAATTGTGTCTGGCCCAAACTCTAGGTTACTTGACTTAGTGGTAATAGAATTATTAATTAGAGATAATCTCAGAGAATATCTTAGAGATATCCATTCATTGAATGATTATCTTTCCTTGTATAACTCAGAT
The DNA here is from genome assembly GCF_002994745.2 of Rosa chinensis. Lineage (NCBI taxonomy): Eukaryota > Viridiplantae > Streptophyta > Magnoliopsida > Rosales > Rosaceae > Rosa > Rosa chinensis. Next base: position 50,081,331 of record NC_037091.1, read on the forward strand.
TCTATGCATTGTAATCCTCTATATAAAGAGACCCCTATTGTCAATGAGAATACACAACAATTTTCTCCCAATTCCTATATCTCTAAAACAATTGACATTATTTAAAAGTGTCGCGCGCGGGAGAGGAGAGAGAAAACCTAAAATGATTTATAATTTTATAGTTGAATTAAGCCCAAAACAGTTATTTTGCATTTAAATGGTGGTGCAAGTGGAAATACGTTGGCCTAATTCTGTGCATTAGGTCAAAGCCCCTTGAATAAATTCTCTATGTGCCATGAAAAAAACTCATGAAGCCTCCATGCTATAACCATTAAACATACAAGTATCTCTTCAAGCACTTTAACAAAACTACGAATCTCGACCACGGCTGATTCCCACGGGTCCCCACTTTTCTCTGGGTGCTGATCTCTTCTCTCCTTGTAATTTTCCATGTAATTTGACTTTCTGAAACTTCCTATCACAAGCAAATATCTTCAAAATTTATACCGAGTATTGAGAACCTTAGACTGCGACTGCTTGAGGGCTAGAAACATGCTCTTTAACCTGCCCCAAGAATTAAAAAGATATGTGGGTAAAGACATACTGCAGATATGCAGAGTGAGGTGAAAACTGAATGTCAGCAACTCACCTTTGCTGACTTGAAAAGTTCATCAAGCACTTCAGACAAGGTAGGATGTGCATGGACAGCAAGTTTGAGATCCTGCAAAATCAAAGAAACAGTAAGTAAAATATATACAAACTCAACAACTTAGCTGTTTGAGGAACATTATCCCAAAGAAAATTCTACAAATGAAGGTATGTGCATTAACACAGTAGCTTGAGGACAGTTGATTACTTGAATGCGTGTTCCCAATGCTATTGCATTGGATGCCTCGTGAATCAGGTCTGCAGCATGCAATCCAAAGATATGAACACCAAGGATCTCTCCGTTATCTGGTCTGTATATCAACTGCACGAAAACAAAGCAGTACAAACATTGTCAATCTCCAAAATAGATAACAACGAAAAAGGACAATTCATTGACCACGCCAGCCATAAGACAGAAAATCACCTTAGCAAGTCCCTCTCCTTCATTTTCTGCAAGGGCCTTTGTGTTGGCCTTGAAGCTTGTCTTGGCAACACTTACTTCAAATCCCTCCTTCTCAGCCATCTCCCTTGCTTGGGGCTGCAAATTGTTATGTTCAGTTAAAACTATCAAAGTTCATAGAAACCTACTAGATCTCTTATTTCACAACTAATCCTGGAGAAGTAAAAAGGAGAGTAAATCCAGGTACTATATCAAAAAACAAACATAAAATTTTGATAGATGTTTTACAATACACATGGCACTACATACTCACCTCTGTCAATCCAACCATACTGATTTCAGGATGCGTGAAGCAAGCTGCGGGGATGCTCAAATGGTTGAGCACGTGGTCTCTTCCTGTGACTTGTTCAACCACTGAAGGAAAATTTATGAAGAGAATCAATTTGAGTTTTGAGAGAGAGAGAGAGAACCACAGGAAAAACAAAGTTGGCTATACTATACCAACCTGAAATGCCTTGTGCACTTGCTGCATGAGCAAGCATCATCTTGCCGTTGGCATCACCAATGCAAAACAGGTGAGGAACCTGATATCCAAAATTCAAATTAGAAATAATTGATAGGGTCTGCGCTCATAAGGAACTCGCAACATTAGGCCAAAAAAAAAAAAAAAACGAATCCACAACCTACCAATTTGCCATTTGCATCTATTACCCTCATGCGCTCATCAACAGGAATAAAACCACGTTGTGTTGCTACATCAATCTGCAGAACAGCAATTTCAAAGATTATTGCTGCAATTTTTCTGAGAAAAATATAACTTAAAACAAAAAAAGTAGTAAGTGAAGATGCCATACATTCTCCAATCCAAGACCGTGTGTGAATGGGGCTCTTCCGGTGGCAATTAATGCTGCATCTACCTGGGAGAGGAATAAAGTCAGGGCCCATAATAATTGTCTTACAAATAACCTTTTATGCCTACGAATATGAATAGCATGTCAACAGGATATAAAAGCAAAACACTCGGGTATCAATTTGGAATTCTAAACATAAGCCTCACTTCAAAACTGAGTTACTAGCAGACTACTACATTAGCCTGTAACTCTCTAACAGATGGAAATATGATCATGATGAAGGTATATATCACATCAGTTCAAACACTATCAGTTACCTCTAGAGTATCTCTTGGTTCCTTGGTCTTTGCGTCAATTAGTTCAATTATGACTGGTTTCCCATCCTTTGCTGGGGTGATCTATAACAAATCAAAGAAGACACGAAAAATTGATTCAACAATCGAGAGGAAAATATTCAGAAAAAAAAAAAAAAAAGACAACCGGTTACCTTGCTTGCAAATACTCCAGTTTGATAGTCAATCCTTCGTGGATTTATTAGAACCCTTTGGGCTAACTTCCCAATTTCAGGATCAAAACCAGGCATAAGCTGATCCAAAGCTTCAATAAAAGTAACCTGCAGAATAGCTTAGTCAACTAGAATGCCTGTTGAGATAAGAACTGCCAAATCATACAAAACCATATCTAAGAAATTTAAAGTAAATAAAAGTTAGGTATGCCATACAGAAGACAATCCATAAAATTAAAACAAATAAATTGTGCTGGAAGACTCAAAGAAAAGTTACAGATTGACCTGGTCAAGGTCTGTATTTGCTGTAAGGCCTAAATCAAATTTCATTGTAACCCTTGTCTCAACCGAAAGTCGTGCCTCATTTCTTAGAGAGCAGTGGTAAAAATATAGACAACAAAAAGGAAGATGCGGTACATTTATCAAGGTTTTTATTGTTATAAGAACCCAAGTATTTATTAAAAATAAATCATTTGCCTCAAATGGTAGATGTGCTCCATTCTTTTGCACAGACTAAGTAAAAGTTCACAATACGAAAATGAAAATTAAAGAAAGAACTACCTCACTTCCAAGTGCTGTATACACATCACTGAACTCAAGACCAATGTAACCACTTCCAACGATAGCAATCCAATCAGGAACAGACTCCAATTTTAGTGCATGGTCGCTGGTAATGACAGTCTTCCCTGCATGTGCATTACACAGTCACTATCTATCCCTTAAACATAGTAACCAAGGGTCTCAAATTAATCAATTTACATGCCTTCTAAAAACCAAACAGGCTTTGATCAACCATTGTATACATGGGAGGGGGAAAGTATATTCTTACCATCAACTTCAATGCCCTTAGGAACGAAAGGAACAGAACCAGTGGCAATGATTATATTTTTTGCAGTTACTACTTTATCCGATGCTCCAACTTTCACCTTTTGAGGGCCCTGAATTGTTTCATTAGAATAAATGTTAGAATAATTATGAGGATACCAGCACTTACAATATTATAGATCGAATTAATGACAACCATGTTCTAACAAGCTCAGCATTGGATAAAACTAGATTTATTGTTCAACTGAGTACCGCAACTTTTGTTCATGTTGCCACAAAATCATACATATGACTTACCAGGATTGTACCAAAACCTGTTAGTATGTCCACTCCAAGCGACTTCATTGAATTGGTCAAACTAGAACGGATTTTTGATGCAAGATTGTTTGCATGATCGGCCACTCCCTGTCTGTCATAACCAGCTGCTGAAACCTGTTGTAAGGCACAAAAGAAGAATGGTAAGACACAAACAAGAATGGTAAGACACATAGGCTGTCACAACTAACAAATACATTAATACATGCATTTCGTGTTTTACCTGCAAACCCAAAGCCTTAAGGTGATGTTCATTTTGAAGCTCCCGCATCCGACCACTAACTGCAAGAAGAGCTTTAGATGGAACACATCCTCTGTTAACACATGTTCCACCCACCACATCTCCCTCTACGATGGCGGTTTTCAGACCCTGCAATTGTTTCATCAAGAGTCATAGTTAGCAAAAAAGGATCGTCAAGATACTAACTGGTACTAGCCAAAGTAAGAGCAGGCAGATCATAGATCAATAATTCCCACAGAAGTATGATGTTATTGTCAGTGTGCAGTCAACCAATAACCACGGTAGTTACTAAGTGACAAATATACATGTAATATATGTATCGCTTTCATGCATGTAATACACACTGTATGTATAGATTATACGGTATCAAACTACAAAGATTTCGTACCTAATGCATTTGTGAATGCACGTTGTGAGTGCAATTGATCGAACAAACAACTTATAGTAGCAGCAGAAGCCAGAAAGAAATAACCATTTCTAGCTAATACAGTTGCTAGGTTAGGGTTTAAGCTAGAAAAGCAACTGATCAGTGATAATCCAGCTGATTCCCAACCTCAGAGCCACAATTTCTTATCAAATTCTACGGCATCAAACTACAAATGTTTAGTAACTACTGCAATTCTTGCATGCACACTGTGAGTGTATTAGATCGATTACAAAGCTCACAGAAGCAGAAGCAGACAGAAATTAACCATTTCTAGCCACTACAGTCTATTCAAGCAAAATCACACACGATCCAAGCTACCTCGATAAGGTTTAAGCTAATAATAGCAACTAATCAATAATAACAACCGAGCAAAATCCCCAGCTCAGAGCCACAATCTCTCAGCAAAATTCAAACGAGTGTCACTGTCAGAAAACCGTACCTTCTCGACAGCGTGGAGAGCAGCGCCGTGGCCGCCGACGCCGGCTCCGATGATGAGCAAGTCGTAGTCGAACGACTTCGGAGGGCTTCCATTATCAGACAAGGCCGTCGAAACCTTCTTGGACCGCGAAGCCACCGCGAGCCGGAAACGGTGCGAGTCGGACTGGCCGAGCGAGGAGAACCCGAAGGCCTCTCGCCGGAGACCGCAGAAGCGGAGATTGATCGGCTTGGAGGGAGCGAGAGGCAGCGTGGACTGAACGACGTAGTTTGATCTGGGAATGGTGGGGGAGAGAGTAGGGAGAGAAAGCGAGGCCTGCATTTTTGAGAGCGAGAGAGAAAAAGAAAAAGAGGGGGATCTAGGAAATGAGAATGAGGGGGATTGGGAAGGGTGGTTAATATGGGAATGGGAGTAAAGGAGAGCCTCGAATAGTCCGTAGAGGACTGAGGAGTTGAGAGTTAGTAGAGAAAGGGACGGAGATTTCAAAGCGCGGCGGATAAACTAGTCCCTGTTCTTTCTGGTTTTCTTTATATTTTACAGCTATATTGATTTTGTTAGTTGTCCGACTTGTCCCGGATGCTAAAATGCGCGCGGCGCCTGTTGTTATGCTTGTGGTTGGAAATGTCGTTACTGGTAATTCTCGGTGAAAATGTAATCGGAGAAGAGATCTCGGTAAACTTAAGGAGGTAGAAGTTATAAATCATCTATGTGGTAATGTTACTGGTAATTCTCGGTGAAAATTTTAATCGAAGAAGAGATCTCAGTAATTTTTTTTTTAAGAATAGAGATCTCGGTAAAATTAAAGAAGTAAGAATTACAAAAGATTTTTATGGTGTGATTTGGGGTGAAAATCAATGTTGTCCTTCGGGTTTGAGAATGTTTGATGTAGTTCATGCGGTTTAAGCAAGATCGGTTGTGAGTTTGTTATAAAAAGTTTCAAAATTTTCAATTTTTTGGTTTGTGGAGGCTCTCTTTATTCTTCTATAGTTGTCTTTGACAAACTTATTGGAAGGTTGTCGTTTGATTTATGGAGGTTGAATGCGGGTCACATTTGCATAGCTACTTTTATTTCTCACTTCTTCTTTTTTTGAGAAAATTATAAGTCTGTTTTAGGTTATTAGTTAATTGAAATAAACCTGTATTATTTTAAGCTATGGTTTCAAGTTTATTTTTAGTTGTCTTTTAGTAGGGATTTTAGTTAGGGCTGTCAATGGGTCGTGTCGGGTTGGATTCGTGTCGGGTCAAAGTATTTGTCGTGTCACAAGAGACAAACCCAAACTCAACCAACTTAATAATCGTATCAAAAATTTAAACTCAAACTCAACCTATTTATTAAACGGGTTACCCGTTTCCAACCCGCTTAACTCATTTAATGTTAGACAAAATGACTCATTTAAGGGTTAACAATGCGACCCATTTAACTAAAAAAATGCATAAATTGATTAAATTCACTAAAAACTCCACAAGACGAATAATATAAATAATTATATATAATTCATAAATAATTAAATCCAATAATTATAAAACAAAATATTTCAAATTGTCTAATCTTATGATCAAATACTCCCAACATCCAAAATTTCAAGAAGAAATATAGCATAATTGGGTTATACAGGTTCACTTCGTGTTGGTGGGTTGACCCGTGGCCGACCCATTTATTAAATGAGTCATGGTGGGTTCACCCACGGCTGACCATCTTTTTAATCATACGGGTTCAACCCGCTTTATTTCGTGCGAGTTTCGTGTCGTGTCAGAATTGACAGCCTTAATTTTAGTGTCTCAGTTTGACATTTGGTCGTAAACTTCATATTTTTGTTAAGCAAAAGTATACCCACTCCGCAAATCAAAACACTCAAGCTAGGTCCAGTAATGCAACATTAACAGTTGAGTTGAGTGTGCATTCCAAGTCATCACCATGTCATAAAAAAGTAGATCACATTTGAGCTACGTCATCAATCAGTTGTCAAAATTGATGAATTGGTCAATGGTTGGATTAGACTGATCAAATTGGTAAGCATAGGGACACTGTTAATAAAATTAAAATATTAAATGATTTTCATGTAAAAGCTCATGGTAATATATTGAATTCAATCCTTATATGATTAAAAATTGTGTGTTTCTGTTGCTAATGTATTTGTGAGCCGCTCCACATGGTTTAATAGTTTTGGAAAATGTTGTAAAAGAGGGTGGTTGTCATTGTTGAAGTTGGATTTGATTAACATAACTCTAAAATGTTTGTTCTATATAACCCGTCATATCATGTAACTGCCATGGTGAAAATTTTAGTTTTTAGTTTTTTTTTTTTGAAAGAAGGCCAGTACGGCTGCACTTAAACATTGATGATTAATGAAACTACAGAATACATTGAGGAGGGGAGGGAGTACATGATACTTCAACCTCATATTACAATAAGCATAACGAGAAACGTCCTGATTTAATAACAAGAGCCTCTACAAAAAATGTATTCCAACAAACACCAATTAGCAAAAAGTGCACATATGACTACTCCATTCATTTTACAAATGTGGTGACATACCAGAAAGTATATACTTGAAGCCATAATATACTAATAAGATCAGTTTTCCCATTATGTTGTCACTGCAAAAAGAATTTGGTGACACTGAGTTTCATCCTGCCACTAGAACATTGTGACCATTTGATGAAGTAAGGAACTTGCCGCTTAACTAGGACAAACGAGGCACACAAGGTGTGCAGTCCGGGACAAAGTCTACGTCGCTCTACCACAAAATCGTAGGGACTTATTGCTGACATAAAGCCATATCTAATTAATAGTAAAAAACAACATAAGTAAAAAAGTAAAATAGATTGGGCCTAGAATAGAAGGCAAGGCCCACTCAATTCTTAGCCTAAGCCCAAGCTGAGAACTAAAGTTACCACCGTACCAGCGGCTCACTAGGATTCCCACTACCATCCTTACCCCTACCTCTGCTTTTCGAAACCCGACCCGACCAACCAATCTTTGAAATGAGGCAGCCAAAAACCAATGTGCAACCATGACCACCCAAGCTAAAACAACCTCGACCAGCCCCCATGCCTGCCACCAATCTAATTTGGCCAACCAGATCTGTCCCTTCCGACAACTTCGAGAAACGATGGGCTGTGAGGTCTTGCCTTGGAGACCACGACATCCTCCGCTAACCAATGAACCACCGCCCTTCTTTCCCACCCTCCTATCTGGAACCCACCAAACCAAACCCGATTCCAACAACACCTAGTCTCCACTTTGGCAAGGTCTACTTAAGGACCGTCCCATATCGGCCCTTACACCATCAAAAGCTTGTGCAATGATGTCTCCACGAGGGCGTGCTGTATGACAAGGTGACGAACCTGTAAAGAGAGCCAAGCGCGACGTAGAGAGGTTAGGGTTTTTTTAGAGAGAGAGTCTAAGTTCTACCACATTTAACATTAAGATTAAATTCAGTTTACCTCACTGAGGTTTGGGAGTAACTTCATGTTAGTCACTGTGATCTCAATTTAATCAGAAACACCTCTGAACTTTTCAATTTCAATCAGCCGTGTTCAAATCGTCCAAATTGAACGTTAACTGCTGACATGGACGTTAACTTTCACATTTTAGACCCACCTAATGAGTTAAATTACATTTTTAGCCCTTATCTTCTTCCTTGATACCTGAACTAGTAAGTAGAGGGCAAAAGCTGCAAAACACACAATAATCACTCTCCCCTCGTTTTGAAACCGATCAGAAAATTAAACCCGTTTTACAAAACCAAATCAGCCACTAGAAACTATTTCTTCAAAACCATCACAGAATCAAATTCATCTCACAAAACCACCACTTTCTTCATACCTGGTGGCTACAGAACACTAAATTAGGCATAGCAAATGAGGAAAACAAAAAACCAAGAGCACAAAATGAAGAACAAGAAGAGAATTCGGGTGGGATGTGAAGTGCGAGCCGGAGAACTCTTTGAGGACGATGATGAGCTGGATCTTGAGAGGGAATTCACACTTGTTGAGACAAAAGAGAGCTTGGTCGATGAGGATTGGGTGCGCAGTGGTCCACCGGCCAACACAAGCCTCCAGACCAATAAAGTTTCGTATAAGTTCAAGCAGTTGAAGACACCATTTGCAACAACAAGTCTGGCCACTGAATCTCCAGGTAAACTGCCGTGAAATTTTGAGTAGATAAACTCTTTAACTTCTTGTACCTCATAGTTTGAACCTCAAAGTAATTAAACGTCAAGTGTTACAAACCCATTTCCAGTGAGAATTCAGTCAATTCGGAGCTAACCCAGCGCACCTATTGGCAGAAACTCTAGAATTCGCCATGGAAGGAGATTAGTTTGTTGAGAAATTGGTTTTGAGAAGCCAATGAGTGGTGCAATTCAAGGCAGTCAAAATTGCAAAAGTGAGCAAAAGATCGAAGACTTACGGAGAGAGGCTGTGAATGTGCTTCTTGTTAGAACCCTCATCGACATGGTGATGGGGACAGATTCAGACCCTCCAAAAAGCTCGCACATAGCGAGACACAAAACGGATTAGACCCGATTAGAGAGAAGAGATGGGACTTGAAGTTTTTGGGTTTGTGGGATTGAGGTAGAGGAAGAAAGGTTTGGGGATTAGGACTCTAGGGTTTAGAGTTTCTGGGTGAGGGAGTTTAGATGGAGGTGAAATGGGAATCGAGATTAGAACCGGTTAGAGAGAGGAGAGAGAGACTCGGAGTGGGATTGAAGGAAGAAGAAGATGGATTTTTTTGTTGAGAATTTTTTTGTCTTCAAATGACAATTTTACCCTATAAAGTGGGCCCCATTGTTAGAGTTAACGTCCAATTTGGACGGTTTGGACACGGTTGACCTAAATTGAAAAGCTCATGGGTGTTTATGATTAAATTGGGACCACAGAGACTAACATGAAGTTACCCCTAAACCTCAGGGGGTAAATTGAATTTAATCATAAAGAAAATTTTTAGCCTTTTTGTATCATGATGTATGTAATTGTTGCTTTTTCTTGAAATTGGTTATTGTTCTCCTAGCCCCCTTCCTCTCTAATGTGTGAACTACATGCAAACATCATGGCAAGAAATTGGGTGTGAATGTTTGCCAACTTTGAGCTTAATCTCACCAAACAACATCACCAATGTTTGCATGGTTATGTTGACAAATTGGTTTTCTCAAAACCATGGTGTAGTAGTTGAAAAGGCGAAGTGAAAAGAGAGAAAATACCCTAGAGAGAGAAAACTAGAAAACATCGTTGGTAGTAGTAGCGCATGCCCAATTGCGCCTCGGCGCTAGCGCTTCTCGCTGGCCTCACCTGTGCACAGTGCGTGCGGCCAGACAGGCTGTGGTGTCGTTGGGCATGTATGCAGCTCCTAGATCTGGGTGGATAGGTCTTGTTCCTTGTTGTGCTCGTGTGGAGGAGGTGATTGCACCAGATGCCGGTCTGTGGTTGAGAGGTGTGATCGGTGTCGGGAGGATCCTAAACGCTATGGTAGGATAGTGGGCAACAACACCATGGATGAGGAGAATGGTGGAAATAAGTGGCCTGATATCAGGATTGGTGTTGCGATCTGGATGGAAGTAGGAAGATCTAGGATCGTGGAGGTGGATGGTGTTTGTTGCAGGAGGTCCAACAACGACAACAGATTGGTGACGATGGAGGCCTGACATCAATGAAGGAGTGATGGGGGTGGTGGCTTGATGGTGCAGGTGCTCGCTTGAGCTGGGCTTGTTAGAGGGATGCTAGCTAGTTTAGTCTAGGACTGGGCATTGCTGATGGACCATTTTGGGTCAATGGGCCGTTTTTGTTTGACTGGTCGTTGTTTAGGCTGGTCTTACTTAAACAATTTTGTTTTAGTTGTTTAGTTTATTTCTTAGTTATTAAGTGTTTGATTCCAGTAAGTGCTTATCCAGTTGTTGTAGGGAGAGTCGGGCTGAATGCTTGTGGGTGCACTCAAAGTGCCTTGTTTGTTCTAGAGAGGAGGTGAGTCCTTATCAAATTATCCTAATCTCCTAGTGGTAGGATGAAACAAAGTGTCGCCAGAGTATGTTCTGGTCCACAGCATAGTGAGAAAGCAAATTTAATTGTTCAATGGCTTTGTATGAGCTTTATCTCTCCGGTATGTCGCTGTTGTGAAGCAAATGAAGTTGCCCATATATCTAGTTTGTCAATGTCATGCCCCGATTTTTGAAACAATTAAAAATCAAGATAATCTCACAATTATACTAGACGTGAATAGTTCAGTCATCAATACAAAATACCTGAAATTTTTTTTCCTTTTTAACCAAGTACAAACTAATGCCCTGAACACACAATGTCAATACAGACTCACTCTGTAGAGTCATATATTATATTACACAGGTTTACGAGTTAAGTTACAACAACAAAATAATAAGTAAATGCTCTTCAGAGCTCACTACACAGTAGAAGTCTTAACAACAATAAACTCACAAAAATACCTTCCTACCTGTACATCTACTACTAGAACTCAGCTTCACCCTCGATTACCCTGACCTGCAAGATTAACCCCTACACCATCGAATAATGCACCAGATTGCCACACAACAAACCCAGTAAGCTTTTGAAAGCTTGTATGAGTAAACTCAAAGACAAAAAACCACACAACTGATCACACGAATAACGAGGAAAACCTTTCAACTCGAAGAAAATAACTCACACCAAAAGCACAAGGAATCCACTGATTCAATTTAAGGAAGCAACACACATTAATCCCGAGGAAAACCTTTCAACTCAAGGAAAAGAAACACACACCATGATTCCTTAAAAACCCAATAATCTTTTTCCAAAAGAAACAATACAAGTCACACTTTGACAAAATCATATAAAATGTTACCTAACAAATCAATATGAAAATCTGGTCCAATCTGGACAATAAAACTCAAAGAAGCAACTCACGCAATGAATCCTTCCAAAACTCAACACCTTTTCCCAAAATGACAATACAACAAGTTACCCCATGACAAAATCATATAAAATGAACCTATGATACTTTGGTCCAACCTGAACAAAAATATGTACCCAGGAGTTGTAAGTAACCTACTTAGATCCATGAGATACTATGGCAGACAGACTAGAGCTCTAACTGATCGTAACCACTTACCTGGCCAAAGGTGTGATTCCCAATATATTGACTGAGGTCACAACCTGTAATCCCGAATCCTTAGGCCAACCTAACCCTTAGATCAAAATATCAAACGAGTCACAATGGACCCAAAATGTTACCCAAATCTCAGAAGAAGAAATCACAACCTATGACTTCCAAATCCTCAGACCACCGGTCGTCAGATCAAAACATTTAAAATGGTCACACCGAACCTGAAATTATTACCCAAAACTCAAAAGAGAAATCACAACCTGTGACTCCTAAATCCTCAAACATGTTTCAAAATAATAGAAAATATCATTTTCCACAATATATTGTTTCCCGAAAGTTATTCCCTAAAACAATAAATGAACCGACTCACACATATTGCTTGTATCACAACAAAATCACCGATACACATATATTTCATGTAAACATATATATATATATATACACACACACACACACACGTAGTCATTCACTCATGAATGTCATTAATACTAACTATAGTTTGCAGTTAAATAAATAACTCCTAAAACAATAAGGTAATTCAGTTCGTAAATGAATATTGTAAGATTAGTCACCTCTGAATCTCGCTACGTCTTCTTACAAAACTGAAATAACACAATCACAAAATATTCGTCTAAGACAACTTCGTCAAGTATCTAATCACATACGGTCTCATCTCAGTACACGAAACACAAAACGATTAAACATCCAAGACCACCCAGAGTATCCCGAACACTCTTATGATCAGTATGTCAAGACAACAAGTCGATCCAACAGTCGGATCCTCACAGATAAAAAACCGAGAGAATTGAAATCGCTAAAAAACTCTAACATGCTTATACTATCTCCAAATGCCACGAACCCTATATCAAAATGCTCGTATTGATGAGTAGATGATAATTGGTGAAAGAAATTGCCCCAAACATCACCGGATGCTCTACCACACGCCGCCACAGACGGCTCCACGTGCATCCCACGTATTGTCGTGCCAAACTCAAAATTAGCAAGATCCAACCGTCGAAAATGGAGTTTACACAATGAGGATCAACTTTAATACCTGGAGCAAAGCCCAAATCGCCGCTGCAAGCCAAAAACCACTGTTTACCTTGAGTTGATGCTCCTATGGTGGAAATCGATCAACCAAACCTCCAAGGATCGAAAGAGGACGCTGCTAGAAGTAAAACAAGACCAGCTTCAAGCCTCGCAGTCCCCGTAGATCGGAGAACCGATCGGGTCAGTTAACATCAAACTTCACAACCTCGATCAGCTGTGCTCGGTGTGAATTGCCATTGGAGACCACCGTAGGGAAGACTAGATGGAGGAGGCAAACAGAACTGGGTCAGTGTTGCGGCCTGGGGTCGTCGGAAAAGGAAACGGCGACCGAGTATGTTTTCCAGGTTTGGGTCGGGTCGGCCTGAAGCTAGGGAGAGAATGGTTTCTGAAAATTTCTAGAATCCTTCTCGATTTGGAAACTTTCGATTTTTGTGAAATATTTCCGAAAATTCCCTATTTATACTAACATTTTCATAAGTCATGATAATCCCTAAATCTAAGTTACCACAAACAAGAATTTGGAATACAAAACCCTTCACTGTACATGGTATATAGCACATACCAGTCATAAGATCACATTATCTAATAGGAGAGTGAAATTCACTCTCTCTAGTTTACAATCCACACTCCATGTTTTATTTTTTAGTATCTTAACATCACATGTTTTACAATCCATACTGCAAAATGACAAAATTTAATATACAAAAAAAGAAAACATGGAGTGTAGATTATAAAATGGGGAGTGTGAATCTCATTCGCCTATCTATAACCCATTACCAGAAAATTAATGATAATTGTGTGGGTAGTGAAATCTCATTAGCACATCCAATTTTTTTTTTTTTTTTTTTTACACCATCTTTTTAGATTGTTTATGGTATTTCAAAGACTTCTTAGACCCAGAGATTAATCCGCTAGGGGGTTTGGACGGCCAACAGAGCATTGTTGCCCCTCCCTTGACCACGTTTATAATTCAGTAAATAACACTAAACTAACTCAGTGTTTGAACGCAAGACATGTGAGTTCCACATCTTTAATATATTATCATGGGGTGACTCATTGCATCCACTGAACCACCCTAATTTTTAAACACATAATAGCTCATATTGACTCTTCATAGCTCATATATTGACTCTTCAATTCTCGTTCTAGAGGTCAACATAAATTTTTGGGTCTTTGTTCAAAAATCACATTAGTTAATGCTTTGATCATATTAAATTTTTCAACTTGTTGATCGTCACAGGTTGAATTCTGTTGATAACTACAGCTGTGGCTTTATTATAACCACCATTTATCCTTGCTAAAGTCAAGTGAGTCCCAAATTTCAGCTTCAAAGAGTTTGCCGGTTCCCCAAGTTTGCACTCCAAATCCTTTCAAGCCTAGAATCTCCCAGTACAGACGGAGACGGAATTTAAAACAAAAACTGTTTCTATAAAAAGCAAGCTCTAGGTTCTCTCATTTTATGATTGTAACCCCCTCTCTAATCGTAGCGCGCCACCTCACATCTCAACTTAATTATCCCAACCAAACATGATCTAAGACTGAGAGGCGCGATACCGTCACAGCCGGGTTACTAAAATCAACCAATCAGAACCAACCGCGCGGGGACTCTCTCAGTAACAGGCAGGTGACCGACCCCGCTGGCAGAAATTGTACTCACCAACTCTCCCCGCGGGTTAATCGCGAAAAGGAAAGCGCGTGAGTGCGGGGTGGAATGGCAGAGTCGTAATTCGACGCGAAAACGAGGGACATAACGGGCAGAGAGCAATTTTCCAACATGCGTAATTGTATTTCCACTTTTCTTCTCTCTTATCGAAGGTCGGGGCATAGACACTTGCGCGGAGAAGAATAAAAAGCGGAGAGAGAGAGAGAGAGAGAGACTGAGAGACCCAGAGAGAGAGAGAGAGAGAGAGAGAGCTCGAAGGTTCGCACTGCTACGTTAATGGCGGTTAGGGTTTTCTACTGATCCCCGGGAACCCTAATCACCCTTCCTCTTCTCCTTTGGCCCCAACTCAAAACCCTAATTCAACGTTTTTGTTGGTTCGAATCCTCAGCTCCGATTCAGTCTCTCACCCAATTTTGGCTCCAAATTCGAATCGCATACGGAGGAGCTACCATGGGCGCTCCGGAAAAATCACAGGCCAACGCCAATTCGATGCAGGTGAGTTTGCTTTCTGCGAATTAGGAAGCTTAGCAATTTGACCTAGAATCGCACTCAATTAGGTGTTTTTGTTATTAGCGAGTTTTTGAGCTCGAGCTTGGTTCGTTTCAGTTTTCAATTGTAGATTTTTTTTTTTCTATTCTTTCTGCGTAACTTTGTGCACTGGACTAGTGGTCTGTTTCAAATTGGGGGCAGAGCTGGCAAAACTTTATTTGGGGCGTGTTAGCGTTTTGAGTTCAAATCCATTAGGCCTTTTGTGTGAAAAGTTGCTTCGTTCCTAATGTGCTGTGGAATCTTTGCTGTGCTCTGCAAAGTGTTTTTGAAGTGGTGTACAAATCTTATTAGTTGGTTGGAGCTCTAAGAGTGTTGCAGTGAAGTGTCTGGCGCATTTCCATTGGAGAGTTTGAAACAATATATATAATTTTTTTTAACGCACTTTGGTTTACTTTAAAAGCTCTTTTAATGTTGTTCATTGAAAAGGTGACCGGAAGTCTTTAAATGTCGTATCTGTAATGAGGTAGGAGTTTCATAAGTAGATGTAGCTACTTGACTTTTTGAGGGATGATGTGCGGTTAAACTATTGTCAAAGGTACTGCTAAGGGGTCAAGAGTGTGTTGCAAAGGTTTGCTCATGTAATTAGAAATAGTAAAATCTCGAGGGGTCTCAGTGGTTTATATTCCTTTATAAGTTGAAGGAGAACAATATTCGACCAGTTTTCACAGGGGACGATTTCAGCGGTAGTCATTTGTGGGATTGCCTGAGCACAAATCTTTTGGTGTGCACAGCTTGTCTGAGCTGCATATAAATCTTGGTGTTATTGGACACTGAAAGGTGTCCTTCAGTGGTAGCCATTTGTGGGAGTTCCCGAGCTCTATGTTTGACATCCTTCATTAATGAGCATTTTGAGCTCCATGCCAATATCCATACCTATGCTCCGGCCTAGTTTTGGTTTGGTTAACCTGTGGAAGGTGGCTTGCAGTTTAGTTTTATGGTATTTTTTGGTTATTGGTGGTGTCTTTATCCTGCAACCATAAGATTTGGAAGAATGCTGTTTTATAGTTGTCGTTTTGTTCGTGTGGAGTTATTAGTCTTCTATAGCAAATTACTTCATTAGGCGACAAGTTGCTGACGAGCGATTGTACAAATTTTCTATGTATTTCACTGTGCTAGAAAACTAGCTTTTGGACGGTTATAATTTCTTGTAATGACGACCTATTGTTGGAGGCTAATGTGAAAATCCTAATAACCATTTGTGCTAGTGTGATGTCCTGTGCACTGCTGAAATATAACGCTACTAATTGTATTTATCATGTTTATTAGATGGAAAGTAATAGAATTAATTTGAAGTTGTCTTATGGTAATTTTTCCATCATTTCTTCTAAATTTAATTTTTATTTTGTCCAGGCCTTTATATTTCTATATGGATTGTGAGCTTTTAAAATTTTGACTACTAATATCATCTAATGGTTTTGGTAAATACCTCATTTATGGTATTATAAAGATTCCATGATTGTGGAATTAATGAATTTATTGAGGCACGAACATGTTATGGACATTCCGGCTTGGAAAACCTCAGAATAATTATGACATGATAATGCAAACTCCTGTACAGATCAAATTTTTTTTTTAATTTTTATGGTTTTACATTTAGTTCCATATGTGATGCATAAATAATTAGTTGTGGTTTGTTCTCCTAAAATTACGTGGCAAACAATGTCCTTTAGCATACCTTACACAACAGTATATCTGACTTGATTCAAATCTAAATTTCAAAATACAAAAAGGGTTCTCCCAGAAGAAGAAGGAATTCCTCTGGATAGATGCTTCCAAATTTTCATTGTTGATGTCATCATTTCAGTCATTTTTGACGAAGAAAAAATTTTAGGCATTGTTCATTGCCAGTGTCATGTTCATGCCCATGACAGTCAGCTTTGTAAATGTGTTTGATTGAACATATGGACACATGGATGCAGTTTATACTACCTGTTATGTACCCTCCTGAATTGTAGTACTCCTTATCACATCCACTTTGTCTCAACTGGATGGCTATTATGAGGAACTCTGCGTTTGACACACATATGCGTTTGTTTCATAGCATATATATTTTACGCACATCCTATTGGTATAACATTTCACTGCATTTGCTGTCTTTTGTCCCCTCTTCAACTGTAATTTTGATTGTGAAAGCGTTCTTCCTTTTTAAGGTAGTGTCAAAGAGCTAATGTGTATAACTCAAGCTAATCAAATAATGTTGTTTAAGGTGTTTTTTGTTTAAATTTAATGTAGTGTGTCATGTTTGTCTAATTCTTTTGTTTTGCAATTCTCAGCGTGTTAAGGTCTACCGTCTGAATGAAGATGGAAAATGGGATGATCAGGGAACTGGGCATGTCACTATTGACTATATGGAGGTTTGTTAATCTGATTGATTTTGATCTGTGTTAATCTATAGAGATGATGAATTTATGAAAATGATTGAATGAAACTGCTTTACATTTTGATTAAATTCAAAATTGTTGTAACACAGAGGTCTGAAGAACTGGGTTTGTTTGTTATTGATGAAGACGATAATGAGACATTACTTCTTCATCGTATCAGCTCAGATGATATTTACAGAAAGCAAGAAGGTATTTTTGGTTATAATTTTTTTTTTTTTCCTATTATAAGGTTTCCTCAAGTGGTCAGGATAGATGCTGAATTCTTCAATTTGGACTATCTTATTTGCAGATACAATTATCTCATGGAGGGATCCTGAGTATTCTACGGAATTAGCACTCAGCTTCCAGGAATCGACTGGCTGCTCTTACATATGGTAACATCTGAATTATTTTTCCCTTGTTCTTCCTTATAATAAACCAGGTACTGAGTCTTGCATCTTCTGAAACCTCTAATTATTTGCTTTTCCATTCAGGGACAACATATGCAGTGTGCAAAGGAGTCTACATTTTAATTCTCTCAATAGTAAGTATCAGCTAGATTGTGTCACACTTCTGATCTTCCACTGGATGTATTTTTCTAATAAATTTTGCTCAAACATGTATTGCCCTTGTTGCTGTTGTTTGCATTTGAAAAACCTAACCTCAGCTAGGTCTTTAAGCAGTTTCGGGCATTGACATTAGGTGTCGGGTAGCTTTGTTAATTAACTATATAAAACTTCTCTAAGCAATTTAGATTCTTGTAATCTGCTTTGGAGCACATTACTCTTCCCCTATTGGATGTGAATAATGTCTTTAGCTGTTTCTTGTCTGGCATTGACAGTGGGTATCGGGCAGCTTTGTTCATTGGCTATATAAAAACTTCTCCAAGCAATTCATATTCTCTTATTCTGCTTTGGAGCACATTCCCAGCCCCTTTTGGATGTGAATCGTGTATTTAAAAGAATACCTCGTATTTCATATTTGTAATGTGAGGATATGTACTTAGATCAGTGAGTGTCACTAGTGGAATACAGGAATTACAGGGATTGAAGTTCCTGGTCATTACTGCGTCTGGCAAGATTTTTTTCGCAACTTCTAGAAGAGTTCCACAATTTCTTTTTGACAAATTCTAGTAGCAGATGAGAAGCTTGTCACAATTTATTATCCATGAAAGTTTGGAGCAAAAAGTTATACACCAGATTCATTTACTCTTTTTTTGGTTAGAATAGATTGGTCACATTTTGGCTGCCTGCGGAAGGAATATAGTCTATGGAAGTTTTCTGAAGCTTAAAACTTTTAGTGATTGTGTAAAGCTTTATCAGTATTAATTGCATAATGTTGTCAGATGCAAGCTAAATACTGGTTAGTTGTTAAAGTGTGATGCAAAATCACTTCAAAAGAGATGCATCTATCTAGATGTTTATCCTCTTATGATTTATGAATATAATCTTGCTAATCATGAATTTATAATCATCAATTTTGGTTCGAATCAATATTACCCGCCTTACGCGTGCGTCAATTTGTTGTTGTTGTTGTTTTTTTTTTTTTTGGCGAAAATTGATTCTTTTAACTGAATGTTTTCCTCACCTACTTTTAAGGTGGGTTATCTTTCAGCTTTCTCTAACATGGAGGAGTTGTGGATACTGGTTTGGGATACTTAAAATAGTATAATAAATGTTATACCCATGACATTTGTATTTTCATTGTTGGAACATTTAATCAACGAAGAGCAAAATTTGGGATTTTGCAAAAATTTAACCCTAAGCCTGATTGGCTTAATTAATACTAATACTATTGTGTTTGGCCAGGAAGGGACTACTATTTGCTAGCCTGGCCATAATTGATAGTAAAAGTTTTAACGCTACCGACGTTCGTGGCTTTTGGAATGAATGATTGTATCTATTAAGCAGTGCTTTTAAATTATTTGAATAGGCTTTCATGTATAAGATGCTGTTATTGGTTACGGGAAGGATAAATGCTGCAGCATTTTTCGAGTGTGCACTGCTTGATTTTATTTGACCTCTTTTCCATTGTCTACCACTTGCTGTGCTGTCATCTATTCTGACTAAAATTGAATGTGGATTTTTTTCATGATGGCACCTTTTAATGCCACGCAAGAATTGATTTGGAGATTATTTTTTAACTTTATTGGTATTTATAGATGAGACATTTCACAATGCAAACAGTGAGTTGAGGGAACTGCCTGCAGTTGAGCTATCTACACTTCCTTTAATCCTTAAGGTGTTATTCAGTTCTTTTGTATAGTAAATTATTGTTTTCTATCTTTGCTGTTTTTATATTTTTGATTAATTTTCTATAGCTCACTAGATGATGTTCATTTACCCTAAAAACTTTCTTACGTTTCATCATACATGGGAAAGATGACAATGCATTTGGTTTTGTCTTGCAGACTGTGGCTGAGAGTGGCATTGCTGATCAGATGCGACTGACAGAACTGATATTAAGTGATGTAAGCTTCAAATGACTTTGTAGGTTTCTCATTTCATTAAGAAAGCAATTGTTAAAGTAGGTCTACTGTACTCATCTTTATTCATATAATTTGTGTGTCTTTGTAACTTTCCACTACAGCTTGTTGGTCATGTTATAATTAGAATGTTGCTTTTTAGTTTTTACCGTGTTTTTTTTTCGTAATGGTTTTATTTTATTTTATTTGCACCAGCAAGATTTTTTCCGTAAGCTTATGGGCCTATTTAGAATCTGTGAAGACTTGGACAATGTTGATGGTCTTCACATGCTATACAAAATAGTAAGGGGGATCAGTAAGTATTCTTTTTACTCAATTTTATCCACAGAATATTGCGCTTAATAGAAGAATTTCTTATGTTATTTTTTACTAATGATGTGTTTTCTACCTGCAGTTCTGCTGAATAGTCCTCAGATCTTTGAGAAAATATTTGGTGATGATTTAATCATGGACATAATTGGTTCCCTTGAGTGTGAGTTTCATTATTGGTTTATGTTCTCTTATCACAAGCTTCCCTTTTGAAAATTAGTGGTAGTGTGGTTGGTTGATTGGTTCTTAGTTCATTAGGTTTCACTTCTATTTGAATGATGATGCTGAATTACTTGAAATTTGGGTTGCAGATGATCCTGAAGTACCTCAAGTCCAACATTACCGTAACTTTCTAAAAGAGCATGTTGTTTTCAAAGAGGTAAAAATTTGCTTCCGTCATGTCATTGGGATTTGATGGCAAGGGCAGGGGTGGTTGGAGGCATTTTGACATACATGACAGTTGGTTTTCCTTTTCCCTATATGTAATGCTATTTGTTTACCCACTTTGTGTAGGCCATACCGATTAAAGATTCCTTGGTTCTGTCAAAGATACACCAGACATACAAAGTTGGTTATTTTAAGGTTTGGATGTTTTGTGTATCCTGTCTATCTCTGTTTTTTTTTTTTTTTTTTTTTTTTGGCTTTGGTGGAAATATTTACTCTGCACTACTTCTTCTAGGATGTTGTCTTGGCTAGAGTGTTGGATGAGGGCACAGTTGCAAATCTCAATTCAATAATTCATGGAAATAATGCTATCGTAAGAATTTACTACTCATCCTTTAAACATATCGAGCTCTATGTGATGTTATGCCTAATTTTCTTGTTCTGTTATAGGTTGTTTCTCTGCTAAAGGACGACAGTACCTTTATTCAGGAATTGTTTGCTAGGTTAAGGTCACCATCCACCTCCGCAGAATCAAAGAAGAATTTGGTAATCCTTTATTCTGTTAGTACTCTTTCATTTGGTTCCATGAAACTTTCAATATGTTCATAGAATGAAATCAAATTATAGTTAATTGTCTTGTCAATAAACTATTTGTTTAGTTACTGTTTTGATATCATTATAATTTACTGAATTTAGTAGGCAGGATTTTGATGTGGTCAACGTAATTGTGGTGATGATAGTGACATTTGAGTTTAGTAGCTTTGGAGTCTGTGGCTGTAGTTCTCTGGTTAGTTTCTTATCTGTACCTGACCAAGTCTCGTGTTTTTCTTCTCTTTCACAATGCAGGTATATTTCTTGCATGAGTTTTGTAGTCTAAGCAAGAGCCTGCAGATGGTTCAGCAGCTTCGGCTATTTAGGTTCGCAGTTCTGAAATCTTATTTATTGACCTGTCATTATCTTTCATAGCCCTGCCTTTTTTTTGGCTGTTAATCTTTTCGATGTTTAGCAAAATATAAAGATTTGCTCGAGGAATGTTTTTGTTTCTAACAGTTGAAGCACAAATTTTTTGTAGGGATCTTATGAATGAAGGAATCTTTGACATTGTGAGTGATGCTTTGCAGAGTCAAGACAAAAAGCTTGTATTAACTGGGTAAATCATGATATTAAGTATTTGTCTTCTTCATAAGTCTGCCTCTTCTTGCTCTCTGTTCATTTATCCTCATATGCCTTCCTCACAACAAGTGATTATGATGGATGCAGGACAGATATTCTCAATCTTTTCATGAACCAGGACCCAAACCTTCTGCGTACCTATGTTGTTCGCCAGGAAGGAATTCCACTTTTAGGTCTCTTGGTATGTACCTGTTAATTAATGAATTGTCATATGCAATGTTGTGCATTAAAACTACAAACATGTGTGTATCACTCCTTACCACACCTAGCAAATGATTTAAAGGTGGATTTTAAATAGATGGGATGTTTTATGGCATGAGAAGTCATATTAAGATCAATGATACATTGTATATATGTATTATTTTTTTTAGTAAGCATGTTTCTGTTCCCCTGTCAATTTAATATTTAATTTTCTACTTGCAGGTTAAAGGAATGATTACAGATTTTGGAGACAACATGCACTGCCAGTTCCTTGAAATTCTTCGTAGTCTACTAGATTCATACACATTGTCAGGAGCACAGGTAAAGTTTTATGGTACTTTTGTGTTTGAATGTTTAACTATATACATAAGTAGGGCAAGAAATATGTAGTTACAGTTCTGCTTATTCTTGTGTGTGTGCATGAATTGTTCATGGTCAGTTGGGTCATCACTGAACTGCACTATATGGCAATCACTCTTTAGGTGACCTCATCTGCAGTCAACTTGCAATCTAATGCTGTGGATTCATCATTCTTCTCCTCTTTTGTTCTTATTTATATGAACATTCTTTAGTCCAATGCCAAACTGCTCCCTTGTGATTAAGATTCATCCTACCGTCATTGACTTCTAGGTTCATGTGGGTTGGAGCTTGACATACATTGTATGTGCATGTGTATATTTATCTCTTTTCCAGACATTTTTTTAATTCTCGTTGTCGACATTTTGCAATGATAGTTGTCTGTTTTACCATTTGATGGATTCTTACCTCCCAAGTAAGATTGCCATCAGAGACATTATGAGTGATATTAGAAGTATAATGAGAGTGATAAAGTAATCTGGGGTTCACATCCAAAACCAATTGGCAATGGATGGAGTAGCCCAAACCCTTATAAACTCATAGGCAAGGTCCCATTTTTCCCATGTGGGATGTATATATTCTCAACACGCCCCCGCACGTGTGGCGAATTTTCAAGCCATACACGTGGACAACTTTTGGGTGACGTGGAGCCCGTGTGGCCGTTAGGCATGCACACGTGGGTAACCCGCTCTGATACTATGATAAAGTAATCTAGGGTTCACATCCAAAACCAATTGGCATTGGATGGAGTAGCCCAAACCTTTCTGACTTAGGTTTTGAGTCATTTTAGAGGCTTTCTGCCTTGGTTTTGAGTCATTTTAGGGGAAATAACCTTTTTCTAGTTTCTAGTTATTGCATTGATCAAATAATTTTTTTTGTTGTGAACCTTAACTTCTGGATAGCTGTACCCATCGTTTTTTCTTTTTGGGTAATGATTTTGCTTCACTTTTCAGTAGAGGAGTGCTTTAATTGTTTATTTCATTAATCAAATTCACCACATTCAAATCTATGTTGGTTGTTACTTTTCCCGACTCAATTGGTTTTGGGTCTATTTTGGTTATTTTACTTTGATGACTTCAGTGGCAGAATTGTAGAAGCTTTATATGTTTGCTTATGTAGGGGAACTTTCTTTTTAGAGTCTACAATACATCCCAAGTTTATTTTGCAGGTGTAACATTGTGAATGTTGATTTGTAGTTTATTATATTTCTGCTGAATTGTTGGAAAAATCTTGTCAGTAAAACTTGCATGTAAGGAATAATTTCTTTTCGATGCTTCTTATTTTTGCCTATACCTGGATCACTTTGTTATTGAGTTTGTCTATCTTGGCTTACTTTTGTACACAGAGGGATACAATCATCGAGATTTTCTATGAGAAGCATCTGGGTCAATTGATTGATGTTATAACAGCGTCATGTCCTTCTGAAGGGAATGCTCAGTCGTCTTCATGCTATGGTGAAAGAGTTGAACCTCCGACTGTCGCGAAGCCTGAAGTACTGTCAAACATATGCGAATTGCTTTGCTTTTGTGTTCTACACCATCCCTACAGAATAAAGTAATATTTTGGACTCTCTGCAAACTTCAGAATTGATGTCCACTGCTGACTTATAACGTGGAATGTTTGGCTTTTGTCATTGCAGGTGTAACTTTCTTCTAAATAATGTTATAGATAAAGTTTTGCTGCTTACACAAAGAAGGGAAAAATATCTAGTTGTTGCTGCAGTTAGATTTGTTCGTACCATACTTTCCCGTCATGTGAGTTTAATTTTGTTTTAGCATTGTTGTACTCTCTCTCTCTCTCTCTCTCTCTCTCTCTCTCTCTCTCTACTGCCTTGGATACTCATTATCTTTTCTCTTGCTCGAGTTATTGATCAACATTTACAATAATAATGTTCTGAACTGTAGGATGAACATCTGATAAAATCTTTTCTCTTGCTCGAGTTATTGATCAACATTTACAATAATAATGTTCTGAACTGTAGGATGAACATCTGATAAATCATATTGTGAGGAACAACCTTCTCAAACCAATTATCGATGCATTTGTTGGTAATGGCAATCGATATAACCTGCTAAACTCAGCTGTTTTGGAACTTTTTGAGTACATCCGGAAGGTGCCAATTTTGTTCAGACCTTAGTATTTTGGAATTTAAAAGTGTATTCCGTTGTGTTGGTTCATATAAATGTATTTTTCTTTTTCTGCAGGAAAATCTGAAATCTTTGGTTAAATACTTGGTTGATTCATTCTGGATTCAGTTGGTCAAATTTGAGTATTTGTCGTCCGTTCACTCTCTAAAAGTTAAACATGAGCAGGTACTATGCTCCTTCTGGATTTTCTCCAACATATATTGTAACTTGTAAGATGTCATATCTGACTATTTTTGCAGTTCCTAGAAAGTTTTGGAACGAAAGGAACCGTTAATGTGTCGGACAATAGAAAACGAGGTGATGAGCGTGCTTTGGAGAAAGAAGAAGAAGACTATTTTAATGAGGACAGGTATGTCTTTTGTGTTGAACTTCTGTATGAGTATTGACACTGGTTTTTGCTACTAAAATTTCACTAACAGAGCTAAATGTGGAGCTTTTCTAGTGATGAAGAAGACACAGCATCTGCATCCATGTCAAATACCCAAAAAGTACAGACACAACCTCAAGCTGTTTTATCCAATGGAGTTGCTGCAAGCCAACCATCATCCAGGTATTGCCTGCTCTAGTGTAGAGGATGGAAGGATTGCATTTTCAGAATACTTTTTCTATACGGCCACATGTTCACGTTGATTTTTGTGTCCAAGGTCTGTTGGGCTGGTAGACTATGATGACGATGAGGATGACGAAGACTACAAGCCACCGCCCAAGAAGCAGCCTGATACTTCTGAGGAAGATGAAGGAACAATGGAGTCCCTTAAGTTGAAGAGGAAATTGGCTTCTAAGGATAGGGAGCCTGAACTAACAAAGAGGCAACGGTTGGGTAAAAACCCAAAGCCAAAAGAAAGTGTTTTTGCTGCTTTTTGTACAACTCTAAACCCGTCGGTGCTACCAAATAAGAAAGCTGCAATCAGTATGCATTCTAGTCGAACAGCTGATGGGGTTAAGAACTCAGATGATGTTTCTCAAGAGAATGATAGTGCTGCTTCTAGAAGCTGTTCCAATAACAACAGTTCAGATGAGGAGGATCGCAAGGAGAATGAGCCTGCTAGTTCTAGAGGCTCCTCTGATTGCTTGCATGGCACTTTGGAGAATAGACAGTTGGGCGCAGAGGACTGCCCGTTGATACCACCGAAATCCTCACCGGAAATGGCTGTAAATGGGTCGTAAGTTATTTTTCAGAACTATAATAGCCGTTGGGGTTATTTGTTTGTTCTCTTTATTCAACTTGCGAATGTGCTTGGCTCTAGAAAGTGGTCCCAGGCAAACATACTTTGGAAGAGGAGTGAACTGACAGAAGAGGATGAATTTGGTCTATGGCTTCCATCGCGATGGTAGGAGCAAATACTGTATAGTGCCATCGCAGGGGCAGAAAGATGAAAAGAAAATCATACTCACAATGTGGGCCATATCTACTCTTCACTTGGCCTTTTGAGGCTTGCAGTATTTGCTTATGTAAAACATATCATCAGCATTGACTTTCTATATCCAATTTTCTCTTTGCTTTTCTTCACAAGTTGCTTGCTTGATTTTGCTCATTTTTGGCTTTGTGATAGAAAGGGCACAAATATGTGCACCATGTAGTGCTCGCCCCTTTGACAAGTTCTGTTTTTGGTGGTTGTGGTTAATATAGAGATGGCAGGGGAGGGGGTTAGCGAGTGGTTAGAGGCCAATTTTCCGAAATGTAGGAGTGAAGTTCATTTTGTAGATTAATGTACATTAGTTATTTGACCATATAATTATGGGAAAAAGCCTTTTGGAAGGATGTATCCCTTAAGTGTATTGAAGCCCAAAACAGGTGCAGTAATTGTAACTTGTATTTGATTTCTTTCACTTGGGTACTCTTTGGAATTGAAATTTTGTGTCGCCTGCCGTGTTTGGTTTTTGAATGAGCATGAGAAGTACAGAATGGAATCAATTGATAACCAATGTTACTATCCATGATTCAGGTTACATTGCACGGTTCGTCCGATCTTTAGTATATAGGATAATCTTTGAAGGTGGGAGTAATGTTGAGAAGTCCCTTTCATAGAATTATATTTGAAGTGCCAGTCACATACGAAGCTTGAAATCTCTTAAATCCTGGTTTTGATGGAATAGTTGCATTGCACCCTGTTGGTTCTATACTTTGCAGTTGCAAAAGGCTCCTTCCTGGTTTGAAGAGGTCACCTTAAGGCTTAAACCACAACATACTAATTTAGGATCATTTCTCTAACCAAAAAGTAGTTTTTCCCAAAGACACATTGTATATATTTTGTAATTCTTTTATATTTGTAATATATTAATTTTATTTGTTCAAAAGCGCTTATGTCCCTCCCAGACAATTCCAAACACGTCCCTTCCTTGATCGGGAATCGGGATGATCTCTCATGCAACTTAAAAAAAAAAAATTGGAGATTTTTCTTTTCATGAACAATAATACGGAATAGCCAATCGTGTATTTTTTGTTCATTGATGCATGTTAAAATATAAAGATTGTGAAAATTTCAGATACATTTGTAGATGTTTTCTAAATGTTATTGTAATCTTAATTTATATTTCTCTACAATTTCATTAATCGTGCAGCCACTCTCTTTTAAAAATAAAATAATAATAATAATAATAATAATAATAATAATGTTCGAAATGAAATTTAGTTTGTGGATACGGAGCGGTTCGATTGGTTTGAAACCCGAGAAGACAGACCAGACAGGTGGCAGTAGAAGCAGTTCTGAAGAGTCGCCACGAAGGGCGCAGCGCGGTTAGCAGGAAAAAGGACACGTAGAGGTAGTAGGTAAGGGTGGCATGCATACGTGTCCACGCTGACTTGCTCCAAGGCTCACACTCACTCACCCTCTTCTTCATCTTTCATAAACTAGCTAGCTCTCTTCCTTTCTATCTCATATATCTGTTACGTGAACGTTGTTCATCTCATCAGAGAGGATTAGGAAAGTACTGAAACAAAGTAAGGATCGAAGATGTTGGGTAGCGGGGGCAGTGTTAACACTCATATCGAGGCTTCATCAAAGCCCTCGTCGTTCGAGTTCCCTGGATTCGACAAGGGTGGCATGTTCGACCTCGGCCACCCTCTCCTCAACCGCATCGCCGAGAGCTTTGTCAAAGCCGCTGGGATCGGAGCTATTCAGGCTGTCTCACGTGAGGCTTATTTCACTGCCACTGAAGGTATATATCCTAGCCTCTTCTTCTTCTCCTCCTCCGGATTAACTTTGTCTCTTCCTGCTTCCCTTTTCATCATTCTTGTCATTCTGCATTACCACCTTGATCGTTGAAGCATGTGTTGAATATTTGTTATTTAGCTTCAGGACTTGATTCAACTAGTGGAATTCCGCCGGAAATTTCAGGCCACAAAAAGAATCGCTTCCCAAACCTCAGAGGTACCTTTCTCTCTTCTGTCATGCTTCTTTATTTTATCTTCAACTCCAAGTCTTGATTCGAACTAGTGCTTGGTTTTAATCCAAGTCATTTTCTAATGGATGAATAATTAAGAGTGGCCAGACATCAATTATGTGGTGGTTATATTTGATATTTAGGGTGCCTTTCTAAGTGGTTGTTTATGTTCTTTGCAGGGGATAACAACAGAAAATCTCTTGAAGCTATGGTGAGTTCGAAACCAAACAATCAAACACGGACTCATTGTGAATCAAAATGCACATGAGAACTCATGGGATTCACAAATCATAGTGTGGATCAAACTGTGTTCAGTTATAAGACAATTAAGTATGGAGTTAATTGATTATTAATCTGATATGTATTTCACCATTTTTTCAGCTAAGCTCTGCCACATTGGTATTGTGTCACCCAAGTTTTGCCGCCTTTATATTCTTACTCTTTGTTGTATTATTCTGCTCTGGCCTTGCAACCGATTGATCTAGTTTCCTAGCTTGTGCCAGTGGTGATTTGGTTTACTATTCTGAACTCTGAGTTAGATTAATTGGATTGGTAGTCACTGATTAGGGATCACAACGTTTACTTTCAGGTGAAGCACACAGGAAAGGAATCTTTACAATGGGGTGAGTGCATTGTTTTTTAACATG
Organism: Rosa chinensis; assembly: GCF_002994745.2. Classification (NCBI taxonomy): domain Eukaryota; kingdom Viridiplantae; phylum Streptophyta; class Magnoliopsida; order Rosales; family Rosaceae; genus Rosa; species Rosa chinensis. The sequence continues at coordinate 50,109,760 of NC_037091.1, forward strand.
AATGGTATTTCGAGCATGAAATTCACATATATGAATTTTGGGAGCTAATACCTTATTTACATTACAGGGCTAGCTGCAGGGGTGTACTCAGGCCTTACTTATGGACTGAAGGAGGCTCGTGGAGCCCATGACTGGGTAATACTTCATTATTCTTTTTTCTTTTTGGGTTGAAGCTTGCAGCGGGCAGACTAGAGATTCTGATGCAGTGATACCTACCTATGGTACTTTAAACAACTGTCATTGCTTGATTCCATGCAGAAAAACAGTGCAGTTGCAGGAGCAATTACCGGTGTGGCTCTGGCACTCACATCCGACAGTTCCTCACATGAGCAGATTGTGCAATGTGCTATCACTGGAGCTGCCATTTCCACGGCTGCAAATCTTCTCTCTGGAATATTTTAGGCTGCTATATAATTGCTGATGATCGGGTCATATAGTCCCAAAGTTAGCTGCTTCCTATATAATTAAGCTATAGAGATGTAGACTTTTCCATCTCTTGTTCAAGAACTCTCAACTTTTTAGGGTTTTTGCTTTTGGAATATTGGTTATGAACTCGTGATCACAGAAGGTCTTTCCCTTGCTTTGCACCTTTTTCCTTGATTGTTATTTGAACAGAGCGTTGATATTCGAGGGCAAGGTTGGTTTAACTTTAAAGCATGTTGATATTTCAAGGCAATTGAAGTTTATTCAGGGTCTTGTACTCAACAAATATCTATGTAAACCCAACAAATACATATGTAAACCCAGTAAATTTTTTACATCCAGTAAAATTATAAAATCTCAAACGACATCTACCAACTTGGCGCATTCCCAAGGTTTTCACGAATGCAAAATAATCTGTAGATTAAGACCTCCAAACATAGGCTTAACAAGTCATTACCTAAAGATGTAGAGGTCAGGTTTAGAAATTTATAAATATAGAATAATTAATATTGGTGTAGATATAGAATAATGTTGGTAAAAAGGTCAGAAGCAAATTTGAGTGACAAACGTTTATTTTCGGCATTATTGGGAAAATGGGAAAAGCAGGGTGAGCAAACGGAGAGTATCATTGCTACTCGATGCATATTTGGATGCACAGATTATATAAAAAACAAGGCTTTAATTTCTGCATCAATCTTGCTGTTGCTGTTCTGTATCTCGTCTACTGCCCAGATCTTTCTATCAACCTGTTGTGTATATCTTCAACTGTCAAGTTATGGCACAAACTCTCCACAGTACTCCATTGGAGAATTAGTATATCTTCCTCTTCATGTTTTGATGTTGCCTCCGTCACAATCGAATGGACAAAATAAAGCCTGGAAATTGTTGGAAATTTTCTTCAATAAAAAATATAATTATTCAAAAATCAAAGGAAAGCGCTTGGGATTCCAAAGCTAGTATACCACATTTGAATCCTTTTGACATGACATTTGCCATCTAATTAATGAGTCTCAAATGACATGACCTTCACCATGTAATCATCAATATTTCTCTAATAACTATTAAGTTTGAATATAAAAATAAAATTAAAAAATAATTGTTTAAAGAATAAAAATTCAACTGCCACCAACCATTCTTCTTCGCCGGCTTCCCTAGTTCTATTGCAATAGATTTGCCATATATAGCTGCAAGATTCAAAACTCACATCCATATTCAAAACAGGATTAGATTCAATGAGTATCACAACACCATGTATCGCCAATATCACCATCCCCATACAATAATTAACTCACTTGCACAGTGAACTCAATCCGTATATTTAAGATCTGAAATTACGGTTCCTACATTTCTTTTCTTTGGCTGAGAGTCTGCAATTCTATTATTTTCTTTCCCATAAACAAATATGGTGCAGCTAGTTTTTCATCAATATTGTCGTCTATCCTATTAACCCAGACATATTAACACTGAATTTGTATTTATAATCATTTGTCTAAATCAAATCAAACCTTGTTGATTAATTGAATGAGAACTCTTGAATCGTTCTTCATGAGTCTTGTGGTTGTAGGATTAATTATTTGTTAATTTATTACCATTTTATTTTAAATATATACTAATTCATTTTAAAATTTTTGTTGAAAATTATGGAGTGTACAAATGATGCCGATAATGATGTGACATCACCACATCATTTGGTATTTAAATTTAATAAAGAAATTTGAGATCTCTAACACTACTACTGTTGTTCAAAACACAACGTTTCACAATGCTAAATGTCTGATGAAGAAAAATGTATAGTGTGTGTGAGAATCTACGCTGGGCATATAGTCGGTGGTGTCAATTGGATGTAGGCAAGATGACTACTAGTCAAATATTTTTAATTTTTTTTTCTTTAGTTTATCTCACAAGCCTAAAAATTATAATGGCTTGAAAAATATCAGACTCTAACTATAGTTCATGTCAATTCAAGTTGAACTGAACGCTCTTTGCTTTCTCGCCAAGGCAGCACCAGCTAACAAGCAAGGTTTTCTTCATGTTTCCCAATGCAAATCCAGTATTTAACTTTGCTTAGGAGTATCTTCAACTTTCCCAATTCAAGTTGGATTGGAAATTTAAGACGGACAAAGTGTTGAGCCAAAGTCTAATATATACACTAAGAAAGAACCACACCCAAGACAGAAAGACGTTGAAATCGATCTTAGAAATTTCTCTCCTCCGATAAGAAAGACAAAGAAACATGTTTCTTCTGGATTGGCTTTATGGAGCTCTTTCATCTATGGGGCTATTGAAGAAGAAGGCTAAGCATAGGATCGTGTTCTTATGCCGAAACCACGGCCAGCTCGAATCCGGGAAAGACTGGAGAGTAATACAAAGTAAACAGACTCAGCAACCAAACTCAGGCACTACTCTGACTATAGGGAATGTCAACTTCACCCCCGTTGATTTGGGGGGGGATGATATGGCTCGCAGGGTGTGGAAGGCCTACTATGCCATTGTGGATGGTGTACTTTACATGGCTGATGCTAATGCCACGGAGAGATTTGAGGAATCAGTAAAGGAGCTCGAGGCTCTTCTCTCCTCGGAGCTCGATGCTCCTCGCTCCGAGGAATCAGGCCTACTCCGATATCCGCCCCCTCTTTTTTCTGATCAACATATCCTAGTTTAATTTTTAATTTCTCACTATCCATGTATTAGTAACTAGATTGTTCCTTCCTTCTCTATCGAAAAAAACTAGATTGTTCCTTTTTTAATAGATGACTTTTTTATTTCTTGTTTTTCTGTTGTTTCACCCCTCCGTCGATCCGTAGGTGTATGTGTACGAATATAGAGATCCAGAAGAAAATTTGTATACAAGCTCATGATCACACATTACGTCGTTTGCTTTGATCTACGCTTCACTAGCCTAAAGTCATAAACCCTACCATCCAACTAAATTTTTTATATTTTACTTTATAACATATTTTACTTAATGTGGTATCTAATGTAGCACAACCATGTCACTTAATAAAAAATTCTCATAGATAAGTTGGGCTTTATGCTATATCAGTGCCTAATATATAAGATGAGATGCATATGATATTAAAAAAGGTGGTTCACCTAATAAGATTGCAAACAAACTATATGATCCTCTTTAAACTCTCTTTATACGGTATTCAACAATTCATAAACAAATTTTTTCCCTCTTTATTGGTCGATTAATCTTCAATATAGTATCATCAAAGTTGTTCATCGTGGAATGGTTGTGTGGGGAGGGCTATGGGATAAGGAGGCCAAGATCTTCTTCTTAGGGCGGAAATTTGCACGCTCAAAAACGGCTCTTCTCTCTTTCATCATCTCTTTAAGTGGTTGGGTTGGACTATTTTTAATAGTATTCAAGGTATTTTAGCATAAAACCCCCTACATATTGTTGTTAATGTGGTTAAGTGGGGACAATATCGATATCAAACCCATGAGTGGACTACACAAGGTTCCCTTGTCCGCAAACAGGGAAAAAGTATGACATGCAAAAACCTTGCTTGGCTGAAAAGTAAAGGCACTATGAGGCAAGAAAAAGTAGCATGAAATTTCTACAGCAAAACAAACTAAAATTAGAACTTGGAACAGAAAAAAAAAATCTATAATTTCAACAACAACATATATTTTTTGCTCCGTTTTGTCCGTGCAAATTAATTTTTTGAAAACCATGAATTAGCTTAATATAAATTTAATTACTTGTTTTTGGAGAGAAGTTTTTTCTTTGTAATAAATATAGGAAAAGAAAATGATCGAGTCATATCATAATGACTAAATTCCGCAAACTAAATCAGATGTAAAGCAATTTACCTACTCAATAATTTTTTTTGTTCAATTATGCTCAACTGCCAATAGATATAAATCAGATGATGGATACTAATAATTTGGCTGGATTCTCCACCATGTAATTTATATCAAATGATAGTTGAGCACAAATGAGGAGACAATATATTTAGTAAATGAACAAGCTTGTAAAGGTAAATACTTGTAAAAGCCTAGAAGAATGAGAGAGACTTACCGTGCCAGGTCATCGATCCGTGTGAGGCTTCCGAGAGCCATTGATATCGGCTGATGTGGCAGATACTTGGCCCTCGATTTTCTCTTGAGCAGCACGCTCTGATCGCATTGCATTTTAGACACCAGGGTTTACAGTCACTATTCCTCTCCTCACATCATTACAAGCCTTGAGGGCGAAACACAGAGCAAGCTCTCTCTCTCTCTCTCTCTCTCTCTCTCTCTCACTTGGAATCTGTAGCTCAGAAGGGAAACAATGGCGAGCCGCGCGAAGCTTGCAAAGAAATTCCTTACCGTTTTGAATTTCGTATTTGATTCTTTGAACAACTAGCAGAACCACTATATCAAACCCTAATTTTAACTTGATCTCTGCTTCTTCTTGTTCTTCTTCTTCAGGTTGCTACGAAGAGAGTCGAGGAAGCTACCGAGCACGGCTTTCGTTTTCCGGTAATCTCAGCAACTGTTGTGTTTATCATGTACAAATTGGACTTATATTTGTATGAATTTCCTTATAACTGTGATTATAGTGGTACATTTAGATCTAATTTATAAATGTACTCTTTGCTGATTGTTTTCGATTACAAAGAGCATGTGATATAGTTTTCTAAGACTTATATTTGCAGTATATTTTTGCATATTTCTAAAGGGAAAGCGTGTCAAAACTGTTAACATATTGATTTACCTTTCTAAATTCTGTACATATTGTTAAGATCTTTGAGCTACCTCACATTCCCGTGCTGACTTTGAGCTACCTCAGAGGCGAGAACAATGCTTCAGGTAGTTTTTGGATACCCAGTACTATATACAATATTGATTCATATTGTTAGAGGTCATAAGGATTAGAGACATCATTCACTTGTCAATTACTTATTCTGCTCTTGTCAATTACTTATTCTGCTAGTAGCAAAGCTAAGTTGTTGCATATATATTAAGTTAAATCATGACATGTCCATATGTAATTTCTTACATTCTCCCACTTGGACTGTCATAATCTAAACAACAAGAATGCTTTGTAAACCAGATGTAGTAATCAATGAAGTGTGCACAAAATACAAGTGAAAAAAATCCCAGAATCTATTTCAACTAAGTCAAGTCATAATTAACTACAGCAGACTGAAGAAAATCATATGTGGATGAATTATTTATGTGTGTGCAGTGATTTGGAAAGCTAAATGGCTATTGCTGTTGTGGCATGTCATGGCTATGATTGATGGGGTCGGTGCAAGTGATGGAGAAGAAGTTGTTTTCCCAAACTCAGCTGCAGTGTTGTACTACTACATTTTCGGGTGCATTATTGGATGGGCAGGCCTAAAGTTAGTGATAGTACTTGTGCAGAGGAATCGAGTGTGGCTAACCAAACTTATTACTCGCTGGAAGCTGATGTACCACAGACATGTCAGCTACCGCAAGAGATATGTGATACTTCCAAACATCAGAATACAACTTGATCCAGATTATGAGGGCCAATATTATTGGAAGATACCTGTGGTGAAAATTCAGGACAAACTTGGAAGGCTCCACTATATTGGATCGCTTAACGGCACCCTGTTCAACAGCTTTGTCACGAAGCTTCGATGCTATGTGACTGTCCCTACAGAACACATTGGCGATGAACAGGGCTTCATAGATGGATCGAGATTCGTCTGGTTGCATGAGCTGGGAAGGTATGTGCATGCTGTTAGACTGGATGTTTACTGCAAATCAGGGCCAGATGAGTGGCACTATATTGGATCGGCAATGAAGCCTGAAGATGGTGGCGGCTTTGAGGAAGAGTTCGCAGCCCTTGTTGAGCACATGATTCTATCAGTGGACACTTGGTATGATTGGAGTGCAATTGGAAGACGGTTTCCTATCAGAATCCGTGGTCATGAACGTTATGTTGGGCTTGATCCAGAGTAGAATAGACTTGTTGAGGTGACAGAGTGACATGACTCGTAGTTACAACACCTGTTTCTTTGTTTGTGGTTAAAAGTAGACTAATTTGAGGGGGCCCAGAAGTTGTGGTTCAATCATGTCCACACATTTTGAAGTCAAAGGTCATTGATGTAATTACCTACTTAACTACCGTTATCAGTAAAAATGACTCCGTCACAGTAATTTCTTGAGGGCGTTTAAGACAATTCGCACAGAATAGTAGTCACGTGTCTTGTGCATCTCTTTCTGCGCTCAATTATCAATCTCATTCTCACTTCGAGATCCCAAAGAGGCAAAGACCATCAAAGCTCCGAAACAAGGAGAATAAATTACTCCCTCTGATCTGAAAACCCACCTCCATCTCCGTCACCGGAGGTCGTCGTCATCGTTTCGCTCTTGTTGTTGGTGAGTTCATCTGTCACAAATTTTCACTTCCATGGCTTCTAAAATCGTAATGCGATTGGGTACTGAGAATCAATCCTCCTCTGCTTTCAAGTTTGAACCTTTAAATACAGTGGAGATATAAAGATAGAGAGCTTTAGCCATAGCCAATTCCTCTGTAATCGATCAGCAAATTCTTAAACCACAAGCCCAGTTCCAAAAGCAATTCTCTCTTTCAGAACCCGATCAGCAAATTGCCGAAAACCCACAATTTCGAGTTAACAGAACCCGATTACATATCAACAACTTCATACGAGCATATCAACAACTTCACAACCATTATCATGACAAAACTTCAAGTTTACAGAACCCGATTACATATCAACAACTTCATACGAGCAACCCAGTCCAATCCAATTCACCATTCTCATAAATGCAGATTCACCGTAAGCACAAGCAACATGTGCAGCCAATTTCAGTCCACAATCTCAATTCAAATATCAATTCCCATATTTACTTGCAACAACTTAAAACACCATAAACAAGACAACATAACCAATTCGATAACAGAGTCTTCAATTTCACCATATCAAACCACTCAGTTCCATAACTTCCAATCACTAACACAAGAACAAAACGTGATTCTAGTTCGAGATTATACCTTCGAAATCGGAAATCAACTTTAATCAACCCAACTCAGTTCCCAGGACAAGCCTGATGATGAAAACCCAATTTCCCATGTCACTGCCGAAGATGAACTGGTGAGTGTGATGCCAACAACCAGAAAGCTTTTCAAATTGTTAGCCTATGAGTGCAGCAGAGCAAGAAACGAAGCCCAGAAAGGCAGGAGAAGTTGTCGGCGTTGAAGAACACGGCGGAGCAGAAGGTAACCCAGAAACCCAATCAGTCAAAATCGTTCGAATTGAAAAAATAATTGATCTAACGAATAGAGATTGACGAGAGGATGAGTTTTCCTACCACATGCAACTTAATCGGTGATCGGAGTCGCCGGAATTAGTTGAAACTCGCCGGAGGAGACTCGGAGCTTCGGGTCTTCAATTCTCCTTCTTCGTTCAATGCATGGACAATTAGAGGCCATGGGCGTGACGACGATGGCGAGGCGGAGAGAATGCCGGGGTCCGCCGCTGTGCTGTGGCCGGACGGAGTAGCGCCAGTCGGATCCTCTGGATGGTTCTCTCTCTCGATCCTTCTGGATGGATCATCTTCTTCTTTTTTTCCAATTAATGCCTACTTATAGGCTTTTTCAATTAATATTCTATGGCTGTGATCAGTCGGTGGATTTATGGATGGCTAGGATCGTGCCAGGTTGATCTCTGCTTTTCCAAAATATTTTCCTTTAATCTGAAACTTCCAAAAATCACCAGAAATAGCTTGAAAGTCCGGAAAATTTCCCAAAAATTCCAACAAACTCGTCGTCTCGCGTACTTTATTATCCAATCCTTGAATCGAAGATTTCACTAGTGAAAAATTTCAGAAAATATTCTCGAGCATCTTTTCTAAAACCCGAGATCGATAAGTAAGTTACCAAACTATCTCAATTAGGCATGATAAAATTTTCTGAGGCTCACAGGTAATGTCAAATTTATCGAATTTCAATTTCGATTTTTTGAATCGCACAAAATTTTTATATGTCTACTAAAGTAGTAAAACTAGTTTATTAGTTGTAAATAAAAGTATACCTTCCATGAGCAACAATGTGTAGGAAATAGATTTTATCAAAATCGACCGTAGGATGTTATCATAACAAGAAGAAATGGTTGTGGTCAAAATTTCAACTATTTTCGTCGTCGTTTCAGTTTCGATCTAGTAGGTCAACCCTAAACATTAAATACCACATATAGCTAATATGCTCATAACGGCTCACTCGTAACTTATTTTTTTGATCTATCAGCTATCAAACTCTCGTGGGTAGGTTCTGTATCAAATAATGTAAAATTTAGTGAATTTTATCTCATCAAGGGTCGGCTCCCCTTAGGGAAGTAGACGCTTTTAAAGGGTTGACCGGTTTATTTCATGTTAAAATGACGGCGGATTGGGTTAATTTTTTTAAATGACGCCTATTAATACGCTATAAATAAATGGGTAATATCAAATTTATTGATTTTCAATTTCAATTTTTTGGATTTCACAAAATTCTTACATGTCTACTAATGTGGTATAACTAGCTTATTAGTTGTAATGAAAAGTATACCTTCCATGAGCAACAATGTGTTGGAAATAGACTTTATCAAAATCGATCGTAGGATGTTATCATAACAAGAAGAAATGGTTATGGTCAAAATTTCAGCTATTTTCATCGTCGTTTGGGTCTTGATCTAGTGGGTCAACCCTAAACCTTAAATATCACATAAAACTATTATGCTCATAACCGCTCACTTGTAACTTATTTTTTCAATCTGTCAGCTCTCACGCTCTCGTGAGTCAGAGCTATATCAAATAATGTAAAAATTTAGGGAATTTTATCTCATCAAGGGTCGGCTCCCCTTAGGAAAGTAGACGTTTTTAAAGGGTTGACCGGTTTATTTCATGTCGAAATGATGGCGAATTGGGTTAATTTTTTTTACACAATACCTATTAATACACTATAAATAAATGGTAATATCAAATTTATCAATTTTTAATTTCAATTTTTTAGATCGCACAAAATTTTTATATGTCTACTAAAGTAATGTAACTAGTTTATTAGTTGTAATTAAAAGTATACCTTCCATGAGCAACAATGTGTAGGAAATAGATTTTATCAAAATCTACCATAGGATGTTATCATAATAAGAAGATATGGTTATGGTCAAAATTTTAACTATTTTCATCGTCGTTTCGGTTTCGATCTAGTATGTCAACCCTAAACCTTAAATATAACATAAAACTAATATGCTCATAACCGCTCACTCGTAACTTATTTTTTCAATCTGTCAGCTCTCACGCTCTCGTGAGTAAGAGCTATATCAAATAATGTAAAAATTTAGGGAATTTTATCTCATCAAGGGTCGGCTCCCCTTAGGGATGTAGAAGCTTTTAAAAGGTTGACCGGTTTATTTCATGTCAAAATGACGGCGGATTGGGTTAATTTTTTTACACAATGCCTACTAATGCACTATAAATAGATGAGTAATATCAAATTTATTGATTTTCAATTTTTATTTTTTGGATTGCACAAAATTCTTACATGTCTACTAATGTGGTATGACTAGCTTATTAGTTGTAATGAAAAGTATACCTTTCATGAGCAACAATGTGCAGGAAATAGAGTTTATCAAAATTGACCATAGGATGTTATCATAATAAGAAGAAATGGTTATGGTCAAAATTTCAGCTATTTTCGTCGTCGTTTGGGTCTCGATCTAGTAGGTCAACCCTAAACTTTAAATACAACATAAAACTAATATGCTCATAACCGCTCACTCGTAACTTATTTTTTCGATCTGTCAGCTCTCACGCTCTCATGGGTAGGAGCTATATCAAATAATGTAAAAATTTAGGGAATTTTATCTCATCAAGGGTCGGCTCCCCTTAGGGAAGTAGACGCTTTTAAATGGTTGACCAATGATGGCGAATTGGGTTAATTTTTTTACACAATACCTATTAATACACTATAAATAGATGGGTAATATCAAATTTATCAATTTTTAATTTCAATTTTTTAGATCGCACAAAATTCTTATATGTCCACTAAAGTAGTATAACTAGTTTATTAGTTGTAATTAAAGTATACCTTCCATGAGTAACAATGTGTACGAAATAAATTTTATAAAAATCGATCGTAGGATGTTATCATGATAAGAATAAATGGTTACGGTCAAAATTTCAACTATTTTCGTCGTTATTTGGTTCTCGATCTACTAGGTCAACCCTAAACCTAAAAGACCACATAAAACTAAAATGCTCATAACCGCTCACTCACAACTTATTTTTTTAATCTGTCAGCTCTCACACTCTCGTGGGAATAATCTATATAACTTAATATAAAAGTTTTGGAAAGTTTATTTCTTCATAATTTAGCTCCCCTTAGGGAAGTAGAAGTGTATAGAGGGTTGACCGCTTTCTTTAATGTCGAAATGAAGATGGATCGGGTTAATTTTTTTACACGATAATTAATAATACACTATAAATAGATGAGTAATGTCGAATTGATTGATTTCCAATTCAATTATTTGGATTGCACAAAATGCTTACGTTCCTACTAATGTAGTCTAATTTATTAGTTCTATATAAATGTATATCTTCTATGACAAACAAGGCGGAGGAAATAAAATTTATCAAATTCAACCGTTAGATACTATTAAGATAGAAAGATATGGTCATGATCAGAATTTCAATTTTTTTCATCGTAGTTTGGGTCTCGATACACGTGGTCAACTATAAACCTAAATACACATAAAACTAATATTCACATAACCACTTATACACAACTTCTTTTTTTGAGTTGTCAGCTCTCACACTCGCTTGGACATAAGGTATATCAATAAATGCAAAATTTTAGAAATTTTATCTTCTCATGGTTTCTCTTCCCTTAGATAAATATAAACGTATAATGGGTTGACCGTTTTGTTCGATGTCGAAATGACAGCGGAACTAGTTAATTTTTTTACATAGTACCTATTAATACCCTATAAATATATGAGTAATGTCAAATTTATTGTTTTTCAATTTTAATTATTTGGATCGCACAAAGTCCGTAATGTCTACTAATGTGGCTTAACTTGTTTATTAGTTGTATCAAATAATATGCAATCCATGAGGAATAATGTGGAGGAAATAGATTCTATCAAAATCGACCGTTAGATATTATCATAATAAGAAGAAATGATCATGGTCAAAATTTTAACTATTTTTGTCGTTATTTGGGTCTTGATTTACTATGTTGACCCTAAACCGAAAATACCGCATAAAACTAAAATGCTCATAACCACTTACTCACAACTTATTTTTTCGATCTATCAGCTTTTTCACTCTTGTGGGTATGATCTATATAACTTAATGTAAAAATTTCAGAAAGTTTATGTATTCGTAATTCATCTGCTCTTAGAGAAGTAGCAGTGTATACAGGGTTGACCGCTTTATTTAATGTCGAAATAACGACAGATCAGGTTAATTTTTTTATACAGTAACTAATAATACACTATAAATAGATGGGTAATGTCAAACTGATCTATTTCCAATTTCGATTATTTGGATTACACAAAATGCTTACATTCCTACTAATGTAGTCTAATTTATTAGTTCTATATAAATGTATATCTTCCTTGACAAACAAGGAAGAAATTGCCCTACGTAGGGCGCATTCGAGAAATTGCCCCCGAAATGATTGAATTTATGATCTCGGTAATTATAAAAGGTGCTCGAGAATATTTTCAGAAATTTTCACAAAGTGAAATCCTCGATTTAAAATTTGGATAATAAAGTACACGACATGATGAGTTCGTGGTAATTTTTGAGAAAATTTTCAGATACCTGAGCTATTTATAGTGATTTTTTGAAATTTTGGTATTATGGAAAATCGTTTAAGAAAAATAGAAAATATCATGGTGCAATCCGAGCCATTGAAATTATTCATCGCTTGATCTGACCGTCAAAATTCATTTTAGGAAGGAGTATTTAAAGTTGGTATCGTACGACCCAGAACCTTCGAGCGTCTCGAACTCGATCTCACGACCCGGCGACGCTGAAACTTGACCCGACCTCAACTCTCTATTCCGGCCACCTCAGGTAGACGGACTAGTGGCGACTGATCCTTCTCGAAGGCGTGGTGCGAGCCGTGACCTCAGATCATCCAATCAGCGACGGTACGACGTCGAGAAGGCAATGCAACTCGGCTAGATTTCTAGCAATTTCTGGCGACTGGGTTTAGCTTGCATGGTATACGAAAGTTGGTCTACTCCTCATCATCTACACGTCTATGTAAGTAGTTCTTCTATTCGATTAAGTTTTTGAGAAATTGTATATTGGGTGCTTCAGATTTTTATTGTGATTTCGGTTTCCGGCAACAATTTCGGACTTCTGATTCTTCTCCGGTAGCTATCCTGGTCCCAGAACTCGGAAGGATGATAGGTCGAACCCAGATGGTTTCGATTTTGATCAGAAATATTGGACCAGAGAAAAACAAACCCAGATGTGAGTTTGAATTGGATTAGAGTTCAACACGTCTCAATTGATATAATGACTAGGAGCAAAACCGAAAAAAGCACCAATAGGAATCATTAAAGTTGCGATTTTGATCAGAAATGTTGGACCAGAGAAGGAAAAGAGGGAGACCCAGATGAAAATTTGAGTTGAAGTTAGTGTTTATGTGAAGAAAATTGAGATAAGAGAGTATTACAGATGAAGGGAAGCTCGGGTTCTTCGGCGAGGTTGTAGGAGAAGGAGTGAAAGTGAAACTCTGTTGTGTTTTGTCGAACCCAGATGGTTGCCCAAGCTGGGTTGATGATCTTGGGTAAGTTCTGCAGTTGTGGTGGCAGTTTCGATATTCATTGGTAACTTCTTAGTTTTGATTTGTGCTGTGAGTTGATTTGGTTGAATTCATAAACACAGAATTCGTTAAGTTTGGAAAAGGAGAGCAGAGGGAGAAGACACACACACGAAAGCGGCAAAAGATTCAGACTATGGTCGAAGCCAAAGGTTATTCAATGGAATGAGAATACCCTTTTGCCCTTGGCAAGTGAGATGAATGGCGCGGCAGTAACAAGTTTTTACCCACAAGAGATTGTTTGTCGTTTGCAAAACCGGAAATTACGATTATACCCTTCCGTTAACTGACGTTTAGGGCGCAGCGTGCGCAGGGCGTATTCCAGAAATTGCCAACTTGAGGTGACATGGCTACTGTAATCAGCAGCTCTTCTGAATTTGGACCCGGTTGGTGTCAGATTTTTCAATTTTCTTGGATTTTATCAATACCATTTCATATATAGCTTTTGACCAATAAGAAGTCAGCAAGTCTTCTCTTCTTCAATCGAAAGCTGGAATGATTCATGATAGTCCTGGAGCTTCCAATTCCCAGACGTTAGATACCCGCATAGTGAATAGTTATGTGACCGTTATAACATTTTGTTATTGGGAGTGAAATACTTCGCGGAATTAAGTTTTCATTTCCTATATTTATTATGTACGTAAAAGGAAAGAAACAACTTCTCTCCAAAAACAACTAATCAAGTTCAGGGGCGGATCTAGGACTAGGCTTGGGTGGGCTGGAGCCCGTCCAAGATTTTTAGGCTTAAAAAAATAATTAGACGTATACTTAATTGATGTGGGTTTAAATATTTAATTGATGTGGGTAAGTGGGTTTAATTGATTTCAAAACTTATCAAGGTCGATCAGTGGGTCTTCTTTCTGCCATGCAATTGTTGTGGGTTTAATTGATTTCAATACTTATCATTTTATCAATTGTTGTGCTATCTCAGTATCTCGGCCAGGAGCTTGGCCTCATTCGAATGTCAAGTCAAGTTTATAGAGTTAAGTTTGCAGATTGGGTTTGGGTTTATTTGCTAGCTATTTCGTCCTATCCATGGCTTTATATTCAGAACAAACTTTGGATTGAAAAAAAAATTTATATATATGATGTATGTTTGTTTAACGAAACCCACCCGAACTCTCACATTATCGAAGTCAAACTTCTCTCTGGCTCTCCCATTCTCTCTGTCCATCACAAATTCTCATTCTTCTTCTTCACAAAAAGGCCTAAATTACGGACTAAATTCAATCTTTGAACACTTGAACTCTCAGGTTCTCATCTCCCCACTCTTGTATTCACACACCTGTGCATAATTGTACTAAAAAAAAAAATTTTGGGCTTCGCCCAAAGAGACACATAATTATGTAGCCCTCCCTATTTTCAAATCCTAGATCCGCCCCTGATCAAGTTTATATTAAGCCAATTCGTGTTTTTTCAAAAAATTAATCTGCACGGACAAAATGGAGCAAGAATTATATGTTGTTGAATTATAGATTTTTTTCTTCCGTGTTTCAAGTTCTAATTTTTAGTTTGTTTTGTACGTAGAAAATTCATGCCAATTTTTCTTGCCTCACAGTGCCTTTACTTTTCAACGATGCAAACAAGAGAATATGTAGGGGCTTTTATGCTAAAAGGCCTCGATACTATTAGAAACAATCCAACCACTTAAAGAGATGAAGATCAAGGAGAGAAGAGCAGTTTATGAGTGTGAAAAGCAGGGTGGTCTTTCCGCCCTAAGAACAAAATCTTGGCCTCGTTATCCCATAGCCGTCCCTACAACCATTCCACCATGAACAACTTTGATGGGACTATACCAAGTGATTAATCCACCAATAAAGAAGAGAAGAAAAAAAAAAGTTTATGAATACAGTATAAAGAGAGTCTAAAGAGGATCGGATCATATGGTTTGTACGCGATCTTATTAGGAGGGTACATGAGGTGAATATTGTTGTGCTTAATTTTAAAATCTTTTTAGGTGAACTATCTTTTTGAATACCACATACATCTCATCTTGTGTGACAATGTAATATAGCATAAAGCCCAACTTTTCTATGATAGTTTTTATGTTAAGTGATGTGGTTGTCCTACATCAGATACCACATAAGTAAGATGTAATTAGTACCGGCAAAAGTGGCTTACATAAAGTAAAATATAAAGAATTTAGTTGGGTGGTAGGTTTTATGATTTTAGGCTAGTGAGGTGTACATCAAAGCAAACGACGTAATGTGTGATCATGAGTTGAATACAAATTTTCTTCTGGATCTCTGTATTCGTACACACACACCCCTACGGATCGAGGGAGGGGCGTGAAACAACAGACAAGCAAGAAATGAAAACGTCATCTATTAAAAAAGGAACAATCTAGTTACTAATACATGGATAGTGAGAAATGAAAAATTAAACTAAGATAGCTCATATAGTCATATATATTGATCAGAAAAAACAAAACCATGCACGAACAGTATCCACTTTGACCCATAATCCCACATACTTGAGCTCTTTCCATAACCCATCTTACGAGCAATGCAGCTGCATATAAACACCTCGAGGGGGCGGATATTGGAATAGGCTTGATTCCGAGCTCGGAGCGAAGAGCATCGAGCTCCTCGGAGAGAAGAGCCTCGAGCTCCTTTAATGATTCCTCAAATCTCTCCGTGGCATTAGCATCGATCAGCCATGTAGACTACACCATCCACAACGGCATAGTAGTCCTTCCACACCCAGCGAGCCATTTCTTCCCCACCCAAATCAACGGGGGTGAAGTTAACATTCACTATAGTCAGAGTAGTGCCTGAGTTTGGTTGCTGAGTCGGTTCACTTTGTATTACTCTTCAGTCTCTCCCGAATTCGAGCAGGCCGCGGTTTCGCCTTAAGACCACGATCTTAGGCTTAGCCTCCTTATTCAATAGCCCCAACCATGTAAGAGCTCCATAAAGCGAATCCAGAAGCAACGTGTTTCTTTGTCTTTCTTATCGGAGGAGAGAAATTTCTAAGATCGCGCGATTTCAAGTTTTCAACGTCTTTCTGTCTTGTGTGTGGTCTTTCTTAATCTACATATCTATTGGCTCAAAACTATGTCCGTCTTAAATTCCCAATCCAACTTGAATTGCGGAATCTGAAGAAACTCCCAAGCAAAGTTAAATACGATAATGCAATCCAATTTGCATTGGAAAGCATGAAGAAAAACCTGCTTGTTAGCTGATGCTGCCTTGGCGGGAAAGCAAAGAGCGTCAGTTCAACTTGAATTGGGAAACCTAGTGACATAAACTATAGTTAGATTTTGATAAACCTACTGAAGCTATCTCGCTGGTTGCGGTGAAATTAATGGCTAGGATGCGCATGCAGATGAGATAAATTGCAAAACTAGAAACACGCCGACTTTGAAAAAAAAAAGTGTAATATTGGGATTTGGGAGACTATGAGAGTATGATGTTAAAAACCATATACATGCTCATAATATATGCACACAATCAGGGGCGGAGGGAGGCAGGGGCCTACTGGGTCCCGTGCCCCAGTTTTGATTGTTAAAATGATATATACTATATTAAGTGAGTAAATACGATTAAGGTTGCCTAGCCCAGTTGGTAGCAAGCAAGACTTCCCACTATGGTGGTTATGGGTTCGATCCCCACATTGCTCTTTATAGGTTCTTTTTTCACTCACAGATTTTCATTATAAATTTAATATCCATTAAAAATATATACAATATTATATTATAATATACGATATTATATTATAGTATCTCTAATTTTTAAACTTTTTTCACATTATACTTAATGATTTCTATTTCCTTTGTACTTACAGTTTTCAAGTCTAATACAAATCATTAAAAAAAATTATATTAGCACCAATAACAATTCTCAGCCAATTATTTTGTCAATTATATACATTTTTTTTTAAAATAGCTTATTGAAGTAATTTTTAAAGCTTTTTTATATAGACATAGAAATTTGATATTACGTAGAAATTTGATATTACGTTTTCGCTAGGACTCTATGAAATATTTTGTGCCCCAGTAAACTTAAATTTCTGGCTCCGCCACTGCACACAATCATAAAAGGGATTAAGGCTTACCTTCAGCAATCACTGGCATGGATTCCATCTTATGCTACAAACACGAACACTGAATATGGCCTTCTGTTACTTACCAACTTGCTTCTCAATGGACAGAACAATATGCAAAACGTCGGTAGTAATCAGGGACCAATTCATCTGTATATATAGGAGACTTAACCCTCAAGAAGCTTCCCATTAAAGCTATCCATATCGGTTTAGGTTTCCTAGTTAGATTCTTAATGTAACACTTCATTGTAATCTTTCTTGCAGACTAAGAATAGGATTACTTACCTTAATGAATAGATACACTACTTCATTAAGTTACAAGTATTGATTTACTGTTTGTATCCATGTTAAACTAGGATTGATATTAAGCTAATCATCAATTACTTTATGATGATATGTGTTATGTCCATATTTGATCTTACAATCTCCCCTTTGGACTCACACATATCATGCTCGATGATTTGCACCAGAGAACATCAAAACCTACTTAACTTACTGAAGTGCGCGCCAGATAACAAACTTAAATCGAAAATCCATTCCAACATGGTTAGATCACAGTTACTTATGCAGAGCAAGAAACAGTATACATTTTAACAAAAATGCAGAGTTTCAAAACCACAAACACAAGCTCCTGCAATCCACATATGTCAAACCAGAAGTGATACAATATATGTTAATGTGTATCAACAAGTAAACATATATTAGGTCCTACTTTATGTTTCTAAAACCAAAAACTCAAGCAAATTTACTGAACACTGATGGCTTAAAGATATTGCTTGAACCTTAACATCATGCTTCACATGATTTAAGCCATCTGATAGCAAGTATAACTTTAAACACAAAATCGATAATTTTCAGAACATTCAACAAAAACTGCAGTAATAACCAAAATCTGAAAATACCTCAAAATTTATTAATAATAAAATCTGTCATTACAAACAAGTTGTGATAAACAAAATAAAAGATCACAACTAAAACACAAGAACTCAAAAAACCTTAGAATTTTAAATGCTCCAACTGGACTAACTCTCTACTGAACCTAAGCATCTAAATTAGCTAAAATTCCAATGCTTGCTGTATGTTTCTGGAATGCTGCTACTGACAATGCCTTGGTGAAAGGATCTGCTAGCTGTGAATTTGTGTCAATACTCAAAACAGCTATTTCACCATGCTTTACTCTTTCTCTAACACTGTAATACTTTAGATCAATATGCTTGGAATTATTTGACCTTTTACTGTTATTGCTAAAGAAAACTGCAGCCTCATTGTCACAATAAATTACAAGTGTTCCAGCCACAATGTGACTCAATACTTTGGTCTGCATGAGAAAATTCCTAATCCAAAGTCCTTCACACACAGTTTCATATACTGCAATAAATTCAGCTTGCATAGTAGAAGTTGAAACAAGTGTTTGTTTCATGGTTTTCCAAGCAATAGCACCTCCTGCAAGCAAGAACACATATCCACAAGTGGACTTCTTGGAGTCTGGATAATTCCCTGCAAAATCCAAGTCTGAGAATCCAATGAGTTTCAGATCCTCCACTTGCCTATAAATTAGCATGTGGTTTTTAGTTCTCTGCAGGTATCTCAACACTTTCTTCCCAGCTACCCAATGTTCATGGCCTGGATTAGATTGGAATCTTGACAAAATCCCTACTGCAAAAGACAAATCCGGCCTAGTGCAGACTTGTGCATACATGAGACTTCCTACAAGTCTGGCATAAGGCTTTGACTCCATATTTTCTTTCTCAACATCACTATTGTGACTTTGCTTCTTGGTTAACTTATCTCCTTTGGACATGGGAACTTCTCCAGCTGCACACTTCTCCATACCAAATCTCTTTAAAATTTTGGTAACATAATTCTGTTGAGACAAACCAAGTAGTCTCTGTGCCCTATCTCTTTTAATCTCAATACCTAGTACATAGGATGCTTCTCCTAAGTCTTTCATGTCAAAATTCCTTGACAGAAAACTCTTGGTATCTTTAAGCAATTTAATGTTACTGCTAGCCAAAAGTATATCATCCACATAGAGTACCAGAAAAATAAAATTGTTCCCAACAGTCTTCAAATAAACACACTCATCAACAAGATTTTCTGTAAATCCAAAAGTAGAAATCACATAATCAAATTTCTTGTACCACTGTCTAGAAGCTTGTTTTAGGCCATAAATTGATTTTCTTAACTTACACACTAAGTTTTCACTTCCAGCTTGTACAAACCCTTCTGGCTGCCTCATATAAATCACTTCATCTAGTTCACCATTCAAGAAAGCTGTTTTAACATCCATCTGGTGTAGCTCCATATCAAAATGAGTCACCAAAGCCATGATTATCCTAAACGAGTCTTTTGTAGAAACTGGAGAAAAAGTCTCAGTAAAATCAATGCCCTCCTTCTGTGTAAAACCTTTGGCAACTAATCTTGCTTTATGTCTCTCTACGTTGCCATTTGCATCTCTTTTGGTTTTGAAAACCCATTTACAACCTATAGGCTTCTGGTTGGGGTCAGGTTCAACTAATTCCCAAACTGCATTTTGACTCATGGAATTAATTTCTGCTTCCATTGCTTGCTGCCATTGATGAGATTCACTACTTTCAATGACCTGATTAAATGTAGTTGGATCATTGTCCTCTGCACAGTCCATTTCAATTTCTGCTTCTTGCAGATAAACAATGTAGTCACTCTCTTCCCCCCCATAAGTTGGTTTTCTTGCTCTCTGTGATCTTCTAGGCTGAGCCACTGGAGGATGGTGAGGTTCAGTTACTTGACCAGTTACGTGGTTAGTTACTTGACCAGGGACAGTTACTTGGTCAGTTACATGGTCAGTGACATGGGCAGTGACTTGACCAGGCACAGTTACTTGGTCAGTGACATGAGCAGTGACTTGATCAGTGACATGGTCAGTGACTTGGTCAGTGACATGGTCAGTTACTTGGCCAGTTACTCGACCAGGTACAGTTACTTGGTCAGTGACATGGTCAGTTACGTGACCAGTGACATGATCAGTTACATCTTGTTCTAAAGGCAATGCTACACTTATATTCTCATCTGACACAATTTCCTCAAAATCTGAGGTTAAATCCTCAAGGTTTGTATTGTGGACTTTTTCACTTAGAAACTTTACTTGATGTGTTTCAAAAATTCTAGGTGAATGATGAGCAGAATATAATTTATAGCCTTTAGATTTATCTGGATAACCTATAAAATAGCAACTAACAGTTTTGGGGTCAAGTTTATTCAAGCTTGGATTATAAATCCTAGCTTCTGCATGACATCCCCAAACATGACAGTGATGAAGACTAGGTTTCCTGCCACACCAAAGCTCAAAAGCAGTATTTTCTATGGCTTTGCTAGGTGTCCTATTGCAAATATAATTTGCAGTTTTTAAAGCCTCACCCCACAGAAATTTAGGCAAACCAGTTGTACACATCATACATCTAACCATGTTCAAAAGAGTCCTATTCTTTCTCTCTGCAACACCATTCTGTTGTGGATTATAGGGTGTTGTGTATTGAGCTTTAATTCCATTGTCTTGCAAAAACAAGGCAAATGGACCCTTTTGTTGGCCGGATTCAGTGTACTTTCCATAGAACTCTCCCCCTCTATCTGACCTCACTGTTTTGATTTTCTTTTCCAGTTGATTTTCTACCTCAGACTTAAAGATTTGAAAGGCTTTCAATGCTTGTGCCTTTTCTGAAAGTAGATAAATATAACTGTATCTAGAAAAGTCATCAATGAATGTGATAAAATACACATTCCCACAGATAGTTTGATGCCTAAATGGTCCACATATATCAGTGTGTATGAGTTCTAATAAATTTTGGCTTCTATATGCAGTCTTCTTTCTAGTATTAGTTATTTTTCCCTTAAAGCATTCAACACAGTCTGTTAGATCAGAAAAATCAAGTTCATTTAGGATGTTGTTTTTCACCAAAATTTTCAGTCTCTCTTTTGAAACATGGCCGAGTCTTCTATGCCATAAAAATGCAGACTTTTCATTTAGTTTGGTTCTTTTAACACCTGTTAAAGTGTTAGTACTGTTTGTGTTATTTTCAACAAGTAAAATTTCTTGTTGAGCCATTGAACAATTTAACTGTAAATAATCATTCATAATAACACCAGAACCAATTTGAACAGAATTTTTAGAAATAAGAATTCCATTACTATCCATAACAAGTCTACAACCAGATTTTACTAAAAGAGAAACCGAAACCAAATTCCTTCTCATGGAAGGTACATAAAAAACATTGTCCAAAACTAACAATTTTCCTAATCCTAAATCGAGCTTTAAGGTTCCAATAGCCTTGACTGCCACTCTCATGCCATTGCCTACACACAGGTTCACTTCATCACTTTTTGGGATTCTCCTCCTTATGAATCCCTGCAAAGAATTAGTAATATGAATAGGTGAGCCTGAATCTATCCACCAAGACTGTGGTTCAACATTTATGTTAATGTCTAAAAGTCTAGCGGTAGCTGGACTTTAGTTAACGCTGATCCGGCGGGGGGACCGATACTTCTGCTGTTAGTGATTCCCGTCACCTGTCAAGTAAAATACAATGGGCGTCAGAGGGAGACCGCGCTGGGCGGTCTTCAACTCTCCGATGCCTAAGTTAGTCAATGTATTTATGTTGACAAAGTAACAGTAGGTAAGTATTGAATGCGTAATAAATGAGGAGAGAGGAGAGGACCTTTTATAGGTGAGGAAGAGGATGATCTTCTCCTTGTTTTCGATGTGGGACTGATGTGCTTCGGTTCCCAGTTTAAGTAGCCTCTGATGCCAACTTGACACGGCGCGTGGCGGCGCGTCGGCGGTGCTTTGGGGTTGATCCGGGGCTCAGGCGGTAACCCGGCTAGCTGTCTTTACGCCAGTCACCTATATGGTGGGCGTTGATACCCCTGGCGGTACCGTGAGTCTGGCTCATTATAGCTAATTATGCTTGCAAATGCACATGTATGTACAAGTCCCCCAAATCCCCAGTTAAGGAGGGCAATCTTGGTTGGGGAGTTGATCGGCGGTTTGAAGCGTTTCTCCTGCTAGACTTTGCAGAAGCATAATTAGCGTCAGTGCGTCGTCAACCATGGATTTACTGAGCAAAAGCTTTGTGCCCTTTCGGGTGGGCCCCTGCTAGGCCCCCCAGGGAGTCCCCCACTCCCCGGCTAAGATGGACCTCCGGATGGTCGCTATTATTGTTTGTTGAGGGGGAGCTGCACGGAGCAGCGCTGCACGGAGCAGAGGGTGTTGGGTTGCGAGCCCAATCTTAGCACCCAAGTGACGGGGGTCAACGTACCTGATCAGGGCTGTCGTAGACTGTTGACTAGTCCCCGTGTCCCGTAGGGACATTCTGACCGTAACTCCGCGTGGCGGCGTTGTCAGAGAGGCGTGGCCTCGGGATCCACCGCTGGCGGAAGTCCCCCCGCTAGATGTAGCGGGAAGCAGCGTCAAGTAGACGTGCTTGGTGGTATTTTATTGAGCGGTATTGCGCTGAATAAAGTACGCAGTTTGTCAGATGAGAAAGGGGGTTCGCTAGCGGTGTGCTGTGTAGCAGAGGGCGCCCCGTTCACGGAATGACGAGAGAAGTTCCACTGGAGACTGATGGTGACAAAAGAAGTTCCGGTGGCGGGGTTTCACTCAGCGGAGACTCCGTCACTTGGAGGATGACAAGTGAAGATCCGCTGGCGGGGTTTCGCTCAGCGGAGACTTCGTCACTTGGAGGATGACAAGTGAAGATCCGCTGGCGGGGTTTCGCTCAGCGGAGACTCCGTCACTAGGAGGATGACAAGTGAAGATCCGCTGGCGGGGTTTCGCTCAGCGGAGACTCCGTCACTAGGAGGATGACAAGTGAAGATCCGCTGGTGGGGTTTCGCTCAGCGGAGACTCCGTCACTCGGAGGATGACAAGTGAAGATCCGCTGGCGGGGTTTCGCTCAGCGGAGACTCCGTCACTAGGAGGATGACAAGTGAAGATCCGCTGGCGGGGTTTCGCTCAGCGGAGACTCCGTCACTCGGAGGATGACAAGTGAAGATCCGCTGGCGGGGTTTCGCTCAGCGGAGACTCCGTCACTGGGAGGATGACAAGTGAAGATCCGCTAGCGGGGTTTCGCTCAGCGGAGACTCCGGGCGGTTCTTTACGAAGTCACCCCAACTGTTTAACACATGTCGAACCTATAGCGGGTTAGCGTGCGTAGGCTTGTCTCCTAAGCCTGTCCATCTTCTAGCTTTTAATGATATTAATTGTGGGTTTCATAACCGAGGTAACGCCTCGGGTACTCCGGAGAGTGAGTGGAGATTGATGACACGTGTACGGCTGGTACGTGATGTTGATATGGAGCGGACGGTTGAGGACGCGTTGGGGCCAATATAAGAGGGGGGGGGAACTTTGTGGGATTTGACACTTTGTGAAAATTTTGAAAACCTAGTCACCGTTTGCGAGCCCTGTTTGTCCAAGACCGGAGAAGGAGCCTACCGAAGTTTGGGTACACCATTCCCAAAGAGACGTCGATCGTAACTGTGCACCACCGTGTCGGAGTTTGCACCACTGAGGTTGGTATCTGGATTTTTCTCCTCTGCCTTTTGCTTATGCTATTTTCTTTGATAATTGCTGGTTTTAATGGGTGTGTTCTGAGGTTGGAGTGGGATTTCCTTGGGTGGGATGGTTGGATTATGGTTGGCTAAACGTTGGTGGTTAAGGATTTAGATAGCCGAATCTGGGTTGAGTAGTCTGTTTTGTATTTTGGAGTTTTCTGGGTTTTGTTTTTTGATTATTGTGGCTATATCTGATGCGAGAATAGGCTAGATCTGTGTTTGTGCTAACTGATGTGGGTTTTAGGGTTTGGGATGGCTAACGTTATAGAGATTTCGAGCAGTGAGGATTCCGGGTCTGACGTGTCGTTCAGCGCGGCGGATAGGATTTTTATTGATTCGTTGCGTCCGTCTGCCCCTGCAGGAACCTCACTGCCAGAAGCGTTAGACGTTGAGCCGCTACAGACCATCCCCTGGGAAGTAGTTATGGGTCGTGGTTCGCGTCCGGAGAGTTCTAAGGCGGGTGAGGCCGTTGTTGGCAAAGCTAGGCGCGACGAGCGTTTGGCGAGCAATAGTGCTGCTAGCGGCTCCGCTGGGGAAGAAGAAGTAGCGGGGCAGAATGCGGAATCGGCGTGGTTCCTCTCAGATGGCACCGCCGTCGACTAGGCAGGTGGGCGGATGACAGCCGCTGCGGTTAATCGACTGAAACAGACGTTCCGGTTGCCGGGGTCGGTGAAGCTGCGTCCGCCGACAGCGGATGAGAAGGCGTCGATTCTCCCGGCGGGATCTGCAGCCGTTCATGAGGCGATATTCCGCCAAGGAGTGACACTCCCGCTGGTGCCCAACCTCCAGATCCTGGTGTGCGAATTTGGCCTTGCGTTGGGTCAGATTTGCCCCAATATGTGGCGGTTGTTGCTCGCCGTGAACTCCCCTTTGGCGGTTATCCGGGTGTGAGGGGCCTACCGTGGCGGAAGTGCTTCACTTCTACGAGTTGGTGTACGTGAAGCGCCGAGGCTGCCAAGGGCAGGTGAACTTGAGTCGCCGGCAAGGAGCGCCCAAGCTGATCGAGAATCTAAGGGACTCAATGTCCTACTGGCGGGGGACCTTCTGCGTGGCTACCGACGGTTGGGAGTACCACGCCAGATCGAATGCGGAAGGGCCGACATTTAGGATTAAGTCTGAGTTCCAACCTATTCGAGGTTGGTGTCCGGTTTCCGCTGAAAGTATTTGGCGTGCCCACGTGCTTGCACTTGTATTCCTACTAACGTCGCGTTTTTTTTTTTTTTTTTTTTGTGTGCAGCGGGACTTCGGTACACGCTAACGCGCGAAGAAGAGTGCTGCGTGGCGAGGATCAGGGGTTGCTGGCGGAACCGAAACTTGCTTGATTTCCGCCTGCTGACTGGTTGGGAGTTGCTGGTCGACCTGCGACTAACACGCTCCGTTGGTGAGGAGTCTACCCTGTCGTTTCGTACTATACTTTTGAATTGTGTCTTGACTGGTGGCTGTCGTTTTTCTTTTAGAAACTCCGCCGGGCAACAAATCGAGTCGCGACGCATTTGAGAAGGCGATGGATCGGGCGGAGATAGAGAATTTTTTGGAGGCCATGTACGCCGAGGGGCTAACGGCCCAGCAGACTGTAGTGAACCCCGAGACGTTGGCGCTGAGCCAGTCCGAGGTTCCGGTGGTGATGCCGATGCCGCACCAGTCTCATCTTGGTGAGGATGGTCTCCCTATAGTGCAGGCGGGGACCCAGACGGCCGGCGGGGATCAGAGGGGAAGCGCTGCGGCCGGGCCACAGAAGGAGCGGATGCCTGCCCAGAGGCATGGCCCTCAAAAGGTGGTTCAACCGACTGAAGAAGTCATTGTGACCAGGGAGGAGCCGCCAGTAAGGGCGACGAGGGCCGCCGCTGGGAGCCAGAGGGCGCTGGAGAGAAAGCGCCGGACGGCTGAGTCTCCTGACGAGGAAGAGGGAGATGATTTGGAGGTGGTCGGGGCCCGCCGACAGAAGAAGGCCCGACAGGCTCCTTCGAAAGTTGCGGCGGTGGAGGGAGAGGCGCCCGCCGTCAGTGATCTGGACTCCTTCGCCGAGTATGCGCCATTTATGACAGAAGGGGAGCGGGAGTTCCTCTTCCATCTGTGTGAGCGGCTGGGGTTCGGCGGTCTGGCAGGCATATCGCGCCCGACGGCAATTGACCAATCGCCCTTTAGCTCGGCGTTTGGTCAAATATCGGCTGGATTACACGATATGTTCGTGGCGGCGTCGAAGCAGCCCCGGATTGAGGAAGAGCTCAAGGGAGAAATTGGAGGTCTCCAGAGGGAGTTGGCGGAGGCAAAGGAGAGACTGGCGGAGGTCGAGCGGGGGCTGGCCAAGGCGGAGTGTGATTATGCGGACGCCCGCGGCAAGCTTAATGCGGCCATCCGGCGGGACCTGGAGAGGAATGAACACGTCTCCAAATTGGAGCAGGAGATCGCGCTGCTGCAGGAGCGGATAGCCGCTAAAGATAAGAAGCTCATTGTAGTGCAGCGGGAGTCCGCCGACAGAATGGCCGAAATGAAGCGGCTGGGGGGTGAGGTTACCCGCCTGAGAGCTGAGGGGAGTACCGCTGCGGCCGCTGCTGTTGAAGCGTTCAAGCAGTCGGCGGAGTTTAAGAAGGCATTGACGGAAGCGGCGAAGTCTGGGGCCCGAGCCAATATAGATATGTTGAAGCGGAAGGGCGCCATTGACTTTGTAAAGGCGTCACAGCCTGACGTGCCGCCGGCCGAGAGTGTCCCGGCGGAGACAGAAGTCGTGCCTGCCCCAGCTGTAGGTACTTACTCGGGCAGCGGGGAAAGTGGCCCTCATCCGACGGAAGGGTCCCAGCAGACTCCCCAGCAGACCCCGTCGGAGGTGTCACGTGCCGGATTTCTGGAGGCACACACCCGGGCGGACGGCACCATGGAGACCCCCAGTCCGACAGCTCGAGGGTCCGATCAAGCGAGCCGATCGGTCGCGCCGCCGCCTGTTGAAGCAGCAGAGGCCGAAGCCAACCGCTGAAGCTATCCGAGACCCTAGTTTTTTTTTTTCTGCTTTCCCCTTTTTGTTTGTAGCCGCTGAGGCGCATCAGTTTGTAAAGAATTTTGGGGCGTAACATAAATTTCTGACTTGGTTTGCCATGATGTATGTGTAGTGTTTTTGAGTTATATTTTTCTTTTGTCGATCAATGGAACATTAAAGGAATTAAGATTGGTCCAAGTGCACCTCGTAGCGGACGAGGTCCGCCGACGATTGCTGGCGTTGCCAGTTGCCCTCAGTGCTAGACTTGGTAACAATGGTCTGAATAATTCCTCGTTTCATTGATAGCTGACTGATCAGTGTACAAAAGCGGGGTAGTACCCGTTGGGTAGCTTCCCTTAGCTAAATATTTGAACAAAATAATTAGCTAAGTCAAGATGCTCCTGGGTAGGGTTCTGACTATTTGTAGTAATACCGAAGGTGTTCAGTATTCCAAGGGCGGGCCGATGTGACGCCGTCCTTGTCCATTAAGTAGAAGGTGCCTGGGCTAACGACTTCCACAATTTTGTACGGGCCTTCCCAAGTTGGGCGGAGTTTAGTCGGCGGCGGAATGACTTCCTTCATGACCGAGTCCCCAGCTGGAGGTTCCGGGCCTTGACTCTGGCGTTGTAGAAACGTGATACCCGTTGTTTGTTTTGTAGATTGTGTAAGTGGGCCTTGCGTCTTTTCTCTTCCAGGAGGTCGTTGTCCAAGTTGACGCCAGCGCTGTTGTTCTCTGGGCAGTAGCCTTCGACTCTAGCGGTAGGTTGAGTAACTTCAATGGGTAAGACAGCCTCTGTGCCGAACATCATACAAAAAGGAGTTTCTCCGGTGGCGGAGGTTGGAGTTGTTCGTATGGCCCACAGAACCTCTGGGAGCTTTTCCGCCCATAAACCCTTGGCGTTGTCGAGCTTCTTTTTTAACAACTTTTTGATTATCTTATTTGCCGCTTCGACTTGGCCGTTGGTCTGGGGGTGGGCGACAGATGCAAACCTCAACTTGGTGCCTAAGTTGGTGGTGAAGGAGATGAGCTCGTCATTGTTGAACTGTGTGCCGTTGTCTGTAATGATTGTGTGTGGGACACCGTAGCGGCAGTAGATATTCTTCCAAAGGAAGCGAATTACCTTGGCGGTAGTTATTGCCGTCAGTGGCTCTGCCTCTATCCACTTGCTGTTGTAATCGATGGCAACAATGATGTATTTGAATTGACCCTTGGCAGTTTGGAATTTTCCCATCAGATCAAGGCCCCACGTGGAATGAATCCATGGGCCCACGATGATTGACAGTGGTTCCGCTGGTGCGTGTGGGAGATCTGCAAACTGTTGGCATTTGTGGCAAGACCTCGAAATCTGCCGGGCGTCATCACCAAGTGTGGGCCAGAAGTATCCTTGTCGCATTGTGCGATTGGCCAGGGATCTGGCGCCCGAGTGGTTTCCGCATTCCCCGCCATGGATTTCCGCTAGGACAACCCTTCCTTCCTCTGGGGTTAGACAGCGGAGGTTAGGATGGGTGAACCCCTGGCGGTAGAGCTTGCCGTGCTGGATGTTGTAGCGGGTTGCTCTTCGCTGGAGTTGTCTTGCCTGTACCTTGTCTTCTGGCAACGTTCCGTTGCGTTTATATGTAATGATCTCGTCCATCCAGCTGGGGTTGACCTGAACGTTGAAGATTTCCGCCAGGGTCTTTGTGATACTTGGCTTGTCAAGATACTCCACCCTTGTGTCCGCTGGACTCTGATGCGGTTGGGCGGTTGCCAGTCTCGCCAGTGAATCAGCCTTGGCGTTCTTTTCCCTGGGGATTTGTGTGATTGTGTGAAATTTGAATTTCTTTAGCAACGTTTTTACGTACCCCAAATATGCCGCTAGCTGCTGGTCCTTGGCTTGGAAGCTGTCGTTGACCTGATTGACGACTAGTTGAGAGTCGCTGAATATGTTGACGTTGTCAGCTCCGGAGTCGATGGTGAGGAGTAGACCGGCTATGAGCGCCTCGTACTCCGCCATATTGTTTGAAGCTTTGAAGTTGAATTTCAACGCGTACTCTGCGTTCAGTCCCCCGGGTCCGGTTAAGATGACTCCGGCGCCGCTGGCCTTGGCACAGGCGGATCCGTCCACGTGGAGGTTCCAATCAGACTGTGGGGGAGTTGTTTCTGCACTGGCTACTATTTCTGTTGCGGACTTTGTTTGAGTACTGGGTTCTGGCTAACGCTCGGTAAGTTCAGCGATGAAGTCCGCTACTGCCTGGCCCTTCATGGCGGCTCTTGGCTTGTAATCTATGTCAAATTCACTGAGCTCGATGGCCCACTTGCTGAGGCGCCCTGAATGTTCAGGGTTCTGCATCACCTGTCTCAGCGGTTGATTAGTTAGCACATGGATTGTGTGCGCTTGAAAATATTGGCGGAGGCGCCTGGCGGCAACAATGAGTGCGAGAGCTAGCTGCTCCAAGGGTGGATATCTTGTTTCTGCCCCGTTCATGCCTCTGCCGGCGTAGAAAACTGGGAGCTCGTCCTGTCCCTCCCGCCGGACAATGGCGCAGCTCACCGCCGATATCGATACCGCTAGGTATATGAACAGTGTCTCTCCTTGCACAGGGATAGAGAGTAGTGGGACTTCCGCTAGGTAATCCTTCAAGCCCTGAAATGCCGTCTGACATTCTGGGTTCCAGTTGATGACTTTCTTGTGGGTCGTTTTGAGGAGTTTGAAAAATGGGGCACACCTATCAGTGAGCTTGGAGATGAATCGAGAAAGGGTGGTTAACTTGCCTTGGAGGCACTGGACATGTACCTTATACTCAGGGTCCGCCAGGTCGAGTATGGCCTGTACCTTGTCCGGGTTAGCCTCGATTCCTCGTTCACTGACGATATAACCCAGAAATTTGCTGGCGGTGACGCCAAAGAAGCATTTTTCTGGGTTGAGGCGCATGCCATAGGCCAGGAGGATAGTAACTATGATCTTGAGGTTTGCCACATGTCCGCTGGCCTTTATACTCTTGACCAACATGTCGTCCACGTAGACTTCGATTATCTTGCCCAAATGTTCAGCGAACATAGCATTCATCAACCGCTGATAAGTTGCACCGGCGTTCTTCAGACCGAAAGGCATAACGTTGTAGCAGTACAAGCCTTTGTCGGTGGTGAAGGTGGTACACTCCTGATCGCTGGGATGCATCCTGATCTGATTGTAGCCGGAGAAAGCGTCCATCATGCTGAGGAGTTCGTGCCCGGCTGTTGCGTCAACCAGCTGATCAATGCGTGGTAGAGGGAAACTGTCCTTTGGGCACGCCTTGTTGAGATTTTTGAAGTCGACACACATCCGCCACTTGCCGCTAGGTTTCTTGACCATGACCAGGTTGGAGATCCACTGGGGATAGACTACCTGGCGGATGAATCCCATGCCCTGGAGCTTGGCGACCTCCTCCCCTATGGCGCGGTGTTTCTCCTCGTCAAAGGCCCTCCGCTTCTGCTTGATAGGATAGAAGGATGGCTTGATGGTTAGCTTGTGTGTGATGATTTCAGGAGAGATACCTGGCATGTCTGCATATGACCATGCAAAGACGGCGGCGTTGTCCCGTAGGAATTGAGTGAGTTCTGCCGCCACCTCTGGGTCTAGCTGAGCTCCTATGCGGACTGTCCGCTCTGGGTGCTCGTCGGAGATGCTGATGACCTTCAACGATGTTTCTGGATTGACCGGTTCCTTCTTCACATATTTCTTCTCCTCATCCCTAGGATCCTCGAAGATATCTGGTGGCGGTGCCTAATTTCCTACCGTTAGGATTTCGTGGCGGCGGGTTGACCGCGCAATGGTGGTTGAGTAGAATTCTCTTGCCAATTGCTGACTTCCCTTGACACAGCCCGTGTCGTTGGGTGTGGGGAACTTCATGAGAAGCATGTATCCGGCGATGATGCATTTGAGCTTGTTGAGTGCCGGCCGTCCTATGATGGCGTTATACGAACTGAAACAATCCACAATTATAAATTCAGTATGTACCTCCGCCATACATGGACTGAAGCAGATGGTTAACCGCATGTAGTCAGAACCCAGCGGTTGAGTGATATCGCCGGAGAAGCTAAGCAATGGCTCATGGTCTTGTAGTAGTTTCTTGTTCCGCTTAAGGTTGCTGTAACAACCGCTGAATATGACATTGACAGCAGATCCGCTATCCACCAGGATTCTTCCCACTGACCATCTGTCGAGAATGGCATCGATCAGAAATGGGTCGTCATGGGGTAGATGTGCTCCGCGCTCCTCCTCCTCTGAGAAGGTGATGGGCTCCCAACTAGACTTTGGGAGTTTGGCGGATCTCTCGTAGCGGATGTTACAGACTTCCTTTGGGTGATTTGCGCGTGCGTAACGCTTTCTTGCCCTGTGAGACATGTTGGTGATTAGAGCCCCGCCATCGATGGTGTTGATGCGGCCTAGTGGCTCAATGTTGGCAATTACAGGTGGCGGTTGGCGCACCTTGAATTGATCCATCTTGCCGTCACGGTACAAGGTCTCAATGGCCGTTTTGAGAGCGTTGCAATTGTTGGTATTGTGACCGCTGTCCTCGTGGTATTTGCACCACATGCCGGTGTTTCTTGGCTTGCCCTTTTTGGGGAATTTCGGTGGGGGTGGCGGTGGTATCCGATCCTTGCACTGATTGTAAATTTCCTCGTACGAGGCTGTGAGGACCGTAAATACAACATACCGTTGAGAGGACTCCGTCTGCTTGTTGCGATTGTCCCCATGGGATGGGCGGTTGCCCTTGTAATGGTTGTCTTTCTGCCTCTTGCTTTGATAACTGCCCTGTTGCCACTCCCTCTTCTTGTCAGCTGGCTGTGCAGTGGGGGCCTTGCTGGCGGTCTCCTGATGGCTGGAGGAGGGTTGAGATGATTTTGTTGGTGTTGCTGGTGGTGGTGGGGTTTCTCCATATGTGATAAACTCTGCCTGGGCATGAATGACCGCCTCACTCATAAGGTGATCATACGCCGCGTTTGGATGATTGTAGTTGAGGTGATAGAGGAATGGTCCCTTGAGGAGTCCCTGCTTGAAAGCCGCCGAAGCCATTGTTTTGTCGAGATCGCGGCACTGAGATGCTGCCGCCCGCCATCTTGTGACGAATGCCTTCAATGATTCGTCCCCTCCCTGCCGGACGCCAAACAACTGGCTCGTGTTGTGATGACCGGCGGACAACAAGATGAATCGAGAGAGGAAAGCATGAGATAATGCCTGGAATGAGCCGATGGACCCTGGCGGACACTCGAAAAACCAACTCATTGCCTCACTATCCAGCGTTTCGCTGAACAAGTGGCACAGGGTGGCGTCATCAAATCCCTTGTTGTTGGTGACCTTCTTGAACGTGTCCATGTGGACGAAGGGATCGGTCTTACCGCTATAATGTGACATTTTTGGGGTCTTTGCAAACGCTGGTCTGACAGCTTGCAAAATTGTAGCGGTGAATGGTCCTGGCCTGGACGCGAAGAGTGGGTTTGGGGCTGGCGCCGGGGTGCCTGCCTCTGCCAGGATTAGCCTCTGTTCTAACTGCTGTATTCTCTCCAAAATTTGGGCGGTTGCGTTGCCAGCGGGGCCTGCTCGGGCGCTCCGCGGAACTGACCCTCGCCCGGGAATGGGTAGATTGCCCTCAGTCCTTGTTCTGGTCCTCGAGGGTGGGTGCGCAGCGATGACTCCGCCTCCTGCTCCAACAGTTGGGGGACGGGGGGTGGTCCCATTCCTGCCAGCTCAGGTGGGTTTAGCGGTACCTGCATTTGCACAATGGGTCCTATACCAGCGGTAGGCCGGCTGTGTCTGGTGCTGTGTGACTGCTCACTTCGTGCTGGGTTGGCGTTTGCGTCCAGCGCCCGCTTTAGATCGTCGAAACGTGTCATCAGCGTGGCCACCTGCTCTTGGGCCTCAGCCTTTTCCTTGCGTTCCTGCTCGCGCTCTCTGTTTACTTTGTGGAGGTCCGCTAGCGCCAGCTCATACAAGGCGGTGAGGTCCTGACCTGGGGGGCGGCTGCTGCTTGGATTTGTTTCACCGCCAGGGTTGACCGGGGTGCTGAATAGTGCGCGGTTGATGCTTACCGCTGGGTGGGCGGGTTGGGGAACGGCGGACTGGTCTGCCTGCTCCTCGACATTTCCCCCGCTATCGTTAGTCATGGTAATTGTGATGGGATGACCTTTTGTTCAAGGTTTCCCACAGACGGCGCCAATGTTAATGTCTAAAAGTCTAGCGGTAGCTGGACTTTAGTTAACCCTGATCCGGCGGGCGGACCGATACTTCTGCTGTTAGTGATTCCCGTCACCTGTCAAGTAAAATACAATGGGCGTCAGAGGGAGACCGCGCTGGGCGGTCTTCAACTCTCCGATGCCTAAGTTAGTCAATGTATTTATGTTGACAAAGTAACAGTAGGTAAGTATTGAATGCGTAATAAATGAGGAGAGAGGAGAGGACCTTTTATAGGTGAGGAAGAGGATGATCTTCTCCTTGTTTTCGATGTGGGACTGATGTGCTTCGGTTCCCAGTTTAAGTAGCCTCTGATGCCAACTTGACACGGCGCGTGGCGGCGCGTCGGCGGTGCTTTGGGGTTGATCCGGGGCTCAGGCGGTAACCCGGCTAGCTGTCTTTACGCCAGTCACCTATATGGTGGGCGTTGATACCCCTGGCGGTACCGTGAGTCTGGCTCATTATAGCTAATTATGCTTGCAAATGCACATGTATGTACAATTTATAAGATTAATTTCTAAAGAAAAAACTGTATTAGAAAAAATCTTACCCTTTTTGGCTAACCAATTTTTATAGCCAGTGCAGTCCTTTTTCATGTGTCCTACTCTTTTGCAAAAGTAGCACTTGAACCTAAATGGCCTATTTTCCTTGGCCACTGCAGCTGTTGAACTCTTAGTTATGGCTTTGATAGGCTTGAGCTTATTTTGGGGCTTTTTCCTTTTAGGCTTCTCAATGAGGTTAATGGTTGTAGCAGGTTCCTTTTCTTCCTTGATCCTAGATTCTTCATCCACACAGATGGATATAAGTTCATCTAGAGTCCAGTTTCCCTTTTGAGAGTTGTAACTGGTCCTAAGATGACTAAAACTGTTAGGCAAGGAATGTAGTGCATAATGCACTACCTGCTCATCCCTAACCCCCATCAAGAGCTCCCTGAGTCTGCCATTTATATTGATCATCTTCATAATATGCTCTCTAACTCCCCCTGAACCCATGTACTTCAAACCATGAAACTCCTTGGTTAGCCTAGCAGCTTCTGCCTTTTCACTTTCTTTAAACTTAGCACTTATGAGTTCCAAAAAATCTGATGCTAGCTCAGGTTCTTCTATACTTCCTCTGAAAGTCTTGGACATAGAGGTACGAATGAGGTTCTTAGCCATTCTATTGGATCTATGCCACTTCTTGTAAAGATCAGTTTCCTTCTTAGTGCTCTTTTCAGTTAACTCTTCAGGTTTGTCCTCAGTGAAGCAATAGTCTATGTTCTCATGCATTCCCATATAGTTCTCTACAGAATCTAGCCAAGCTCTATAGTTGGTTCCAGTTAGCATCAAGACACTGTTCAAGTTCATGTAAGAGTTACCTAAGGAGCAAAACAAAAATTCGTGTGAGTTCTCAATTTGTAAAGAAAATAACTTTTAAGTTTTCTGTGTTTTATTTAGCTTTAAGCAACCAAAACAAGAATATACAGAAAACCTAAACAATCCATACTTGCATTCATATCAGTCCATAACCAAAAATAATGTTAAGCAACACTTTTGAGCAGAAGCATAACATCCTGGAGTTCTTTATCAATATACCATGTTCAATGAAAACAAGTTATCCAAAGAAATTTATCCACATCTTTAGACAGAAGAAAAATTTCTAAGTATCCATATTTATTTTCATCAAGCACGCATATTGCTGTTTTGTATTCTAAAACCATACTTGACCACTTCTTTGGAAGATAAAACTGAAGCATAGTTTTAAAACACAAAACACAATTTCAGTTTTGTTACTCGATCAGTTACATGGTCAGTGACCTGACCAGTTACGTGGTCAGTGACATGACCAGTTACGTGGTCAGTGACATGACCAGTTACATGGTCAGTGACCTGATCATTGTTTTCTGCCAACATCAATGAAGAATGCTTTGTGCATCATAATCACTTATGCCAACAGAAAACCACAAAACTCATGAGCTTTTAACTTTATATTCTACCCAGATTCATCCTTGTAAGAAAATTAAGCTCTCGTATCTGTCAATTTTAATTGTGTAAACAAATTCTGGGAGATTTTGTTCTTCATGCAATTTTACACAATCACAGATACAATACCATATCATCAATCAATTCATCATGCATATTCAAGCACAATCAAAATTGTTTCGATTCCAAGAAACCACAGAACAATCAAGAAATTGTAAATTTCATCCGGTCACCATCTACTCTAACCTAACGCACGCCGGGAATGCAACTAGTGTTCTTGAGCACAATCAAAATTCAATTATCATGCTATGAATCGAAATCAATTTCCATAGAAAAACCTGTTTTTGCTTTTTTCCCCAATTTGCTGCTAAAAATCACAGTGGAAGCGTGAATTTCATAATTAACCAGATGCAGCAATCGACTTAAGTAACTTACTTTGATCAGTTACATGGTCAGTGAATTGGTCAGTCACTTGACCCGTAAAGCAAAAACCTTTTTTTTTTTTTTTTTTTTTTTTTTTTTTTTTTTTTTTGTATTTGTTTGGCAAAACCCTAAAACGATTTTGATATATGTGAGCCTATGCTCTGATACCAATTGTTAAAAACCATATACATGCTCACAATATATGCACACAATCATAAAAGGGATTAAGGCTTACCTTCAACAATCACTGGCATGGATTCCATCTTATGCTACAAACACGAACACTGAATATGGCCTTCTGTTACTTACCAACTTGCTTCTCAATGGACAGAACAATATGCAAAACGTCGGTAGTAATCAGGGACCAATTCATCTGTATATATAGGAGACTTAACCCTCAAGAAGCTTCCCATTAAAGCTATCCATATCGGTTTAGGTTTCCTAGTTAGATTCTTAATGTAACACTTCATTGTAATCTTTCTTGCAGACTAAGAATAGGATTACTTACCTTAATGAATAGATACACTGCTTCATTAAGTTACAAGTATTGATTTACTATTTGTATCCATGTTAAACTAGGATTGATATTAAGCTAATCATCAATTACTTTATGATGATATGTGTTATGTCCATATTTGATCTTACATATGAAACTCATAAAATTTTCAGAAACGACTAATTACGAACTCAGAAAAACGAAAGAATTTCTCATAATGGGAGCTGATGCCATTCCAGAAAGACAGGCAAGTTTGATGCGCTCTGCAAACCACAGAGACTCAGAATAAAATCAACAATCCACTTGAAGAGACCAATAAGGAATGGCGACCTGAGCTCGTGATGCTTTGTGATATTTCTGTCCTCCAAGTTTTGATCTTCTAAGCAATAATTATCTTTAATGTAGTATATGGAATTTCGTCGGACCCTAGGATAGTTTGAAGTCGAAACAGAGATCGAATGCATGTCATCCACGAATAAAGCCTCATCTCCGATGTCTTCTACTTCAACTTGCTTCTCAATGGATCCATCTCCCTCGTTGAACACTACCTTGTAAACAATGAATAATGCTTCTTCAATGGAAGCATCATGGGGCTGCCTTCTTCTTCTTCTTTGAATGGTCAATAAGTCTCCCTTAGTTGACTCCACAAGATACACGCAATAGTCAGCAAGGTTGTATATCGAAGGAGTAAGTTGCTTTGCTTGTCCTGGGTTATCAACATTCACTGACACAATCTCTCCCGAATAGCCTATTGCATAGACTCGGCCTTTATAAAATATAGCATCAAAAATATCTGATGGTGCTTCTATGAAATGCCAACGCCCGTGGCTTGCATTGAACAAAGCCAATGCCAACACATGGTCATCAGTGCAGTAGAGAGCTAAAACCATATAATTATCCGGATTCAGAGCTGGATCTGCAGACAAGATAACCCTGTAGACTATATTTTGGCAGCGATGTTTTACAGCTTCCGAGATCTCTTCTTTCAAGGGAGGGAGGCGAATAGGGCTTGATTTTCTGAAAGGGTTTCGGAGTGCTATAACCACACCTTGGTTGGTCAGTTCATCTACTGTGGCCAACCAACCATGGCTAGAACCACAACACCACTTGGTACGAGGAGGCAGTCCTGGTAACTCACCATTGTTGTACACTTCTCCTTCGGAAACACTGTAGAGTGTTGTTTGTGTTTTGTTACGGACCAAAAGCATGGGAGGAGGAACAAGTTCCTTAGTATGCCAGCGGCCGTGTTGGTTTGCTTGTTTATATTGAACTGAATGAGAAAAACACAGTCACAAGGATCAAATCACAATTAACATAAACACATACAAAAATCAATATCAATATGAACTAGTACTGCATGGCTTAAGCAAATTACCTGATTCACTGATGGTAGACATCTCGAGCAGCAACTGGATGAACTCGTACAACTTCACAAATCAAGGGCTTCTCCTCTTCTCTGGTCTCAAGCTCCTTCAAATGCTTATTGTTCCAGAGAGAGCATATATATGGACCTTAAGCACCTTTTTTATATTGGATGATAAACCTTAAGAGTCCTCCCATAAAGGAATTTCCTAAGAATCAAGTCACCCTAATAATTATCCTAATGTATTGCATATTCATAGACTTAATGAACTTATAATCTAAGTAAGGTTAGGAAACCTAAGAGTTGATAAACGTCACACTTTAGGTATCTAGGTCTAGTCCTAAGAATCAAGTCATCCTAATAATTATCCTAATGTATTACATATTCATAGGAAACCTAGCTAAGAGTTGATAAACGTCACACGTACTTTAGGTATCTAGGTCATATGTTGAATACATCTCCTATTAATTTAGAATAAATGTTTTAACCAGGATGAGTTCAATTCAAGTTCTAACAGATTATATGAGAAAATTCCACTGCTTGCAAATGGCCGCAAAACAAACATGGTCAGCCGGCTCAAACATCTTATCAAGAGTCGGAAACACGATGGGTCAGAGGAAGATTTTCCCACTTTGCTGTTGCACAAGTACATGGTTCTTGAGACTCACCGTGATTGCTCTCTTTGAACGATTTCATATCATACAATCTGATGCTAGGTGATAAAGCAAGCACATGGTTCTTGAGACTCACTGTGAATATTGCTCTCTTCGAACGATTTCATATCATACAATTTGATGCTAGGTGATAAAATAATTTAGGGTTCACATCCAAAACTAATTGGCAATGGATGGAGTGGCCCATGCCAAATTCTTATAAACTCATAAGTAAGGTCTCATTTTTCCCATGTGGGATTTAGACTCTCAACACGCCCTAGCACGTGTGGTGAATTTTCAAGCCATACACGTGGACAACTTACCCCCACGTGTGGTGAATTTTCAAACCATACACGTGGACAACTCATATTGGGTGACGTGGAGCCAATGTGGCCGCAATGTATGCACACGTGGGATAACCCGCTCTGGTACCATGATAAAATAATCTGGAGTTTACATCCAAAACCAATTGACATTAATAGATAGAGTGACCCAAATCCTAATTAACCCATAGGTAAGGTCCCATTTTTCTCATGTGGGATTTATACTCTCAACACTAGGTTCCCTCCCATCAGCTTGAGGGGAGTTGTTAAGGGTAAAAGTGTATTTTGTCAACTCCTTTTCTATAATATAAATAGCTGTACTTGACTCTTGTATAAATGGCAGGTAGTACTCTCATTCTTGATTGAATACAGACCTCCTCCTTCATTTTCTTTCCTTCTTTTCAAGAAATTATAAAGAGCTTTTGGCTAGTATTTTCTGATTTTGAAAGAATTAGCTCATAGGATTCCTGCAAGACCAATGATTATTGTGGAAAGCCGTTATCATCTTCCATCCGTTTGATGTATATATCTTCCTATCTACAATTAGACGAAAAGAAAATTGAAGGACCACAACGAATAATGGGTATGCAAAGAAG
Source organism: Rosa chinensis (assembly GCF_002994745.2). Classification (NCBI taxonomy): domain Eukaryota; kingdom Viridiplantae; phylum Streptophyta; class Magnoliopsida; order Rosales; family Rosaceae; genus Rosa; species Rosa chinensis. The sequence continues at coordinate 50,148,591 of NC_037091.1, forward strand.
TTAATAACAATTTGGGCTAGCGATTTATAACGTGAAACAATCTAAAACCGCATCCTCCTACAAAAATAAAGACATCCTATGAGATGCAGAATTTGATTTTTTTTTTTTTTTTAAAATTGAAGGAGGTCAGACTTTATTGATAATCGAGAAAAAATCTCAGGGTACAACTTTTTAAATAAGAAAAAAGAAGCAACAAGTGCATCAAAAATTCAAGAAAATAACAATACAGCAATAGCGCATGCGCTGTTTTACCACTATGGATTATTGCCATGTAGTGAATTTTGTAGTCAATGGTATGACTACCCAAGCATATCCAACTCACAAAATGACAAAAGTCAATTTGAAGAAGAATAGAGGGCAATCTTCCATCAAAAAATCGAAGCCGGCCAAGGGTGTCAAAACATGGTCATGTTGACATACCGCATACGATCTCTTTCTAACATATGCCATAATCCCGGGTCCTCGACCCAATACAAATACACATCATAATCCCAAAACCAATGCAATAATTGGAAGGGAGCCCAAGAGAAAATTTGTATCACAGTTCTTGATCAGATCCAAGACCCATTCGGATCCCATATCCGGATCTAGCCCAGACTCGTCCACCAAACCCAGCACCATGCATTGCATAGAGTCTAAAGGCGTCCAAACCTTCCGCCACCGACGAACTAACTGTCCACCAAACTACTCGGTGGCTTGCTGCCTGCAACACTGTCTGTGCCGCTCAGTCGTCGAAAGTCATCAACTGCCAAGAAGAAGTTGATGTCATCACAAGCCGCGAACCCATAATCTGGTAGTAGCATCGTCAGGTGATCCGAGCATCTGGTGGCAGAAAAGACTGGAGATCTACCACCAACAAGACGGACTCCACCACTATCATCAAAATCTAATTTCAGCCCGCCTTCAATGACCTCCGCCACGACCGCCGAAGTAGCGAATTGACAACCACCCCAATTTTGCTAGAGAAGGCAATCACCGCCACAAACGACAGGAACCCAACCACTGATCCCTGCTCTCGCAGCCATCAAGCCTTATGTCGACTACTATAACAATCCAGATCCCATACCGCTCGGATTCCACTCCACCGGACAGCCTCTATCACCCTTCACTGCCGACCCAGCACTCTCTTGGTTCTCCAATAAACTAACACTAGGACCAAGATTCCCCTCAACACACACTGTGCCCACGACCACAACGAAGGCAAACACGACGAGGCGGAATCATGAAGAAAGCTCCATGAATGGAGAAGGTGTAGGACGCGACGGACTCATAGATACGCTGCACAACAAACCCTAGCAGAGCGTTGGGTCTATAGATGTAGATTTAAAAGAAGAGATCAATGACCTATTTAAAATATGAAAAAATTTTCATCCCTATACGAATAAGGAAATCCCAGGCAATGCAAAGGGGTACTGAACTAGAAAATTCTAAAGATCTGGGAATTGTCTATATCATGTAGAGGTGCATGGCTCGACCCATTCTTAAGGACTGGATTGGGCCGAGTTACATTGGCTCATGAAATTAGGAAAGGCTGAAAAGATTAGGACACTATTGAATGCCACCTTTAGAATTTTATTACCATTTTATTCATTTACTCATTTGATTTAGACCTGTAAATTGACCAGATTTTGATCCGGACCCGCTCTAGATCCGTGGCTATTGGAGGGGTTTGGATTGAAAATTTTGATCCGTTGATCCGTTAATAATCCGAATCCGTTAACCTGTTTATTTAACGGATCAAATATGGATTCAGGTCGATCCGATCTATTAATGATCCGGTCTGATTTCATAATAATAAAATATTATTTTTTATTAATACATTATTATTTTTTGAAAAATATAAATATAAATTATTAATAATTTCTTAATACAATTTTTTTGCAAAAACCTAAAGGATGGTCTTCAGTCAATTAGTCCATCACCCAAGAAGCATTATTGATAAAGACTTTGTTTAGTTTACCAAAAAGCTAAGAAGGTTGTAGAAGCACAATTAATCTCATACGCATCTCCTGACGTCTCTCTTAATTTATCGGGCGTAGGGAATATCTTGATAATGTAATTCTAATTTCAGTGATACTCTTCATGTTGTTTTAATATTTTATGAGGTACCATAATATAAATTTAATATTACTATTTAGAAATAAAAAATAAAAATAAAAGAACCAAACCCCCTATTATATGATTTATATCTAGCCTAAAATGCATCGGCACCAATATGGGTAAACATGAGGTTACCATCTATTAATAAACAAATGCATACACACTATTATAAGTAATAGTGAGACCATGCAAGTACACACCCAGCCCAAATATCTCCCACAGACACCATTACCCGATTAGTGCCCAGAAAATGGTGGCCTTAGCCCACTTTTGTGGTAGTGAGGTTTCCCAACTCAAGCTGGATCGGGAAGGTGGACATATAATAGACAACCTATTACTAAGAAAGAAACACACCTAGACGTTGTCTAAATCGATTTTAGAAATTTCTCTACTCCAGTAAGAAAGCAGACACGTTTGGCATTATGGAGCTCCTACATTCTTGGGTTACTGAATAGAAAGACTAAGAACTTGTTCTTAAGGCTTGATAATAGTGGAAAGACGGGGTTGTCTAGAAATTTCTCTACTCCAGTAAGAAAGCAGACACGTTTGGCATTATGGAGCTCCTACATTCTTGGGGTTACTGAATAGAAAGACTAAGATCTTGTTCTTAGGGCTTGATAATAGTGGAAAGACGGGGGTTTTCTGTGGTACTTGGATGTATATCATATACTCATTTTACAACTAATTGAACCAAAATTATAATTTAATTGAACCAAATCTACAACATTAACAACAAAGTTATCACATTCGTTTTATACATTTACATAGAATTGAACCAAATTATCACATCGACAACAATTTGTTTATAAACATGTAAAAATATCATAGGTCCAGTAATTGCCTCTAAAAGAACTAAAATTACCCAAAAATGACTCTCTACTACAAATTTGTTGTCATATCTATAAATATGGGTATCACATACATGAAGGTACCTTAGAATTTACCATGGAGAGACCACATTGTGTAACTTACTTGAATGTGGGAGGGTAATACAAAGTGAACCTACTCAGCAACCAAACTCACGCACTCTGACTATAGGGAATGTTAACTTCACCACCTTTGACTATTATGCCAGTGTGGATGCTGTAGTCTACATGGTTGATGCTAATGACGGGGAGATTTGCGGAATCAAGAAAGGAGCTCGATGCTCTTGTCTCCGAGGAGTCACTGGAAATGGTGCCATTTCTTATATTGGGAAACCAGATTCACATACCTCAAGCTGCCTCAGAGGATGAGCTGAGTTATTCAATGGGTGTGACCAAGTACAACCTCCGCCCCCTTGAGGTGTTCATGTGCAGCATTGCCCGCAAAATGGGTTATGGCGAAGGATTTAGGTAGATGACTCAATACACCAAATAGGCAAAAGGATCCACAAGGGCTTATGTACGTGGGAATTATTGGTCGGAGTGGATAGTGTTCGGGATTCCCCACCCCCCCCCCCCCCCCCCCCCCCCCCCCCCCATTCATCATAGATGATCTCTGTTAGTTTAATTTTTCACTATGTAATTTTATTTTTTTGAGAGAACATTATGTAATTCTATTAGTTCAAGAAATATTTACAAACAATATGAGAATATTTTGATGAAAAAATAAAAACATGCAATTTTGATAAAAAATAGTTTGCTATTTTGATTTGATTTGATTTTCTGTTTTTGTTTTTGTTTTTATGGGGATCTACTTTTCACAGAATTAAAGTATGAATTGTAGTTGGTTTATAATTTTAGTTATAATCTCTATTTTTGTTCCAAAATTGGATCCCAAACGATGTGGACATGCCACATCATTGCTTTTCTGGAATTTAATTTCCAACATGTCTCTCTCAATAGAGATTAAATTTTTCAATAATAACTTTTAAAATAGCAATAAGAGGAGGAGGAAGAAGAAGAGACCCTAAAACTTGATATCCATAACTCAAGGCATGCGGGAAGAGAATTTTCAGACTTGCTGGAATTGTATTCCAGCTATGAGCTATGTGCTATATGAGTTTCGATCGCTTCTTTCATCATCATGTGTGTTGTAGTTGGTATGGAGGAGGAAGATATATAGCTATGGAAGATGATTTGGAATTGTGGTTCTTATTATTCTATACATGTTCACTCATATCCTTCAAATCATAACTTCCATTGAAACTGAAAAACTACGGCAGTTGTTTCATGAATATATACGTGTGTATGTGGTGTAATTCTTTTTCTTTTCTTTTTTTGTTAATAAAAGTCTACTACCCGCATCCGTGGCAGAGCCATGGAAGTAGCTTTCAAGAGGCTAGGGGTCAATTCTTCTGCTGCTGTTGAAATCATTATTAATTTCTTTTATAAATGATATTATTAATTTTTTTTATAATGATAAAATTACAAGAGGGAAATATATATTGCTGGAAATTATTACGTCTAAAGTGATACATAATCATTGCCATGTCATTTGGTATTGATATTTGGTATAATTTTTTGGTGTCTCCAGCATTTTCGTTATAATTTTAAACATTCGCTTTTTCTTTTTCACATCGCTGACATAAGACAGACCTATTCAGAAAACCAACAGTCAATACAGCGTTTATCTGTCGAAGCTTAATCGCCATATCGGTCATAGCCTCACAGGGCGATGCCACTATACCAGATGATTCAACTCACAATAACAAAGTTACTATAATATGCATAATTTTCAAACGCTACCACTGCTCTGCAAATTGAAAAACAATGGAAATTTACCAAGAAAAGCTCAATTCATAAAACCAACGAAGTATTACAGAACAACTTCAAATAAAGCAACACAGTCAAAAAGAGATAAATGCCAAGGAAACATCCACAAGGATGTATAACATACCTAATCATTCATCTCAGAAACCCCATAATTGAACTAGTTTCATGGAATAGCTTGTTAACATTCATCGACTGATTGGTAATACACGACACACTTGAACCATCCACCAACATTTTCCTTCTGCTCAAGTACCTTAGTTTAACGCTTTCTGCTGTGCCTCTTGCTCTTCTTCCGGCTTCTCCTTTCATCAGAATCAGATTCAGAAGCTGATTCTGAATCAGAAGATTCAGATGATGAGGAGTATCTTTTACGTCTTGTCTTTTGCTTCTTCTTCTTCCTCCGGCGCCTTCTCTCCTCCTCGGAATCAGATGATGAACTGTAGTCCGAACTACTCCCTTCAGAAGAATAATCAGAACCTGTAACTGATGATTCCCCACTATCAGTCTCAAAAACTGAAGCTTCACTATCACTGTCAGAATCAGAACCTCGCCTATGTTTCCTCTTGCTTTTCTTCGACAGCTTTTCACTCTTCTCTTCCTTTTTAGTATCTGGATCTGGACCATCCAGATCGTAGGATAGTGACACCTTCATCTTCAGTTTAGGATTTTTGAGTTGCTGAGTCCTAGAGGGCCTTGAGATGTATACACGTTCATTCTTACATTCATATGTCCAATGCCCAGGCTGGAAACACTTCTGGCATTGTGAAGCTGCACTACCAACAGTAGATACATTAGCCTTCAGGTCTTTCCTTTCACCCAGTCTCACTGCCTTTTCAGTACTCATCAAATACATCTGTCTCTTGGCTTCCCTTTTCTCCTGCCATCTGCTGGGTCCTTCTTCCTTCTGACCATAAGCATTAACATTTCGGGCAGCAGCAGCAGCAGCCCTTTCAGCCTGAGCTCGACTAAGACCTTTGGCAGCACTCAAGGCCTGAGCCTTGATCCTTTCTGCTGCAGCCTGAGCCTTCTCTTCTTTCTTACTCGACATGTTCAAATCAGAATAAGCAGAACTGCCTTCCCCTCAAAGACCAATCCCAAGTTCTGAGAACTACCCCAATCACAGTCCCAAAATGCTGCAACACCCTGTATTTAACCAGTAATTAGGTCATCCACATTCATCTAGTATCACCATGTGTGCGCAACAAGATCAAGAAACCAAAATAAACAAGCAACCAAAAGACAGTGAATATCAAGAACGAATTGGGAGAAAAGAGGCAAAAGAGTAGAAAATTTCAAATCGACTAGGTTGAAGTTACGTGGTGCTGCCACAAGAAGATTCAAACTGCTAAATCAATCCACATAAACCAAGATCATGTTGTAAACTCTACTAAAGAACTAAAACTAGTTAAATGATTCGTAAACCTAGACGAAAGCAATACAATTCTCTACAAGAATCATGCTACCATACAGATTCAGGGTAAGAAGAAAGAAAAAAATTGCATTGGATCATAATATTTTTAAACTATAAATTAACAAAAAAAATTTAACACTATCAAAAAATTTTCTTGGACAGTTGTTTCACCTCAATTGTTCCTTGTGCAGCATTAATTTCAATTTGACTAAAATTCAGCTAATGAAAAATATGCAATCGAAAGGCTCAAACTAGTTGAGCCGAGTACAGGAATATTGTTTCAGGAAAAAGACCTAAAATTTCAATTCAAATATAATCGAGAACCCTAAAAGCATTAAAATTAAAATCATAAGACCTTCTTCATCCGCCGATTTACCCAGAAATTGTTGCGCGGAAAAGAGGAATTAGGGAAATTAGAGGTAAGGAATTTACAACAAGAAATATGAGGGAGAAAGAAGATACCTTGGTTGGGTTCGTGTGCGGGAGCTTGAAGAAGAAGAAGAACAAGAAGTGCTCTGTAGATTTGGGATTTTAGGGAAGAAAGGGTTTGCTTTTCCCTTATTTACTACGATTTAGAGAAAGGCGGCTCTTTAATAAGAAACGCAGTCGTTTCGGCCCTTTTTTCATAGTTTTACGGTGTAACCAATTTTTTCATGATTGAAAAATAATTGAAATTGAAAACATGCAAAAATTAATATTTGACGAGTACGTGAGATTGATGTAAAGTTCAGGTATGGTGGAAAAGTAAAATTATTTTAATAATCACTCTATCTTAGTTTTCTCTCTCACCTAAACTCTGAGGCCTTCCGGTTGCAAATTTCTTCTCGTCCGGCGGCGCCCGAACGTCGGGCCTGGCCTCCCGTTGTCATGGGGCTTGCTGCCGGACGGGAACACTACTGCCCATGGGACACTGTCAGGGATTCTCTCTGGTGTTTTGTCAGTTTGGTTTGGCTGGGATGGTGGAGACAGTGGTGGTCGTGCCGTCCGGGCCGGTATTCATTCCCGCTGATGGTTTTCTTGGATCGCTGGCGTCATGGAACTCGATTTGCAAGGCTGGAATCGGGGATGTTTGTTGAGCCGAGGAGTCGGGGAACCCAGATCGGGGATGTTTTTGTTCAGTTTGATGCAGGTCGGCGGCGTGGCTCTGAGAGATTGGACTGTTGGCATGGTAGTGTGGATCTTGACCACGTGGGTCGGTAGAATGGATCGAATGGAACTCTGCCGGAAGGGGCCGTATGACTGGGTGCTGGAGTAGACGACAGACTAGGCCCGAATCAGGCTGCTGGGCCGGGAGATCTCCTTGGTATGCCCTATTGGGCTTTAATTGTTGGGCTAAGGTTTCTACCTTAGTCCATCAGCTTCTATTTGGGCTAGGGTTTTGGCTCTTGGCCCAAATCTATGTTTTTAGCTTTTGTCTAATTAAAATGAATTTCCTTGTATTAGGAACCAAACGAGTATAGTTTTGGTTTGTCTATTTGCTATGTTTTTTTCATAGATTATAGGCTCGCTTTTATAGTGACCGATAAGTTCAAATATAGTTGGTCTATCCTATGTAGTACTGTGGCTCCTCCACGAAGCCTTGTTCTGGCCATTTTTATGTATCAGCAGGTGAGTATGTAATGGCCTTCTTGGCATGCGCTATTATCAATGAAATTACCATTATTCAAAAAAAATGTAAAGTTTAGTATTTAAATAAATAAATAAAAACTATAAATAAAATTAACTAAGGGGTTTATTATGTGCCCAGTACTATTTACCACGTGGAAAATTCAATTTTTACATAATTTATAGGCTGTTTTAGGAAATCAGAAATTGAGAGATAATCGCTGTGTATTCTTATTGATAATAGGGGCCTCTTTATATAGAGGATTACAATGCATAGAATCTCAATCATACAAGGAAAGTAATTCTACATTAATTAGGATTCTAGATCCTTCTAATTAAATCCTATTACCACTAGGTCAAGTAACCTAGAGTTTGGGCTAAACACAAATTAGGTTTTCCTTGAACACTCCCCCTTGTGTTGCCCAAACGCGGTGCTTCTCCCTTTGCCTCGTTAAAAACCTTGCCGAGTAACAAAAACCCAGTGGGACAAAAATAATCTCGGTCGAAGGGGAAAAAGAGCACAACACACCCTTCACATTTCGAGGTGAACATGTAGACATCTCCCCCTGATGTCTGCGTCTCCCCCTGATAACTACGATCATGGGAGTTCAGATAATTTCCGCAAGCCAATTCTTGCCACATGTTTCTCGAACGTGGATTTGGGCAATGACTTAGTAAACAAGTTTGCCTCACTGTCCTCAGATTGAATCTAGTTCACTTTGATCTCGAGGAGAGTCTGTTGTTGCTGATTGTGCTTGGTGTAATCGCTTTTGATGTAGCATTGCCTCATTTGTTCAAAACAAGCAGCATTATCCTAAATGCTCGTAGGCTCATCTGTGGTAGACTTCAAACCACAATTGTTCGAACATGCGTAATTATGAATCCAATCCATATTCATTCACGAACCACTTCATGAAGAGCAATGATCTCTGCCTTATTCGAAGATATAGCGACTAGGGTCTATTCTGTAGACCTCCAAGATGTCACGGTCTTTTCCCATGGTGAACACTTAACCGGATTAGGAATGACCTTTGTGTGGGTCAGAAAGATACCCAACATCAGCAAAACCTTCCAAAACACATGTCGTTTTGGGATGGGGATAGTGGACGCAAGCCAGGGTTGGCGGCGTACCTGGTGTGTGATGGGTCCGAATCCATCATCTCTTCGTAGGGATAGAACAAGCCCATATCACTCATACATCTCAAGTATCGAAAGATATCTTTTACACCAATCCAATGGCGTCGCGTTGGCGCAGAGCTATATCTAGCTAACAAGTTCACAACATATGAGATGTCCGGTCTTGTGCATTGGGATAAGTACAATAATGCGCCTATTGTACTAAGTAAGGCACTTCTGCCTCTAACACATCTTCGTCATCATCCTTTCGACGAAGAGGATCCTTTTCAGGATCAAGACTACGGACGATCATGGGTGTGCTTGAAGGCTTGACCTTGTCAAAATGCCTAAGCATCTATCGACACGATGCTCAAGTTCCAAACCGAGACATAATCGTGTTTTCCCAAAATCCTTCATCTCAAACTCGGATTTCAAGTGTTCAGCGGTTTCCCTTAACTCTTTAAGGGCTTCTAATGAAGATCATGTCCAACATGAACCGCAATAGAATCCGAAACTTGTCATAGAAACGCGTGGGCATATCCCTTCTCAATCAAGTAGTCACTTTAGTGAGCGTTTCAACCTTATTGTAAACGCGCTCCATGGTCTAGAGCCACTTGACTTGGGTAAATGAAGTTCGCCATGAACCTTCATGTATATTCCGTATCTAGATCCCTATAGAGATATGTAGTGACCATATTTATAAGCTGCATGTTCAGTTATTCAGAAACTACCAAACTGACAGGGTAGTGGAGTGCAATGACATCCATTACGAGAGAATATGTCTCATCGTAGTCGATTCCAGGGCGTTTTGTGAGAAGCCTTGCGCCATAAGGTGAGATTGCCATCTCTTTTTCTCATCACGCTTTCTAACAAAGACCCATTAGTCAACAGGTTTTATGTTAGGAGGTGTTGGCATCTCTAGCTCGAAAACCTTCTTCTTCGTTAGAGAATCCATCTTAACCTGGATCGCATCTTTCCATTTAGGCCAAAAACTCTCTACGTTGGTATTCATTCATCAACGGAGCGTGGTTCGATATCATCTGACTCAACAAACTCATGCGCAACAAAATACGCAACTACATCACCAATTATGATGGAGTTTCTATCCCACATCTCATGTACACTAGTGTAATTTTCATAGAGCTCTATATTCTCAGGAATAGGTTCTGACGTTGAGGCGTCCCCCAACGATAACCATAACCTGGAAGATACTCTTGAGACGGATTTTGAGTGTCGATGATCAAAGGATTGGAATGTGCCAAAGTATCCTTCGAACCCACGGACCTCCCAAGCATCCTAACTGGGGCCATGGCCTGTAACGCCAGAGTGCCACTCTCTTTGGCGTTGGCGCCATGCCTACCTCCGTGTAGGGTGGTGCTACGTCCTCTGGTAGGGACGTCCTTCCTTGCAGGCATGTTTGCAGCATATTTGTGTGATCTCGTCACTTTAATAGGGATCGAGATGAGACATAGTGGGGACAGGCCATGACAATTTCTATCGTTCCTGTTGAACATTCGTGTTCTTATCTCCCCCGAACGACGGGAAGACTGTCTCATCAAAGTGACATCCGCAAATCTAGCGGTAAAGAGATCGCCTAGCAAGGGCATTAAGTGGCGGACGATGGTTGGAGTCTCAAATCCAAAGTAGTTGCCCATTCGTCTGTAAGGACCTATCATAGCGCGCTGTGGCGGCGCAATGGGCACATAAATAGCTCACTCAAATGTGCGTAAGTACAAAATACGTGTACCCAGTCACTAGCTGTAACGCATAGGTACATTGAGTGGCGGTAGGTCGTAGACGAATTTGCATAGCTGCATGCGATATTGCATCACCCCAAGCGGATGTAAGAAGATTGGTGCGCATTACCAATGTTCGGACTACCATCGTAGTCGTTTCCGCGAGACCAATTGGGTGTGTAAATGGGAATGTGATGTCCAACATCAAGCCCATTGCAATATCCATCGAAAGTCTTTCGATGTAAACTCTCTAGCATAGTCAAATCCAATTGACTGAATAGGATGATCTGGGGAGTGAGCCCATTGTCATATGATATGAGCTAGGAGTGTAGCGTAAGCAGCATTTATAGATGGACAATGGCACAACACGTGACCAGCGTGTTTGCGTGTCAACCAATATCATGAAATATTTAAGCGTCCGCAAGTTGGTTGAATCAATCCACAAAATCCCTACGGATTATTTGTAAGAACAGAATGAGTATTGTCATATCCTTTGCAGAGGACGGTCTCAGTCCTAATTTCCCTAAGGAACGGGCTTTGTAAAGATGTCCGTGTGAAGTCTTTGTAGGCGGATCATCATATCATGACTAGGATGATCGATCCTGTCGTGACAAAGCCAATATGTGTCTAAATCCGAGAGATCTTCTCTCATAACTTTTATTGGATTAATAGCTAGAATAGTGACATAGAGTCCACTAGAGAGACACATAAACTTCTCTAAGATGCGTCTTTGTTCGCAATCATTAGAGGCAATGCAAAGGAACACATTTTCGTTCTCTACATGCATTGTCGCATGGAATTCGTTGGCTATTCATAGGGTACGATTTGCCCTAAGAGCGTAGACATGTGACAACTGTAATCAAGGTGCCATTTGGCAAGTGGAACTTGGGCTATTCCATGTCCTTGAATTAATATTGATGGCCTAGCCATCGTAGTCACAAAGTCATATGCTCAGAATCAAAATGGAGTCATAATGGAAAGAACTCGAAATTTTATTCATAAGCCAACGAAGTACATCATCGTTTCTATGATCAAAGAAAATCTAATCTAATAAAGGTAATATGGCAATCGCCTACATCTCTTGAAAAATAAAGACTTTAACAGAATTGGCGATCTATTGATTCCAGCCAGATTTGTAGTCTGCAACCCTTCACTCTAGATCATTTTCTTGATCTTCTTGTTCCACATAGTGAGCTTCTCTTGCTTCACAATATGCTTTGTAGGCGGTGACAAGTTCTTCACGAGCTCTACAAATGTGTGCCCAATGCTCAGACACTCCACATCGAGAACATACATCTCTTTGCTCGAACTCCATTGATTGAGGCGCTTTGAAAGCGTCATTTAGATGGCTCTTAGTGTTGGTGGCGCCACCAACATGGCCAGAGGCGTTGCCTCCCTCTCTCTTTCCACGTTTACCTCTTCGGTTCCGTGTTCGCCTATTTTGGCGGTTACCTTCCCAAGTAGAGCGATTATATGGATCAGAATGTCCATAAGTATACCTAAGATTAGGGTTTCACTCTTGGCGCCCTCTCTTAGAGGTGCGACTATAATTGGATTCCGGAATATGCTCTGTTTCCACAGATCTCAAATTATAGTTCTTCACAAGGATATTGTCATGCTTTTCAGCGACATTCATAGTTCCAATGAGCTCATGAAACCTTGTGATCCGTCTTGCATATACATAGATTCGATAGTTCTTAGCAACCATCAATGCAGAGACGGGGAAGGTAGAGAGAGTCTTCTCAATCAACATCACATCTGTGATCTCTTTACCACAGAATTCCATTAAGGATTTAATGCGAAGTGCTTCCGAGTTATAGTCAAGAACTGACTTGAAATCACAGAAGCGGAGGCTATGCCATCTCACTTCTAGGTCAGGAAGCAAGGAGTCACGGACGTTGCCAAATCTTTCTTCGAGTGAGACCCACAGCCTTCTGGGGTCTTCTTCATTCATATACTCGTACTGGAGCGAATCATCCATATGACGAGTCATTAGGATGATGGCTTTCGCCTTATTTGCCTCTAAGGCTGCTCTATTTGCTTCCAAAGCTTGAGCTTGCTCAACAGTTATCACGTCCTGGCTAGGCTCGAGAATCATATCCAAGATTCCTACAGCCTTGAGATGCTGGCGGATAACACGAACCCACCTGTGATATCCAGAGCCAGTTGTTCCCAATGGAGCAAAGTCCAATTTGTTCAGGTTACTCATCCTGAAAGAGAACAAGAAATTAGGGTTAGTTTCGGAGCGAAAAGGGCTACCACGAAAAACTTATTAAATTTCTGAGCGTAGTCGCTTCCAAGAAATTAGGGATTTTTCCGAGCGTAGTCGCTTCCAGGAAAATCCGATTCCAAGAGGGGTTTTGGATTAGATCGAAACAATGATGTAAGTGGTCGATCATAAATTCTCTACAAACTCTAAGTTTGGAGATCTCAACAAGCTCTAAGCTTGGAGTGAGCACGAACCCCCACAGTTCGGCTTAATTTGGTCTCCCCTATAATGAGGAAAGGGGGGTAGAAGAAGGGAGGTTGCAAGTCCCCGAGAAAAAGAAGAGAAATTGAAATAAAAACTCAAAAACAAGAACTTTTAGTAAACCATACCTCTTAGGATTGTGGATCGCATTCGATCCTCATTGTAGGATTGCAAACAAGCTTCAGTTCTAGGCGAATCAAACTTGTTGAAATTCGGAGCAGATTTGCTTCTAAACAGCTCCCACTCCGATTGATGTACAAGTTACAAAATGTCTCCAATAATGCTGAAATTTGGAAGTCAGAAAGACGAGACCTAGGCGAACAACTTTTATGAAGGAAGAATTTTGATCTGAAAATCCGAAAAAGAAGTTTCGGGGCTTGCAAACTGACTGATATGCACAGGAACGAGCATGCTGAACAGCTCCCACCTTGAATACTGTACAGGTCTCAAAACTTCTCCAATAGGGCTGAAATTTTGAGGTCAGATAGAGGAGATATAGATGAACAACTTTGATGAAGAAAGTATTTTGATCAGAGGTCCCAAACAAGAATTTTCGGGGCGTGCAAGTAGGCTGATCTGCACAAGAACGAGCGAGCTGCTATGCTGCAGGAGCAGCAGGAGTGCCGCAATGCTGCATGGGCAGTAGGTGGCACACGGGTGCGCAAGGGCTGCAGGGGCAGCTTACAGCATGGCTAGCAAGGGCTAAGAGCTTGCGGCTGTTTTGGTGAGAAGAGTTTTGGTTTTTAGGGCTAGGGTTAGGGCTCGTGCTGATAACGTGTTTTAGGAAATCAGAAATTGAGAGATAATCGCTGTGTATTCTCATTGATAATAGGGGCCTCTTTATATAGAGGATTACAATGCATAGAATCTCAATCATACAAGGAAAGTAATTCTACATTGATTAGGATTCTAGATCCTTCTAATTAAATCCTATTACCACTAGGTCAAGTAACCTAGAGTTTGGGCTAAACACAAATTAGGTTTTCCTTGAACATAGGCTTATTTTTGAATAACTGAGCACTAATTGTTTGTTAATGAGATATTTCCATATCTGTCTTTCTATGATGAAAGAAAGGTATGTAACGTGCGGTTTTGACTTAAGCTTAATGAGAAAATCGTTGCTATAAGCCATACATAAAGAAGTTAATAATTTGATCAAAAGTTATGAAGCTAGGTGGTCTTTCTGTCATTGTTAGGAATTGCTAAACATATATATATTGGCGTCTTTATGCCAAAACCCCAGTGAAATAGGGAGTTTTGGCTTGTTTGGCCATAAGATTTTGAAGTTTGCTTAGATATATATGATTCAATGGCCAAATTTCTGCCAAATAAGTCTTTGATTAATAACTCTCATACTACGGAAAACCTCCCATGGATTGATGACTCTTTAATACAATAATACGGTAGCAATATATTTGTTTTCCTTTTTTTCAAGGATATTTCTTTTAATTTTGTTTGGTTTGAGAACTTGAGTCCCGAAAAAACTATATATATTCTTATAGTAAGACACAAGAATGCTTCTATTCATACATCTAAATTTGGTATTTAGACCTTCCTCTCTAAATTTTATCCTAAATGACCGGTTTTAACCTCTATTCTTTTTTTGCTCTATACACCTAGCCTTTTTCACCCAACAAGTTACCGTTACCTCCAACCTCCACATCAGAGAGAGACTCGTTTTGCTGCAAATCATGTATGTAGTTGAATCGAACCCACCATCAGCCTCATTTCCTCTTGAAGCCTGTGTGAATTGTCTTTTCACTTTGTCTATCTGCAATCTCTTTCAGAGAGAGATTACTTATGAATGCATTGAACAATATAATCTCTTTGCTAAGTAAAGAGAGAATCACATAACTAAACTCTCTGGCCCATAATCCCCCTCACATTACTTAGTGTTATAACCATCAAGAATTTCTACACTAAATCTACAATTCTCCATTAGTAAAGATGAAATTAAATTTCTTTTAATAAGAAGAATAGTTATGCATTCAATGCATTCATAAGATTTAGAATCAAAAAATCCATTCACTTGTTCTGTTGTTAACCAACAATATTCAAAACAACCCAACGATGAATCATGGGAAGTGTACATACCCCCTTATAAACGTACACCCACGTACTCCCTAACTAGTCCGTCGTAAATTTCCCTCAATTTACAAATTTGCAGATATTACCTGGTTGGTAGAGAATGTGAGTCTGAGTTTGGTACTGTTGCAACAAACATTCCATATCAGTAATGTGATGAGGATTTCATTTCAGATACGTAAAACTGTACTTGATGTTGGAGTTAATGGCTTAATGCTGGATTTATTTAGAAAGGTGAAGAGGTGAGAAATATGTATTGGGTTTTGAAACCACGCGACTGCTAAAGTTACTGAAAAATTGGAAAGTAAAATTTGAATTGTAAATACCAAATGATTCATAGCTGGATATGCTTGCAAAAGAACTTAGCAGGTAAAGTAAATGGCTTACAAAAATGATTGTCTGGGCTGTTCTTCTGTGTACGTATGAGTCCTTTATAAGTGATATGGTGAGTTCATTTATAAATTTTCCAATTTGATGACTGTTATTTGAAAGAACTAGATATTTGTTTTTGATCCAAAACACTGGAATGCAAATTTATTTGTTGCTTTTTCACAATTTATATTTATATATGAGTTTCTTGTTAACAATGTTTTCTCTACACTTCTGGTGTTTTTTTTCTAGATGATACTAATTTAATGGAGGCTTTATGGGTTTTCTAATGCCTTCTCTACTGTATTATTTTGTTTTTCTTTTTCTCCTCTGTTTTATCTTTTTCTTCTGTGGCTTTGGATAGAGCGTTTAGGACTGAAGAACAGTTTTTCACATCATTGCAGTAGGAACTTGGATCCTTGTTGGTTTCCCTAAAAGATAATATGTTGGGAGGAATGGGGAATATAGGCTGCCTTCTGTACCTGGAATATAGGCTGCTGATCCAATGAAACATCAGTATGCAATAGTCCTATGAGATTTGATTACTTGTGACAATCAAGGTCATCTTACTAGTATTGTGATATGACGGGAAGACCTATATAGTGCAAATAGCTGACTTTATAGTCTGAAGGAGAGGTTTAAAATTACGTTTGGGGTGGATATATAATTATGCTCGAGTTTAAGTACTTGTTATGCTACCATAGAGAATATGTAATGGCAGAAGAAAACTACTGAGGCTTGATGAAGTGACATTAAACTTACTTGAGCTGAGTGAAGCCTTCAGCATATTCAGCTTCCATATTTTCTTAATGTACCAATGCACTATGTTATTTCTCCTTTATGACTCCCAAATTGAACTCACGGACCAGTACTCACTTAGATTCCATGTATGTATTATCTTTAATCAGAGTGTCTTCACAGTCTTGGTGGTTCCACAAGTCAGTCATTGCCTTCACAGAAAACTTATGCTGCATCACCAATTTGTAGTTCCAAAGACGATAGAATGTTTAGTTACTTTAGTTGTTTTTCAACGTTTCTGTTAAGTAATAGTAATTCTTGTGGAACAATGAACAGCGAGATGTGAAAAAGTGACCCAACTAAGAGAAGATGGGCAAATGATTAAAATCTAATGTGGGCAAATGATTTGAATCTAACCAATGTATTTTGATTTTATCACAGTTTTGAGTGACCCAGCTAAGAGAAGAGAATATCACAAGCAAGGGATGCTTTACGTCTATGACTATAACATAAATGTAAGATATTCATCTCCTTTTCTGCCATCAGATACTATTCTGTTTCTGCTTCAAATTCCTACTTTCGCTTTCTTTCCTTTTTTTAACTTTTGGTTTGTGTTCTGCAGGAGTATCTTAACCGCTACAAGGGGTCTTATATTGACATGCAATGGCCTTTGGGATAAGGCATTCAATTTGGTTATCAACAATATGCACAAACTTTTCAATTCTGGTACTATCATCATATCCTCCTGTATAAAATAGAGACCAAGGATATCACCATCACTTTTCAATGGCTCATGCCTCCCCTCATGTTAACTGTCTTGTAGAGTAGTGTTTGTATAATCTTCTTAATGCTTATCCATTATGAAATATTCAATGGCCATGCTTGGCATGAGGCACCTGCTTGCACATGGTAGATCGTTGATGTTATGCATAGTTGACGGCTATCATTTATGGTATTGATTTTTGATATAAATGGAGGGTTTTAGTTCTGTTAAGACACCTTCCGATGATGGTCAAAAACTTGTTGCTTTCTAGTATAAAAGAACATTACAAAGCACATGGTTAATGGTAAAGAGTGCATTTTCCATTTCTACACAAATTTCTTGCCAACAACATCAAGCTTAGCTTAACCTCCAAAACTGGCCTAAAATGAGCTTTCCTCCTGTAATGTCAGACGAATTAGGTCAAGATAGCATGAGAGACGATCAGATGGGGTTTCATGAATATCGTGTTTCTGTCTATAATTCTCTAGCATGTTAATATCCCTCCAATTCCACTCATGTGCCAGGGACCGAATTTCTGTGCCTTCATATCATAATGTATGACCCTTTCCCCTCTCACCAGAATGGAGTAAATCAAGGTCGCAAAGCCAATCAGCCGATCAGAACCGATCAGAACGCATTTTCATCCCATAGTTTTTCTCTTGAAGAATCTGTAATTTCATCTGTGAGTTTTGCAAGCCAACCATTGAAGTTTCTGTTGCATCTTAAATCCATATTGGGGTTAATCAAACTCTTCATTAACTAAATCATCGAGCAGTTCAAATGCAGGCAGCAGCTTTCTTTCTCTGCAAATTGATTCAACAAAAAGAGCCCAGGAATCAGGCAGTGGTTTGAAACCCAACTCCACCAATCCAAATAAAGCCATAGTTGCATCATCTGCCATTCCAGCCTCACAAAGGCTAACTAGCAACTCGTTTGAAGTTGCATAATGTGGTACAAACCCCCTACCCATCATCAATCTCAACAACTCTTTAGCTTTGTTTAGTTCGCCTTTCTGACACAAGGAATTCAACACAATCCTGTAGCTTCCCTTATTCAGATAGATACCCTCATAAGGAAGTTTGTCCAGCATCTCAAGCGCATCCTCAATTCTGCCTTCTCTACATAGTCCTCCAAGTATCACATTGAAAGTCACAGTATCAGCTTTGCACCGTCTTTCTTTCATCTCTTTGAGCAACTCTATTGCTTCATCAACTCTCCCAGTCCTACAGTAGCAATCAATTAAAGTAGTGTAGACAACTGTATCTGGTTTGATACCAAAGCTCTTCATTTCATCCAAAAGCTCCTTGGTCTCCTCCAATCTTTCCTCCTTACAGAATCCATTCATCAGAGCTGAGTAATTGAATACATTTGGGTTGCATCCTTTGCTCTTCATAAAATCCAATATCTTCCTTGCCCTATTAACTTTCCCACCACGGCAAAAACCATTAATCAAAATGTTGTACGTTAGCACATCAGGCAATATCTGATCCTTTGAGATCATTTCCTCAAACAGGTCCATTGCTTCTGTCAGTCTTCCACTTTGACATAAACCATCAATTAGAGTCGAGTAAGTAATCAAATTAGGATAGGAAAGCTTAGACTTTTTCATTTCCTTCACAACCTCGAAGGCAGATTCAAGATCCCCATTTGTGCAATGGTGCTTAACCAAGATGTTGACAATGCATGCATTCAGCTTCAAGTTAAGACTCTTCTTCAAATGCATGAGAAACTGTTGGGCCAAATCAACCTGATTCGCTTCAATCAGTAGATTTAAACAAGTACTAATGCATTTGAGAGATGGCTTTTCCCGAACTACTGGCTGGATAGCATAGAACATTTCAAGTACTCTTTCATGCATAGATGATTTTGAAAAATGCTTCATGAGATTAAGGAATATACCCTCATGATATTTGCAGGTATCATACTTCATTTGATAGAGAACTGCATCAACAGCCTTGAACTTCTTGTTCTGAGCAAGCTTATTGAGGATAGTTGCATAGGTGGCATTATTGTGGTTGAAACCCTTTTGCTCTGAAACCATGTTAAATATTTCCAAGGCATGCTGTGGATCTCTCTCACGTTTGATTAAGTTGATGGCAGCATCGTGAGATATATATTTGGTTCTCCTCCTAGCTTCTGTCCTTGTAATTGTGGTTTCGGGAGGGGGATCTGGTTTGTGAGCATTGAATTTTGATAACTGAAGAGGAGAGACCCATGAAACAGACGATGAGATTGTCGAAGGAGAGGAAGCAAACCAACGGCACCAACTAAAATGAACTCTCCTTAGATTCATGAAAACTGCAGCTGTTCTAAGGGCCCTGCAATCTGAAGAGCATGAGGATCTTAAATAGATGATCATGTGAGATTTTAAGAGTCTTACTGTAAAACAGGTGCTTAAAATTCAGGGCAGGAAGTGGTCCAAGTAACAATGACAGATGATAGAGACACAAAAGATGATATATATTGACAAAAGCGATATAAGCATAGAATTCATCTGAAAGGGAGTGTATAGTTGAGTAATTTAATTCTAAAAAAGAAATCGGAACTACACTGTGCAACGCATACACGAGAAATTTATTGAAGAGATGAATAATGGGAAAAGACTTCATCTTGGCTAATCTAATCTAGGATTTCTAGATAGAAACGCAAGTTGATTCAGTCATTTCTCAGAACTGATTGCAAACCTAAATGAATGTTTATAGTCTTATTCTCACGCTAAATACTAAGTTGTTCCATCTGAATCATCCACCAAATTGATAACAATGGGTAATTTTGTGTCATTCATATGAAAAAAATTGAATGCCAAAACAACAAGAGGCAATGACTAGTTATTGTTATCTTTAAACTGACTAGTTTAAAGATTTCATTCATAAAATTTCAGTATTGAATCAATCACAGAAGACAATAATTCAAAAGTAAAACAGAAGATTGAGCAAAACAAAACAAAAATGAGAATTTGCATTAAGCCCCATAAGTAAGATATACTAAAAACATGCCAAAGCATCACATATGAGCAGATGCAATGGCACAACTGAATCACAAGGCCAAGTAAAACAACACATTGGGCATGCAAAAACCAGTCTATCAAATAACACAATTGAAAACAACAATCAGGGTAGCAACTACTTGGTCTGACACCCTGATTTTACATATAAAGACATATTCCTAAAACATACCCAGAAGGAGTTCAGTGGCTGAAGTGGGTCGTCGACGGTCGGAGTGGTCTGCAGTGGCTCGAGGAGGAAGTGGGGTGTTTGAGGAGGAGCGTCCGACAATGGCAATTCAGTATTTTCACCACCACCTTTGGGCCTTAACAGTTTTGTGTATTGACCCAGCCCAAATTTTGGCTTTGTGCCCGCATACCAACGGTCTGTTTATCTCGACAGCTTACTTCTCATTATTTTGGGGTTTTGTTTTTGTCTAGTTTATTACTCAATCAAGTTAGGGTTTGTTTGCGAAGTTATGGTCCTCGTATAATTTTTGGAAACTAATAGTATTATCCTTAGAGCAAGTTCACTCATTGAGGTCACTGGGTCAATATTATTCACTGCTTTTTGCCTTTCATTTCCACCATCTAGATCACTGGGTCAGATATCGTTCACAAAATGTCACTCTAGGTCACTTTCTCGGTCAATTTAATCTTTTGTGAACAGTATCTGACCCAGTGACCTAGATGGTGGAAATGAAAGGCAAAAAGCAGTGAATAGTATTGACCCAGTGACCTCAACGGATGAACTTGCTCTTAGTATTTTCCTCTTGCCATAATAACTAGTCATTATGTTCTGCAACATAATAAAAAATGACAGTGAATATCAAGAACAAATTGGGAGAAAAGAGGCAAAAGAGTAGCAAATCTCAAATTGAGTAGGTTGAAGTTACGTGGTGCTGCCACAAGAAGATTCAAACTGCTATATCAATCCACATAAACCAAGATCATGTTGTAAACTCTAATGTAGAACTAAAACCAGTTAAATGGTTCGAAAAAAAAAAAAAAAAAAGATGAAAGCAATACAATTCTCTACAAGAATCATGCTACCATACAGATTCAGGTAAGAAGAAGAAAAAAATTGCATTGGATCATAATATTTTTTAAACTGTAAATTAACAAAAAAATTTAGCACTATCAAAAAATTTTCTTGGACAGTTGTTTCACCTCAATTGTTCCTTGTGCAGCATAAATTTCAATTTGAACTAAAATTTCTTGAACCATACTAAATTTTATCTTATTAATTAATTATTCTCATTAATTTGAATTTATATTATGGTTCAAAAAAATGTTGAACAATTGAATTTCAATTGATTGATTATAGATCAAGACATTGACCAAATATTGCTACAATATATGTTAATCGGCAAAAACAAAATTGATGAGAATAATTAACCATAAACATCAAGTGATCTATATTGTATATATATGTTGTTGGGAGATTATGAATGAGAACAAACTCGCTAGACAGACTAACAATCATTTATTTGAGTCAATTTCTATTAGAAGATACTGGAGCATTGAAGAGATAACAAGTTATTATTTTGTTTTGTGTTTGGGCTGCATTTGTTTTATTTTATTTTTATTTTTTTTGTTTGTTTATTTTTTATTTATTTTTATTTTGTACATCTTAGGAAATCTATATAAGTCATTCATAATAAAGTATATAGATTTTCATGAATCAATAAAAGTCTGTTGCTAAAATCAATGGTTTTAAGAAATCCATAACAGTTTATCAACTTTTTAAAGAATCTGTGGACTTTTCAAAAAGTCTGTCATTTAAAAAAAGTCTGCACAAATCCAAATACAATACACCCCTCTTAGAGTTAGGCGGCTCTTTAATATGAAACGCAGTCGTTTCATCCCTTTTATAATTTTATGATGTAACCAATTTTTTTCATGATTGAAAAATAATTGAAATTGAAAACATGCCGAAATTAAAATTGACAAGTATGTGTATTTTTTTTTAAAAATAGAAGTTGATTGTTATTCAATAACCAACAGTAAATGGCCATAGCTTACAAAGCTAGCTTACACAAAAATTCCGGCAAGAAAATCTGGTAAAACTTATCTAAGCTAAAACAAACTAATTAAAATCATTGGAAATCTCACATTTAAGCAAGTCTATCCAATAATGACAAAACTTCGCCTCCTATGGAAAAAAATCATTCAACTAGCCCTCACTTGCCAAACACGCAATTGTGGTACAAACAAGAAACTAGAAATGACATAAAAGACTTATAGAAACTTAATCACACTCGCTATGCCCTTCTCATTGGGCATAGCAATGCGCAAACCCTTCAACGCCACCCATACCTCAAGGAGGTGCAGCGGAGGTGCCTTGAGAGTAGAAACGCTGTCATAGTCTGCCAGCAGCAACATGGAATTGTTGTAAAACCATGGACACCCCCCCCCCCCGCGAGCGCGCGCGCGCGCGAGAGAATCTGATCATTCACGTCCCTATCCTTGAATTGGAAGATGAAGATGTCCTCCTCCTCCTGTCGGATCAAAACTCTCTCCCTTAGTCCCCACACGTTGGAGATTGCCACCGAGAACGACGGGATCACCACCGCCTTCTTAGACAACAACCGGCCACAGAGGTAGAAAATGAATTGTGAATTGCATCTTCTCTTTCAACAAGGCTGACAATAGCCTCCTCAAAAAATGTAGGAGGAGACAGTGTCTCCTCCACCATCTCTTCGCAAGCTCGATCAGTTCGGACGACTAGGGCAAACAAACCCTAGCAGAGCAAAAAGTCAACTAACGTTTGTAATCGTTGCACACCTTGACGAGTATGTGTGATTGATGTAAAGTTAAGGTACAATGAATGAATGCATATATATGTTTAGATACTCCCGGGTTTTATTTTGCTAAGCCATACATAAAAAAGTTAATAATTTGATTAAAAGTTATAAAGCTAGGTGGTCTTTCTGTTATTAGCAATTTCTAACAAACTTATGTCGGCGTCTTTATGCCATAACCCCAATGAAATAGAGAATCTCGGCGTGTTTTGGCCATGAGATTCTGAAATAAAGAGTTTGAACTTTTGTCATTGTCTGAATAAGCGATTAGAGTGATTGGTTTGGTTGCTTAATTAGATATGTCATATATATGATTGATGATTCAATGGCCAATTTTCTACCAAATTAGTCTTTCATTAATGACTTTCACACTATGGAGAAACACTCCCATGAGTTGATGACTTAACTATTACAAGTAGTATAGTAGAAATTTGTCTGTATTCAACTATTCATTGTATTTTTTTCAAGTATTTTCGTTTAGGTTTTGTTTGGTTCGTGAAATTGAATCATGAACAAAACAATAACTTTCTTGTAAAAAGAGACAATAACAAGGAAATGAAAATAGATCATTCTTTACTTCAAATTAACAATTTCCTTTTTGCTTTGTGTATATTTAATTCCTTCAAATATCTCATATGTTCCATGTACAAGACTGTCATGTACTTTTTGAAAAATATGTAGACATACAATTACTTTGATAACCTAAAAAACAATTCAGGTATATTTATCTATTAATATCACATAAAATCCAAGAACAACCAATATCATATCAATTACATTTCAATAAGCTCACATTACACATGACACAATATACATGCCTTAGAGGATTCTATTTTATACAATTTTCAACTAATATTCTATGTCCATTTCTAATTTAGATTATAGTTATGGAAGTTTATGTCCAATCGTACACAAATGGTTATAAAAATTATATGAACCCAATTACGGGGGATATCAAACTCTAAACATAGCCAACACACCATTTTTTCCTAGCATTTTTCATTTACAAACTCAACTAAAGATGCAATCATAATAATGTTAAAAAAAAAATTGTCATTTGTCAAAAGAAAAACAATTTAGAAAGATTGGGTTATTTTAGTATGGGTAAATAAAATGTCTGAATATTTTACCGCCCTTACCAAATATTAGCCTTTTCGACGATTTACCCTTAAAATTGCATCAAATATCAAAATAAGGGCCCTTGAAACTATAGAGAGAAAGAGAGCAGAGAAGGAGCTTCTGGAAATCTTGTCAAACAGAAAGAACCAGAGAGCTTCTTCTCCAAAACCCAAGCCTCTGCAAGATGAGTACCATGAAGTTTTGCCGCGAATGGTCAGTATTACTAAACCCTAAACCCTCACCTTCGTTTTTGTTACTTGTTGTGATATTTTGATTCTAATTTGGTAAATGGGGTTTTCGCATTTTTGCAGCAACAACATTCTCTACCCCAAGGAGGACAAGGACCAGAAGATTCTCCTCTACGCGTGCCGCAACTGCGATCACCAGGTCGCTCATTCTCTCTCTTTTTTGCTCTTTTGATTTTTCGTAATATTTGGTTTCTGTCTGTGAGAATTGCAAAAACCCTAATGAAAAATGTGGGTTCCCCAATTTCCTGTAATTGATATAAGTACAAAGGTTGTAACTTTGACCCAAGTTTTCGCAATGAAGGGTTTTTGTGAAGTGCATTGAAAATTCTCCATCTTTTTTTTTTTTACCCATGTTCTGTTGATCACTTGAAGGGTTGTTGGGTTTGCTATACTTCATCTTTTTGCTTTTTGGGTCATGCTGAAAATTTGCAACTATGTTTCTTGGCTTCGTTCATAGGATCAAATAGAGTTACTTTCCAGAAGCTAGTTTCAGTTGGCGTTACTCTTTCAGGATCGACATAATTACTTGACATAACCCAAGGCTCTAGCTTTTACTCAAGTTTTTTCGATAAAGGGTTTTCTTCATGTTTTTGCTGATGTGCATTGAAAATTCTCCATCTGTACTATCTGTGGCTGACCAACTTTTTCTTGGAGGGTCTTTCAGTTTGCTACTATGTCAAATTTTTTCTTTTTCTTTATGGGTTTGCTGAAAATTTGCAAATATTTCTAGACTTAGTTTATAAGTTCAATAGTCACTTCAGTAAACACCTGAGGAAGATGCTTGTAGTCTCATACGTAGTTACCTTCCAAAATTCTACTCAGTCTATTGTTACTATTTGCTCCTACTATCTTCTATGCTGAAGGATTTTGTCATTTCTGATTAAAGGTCTCTTCCTCAACCATTATATACATTTTCTTATTAGAGTTTACATGTTGTTTTGCAGGAGGTTGCTGATAACAACTGCGTCTACAGAAATGAGATACACCACTCGGTTGGGGAACGCACTCAAATCTTGCAAGATGTAGCTGCAGATCCAACTCTACCTCGCACAAAAGCTGTGCGCTGTGCTCAGTGCAAGCATGGAGAAGCTGTCTTCTTTCAGGTTAAATGCTCATTCTTTAGATGCTGTTGTGAATTTTCTGTTTACTTGTGCTTTTTCAGTTCACTTTATTCTTGGTTAGATACAAAGAGACTGGAGGTTAGAGTATCTGTTAATAACACACATAACATCTTCTAAGCCTGTCAGTTGAAATTTCAACTGTTAATGCTTTAAGTCTTTACCATTTAACTGTTGTATTTCCATGCGACTTAGAATACAATATAGACTTGCTAATTATTCAACGTGAAGGCTGGTTTAGCTACTTTTGTAATGTATCTGCAACGACATCTAATAGATATAAGATCTTGTAGTAATACATCTGGAAAGACATTTAACAGATATAACCTTTAACAATCTATGTTTTAGTAATGCATCAGGGAAAAAGATTTATCTTTCACAAAGTTATGGTTCTCTCTCAATACATCATATCACTTTACCTGTTTATTTCAGGTTCAATTGAATGTTACGTACTACGTTAAACACCCTAGGTTAATGTTATTCTAGAGGGATCAGTGGTCACTTTGCATTTCAGTAGTTGCCACCACTATAACATACGAAAGTCACAATTGTTTATCTCTCTTCTTCTTATGGGGTTTGTGTAACTCCAGCCTTTCATGTCCATATATATGGTTCATACATCTACACTTTACAGTGAACAGTCAGATTGTACTTCATACATATTTTTTACTCCACATGATCGCACTCATTGAGTAGTCATATTTAAAGTTCCTAGCTATCTTCAACAATTTTTTCTGGTTCAAGGTGTGTAAGATATTAGAAGTGTTTCTAATGTACAAGTTCTATTACCTGTGCAGGCAACTGCTAGAGGAGAGGAGGGGATGACTTTGTTCTTTGTTTGCTGCAACCCCAACTGTGGCTACAGGTGGAGGGACTAATGTGATTCTAGTTGTGCGTTAGGACCAGATTACATCTGACTTAGCCCATTCTCTTCTAGGCCCATTTGCATTGGCAATCCAGTTAGCTTACTTTCATCTTTTGTAAGTCCTTGGGACACCTCAGTAATTTCAGCTGTACCTAGCTGATGATCTATCCTTATATTCTGTAATGGAGGCATTTCTGCGAATATGAATGAAAATATGACTGATCTTTGAGTTTTCCCCCTCTTTCTTTTATGCCCTTTTCTTCTGTAGCTAATATTGTGCTGTTGACCCAAAAAATCTAGTTGTGCTGGGAATTAGTTCTGGTGTATTTTTGTAATTGGGTTAAGGTTTATTGTGTAGCAGAAACTTTAAGCTGTACTGTATGAGCCCTGAGTTGCTCTTTCATTCCAAGCACCAGTATTTGTATCCCTTGGTTTAGGCTTGCATGTGTATAAACCATCAATTGATTTTCCCATCTATTTGGTTTGTCAATGTGGCCTTCAGTTGTCAGCTTATAGGTGTTCTGGCCGGTGCATAGAAGAATTTTCTCAGTTCTCCACCGGCTTTTGTTCAATTCCCGAACGAAAAATTCGGCTAACGCCAAAGCCATTTTATCGACTAATCATGAGATCAATACAACTCGATAAAAGAACTAATCCTCATGTGAGATAATTTGAAGATGGTCAGTAAGAGGTAATAAATAGGACAAATCTAACAGCTCGATTTGACATCAAAGGTGGAGAATGAACCGCAACAAATCTTTTGATTTCTCTTTTTTTGAAAGGATCTTTTGATTTCTCTAGATGAATGGAGAATGAAATCGAGTCCTAAAGGTTACTAATGTAAACATCTAATCTCATGATTAAAAGGAGTGCAAGAGTGAAACTGATCAAGGGGAGTCAATGAACAAAATTTTTACTCATTAACACTGAAATGAAAGAGAAGATCGTTGACTGAACACCTGGCGTCCTGGCGAGTGGTGGCGATATAGCCCAGATGAAGTAAGATGAAAATGGTGTTTTTCCTTTGTTATTGTTAATAAATGATATACTATCAAATCTGTACAAAAATGAATTCTCTGGTGGAAAATTTACACTTGCTTCTAAGGATCCATTTCCAAAATTGAACATAGGGTACAAAAGGAAAAACCCTCTAAATATCTGAAGGTAAAATATCTACAAAAAAAAAAAATGAAAAATGAAAAGAGCCAGATGGTCAGCTACAGGGACGAAATTGTCTCTGTGAACCAGCCTGATAGGCATTTCAGTTTCTCTAGAAACTCTTTATCTGCTGTCCGTTTCGTTTTGCCTGAAGACTCCGCATGGCTTTCTACATAGGCTTGCACATCTAACAACATTACCTTAAAGTCATGCTTCAGTGCTTCCAAACTTCGATAATAGTCGTTTTCTAACCTACTCTGGATCAAGTCGAGAGATATTGGAACTGCACACCTGAGACAATTCCAAAAGACAAATTACATTTCAAAGCTCCATATAGTACCAAACATATTCCATCAGATTCGATTCCATATACGTAAAGGGGATTAAGAATATATACCAATTTGTGAACTTCGGCTTCTCCTGAAGCTGCTTCAATTTATTAATCCCTAACGAATCCTGAATTATACATACAAATTTGAGAAAACTAAGTCTTCAACTAGTTTGCCGCAATGCAGTTATAGTCAAAATTTTCTTTTTGGAGAACAAAAAACAAAAAAGGGTTTGCCTTACTACCTGACGACTGCTGGCTAATTTCTCTAGTTTGGCAAAGGCAGAATGCAGCTTGTTTTTGCTCTTATCATCAATCTGAGGCTGAACCCATTGAGTATCGGTATCAAAAAGCTCCCAAGGACTATGTAGCTGTGTCTCTTTAGGAACAGTCCTGTACAGAACCGTACACGTTTCCCATGGACTGTCTGGAAATTCGGGAGATTTGGGCTGAATAAGCACAACCCGACCATCCCACCAACTACCATCATCGTCACCGTCATTTTTCCACCAGACTTTGCACTTATCCCTACATGACCATTTTTTTCCAATTGCAGCAACATAGCGAGTTCTTTCAACAATGAAATCGGGGAAACCAGTAACTTCAGGCAGAGTCATTTTGAAAGATTTGCAGTAAACATCAGATGAAGGATCTACAAATTCAAGGGTCAATTTACAGCAGCTATCCCCAGACCCTGGAAGTAAAGAATACTCTAGGTCTTGAACTTTACAAAATTCCACAGCTCTTATTCTTTGCTTTATAAATGCCCAAGGTGGGTCTTCTCTCAACCTACCAAGATCAAAATACTCCTGATGCCCCTGGAAAAAAATAAAAATAAAAGAAAAGTTAAGTGAAAAATGACCTTCATATGCCAAAATCCAAACTAAAACCATAGAGGAGAGGTTGTCTTCAGCTAATCCCCTGTTTAGGGAAGCTGTTTTTGTAGCTCATACGACACTAGGTTGGACACGTCATTCCGAGTCCATGCCAAAACCAAACAACCCACCCCAAGAACAAAAAATAAAAGAAATAAAAAGAACAAAAAGGGGGGAGCAATAAATATAGAAACCTGTCTCAAATAGACAACTTCATCCCCCAACTGGGGAATATATCGTGAGCTCTCCTCATGTGCGGACAACATCAACCATGTTCCTTTCCTTGTTGATTGATGCAACTTCCTTTTATCTATTGGATGCATGTCATGATCATAATAACTCCTTCTGTTTCTAGTAGATCTCAACCCCACTGCTGTCCTTGAACTTGATCCCTGTTCTTCATTCTGAAATTGACATTTGTGCAGAGTGTCGTTCTGGGCACTTCTGAATGTATACCTAGGCTCATGGACTTGACTTAACTTGAGATCATGATCCACACTACTTGGATCACGGGTAGATGCCTTCAACCCCATGGACCGTGTCCTACGAGCTCCATCAATTGAATCGTCACGGCAGTCCACTGCAGCGATGAGATTTTGGTCACTAGTGTTGGAAATTTGTGAAGATCCTTCTCCCTTCCTACTACTTTCACCTTCTATATTAGTCCGCCCCCTATGTGATTTCACCCTCCTATAAACAGCACTAAACATTTTGTTTCTATTTAGATGGGACTCGACTGATTCAATTTGAGTGTCTGATTCTCGTGAGCCGCTGCATCTTTGATCTGAATCAAATTTATGGGTGCCATTATCCTCCGGCACAATTGAATCATGATCTATTGTTGAAAGGCTTTCAGGCAATGTGTTACATCTACCGCTTTCCAAGTTCTCTACTACAGGGCTCATTTCCTGTTTGCAAGGACTTTCAAGGCCCCTCGAAATCTTCCTCAACCTTAATTTTGTTGAGACCGGTGTGAGCTTCTCGTTTTGTTCAGAAGAGAAAACAGTCCCATCCTTGTCGAGGTAAGAGGCAGTGCTTGCATCCCAAGGAGCCATGTGAACAGATTTAGGTGATTGGTCATGATCCTTACATTCACTAAATCCTGCGTGCTCATTAACCTCGGCTTTACCATTAAGACCCTCAAAGGTACTAGTCCCAATAGTTCTCTCATTCGTCATAACCACTCCATCCATCATATCCCCATTCCTTTGGCTTTCTAATTTAGGGGACATTTTTCGACAATCTTTTTCAGATTCTGTGTAATTTTTTTCAGTGTGACCAACAACAGCTATACTGGTAGTGGCAAGTGCATCCAGTGATGTGGCTTCTCCCACTCTCAGCCGCTTCAATGTTCGAGCTCTGGACCCTCCCCATCTTATACTTCCAACTTTGAAATTCTCAGTCAAGTCTAAATAATTTTCAACTTTGTTTGATTGCCCTCCCACTGCTCTTTCAAACATGCTGCAATTTTTATGACCAGGAGAGCTCCTCAGATCCTGAGAGCTCATATGAGTCTCATTTGCTTCACTGGCTTTGTGACTACAAGATTGGTCACCCAAATAAGCCGGATTTCCACACTTATCTGTATCCACAAGCGTATTTGTATTTGACGGCCGTCTTGGCAGTTTTAGCACTAATCTCCTCCTGTTCCCAGAGTTTCTTTGAAATTCAGGAAGTTCATGAGAATTGACCAGACCCTCAGATTCATCGAGTAAAACCTGTTTTCCT
The DNA here is from genome assembly GCF_002994745.2 of Rosa chinensis. Classification (NCBI taxonomy): domain Eukaryota; kingdom Viridiplantae; phylum Streptophyta; class Magnoliopsida; order Rosales; family Rosaceae; genus Rosa; species Rosa chinensis. The sequence goes on from NC_037091.1 coordinate 50,178,906, forward strand.
TTCATATAGTTGCTTTGGTGATTTTCCCTATCGGATCCGTCACTCTCAATATTTGAATCTTGCAGCGTGGATTCACTACCTGAAATTTCTCCTTCGGATCCATCTTCATCTTCTCCACCAGTATCTCGTCCAGTTATCTTCGAAAATAGTGTAAGGGCATTGCGTGCAGCAACTCTTCGAGGTCTCTGTGACTTTGATGCGGAGCATTTCTTTTTTGAAGCTTTTCGGCCATGCCTTGATTTCCTTGTTCTATTACTTCTGAAAGAGTGATCATCACGCTCATCCAAGTTCCTCCTTTTAACACACCTTCCAGAAGACGTCATGACTTCAATCTGAAGAAAAGAGAAAGGAAACACAATCAAGCAAGATCTAATTAAATTCTAAAAGTTATTTGTTATTGAAAGGGAACTCACATCAGCCTTTTGTTTTTTCCTTCTTGATCTTCGTAGTCCATCCAGTTGAGCATCCTCGTCACTATCTTCTGCACTGCAGTCTGGATCAACAGAAGGGTTTGAACTTAAACTTCCTTGCTCCCCTCCAGTAGAATAATCTTCAGTAATATTGTACTCTGAATCAGCATCATCACTATGCATTTCATTTTCTGGTTCCCAATCCATGGCATCTACAAACTCTGGTAGTGGCTCGGTCAATAACATATCCAAGTCTGCCAAAGGTAGCATTTGGAAATCTGGATCTAGACTGAAGTCAGGCCCAACAGCAAGTTTTAAAGAGGAAGGACGCCACTCAGAACCCAGAGCTCCTAGCCGTCTCTTCTGGTATGTACTCTGGTAGGGCTCCGGATATGGTATCATGCCTAGTATTTCCACAATAAGCAGTGCTTGAGAAAATTAAAATCCGAGAAGAGAATAATTCCATACAGGAAATGGAGTAGAGAGAAACCTGAATCACAAAGTAGATCCTGCATATTTCGTCGGTATGCTGGAATCTGAGTTTCCTGAAACAAATGTTGCAGATAATTTCTTAAGGGATCACAGAATTTAACACAACATAGAAGATAAATATTTGGAGATACAATTAGATATAACTTATGGCAAGTCAAATCATGCACATCTATACTATTAATTGCTTTCTAAAAGGAAAAGCATACATCTATGCTAAATAAAGCTAGATATTGAATTTTAGCTCAGACTTTAAACTCTCAACTCTTAAAAGGAAGATTGAATTTTGGTCACACTATGCCAAACATCCATGAATTAGTCAAAATCACCACTCAGCTGAGACCCATGGTATAAATAACTAAAATAAAATAAAAGTATATAAATTAAACGAATTATAAGTGTATTGCTTATGCATGGCTAGAAGGTGGATCTTTGCATGAATAAGAAATCAGAGTGACAAAGGATATATTAACCAGAGTTTTTATAGTAACTTTTAAATTTTATTACTTATGTAATTTATTCAGTCCTCCCTGCTCACCCAGCAAGCCAAATAATTTGAAAATCCATCGCTGATCAAAACGCAGTTCATCAGTACTTGTTTCACCCTTAAATAATTCCTATTTTATAATTTTAGGTAATATAAGGCAAAAAAATAGAACATAAAACAGTGACCCAAAATCAAGGTTGTTTCACATTTCTGCCAAAGTGTTTTATATGTTTCATAGCGCAAGTGACCTTTGATGGAAATTTGGAAACACAGACTAACTTATACAAATTGGTCCTGTATGTGTAAATAGTTACAAAGGACAAATATTATGTTCTAGACGTTTAAATATTCGGGAGTTGAACTGGGCAGAGAAAGTAATAATAGAAAGTAAAAATCAAATGAATATATAACCAAACGTATACAATATTCAGAGCAGTAAAACTCTAAGGTCCATAAAGAGAATGGAATTAACTGTTCCCATCATTAATAGTGAAAAATGGCTAACTACCTGGTCAAGAACATTTCCGAAGCTATCTTGAATGATTGGGCGATAATCACCAAGAAAGAACTGAAAAAAAGTGCATGGAATTAAGTACCAGCTGTAAACAAAAGTATAAAGATATATTCTAAATAAAGAGGGGGAAAATCTACCTGATCATATTTTGCATCATTGTGGGACTCCCCTTGGCCACTGTCCAATATGTAGAGTTGGCCAACATCATCAGATAGTATAACTGACGTTCCGTCCCTATAGTAGAGAGAATGAACACTTTGTAAGTACATGAAAGCAACTAGAGTGGGGGGTTGCTAACTGATAATGTGGGAGTTGGGATTCAAGAGAGGTATGCATTGAATCCTACATAGTACTATAAGGCCAAATAAAAAAGTACCATATAAAGCTGGAGAAATTTAGTTAATATTTTGAAGAGCAAAATATCACATTGACAAGATGATTACAAACAAAACAGGATTCCATTGAGATAAAGAACTTTTAAAATTCAACACAACCGCTACGAAGAAAACAAGTCCAAAAGTAAGAATTCTTATTCTTGACTTACGGTGAAAACTTTCCGTCAACCAATTTGAACTGTGAAGTTTGATATATCCGGATAGGCATGCCTTCCCATATCTGAAATTGCAAGTCAACTAAAGCATTCAAGAACAGAGAACTTATGAAGAAATTGCAAGTGGAATAAGGAATTTGAAAACTCACATCCCAGACAATTGTTTTTCCATCATAGCCAGCACTCATTGCCAACCTGGGGTTGAAAGGGTGAACATCCAGAACATATGTCTATCAAGAACACAAATTAATATTATCAGTGATTTAACTTTTACTTCTTCAACTTGAGTAACCAAAACAGGTTAGCAATGGAGCCTAGGCTTGCAGGTCAATACTAAAAAGATCTCTATGTAAAGAATCAAAGATAAAAGTCATCTATATAGAAGCATGCAACACAAGACGTGCAAACATCACCCAGAAGACATTAGAAGCTTGATTAGAAGAAGCTTCTGAAGTGATATATGACAGACACGAAAGCAATAGCAGGATTGACATTGTACCCACAAAACTAGAATATTAAAAACAATATTGAACATGCAGCTAAGAAAGGAATTCAAGTACAAATTACAGGGCATAGAGATTGAAAGATATTGCACATGTCAAATGATTCAGGGAATGTAGGTTTCTAGATATAATCATAGAGAAAGTAACCCCATAGATTTGTAGTCTACCACGAGATATCAAAGACCAAAGAAAGGCCATAGTTACTCTACCACACTAAGCCATTGTAGAAGAGGCAGCAATAAATAATAACAGACCACTAGGTAACCAAATGAAATAAAGATGGTATTGAAATAGTGTTCAATAAGATATGTGTGTGTGTGTGTGTGTTCCAAATGTTACACGCACGCACTAGTGAGCTCAGTATCATATTTGCAAGAATCAAATAACAAAATTCTAAAGAAAAGAGATCCATGGAGAAGAGATTCAACTACTTACAGAATCACTGTGACCAGTTAAAGAATGGACCAAGCTACCATCAGATGCATTCCATACACATATTCTGCAATCTGCATAACAAGATGGGATATCAAATTGTTACATTACAGAATTTTATGGCCTAGGCAAGAATAAATCTGCTCAAGACAAGTTTGTAAATTGTCATCACACCAATAATTTTATAATATGCAAAGGCATTAGAAAATTAAAACACTAGCTAGTATAATATACACATCAAAGAAGAAATAAACAAATCACCCATGATAGCAGCAAGAACAAAGCGATTATCAAGACTCCAGGTAATCATATTAACACCACGAGGAGTTGGAAGAATTCTCTGGCGGGGGCCTCCACGTGAAGGTTGAGGAGGCATTGGTGGAGGTGGAACTTTCAGATGATAAGCTCGTGTCCAACGACCAGCTTTTCCCTGGAAAATAAAAATAGCTATATGATTATTCTATATAATTGTTTCAGTAGATAAGCATAAGATATAATAGAAAGTTAGAAGTTATCATGTATATTTAATAAAACTTACATGTGATCTTCGTGACTTTGGAATCCAGATAATTGCACTCCCATCGCGAGAGCAAGTAACTATATTGTCATGATTGAACCTGGGAGAAGGAAACAAACCACGAATATATATGTTACGCATGGTGATACTAATTGGCAGCTAAAAGGGCACCAGGAGAAGGAAAAATAGAAGGAACAAAATAATAGTAAAATTTACACCAGAGTCATAAAACAAAGAAAAACGAAGGAAACAAACCATGAATTTTTAAATTTTGGAACATTCTCTTCCTTTGAGGTGTCAGCTGCCATAAATCTAGATACTACAGCACAACCACTGCATTGCATGAAGAAATACTTATCATGATGCATAGATTAGATATGTGTGTGTGTGTGTGTCTTGGTGGAAATTACCATAACAACCTTACCTAAATTGTACGTAATTGACATCATTCTCATGGCCAGATAACACATCTATTTCATGATTCGGTTGGTCCGACTCATCTGAGCCTGGCTTGGAAGCACTCCACACCTACAACCAGCTCGCTATTAGTAAAACAACAAAAAACTTATTTTGGATCTCGATTCGAACCACACTGAAAAAATTTATGTGTCAATTCAAAGCACTATATTTACTGTTCATTGAACTACTGATGATAACAACTAAACAGAAGAAGGTTGCCGAAATGATACTAGGGGCCCAAATGTATAATATACCCTCGCAAGAGTGTCTGAGCTACCGGTAACAAAGACTGTTCCATTAGCATTAAATGCACAACAGAAGATTTGATGGCTCTGTACAGTGCTTGAGGATGGACCACTGTTTCTCCCTGCATCCAAGCAATTACGCTACAACACTAAGTTTTTTCACATGTTAATAAGTTGGTCAGTCTGTGCACTGAACAAGACACTGACCAGTTATAGTATCTGAAGGTTTTGGAATGTATATCCTTGGAGTCACTTGAGAATTCCTGGCATCCCATATCCTACAAGTTCCATCATCAGAGGAACTGCAATGGCCAAAGAACAATACAAGGTGAATCACATTACAAAAGGCTTAAGAAAGTGGTTGTCCACAGAAAAACTGCATATCAAAAATAAATAAAAAATAACAGCATTCTGCATTGACCAACAGCATCAAAATTAAAACCGACTTGCTTAATATATGTGTGTGTGTGTGTGTGTGTCGAGAGAGAGAGAGAGAGAGAGAGAGAGAGAGAGGAGGCAGATTAAATATGTATTAAAAATGCACCAACAGACAATGATGGTGAACAAGCAGTCTCCCCAAAAGGTGAACATAATCTAAACAACTACCATCCCCAAATAGGTAAGAGAAAAGGATATCTTAGAGAACAGCAGCCCTTCAATCTAGATGAATAGAGAAAGTGGTATATTGCTTCAAGTACAGTAGATAGTAAAGCCCCAAAAGAAAATATATCCCACAAAAAAAAAAACCACCTTCTTCCTACATTTGCTGTAAAATGTTCTACTCTTCCTTCACCATCCAAAAATGCACAAAAATTGGCTACGACAATGCCATTCCACAAAATTCCGCTTTCTTCACTCAACCAAGAGCAGCACAATTTTCGAAGAACAATGAAATACATAATCTCCATCTAATAAGAGTCACATATTCGACAAAATTATCACCTATTATTCACAAACTACATTCTCCTACTCTTCACCACCCTACAGACCAGTCTAGAAATATCATTTCCTTCCATATCCCAATCATTCTCATCTTTCTGTCATCAAATAACTTAATCTGTACATGCCATTTCTTCTAATCTTATCCTAAAATTTCATATTTCCCGCACGACCCCATGTCCAAAACTTGGATACAAATGGTAGCAGAAAAATCCACCAAAGCTCAACACCTCAAGTTTGGTACGCAAATATCTCTAGCAATACATTGACAGGCCTTCTTTATTAGCAATATAAAAAAATGAAACAAAACAAGTTTAATCAGGTACTAACAAAAAACAATAAAGAAATTGAAAACAAAAAGACTCCAGAATATTGGCAATAGCTGAGCAAAAGGTTAGAAAAAGTTGACCTATGTCATTCTCTAGGACCCCCATAGCATCAATTACGATCATAAACTATATATTATCTAACAAAGCACGTTGGTCAAATTAAAGAAAACCACCTCTTCAAATCAGAAGAAAAACCGGCAGCACATCACATAAGGATAGGAATGGTCAAACCAAGATTGACTTATTCACTAATAGAAACTCCACATGAAAAAATTATTTTCAGTGACAGAGAGAATCAGCCTTACGATAGAAGGTGGTATATAGAGCCAGGCCTGGGATTAAATTCAATTGCAGTCACAGCTCCGGTGTGTCCCCGCAACACCGAAATTGGAAGCCCATCTGGCAAGCGCCACTAAGGAGAACCAAAGGTTATAGTAAATTAGCACTATGTTACCAGGAAAAAAAAAAAGGAAAAAAGAGAAAGAAAACGTGTAACTTAGCAACAGAGGATGCTTACAACTCGTATGATACAATCATTTGAAGCGGATGCCACCAAAGCATTGTTGGAGCTCACAGCTAAATCAGTGATGTCACCCTTCAAGCATATAAGAAGTTAAAGTAAGGAGAAGACAAGGACAAATAAGTCTTTGATGTGCCACAACAACTTACTTCATGTCCACGGCAGCTGGCCAAGCAAAATGCAGTTTCTATTAACCAGATCTTCACTAGGCGATCATCTGAACCAGTGATAACATATCTACCTGAGCGATCAAATATTGCTGCATGATTCATGTCGAAATAAACCATCATGAGAACTTATCACGTCTTAAAGGTGTGCTCCACAAAATTGATAAAAAGAAACAGTAGACAAACACTCGCACAAAACCAAAGGGAAGAAAAAAAAATGCTGTGCGAAGAAAGGACTGACACCTAATGTCAAACAAGAAATGTTTTCATGAATGTGTGCTCAGATAAATGTACATAGATTGAACTCAAAAAAAGAACAAAAAAAAAAGAACGTGGAATGATGTAGCCCAGGGACAGTAAACATGCTGGTACATAACTATCAAACAGACACATAAGGATCAAAGTCTCAAAGTCAGGAGCTGATTCTTGGGCCAGAGAAACCAAAATAATGTGGGAGATGAATACTAATGAACAAAAAATCCAGAGCTTACTGATGTGGGTTCACATGTTGGACATGAATATTGCCATATCTTACTATGCTTAAGCATTTCCAACATATTACAGCACAAGAAAATAAAGCAGGCACTTTATGACAAACACCCGATCTGAGCTGAAATGCAAGAGTACATGACCAACAATATTAGTGAAAAAACTGGTTTTAATAGAAATCTGAGAAAAGAGAAGATGTGAAGAGCAGAAGAGATTAAAAGTGATTTCTGAGAACAGAAAATCATTAACACACAATCTCTCCACTGTAAATGATTTATCTTGCACAACAACTTCTTTTTTCTAAACCCACCCAGCCTGTTCTGATTTCACCAGATATCGATCCCTTGGAAATGAGACGCAGAAATTGAGCAATTAATTTTTATTTGATGAGTGTATAGAAATTGAAAGATACCATTACTTGGGAAACTTTGGAATACTAAAGAGTAAAACTACCTAAAATCCTCCAAATCTCTCCACTGTTGGAGGGGGCAACCACATTAAAACCTTGAGAAACTCCAAAATTCCCTTTCATTCTCTCCAGCCACTTAAATAGCTAAACAAGAACCTTAATCTAGACACTGCAAACCATCTAGGGCAGATTAACAAAAGTTATGATGCAGATATAGATTAATAGAGAGAACGGGGGCTATAAAACAAATATGGTTACTTTTCAAGCAAAGTAATTCCATTCGTTTTAAATATTGGTAATAATATGATCAACTTCCATATGGACCTATGTAATACTTGGTGAACTCTTAGAAATGAGAACATACCACAATAGACAGCGTTTCGATGGCCCCTTATTCTCTTGGTATTTTTCATCTTCTGAAACATGGTTGATGGTTTCGCAATGGCATAGGATGCAGCACGAACAGATGGTGCACGGTGATGTCTGGTGAAACCTCCCCCAATTTCCCTCAAACCTAGCCCATGCACCTGATTAGCTTTGATGTGAGGCCAACGCATGTAAGCAGCAGGCCGGTTCATTTCGTTGTTTTCTTGATCCCTATCATCTGAAAGGGAAGACATGTTCTAATTAAACATATAGAAATGAAAATGATGCTGATAGCCAGTAACAGACACACAAGCAAGGAACTTCAAAAGGAGGAGGGGAAACACTTGCCGACCCCAATGCATGGATGAATATCATATCCTAACTTTAAATGAATTCTAAGATACATATCATAACTTACAACCATTAGAGGTCATGTCAAAGCTTAAATAAATGTCACATACAGCTCAGAAGTGAAAATGAGCCCGTTCCCAAGAGAGTTGGTACATCAGCTGCATTAGGGGCTTTTCCAACACTCATACCCCTTGATGGTGGAGCTGTACTCAAAATCATTTGCTTCAAAAGCTTTACCAAGTGATCCTGCTCAATGTGAGGATACCTAAGGAAGAGTGACATTGAAAATAAATAAATAAAAGTATACAAGAAAATGACAATTTGACACAATAACATTTAATTTCTAAGAAAAACAAATTAATTACTATTTAATGAGTATGGAAACTTAAAAGGAGGAGGGGGGGAAGGTGCCCCTTATCCATAAAAACTAGCATTTAAGATCTATAAAAACTAAAATGCCTGCAGTAGAAGACCAAGATGCGAAACTGACATCCATTGAAAGAGAGATGAAACAAAATATAAAAAGATAGTATACTCATTATCCTTAAAGCTCATGGTGCAGTGCAATATGTAGTAGATTGGGACTGGCCCTATATTGGTAGGTAGTAGATTAACAAGCACATGTATGCACATTAACACCCTGTGAACACCGACTGTTTATTTCTCAGAAACATGCCAAATAAAAAGAAAGAGCTATAAGTGGAGATATGTGTGTCTGCGTAATTAACTCAAAAGAAGCAACTCATGATTTTAAATTGTTGGTGTATTGTTTCTCTGTGCCAAACAAGTTGATCTGTATCTTTTTTCCTTTTCTCATTCTTAAACAAACAAAATAATAGGATTAACTCAAAAAAGTCTAATAATTTTGCAAATAAAATTCCCAAAATAAGACGGAGAACAAAAAATTTCTTGACAATAAAAATATTTTCAAGAGCTGGTCAAGTGTTCTAGTTATCAAAGATGATTCAGACTCTCTCTAATATACCAACAAAACCTATTTAAATTCTACCTAAAAGACCATCAAAACCGAATTTGATAGAGACAGTTGATCTTCCTCACTTTATTTCTTTTGTTCATATTTGACTAGTATATAATCAGGAAAAACTATCAATATTGTGTTTAAATAAAAACTATCACATAATTATGATTATTTAAGATTTATCACATTCTTCTTAATAACTTGGCCAACTCAATCAAAATGTTTTGGCGCCCCCTGTCAAAAGGTGCAAATTTATTTCCCTCCAAACACCAAAGTTCAAATGTTACAATGAGGAATATCATTTCAGACTGTACTATAACTATGCTTATACAAACAACACACAGAACCATAACACTAGAGAAACCAGATCACAACTCTCCCTCACAAGTCACAGCAAGGAATGCAATAAATGTTATCACTTATTTCAAGAAGTAATTAATTGAATTGAGGTAACTTAAATTTGTCTTTTAAGAGGCATAAAGCTTAGAGAAGCTGACCTAAATTTCATTATTAAACTTATTGCAAGCAAGAAAAGATATTCATATACCTTGCCACCAACATATTGTAATTTAAGGGGAATGATTGCCCATCATCATTTTCATCCCCACAATGCATGCCTTTCCTTGAATACCATGCGTGATATCTTCTAGGTAAAAGTTGATGTTCAAGAAGTTCATTCCAGAACTGTACACAAGTTTTATGACATGGTCCAGCTGAAAGAAAATGCATAATGAGGAAATACACTTCTCTGAGGTCAACATCCACATCTTGTTCCCTGGCATGATTTGTCTCTACATCCTCATGTAGAGTGCTGTCATGCACCTTACTGAGAAAGCTCAAGGGTTTCATACTAACAGAAGGTGCATCACCACAAGGAAACTTTTGAAGAGCCATAGCTCCTGTAAAACCTGCATAAAATATCCGAAACTTACTTTATAATCATCCTTGTAAGAAACAAATGCAGAAAAGAAAATACAGGAAAAGACAGAAATCACATAAATTTAAAACGAAAATGAAGGGAAAGAAAGATGTTAAAGGTTATAAAGTTGCAACTCTTAATTTGGTCATAAATAAAAGAGAAATGAAATAAAAACTTGCTCTCTCTAACCCCCCTCATGGACTCTCCGCAACACCCAAACACAAACCCGATGCCATAGTGCGACCATTTAGAACATGAAAGAGCTGATAACGTTAACCCCCAAATGTTCTCTTTTCCCACATACCCCCTCCTATAAACAAATTTTCAATAGCAACCCCATGGTTCTTCTTCTTTAAACAGTGACAACTTTTCCCTGTTCTTTACTTTGTTTTGGCAGGAGTCCAAAACTACTAAGGGTTTAGTGAGAGCCTCTACCCTAAAAACACTTGTAAAGCCTCAAACACCAAAACCCCTAGACTAAACAAGAAGGTAAAATGCAAAGTGAGTCCCTCTTCCTCAAACCCTTGCAAAATGCACAGGAGGCTACTTATGCAGTAGTTATACTAGATAAGATTATCCAATACCGATTCATGACTCCCAAATTGAATCTCATTGAAACAAGCAATCCAAATTACCCTGAAAAATATATAAGACTGACCTCTTGAATAATTCATATGACTAGTTTAACCAGATGGGCAGTCCCAGCTAACCCATACATTCCACAATCCATCACGCATTCCTCTCTGGCAACCAAGAAAAAACCCTAAAAGTCAATTCCTTTGCACTAAGAACACAATCCAATCGACACAAGCAGTCAAACAGAGCAAACCCATTTGGGGCACAAATTCCTAAACACACAACACAAAGCCCTTATCCAAGAGTAAAACAAAAATCCCAAATTCAAGAACACAAATTTCACAAAGGAATTCCCTTTCTTTCAGTACCTTTAAGAAGCCATGCTTTAGCGTTTGAGGATTTGATGTGGGGATCCAGAAAGAGCTAGCAATACCAGAATTCAGACCCAAGCAACCCAAAAAAAAAAAAAAAAATCTGCAAGAAACAGAGAGAGTGCAGTGCACGCGCGAGGTGGGGGGGATTTTAGATTCTTTGGGGGAGCTCTGGGCTTTACTTCTTGGAATTTGTTTCTAGTCTGAGAAGCAAGAAGAAGAAGAAGAAGAAGATACAGGAGAGGGTTGAACGATGCGTTTTTAACCTTTATGCTTCCACTGTAGATGCCTCCACGGAAATTATAAAATATGTTGAGGTGGGATGAAACGTTGTCGTATTGCTGACCTAGATTACTGGATCTGTCCTCAATTTGGGGATAAAAATTCACCCTACGACGTCGTTTTGGTGTTCCTTTTATTTTTTTGACAATTTTTTTATTTTTATTTTTATTTTATTTTATTTTATTTTATGTTTGTATGTACTTTTTGACCTTAGTCTATGATTCTTTTTCGTACTTTTTTCACTGCAGAATTTAATTCAATAGTTTAGACGCCATGCGCGTCTGATATGACGATGCCCCTATTAGTCTCTTTTGGTTTTCGTCCGTCTCTTTGTTTTTCTTTTTTTTTTAAGTGAAAAAATGAACCTTGATTTTGTTTGAGTGGCTTTGCAAGTACTGACACCAGAAGGATTATGCAATAGTAATGAAAATGTAATAGTTGTTCAAGGAAAACCTAATTTGTGTTTAGCCCAAACTTTAGGTTACTTGACCTAGTGGTAATAAGATTTAATTAGAAGGATCTAGAATCCTATTCAATGTAGAATTACTTTCCTTGTATGATTGAGATTCTATGCATTGTAATCCTCTATATAAAGATGCCCCTATTATCAATGAGAACACACAGCAAATTCCTCCCAAATTCAGTTTCTCTAAAACACGTTATCAGCACGAGCCCTAACCCTGAAGCCCTAAATTCGTAGCCTTCAAATCCCAGAAACCACCGCCGCCCACCTTGAAGATCTCAACTCCAGGAGTCCAGAACCGGCGGCCCCGCCCACAGAACCGGCCGGAAAATATCCGAACCGGCCACCGGAAGTAGCAAAAATCCCCCTGCCCGGTTCAAAGCTTTCCTCACCACCTCCTGCCGCCATACTCGGCCACCTGCAGCATTTACAGCCCAGAAATCCGGAACCGGAAACTTCCCCACCGGAACCGGCCACCAGAGTCTAGCAGATCTGAACCGGAAGGAAAAGAAAAAAAAAAAAAAAAAAAAAAAAAGGGAAAGAAACTTGCTGAAGCCCAAGCCCAGCCCACGTGCAGCGAAGCCCAAGTGAAGCAGCCGAGCCGCTGACCGCCTAGCCGCCGAGCCGCCAAGCCGCAAACGTTCTGCCACGTCAGCACCACGCAAGCTGCCACGTCAGCCTCCAGTCAGCTGCCACGTCAGCCTCCAGTCAGCTGCCACGTCAGCAATCTGGTCAACGCCGGTCAACCACCGCCGGTGACTTTTCCGGCCGATTTCCGGCGACTTTTCCGGCCACTTTTCGGCGACTTTTCCGGTCAGCTACAGTAACTCCGGCAGCTACAGTAAATTTCCGGCAACCACTTTTCGGCATCTTTTTAAGGTAAACTTTTCTAAAAGTTCCCGTTTTTGTGAAGTTTTTCAATTTCTTCTTCTTTTCTCGGGGACTTCCAAAATCCCTTCTCCTACCCCCCTTTCTTCTTCATAGGGGAGACCAATAGCCGAACTGTGGGGGTTCGTGCTCACTCCAAGCTTGGAGCTTGTAGAGTCCTCCAAACTTAGAGTTTGTTGAGAAGAAAACGATCGACCACATATATCGTTGTTTCGATCTAATCCAAAATCCCTCTTGGAATTGGATTTTCTTAGAAGCGACTACGCTCAGAAAATTCCTAATTTCTTGGAAGCGACTACGCTCAGAGATTTAATAGTTTTTCGTGGTAGCATTTTCGCTCCGAAACTAACCCTAATCTTGTGTTGTTTTTCAGGATGAGTAACCTGAACAAGTTGAACTTCGTTCCACTAGAAACAACTGGCGCAGGATACCATATGTGGGTCCGAGATGTGCGCCAACATCTTAAGGCTGATGGACTTCTGGGAGCCATCCAAGAGCCTGGTCAGAACGTGCTCTCCATTGAGCAAGCTACTGCTTTCGAAGCAAAACAAGCTAAAGCCATAATTCTCATGACAAGGCACATGAATGACGCGCTCCAAAATGAATACCTCAATAAGGAAGACCCAAGAAAGCTATGGGTAGAACTTGAGCAGCGATTTGGCAACGTTCGTAACTCCCTGCTTCCTGATTTAGAAGTGCGATGGCATAGCCTCCGCTTTTGTGATTTCAAGTCTGTGCTTGATTATAACTCGGAAGCTCTTCGTATCAAGTCTCTGATGGAGTTTTGTGGCCAAGCCATAACTGATACGATGTTGATCGAGAAGACTCTCTCTACCTTCCCCGTCTCTGCACTGATGATTTCAAAGAATTATCGGATTGATGTAAATGCAGGACGTATCACAAGGTTTCATGAGCTCATTGGCGCCATGAACGTAGCTGAAAAGCACGACAATATCCTTGTGAAGAACTATAATGCTAGACCCGTGGGAACTAAGCCTATTCCGGAGTCTAACTATAGTCGCGCCCCTAATGGAGGACGTAAGGAGCGAAACCCTAAGGATAGGGACAATTCTGGACATTCTGGTCCATATGTTCGCCCTAAAGAGGAAGGAAATCGCCAAGAGAGGCGTGCACGGAACCGTGGAGGTCAACGTGTGAAGAGAGAGAGAGGCGGAGCCTCCGACCATGGTGGTAACGCCACCAAGAGGATAGGTCGTCCAAATCGCGCCCCAATGGCGCCTCGATCAAGGGAGCCTGACCATAATGATGTTTGTTTTCGATGTGGATCAACTGAACATTGGGCCAAATCATGTACCGCACCCCAGAATGTTGCAAACGCATACAAGACGTATCGTGAAGCAAGGGAAGCGAATTACATGGCACAAGAAGATCAAGATGGCGATCTAGATCTAAGGGTGGAAGACTACAAGGATCAAGACCCAGAAACTGGCGATTTTGATTAAGTCTTTTTATTTTCCAAGAGTTGTAGGCGATTGCCATATTACTTTTTATTGGATTAGATTTTCTTTGATCATAGAAACAATGATGTATTCCGTTGGCTTATGAATAAAATTTCGAGTTCTTTTCATTATGACTCAATTTTGATTCTGAGCATATGACTTTGTGACTACGATGGCTGGGCCATCAGTATTAATTCAAGGACATGGAATAGCCCAAGTTCTACTTGCCAAATGGCACCTTGATTACAGTTGTCACAGAAACTCTCTACGCTCTTGGGGCAAATAGTACCCTATGAATAGCCAACGAATTCCATGCGAAAATGCATGTAGAGAACGGAAATGAGTTCCTTTCCATTACCTCTAATGATTGCGAACAAAGACGCATCTTAGAGAAGTTTATGTGTCGCTCTAGTGGACTTTATGTCACTATTCGAGCTATTAAATCCAATAAAGTTATGAGAGAAGATCTCTTGGACTTAGACACATATTGGCTTTGTCACGACAGGATAGGTCATCCTGGTCATGATATGATGATCCGTCTACAAAAAGACTTCACACGGACATCTTTTACTAAGCCTGTTCCTTAGGGAAATTAGGACTGAGACCGTCCTATGCAAAGGATATGACATTACTCATTCTGTTCTTACAATGAATCCGTAGGGATTTTGTGGATTGATTCAACCAACTTGCGGACGTTTAAATATCTCATGATGTTGGTTGACACGCAAACACACTGGTCACGTGTTGTGCCATTGTCCACTTGTAATGCTGCTTATGCTACACTCCTAGCACATATCATACAACAATGGGCTCACTCCCCAAATCATCCTATTTAGTCAATTGGATTTGACTATGCTAGAGAGTTTACATCGAAGACTTTCGATGGTTATTGCATTGGGACTAATGTTGGACATTATATTCCCCTGAACACACCCAAATGGTCTCACGGAAACGACTACGATAGTAGTCTGAACATTGGTAATGCGCACCAATCTTCTTACATTCGCTTGGGGTGATGCAATATCGCATGCATCTATGCTAATTCGTCTACGACCTAATGCCACTCAATGTACCTCTGCGTTACAGCTAGTGACTGGGTACACGTCTTTTGTACTTACGCACATTTGAGTGAGCCATTTTTGTGCCAATTGCGCCGCCACAGCGCTCTATGATGGGTCCTTACAGACGAATGGGCAACTACGTTGGATTTGAGACTTCCAACAATCGTCCGCCACTTAAATGCCCTTGCTAGGCGATCTCCTTACCGCTAGATTTGCGGATGTCACTTTGATGAGACAGTCTTCCCGTCGTTAGGGGGAGATAAGAACACGAATGTTCAACAGGAACGACAGGAATTATCGTAGTCTGTCCCCACTATGTCTCATCTTGATCCCTATTAAAGTGACGAGATCACACAAATATGCTGCAAACATGCCTGCAAGGAAGGACGTCCCTACGAGAGGACGTAGCGCTACCCTACACGGAGGTAGGCATGGCGCCAACGCCAAAGAGAGTGGCACTCTGGCGTTACAGGCCATGGCCCCAGCTAGGATGCGTGGGAGGCCCGTGGGTTCGAAGGATACTTTGGCACATTCCAATCCTTTGATCATCAAGACTCAAAATCCGTCTCATGAGTATCTTCCGGGTTATGGTTATCGTTGGGGGACGCCTCAACGTTAGAACCTATTCCTGAGAATATAGAGATCTATGAAACTTACACTAGTGTACATGAGACGTGGGATAGAACTCCATCAGAATTGATGATGTAGTTGCGTATTTTGTTGCGCATGAGTTTTTGAGTTAGATGATATCGAACCACGCTCCGTTGATGAATGAATGCCAACGTAGAGAGAAATTTGGCCTAAATGGAAAGATGCGATCCAGGTTAAGATGGATTCTCTAACGAAGAGGAAGGTCTTCGAGCTAGAGATGCCAACGCCTCCTAACATAAAACCTGTTGACTAATGGGTCTTCGTTAGAAAGCGTGATGAGAAAAAGAGATGGCAATCTCGCCTTATGGCGCAAGGCTTCTCACAAAACGCCCTGGAATCGACTACGATGAGACATATTCTCTCGTAATGAATGTCATTGCACTCCACTACCCTGTCAGTTTGGTAGTTTCTGAATAACTGAACATGCAGCTTACAAATATGGTCACTACGTATCTCTATAGGGATCTAGATACGGAATATATATGAAGGTTCATGGTGAACTTCATTTACCCAAGTCAAGTAGCTCTAGACCATGGAGCGCGTTTACAAAGAGGTTGAAACGCTCACTAAAGTGACTACTTGATTGGGAAGGGATATGCCCACGCGTTTCTATGACAAGTTTTGGATTCTATCGCGGTTCATGATGGACATGATCTTCATTAGAAGCCCTTAAAGAGTTAAGGGAAACCGCTGAACACTTGAAATCCGTAGTTTGAGATGAAAGATTTTGGGAGAACACGATTATGGCTCGGTTTGGAACTTGAGCATCGTGTAGATAGATGCTTAGGCATTTTGACAAGGTCAAGCCTTCGAGCACCCCCATGATCGTCCGTAGTCTTGATCCTGAAAATGATCATCTTCGTCGAAAGGATGATGACGAAGATGTGCTAGAGGCAAAAGTGTCTTACTTAGTACAATAGGCGCATTATTGTACTTATCTCAATGCACAAGACCGGACATCTCATATGTTGTGAACTTGTTAGCTAGATATAGCTCTGCGCCAACGCGACGCCATTGGATTGGTGTAAAAGATATCTTTCGATACTTGAGATGTATGAATGATATGGGCTTGTTCTATCCCTACAAAGAGATGATGGATTCGGACCCATCACACACCAGAAACGCCGCCAACGCTGGCCTGCGTTCTCTATCCCCATCCCAAAACGACATGTGTTTTGGAAGGTTTTGCTGATGTTGGGTATCTCTCTGACCCACACAATGGTCATTCCCAAACTGGTTAAATGTTCACCATGGGAAAAGACCGTGATATCTTGGAGGTCTACAGAACAGACCGTAGTCGCTATATCTTCGAACAATGCAGAGATCATTGCTCTTCACGAAGTGGTTCGTGAATGTATATGGATTGGATCCATAATTACACATGTTCGAACAATTGTGGTTTGAAGTCTACCACAGATGAGCCTACGAGCATTTAGGATAATGCTACTTGTTTTGAACAAATGAGGCAAGGCTACATCAATAGCGATAACACCAAGCATAATCAGCAACAACAGACACTCCTCGAGATCAAAGTGAACTAGGTTCGATCTGAGGACAGTGAGGCAGACTTGTTTACTAAGTCATTGCCCAATACCACGTTCGAGAAACATGTGGCAAGAATTGGCTTGCGGAAATTATCTGAACTCCCATGATCGTAGTCATCAGGGGGAGGTGCAGACATCAGGGGGAGATGTCTACATGTTCGTCTCGAATCGTGAAGGGTGTGTTGTGCTCTTTTTCCCCTTCGACCGAGGTTATTTTTGTCCCATTGGGTTTTTGTTACTCGGCAAGGTTTTTAACGAGGTAACGAGAGAAGCACCGCGTTTGGGCAACACAAGGGGGAGTGTTCAAGGAAAACCTAATTTGTGTTTAGCCCAAACTCTAGGTTACTTGACCTAGTGGTAATAGGATTTAATTAGAAGGATGGGTTATTATCACAAATGGTACCTGAACTTATCTTCTATTTTATCGATGGTACCTGAACTTCAATTTTGATCACAACCAGTACCCGAACTTTTCGATTTCATTTTAAATGGTACCTAAGGCCACCTTCGGTCACTATTCCGGCCAAAAAAGCCAAATCTAAAAAATTAAAAAATAAGTTCAAGGCAAGTCTATTACCAAAAAATCATCACTATATATGATTGCAACCCTTGAAATCATCAAAAATCATCACTATGATTGCCTCCTATGCCATTTTTAGTCAGAATAGTGACCGGAGGTGGCTCTAGGTATCATTTAAAATGAAATCGAAAAGTTCGGGTACTGGTTGTGATCAAAATTGAAGTTCAGGTACCATTGATAAGATTGAGGTATAGTTCAGGTACCATTTGTGATAATAACCCTAGAAGGATCTAGAATCCTATTCAATGTAGAATTACTTTCCTTGTATGATTGAGATTCTATGCATTGTAATCCTCTATATAAAGAGGCCCCTATTATCAATGAGAACACACAGCAAATTCCTCCCAAATTCAGTTTCTCTAAAACAATAGTGTATTTGACAATTTATATGTTTTTTTTTTTTTTAAATAATAGTAATTCCATTGATAATAACGCATGCCAAGAAGGCTATTACATACTCACCCGCTGACACATAACAATGGCCAGATCAAGATTTCGTGGAGGAGCCACAGTAGTATATAGGATAGACCAACTATATTCGAACTAATCTCTCACTTTAAAAGCTAGCCTAAAAACTATGAAACATAGCGAATAGACAAGCCAAACTACACTCGTTAGGTTCATAATACAAGAACCTTATTGTAATTAGACAAAAGCTAAAAACATAGGTTTGGGCCAAGAGCCTAAACCCTAGCCCAAATTAGAAGTTATTGGACTAGGGTAGAAACCCCAGCCCAGAAATTCAAAGCCCACCAAAGCAAAGTCCACCCAAGGCCCAGTCAGCCAGATCCGGTCCAGTCCACCCACTTCCACATCCCCGTCGTACGAACCAGCCCAACCCTGTTTCGTCCGCCGCATGCCACCACGGCCTGCACCTGCCTCAATCGGCGCTGCCCCTAGCGCCCACTGCCGACGACCCAAACTGCACAGACCACGCCTCCGCAACCCATGCCACCACAGAGAAAAACCAAACCCCGATCCAAGAACTCATCTCCCACCACCACCAAGTTCAGACAGATGACGCCGCCATTAGGGTTCGATCGCCGGACTTGTTAGCACGACAACCTTCGCTCACCATCCCAGCCAGAACCACCAAGCAGCCTTGAGCAAAACTCCCTCTGATGGAACAAGAATAATAGCCTGGACTACCCGTCCGGCAGCAGATCCCACGACGACTGTGAGGCCAGAGGCCAGCCCATTCGTCCAATCGCAGCCGGACGAGAAGGATTGCGCAGATCGGGACGCCGCCGGGCTTTAGGGTTCTCTCGTGGAGTTTTTGAAAGGCTTGTTATAAACAACTAGATTGGTTAATGAGATTTTATGATAATAGAACTTTGTCCAAAGAATAATAATTTACTGTATTAATTACTTAAGAGCTACGAGGAGGTTAGTGATATAAATGTGGAGAAAATAGACATGCACCAAAAAGCTTTTAGCCATAAAAATGACAAAATGCTCTAAATTTTACATACAGTTATATACATCGAATATTCTAATTAACTCGAAACAATTCATAATATGTGTAATCAAGAACATAATTGAATAAAATTGTCAAAAATTTCTTTACTAGGTTCGAGACATTTAAATTTAATATAAGAGTTAGTGAGACACTAAAAAAGGTTCATAAACAATATTTACAACATAAAGTTAATTGACATTTTGATTCGTCAAATATGTTTTAATCTCAACTTCATATTCATATTAGAGACAGTATTACCCATCGAAAGACGAACATCAATAAACACAAATGCACTCCTAGCCACATGATGAAATCATTTAACAAAACAACAAGGTGGTTGTTTTGTTAAGAGTTCTAAAATCGCAATCTTGCACTTTAGGGATGTAAAATGGATCTAATCATGTACAAACTCGGCCAGATTAGAATTAGCCCATTGTGCATTTTCGGGTATATTACTCTTTGGGTTATAAGAAAGAAGCAGATTGACTGCGGGAAGATGGACTTCTCGATCCCTCTCCTCTTCGAGTTTTTAGGGTATAGGTTATCGGTTTGGACTCACTATCTTAAAAATTAGTTGACAAAGTTCGAGCAAGTAGCCTAGTACATATGGGGTCAGATGGACTTGATTCGTTACCATGTTTGGGCCAGATTAATTTTTTGTTCTTTTATTATTGTAACTCATTTACTAATGTTGGGCCGACGTCTCATGCAACCACCCCATCTTAAATGAGTTCCTGGAAAGTGGAAATGCATGGATGCATTTTTGACGAAACTGCCGTATTAATCGAGTTACACTGATATGAAACTTTTTAGAACTATTAAACCATAATATCATGTCGATAAAAGTCTATCTAGTTATTCACTTATCGTAGCTGCTCGAGTTCATGAGTTCATCGATCACACATCATGTCGAATCGTCGATATGAATATGATTTAACTAGCATATAGTAATATATTAAAACCTGTTTGATGCAATGTTGGATGACAATGTTCGGACTTATTACTTGAATTTGATTCAGCATGTGAGAGGAGGCACCCGGAAGAGGCTTGGTGGAGCCATAGTGATTTGTTTGCCTTGTTTGATGAGAACCCACAGATGGAGGAACACGAACACTTGGGCCTTTTCTGCCCTGAAAAAAGAGCCGAAATATCACCTTAATTTCAACCGCCGGGGGGGGGGGGGGGGGGGGGGGGGTTGTGCGGAAGCGTAACAAACACAATATTGATATAGAACTAGATGAGCAACCGAACAATGAAAAAGAAAGCAAACACAAGAACACAAGAATTTATAGTGGTTCACTCAATCAATATGATTGAGCTACGTCCACTTCGGAGCCGGCGAGAAATTCCACTATAATCAATTGGAGAGAATACAATTAGAGTTTGAGAATAAACTCTACCCAAAACCCCAAATACAATTAGGTTAATTGTCTAATCTCTCACACCACTAAAAAAATCCCAGCAGCAGCAAGACATCTCTATATATATATATTCCCTAATTAACATAGGGATACATACATAGCTTAATTAACCTAGGGGCCTTGCCCACGTGATCACCATGGGCCATTCAATTGGATTTTGTCCACCAATTAAATAAAGCCAATATTCAATAATCTCCACCTTGGCTTTATTTTGATGGAAATTCTCCAAAATAGAACTTCAAAACCAATCACCGCTCCGACATCCCCGTAGGGAATTTCAAATTCTACAAATACCAATCAAGTTCAAGCAACTTGCTCAATGGAACTGACTTTGTCAACATATTCAGCAGGATTATCTGCAGTTCCAATTTTGAGGAGTTGAACATCACCATCCTCCACCATCTGACGAATCTTGTGAAATTTGACATTGATATGTTTAGTACGAGCATGAGTAACTTGGTTCTCTGCTAAATGAATAGCACTTTGACTGTCACAAAAAATATCCACATATTCTTGAATAATTCCCAAGTCCTCAAGCAAACCACGAAGCCAAACTGCTTCTTTTGCACCCTCTGTTACCGCCATATATTCAGCTTCTGTAGTCGACAAAGCAATTGTAGATTGCAAATTCGACTTCCAACTCACCGGTCCACTAGCAAGAGTAAACACATAAGCTGTAGTAGATCGGCACTTATCCAAATCACCTGCGAAATCAGAGTCCACATATCCAACAACACACTGACTCGTCTTATCCTGCTGAAAAACCAATCCAACATCCACAGTACCAAGAATATACCGTAGAATCCACTTTACTGCTTGCCAATGACCTTTACCTGGGTTATGCATATATCTGCTCACCACACTTAAGGCCTGTGAAATATCCGGTCTAGTACACACCATGCAATACATCAAGCTACCAACAGCACTAGCATAAGGAACTTTGGCCATATATTTCATATCATCATCTGTGCTAGGAGACATAGTAGATTTAAGCTTAAAGTGAGAGGCAAGAGGTGTACTTACAGGTTTAGATTTATCATTCATGCCAAACCGATGCAGTACCTTCTTCAAATATTGCTTCTGTGACAAACAAACTTTGCCTCTTGATTTATCTCTTTCAATTTCCATGCCCAAAATCTTTTTAGCTTCTCCCAAGTCCTTCATCTCAAATTCACCACTCAATTGTGATTTTAATTTATTTATCTCCACCTTGCTCTTAGATGCAATTAACATATCATCAACATATAAGAGCAAATAAATGAAGGTCCCATCCTGTAGCTTGCGAAAATAAACACATGGATCATAAAGACTCCGAGTGTACTTCTGACCGAACATAAATTTATCAAACCGCTTGTACCACTGCCTTGGAGATTGTTTCAAACCATACAATGATTTATGCAGTTTGCAGACCCAATTTTCTTTACCAGCAATTTTAAATCCTTCTGGCTGAGTCATATATATCTCTTCTTTTAATTCACCATGTAAGAAAGCAGTTTTTACATCAAGCTGTGCTAACTCAAGATCAAACTGTGCAACCAAGGCCAATAAAATACGAATAGAAGAATGCTTAACAACAGGAGAAAATACCTCATTGTAGTCAATTCCTTCTTTTTGTGCGTAGCCTTTAGCTACCAATCTAGCCTTATACCGTGATCCTTCCTTTTTAGCAAACACCCACTTGCAACCAATTGCTCTCTTCCCATGCGGTAACTGAACCAACTCCCATGTTTTATTCTTGTGAAGAGACTTCATCTCCTCACCCATAGCTTTTTCCCATTCTACACAATCTGCATGTATGACAGCTTCTTCATAAGTAGTAGGAATTTCTTCTTCAGTAACTGGAAGTGCATAAGTCACCATATCATTAAGCCAAGCTGGCTTTTGAGCATTCCTTTTTCCCTTTGTAGTTGTAATTGGTCCATCTTGCTGTGTAGGATCTTGGGTTGGAGCCTCTACTTCAATACTCATGTCCTCAATATTTAAATCATCTGAATCAACATTAGGACTCACTAGATCAATTGGAGTTTCAACAATTTTTTTTCTTTAACTCCACCTGCTGCAAACTCTCTACGGTCATTCTCTGCTCATCAGAATTTTTCTGCTTGTTCTGATCAACCATAATAGCCTCATCAAAAGTCACATCTCTGCTTACAACAACTTTCTTCACATCTGAACACCAAAGCTTAAATCCCTTAACACCCTCATTAAATCCCAAGAATATAGCTTTCTTGGCCCTTGGATCTAGCTTGCTTTCCCTGACATGAAAATAAGCAGGATAACAAAAAATATGTAAATAATGATAATCAGTAGCAGGTTTACCAGACCATACCTCCATGGGAGTTTTTCCCTCAAGTGCAGCAGTAGGTAACCCCCTATTAATGAGATGGCTTGCATACACAACTGCCTCAGCCCAAAATTCTTTGCCTAATCCAGAATTAGACAACATACACCGAATTTTCTCCAATAAAGTCCGATTCATGCGCTCTGCCACCCCATTCTGTTGTGGTGTCTCTCTAACTGTGAAGTGTCTCACAATGCCCTCATCTTGACATAGTTTCAAGAACGGATCAGATTTGTATTCACCACCATTATCTGACCTGAGCCTCTTAATTTTTCGACCGGTCTAAGTCTCAATCATCTTCTTCCACTGCACAAATATATCTAAGACTTCATCTTTATGCTTCATGGTGTACACCCATACTCTTCTAGAGAAGTCATCAACAAAAGAGACATAATAATGCTTACCTCCCAAAGATGCAGTTTTGGTAGGTCCCCATACATCAGTGTGAACATAATCTAGTGTACCTTTAGTCTGATGAACTGCAGTGCCAAATTTAACTCTAGTCTGTTTTCCCAAGACACAATGTTCACAAAATTCTAATTTTCCGGTCTTTACACCTTTCAATAGACCTTACTTCACTAATCCCTGCATTGCTTTCTCACCAGCATGTCCAAGACGCATATGCCATAATTTTGTATTGTCTGCATCATCATCTATAGTCTCAAATATTGCTGTTTCACCTGTCACTGTGTTCCCTTGTAGAAAATATAAATTTCTGAACCTTTCACCTCTCATCATCACAAGTGAACCAAAGACAACTTTAGCAACTCCACTTTTCAATGTAATTGTGTGCCCTTTTGATTCTAAAGTTCCCAAAGAGAGAAGATTTTTCTTCAAATTTGGAACATACCAGACATTAGTTAATTATCTTACTACTCCATCATGCATCTTGAGACGAATTGTACCAATCCCTCTTGTTCTGCAAGGACTGTTGTCTCCCTTCAAAACTACTCCACCATTCAACTCCTTGAAAGTAGAGAACCATTCCCTATTAGGGCACATATGATGTGAACAACCTGAATCCATAATCCACTTGTCAGAATAACCAACTGCAGATGAACTAGCCAAAGCAAACTCAATCTCTTCTTCTTCAAAAGCTGATGAACAACTCAAAGCAAAATCAAAGTCGTCATTTTCATCATCTCTTACAACATTCACTTCAGAATCCTTCTTGTCTCTATTCTTCAACTTAGGACAATCTTTCTTCCAATGACCTTTGTTGCGACAAAAAGCACACTCATCTTTTGCAGAAAATTTACTTTTTGACTTGGAACGAGATTTACCTCTTTTTCCAGTAGATTTTCTCTCATCAGATCTGCCCCTTACTACAAGTGCTTCACCTGAAACATTCTGAAGTTGCTTCTCTTTCTTTCTGCACTCATTATTTATCAATGAATTACACACATCATCAAATTTCACATCATTCTTTCCATGCAACAAAGTTGTAATCAAATGCTCATACTCGTCAGGAAGAGAATTTAGCAAACACAACACTTTATCCTCATCACTAATTTTTACATCCAAATTAGCCAAATCTGCAAGTATCTTATTGAAATCACTAATGTGTTCAGACACAGAAACACCCTGTCGATAATTAAATCGAAAAAGCCGCCTCTTCAGGTGAAACCGATTTTCAGCACTCTTGATCATATATTGGTCTTCTAATTTCTTCCACAACGCTTTTGCAGAAGTTTCTTTCATGACAAAGAATTTCTGATCTTTAGCAAGGCACATTCTGATAGAACCACAAGCCCACTTGTTAATTCTCGCCCACTCCACATCATCTATGTCTGCAGGTTTATCTTCCAGAGCTATATCCAATTCTTGTTGACACAAGACATCCATCATCTCGCACTGCCACATGCCAAAATTGTTGGTGCCATTAAACTTTTCAACTTCAAATTTGGCATTACCAATTGATGGCCTGGAAATCGACCAACGCGAAGAACCTGAAGAATCAGTCCCTTTCTTTTTCTCGTCAACCATGATTTCCAATCAATGAATCAACTCCCAATTCAGAACCAGAGCTCTGATACCAGTTTGTTGTGCGGAAGCGTAACAAACACAATATTGATATGGAACTAGATGAGCAACCGAACAATGAAAAAGAAAGTAAACACAAGAACACAAGAACACAAGAATTTATAGTGGTTCACTCAATCAATATGATTGAGCTACGTCCACTTCGGAGCCGGCGAGAAATTCCACTACAATCAATTGGAGAGAATACAATTAGAGTTTGAGAATAAACTCTACCCAAAACCCCAAATACAATTAGGTTAATTGTCTAATCTCTCACACCACTAAAAAAATCCCAGCGGCAGCAAGGCATCTCTATATATATATATTCCCTAATTAACATAGGGATACATACATAGCTTTATTAACCTAGGGGCCTTGCCCACGTGATCACCATGGGCCATTCAATTGGATTTTGCCCACCAATTAAATAAAGCCAATATTCAATAGGGTGGAATTGCAAAGTAGTACATGGTTCTGCTGAAGTGCTGAGAATAATGTTACAAGGATCGTTAAAGAGTGAAATATAATCTTTAACTAATTAGCGTCGATTGGTTTTTCGATACCCTCGCTCAATCATTTCCCATGTGTATGTCTTAAAATCAATAAGAGAACATTTTGTTCCATTAATTTCTCAAGTGCATGCATGAGGCACTAAAAGCTGATCAAGGAAAATTTAAAACGTTTTATGCTCTCTACCATTTGAGTTAGACGTACAATTATTCATGATCCCTCTGGATCGGTAGCTAGGAATGAAGTTCAAGATGATGGATGTATTAAGATGCTTTTAGGTGTTAAAGATAAGGAAACGTGCTATTTTGCATGGAGAATAATAATAAAGGGAGCTGGATATATAATCAATTTGATTCTATTCTTCTTCTTTTTTGGTCCCCATCCCAACTTAAAGGGATGTGACATATAATTTGGTCTTCTCCGAATATATTCTTAGCTTCAATTCCACGCACACATGCGGATTGCTAGCTTAAATATATATTTTCGTTAGTAGTACGTGGTTTTGCTGAAGTGCTGAGAATAATGTTACAAGGATCCTTAAAGAGTGAAATATAATCTTTAACTAATTAGCGTCGATTGGTTTTTCGATCAGTACCCTCGCTCAATCATTTCCCATGTGTATGTCTTAAAATCAATAAGAGAACATTTTGTTCCATTAATTTCTCAAGTGCATGCATGAGGCACTAAAAGCTGATCAAGGCAAATTTAAAACGTTTTATGCTCTCTACCATTCGTTAGACGTACAATTATTCATGATCCCTCTGGATTAGTAGCTAGGAATGAAGTTCAAGATGATGGATGTATTAAGATGCTTTTAGGTGTTAAAGATAAGGAAAAGTGCTATTTTGCATGGAGAATAATAATAAAGGGAGCTGGATATATAATCAATTTGATTCTATTCTTCTTCTTTTTCGGTCCTCATCCCAACTTAAAGGGATGTGGACATATAATTTGGTCTTCTCTGAATATATTCTTAGCTTCAACTCCGCGCACACGTGCGGATTGCTAGCTTAAATATATATTTTTGTTAGTAGATTAGCTTCAATTCTCCATCCTCTCACAATATCCTTCTTAAATTCATCAAGGGCTCGTTTGGATATAGGGATTTGGGAGTATGGCTGGGATCGGTTCTGTTTTTCAATTTTTTTGCCGGAACTGATGATGTTTTTCCAGTTATGTGTTGCTACGTTTTTTTGCCAAAACCGACTTGAAACCGGAACAGTTTAGTTCGGTTCGGTTACTGCTTGTAACCGGTTCCTATACACACAGCAAAACAGCAACAAACCTATCCAGTTTCTCAGCTTCCCAGCCACATTATGTTATGCAATTTTCTTAGTTTCTCCATTAAAGAACACAGCAGAACTGGAGGAGGAGAAGAAGAGGAGGAGCAGAAGAATATGGCTGCGGCTATGAGAGGGAAGAGATGGGGTAGGTATGACTAAAAAGAAAAAAGGAGTAAATTAAGCCATTAAGGAGACTTTTTTATTTTCTTGGCAATTTTCTATTGGAGAAACCTAGGGAATTGGAGTGAACATCACGTGCTACTGATCGGCAAGGAACATAATAGAGAGAGGGAATAGAGAAAAAGTCAAAAAGAGAATAGAGAAAGGGAGGTAGTGGGCCGACAGAGAGAGAGAGAGAAATGGGAATAAGGTATGTATTTTATTAGAGAACAAATAGTATAAAAAGTAGAGAAAAGTGTAATTATATGCTGCACTTTCTCGGTTTGGGTAAAACAAGAAATAAAATTTAGGAACCGAAACCGAACCAAAATGTACTATATTATAATTGAATCGAAAGTGAATAGTGAATTAAGAGACAAAACTTAACCGAACCAGCCAAAATTGGGTCGGTTCGGCCCGATTTATCGGTTTTTTTTGCCAGCCCTATTTGGGAGTGTGGATTTGGATTGGAACCCCCGAATCCAAATCTGTCTGTTTGGCTGGCTTCTGTAGCGGGTATTTGTATTTCTTCAAAATCAGCCTAGAGATTTCAGATAGCAAAAGTTGATGATTTCAAATAACTAGGGGACCCTAGTTATTTCAAATCACCGGGCCTTGGACTCATTGAAAAAAACAAATCGTGCCCCTCTCTAGCTCTCTTCTTCGCTCCTCCTTCTCTCACATCTCTCTCTACACGCTCCAGCTCTACCTCAGTAGCTTCTTTTGCATCGTCGACGACTCCGGCAACCATGCCCGAGCTTTCCAGCGTCGACTTCATCCCTATCTACTCTCTCTCTCTGGGTTTCGGCTCAACCTCCATAGATTCTTTTGCATTGCCAACGACCCGTTGACTCCGACAACGCTGGCTGAGCTCTCCATCGACAACTTCATCCCCTTCGAGTCAAGTTGCAGGTTGCTCTGAAGGCCTTTGAACCAAGTCAACCATGAGTTGGATGTTGTTCTAATACTGCAAAATCTAAATCTTCAATTTTAAATCTTTACATGTTTTTTTCAATCCAAACAGTAAGATTTAAAATACACATATTTCATTAATTAAGGCTTGAGGGCAGCAGCACCAGCCCTGTTTCAAAAAAAAAAAAATACACATATTTCAATCCTGCATATTTTAAATACATCAAATTTGAAATTCAAATCCAAATCAAAATTTTGATTCCAAACGGGGCCCAAGTTAATTCATGTACGTATAGCAGCGCTCGATCTCAGTCCCCCTTGGTTCTCCTCTGGTCGCTGTTAATTACCTCTAACGTACAATGGTAATTACATGTTTTCATTCATGATTTTGTATACGCTAATCAATCCGCGTAATTTAATTTATACATTAGAGTGGAATATGCATGTCAACTTCGGCAGAATCCTGAGGAATCCAAGAAAACCGTTGTTTCAGTCGGGCCGTTTGGATTATCGAAGGAGCGAGGAAAACCCTCTGATGATGGAATACAGTAATACACTCAGCAGTGAAAGGTTTGGTGATATTTCATGTTCCAGATCGAGTCAGCAATTTTGTACGTCCAGTTTGAATATAACGAGGACGGAATCTCAACTTGGTCAGACAAGCATGGTGATAGAAATATCCCTGTGAAGTACTTGGCTGGGCTAACCAACCAAGACGTCCCCTTCAGAAGAGAAAGCGTACGTGCATACCTAGCCACACAACTGTACATCCTTTAATTTACGATTCCTAAACACTGGTTAATTGACGTACTGCTATAATTTAGTTACTGATTCATGCAGATTATGTTCAAATATTATCCAGACGAATTTTTGACTTCAGTTCATGGGCATTGTCAAGAAGACTGGACCGGGTCCTTTGTCACCTCGCTTACTTTTAACTTTTAAGACCAACAGAAAAGCTTACGGACCCTTTGGGTCGACTCAATATCGCAACCCGAGAGACTGTTTTACAATCCATGTGCCTGGAAGTAAGATAGTTGGTTTTCATGGCAGAACAAACAAGAAGTGGTTGGGTGCTGGTATTGCTTCAATTCAATAGGAGCATACCTAAAGCCTCATGATCAACAAATTGAATATCCTCCGTCAACAACACTGGTAATATTCTGTTGATCAAAATGTTCTAATCATTAATTTTTGTTTTGTTTGTCTGGAACTCTGGATCGAATCAAAATATTCTTAATTCATTCTCTTTTTCCTTTTTTTTTTCTTTGGACAAGAAACAAATGTTACAATACGTATTAATTATAGTATTCCATATATATATATATATATATATATATATATATATATATATATATATATATATGATGAATGTGCAGAAACAAGCAGGATATCCTTCGCAAACCAAGCTCAAGAAAGATGACAGACCCCAATACCAGAAACATTATACAATTCAAGATAGTCAAGGTACAAATGATTTCCTAATTTGAGCACCAGCCAACAACTTAATGTCAAGTTGTGACCAAGTAGAAATTACTTCAGCAGCAAGAGCTTTCATTTTCTATTAGCTTTCTTTCAATCTTAAAAGGCCAAATCAGTCAATCCCAAGATCATATGATGATAAAAGTGGCAAACCATTTTCTACAGCAAGTGTAATCATTTTAGCGTAGGATCTCTGTGTGTAATCAAACACTTTTTACTTTTATTTTTTCATTGGAATGCCAATCTACATGAAAATTCCTACTCAAGTGAACTGAGAGCCTAATATGGATTACAAGACGAATCATATTATTTGCAATGACAGGAAAAACAATACCACAAAAATTGAGGATAAGTCGAACCTAATACATCTTATAAAGATAAAGGCTTATGCAAATGTGAGGTATGGAAAAGGCAAAAGGTAGCAAGACATACCCCTGTTTCGCTGCAACCCATGATCACCCAACCATTGAGGCAATCACTGCACCCTCCCTAAAATCCTAATAAACTGGACAAATGCCTCTTCCAAAATTCATGACCTTTTCGGAAACATCAACTAATCTACTCCATTGTACAATTGAACTTAACATTTCTACTCATATGTACTACAGCCTTAACAATATCATTCAACTTGACCCATTTTCAAAAAAGCTATTGTCTTTACGTAAAATTCATTATTGAGTGAGAAGATTACTTATTTCTCGAAACTGATCATTCTGATTTATCACAATCGCCACGAAATTAGGTTTTAGGTTAATAATGAGCCCAAACTAGAATAGCAAAATGAAACAGATAAAAGAGTTTCAGAGCTAAAGAAGAAGAAGAAGAAAGATGGCGGAGGATAATAAGCACCTTGGACGCTTAATTTGAATTTCAACCTCCACGTTCAGCAGCTCTTCTTCTAATAAAGCCTCTCTGGTGAGTTGGAGTAACAGTCTTGCAAATGGGCATCGTGGCCTCCATTTCTCCAAATCAAAGAGACCTAAGTAAACCCAGTCAATTCAAATCAAACAAAGAACAATATCAGTGTCACTAACAATCACAAACAAATGAATACTTAGATCTTGAACAAAATCTTTCAGAGACTCTGAAAAGAAATAAAAATCGAAAGAGACGGAGAGAGAGCAGAAAGAACCTTGAATCTGCAAACCTAGAGTACCTGATGCCGGTTGTGTTCGGTTCCTCCGTCGCAGATGTTTGGTGCTCGAAGTCGCACCAATCGAGAAGGATAGACTCTATGGAGGACGGTTAAACCAGTTGGGGTTCGAATCTCGAAGCAAGGACGTGGTGCCATTGGACGAGAAGCACCAGCGGAGGTGATGGGGCCGGTGAGGGGATGAAGGCCGTTAACGAGGGAGAGACATTAGCTGTGGAAAGAGAGCAGGAGAGGAAGGAGGAGAGCGCTAGTGTTTCAGGGAAGAGCGAGAGAGAAAACGCTGAACCTGGAGAACGAGCTCAGGTTTGAGAATGACCTCGTGGATAGATCGGAGAAGGAGCTCCAGGCTACTCAGGTCGGAGAAGGAGCTGAGGTTGGGGGCGAGGGTCTGGTTGGAGAAGAAGCTGAGGTCGGGGGGCCGGGTCAGGTTGGAGACGTTGGAGTCTAAAACTAGGGTCAGGTTGTGTGTGTATGTGATGAGAGAGAGAGAGAGAGATAGAGAGAGAGTTGGGGAGCTGGGCCTCCGAGAGGAGAGAGAGGTTGAATCGATCTGAACATTTATTTTTTCTTTCCCAAAATGAAAAGCCAGGAGTTTAAATTTTGGCCAAAAAATGGGCGGGCAAAGTCGAAAAAGGGAGTCAAAAAAATTGAGTTTTGGCTAAATGTGAAACTTAGACAACATAAATTCATAGTCATTGTCTGAAGTAGAGTCGCATAACAAATTAAAACATCAATAAATGACTGTTGTCAGAAGCCATTGTCTAAAGGAGACTTGCACAATAGAATAAAGTAGCACTAAATAATTGTTGTCTGAGTAAAATCAGTCAGACAACATCAAAAATCAACCATTATCTAAATACAAATTGCACAATAGTAAAGTATCAATAGATAACTGTTGTATGTTGCCATTGTCTGAAAGAGAGTTACACAACATAATAAAGCACACAAAAAACAACTGTTGTCTGAATTAGATTGGTCAGACAACATCAAAATACCACAATTGTCTAAATAGTAATTGCACAACAGTTAATGTAATAACTGTTGTCTGAAATAACTCACTCAGACAACATCAAAATATAACCATTGTCTGAATGACAATTGAACAATAGCAATGTAATAACTGTCGACTGAATCGAAAATCTAGACAACAGAATAATTCTTGCTGTCGTCTGATATAATCAGATGACAGTTAATTTTTTTGTTGTTGTTGGAAATGTGTCGTCTGATTCATTTTTTGGCATGGTGCACAATCACAGTTCTTTCCTTTCATTGTATATTATTTTTTTCCTTTAATTGTATATTAATTCCTTGACTGTAGGATCTAGTCTTGCTCATCAAGCAGCTAGATGTTATATATTGCTATAATAATTGATTGTAGAAGTGTGAGACATTCAATAAAAGTCTTCCCTTTTTAACATGGAATCAGAGCCCTCCTAGGGTTCCTGATTGTTTTTTTTTCTTTTCTCTTGCCGCTTTGCACAACCTAATGACGATCTCAGAAGAAGTAGAAGCCAAGAAGAAGGAGACCGCAGATCGAGACCAGCAAGAGCCTTGATGGGACAAATGATCCTTCAAGCCCTTATTACATTCATCATTTCGATCACTCAAGAATGATTTAGTTTCAAAACCATTAATTGGAGAAAACTATGTTACTTGGACCCGTTCCATGAGTATTGCTTTTAGTGCAAAGAACAAAACTGGCTTCATTGATGGAACAATCGAGAAGCCTTCACCATTGAAGCAGCCATCCGAATACCAGTCCTGGAAAAGATGCAACGATATGATCCTGTCATGGATCCTTAACTCTCTTGAAGCAGACCTTGCCAACAGCGTGATTTATGCTGATACTGCACATGAGGTATGGAATGATCTAAAAGATAGATTTTCACAAAGTAATGCACCTCGTATCTTTCAAATTCAAAGGAACATTGCTTTGCACACACAAGACCACTTACCTCTTGCAGCATATTATACAAAGTTGAAAGGTTATTGGGATGAATTGGCATCCTATAATAATGACATCAAACCATGTACTTGTGGAGCTATAAAATCATTGGCAGTCCGTGAAGAAAGACAATAGTTGATGCAATTCTTGATGGGACTTAATGAGTCCTCCACGACTCGTGGACAAATTCTGTTGATGCAGCCCCTTCCCTCTGTAAAGAAGGCTTATTCTATGATTTCACAAGAAGAAAAGCAGAGGGAACTCACAGTTGCTCGCACCAATGATAGTATGGCTATGTTAGCCATCAATAAATCAAGAAACCAACCAGGTTCATCAAAGCAGAACATGAGGAACAACTACAAGGGAAAGAGGGTGTGGTGACCCGAGAGAGGGGTCCCATAGCGCCGCGACCCCGAGCCAATGAGATACCAACATGTCATGAATGACATCCCGATAACTTATCAACCCGAACTCGCAAGGCCTTTTGGGTTCAGACTGTTGGTTTACAAAACACTTTCTTGGACAAATCATTCTAGCAACCGAACAACATATTTATAAAGGCGGAATTTAAAGTGGGCTAAAGGATTTGGGCTTACAATAGGAGCCCAATTTGGAAAATAACAAATCACTAAGTCAATACAAGTATGAGAGATGCGCCCCAGGGTTACGGGTCTCCCAAAATTTTGTAAATAAGCGAGTATAAAACAAATAAATTAATAAAAAGTAAATAAATAAGTTACTACAAAATCTGATAATGGACCCAAAACCTTATTTTAGTAAAGACAAAGAGGAATGCGCCAAGCCGGGCCATGTGCCTCCTCTGTATGCTCCCTGACCACATGCTCGAAACCTACACATACACTGTTGTAGGGGTGAGCTTCTGTCCTCGCATGCCCAGTAAGGACCGACCCAACCATGCTAGGTTTGAAAAATAATATACTTGAAAATATTTACTACATAATATTGTGCACGTTTATCAAAAATGCTTTTAAAAGAGGCAACCACAAATATTTATTCTCTTTGATAAAACATATGCAACATGCTTCATACAACTTAGAGCTCCGAGATACTTACCTGCCGGCTAAAATAAAACAAATCGGTGACCGACCCGGTTCTTCATCCTTCGAGAACCGGCCAATTACTCTGTAGTCCTTGTGACTACAAGTACCGAAAGTGTCCATTTCCTAGCTCTGAGTCTCCTATGATTGGTTCACTGTCGGTTCTCACCCTTCCTCAACAAACATAGGAGCACAGCCCCCTCCGGAGTTTCACGGTTATCGACACCGTGGGATCCCTAGGAATCTACGCGTCTAGGTCCGATTCACTTTCAGGTCACAAGTACAAACATACAAAGGGTACAGTATCTCAACATGCAAGTCTAGCCTCGGTTTTCGCAATCAACAATTATCAGTTATGAAATCACAGGTATCACGAGGCATCGGCTAATGAACAACAAAAAACGTACTTGCAGGCAACATACTATTATACTAGAGCATTCCACATATATCAAAAAGCCTCTAACAAGGAAGGGACAACTCACCCTACTTGGATATGGAGTGCTCGTCCACAATTAGCTTCGTTTCCGACTTTCGATACTTCTTTCAATTTCATGCGCACCCGCACGAGTCCTTTATAATAAAATTAAACCAATGATCGAGTAACTTCGCGTCATAATAACTCAACTAACCAAGCAACCAAAGCATTTACTTAATTTCCTTAAAGTCCAACGGATTATCCTTTAACATAAAAATCTACTATCCATTCCCAAATAATCCAAATGATATTGCATTTGAACCATTTAAGATATGGTCATTATACTAATTAATACTTTGACCTTCATTTCTTTAACCTTTTACTTTAAGAAAACAATTGACAATTTCCATTCCCGAACATTCCATTAAATAAATTTATCTCAATTTTCGGGACAGGGATAATTTAACAAAGCAATGATCAGTAATTAAATTTTTAGGTCAACTTGTTAGACCTTTCTATTTTCTTGGGATACCTTAGCTTCCTTAATTCCCTTTTAATCATCAAAGTATTTACTAAACAAACTTCATTAGCCAATATAACTTCATTTCGGATACCAATTCCTTATGAACTTGAGCAATTTACCTTTTCGTTAACAATAACCAACTCACTTTTTTTCTTACAACCGTGGTATCCGGAATGATAGTTATAGACATTGTCATTGTTTACCGTCTTGAGCAAAATACTCTTGATCATCATAAATTCAACATTAACCGCTTTCATAATTAAATCAATCGAGGACAATTTCCTATCAATTCCAATCTACTCAACAACATATCCATATCACCATTTTAACACTTTCCCATTCATGAGGCTACAAACAACATGTTGTTGATTTTAACAACTCCACCAAGTAGCAGATTCAAATACCCAAATCTTACCATTCTTCTTTTCCAAACCGTAACTCGATCCAACATAGTCGTGCTTCATCCTCACCAACCTTTCGAATCCCTAGCAAATAGTATAAGCTCAACAATCAACTCATCACCAATTTTTGTATTGAAAACAGAATCTGTGCATAACCCTCACCTTATTCGGTTCCAATTGATATCGATCAAGCAGCTTTCTCCATCTCCAGAGCTCCATATCACAACCTTTACAAACCTCACACGATCCAATTCAAACTATAGGGTTAGGGCTTCGATTCATAACTGCCAAAAGGCTTCATCCAAACAGAGGTGACGAAATTACCTAGCAGAGGTCTGGAAGTTCGACAGTGGCGCACGGCGGCGCTATGTCAGCTCAGGTCGGAGCTAGAGGTCGGGGGTCTAGGGCTTCGATAGATCGTGAAGCTTTGATTCCATCCTTAGAGGCAGTGTAGCTCAATTTCGATCGGAGGAGACAAATCGATCTTAGCAGAAGCTAAGACTCCAGCATAAGATGTGTACGGCGCTCTCCGGCATCGGCAGTCAACAGGGATTCAAGGTTTAGACGTCCGGCGAGTTCTGAGTCGAGAAGTGATGGCGGTGTGGCGAGGTGATGGCCGGAAATCAAAGAAAGCCAACGAGTAGTGGCATCGCTGCTTCGAGGAACCTGTGCGGAGGCTGGAGGTGATGCATGTCGACGGTGAGACTCAGGCTTGGGTCGGATTTGTACTCTGGTTCGACTGGTGGAGGCGGTGTTGTAAGGTGGTGGCCGGATATGGTGTTTTTCTAGCGCTGGCAGTGGGAAGACGGGAAAGGGAGAGGTTGATGCATGGTTTAAATTTTTCTTGGGTTTGGATCGGATTCAGGAGCTGCGTTGATTGGTGGTGGCGGTTTTTGCGAGATGGTGGTCGGAGACGTGCTTTCCGGCGAAGGCACAGAGAAGGAGAGAGGTCGGGGAGAGAGAGAGAGTAGGACGCAGCTGAGAGAGGAAGAAAGGGTTTTGAGATTTGGGGTTTCCTAACCCATTTTATTCATAACTCGTGTGAAAAGTCCATCTTGCCCTTGCGATAAATTACCAATTTCCCCTAGCTCTTTATTTTCCGGTTTGGGCTCGCAACTTGATTCGTTTTTAGTCGAAAACTTCCTAAGTTATTTCTCGACTTCGTCATAGGCCCAAAACTCGATTTCGTAAAAACCCAAAATCCAAGACTTTGTTACAACTCAATTTATCATCTTCGAAAATTCAACAAACGGTCGCCTCACTAAACTTTTGTAACCTTCTAGACCCAAATGAAAGAATCTCGGCCCAAACCTTAAATCATAAGGCCCAATAGGTGGTCTCGATACCAAAACAATCTCCGAAATCGATTTCTTCACTTAAATTACCTTGCGAAAAATCTTATTGGGGAGGAATTACTTTTGGAAATTAATTAAAATTTTCAGGGGCTCACAGAGGGAATCATTGTATTGCACCAACTGTAAAAATGAGGGTCATTCCATTGAAAGATGTTATTGGATCATTGGATTTCCACCTGGACATCGATTACACAAGGAAGGAGAAAGCTCCAAGCCTACACAGACCCCCAAGCAACCACAAAGGAGCAAGCAAAAACCTAGTGCTCATAATTTCCAGACCACAACACCTATAGTACAACAGCTCCAAACCATTGCACCAGGCTTAACATGGTACGGCAGAGCAATATGATCAAATTATGGGTGCAGTGAACAACGAGTGCATTAATCCCTCGGAAGGTCTATCTTTTTCTACTTGTTTGTTGTCTCGAAGTTCATCTAAGTTGTCTGATGCCTGGATAATTGATAGTGGTGCCACAGATCATATAACCAAGTCCCCACACCTTTTCACTAATACCTCATCCACTCCAGTTACATATGTTCTTTTACCTAATGGACAAAAGGCAAAAATACATTAAGTAGGAACAGCTTCTTTAGATTCAAATTTAAAACTCCAAGATGTTCTTTGTGTATCTTCCTTTAATATCAATTTGTTATATGTTCCTAAACTAACTCAATCCCTCCATTGTTGTGCCATTTTTTCCCCTACCTTTTGTATTTTACAGGACTTGGAAACGAAGAAGATGATTGACTGGGGTAGGCGACATGGGAACCTATACTACATCGAGCCGGCAACCAAACCTTTATCTTCCCATCCAGCTATACATCACATCACCTCTCCTCAAGATCTATGACACTTGCTACTTGGACACCCTTCTGCTGCTAGACTTAAATTTTTATCTAAAATTTGTTCAGATATTTCTTTTGATTCCAATAAGCAGTGTGATACTTGTCCCTTAGCTAGACAAACAAGATTGCCATTTAAGTTAAGTTCTATTTCAAGTAGTCATCCTTTTGAGTTAATACATTGTGACATTTGGGGTCCTTACAGAACCTTTACACATTCTCACACCAGCACACAAGTTTGATCAACGTGCACGTAAATGTGTCTTTGTTGGTTATCCTTTCAGTCAAAAAGCTTATAAACTTTATGATTTGTCAAGCAAGAAATTTTTGTCTAGTAGGGACGTAGTCTTCCATGAAGACATCTTCCCTTTTCATAATAATCAAGTGCTAGCTTCTAAACCCACTACATCAATTGAGCCTACACCATTTGTGGACACATCACCCATCCTTTACTCCAATCCAACTACAGCAATTCAACTAGGCCTCATCATTTAGCCCTTCGGCTCTAAGCCCGCCCTAAACCCTCTCGGCTAGTTGGGCTGAAGCCCGACCTGGCCCTTGCATTAGGGCGGGCCGGCCCTACCCTTTCTCAAATAGGGTAGGGTAAGGGTCATGCAAATGAAGCCCGGCCCGGCCCAGCCCTAAAAGCCCTACCCGGCCCAACCCTAAAATTTATATATTATTTTTATTATTTTCTATTACATAGGCTTTGTTTTCTTTAATTTTTATTTTCTTTGTTACACAACAATTAATATTGGGAGATTTAGAGAAATACTTAATTGAATATAATCACCTTAACTAAATTAATAAATGTTATAAGTTAATTTCTATATATATGTGTGTGTGTGTGTGTGTGTCTTGTATTAAATATGATCAACAAAAAACAATGAGTCTTGTATTATCTATATAATCATTGAGCCACATTTTGAGGAAAACAATAATATACACACACACATATATATATATATTTGTTAAATAAAATAAGGCCTTTTTCGGCCCATTTTGGCCCTATTTGGCCCTATTTGGAAGGTCGGCCCTAGCGAATCGGGCTTTTCAGGCGGGTAAGAGTTAGTATATTTAAGCCCTGGCCCTACCCTACCCGGCCCTAAATTTTGTTGACTTTGACTAGGCCTGGCCCGGCCCGACCCTAAGCCCTAAAATTTAGGGTAGGGCCGGCCCTAGCCCAGCCCATGATGACCCCTAAATTCAACCTACCCATTTGAAGACACATCACCCATATCTCATGCAGAACCAAACAATACACCACCTCCTCCACAAAGTTGTCCATCCCCACCAATTAATTCAACTCCAGAACCTATTCTAAACCTACCCAACACCATTTCACGCAACTTGACCCTTCCCCCCTAAAATACCCCACTACAAACCTCTTCACCACCAATTAGCCCCTCACCTTCAGATCGTTATTCGCCCTCAACAAGCCCCTCACCTCCCCCTCGTCAACCCACATGTCATTTAGATAGGTCCCGTCAGCCGTCGATGTTGCTGCGCGATTTTCATGTTTACAACACCATGACGCCTGCACTTGCTCCAACATCTTCTTCGCCTCCAACCTCTGCACAGCACAAAGGTACCAAATATCCTCTTCATAATTTTCTTTCTTACCATAATCTCTCTTCTGCTCACCATTCTTTTGTAGCATCCATTTCTAGTAATGTAGAACCTACTACTTTTGCCCAGGCACAAACAGACCCAAGATGGCGCGAGGCTATGGATAAAGAGTTGGAGGCCCTTGAGTTGAATAATACATGGACCCTCACTCCTTTACCTGCAGGCAAAAAACCAATTAGTTGCAAATGGGTGTTTAAAATCAAATATAAGTCAGACGGTTCCATTGAACATTACAAGGCTCGTCTTGTTGCCAAAGGATACAACCAAAAAGAAGGCCTGGATTACAAGGAAACCTTTTCTCCAACGGCTAAGTTGGTCACTTTCCGTTGTTTGCTCACTATTGCTTCAGTCCGACATTGGCCTCTCCATCAACTAGACGTTCAAAATGCTTTCCTTCACGGTTACGTACATGAAGAGGTCTACATGTCTCCTCCACCAGGGTTTAGTCAACAGGGGGAGAATCTTGTATGTCGACTAAACAAATCTCTATATGGTTTGAAGCAAGCTTCGCGAAATTGGTTTGCCAAGTTTACCCATGCTCTTCATGATGCGGGTTTCAAGCAATCAATGGCAGACTATTCACTTTTTACCAGGTCTTGTGGCTCTTCCTTCACAGTTATTCTGATTTATGTGGATGATATTGTTGTCACAGGAAATGATCCAAAGGTAATACAATCTCTAAAAACTTTTCTTCATGACCGATTCCGAATAAAAGATCTTGGCCTTCTCAAATATTTTTTGGTGGCTTGTTCAAAGCAAGGAATTTTTATTTCACAAAGGAAATACACTTTGGATATATTGATGATGCAGGACTCCTTGGTGCAAGACCCACCAATTTTCCTATGGAGCAACATCTAAAACTGAGTCCAACAGAAGGAGAAATACTGAAGGATCCTACAAGGTATAGGAGACTGGTTGGACGACTTATCTACTTAACAGTCACAAGACCAGACATAAAATTTTCAGTCTATATGCTTAGCCGGTTTATGCATCAACCACGAAAGCCGCATCTAGAAGGAGACTTAAAGGTGATACGCTATCTCAAAAGTTCACCAGGTCAAGGTCTTCTCTTTCCAGCTTAGAACAAGTTGAATTTGAAAGCCTTCTGTGACTCAGATTGGGCTACTTGTCCCACTACGAGGAGATCTGTTACTGGATATTGCACCTTTCTTGGTAATTCCTTAATTTCATGGAAAAGCAAGAAGCAAGAAGTTCCTGCTCGTTCAACTGCGGAGACAGAATATAGAGCCATGGCGGATGTTAGTTGTGAAGTTGCTTGGTTAAAATTCATCTTGCAGGACCTTGGTGTGAATCATCCAAATCCTGCTATCCTTCATTGTGATAACCAAGCGGCTCTTCATATAGCAGCGAACCTAGTGTTTCATGAGCATACTAAGCATATCGATCTTGATTGTCATGTGGTTCGACGTTACATTAAATCGGGGCTCATTGGAACAACTTACACACCTACTTCATCATAGTTGGCAGACATTTTTACAAATCCATTGGGAAGAGCTTCATTTGAGTCTATTTTGGGCAAGTTGGGAGTTTGCAACATCCACTCTCCAACTTGAGGGGGAGTATTGAGATCAGAATCTTGCATATTGTTTAGGATCCACAATCACAGTTATTTCCTTTCATTGTATATTATTTTTTTCCTTTAATTGTATGTTAATTCCTTGACTATAGGATCTAGTCTTGCTCATCAAGCAACTAGACGTTATATATTGCTGTAATGATTGATTGTAGAAGTGTGAGACATTCAATAAAAGTCTTCCCTTTTTAACAATAAGCTATCGGAACGAAGAAGCTCGACCGTGGGGAGAGGAGAAGCTCCTTGCTTTGATTTTTTTGTTCGCTTCTTCCTAAAGTCTGATTCAATTGCCTCTCCAGTAGAAAAGAATACTTTGATTTTAGGGTTTTTCAATAATATTCTATTCATCCCACAAAGGGGTATATATACAAGGACAAGAGGAGTAGTCTAACCCTAATAGGAAACAATCATTCCTATAATTACATGATAACCTAAATAAATAAGAATCATAATTACATAAGATTTACAGCTATTCTACACTCCCCCTCAAGTTGGTGCATAGATATCTATCATGCCCAACTTGTCAACTGAGCTGTCGAATATCTTCCTGGACACTCCTTTAGTAAGAACATCAGCTAACTGCACTTCTGAGTTTACAAATGGAAAACGAATAACCTTTCTGTCAAGATTTTCTTTAATAAAATGACGGTCAACCTCCACATGCTTTGTCCTATCATGCTGAACTGGATTATGTGCAATCTCAATTGCAGCTTTATTATCACAATGCAAATCCATAGGTTGTCTAAGCTTGTAACCTAGATCTTTCAGGACATTACGAATCCATAACATTTCACAGACTCCATGTGCCATACCTCGAAATTCAGCTTCTGCACTTGATCTAGCCACAACTTTCTGTTTCTTGCTACGCCAAGTGACAAGGTTCCCTCCTACAAAAGTGAAGTACCTAGATGTAGAACGCCTGTCAGTTTTATCACCAGCCCAATCTGCATCTGTGTATCCCCCAACTTCCAATTCATCCTTTTTCTCAAACAGTAATCCTTTACCTGGCGCCATCTTCAAATACCTCAAAATCTGAAAAACTGCATCCATATGTTCTTCACTAGGACAATGCAAGGGTTAAGGTATCAGATACAACAATAGAACCTTCTCCGGTGACCAGAGTTGGAGTACCATCAGCAGTAGAGACAATATTTTGAGAGGAATGTCTAAGGTTTTTCACAAGACTGGGGTCATTGGTCATATGATCAGATGCACCTGTATCAATTATCCATGTATTATTCAAAGTAGCCTTACCCTTCATACCTGACTGCGCTACATTAGCGGAGGCATTGTCGAGATGCTCTTCCTCTATAGTAGCAATAGCCGCCTTGCCCGGATTCTTTCGCGGTTTCCTGGTGAAGTCCCACCAATCAGGGTAGCCAATCACTTCATAGCACCGCTCCTTGGTATGACCTACTTCCCCACAGACAACACATTTTTTGTTTGCGTATGGGTTTGGTTTGTCATGAGGACGGCGTGGAGAAGGACCTGAGAAGCCTGGAGGAGGACCTGGTCGGCGTTGAACGGCCATAACAGAAGATTCGGTAGGTACTGAACGCCCCATAGCTTGTTTCTCTTATTGCACCTTGCGAATGTAAGCATAGCTCTGCTCCAAGGAGAATTTAGGCTCCTTGCGTAGGATTTCTCCACGCACCTGATCATACTCTGGGTCAAGTCCACTCAAAAACAAGTGAACACGCATCCGGGACATTGCTGAAGTTTCTTGAACGACAGCTGCAACATTATCATGTTGAGAGGCCACCCTTTGATCAATCTCCTGGAACATTGCCACTAACTCATTGTAGTAGGTCGGAATGGGCCTTCCATTCTGCTTTGCTTCAAAACACTTTTTATTCAACTCAAAGATTCGGGTTTCATCAGAATCATCATAAAAGGTTTTTTCTACAGCTTCCCAAATATCTTTCGCAGTAGGAAGACGAATATACCGGTTCATGAGAGAGGATTCCATGGAGTCAATTAGCCAACTTTTCACCTTTTCATTGTCCGTGGCCCAAGCTTCATACTCTGCAGAATTCATGGCGGGTTCAGCCTTTACTCCGGTCAGATAACCAACCTTCCCTCGTGCTCCAATGCGCATTCTCATAAGAGGAGCCCATATGGTGTAGTTGGATTCATTCAAGACAACACTTGTGGGGAAAGCAGAGTTGTCTTGTTGGGTGGTGTAGTGGTGATGGATGATCGGTGAGGATGACACCATTGTCTTCTCGGGATTTGACTGTTCGCCTTCAATTGCAGGTCCGGCCATTGAGGAATTTGGGGTTTGTTTGTTTGTTTTTTTTTTTTCAGGTTTGGTTTTTCTAGGGTTTCAAAAAATTCAGGGATGGCTTGATTTTAATGGTGGTGGTACGCAGCGGTTTGTGGTGTGCTTTGGGATTCAGGATTCAAAGGATGCAGGCAAGTTCAAAGGATTGGACCTGCTTTGATACCAAGTAGAAAAGAATACTTTGATTTTAGGGTTTTTCAATAATATTCTATTCATCCCACAAAGAGGTATATATACAAGGACAAGAGGAGTAGTCTAACCCTAATAGGAAACAATCATTCCTATAATTACATGATAACCTAAATAAATAAGAATCATAATTACATAAGATTTACAGCTATTCTACATCTCCTTGCACAGAAAAAAGGCTTCTCGGTCCCTAGGCTTCTCGAGCTTTTCGGGCAAGCTTCAAGTATAAGTTGTCGGGCTCAATTTGGGTTTGGACGCTGGACCATATTAATTTTTAAGAGATATTATTTAGCAAAGTTCGAGACGGAGCTATTCTACTACATTAAGATCAGATTTTGATTTTTTCCCCTCATTTCTCCTAAAAAAAAAAAAAACAAGAAGAAGATCAAATTTGTTTTAGAAGTCATTAACAATCATAGCACGTCGATACAACTCTTTCTAGTTATCCACTACTTATCCTAGCTGCTCGAGTTCATCCATCATACGCACACTTTATTTGAATCTCTATCAAATTTGGAGACCTAGTCAAAAGAGTCGAGAACTATGATTTAACTTTATCAATAAGTTTGGTATACTTCCACTGGAGGTTTCTGGCCTGATAAGTTTCTTAAAGTCATGAGGTTTATTTGACTATTAAACATGTAGATCTATCACTTTCACTCGTACATTCAATTAATCGAGTGCTGGACTAGAGCTAAAGCCGCCTGGATTAGCTTGATTATTAAATACCTAATTAATGGGACAAAGTCAGTTGCATTGATTAGAATGGGTACGAAGTTATAATTAGCTAAATCCAAATTAAGGACCTGGTTAGATGCATGTTTTCTGGATTCTGGTATGCTCACATGCATACTGCCTAACTCACCCGATTAATATTCGACTCCAAAAAATGATGGCAGCGTAAATTGTCAAGTTTTGGTGGCCAAATGGTTGTTTGTTTCTTTTTTTTATTTTTTCCTGTCATTTTTGTAATGGCAATTGGTTTACCCTATCGACGGATACAATTATGTGGATTAATAGGATGCATCTTTTATTTATTTCTTTTATATTCACATATAGGCAGCCATGCATTAATATAAGTTTATATTCATATATAGGCCGCCATGCATTAATATAAGCTACTATAATTAAAAGGGAATGCATTTTATATTCATCGCTATAAGCCTAGAGGAAACTTAATTAATCTCGATGTCTATAAATAGAACCCAATTGGATGACATGAGAAAAACCAAACCGGCTAGCTATTCTTTCCTATAGCTATGGCTGCTATATTTCTTCCATTCACGACTAGCATCACGTTTCTTTTGGGATTTCTGGTGGCAATCATTTCTATACCAGGTGAAAACTCTCTCTCTCTCTCTCTCTCTCGTGTCGCAGTTATATTTTTAGCAGTTTAAGTCAGTTCTAGTATGTCCAACAATCAATTATAACGATGATAGTAGAGTAGTAAACTGTTCTGAAATCATAAAAACATATATATTTGGACTTCCCAAGTTGAGATTATGAGTATAAACTAAAAGGTATGGTACTAATTAGAAATTATTCTGTATATTCGATTACATCATTCCACTCACTTGTTGCTCTGGATTGAAATTCAAGGCTCCTGTATATTATAGTTATAGGGTTTAAATTTGTAGAAACTGAAGTTATGTGAGATTCGGACCTAGCTAATTTAACTCTATATATGTATGCAGGCGCACAATCATCAGTAGGTGTTTGTTATGGAATGATGGGCAACAACCTCCCTTCCCACTCGGAAGTCATATCTCTCTACAAATCAAATAAGATCAACCGGA
The DNA here is from genome assembly GCF_002994745.2 of Rosa chinensis. NCBI lineage: Eukaryota > Viridiplantae > Streptophyta > Magnoliopsida > Rosales > Rosaceae > Rosa > Rosa chinensis. Next base: position 50,223,630 of record NC_037091.1, read on the forward strand.
TGAGACTCTATGACCCAAACCATGGTGCTCTTGAAGCTCTCCGGGGCTCCAACATCGAACTCATCCTCGGTGTCCCAAACTCGCTCCTTCAGGACTTCGCTAAAAACCCCTCCAATGCCCAAAATTGGGTAAAAACAAATGTCCTCAACTTCTACCCTAGCGTCAGAATCAAGTACATTGCCGTTGGAAATGAAGTAAGCCCCGTTAACGGAGACACATCTCTGGCTCAGTTCCTCCTCCCCGCCATGCAGCACGTGTACCAGGCAGTCAGAGCAGCCAACCTACATGACCGAATCAAGGTCTCAACCGCCATCGACACGACCTTAATAGGAGTCTCTTACCCTCCATCCCAAGGAGCATTTCGTGGTGACGTGAGAGGATATCTGGACCCAATTATCGGCTACTTGGTTTATGCTAAAGCACCACTGCTTGCTAACATATACACATATTTTAGTTATGTTGGGAACCCTAGAGACATCTCTCTTCCTTACGCCTTGTTCACTTCGCCTTCGGTTGTTGCTTGGGATGGTAATAAAGGATACCAAAACCTGTTTGATGCGATGCTGGATGCTTTGTACTCGGCTCTTGAGAGAGCATGGGGTGGTTCTTTGGAGGTTGTTGTGTCCGAAAGCGGGTGGCCTTCGGCAGGTGGCTTTGGAACGTCTCCTGAGAATGCTCGGACTTATTACTCCAAATTGATTCAGCATGTGAAAGGGGGCACCCCAAAGAGGCCCGGTAGAGCCATAGAGACTTACTTGTTTGCCATGTTTGATGAGAACCAGAAAAACCCAGAGCTGGAGAAACACTTTGGGGTTTTCTACCCTAATAAACAGTCAAAGTATCACCTCAGTTTCGGGGGAGGAAGACTAGAAACTAGTACTTCTGCTGAGTATAATGTTACTAGTTCCCTCAAGAGTGATATGTAATAGCATTTGTAGTACCCCAATATCCAAGGTGTAAGTGTGTTTCTTGAAATTAATAAGAGAATAAGTTCTATTTATCAAGTGCATGAGTAGTAGTAAAAGTCAATCTCTACTTATATATTGTATGTGGCTTAAAGGTCGTGAGTGAGCGTGAGTGAGTTTAGACTCGTCTATATTACTTTAATATTGATTTAATACGGTTATATGATATCAATTAATTTATTTATTCAGTCCTCAAAAAATTAATTTTACGGTTAATAATTTCTTAATGTATATGAAACGACCCTTGTTTAATTAAGTTAATTCAGCAGAACATAAAACAAGGTTTACTGTTTTAGTCTCTCTAGCTACCACGTCATGAGACAATTGCATGATCCATCACGAGACCATAGCTAGTTCTCAAGTTCAAGATACTAAAGATAGAAAGATACTTTCAAGCTAGCTATTTCACAAGAAGAAAAAAGTAAGACATTATTTTCAATAGAGAATATTGCATGTTAGATGTAGGGAGTAATTTGATTCGTCTTCTTTTGAACTGGTTCCATTTACTCCATATATATATATATATATATATATATATAGTGGAAACAGAATATTACTTATCTGATTTTAACTGTTTTATTTGTTTTACACTGGTTCTTATCTGCATAATAGTATTTATATTTATAAGAGTTATTGCCAACAATGAAATCCCCGTTGTCATCCCCCTCATTTCCGCTAACTTGAGTACAGGAAACAATCTATGATATCTCTTTTTCAGGTTTGTCGTCTTTCTTGGGCTTGGTTTGATAACTGGAATAGCCACATGGAAATGGAGGCTTTTATGAATGGAACATCTGCAAGTATACTAGTTGAAGTATTAGTAATTAAGTACAAGATGGAGGTGGACGTGGATAAGTGTAAAACAAATGTCACAGCTGGTTTGGATTACATACGGAAGAGCCTGCAACCTTATGATCTTCAATGTGATCAACAGAGCTTTTTGATGGGCGGGTAAGGTTTTCGCTCTCATGAGGATGAAGCGGCTTCAGGTAAGTTGGCAAGAAGAAACATCTGTTAGGAATATGAAAGGGTGTTAGCGTAATTTTGTTAGAGGGCTCTTTCACTAAAGGATTTTCTCTTTTGGTCATTTTAAGGGATCTCTTGTGAGACTCACGTTTTGGCATCTTGACCGTTCAGTTTTTAGGTTCTAATGTATAGATCACTTCTGCAAATTTTCAGCCAAATTGATGATCGTTAAGGTATTGAACTAGATTAAATCAATGGACGCACTGAATCTGTCCAAGCTTAAATATTCAGTGTTTATAATTGTAAATCGCAGTTATGAATGTCTTAACGATCGTCAATTTGGTTGAAAATTTGCAGAAGTAATCTACACATATAGATTTAAAAACTAAACGGTCGAGATCCCAATATGTGATGAAAAAGCCAAAATGGATCTCTTACTAGAAGGGTCCTCAATTTTGTTATGCCTATAAATAAGCTATTGATATACTGTTCACAATTAACAGAGAATATACAATGTAGCCCATTCAGTTTTTTACGTCATTTCTCACCCTTTCTCTCATCTTCTTCTTCCTTCATCTTTGGTTCAATAGCTCAGCTTTCAATGTCCACCATTCAGCCCTACCATGAAACCCAACAATCTTACACCTAGTCACATGGCATGGATTGAAAAATTCTTTCCCAGGGTTTCCTCAAGTTCAAAGGGTCCATAAGTTTTTACGTACGTTGCTTTTGAAACGTACGTACTAAGTGAGCAAATAAGTCATCCATAATTTAGTTCTATAGCTTCCATCAATTGAAGTAAAAAACTCGATGGCCTTGATAGTCCAGCTCCACCTGTAGTAAGACACTTTTTCGAGTAGGTAATCAAGATGGGCCAACGTCTTGAATCCCCGGGAGATAGTATAGGTAGTTTCTTAGTTAAGTGGGACTGTGGGAGTTAGGTTTAGGTTTGATCAAATTACCAATATAACAAAATTTAACAAAACAAACAAAACGAAATATCTATGTTTGTCCAGTAAAAATTATAGACAGATAAGACATGTCTAGAACCTTTCAATTAGAACAATGCAACTATATTAATATAGATAGGACTGGTATGACGTACTTGGTAATTCATATCCACTTCAATCTAAAGGTTCATCTTCCACACGTTGAATACATGCTCTACATAGGGATTGATAGTGTGTAGTTCTACAGGCATAGAAGTTAAATTAGTACATTTTCAGCGCGCATCGGAGTTTCTTTCAAGAAGTAGAGAAAAATGGTGGTGGAAGGGGGAGCACACCCATCTAGTAAGACAGAATTCACAGAATGCTGGAAGACCACATGGCGAACGCCTTACATTATGCGTCTTGCGCTCTCTGCTGGCATTGGAGGCCTCTTTTTTTGGATATGACACAGGTACCTAGATAGTAGATACTGTAATCAAAACCAACAATCAATATATTCAAAGGTAACTTCATAAACTAATGGAAACTTGCATAACGAAGGTGTCATTTCTGGGGCGCTGCTATACATTCGTGAGGACTTTGACGAAGTTGACAAGAAAACTTTGTTGCAAGAAACCATTGTGAGTATGGCAGTTGCAGGCGCTATCATTGGCACTGCCATTGGAGGATGGATGAACGATGCCCTTGGCCGCAAAAAATCAATATTAATAGCAGATATATGTGGTGTTCTTCGTTGGAGCAGTAGTTATGGGAGTGGTTCCCGTTCCTTGGGTGATCATCATTGGAAGAATCATAGTTGGTTTGGGAGTTGGAATAGCTTCCATGACCGTGCCCCTCTACATTTCAGAGGCTTCTCCTCATAGAATCAGAGGAGCTCTTGTTAGTACAGACGGTCTTCTCATCACAGGAGGTCAGTTTTTGTCATACCTCATCAATCTGGTATTAGCCAACAAGGCTCCTGGAACATGGCGTTGGATGCTTGGAGTCGCTGGTGTTCCAGCTCTCGTTCGGTTTATTTTGATGTTGTCACTCCCTGAGTCTCCTAGATTGCTCTACAGAGAGGTATCACGGAGAAACTAGCTATGTCTTAAACTTTAGTCAATGTTAAGTTGATATACATTATTGAATCATACTGGAGAACTTAAGTTTTTGTCTAACATGTATCATAGCCATTTACTTACATCCGTTATTTCTTTGTTAATAAAAAAGAACAAGGTAGATGAAGCTAGGGCTATCTTAGCGAAAATTTACCCTGTGGAAGAAGTCGATGATGAACTGAAGGCCTTGCATGAATCTGTCGAATTTGAAAAGTCTGAGGAAGGAGCTATTGGGAAAAGTATGATGGAAAAACTAAAGGGTGCTTTCGGCAACACCGTGGTCCGAAGAGGACTCTATGCAGGGATCACAATCCAAGTCGCGCAGCAATTTGTGGTTCATTACAGCCCAACCATTGTTCAATTTGCTGGATTCGCATCTAACCAAACCAATGTTTTCAAATGCGAAAGCGAAGGCGAAGGCGTCTTATTAGTGCCTCGCGAGGTGAGTGCCTCAAGGCGATGAGGCGACCGCTTTTCCCACAAATATTATTCTAATATATTACATTTATAAATTATATTCAAATACATAAAAATATAAACAAATAAATATATTATCAGATTATTGAATTCTTTGGGCTTTTGGCTTTGAATATGTAAATGGGCCATTATCTTTTGCATGTTACCTACCTATATTGGATTGGCCCAAAGAAATTTTCAGAAAAGGAACCTGTATAAAACGACGTCGTTTTGGCTAAAGGAAAGGAGAAACAAAAATACACGTTATTCCATGATTTCCATCTTCTTCCGCCTCCCGCCGCATCAGACCTCGCCTTAGGCAAAAATGGCCGCCCCGACGCCTGGGCGGACGCTTTTCCAGCAGCAAGCCTCAATTTAGATCGGCGAGGCGTTTTCTGGTCGCCTCACACCGGAGCGCGCCCCGGGCTCGCCTCAAAATCGCCTTTGAAAACATTGAACCAAACGGCTATGGCACCTCCTCTTTGTAGAATATTCTGTAAATATTTATTTTCCTTGTACATGTAGATTATGTATTCAGTATAATTGTAGGAGATTTTTTCCTATTAAGATTACTCTTGTATCTCTTTATAACCCTCCTATTTGGAGATGAATAATATTGAAGCATTACAAATATATTGAATTCCTAGTTTTTACTTGGTATCAGAGCAGGCTCAATCCCTGCACTGTATTCCTTTGAAACCCGAATCTCGAAGAACTTCACAAATCACCTGATCAATTTAGATTTTTTTTTTCTCCTACTACCCATCACCGCAAAACCATCTTGAAGTTGAAATTGCTTTTACATTGAAAGTTGCAGCATAGAAGCATCACGTGGGGACAAGTCTACATCACCACATCACTGCATATCTTTATTTAGGCCTAGCCGACAAGCCTTACTGCAGCCAACCCTCCTTTTTGGTCACGTGTAGGCCCCAATTCTGCCCAATGGAAGATGATGCTGTCACCTTTGCACTCCACAACATGCCTCCTATCATCAATCATTATCATACCACTGCTCAAGATAATTCAGCGTTTCCAACAGGCGTTGCCTTGAATGAATCCAACTACACCATATGGGCACCTCTTATGAAGATGAGGGTTGGAACACGAGGAAAGGTTGGCTACTTCACTGGAGCCAAAGCTGCACCAAATGAGAACTCCCTTGAATTTGAAGTTTGGGCCACAGACAATGAAAAAGTGAAGAGTTGGCTTATTGATTCCATGGAGCCATTACTTATGAATCGGTATATCCGACTCCCAACAACCAAAGATGTTTAGGAAGCATTTGAGAAGACTTTTTATGATGATTATGATGAAACCAGGATTTTTGAATTAAACAAGAAGTGCTTTGGGGCGAAACAGAATGGCCGAACTCTTCCTACCTACTACAACGAATTGGTGGGAATGTTTCAAGAGATTGATAAACCCAATGTTTCAACCTCCCAAAATAACACAATGGCTGCTGTTGTTCAAGAGACTACTACCATGGCACGAATGCGAGTTCACATGTTTCTTAGTGGACTCGATTCAGAGTATGATTAAGTCTGTGGTGAGATCTCAAAGACCCAAAATTCAACTTGGAACAAAGCTATGCCTATGTTCAAAAGGGGCATTCTGATAGGCAGACAATGGGACACGCCTCTGAGTCCTCTGTCATGGCTGTCCAATGCAAATAGGGACTATCTAATGCTCCTCCAGGCTTCTTAACTCTTCCACAATGCCGCCCTCTGGGTAAAACAAATCCACATGCAAATACAAAGTGTCCGATCTGTGGAGATGTGGATCATAGCAAGCAACGGTGCTATGAAGTAATTGGCTACCCTGATTGGTGGGATTTCACCAAGAAACCGCGAAAGAACCTCGGAAAAACTGCCATAGCTACTACATAGGAAGAGCAACCATCTAATGTAGCACAGTCAGGTATGAAGGGTAAGGTATCTATGAATAGTTCTTGGATAATTGATACAGGTGCATCTGACCATATGACTAATGATCCTATCCTTTTAAAAACGTTGAAACCCTCCTCTTAAAATATTGTTTCCACTGCTGATGGTACTCCCACTCCGGTTACAGGAGAAGGCGCTGTTGTCCTATCTAACACATTAACCCTTGATTTTGTATTGGTTGTTCCTTCATTGGCATATAATCTCCTATCTGTCGGCCAAATTATTTTAGCACTAGCATGTATTGTGACCTTTTATCCCTCTTTTTGTGTGTTTCAGGACATTCTGACTGGGCGGATTCTTGGTTATGGTGTTAGAAGGGGGAAACTCTACTACTTGAATCTAACAGAAAGTGGAGAGCAACAGTTGTTGGGACAAGTGAATCAGGTCAATGGAGTAGAGAATGTTAAGGAAACAGTATGGTTGTGGCATCGTCGTTTGGGTCATCTATCTTTTAGTTATCTTAAGAAATTGCAACCTCATTTGTTTTCGGTTGTTAGTGATTCAGATTTTCGTTGTGATGTATGTGAACCGGCTAAGAGTCATCGAATTCCATATTCACCTAGTTTTAATAAAAGTCCCATTCCGTTTATGAAAATTCATTCTGATGTTTGGGGTCCTGCCAAGATCCCTTCTCTTTCTGGAGCTCGATATTATGTAACTTTTATTGATGATTGTACTCGTATGACTTGGGTGTCGCTATTGAAGAACAAGAGTGATGTGTGTTCCATGTTCAAAGACTTTCATAAGATGGTGTCTACACAGTACCAACAAGCTATTCAAGTTTTCTAATCTGACAATGGAGGAGAATATGTTAATGGCCCTATGCAGGAGTTTATGAAATCTCATGGAATTCGACATCAGACCTCGAATTCGTATACCCCTCAACAGAATGGATTGGCAGATAGGAAGAATCGACAGTTACTTGAAGTTGTGCGTGCCTCTTTGTTTGGCATGCATGTACCTCGTGAGTATTGGGGAGAAGCTGTGAAGTCCGCTGCCTACCTTATTAATCGTACTCTTTCTCGGGTGATTGAATTTCAAAATCCTCAGCAGCAACTTCAGAAACTTCTTTCACTTCCGTTGTTACCAAACCTTGAGCCTCGCGTGTTTGGCTGCGTAATCTATGTTCATATTCCCAATCCTCAATGCAGCAAGCTTGATCCCCGTGCCCGTAAGTATATATTTGTTGGTTATACTGAATTCCAAAAGGGTTATCGCTGTTATGATCCACTTACTGACACTATACATGTCTCTCTTGATGTTGCGTTTCATGTCCTATTATTTAGGGGGAGGTTCAGAGTCTTCCCTTCAGGGGGAGAGAGGTTGTGAAGGAAATCCTTGAGATTTATTTGCATTTGAAGAATTAGAAGCTTTGGAATCAAGATTTGGAGTTGGGAATTCTCCAATTGAAAATATAACAGAAACTGGGGCTATAGGAAACGAAAAAGAAAAGGATACAACAGAAGGAAATGAAAAAAGAAAAGGATACATCAGAAGGAAACGAAAAAGAAAAGGAGATTGCTGTCATGGGGCCCTCCACATGCCAAAGAGACCATAAAGTTGCCGTGGGAAAACAAAGTGGAAAAGAAAAAGATGATGAAGAAAGTGGAAAAGAAAGAGATGGTGCAGCCGTGGGGTCCTCCACCTGCGAAAATAGTAGGGAAGCCGTAGGACCAGTGTCTAGCTCCATCAGTGAGTATTCCCAAAGTGAAGACAATACGCTCCAGGAAATTGACAACGACGCCTCAATGCGTCCTCATCTATCAGAGTTTTTCCCCCTCTCTACACCGTCAACTGAAGAATCCGCTACGAATGTTCCTCCTCAGGTACCGTTAATTTCGAATGAATCATCTGGGGTAGATAATATTGAGTCTAGGAAATCACAAAGGGTTACCAAGGGTATTCCTAAGAAATAATATGAGCCAGACATCAAAACCAAAGCTAAATATCCTATAGCTAATTACATGTCTAACCATAGGTTGTCTGGGTCACATACACTTGTTGTTGATCAATTATCCACTGTATCTATTTCTAGTAGTGTACAAGATACTTTTGAGGACCCTAAGTGGACTCAAGCGATGAATGAAGAACTAGAGGCTTTACAGAAAAACTTGACTTGGGATATTGTGACTATACCAACCGGAAAGAAGACTGTTAGATGTCAATGGGTGTTTACTGTAAAAATTAAAGCTGATGGAAACATTGACAGGTACAAAGCACGATGAGTTGCCAAAGGATATACCCAGTGCTATGGAATTGATTATGAAGAGACATTTTCCCCTGTAGCAAAGATCAATACTGTTCGAATCTTAATTTCACTTGCAACAACTAAAGATTGGTCTCTACATCAGTTTGATGTGAAGAATGCTTTCCTCAATGGAAACTTGGAGGAAGAAGTGTATATGGACATGCTGCCAGGGGTCAAAATATGCCTTGTGATACTGGCAAGGTTTGTAAGTTGAAGAAGTCTCTGTATGGTTTGAAGCAGTCCCCTAGAGCTTGGTTTGGAAAATTCTCTAAGTCTATGAAGATGTTTAGCAACTCGGATCATACTTTGTTCATCAAGCGTAGTAGGGGTAAGATTATTGCACTGATAGTATATGTTGATGATATGATTGTCACAGGGGAAGATCTAAAAGAGATGAAGGCTCTACAAAAGTATATTTCTAAGGAGTTTGAGATAAGGACCTTGGACAGTTGAAGCACTTTCTTGGAGTTGAAGTTGCAAGGTCTAAAAAGGGAATTTCTTTGTCTCAACGTAAGTATGTACTTGACTTGTTAGCTGAAACCAGGATGCTTGACTGCAACCCTATTGAGACACCGATCGAGATGAACCACAACCTCACCATCTATCCGGATCAAGTTCCAATGGATAAAGGAAGGTACTAATGCCTAGTAGGGAGGCTCATTTATCTTTCTCATACTAGACCTGATATTGCTTATGCGGTGAGTGTGGTTAGTCAATTTATGCATTGTCCTAGTGAAGAGCATATAGGTGCAGTGTATCGCATTCTGAGATATCTTAAGATGGCACCCGATAGAGGTTTGTTGTTTGAAAAAAAGGGTGAGTTGGAAGTTGTGGGGTACACGGATGCAGATTGGGCTGGTAATAAGACGGACAGATGGTCAACATCTGGGTATTTTACATTTGTTGGAGGAAACCTTGTGACTTGGCGCAGCAAGAAATAGAAGGTTGTTGCTAGGTCAAGTGCGGAAGCTGAGTTTTGAGGTATGACACATGGAGTTTGTGAGATGTTGTGGATTTGTAATGTGTTGAAAGATTTGAGTTTTAAACTCAAGAAGCCTATGGACTTGCATTGTGATAGCACATCTGCCATTGAAATTGCTCGTAATCCTGTACAGCATGACCAGACTAAGCATGTGGAAGTAGATCGACATTTCATTAAGGAAAACCTGGACAGGAAGATTGTCCATTTCCCTTTCGTGTATACAGAAGATCAGTTAGCAAATGTTCTTACGAAAGGAGTGTCAAGGAAAGTGTTTGATAACTCAATTGACAAGTTGGGCATGATCGACATCTATGCACCAACTTGAGGGGGAGTGTAGAATATTATGTAAATATTTACTTTCCTTGTACATGTAGATTATGTATTCTATATAATTGGAGGAGATTTTTTCCTATTAGGATTACTCTTGTATCTCTTTATAACCCACCTATTTGGAGATGAATAATATTGAAGCATTCCAAACATATTGAATTCTTAGTTTCAATGTGGTCGGCACACTCATCAGCATGTGCTTTGTGGATAAATGCAGAAGGAGAAGGCTCATGATCATTTCCATGTTCGGAATCATCAGTTGACTCATCGTGTTAGCTGGAGTATCCTTCTATGCCACAGCTCATTCTCCAATGATTAGCCACTTGGAATCCAATCACTTTGGTACCAACACTACATGTCCAACTTATGTTTCTGCTACTAATCCTGCAGCATGGAACTGCATGACATGCTTGAAATCAACATATTGCGCCTTCTGTGCTAGTAATGTTGATAATGTAAGTAACTATTTCACCTCTACATTTTCAAAGACTAGTTTGGTAAACCCTTTCGGATGACCAAAGGCGTTTTCGGTAATGTTGACAGAAACAGTCAAGAATGCTTTTTGGATTATTAACAGAAAGTACTTCCTAAGAAGCAATACCGGGCCGGTCCTAAATCATTACTTAAATTTGTAACTAAATTGCATTATTGCTCATCTGATTTTGCTTTTAATTGTTGGCAGCTGGTCCCAGGAGTCAATGCCATAAAGAACATAGGGTATGGTACTCTAAAGGGTGTCCTAGCAAAATTGGTATATTTGCAGTCATTTTGTTGGGATTGTACATCATTATGTATGCACCTAGAATGGGAATTATTCCTTGGATTGTGAACTCAGAGATATACCCATTGAGATACAGAGGCACTGGTGGAGGGATTGCTGCAGTTTTCAACTGGACTGCAAATCTCATTATGAGTGAGACATACTTAACCCTCACTACGGAACCGGGTTACGTTGGAACCTTCCTCATATTGTTGGGTTTTTTACCATTGGACTTGTATTCATTTACTTACTGGTTCCTGAAACCAAAGGAATGCAATTTGAAGAGGTCGAGAAATTGCTCTAAAAGGGTTTCCGACCCAAGTTATTTTCTCTGAAGGACACTAAAGGCAAGCCGAAGGTTGAGGGGTAGTTCTCTACCATGCACATCGGACAAAAATGAGCTTCCTTTGTCATCATATTCAATCTGGATGGAGAGCGCGAATGCCTTGATAAAGTAATTTGGGGTTCACATCCAAAACCAATTAACAATGGATGGAGTGGCCCAAACCCTTATAAACCTATAAGCAAGGTTATATTTTTTTCAATGTGGGAGTTATATTTATACACATTCTCAATACACTCCAGCACGTGTGGCGATTTCTCAAACCATACACGTGGACAAGTTATATTGGGTGACGGTGAGCATGTGTGGCCATCCCTGAAACCATATAGATAGGTAAGCGCGCTTTGATACCATGATAATAAAGTAATTTGGAATTCAAATCCAAAACCAATTGGCAATGGATAGAATGGCCCAAATCTTTATAAACCGATAGGCAAGGTCCCATTTTTCCCATATGGGATATATATATTCTCAACACGCCTCCACACGTGTGGCAAATTTTCAAGCCATACACGTGGACAACTTTGGGTGACATGGAGTCTGTGTGGCCGTTAGACATGCACATGTGGGTAACCTGGCTCTGATACCATGATAAAGTAATATGAGACTTACATCCAAAACCAATTGACAATAGATGGAGTGGCCCAAACCCTTATAAACCCATAAGCAAGGTTATATTTTCCAATGTGGGAGTTATATTTATACACATTCTCAACATGCCTAGCATATTGTAATATATCGCCAATATCCTAATCGCTAAGTGAACTCTGTCATCCTAGTCAATGGCAGAGGCAGAACAAAATTTATGTGGGGGCAATTATTGATAGAAATTAAATTTCATAAATATCAACCATAATAAAAGAATGAAGAAAAAATTTGAAATTAATTTTCATACATGGAGAAAAAATGCAGAAAAATTCATATAATATTATAGTTAGTCTCTCTCTCTCTCTCTAAAAATCAAATCGACCTGTCATTGATACTCAAACTGTAGCAAACGGCTAGATTTTTTTTGTTTTAGGGGATTTATATACGAGCATATGTATAAAATACATCTGAATTAAGACAAGAATAAATTGGTAACATTATTGTGACGTAAACTGTGAGTGTGGAAGAAACTAAATATTCTGTTTCCACTATATATATGGAGAATATATGAAGTGAACGGATGTAGTTCAAACAAAAAGAGATCAAAAGTTTGAATGGTGGTGGTTCTATTTCCATTATATATATACTAGCCCCTTAACATGTGCTGCGCACATGTCAATTGATTTTAATTTTAATTTTTTTAAATTAAAAAAGTTATCTATCCTGATTTTAGGGAAGTTTCTCTTTGTTTTGTCGGAGGTATTGCAATTTTTTGAAATATGATATAGTCAATTAACTATCCTATATTCATCTAGAAATAATTTATTTATTAATACCTATATTATGTGAGGGCATATATGGTAGTTCAAAAAATTTAACCATTCCCTCAAGAATTAGCTTAATTATATAAGATATATGGAGAATGAAGTAAACGGACGTGGTTCAAACAAAAAGAAATTTAACTATTCCCTCAAGAATTAGCTTAATTATATAAGATATATGGAGAATGAAGTAAACGGACGTGGTTTAAACAAAAACAAAAAGAAATCAAAAGTTCGAAATCTTCCCTCTCTGTGCTTTTTTTGATGAGAATGAATGAACAACTCTAAATCCAAAATTTGGGTGGCCTCTATCAAATTTATTGACAACAATGAACATGCTCCTTAATTTGGTCCTTCCCTTTGTTATTTGCCTTGAGCGGCTTTGTTGAATTGATATATGTGGAGTTGGTTTGTGAAGATGTTCCAAGTTGGAGCATTACCATCCTTTTACACTAGTAATCAGTTTAGATTAAATTCATATTAATTAGCTTCTAAATCTGTCATGGAGATTCTTGAGAGTTTAAATTTTAGCACCAAACGTAAGGCCTCCATATATTTATAGTAGCGAACATAGATATTATTGTAAATAATCATCATCTTAAGTTTTTCCTTCTATTAATTTCAATACATATTATAATAAGGAAAAGCAGATGATAATTAATAATATTGATTCAGGCCTTCAGGAACTGCTAATACACACTGCAGCGTAGGATGTCAGTAACTCCTTCATTCACTCTTCTTCATCTTCCTCATTGTGATCGTCCACCTCGCGACTGGAATTTTTGTTGCCAACGTTGAAGACTCCATTATGGTGCCCAGTGTTTCCACTGACTCGATTTCCTTGAACCCTGTAAATTATGTTGTTTCGAGTGCAAGCCTTGGGCTTACTAGGAGCCCTGGGTTTACTAGGACGTCGAACAGGCGCCTGATAGAATGGATGGTCATAGTATCCATTATTATAAGATGGAGGAGGAGCGGAATAGCCATATGGCGCATGAGCAGGTGAACCAGGACCGCCCGGTGATGGATAATTAGGGTTATAGTATCCACAAGATGAAGGAGGAGGAGTAGCATAACCTGGATCTCCATTATGAGGTGGAGCTTGAGCGCCATAGTTGGTATAATACGAAGGGTGATTTGGAACTAATCCATTGGCGGCGAACATGACGGCTGGATTCATCAGATCGGCATAATACGCCATTGTGTTAGCTGGAGGCTAGCTGAAGTCTTAATTGATGTATTGCTAGCTTACCCATATTACATGTGTATTATATAGAACAATCATGGCAGGAAAGGACAAAACAAAAGAGGAAAAAAGACCTTGGTGGCCAGGTAATGGGTGCTTAATGCCCCGTGACGTTTGAAAGGGATTAGTCCGGCTTTGCTGGGATACCCCCCGAGAGGGTGTGTGTGTTGCTAACTTTCTAACGCTAACCTCCCCCACTAAAAAAAAAAAAACCCAAATTTGGGCCAACATGAACCCATTTACTCCATCAAGAGATTATTGTTCCCATTAACCCATTTAAAGAGAAAAAGACAATTTTAACCTTCAAATAATCAAGGAATTACATAGCATCTCTCTCTCACAAATCTGCCTCCTCACCCAAACCACCGTCGTCGATCTGGCAATAGCTTCCTTGGCGGCTTCTCGGCCATTACCGCCGGCTACTCCATCGTCGAGCCCTAGGCCGCCATCATCTGTGGCTTCGTCGCCGTCGTCGCTCTCGTAATTGGATTTGGACTACACGTTGGGGTCGTAGAGGGAGAGGGAGGAGAATTCGGTGATGGCGGTGAGGAGGTAGGAGTCCGGTCGGGCCTGGACGGCGAGCGGAGGTTGTTGTTGGTGTCGGAGACGAACCAGAGGACCAGGGACTTGAGGCGGAGGTCGAGGAGGGCGATGTGGCTCTGGTGGTCGCTGGCGGGGAGGAGGAATTGGGAGCTGGAAGGCTTGGTGGAGAGGAGGTTGAGGCTGAGGGGTAGTGGGAGATGACGAGCTGCATTAAGCGGGTGTCGAGGATGGAGATGGAGCTGTCAGTGAGGAATGCAAGGAGGCTGGAGGGGCTGACCTCGACCGATCCAAAGTTGTTGCGGTTGGGCATGTGGAACCGGGAGCATGCAGTCTCAACATTTCTGGATGGTGGATGGCGTCGGTGAGGGACTTGAGCTCGACATGGTTGCGAGAGAGAAGGCTCCTCCGATCTAGTTTTGCTTCTTCTTCTTTTTGCCCGGGTTGCAGGCTTGGGAATGGTGTGGGAGTTTGGGACTTTGTTTACATTTCTTTTTTGGATCAATTACTGGTCCTCAATAGATTAAAATGAGTATTAAACCTAAACTGTTAACATTCTATACAACTATGTTAGTTTGCAATACAACTATGGGTAATAAAGTTTTTATCGGGGGCAGAAGGCCTAGAAAGAAAGAAAAAAAATTGTCTTTTGGGGGGCAATAAATATTTTGAATTGATGCAAATTTTTTTCCTTAATCAAAGTTTTATTTCTCTAATTTTAGAGAGATTATTTCTCATTTCGGTGACCGAAAGTTCTATTGGAGGGGGGGGGGGGGGGGAATAGACGTTTTGAATTGATGTAATCTCCTCGTTTTTTTTTCTTTAATCAAAGTTTTATTTGTCTAAATTTAGGGAGATTAGTTCCCATTCCGGCTACCGAAAGTTCTAATTGGGGGGGGGGGGGGGGGGGGGGCAATAGACGTCTATTGGGGGGCCTCCGACAAGGTTTTCAGAAAAGTCTAGTGGGTGGCGGTCGATGACCGAAATCCGGGGGCCGGTGAGGGGATTCCGACGACATTGGCCTGAATCCGGCGACCAGTGACCGGACTCCGGCAAAGTCTCCTATAGTTTCTCTCTCTCTCTCTCTCTCTCTATGTAACAAAGGGTTGAGGGTAAAATAGTCTAAAAAATAAAAAAAAATTTAATGGGGTATTAGGGAATACCTTATTAGAGTCTTCATGAGTAAGGGAGAATTAAAAAAAACTTAATGGGGTACGTGGGAAAAAAAATCCCTAGAATTAGGGTAAATGGACAAAAATCGAAAAAAAAAAAAAAAAAAAAACTACAAAGGAATAAGGATGTAGCATTGCTTAATTGCAAAGCTCTATCTCGCACACTTGTAATTAGAATGTTCGTAAAACCGTGACCATTCAACGAGATAATAGGTGAATACTCACATATTCTATATTGGAAAATGATTGTTGGCGTCAATGAAGCCTAAAATTTGTGGCCTTAATTTTAGGTATCATGTCATATCATCTACACACATTATCTATTTGTCAAATCATGGCATGTAATTCTTGAGATCATCTTATCATTCTAAAATCTATTGGCTCTAAATTATTTTTCATTTTTTCTTTTCATTACACTTATGCTTAGATTTAAACAACAATTTTTTTTCTTCAATCCAGAATAAAAAAAAATTCATGTAATTCTGTAAAAAGGTTTGCATATACATGCGATCAATAAATTTGCATAACACATGTATAAGAAGTCAAAATCACATATATTCTTTTGTTCATTTTTTTCTCTTTCTGTGGCTAAGGGTTTAAACGTTAAATTTGAGTTTATTATTTTTGTTTGTTTGGCTTTTTCCCTTATGTTTAGATTGTAGATGATAATTAATGGCTGCTATTAACATGGAATATTTTCTTACCTCTTAATTTGGACAGACGTATTTTCTAAATTCAATTTATAAACATGTTCAAGTAAATCCAGAATATGTGTCTGGCCCAAACTCTAGGTTACTTGATGTAGTGGTAATATGGTTAGAATTAGGGATAATATCGGAGAATTATGGAGATATCCAATCAATGTAATATTACATTTTCTTGTACAACTCTGAGTCTATGCCTTGTAATCCTCTATATAAAGATACCCCTATTATCAATGAAAATACGACTCAATTCTCTCCCAATTTCAGTTTTCCTTAAACACGTTATCAAGATGAAGCCCTAACCCTGAAACCCTAAAATCGTAGCCTTCAAACCCTAGCAACCACCGACACCCACCTTGAAGCTCTCGATCCCAGGAGCCTAGAACGGGCGATGGAACTATCGGAACAGGCTGGAAAAGCATCAAACCGGCCTCCCCAAGAAGAGAAAAAGGTCCATGCACTGTTCACAAGCTTCTAGACCACCTTTCACCATCAAACTTGGCTGTCGTCACCGCCCTGACACCAGGCTCCTGGGACTGGAACCAGATCCTCCAAAACTGGCTATAAAGCGACCGGACCGGCCTTTGGAACTGTTTCACTTCTTGAACCGTCAGATCCATTCCCAGAAAAAAATAAAAAAGGAGAAGGAGGAGCAGCCTAGAAGGGAGAAGGCCCACGCGGCCCAGCAAAGAAGAAAAGAAGAAAGAAAGAAAAAAAGGCATGCGGCCCACTGACAGAAAACAAGAAAGAAAAGGAAAAAAAAAAAAAAAGAGCCCTGGGGCCCACTGAGAGAAGAAGAAGAAGCAGCCTACTAGCTAACCTCCGGCCGGCGACTTTCCGGTGAGATTTCTGGCGACTTTTCAATCACTTTTTTGGAGGTATTTTTTACTAAAAGTTCCCATTTTTGAGTTTTTTCAATTTCTCTTCTTTTTCTCGGGGACTTGTAGCCTCCTTTTTCTACCCCCTTTTCTTCTTCATAGGGGAGACCAAAAGCCGAACTGTAGGGGTTCGTGCTCATTCCAAGCTTGGAACTTGTTGAGATCTTCAAACTTAGAGTTTGTAGAGAATTTATGATCGACCACTTACATCATTGTTTCGATCAAATCCAATACCTCTTGGAATCGGATTTCTTGGAAGCAACTACGGTCGGAAATCCCTAATTTCTTGGAAGCTATTACACTCAGAAATTCATAATTTTTTTGGAGCGACTACGCTCAGAAATTTTATATGTTTTCGTGGTAGCCTTTTTGGCTCCGAACTAACCCTTTTTTTTTCTTGTTCTCTTTTAGTATGAGTAACCTGAACAAACCGGATTTCGCTCAATTGGGAACAACTGGCTATAGATATCACAAGTGCGTTCGTAATGTCCGCCAGCATCTCATGGCTGATGGATTCCTGGATATGATTCTTCAGCCTAGCCAGGACATGCTAACTGTTAAGCAAGCTCAAGCTTTGGAAGCAAATAGAGCAGTATTGGAGGCAAATAAGGCGAAAGCCATCATCCTAATGACTCGTCATATGGATGATTCACTCCAGTACAAGTATATGAACGAAGAAGAGCCCAGAAGGCTGTGGGTCTCACTCAAAGAAAGATTTGGCAACTTCCGTGACTCCCTGCTTCCTGACCTAGAAGTGAGATGGCATATCCTTCGCTACTATGATTTCAAGTCAGTTCTTGACTACAACTTGGAAGCATGACAACATCATTGTGAAGAACTATAATTCGAGATCCGTGGAAACAAAGCATATTCCGGAGTCCAATTGTAGTCGCGCCCTTAAGAGAGGGGCGCCAAGAGCGAAATCATAATCTTAGGGATACTTCTGGACGTTCTGGTCCATATTTTCATTCTACTAAGGAAGGTAAATGCCAAAATAGACGAATACGGAACCGAAGAGGTCAATGTGGAAAGAGAGAGAGAGGTAACGCCTCTGGCCACACTAAGAGCCATCCTTATGACACTTTCAAAGCGCCTCAATCAATGGAGTTTGAGCACAGAGATTTATGTTCTCGATATGGAGTGTCCGGTTATTGGACACACATTCATAGAGCTCGTGGAAATATTGTCACTACCTACAAAGCATATTCTAAAGCAGGAGAAGCTCACTATATGGAACAAGAAGATCAAGAAGATGATCTAGAGTGAAGGGTTGCAGACTTCAAATCTGGCTAGGATCAATAGATCGCCAATTCTGTTTAAGTCTTTATTTTTGTAAGAGATGTAATAGGCAATTGCCATATATTGTACTAAATTCCATTGGTTTAGTTTCTCTTCAAAGTAGGATCATCTAAAGTGAGTATGATGTCTAGGAAGGTTTTGAGATAAGTGGTACTTAAGCGAGATTTGCCCCACCGACATCTCTCTACTCATCTAGTCATATTTATTTTGGAGTTACCGAAAAAAGTCAAACGACTACCTTTGTTTTGCATTAGCTAGCATTTGGATTAGATTCTCTGAATGGTTAAGAGACAATGATGTACACCGTTGACTTATGAATAAAATTTCGAGTTCTTTTCATTATGACTCCATTTTAATTCTGAGCATATTACTTTGTGACTACGAAGGCTGGGCCATCAGGATTAGTTCAAGGACATGGAATAGCCCAAATTCCATTTGTCAAATGGCACCTTGATTATCGTCACAAAAACTCTCTAAGCTCCTAGGGCGAATCAAACTCTATTGAGCCATTCGAGCCAATGGATACCATGCGGGAATTCATGTAGAGAATGGAAATGAGTTCATTTGCAATATCTTTAATGATTGCGAACAAAGGCGCATATTTGAGAAGTTTATGTGTCTCTCTAGTGGACTCTATGTCAGAATTCGAGCTATTAAATCTAATAAAGTCGTGAGATAAGATCTCTTATATTTAGACACATATTGGTTTTGTCATGACAGAATAGGTCACCCTGGTCATGATATGATGATCCATCTACTAAAGACTTCACATCCATTATTTTGAGCAAAACGAAGCATGAATCAAAAGTTGATTCCTGGACAAAGTGTGACTGCTGCCGCTGCCATTAGCGCAGCCTCCGTCCACCACCAGCCTATGGCTGACACAGTCCCTATCCATGACGCCATGGATGGCGTCCATCATGGAGATGACGCCCCAGGTGATAATGCAATCACCAACTTTGCTTCAAATAGAGTTTCAGACGCTTAGACCCAACCAAAATCCTCATTGGTTGATTCTAAGGCCTCTTGCTCATTTTACAAAGCCCGTTCCTTAGGGAAATTAGGACTGAGACCTTCCTATGCAAATGATATGAAAATACTCCTTCTGTTCTTACATAGAATCCATGGGGATTCTGTGGACTGATTCAACCAACTTGCGGACGTTTAAATATCTCATGATGTTGGTTGACACGCAAACACGGTGGTCACGTGTTGTGCCATTGTCCACTTATAATGCTGCTTATGCTACACTTCTAGCACATATCATATGACAACGGGCTCACTCTTCGGATTATCTTATTCAGTCAATTGGACTTGACAATGTTAGAGAGTTTATATCGAAGACTTTCGATGGTTATTGCAATGGGACAGATGTTGGACATCATATTTCCATGTACACATCCAAATGGTCTAGCGAAAATGACTACGATGGTAGTCCGGACATTGGTAATGCGCACCAATCTTCTTATATTCTCTTGGGGTGATGCAATATTTCACACAGCTATGCTAATTTGTCTACGACTCATCGTCACTAAATCTATCTCTGCATTACAGCTAGTAACTGGGTACAAGTATCTCGTACTTACACATATTTGAGTGCACCATTTATGTGCCAATTGCGCCTCCATAAAGCACTATTATGGGTCCTTACAGACGAATGGGAAACTAAGTTGGATTTGAGACTCCAACAATCGTTTGCCACTTAATACCCTTGCTAGGCGATCTCCTTACCGCTAGATTTGCGAATTATCACTTTGATGAGATAGTCTTCCCGTTGTTAGGGGGAGATAAGAACACAGGAACTATAGAAATTGTCGTTGTCTGTCCCTACTATGTCTCATCTCGATCCCTGTTAAAGTGATGAGATCATACATATCTGCTGCAAACATGTCTGCAAGGATGGACGTCCTTACTAGAGGACGTAGCGCCACCCTACACGAAGGTAGGCATGGCGCCAACGCCATAGAGAGTGGCACTCTGGCGTTACAGTCCATGGCCCAAGCTAGGATGCATGGGAGGCCGGTGGAATTGAAGGATACTTTGGTACAACCCAATCATTTGATCATCGACACTCAAAATCCGTCTTATGAGAATCTTCCAGATTATGGTATCTTTGGGGGATACCTCAACGTCAGAACCTATTCCTGAGAATATAGAGCTCTATGAAAATTATACTAGTGTACATGAGACGTGGGATAGAAACTCCATCATGATTGGTGATGTATTCGCGCATTTCATTGCGCATGAGTTTGTTGAGTCCGATGATATCGAACTACGCTCCATTGATGAATGAATGCCAACGTAGAGAAAATTAGCCTAAATGGAAAGATGCGATCCAGGTTAAGTTGGATTCTCTAACGAAGAGGAAGGTTTTTCGAGCAAGTGATGCCAACACCTCCTAACATAAAACTTATTGACTAATGGGTCTTCGTTAGAAAGCGTGATGAGAAAAAAGATATAGTAATCTCACCTTATGGCTCAAGGCTTCTCACAAAACGCCATGAAAACGACTACAAAGAGACATATTCTCTCGTAATGGATGTCATTGCAGTCCACTACCCTATCAGTTTGGTAGTTTCCAAATAACTAAACATGCAGCTTACAAATGTGGTCACTACGTATCTCTTTGGGGATCTAGATACGGATTATACATGAAGGTTCATGGTGAACTTCATTTACCCAAGCCAAGTGGCTTTAGACCACGGAGCGCGTTTACAATGTGGTTGAAACGCTCACTAAAGTGACTACTTGATTGGGAAGGGATATGCCCGCGCGTTTTCATAACAAGTTTTGGATTCTATTGCGGTTCATGTTAGCCATGTCTCGGTTTGGAACTTGATCATCGTGTTGATAGATGCTTAGGCATTTTGACAAGGTCAAACCTTCAAGCACCCCCATGATCATCCGTAGTCTTGATCCTGAAAAGGATTCTCTTCGTCCAAAGGATGATGACGAAGATGTGCTAGAGGCAGAAGTGTCTTACTTAAGTACAATAGGCGCATTATTGTACTTAGCTCAATGCACAAGACCGGACATCTCATTTGCAGTGAACTGGTTAGCTAAGGTATAGCTCTGCGCCAACGCGACGCCATTTGATTGGTGTAAAAGATATCTTACAGTACTTGAGATGTACGATTGATATGGGCTCATTCTATCCCTATAGAGAGATGACAGATTCAGACCCATCACACACTAGGAACGCCGCCAACACTGGCCTGCGTCTATTATCCTAATTCCAAAACGACATGTGTTTTGGAAGGTTTTGCTGATGTTGGGTATCTCTCTGACCCATACAAAGGTCATTCCCAAACTGGTTAAGTGTTCACCATGGGAAAAAACCGTGATAACTTGGAGGTCTACAGAACAGCCTTAGTCGCTATATCTTCGAATAATGCAGAGATTCTTGCTTTTCACGAAGTGGTTTGTGAATGTATATGGATTGGATCCATAATTACGCATGTTCGAACAATTGTGGTTTGAAGTCTACCACAGATAAGCCTACGAGCATTTAAGATAATGCTGCTTGTTTTGAATAAAGAAGCAAATGCTACATCAAAAACGACAACACCAAACATAATCAGCAACAACAAACTCTCTGCAAGATCAAAGTGAACTAGGTTCAATCTGAGGACAGTGCGGCAGACTTACTGACTAAGTCATTGCCTAAATTCCACTTTCGAGAAACATGTTGGTAGCATCGTTTGAGGAAGTTATCCGAAACTCCAATGACCGTAGTCGTTAGGGGGAGATGCAGACATCAGGGGGAGGTGTCTACATGTATGGTCTCGAAACGTGAAGGGTGTGTTGTGCTCTTTTTCCCTTTCGACCGAGGTTATTTTTGTCTCACTGGGTTTTTGTTACTTGGCAAAGTTTTTAATGAGGCAACGAGAGGAGCACCATGTTTGGGCGACACAAGGGGGAGTGTTCAAGTAAATCCAGAATATGTGTCTGGCCCAAACTCGAGGTTACTTGCTCTAATTGAAATAGGGTTTATATTAGAGATATTATCGGAGAATCTTAGGAGATATCCAATCAATGTACGATTATGTTTCCATGTACAACTCTATCTCTATGCTTGTAATCCTCTATATAAAGAGGCCCCTATTATCAATGAAAGTACGATTCAATTCTCTCCCAATTCAGTTTTCCTAAAACAATTAGAAAAAAATGGGCCGGTGTTATCAAGGGCTTTTGAGGACTTGAATTTGGCTATTGGCCGTTTTTTTTTTTTTAGGTGAAAGGATATAGAAAGCTCTGGAAGACTCGTAGTTCATAGTTTCAATTGTCAGTTCTAGGGCCTGCAATTTCTGAACCGGTTGCATTAGAGTGTAGTTGCATTTTCTCTAATTAATATCATCTTCTAAAATAAATATATTTTATGATATACGATTGACGGAGTAGAATTATACCCAAAAAAAGTATGTAGCTTTGATCTTGGAGATGACATTTGAACAACTGAAAGATTATGAGTTCGACTCATAATAGACTAGTTGTTGTATATGAGTTATGTATTTGATCAAAAAAAAAAAAATCATCCACTATTGTGGAGAAAAAAATTGTTGGACCAACTGAGCCTAGCCATACAGTACGTAATAATTAAGAATTAATAAGTACATGATTAGTATTCAAGAAATTAATTAGAGTGGTCTATAAACCAGCTCCTATTGTTGTACATCATCACTACATCATAATATCATATTCATCTAATCTTTATTCCAGCTTTTCTTGTTGTTTTTTTTGGATTGATATCTTATCCTTATGATATGGTCTTCTGGAACTGGTAATACACACCCTCTAGCATTCGTGAAAATGCCCCCCCCCAGCCTGACATGTTATCTTTATTCCATACATACTATGAGTCTACGACACGGAACAGCAGATGATAATTAATATTAATTCATGGCCTTCTGGAACTGCTAAAGAGTGCTAATACACACCCTGTAACATTCGTAATACCAATAACTCGTCCATTTAGTATTCATCTTCCTCCTCGTCGTCATCCATGTGGCGACCAGAATTCTTGTTGCCAACGTTGAAAACTCCATTATGGTCCCCCGTGTTGCCACTAATCCGATTCCTTGCAACCTTGTATGATACGTTCTTAGGACCGCTCCTTTCAGCCTTGGGCTTACCAGGAGTCTTCGGCTTAGCGGGACGTCGAACAGGCGCCTGATAGAATCGAGGGTCATAGTATCCATTGTTATAAGCCGGAGGAGGAGGGTAATAGCCATATGGGGCTTGAGCAGGCGGAGCAGAACCGCCCTGTAATGCATGGTTAGGGTTATAGTATCCATAAGATGGAGGAGGCGGAGCATAACCTGGATATCCATTATGAGCTGGAGCTGGAGCTGGAGCTTGAGCACCATAGTTGGTATTGTACGAAGGCTGATTTGGATCTGAACCATTGGCGAACATGGCGCCTGGGTTCATCAGATGAGCATGATGAGACATTGTGTTAACTGGAGGCTAGCTGAAATCTTAATTGATATATTGCTAGCTTAATTAGCTAATATGGGTCCAATTTCTACGCCGAGGCCTTCTAGCTAGCTGAATATATTTATATATAGGACGAGCGCATGGCCGTAAAGATAAAACGAGCATGTAGGATATATGCGCGTTGCTTAGTTGCCAAGCTTATCTGGTAGACTAATAATTTGAACACTCCCAAAACATTTCTATCAAGGTGTGTATAGCATCTTCTAATAATAATAAAAAAAAGGTGCTTATAGCATCTTGGCCGAAAAATAAAAAGCATCATGTGCTAAACTAGTGGGGTTTGGTCCGCATACGCATCTTCAGTTTGAATAAATCCAGAAAGGATGAAAATAATTGATAAGCTTGCTCAAATATGTCAAGAATGATTTCTTCGTTCCACAACTTCAATTCGATCTTCAAATGAGAGGGAATTTTTGTCAAATGGAGAAAGGCTTCTCGTCAAAGTCAATATAATTTATGCAGGAACGCAATGGAACCCTTCACTTTATAAACCAAATGAAATTGCCCGTTAATTAAACAATTTACAATTTGTAACACACAATAATGTTCACATGATCACCAGTGACTAAGATTTTATGGTTACTCACTTTCAGATTTATTATCAAGGCATGAGATTAAAAGAATGAATTTTTAAGTGTTCTAATCTCAACATTTAAAATTAAATTCAAATACAGGTGACCACAAAATTTTTGATCCCTTTATGATCGTGTGATAATCACTGTTGAAACACATATATATCAGGGAGAATTTTTCAAACAGTACCTGAACTAAAGGTTATTGTGAATTAACGTTCCTCACTTTACACTAATTACATTTTGGTGCCTGGATTATAAAACCCGACCCAATTATTATACCTGCCGTTAATAACTCCGTTAGTTGGTAGGCCTGTAAATGGACCGGGTTTGGATCGGATCGACCTAAATCCAAATCCGTTTACTAAAAAAAAATTCGATCCAAACCCGCTCCATTAACCCGGCGGATCATTGATACCTCGATCCAAATCCGTATCCGTCGGATTAACGGATTAATCCGATCCGTTTATAATTTCAAATATTTTTAAATTTTAAATAATAATATTAAATTTATATCATGATACCTCATAAGATATTAATAAAATATTAAAATAATATGATCTACATGAAGAGTATCACCAAAAGTAAAATTACATTATATTTTATATTTTTAAAAAATAATAATATATTAATGAAAAATAATATTTTATTATTACGAAAACGGATCGGATCATTAACGGATCGGATCGACCTAAATCCAAATCCGACCCGTTTATTAAACGGGTTAACGGATTCGGATCATTAACAGATCAACGGATCAAAATGTTCGATCCAAACCCGTCCAATAGTCACGGATCTGGAGCGGGTCCGGATCAAAATCCGGTCCATTTACAGGTCTATTAATTGGCATGACACCTGACATATTTTCAAAGGTAAAATTGTCTCTTCAGATTTTTACTCAAGGCACCCATCTCTCTCTCCTACTCTGGACACCCAGTTCTCTCTCTCCCCGACTGTTTGTTGTCTTCTTCATCTGTTTTATATATATATATATATTTTTTTCCAGCTCTCACTCTCCCCGACTGTTCTCTGTGTCTTCAGATTTTCAAAGGTGAGATTCAACATACAACATCCACTAGATAAAACACAGACAGTAATCACTAACCCACATCGAAAATCACAAAATGGTAAATTCGCAATCTCCAAATTGAAACAATCTGCAGCACTAGTTTCTACCCAAGTCAAGGCTCGAATTTGCTTGAACAACAGCGGTCGAGTAGTCACTGGACACGTGAGGCTTCAAGTCGGTATGCCAAAGCAACCCATCACCGCTGCTGGACCCAATTCTCACCCCAAAACACCGCTCTAACGGCCTCAACATCGTGCCAACATTATGTATCAAACTGGGTTTCTTCATCTGAATCCAAAGGTTCGTTCTGGGTTTGATGTAGCCGTTGTCGTTGGTTGGAATTCTTAGGTTTGGGAGAAATTAAAGGACAGAAATAATAGAGCAAAGTCGTGGAAGAAGAATGCGTGAAGAAGAAAGAGGTTTAGGGGCGTCGATCTTCACCTTCGTGGTGCTTAAACGACATCGTTGTCTCGCTTTGGATGGACGACGACAGTCACGACACCCTGCCGGAGTGTCCTTCGCCTTCTTTTTCTTCGTCGTCTTGTTCCGAGTTGCGAGTACGACTCACTCAAACGCCGATTCTGTTGCAGGTTTGCTTCAACAAGGCGATTCGAGTAGAGCTCGCCGATCTCTGCCACGTCACTGTGGCCGCCTTGGAAGGTGGATTCAGAGGACGCAGCTTTGTTCTCCAGGTTTTGTGACAGTTTGAGATGGAAAAGTAATTTGTGATGGATGCGAGTTTGGAGCCAGGCTTGGCGTGGATGGTGATGGCGACTGAGGAGGGAGGTACAGACCAAATACATGCCGCGAAATTATTGTTAGCGGAGGACTAAGTCGAATCGGCAACAGCAGGTCTGGCCTCAGCTTTTCTCTTCTTGGATGTGGAGATGGAGTTGAGGGGGAGAGTGTGAAAATACCAAATTACCTTTTAAAAAATGAATAATAACATAAGGTTAACGGTGTTATTGACGGCGTGTACCAAAAGTGTGTCGGGTTTTGTTAGTCCAGATACTGAAGTGTAATTAGTGTAAAGTGAGGAACCTTAATTATCAATGACCTTTAATTCAGGTGTTGTTTGAAAAATTCTCTCTATTTTATTACATTATTTACAAACTTTTAAACAACTTTCCTGATAACTTTCCTTGCATCACCAAATATCGGAATGGAAAGTTGTTGAGAAATTTCATTTCCCTTCCCGTAGAAAAGACAGAGGAATTAATTTCATTTCCATGAACCAAATGATGCCCAAGTTAATTATACCTCCAATTAATTGGATAGTTAAACTATCTTTAAATTTATTGATTTTTACAAATATAATTTTTATATTCATAAATATGAAAATCAAATGTATAAATACGTTACTCATAAATAAAAAAAGGTATTAAGAGAGTGTTCATGTTAAGGGGCTTTATTGCGGCCTAAAATTTTGTCCTCTGCTAATGTTTGGATGGATATATCTCCTTATACTAACCTAGACTGCAGCTAATTATACATGCATGTGAAAGATTTGTCCCATGGGTCAGGTTACTTCTCGCGAGAGGATAGCTTGGCCAATGGTTGGTTTTATGTCATACTTCAGTCATGTATAGTGACGGCTCTTTGTAGATGACATTCTTTGAATTTTTTAATGTTTACGAAGCCCATGCTATCACATATTATGATAAATATTGGATTGTTAAGGATTTTGCAACCAAGGGTAGCACCAGTTGAGACGAATGGGATAATATTGAAGATTGAGTTGATTAAAATGGGTTTGAGTTATTTTAAATGGTGTGACGATCCACAATTTAAAACTCAAATACTTAATTGATTTTTTTCATATGATTGCATAAAGTTGTTTGAGTGGCCCTTTAGAAACTGGTTGTTATGCGTCTAAGGCTTGATGCAATGTAATGTCTAGTATTTGATTCAATATATTATTTGTGTATATGTGTTTTTTTTTTCCCCTTCCGTTATGCTTCTGATTTTTAGTGAATCAAAAGAAAGAGAGGTTAGATGGAGAGAGGAGGGTAGAGATGGTAAAGAAATTAACTAGACCAAACGCATGGATGAAAGAAACTGGATGAGGTAGACGCAAAACTAGAATTTTTTTTTTTAATCTCAAGAAGGGCAAAATAGGATTTCAAAATATTCAAAAATAAGATGAGGTCCAGATGCCAATAAAGGAGGTATGAATAGAAGCACTCTACCAGGAATTCATATTTATAAAAAGAATTAAATTATGTTTAGTCCCTGTATTTTTCCTTCAACATCGTTTCAGTCCCTGAAATTTCAATTTAATACAAAAACTCTCTAACCTCTCAATTTCCTTCAAATTGGTCCATTCCATCCAAATGCTCCATTAATTGGCTGACGTGGCAGATAAGTAGATGTCAACTCAGGACCACGTAAGCGTGGTGATGTTAAAATGTCGAGAATAACCCTAGCCTCTTCTTTTAATTTTTTTTTCTTACCTTCTTCTTCTTCACACTCAAACACACATGAACCACCACCGAGCTGCCTATTCATCTTCTTCTTCATCCTTACCTTCAATTCAATCCCAAAAACTTCAAAATCTAACTGCCCAGGCCGAATTTGATTCAAACCATTAGGCATCAACTCACTTTTCCCCAGCATAACCCGACACATCAGCACATGCCTCATTCCATCTTCATTAACCCTGGAACCTACAACAACATCCAAAGAAAACTTCACGGAACCAATTGAATTCTCCCACCAACCACTTCATTCTTAGCACTAAATCCATAAACCAAAATCTCAGCAATCTCATCCCTGGATGTGCCGTACCAACCACACTTAATATTCGGATTTCTGCCGCATTTATGAGCCACTGCCTCTACGAAAACCCGAAACGAATCGAACCTCACCGGCCGTGTCAATCCAGAACTCTAATTCTTATGCACAACCACCACTCTGGTTCCTCCGTGGGCCCCTTGACTTGAATCTGCTTGACTTGAATCATATACTCTCGTAAGGGTACAAATCGTGTCAAGTAAGGGAAGTATTTGGACCTTAGTTTATCGTACCTTGGGGATTAGATGTTAGACCTAACCGAGATAATTGGCTCTAGGACAACTTGAATGCATACAATCACTACAAAAAAAAAAAATTCAATTTGCCACTGCGCAAGGCCGTCCCCGAAATCCAAATTGCAGTTGCAAAAGACCAACAGTGACGGTAATGTCGCCGATGTCGTTGGTGGCGTCGCCATTGCTATTTGCGACGGCAATTACGCTGTAGCATGAATTTTGGCGACGGTATTTACGCCGTCGCAAAGAGCAATGGCTACGCCATCAACGACATCTACAATTTTGCCAGTACCGTCGGAAAGTGCATATCATTGATAAAAAAAAAACCTGGCATGCAATTTGCATACCAGATTTTTATCTTTGGAGCAGAAGAAGCCAAATAATAAATTTTATATAAAATGCACCAAAACATGAATACCAGATTCAAATACATATATAGCTGATAAACCTATTTGATCAATTGAACAACACTTATCATCAACCAAAGAACAAAAGAAAATAGGGAATGCTTTCTAAGTACTTGGCAAAACACAGTACAACACCTTCTCTAATATTACTGACAGGTTCTCTAGTATTAGTGATGATTTCTGCACATTTCCAATGAAAGATATTATTGATCGGTGCTGAAGAAGATTGACAACAGCAATTTTCTCCAGTTCTTCCACAACATGGTCAAGTTCCTGCCAAGGACAATGAAATATTTAATGAGCTATTTAAGAATTTCAATATCAAGCAAAAATGCCTTGCACATACTATATAATCTGAGAGCTAGCACTATTGCACTATTGAAACCTAAAATCAGCAAGAAATTGTCTGGAACTTGGTAAATAAAAAGTGCATCTTACATCATTATAGTCAATTCTGTAACGAGCACCGTCTTGGTCATGCTCCAGTCTAAGATATTACTCACAATCACCAAAAACTTCTGTTCTCTACAGGTAGGTGAGGAACAAAGCAATGAACATTTATATTAGAAGAGAAATAGGACATTAATTACATATCGCTGATATTCGCACCTGAAACCAACTAGACAAAACATCTGAGCCATGAAGATATTTTAGACCACCTAGGGAAATAAATGCAAATTTTCACTGGCAAAGGGAAGATAAAATTAGTATATATCTTAGCAAATGACATTTAAAACTGCAATCCGGTACAAAATATGATCACAACTGATAAGTTCCTTGGAGCTTTATTGAAATTTTAAGGTTCTTGAGTTAATGTAGAAAAGTTTGCTTTCATGTACATTTAAGCATTAATAGGCCCAAAAAATTCACTTTAAAGATAACTAAATATT
Organism: Rosa chinensis; assembly: GCF_002994745.2. Lineage (NCBI taxonomy): Eukaryota > Viridiplantae > Streptophyta > Magnoliopsida > Rosales > Rosaceae > Rosa > Rosa chinensis. The sequence continues at coordinate 50,253,384 of NC_037091.1, forward strand.
TTAGCACCAATATGTAAATTATGCACATAGCTTTAACGTGTCCCTAGTGACTGACATCTTAGCAACAACTATAAACAATTTAACAATTTCTCTTTGAAAGTAGTGATTATGGTAATTCACATACCATTCATCAAGTTCTTTCATATCAAAATCCTATGAAAAGAAAAGAGAGATGATGAGTATGTAAAATGATGAATATAAATGCATACAATATATATATATATATATATGTATATATGAAGCTCTGTAAGAGAAATCAAGCAAAATTTCAAAGATTAGATGAAAACTTTTGAATGACAGTTGTTATAAATAAAACACACAAGTTCTACAGGACTAATTTAATGGGATTTTCAAGAGAACATTTACAGAACCCAAGGTAGTATGAAAAGCACATATCAGTGGCACTGAAACAACACAAAGAAAAGTCAGTAATTTGTTCTATAAAAATGAGCCCCCTAACATTTGAAAAGCAACTGCCTATTTCAAGTACACTTCTGGAAAGGGAAATATGGGGAATGACGTAGATATAAGACCCACTTTTGTTTGCAGGAAAAGGGAAAACAAAATACAAATTGAATGAAACTGAGCAGGATAACATTGTAAAGCAAGGGCCATACTCAGCTAGTCTGACTGGTGCTTCTGCACTGAACCAATGTTAAAAGCTACTTGATGAATCCAAGGAATTTATGAAGAAGGAGTAAGTAACGTACAACGCCCATCTAGAAAAATAAACAAGGAGAAGGAGTAAGTAACGTACAACGCCCATTTTGAGAAGATTGATCTTCAGATCTTGGTAACAGTACTGTTGTGTCCACCTTCTTTGGGTAAAATCCAAAATATACAAAACCAGCCACTAACAACACTCCAGCAATAACTCCAACAATTACGCCAGCAATGGCTCCACCTGCCAGTCCTGCTTATACATATACAAAAATTGAGCTCAGATTACTGTTGATTGCTGAGTCAACCCTTACATATTGGCAGTGGACATCAGACCAGCTTTTAGAGCAGGTCATAGCAGCTGAACTGCAAAAAGGGACAAAAGAAAAATTAATGGCAGTTTTAAAAGGCTGAAGTGGGAAAGAAGATGTAAGCTTGGTTCAGAGAACATGACTACTGAAGAGTTAGTAGAAGATACCAAGGCACATAGCTTCCATTTTGATCTACAAGATAAAAAGAAAAGGAAACAACAACTTCAGTGAGATACTGAGGTCTCTCTAAAACTATATTTAAATTAGTGTTCATAACTACCAACAATCACTTGTTATCAAATTAACTCTTCAAGATACTGGATTTATTACCATGTAGGCCATTTAGAAAAACATATAGCAGAAACAACTCAACGTTTGCAGTAGCATTGTAATCCTGAAAATAAAATATCCAAAGTGAATGCATTGCTTTCCAACCTCCAATTTCATCATTGTAATCCTAAAAATAAAATATCCAAAGTGAATGCATGTAAGTTTGTTATCACCAAGAGACCACAAATATTTTTCCTTTTACTTACAGGTGAATTGAATTCCAAGTTACATGCGTAAGTCCCAAATGGCAAACAACTCAACACCTATCATATTCAATCCATAGTCAGAACATTGCAGTCATTCAAGTTTAAAGGTGCAGATGGCATATTTCTTTACCAGACACTAAGACCCTACACACTCCTCCAGTTGTGCAACAACTCATTCATTAAATGGATGAAAGCTGAACTGTTAAGTTTATAAACAAACTTCTTCCTAGTTTAATCTAGTTTATAAACAAACTCGTTCATTCCACACCAACCTCTTCTCAATTCAAAGAAGCAAATCATTGAACATAGGTGCAAAATGAGAATAAGAGTACATAACATACACAATTTGGAATAAGGCTGAACTGATATAGAGATACATAATATGAAATGAGTTTTAAATAAAAGAAGAGCTGAACTACTTTGAGTTATGAAGTGTTTCCATTTCTGAAATTTTCTATATAGTTCAATGTTTAGGAACAAAACTGAGATTTGGTACGTATGCCTGCATCTTTTACAAAAGATTGAGCTTGAAATATGCAATATATGGATACTTGTCAACATTTTAATTGTGGGTTCAAGAAAGTCTTGTCAATATCTTTCACAGAACACAATACAAAGGCAATTTCCACCACTTATATATACTATGTTTCACGTATATCACATTGCAAACAAATCCATTTATTTACCACAAAGGGAATTGCAATGGTTAACTTTTCTAAGCAAAGCTTCAAAAAATATAAACTAGCCATTAGAGAATCATATTACTATAGTCATGCCAACAGACTACTAATGCAGTAATCTTCCCCTTTGATACTACTAATCCTACTTGCGGTACTTAATAATCACTCAAACAACCATGACCACAAATATATCAATTCTGAAGGATCCAATCCTAGAAACTTAGTCATATTCATGCATATACCAAAACACAGGACCACAAAATCCATACTGCACTCAACTTAAAGAAAATTATAAAGAGAGCTGACCTTCAAGTGAGCAGCAGCTTTGTCCTTGTCAGTGAACACTCTAGTAGATTTCATAACAATATCGGCACCAACTTGACCCCATGGGATCTCCTCTGGGTTTCTGTAACAAATAAATCACATAATTGATTTAGCACTTGGATCTATAATCGCATACTTCACAGCAACTACAAAATCAACTCTATGTAAACCATTATGAACTCTAACATATAATGGCAGAAGTAAAACCCAAAAGAAAAACCTAAATCTCTTAAACGGAGCTACAAAGGGAGCTCGCAGCTCTTTCGATCTTCAAAATAGACTAAAACCCTAACGTATCCTATCAAAATTTGATATTAGATTCGGTGAAAGTTCACATAATATGAAAACCCAATCTAATTAACAGATTTTAAAAGGAACTCTGACATAGATATGTACATAGTACTGACCTTTTCCTTTTGTTTCTCACCCTGAGGTAGGATCTTGAGGAACGATTGGTTTGTAGATAGCCTGGTAAACTCGACAGGACCGAAATTGAAGCAATTATTCGGTTACATTCTACTACGAATTTAGCAGATCTAGAGAGGAAAATAGCTTAAGGCAGTCATGGAGAGAGGAGGAAATCTGAAAGTAATCATCAATGTGGGATCGAGATGGAGTCATGGGGTCAAAGAAGAAAGAGAGCAGAGCAGAGAAAGAAAAGAAGTTTTCTTTTAATCAAAAAGATAGAATCGTTCAGATATTGTTAACACCACCCTAAAGTGACGGCAAGTGTTTTGTAGTATCAAATTGTTAAAAACTTGCGACGGCTAATGCTTGCCGAAGTAAATTTATAGTGGTTGGCGACCACTAGGGGCGACGGCAGTTAATACAGTCGCAAAATCTCTATACAATTGTGACGGTCAAATTTTTCTGTCACGAAAGAGGAAGCTTTAGCGACGACAATTAAACGTCGATGCAAATTAGTGAAGCCGATTGAATTCTTTTTTGTAGTGAATTAAAAATATAAAATAAAATAAAAACTATAAAAAATCAACGCACCAAGCCTTGGCAATGCTCGGCTTAGCTCATACTAAGCCTATTCAAAGCCACTAACTTATAGCCTCAAGGGGAATATACACAAATGAGTCGATAGATTCAATGATTGAGAGTTGATTTGAACTTAACAAAAAGTAATAAAATGTAAAGCGATTACTAAAAATGCAAAGGAATTAATAAAAGTGTAAACAATATGAATGAGAATGCCGGGTGCTAGGGAGCTTCCTTCACTCAACTCTTATGTGTCGGAAGCTAATCTAATGTATATGCAAATTTCCTACTTTGGCGGTAGTCGTATCCAAGGCAGTTCAAGGCTAATTTTCTTTCATGGTATTCCTACTCCGGTTCAAGGGTCGTAGGAAATCACTTGATATGAATTAGAGCCGGTTCAAGGGCCTCTAATTCACAACAAGAGGCCTAAAGATCGAGGAATTAGACTACTAAGCGATCCGCCCACGCATTCACTCAACGGGTGTAAATCACCATGCTTATAACCCCTCGAATACAAAATTAAAGGTTTCTAGCTTAGGAATTAGAGGGGGTCAAGCCTCTAACTCTGTCTTAGACATGTTCAAAATACACACCCTAGAGTTGACTAGGCTTCTAGATATGCATTTTAACCCAACAAAAATAGATATAAGCATCCATCATATGAAAATTGCATCATTACATTAAAATAAGCATCTTTTACACAAGAGTTGGGCTAGGGCACACAACCTTAGCCCCCAACAATAAAACTACTCACTACCCATCATTAAACTATCATCAATATACATAATTTAAAGAGAGAAAAATAAAGAGAAGTAGGGAGTAACAAGAACAAGCCACAAATTGCTGTAGAGCAATTATGGCTAACCTTGATTTATGGCTCCGCACTTTTACCCAAATTTGATAGTGATGAAGCTCTTAATGCTTGGGCTTCTTCATTGAATCTTGTGAAATTGATGATGAGTAGTGGTGGAGAAGTGAGAAAATATGGAAGAAAAATGGGTTGGTGGTGGTGTTCTCGGTGAGGAGAAGAAAAGATGAGAAAATGGTGGTTTAGTGGAGTGTGCGGCTACTGTAGGTGAGAGAGGGGATGAGAGAAGATGAGGTATAATTGCAATTAATATATGAGGTTCTCGGTGGTGTATGGTTGGAAGAAGAAGAGAGAGGACGGTGTTAAGGGTAAAAGTGTATTTTGCCATCTACTTGACACTCTTGTATAAATAGCTGACTAGTACCCTCATTCTGTAATATGTTCTCATTCTGAATTGAATATTATACAGAACTTTTCTTTATCATTTTCTTTCTTTTTGCACAAGAAAATATACAAAGCTCCATGATAAAGTAATCTGGGGTTCACATCCAAAACCAATTGGCAATGGATGGAGTGGCCCAAACTCTTATAAACCTATAGGCAAAGTCCCATTTTTCCCATGTGGGATGTATATATTCTCAACACGCCCCAGCACGTATGGCGAATTTTCAAGCCATACACGTGGACAACTTTGGGTGACGTGGAGCTCATGTGGCCATTAGGCATGCACACGTGGGTAACCCGCTCTAATACCATGATAAAGTAATTTGGGGTTCACATCCAAAACCAATTGGCAATGAATGGAGTGGCCCAAACCCTTACATCAGGCTGAGGGGAGGTGTTAACAATATAGGTTTAATTTCCTGTTTGCTTAGTTACTAATTAGTTAGGTCTGCTAATTACGTTTATGCATGGTTAGTCAGTTAGTGGCCTACAGCGGTTATCCACGCATCCTCCACATAGTGACTCATGTCTTAGTATTGTAAATAGAGCTCTGCTGCCCCAAACTATCAAGCAATGGTTCCATTCACCCCAGATATTGGTATTCCACAGTCTGCACCTAATTCTAGATATTTGTTGAGCAACAGTGTTGGAAATGAAAATTTCACACTAATTCATAGTGGGGCTTTTCTTAGCTCTGGAAACCTTGCATCTAATCATCCCAAATCTATCAACTCCTTTGAAGAAGCAGTCAACAATGGTTTAACTGTGCAGGTTCCATCTACCTCAGCCACAGTCCAAGCATCTGCAAGTATTATGGAAAAAGATACTAACGAGACTGTAACTGATGGTGAGATCGGAAATGTTGAGAAGACTGAAAATGAAGAGAAGAGAGAGAAGAAATATGAAACTGCAGACCCAAGTACTGAAGGTGTCACTTTGAACTCATTTAAGAAGCTTTTGAGTAGCCAAAATGCCTTCACAAATCTTTCTGGAATTGGGTTTTCCACTTCCACCATTTCTTTTGGGCTTATTTCCAAGGATGGGTCTGCATTGAGGACTAGCTTAGGTTCACTTTTTGAGTCAAAAAAATGCTCTGCCTTCTGGTCTTGGTTTATCTAATAATGGAAGTTCTTCACTCTTTGCCATAACAGGGCCTTCAATTGTGTCTAGGAGTGACACCCCTTCAATTGTGTCTAAAGACCAAGAATTTCGAAGATTGTCTACAAGGCATCAACCCACCAAGCAGCTCATGTCTACTCCTTTAAATAAAACTACACTGTATTGTAGGCAGGCCTCTCATCCAGTGAAGCTATGTCCATCTCTGCCACTTATTCCTCATGGTTGACCTTTTGAAACAAGCATTCTTGGTTGTTCTCTTTTTACTTCTTTCTTATGCTGCAATCTGATGCTAGGTTCCCTCCCATCAGCTTTTTTTTTTGGGGGGGGTGTTAAGGGTAAAAGTGTATTTTTCCATCTACTTGACACTCTTGTATAAGAGCAACTCCAACAGCTTCCCTATAATTTTTGTATTATAGAGAAGCAAAATTCAAACCTTTAGCCTATTTTTCTTCTCTAACTCCAACAGATTCCCTAGTTTACAGTAATCTATAAAATCTCCATATTCTTCTTTAAAATTTTGGAGTTTGCTGTAAATATAGGGATGGTTTTCTCTCTCCTCACTTTCCTTAAAATAGAGATAGTTATAGGGAATCTGTTGGAGCAAAAGAGGCTTATTTTTCCCTAAAGTAGAGAAAAATCAAAATATAGGGAATCTGTTGGAGTTTCTCTAAATAGCTGACTAGTACCCTCATTATGTAATATGTTCTCGTTCTGAATTGAATATTATACAGACCTCTTCTTCATCATTTTCTTTCTTTTTGCTCAAGAAAATACACACAGCTTTCAGATGGGACACGTGGCAGTCTATGATAGAAAGAAAGGAAAAAAAAATAGAAAGAAAAGGGAAGAAAGGGTGAAGGACATGCACGTGAGGGAGGGAGGAAAAGATGCCACTGATGACGTCATCAAGGTAAGATTTTTATATATTTAATTAATTTTTTTTCTTTTCTCTTCTCTTCTCTTTCCTTTCTCAATGCATTTCCGCATATACTATCAGAGACAATTAAATTCCGCTCCCTTGATGAAGTTGCCCACTGTTGACCTGCATTAACTATTTCGTCTTTTTATCCAAACTCCAAATTGCTCCATTTTCGCTTTGTTTTCTCGCAATTTTCTTAACTCCACTTATTACCTACAAATAAATAAAAATGGATTAACTATATATTAATTAACTTGAGGATTAGCTTAATTTTAGTATTTTAGATATAATTACACGTATACAAATGCGTGTAATCACCTCTCCCATACCGGAAACGAAGCTCTTCATAATAGTCTCACGCTCTAGACCCTCTACTCTAACAGTCATTTCATTTTCAGTGAAAACCCCAAACGGATATGAAATCGGCGACTCCTATTCTCAATAACGGAATCCTGATCAATTTTAACTTCTTCTAAATTGGGCCTATCTTCTGATTTGAATTAAGGGGTGTCTTGGATGACGGTGGGGGACATGATTTGTGCTCCGGGTCTTCGGGTTGGGCGGCGAAAGACTCGAAAAGCTAATCGGAGAAGAGGTAAGAATGGTAGTGTGACTTTGATTTGATTTGAGGTGGGTGTTAAAATTGAAGTTGCCACTCTGCAAAAAATGGAAGGCCCGGAGTTGGGGATGAAGAGTGAGAGACTCGAAGAGAGAGAGAGAGAGAGAGCAGAGGAGAAAACAGTGGTGTTGGTAATGAGATTTTCAGCGCTGTGTGAATATGTGATGGGCCTTATGTTTTGTGGGTTTTGGTGGGGCTGAACGCAGGGATCTAGGAGATTAGAAATTAGGGCTAGGAAAAGTGGGTCTGGGGATGGTTGTGTTGGAGGGTAGGTGGTGGGATTGGATGGTAAGCTTTGGTGGTGGTTATGTGATCGGAGTAATATTTTCTATGTTTTTAGTATCATTTTCCCTACATTTTACTTAATTATTCTCTTAACATTATCATTTCTAACTTACTTTGTTGTTTTTAGGTAGAAATGAGCTACAAATGCAAGAAATGAGCTAAAGAGAGCTAGAAATGATGGAAATGAAGGCAAGGAGGAAATGAAGCACAGAAATGGAAAAGAAATGGAGAAATGAAGCTTTCCTAACCCTACTAGGAAAAGGAATCCCAGTTGAAGTAGGAATCCTAATGCAACTAGGAGTGAGCTCGGAAAAATGGTGTTCGGAAATGAGAAATGACAGAGTCCTAGTTTGACTAGGAAACCTGATGACACTAGGAGTCCTGGTGATGCCAGGAGATGTTGTGGCTTCAAGATGACTCAAGATGGTTCAAGAATGTTCTAGAATGCACAAGGAATTTCGGTAACTAAGGATTGGGCTTTGAAATTGTCTAATTGAGAAGTCTGGCCTAGAGATTGAAGCATGTGACTTGCACATGAGTTTCTAGATCCTTCTTGACGTATTTGAAGAACCCTAAATCGATTTTTATTGGTTTTTGCAGAAAAATAATAGAAGATTCATGAAGATTTCGGCAAGAGTCCAATTGGGGATATTTTCGGATTTCCTTGATATTTGTGAAGAGAAAATAGAGGAAGAATTATTGAATTATGATTCTACATTCAAGGAAGCCGAAATTGAGTCTAAGTACATGGAGAATTCGGCCAAGGGGAAGTTTCCTTGTTCTCTAATTCAAATGGAATTTTCTTATTGGTTGAATGATGTCACAAAAGAGAATTCCTAGGAAACCCTAACCCTAGGCCGTGCACTATATAAAGGAGGGGACAGTTGCCGTGCAGATCATCTCTCAACCCTGAATCAAAAATAGCAATCTCTCCCCTTTACTCTCTCAAAGTTTCGGCCTCTCCAAGTGTTCAAGAGTTTGAAGCCGTGAAGCAAGTTCTTCCTCCATCCTCCATCCTCCATCCTTGCCGTAGCTATCTTTGTTGTCCACAACCTTTGAAGACCTTCTTGCATTCTTGAAACATCTTTAAAAGTGTAACCATGAACCTTAGAACTTTGTTTTCTGTTTTGTTTTCTTGTAGCTTTAAAATCGAATTGTGTAGCGTTCTATCTTTTTGGTTTTCTTGGATGTTACGATTTCATGTTAGATTAAAGTATATGTTTTGATGTTTAGTTTTCAATAACCTTGAAGCATGATTTCGTTTTAGGATTTTCATATTTATAATTTGCGATTTCTTTATATGTTCTTGAATGTTTGTTGGTTTTGTTCTTCAATCCCATCTTTCATGTTTCGATTTCTTTGATGACCAACTTAGGTTTCGAATTGCATGATTGAATCCATAATAAGATGCTAGCGTTCTAGGTCTTGTTAATTAAAGTGGAAAACCTATAATTACTTAGGTAAAACAACAAAGAGAATTTCATGCTCGATTAGCGTTCTAACTTGTGTGTTTTTCTTAAATTAATCAAACTTTCTAAGTGTTTAATGCGTTGGATATGTGTGTTTTTGGATTGGTCACTCATTAGCATGCATGTTTAATAGGGTTAACTATGGTGCGTTCATGTAGTTAATTTAACTAAGGAAAGTAAATAGGACTTATGCATGCGTTCATGGTTTGTTCTTGATTGATTTCGTGCAAGTATGTGTTTTGATTCCAAAATTATGATTTGTATCCTTGAATTCGTGTTAAAGGTTGTTAATTACATCATTGCATCTCATCCGTCCATCCTATCTTGATTTTGGTTGATTGGTCATTGTAATTAGTTAGTTAGATAATTAGTTTAGTTAATAAAATAATTTCAAAATCCCCTTTAAGTCTTTATAAATTTTTGTAAATACTATATACTTGTGATTAATATTCTTTCTTTGACGTTTAAATGACAGGAGCACCCTCAATCCCCGGATAGAACTATCCCTATTTGCTAAATACTACAATTGTCAACAGGGTTAATTTTGAGAACTCATTTTGAGCTCATCATTATGGTGGTAGTGGCGGTGGATTTTGGTGTGAAGAAAAAGGAAAAAAAAGAATAAAAGAAATTAAAAAGAAAAAAGGAGAAAGATAGGGTTATATTGGACATTTCACAACTATCAAGCTAAGTTGGCATGAAAGAAACTGCCATATCAGTGACTTAACGGAATATTTGGACTGAGATTTAACCGAATGGACAAATTGGAGTGAAATTGAGAGGTTAGAGAGTTTTTAAATTAAATTAAAATGTCAGGAATTGAAACAATATTGGAGGCAAAATACAGGGACTAAACATAATTTAATCCTTATAAAAACATCTAAGAAAGTGTACAATATATATTCTTTGAAATGTCAGTAAATATTGGTGAATACTGATGGTTAGTTGGTGGTTAGTTGATTTTATACTTAATCGTACAAAACTGTTGGTGGTTTTAGATCCAAGAGTGAAAAATAATAAGAAAATTGGAATGTTCATTATTCTCCATCCTTGAATTTAAATCCAACGGCACTTGTGCATATTTGAGTACAAATTAATTGATTACGAGAGTATGACTCTCGATACATAAATGTTAGTTTCAGATATAATGTTTTCCTAAGACATTGATCGATTCGTTGAAATAACATATATTTGGAGGGAAATTTTGGTTGTTTCAAATATATTGAAAACCTTGCTCAATGAACATAGAGAAATGACATTGGTGGTTAGTTGTTGTTATTCTAATAAGTTATATATATATATATATATATATATATATTTATTGTTTTTACATGAATGAGGTCAACCTTTATTAAATGTTCAGCAAGCAATACAATAACGACACACTCCTGAGGGGTCGACAATAAGAATCGTTACTTAGAGTACACTACAAAGCTCACCCTAGCAAAAGAGCTAACTACCAAGCACACCTACCTTTAATTAGAATTAATCCTAGAACAGAGAAAGATTAGAACTTCGAAGGAGAGTAAAATTTATCAACAGAGCCACAATCTTCCTTTGCGGTCTTTCCGACTCAAAACAAGAAAAAAACAAAGACCCATCCTCTTTTTTTAACAATAAGAGAAACGACCAACACTAAACTAAAAAATAAAAATAGAAACCCTAAATTGCCCTATAGCCCAACCCAAAAAGACCATTTCAGTAAGGCCCAATGTACGTGGAGAAACCCTAGCATCCCAATGCTAGGCCCAAACAACCAAACTAGGGCAAACCCTAGAGCAGAATTCAGCCTCCACCACATTGCTGTCGCCGCCATAGTAATCCACCGCCTCCCTTGACGTCGGAAATTGACCATGTATGCATCTGTACCCACGGTGGCACCGCCACCATTGAAAGCAACAGAGATGCAATCCACCAGCGAAGATAGAAAACCCGTAGTTGGTTCTTCCCCTGAGCAAACCTTCACAGCCCTCACCGCCGGCAACAGCGCTACAATCCTACCTACTCCAGATTCGCCGCTCCGCAAACCAGAGGAGACTGCTCTAAATCGCCTCCATCGTCGCAGCCAAGAACTAGCCTGTCACCACCAAACAGAGGGGGATCTCCAGGCGCCGACACCGCAGTAAACACCAGACCATCTTCGGTCCCCACCCTGTGAGAGTCTTTGGACAAAAATCCTCAACCACTGCCATCATCAACCGTGATAATAGCAAGAAGAAAAAGGTCGCAACCTATAGACACGGATAGCCATCGAGCAAGCCCGTCACAACCGTGGAGTAGACGAGAGAAAAGAGAGACAACACCCTTCACCATCGCAGGTACAAGACCGCCACCAACCAAGGTTAGCTGCCATCGAGAAGCCTCTCTTGCGAGAGTCTGAGAGAAAAGCTTTTTTTTTTTTTAGAGACATTAATCGCCCTTATCCCAGCAAACATTTTAATCAATTAAGTAGTTGAGCTCCTTTGTATATAAGGAAGTGATTCAGTACTAATGTAACAATATTCATGTATGTCTGAGACTGATTCTGAAATGTCTAAAAACTATTTTCAAACGATGAAGCACTTGACAGGCTTCACAAAATCACTTTCAAATACTTTGAAAACTATACAAGTCTTATTCTAAATTTCTTTTGCAATTTTTGTATATCTATAATTACTTTTCTTTATTAATTCAAAAACACTTTTGACCCCGCAAAAGTAATCTCAAACAGGCTTTTCATCTCCTTCATTTCCTCCCTTTCAATCAAAACTTACCTTACTTTTTTTTTTTTGGGGGAGGGGGGGGGGTGTTTATGTCCTTCAGTTTTCATATCTTCATCCTAGCCTCGTCCTTTAGATAGCCCTATAAGCCTTTAACTACTAGGATACGAGCTCATCATGATTGAAGAATTAGGAGGACTTATGGATCAGTAGACAATAAATAATTCATAGTAAGAAGTCTATAAACCTCAAATAGTTGTGTACATGATATCTTATTTTTAAAATTCTCACACACATATCAGATGTTATTCATGATGGCCTTCTAGACTACAAGTAGTGTAGCCTGATTTGCATTCACTTGATCAATCTTCTTCATCGTTGTAACGAGTATTCTTGTTGCCAATGTTGAAAACTCCATTATGGTCTCCTTTGTTTCCGCTGACTCGATTCCCAGAAACATTGTAAGATGTTCTTTTGCTACCTTTACTACTCCTGGGCTTACTAGGATACTGAGGCCCAACAGGCGCCTGTGAGACTGGATCGTAGTAAGATGGTGGAGGAGCGAAATAGTTGCTATATCCACCATAGGGAGTATGAGCAGCTGGATCAGGAGCTGACTGTGATGGGTATTGGTTGTTATAGTAACCATGAGGTTGAGGAGGATGTGCATAATTATTGTAACTTGGATATCCATTATGAGCAAATGGTGCAGGAGCCCCAAAGTTGGGATTATTTGAAGGCTTATTCTGATCAGAACCATTGGCGAACATGGCGCCTGGGTTCATCATCTGAGGATAATGTGACATTGTGTGATCGGTTGGCCGGAATCGGAAAACCTGATCTGTATTGGTAGGAAGCATGCAAATTTGTGTTTCTCCACTTTGACAGACCAAGTTTATATAGAACCGTATTATATAATTAAAGGAGTAGGAATATTCCTAAACGTTTCTATCAACGTGTGTACAGCATCGTATGCTAACTAGTGGCATGCCGGCTGGTAAAGATTATCCTCATATCATCTGCATTTGGATAAAGATTCCAGCACACTTTGTACATTTGTTCACGTTACATTATATTTAAGCCATCTTTGCCGTCCCAAAACTTACCATCAAGACCAACACTTAATAACTGCAAATCGCAGCATGATTTGTAACCACATCATTCTCCAGTGTGTGAGTTGCACCACACTAGGCTGATGGTTTAATTGGCACAACACTTTGGCTAGAGTGACATTTCGTATAAAATATTCCGTTGATCTATTGCTTTTTTGTTTAGATTAAATAACGTCGTTTTGAGTTTGAAGGTTAAATTTTTTTGTGTATGACCTTTTGTATCTATACTATTATTAAGATAAGAGATTTTGTTAGCAAAACAGAAAAAATGTACCATAATGTTAAAAAATTTTAACACTCATAAAATAGATAAGGGTAAAATAAACAGAAAATAGAAAGAAAAAAATGTAAAAGTGAGAAGCAGATAAGTACGTGAAAAAAAAAACACAAACTTGCACAAAAAACTACCCACTTGCTGTTTTTAAAAAATATCAATTTTCACACACAGTGTGTGGAGCCCGTATAGTGTTAATTATAGATTTATTTATTTTGAAATAGGGCTGGTGCGGCTGCCCGCAAGTCTTGATTAATGAAACTATAGAATACAAGGGGGGACGTGAAGCCTGAATCCCAAATTATAATAAGCATCGAGAGAACATCCTGAAATAATACCAAGAGTCTCCACAAAATCTATGTATTCTAACAAGCACCAATTAGCAAAGAGTGCACGAATGACTACTCTATTTACTTTTACATAGCAGTGACATACCGGAAAGATAATTCTATCACGAAGAAGCATATTTACAAATAGCATCGCTTTCCCACTATGTTGCCGCACGGAAGTAACTCCGTCTACACTTCGTTTCATTCTGCCACTAGGAGCTTGCGTCCATTTGACCATGTAAATAGCTCACCGCCTCGCTAGGCCAAACAACACCCACATCGCCCTACCCAATAGTGATAGGGACTTATTTCCGACATAAAGCCACATATTACTAAATATAAAAATAAACAGCAATAAATTAACAATAGAAAATAACATGGGTCCAGAGCCGAAGCCCACACCCACAAACCATCAAGCCCAAGCCCAAGATGCAAGTTGCAGAATTCACAACACCACCACCCCAACTGCGCCTCCCGGTCATCCCATCATCGGTAGCCGTGACACCCACCTCACACCTGCTAGATGCATTGCCCCCCTCCAGATCGAAGCCAAACCACCCTACCTATATCGGATCCATCTGGTATGACTGGAGCATAGTAGATCTCGGCGTTGCTACCACACTGCCATCACCTTGATGCTGGGCAGTCTTGGCAACAGCCCAAGGCCTCAAAGCATAAGGGGCACCAAATATAAAAGCCCATTATATATTAGTAATATGTATGTATTTGCTATATATGAGTCCATTCTTATAATGATAAAGACAGAAAATGTTAACTAAGAGAAACTGGAAAATTCAAGATAGTTGTATTTAATTAGAATTAATATTAGGATCTCTCTCTTCCAACCATTTTTCTCTTTCTTTGCAATGTCTCACTCTCTCTTCTTCTATAAATCAAGAAAAAACTTTTTCTTTTCTCAACTTTTCCCTCCATATCTCTCTCAATCCCTCTTCCCTCACAAACTCATTTGAGTCATTGCCTTAACTGATAATTTCTTCCTATTGTTTTCTCTTCTGACTTTTTTTCCTTCTTCTTTTTTTTGCTGCAATCTCTAAAAATTGGGGTTTTTGAAATAATAATAAGAGGTATGTTTTCTGCTTTTCTAGACTCCAATCGAGAATGAGAAAAAGATTACGCTGTTTCTTTTAAGGAGTTTGGTTAACCTCAATATTGATGCAAGTTTTGTTTATAATTTTGCTTGTGCAGTAGAGGTTTTTCATTGGTTGCATGAATTTTGGAGTAGAGTTTGACAGTTCATAATATATATATATATATATATATATGTATATATATATATTTCAATTAAGAGAGAAATTTCGTTTTTTTTATGTATAAATGTGTTAATCCTCAATAAATTTTGAAACATGGATTTATACACTCTTTAATAATTTAGAGAATTTTTTTTTTAAAAGAATACTCTTTAACAATTTAGAGATAAGGGATCTAATGATAATTCTCGCCCGGGGCCTTGAAAGACTTAGGACCGGCCCTGGATGTGAAATATATATAGCTTGATTTAACAATGTTACTCCAGCAGTAGTAGCTATTTGTAAATAATATAC
Organism: Rosa chinensis; assembly: GCF_002994745.2. Lineage (NCBI taxonomy): Eukaryota > Viridiplantae > Streptophyta > Magnoliopsida > Rosales > Rosaceae > Rosa > Rosa chinensis. The sequence goes on from NC_037091.1 coordinate 50,268,521, forward strand.
TAAATTTTATCGAATCATAAACTGACATGTGGACAAAAGAGGATAGAGAAATATAACTTTTGCTTTAGTTATGCAAGATTCTCTAGCTAAATATAACTAGCCATTTTAGCTAAAGCTAAATTTAACTTGAGTATAGCTGGTCTGTTAGAGTTGATTTTTGTTTTAAAAATAGTTATATATAGCTAAAAATTAAATTTAGCTAGTCTGTTGGAGATGCTCTCAGGATCCGGATCCAATAATAGTTTATATGAAGGATGGCTTAAGGGTCATTACATACGCATATATACGTACACAATATATATATAGTAAATATACAAATTATTAATCAAGTACTTCCGCTTTGAGTAGTCTGATTGGTTTTCTCTTGTTTGTTGTATAGTGCCAAAGAAGATATTATCGACGATGCTCCGGTGCAAATGCAAGCCATAAGTAGGAATGCCGCGGAAAGATTTGCCATCTGGAGTAAATGGTTAAAATTGTCTAGATGTTAAAAAAAAGGATGTAATTTCGACAGAATATATAGGGATGATAGAAAGCTGGAGAGAAAGGCCAAACTCGATCTCATCGATAATTTTCTTTCTAACAGCAGTACCATCAGCAAACCCTAGGCCTGCACCCACTCCCGTAGCTAGAAGGAATGACACAGCCTGCAAATAAATTAAATTAACCAGGCATGCATGCATGAACAAAATTCAGGTAATTGAAAAAGATATCTCTGAAAAAAAGATTTGTTCCTTAACCCATAAAGAAAAAATGGGTAAGTAAAGAAGAAATGTCAAGGCGAACATATAGAGGCCCAGCTTTTCTAGGGTTACTATGGAAAACTGCGTTCATCCTCACTAGAGATCAGGTTACTGATCGCATAATCCATATATATACATAGGGTAAGGCTATGGTATGTTAATGTTTCTCATACATCAACTATTTTTACCACTTTGAGTAGGGGTGGGATTTGAGAACCGGGAACCGGTGGAACCACGCCGAACGGCGCAGGAACCGACGGTTCTATTTGGTGTCTTGTTTAGACAACGTCCATTTTTGCAAGATCCGAACCGATTAAAATGGAACAGTTCGGTTTCGGTTCTGGAAAAAGCTTACCTGCAGAAACCGTAGGAACTGATATCAAGTACATAATCACCATATATTAATTATATTGAAGCCTTTTATATAACCCTCAGTTCCTCCTTTTCAATCAAAGCCATCAGATGCAGCCGGAGTACTGTCCCCAACCCTCAAATCAGTTCTTCCCCAATCCAAAAACTCAAAATCCAGAAAACGATACCCTCCTCAGTTCATCTGTGAATCTACTTTCAATCATTCAAATCATCATTCAAACCATACCCTCCCAGTTCATTTGTGATATTTGATTACTGGACAGGAAGTATGTCATTTGCAATAGCCGAAAAACTGGAAAAATGAATATTTTCATTGCTGTGTTCAAGAACCGAAAATACTGAAGAACCAATCCGAAACTTACGGTTCGGGTTATAAACGGTTTCTTACCTGAAAACTCTCCAAACCGAACCGGAATATGTTCTTCGGTTTCGGTCTCAGTTCTTAAAAAAAATAACAAAACTGGAACCGATCCCAGGCCTAACTTTGAGGACTGATTTTACCACTTTAATGACTCATTTCCATATACATATACGTACTTTTCTCGGAAATCCATTAGTCATTTGACGATCGTAATCATCTTTTTAATATATATGATATGACAGATTAGTTCTTTGTACACAATTCAGATGAACAATTTATGTTTTGATTATTCAGGAACCTAAAGGATGAGATGTTCCTACTATATATGTTGTTTGAACAGTTACCAGAAAGTAAAGATGACGGGACTTTTTTTAACCTTACTAGAGAATACTTGCTTGTAAAATGAAGCGTACTAACCTTATCACCATAAAACTCAAACAGAACAACTCCATCGTGGTCTACTAGCCATTTCCCGGTTCTCAAGAAGTAGAGTACTGCTAATGGAATTTGCAGCAATGCGCGCATAGGCCAGTCCGATCGCAGTTGTACATATCATGTACCTGCAATGATATAATTATTGATCCTGAGAGTAATTAGATTGCTAGATATTGAACTATAGATCAAGAGACGGAGTGTTTACACATAAGATTGGATTGCTTGTAGGAAAATGTGATTCTAAGATCAGAATATTGCCGGCAGTCATGCAGTCACAAGCAAGATGAGTGAGATTAATTAAGAGGAAAACCACGCAGAGGACTCTAAGACAAAGTGAAGTAATCACGATGGATTCCATTGAGTAAACAGTCTCTTCTGGTCTGGGTAGAAGTGTAGAACTATCCAAGATTATAATTTTGGGTGGGCTTGAACTTAATATATATATATATATATATATATATATATATATATATATATATATTATAGTGGAGAATTTCGACAGTGCAAGAGAATTTTATTAATTAGAAAAAAGCACACCTAGTCAGGGAGGATGTAATGAGTCTTACCCCTCAAATGCATATACAAAAATGAAGAACTAGAAATCACATTTGACCTTGAAGACTCAATATTAGTTCTTTGAAACCATGTAATAATTTTTTGATCGCTTCAGTTTCGGCTGATCATTTGACATTTTAGTCTAACACCTATAAATTAAGAAATTAACTTATATTAGATAAGAGAGAGAATCCTTCAAACAAAGACTAAAACCAATAGCAAAAGAACTCACTACAACTCAAAACCAATTTTGAAAACAAAAACAAAATAGCAACTCAAGGATAGCAAAGACGGAAAATAATTAATATTTAACAATTCTACAAAGACAAAACCAAAGACAAACCTTAAGAGTGCTCCATCAATCCAAGGATTGCAGCAACCCAGCATTCCCAATTTCATCAACCCAGAAAAGTGCTCATTCACAGTCTTAAATTACTGGAAAATCTAGAAAAACACCAATAAGCTCAATGAACCCATGATTGTTGCCACAATGAAATCCCAGAAAGGCACAAAATTCACAATCCAAATTTGCTCCCAATTTGATTTTTGCAAAATCAGATTGCTCCCAATTTGCTCCACAGATTAAATCGCATTAGTCACCCTTTTGGCCTTGCCCCAAATACAAACCCAACGAATTGTCTGGAAATCAATAACAAATTAAAAATTTGATAAAAACTTAATAAAAATTTCCCCTAAATTGAATCGATTGAAATTCAAAAAAATTGCAATAAATACATACAATTTCAGGAGAGGAAGAAAAAGACTAGAAGAGTTGTATTTGAGCTTGGAATTGAAGACTTTTTGGAAGAAGAAGACTAGAAGAGTAGAAGAGGAAGAGACTCTCTGAGGTCAATGCACTGAACCACATAAGTTTGAGAGAATGTGAGAGTTTAACTTCGTTTAGGTGGACTCGACATAGCCAAAATAGACTTACAAAAAAAAAAATAGCATATACATGAGTTTTTTTTTAGCCTAAAAATCTCGAGTGGGCTTGAACCCAACCACTTTAGTTTGTAGATCCGCTCCTGGGTAGAACTGTTGTTGCTTGTTACATATGTACAAAAATTTGTCATGAAATTCCATTGATTATAAAATGTACATGCCTCCTTCATTACTCATATAAATTCATCCTTTAAACTAGGGCTGCCACTTGGTTTGGTAATTACTAAACTGACCGAATATCAACCGATGTTTTAGGTTCAGTAAACCAACTTTTTGGTAACCGAGACCGATAATACCGAAATCGAAAATTACCGAAAAAGTTGGTTTGGTTTTGGTAAATACCGAATCTACCGATTATCTAAATATTAGATTTATATACTATAGTTTTCAATACACATACATGTATATTAAGAAATAAACATAAAAACTTTTATAATAGTATGAACATTCTACATATACTACATTAATAGTACATGTATTTTAAGTAACCTAGTCAAAGATGGTTAAATAACCTAGTTTTATTGAAAATTGCTAAAACTTGATGTCATATATACAAAAGAAAGCTGTAATCAGTAGATGAATACAAAGTTTATGACTATAAAATTCAAAAACCTAGTTTTGTTCATTCCAATTTATATTATAAAGAATTAGTTGTTTTAAAGTTGGTAATACCGAAAACCGAAATACCGAATTTGGTAGATATAATTAAAAACCGAAAATTTTGGTTGGTAATTGGTAGCTCAGTTTTGAAACCGAAAGCTTTGGTTTTGAAGTTGGTAATACCTATAACCAATTCGAACCGACCGAGTGACAGCCCTAATGTAAACACAAAAGGAGCTGGTTTGATGTTGAGTCACAAAGTACTTATGCATTTGTGCCCCAAAACTATATAAATTGATTTGTCTTCCATGCTATTTTACCCTCTTTAATCCATTTCCTCTTATTTGTAGGAAACCATGCATTGAGAATAAAATGATCAAATGCGCCTTGAAATGCGGAGATTTGAAGCTACGAGAAGGAGACATGAAAATTGGAAGAAAATTGCTAATTGATTTTTCTAGTGAACTTTTCCTGCGAGCTACCACTCATGGAGGACCCTTCGTCTAGCTACGGCCATGGTTGTGAGATTCTCCCACCACTTGAAATTCAAACCATTGTCACCTTGCAAGTTTGGAACCATTTGGAGAACAAGGGTGTAAGAGCATCTCTTGCACATCTTATGACCAAAGGGACATATATGTTTTATCAAAAAGAGGCCAAATACCTTATCTTCATCATTCTTGACTCCATATTCCATCATCTTTATCCTAGCTAAGACCCATTTTCTCTTTAGAGAACACATCATCATTTTCCACCATTACAACCACCATTGCCATCACTACTTAACACCATAACTCACCTTACAGACTCTATATTTCACCATTCTCACCAATATCAAGAGCTTGGAGCAAGAAAAAGGAGATGACTACCACCACATCATGATCTTGGAGACCCATCTCTACCACCTCTTCCGACATCATCAATAGTCACTGTTTACTCTCTATATCTTTATGTATTTGATGTTTAGTAGAATGTTGAAGGTTATGTATCTAGCCATGAGTGAGTAGTGTACTAGTTGGGACTAGAGTTGATAGTCCTATCCAAACTTGCTTGTATTGACGCTTTGGTTTATAAATTGATGCAAATTCATGTTATCATCCTCACATGCTAATTCAATAGTTGAATGCATTACTTAGACCTAATCAGTTTGAGTCAATGTGTTTGCATGACATGAAGTTTTACTTAGAGATTGATTACCTTTAGACAAAAGGGAGCACGAAAGTACACCATGTGTACATGTGAGGGTAGTGAGCTAAAATCACCTAAAGATGGGATTGGTTTGCTTGCATGGTTACCAAAACTCTATGCTTTATGCATTTAGGGGTAAAGAATTGAACCTATCCGGTTATTGAATTTGTCCCTAGGTAGTTAACTATAGACTTATCCGGTTACAATTAATAAAATCAAAGGGGTTTAAGCCTTAGTAGTCCTATCCGGATGCTAAGGAGGTAGTTGGACAATTAGTTTTGCATCATTCATATACAATCGCCTTAATGCTTGCAAGGGAGGCAAAAGGTGAAACCCGATGCCCTAACTCTCATCCATTAGATAACAACTTGTTTAGCATAGCCTAGTTTACAGTACTTGCTTAGTTGTTCCAATTTGAATCGAAATCATTCTCAACATTAAAATCAAATCTCTACACACTATCTTGTATATACTCACCATGAACTTTGGTTCACTTGTGAGACTTTGTTTGTGATTGTCTATTTGCATATTTTTCTATCATCTTCTAGGTCTTCCCTAACTACAGTGAGTTCACTACTACAAAAATCGAATCAGACGACGCTATGCGATTATCTGTTGTGTGATTGAATTTTTTTTTTCCAGTCGTTATTTCTGTAAGAGCAGTGATAGGGACTTAGGAATTAGTTCAGAAGACGTTTAAGATAAAAACTTTTGTGTGACGCTAAAAAAAAATTGAGCGCCAAGTTTCCCACCATGTAAGTGGTGCTAAACCTTATATGAAACCCCAAATTTTGCCCAACGTGTATTGATCATATGATGAGAAATAATATAACTGTGGTCTGATCAAAAGCTTGACAGAAAGGAGGGAGATTTCTCACCACCATTTTTCTCCAACTCCCCAAAGGGAGAAGTCATATTGATAGGAGACAAACCATAAATTTAAAACTAATGCATTCATACCACATCGTTATGAAATTCTATTGTGTGAGTCTTTGCATGGCTTGTCCAAATTGATAGGGCAGGGCTTGAAATCCTACACTTCAGCGGAAAAAATAACAAAAATAACACCAGATCGACCCCAAAACCAAAAGCCTCACTCCTCACTCTCGACAGAGCCTCACTCTCTCTCTCTCTCTCTCTCTCTCTCTCTCTCTCTCTCTCCACAAGCCCAAAACCAAAACCAAAACCAAAACCCTCACTTTCTTGTTCAACAGATCTCTCTCTTCTTGACAAACCCCGACTTGTTTCTCCCCCCAACACCATCTCTTCTTCGACAAACCTCAACCAAAGCCCTCTCTCTCTAACAAACCCCGATCAAAACCCAATGGGTTATTCAATCTGGGAAATAGCGAAGGCCTTCATTTGTGTGAATTGATTGGTTTGGGATTTTTTGGTTCAGAGGTGGTTGAAAACCTAATGGGTAACCTCTAGGGTTCTTCAGATCTTTTGGCAATGGTGGTTGTTGCTTTCGGTGGAGCTTTGGATTTGGGATTGAAGGCAAAAATGTCAGAATTCGGGCTAAGAAGGGCGTGTCGCGCCGATATCAACATGCTCGACAAAACTACTCGGCCGTGGCCTTGGTCTACATCCTCCGGGATTCTACATCGTGTTGTATGGCTTGGGGATCTACCTCCTCAACTTGCTCATCGGCTTTCTCTCTCCTCAGGTCGACCCGGAGATCCACGACCTTTCCGATGCCAAAGGTCAGTGCCCTAGTTCTTTCCCAATCTAATTCTTTCGAATTTGAGCTGAATTTTAGGCACTTTGTTTGCTAATTGGATATGAATTGTGAGTGTGAGGTAGCCTAGGGACATCATATACTAAAATTACAAACTTGAACTTGGGTAGAACAAGAGTTGGGATTTCACAGTCATGTGGTGTAAGAACTTGGACAGTGCAAAGACCGCAACTTTACTCAAGTTTTTCGATATGGAGACGGTCAGAGAAAGTGTTACATGTACGCAGCTCTCCATCTTTAGAAATCATATGTAAATTCTTCCGGCCCTCCATCAGTAGATAATCTAATTTGGAATTTGCAAGTTGGTTATCAGTACTTGAAAGTAGAAATCTGGAGTTTGTTGGGTTATTCTAATAATTGTTTTCTCATGGATGTGTGTGTTTTGTTTTACTAGTCTCTTGATGCTCAGTTAAAATGACATGTTTAGTGTTAGGAAAAGTAATTGAAGGGATTTTGAAGGTGATACAGACAATCTTCAAAAGATTTAGGTATCAGTAAAGCTTATTGCCTAGGTTCTGTTTAACATATCTATAGCACATGTTTCCTCGTGTGGTAAGTTGGTGGGATGGGGTGAAAGTGCTTTCATGTTCTAACTTTTGTTAGAAATAAGCTTTGACAACCGTATCTCATAGTACATATCCCACAGTTCTGGAGTAGGTTTATGTAACTTATCTTTTTACCTATATTGACTTGATCTTGTTATTCTTCCTGATTGTATCATTCAAATAGGTTTTGAAATGATGAATTATGTTTGTTTTCTTTTTCAAAAATCCAAATTGTGGCCTGTTAATTAAAGATATACTCTTATTAACTAGAACAAATAGTACAAGCCTCAGAGAACTCTGTGGCCATATCTAGTCATTCTTTATACTGCCCAGTAATGTAGGACTTAAAAGTTTGTTATGGAATTTGCTAGGCCAAACATTCTGCATTTCTTTGCCAATATTGAGATCCATTTGACAAAATATAGTGAGCTTGATTGATTTGGAAATTTCAGAATTTCAATCTTTTCACAACCGCGCTCATTTACTTAGTGAGTTTGGCATCTCTGTTCCGTACAAACAAGTAGATGGAAAAAAATGTCTGAACATTCTCTTGCACAACCAGTCTTTCTCTGTCTTTTTTATTTCTTAAGTAAAGAACAAAAAAAGAAGTGGTTCACAAGAGACCCATCATTTTTCTCCCTTAATAATTTTGTTAGTGTTTGTAATATGAGCTTGTAGAAAATCAAAGAAGCTTTACATTGCATGTTATATTGGGGTGTAGTGTTCCTGTTATTAATGTCATATCCCTATGCTCTTGTTGATGATGTAATAGCTACTACAAATTTAGAAGATGGTTCTGAAGAGAGTGATTCTGGTTCAGCAAGCCCGCATTCCAAACTTTGATGAGGAAAGTTGGCTTAAAATTTGTGAATTAGTAGATTATAAATTGGAGTTCCAGCTGTGTGTCTTTTATTCTGTGCCATTGTTACAACTTTAGAAATTAGTGGAGGTCTGAATGTTGGTATTTTTGTTTCTTGAAGTTTTACTTGTAGTTGAGTTTTGCATGTTATTCTTCCAGATCCAAATAATAAAACAAAGAGAGAAGCCTAATTTTTTCAACTATCAAATCAATTCCAAAGAATCTGAACTGCACCTTGTAGACATATGAGTTATCTTTTTAGGTTCATATAAATGAAGCCTGTAGCTTTAAATCTCATATCCTTGCATCTAGAAACTTATCTTTGTTTGTATTTTATGCAAACTTCATACTTTCTGTTCTTTATGGGTTTCTTGAATGGTTGTTGTTTAGATGGTGCATTTGTATCCATATCAATTGACAATCGGTGGATAGATCAAAGATTCTATATAGTTGTTGTAGCGCTTAGACTATTGGATGTAAAATTTTGTATTCTAAAGATGCTCTCTCTTATGTGGTTGGATGAGCCAAAAATTGTGGGTATTATATGGAAATTGACCATTAATGTGCTTGTTAACTTGTGGTTTATTTAGATCCTTCATATCAAACTTGTTCCTTGCACAAAAAGAGGGGAAAACATGTGACTATCTCTGACCCAATAACCTCAAACATGCTTAATCTTTTTACCTGAAACATCTGCAAGCACTCTACTTAAAACATACCTTGATGTTTTGAAGCCTATATTTTCCTAAACATCATCTTGATTTTGAAGTGTGAAATTTTCAGACTCACATGATGTGAATTTGTGTTATTAAATTGATTGGGTTCTTGGTTTCAACTGCTCTAGGCTTGAATTTGATGGAATGAATGGATGAATATAAAATTGTATTATCCATGTAATTGCCTATAATGGAAATTTCTTCCAATTCTTTTACCAATTGGATTTATATATTAGTCGGATGTGGTGGAGGCTTGGGGAAGGAGATAAAGGCCCATTCCAACTAGCCATGAGCTAGAGGAACTTGTAGTTGAAGTAGAGTTGATACTGTGCGTTTGATTCTTTGATTTGCTATATTGGTGTTAATCTCTGTTTTGTTTCTCACTGCTTGCATTAATATTATGTTGTCTTAATTAGTTAGCTACAAGTGGGGCGTGGCAAGTGCAAACCAGAATGGCATGGGTTTTGTTGAATTAGGATGCCTATATCTTTCTCTCTCTTGAATGTACCATCATGTTTGTCTGTCAATGCATGTGGATATGGATAATCAATTATGGAATGAATGGGGAAGTGTATGGAGCTGATGGATCCATTGTTGAAAGCTTCATGCAGTCCAAATAGGAGATATTTAATATTTGGTGTGTGTATATATATATATATTAGGTGTTTATATATTTGATAGTCTACTCAATCAATTTATCGGTGATTATGATTCTATTGTTATGAAAAAAAGATATTTAACCTTTCAAAAAAAAAAAAAGATACTTAATAAAGCTTAGTTGTCTAGTTACAACAAAGTGTGATGCTCTAAAGTCTCAGTTAAGAAAATTACCTAATCAGTCATATTCTATTCAGGGTAGTTCAATAATTTATGCAGGTATCGAAGTAAATATAGATAAGAACCAGCATGCATCATAAACTTTCTTATTAACTTTGTTTTTGCTTGGCTGTTAACTTTCTTGTTATGTACATCTTACAGGCATGAAGCATAATTTTTGTTGCATTATAGAATTGGAAAGTGATGTATCTTCGACTTAAAGTTGGTGCTTTGCTGGTTAACTTGCGCTATGCCATGTCTTGGATTACCTTTTTGTTTTAGAATATCAAGTGCAGTATCTTCCTTCCTTTTTTTTTTGGACATGTAAACTTTATACAGTTGTCTGCAGTCCGACAGATCCAGTGTTAGTTGCAACAGGGGGTGGAGATGACACGGGGTTTCTTTGGAAGATTGGACAAGGAGATTGAGCTTCTGAGCTCCAAGGTAGGCGCATGTCAGAAAAGCTGTATATGCTATCTGCTTTGGTGTCCATACATTACTACATATGTTTGATTTAGTGCCTTTTTCTGGACCCAATTTCACCTTAGAACTCTAGCTCCAGCAGTTGTGGACTATTTATTTATTAAATTCTGTGTTCACATTTCTTTCTTCTAACTTGTTGCAACTTACTTTGCAGGCCATAAGGATTCTGTTTCAAGCTTAGCATTTAGTACTGATGGACAGTTGCTTTCAGCTGAAACAGGTATGTGGGTCTTCAAGTATTTATGGTTGTCGCATATATTCATGAACACACATGCATAATGGATGATTCTATTTCTTGTCTCTAGCTCCCAGATTTTGATTTCTCTTCCTGATTGCCTGATTTATGAAGGTTCTGTCAGAGTATCCTGATGCAGAACAGACTAGTGAGCAATTCCAAATTATGTGGTGTCCTCAAGCTCGCAAGTTATGTGGTGAAGAACATCCTCAAGCTGTAAAGTATGCAGTTGCTCATGCCCTAGAAGCTGTGAAGTGAAATAGGCTAGAAATGTGTTTTTGTGCTCCGAAGTGACAATTTAAAGTACATTTATTCACTGATTTTGCTAGCGGAGTAGTATAGATGTGCTCCATATTTTTGTGTTGGATCATAGTAGTATAGTGCTCCTTTTTTGCAATATTGTCTAATCCATTTCGGTACAATTATGTGGATTATAACAATACTAGATATATATTGGTAATTATTGTTCATTTGGTGATTTTTGATTTCATTATTGTCCAAAGCGTTACACCACAATGCATGCAGTTCGGCATGTCGTGTGAAAGCAAACATATCTTTAATTTTATGTTGTACGCACACAATGTTTACAACAGCCATACAATAAAAACTGTTGTCTGAGAGTAATACAGATCACGGATGCTATCAGTGTTTTAGTTGTGTGAATAACAATCACACAACGGTTATAAAAAAAAAACGACTTCTGAATTACAATCACACAACGGGTTCTTAAGTCGCCCGTTGTCTGAGTAACGTTCACACAGCAGTTAATGATGTCGACATACTGTCGATATGGATGCCGAGTTCTTCAGACGACGGTTCTCTAAATCATGTTTCATTAGACGGCAGCGAGATATACGACAGTCAGCTCCGTATCAGACGACAGTTTTTAGCCGTCGTCTGATTCAATTTTTGTACTAGTAGTTTATCAATCTCTTGAGTACGATATCCCTTACTCTAAAACCCACTACACTATAACTTGGCCCTTACATTTGAGGGTGTCTTCAATGCTAACATTTGACATCTTTTCCATTATTTAGCCGGAACCAATGAAGCCAAAGTTTATTTGCCTTGCTGGTGGCCTCTGGATATGTTTTTAGTTAATTAGTGCATGTATGCCAATTAATAATCAAAGAATAGGACAATCTTGGAAGCCATTACCTGATTACCCCGTAAGGTTTTACCCTAGCTAATTGGATAAATCTTGGAAGCCATAAGGTTTTAACCTAATCCTTTTACTTTGGCGCAAGTTACATTTTGCACAGTGACCCAAATGTCGCTCATTAATAAGCCACTAGAAAACGTGCCCGCGCTTTGCTGCGGAAAAATTGTTATATGTTGTTCTTCAATTGCATTATATATGACTAAAGCTATGGATACTGATGAAGTTTCATGACCAGAGAATAGCAACCTCAATATCCGGTCACGAATTTGCTCCTTTGACAGATTTGAATGCTTGAAAATCCATCCAAGGAGATCATTTTCCCCTTGTTTTTACTTTCCTTCTTCATTCTCTCTTCCATTTTGAGGTTAAAACCACATACAAAAGCAACCAATTCTCTTAAACAGAACAGTTTCAAATATTTTACTCTCACCACATAACAAAAACATCATCACTTCTGCAGCTCCATTCAAACATACACAGAACTCAATCAAAACCACAATTTTAAACAACTCATACAAACCCAGTAAAAAAATATAAAGACTAAATGAATGAAGTTGAATCAAAAACTTACACTTGAGTCCCACTGAGCAGAGCTAGTGCAAAATGTCTGTATAAATTTCAAACAGTAAAGAAACTAAATAAGAACAGTATTGTGTAAAAAGAGTTAAACCATGCATATCTGTAAAGATATGAATGCTAAAAATTGTTGTGTTTGCTGCTATATCTGATATATATGCATGTGAAGCAGTAAAAAAAAACAAACAAAACAAAAAAACAAAAAATTAATAGCAACTAACATCTTCCCTAAACATCAGCATTAAATTGTATTCAGGCAAAGGGATACCAAAGGTGATTCAAAGTTAGAAATTATCTCAAAATTCTGTATCCTTGTTGAGGTATATCAGCAGCGAATGACATTGCCTTGGGCTTCAAGGCATAGAGACAATGACACTATACTTCTTGCATTAGATGGAACAAACCCTCTTAATCTGTTCTCAGCTATGTTAAAAGGTTTAAATGCTAGGATAGGTTTTTCCATGCCATTCTTTCTCAATTTGGTAAAGGATAGAGAGAGCCTAATGAGAAAATTCTCGATTTTCTTAATTGACTGAACAATGTAAACTAAGTTAAAAGTTAAAACCAATTCTAGGAATTGTAGACTTCGATATATAATTCGCATTGTATACCTTTAAGGAGGTTTCCTTCAATTATCAAAGTGAGAGCGGGGATAGCTCCATCTCAGCAATCATAAACAGAGAAGACACAAAACTAAGTAGTAATACAAACAATAGTTGTAGGTCTTTATTGATGTAAATTGACTTCAGTAAAGTCATTATGCTTAAATGAGAAGTAATTTCATTTGAATGCACGACAATAGAAGCAAATATTGTCTCTGGAATCATGTAATAGGAGTTAGGAGCTATTTAAGCAGCCCAGAGTAAGGGAAGGAAGTTGTGGACATAAGTATAATTATTGTGCCTAATATACGCCCATTTATTTGTTGACAAATCATATTCATAACCAGCTCTTTATATTAATCAATGCCCATTTCACCATCAAACCCATATTCAACCTGAAACCGCAAAAACCCACCAAAAATTGAAAAGCAACATACGTTAGTACAATAACGATTGAATCAATCACACCCAATAAACCCCATCTCATGCATGTAATCCTAGACCGTTATACGAATATTTTGCGGATTAGAATCATATTAAATTCGAACCCAGAAGGAAAAAAAAATTCAATTCAATCTCCTAAACCCAAAATCATTTGGAACTCAAACCCATAAAAGAGTGAAACCGGGAAGTAGAGCTATCAAAAACAGACCTTTATCTAGCAAGGGGAAGCACCAGATTCCTCTCTCTCTCTCTCTCTCTCTCTCTCTCTGCGAAGCAAAGAAGCGGACCTTCCTCTCGACTCTGTTCATAAGGGAGTTACAACTCCCAACTTTAGAATACTGAATGTCTCTGTCGATCAACAACAACAACAACTGCGAGATCAAAGCCGTCTCCTTTGCTCTCTGCTCTGTCTCTGTCAATCAACAGAAGAAGCAGAAGAGGAGTTAGGGTCGAAACGGAGGACTGCGGCGTACTCAATCTTGGTTATACGGCCGTAGAGGAAAGAAGAAACCGATGGAAGGATCCAGTATACTCGGGACAGTGGCAGAGGCGCAAAAAAATCTCAAATGAGAGCAAAACAGTCTTTTTAGACCTCACACACTGTTCACTACTGTAGATCTATGAACAGTAGAACAAAAATGCACAGCAGAACAAAAAACATCTCCAAGGAGGGCAGAACCGTCCTTTCCTGCCCTACGAACTGTTCCTGACTGTTCCTAAGCCCCTGAACTGTTCCTTACTGTTGCCTTAGGAACAGTGGCACAGTGGAACTCATCTTTAGTATATAATAAATTGGATTAAAGTTTTTGTTGATTTGAACTTGAAATCTTATGGTGCGAACCATTGGACCAATTAATGATAGTCACTTAATCTTAATATATATTAATGCACGTGCATGCATACAAATTTCAATATTGGTTTTAGATAGAAAAAGAAAATGATTTATGCAAATATTATTTAGGCTTCAACTTTTATTTAATTAGCACATATATCAACTTTTACAGGAAGCACTGCCCATACATATGCGACTTGTTGCCAAAATTCATTCTTCTTCTTCATAGAGACTTCATGCCAACGGATTCCCTTCTTCATATTCCCCATTGCTTAAGTAGTATGGTCACCAATATTGAAAATTCGGTGATTGTCACCTGAGTTTTGACTAACTCGATTACCGCTGACGGTATAAGATGTTTTTTTTCCTACAGTTTTGCTTCTCTTGGGCTTGGTTTTATTAGGTGGAGCAGGAGCGAGCTGTACAGGAGCTGGAATTACATAATATGGATCGTGATAGTATGATGATGATGATCCATATGGAGTAGCAGGATGAGCAGGAGCTGGAGAATGAGGATAAACCAAATAGGGATTAGGGGGATAGCCTGGATAAGGAAATGGTGCCTGCGTCATTGGATCTTGACTATGCTGCATCGGCATACCAGACTCGTATATTGGATGGGTGAGATTCATCGTGTTCCTTTGTGTGATAGAAGGCTTTGGCTTTGCTTTGCCTTGTCTGCTTTCATAGATGCTATATATGCTAAGCTGCTCAGTGCATATGGATAAGGGAGATATGAAGGAATAATATGGGGCCTTAGCTAGCTAGCTTAATTACCAAGCTAATAATATGCTTGAAGTACTAATTAATTAGCAAATATTCCTTCGACAATATATGGGTCCAGATGCACCTCCTGTACGTGTGAGAGCTCAGCTAGTGGTATAACCCCAGACCGATATTGAATCCTCATTCTAAATGGGGAGTGTTTAAGTATATCCGGTCTATATCCAAAATTAATGTCAAAGTTTTGCATGCATTACAAGTTTAACATGGATTAAGTTAAGCTATTCTTGTATCTGAGCTGTACGTACATAAAATTGGTCATAGCATCCTATCAAACAAATCCTAGCTAAAACCCAGTGTTAGATCAAGACAGGCATGCGTGTAATTAAACTGGGTATACGTTCTAAATGAAAGACCAAGGAAAGAAAGAAAAATGCACCAAATTGACTGATGAAGGAAAGGATGAGATGGCGGAACCAAAGGAAGAAGAAGTAGCTAGGAGAAAAAGGAACCGGATCAAGCGGAGGATATTGCATGTCATAAAGGACATGCACAGCGATGAAAATGGTCTTTCATGTTTTTTTTTAGTTTTCTCAGGTCTGAAAATATTCTGTTAGCTTCTATGAACCATCGATCAAACTTGAAATTTCTGCGAGTTATAAGATTTTGTGTTTGCCTAATTTACTATAGCTAATTCTTAATGATAGTAATTTGATAGTTGACTGAGGCTGGAATTCTAGGATGATTAGAAGCAGAAACTATCACCTATATCAGATTATTAGTAGAGAAAAAATAAGACAGTGGGAGAGGGGAAAAAGAAGAAAGAGAGAAGGAAGGAAGTTATTTGTAGAGAACTAGAGATAAATAATATTCTTTGTTATTTGTTGATTGCTACAAAACCTACGATCACTACTAGAATTATGGCCCCAGACATCGGCCAAAAACCGATGAGAAACAAAAACCCGACCGATGTCTTTGTGGGTGATGAGAAAGATCCGGAAAATGCAGACATCGGTTTTTAGCCGATGTCTAGTATTCGTGTAGACATCGGTTCCTAATTATAAATCGATGTAAATAGGTTTAAATGATAACAAACTTACATGTTTTACTATTGTTAAACCCACATTTTATTGTATTTAATGCTTAAAGAAATATAGATTACACAACACAAGTTTGCGTTTTAATATCGTTATTGATTTAAGAACTGATGACTGATACTGTTACAGACATCGGTTTCCATTTTGGAACTGATGTCTGGTACTCAGTAACATATCGTTTTCGACAAAAAATCGATGTCTGTATATTTTAGTAACATCGATTTCCATTTTGGAACTGATGTGTGGTACCCAGTAACATATCGTTTTTGACAAAAAATCGATGTCTGTATATTTTAGTAATATCGATTTCTATTTTGGAACTGATGTCTGGTACTCAGTAACATATCGTTTTCGACAAAAAATCGGTGTCTGTATATTTCAGTAACATCGATTTTCATTTTGGAACTGATGTATCTGTATTACTAGACATCAGTTTTTATGGTTAAAACTGATTTCAACTTTATATCTAGACATCATACTAGAAAGTACGTCCGCACGATGCTGCGGGTTTAGGCGATAAGAGTAGTAATCACAATCTTATAATGTTTGCCGAATATGCTATCGTTTTACATATCATAAAAGCTGGTTCACAAACTTTTTCACTAACTCTTACAAACTCTCTCTAATTCTTCCATTATCAAATCTATACATTCCTCCATTTCTGCCTTACAGATCACCAGGCTCTTCTACATTGTAAGTTGAATTAGATGCAAGAGAATACTTCTGTGTGGCTGAAAATTCCAGCATGACCAACCTATATATAATCTCCTCTATTTTGGCTACAAGGGACGAATATGCCACAGCCAACAATTCCATAGTCAAAGCTTTGTTTTCTTTTCTTCTTTCACGTTTGCTCTTCTCTTCGTGAAAAGTATCTACACAACTGCAAAATTCAAAAATCAATGATCAATGATCAATTCATCCTCGTACTTTTACAAATTTAATTACATATATACATATCTAACTAAAGGGAGCAATATATATCTTGCCTTGTACTAAAGAAAAAACTGTGGAAGCCACAGTTAAATTCAATTTATCTAACTTATGCTTTTGTAATGTGGAAGCTGTCGTCAACTTTTCTTGTGTCTGCATTCACAAACTGAAACAAACAAAACAAACGTGAGAGAATTTTTTGGATCAGCGCATTGAAATTCGATCTTAAACTCTTGCAGACTCGAAGTTAACATATATGCTATGAAGTATGTGAAAGATTAAACACAGAATATAAACACAATCAAGCTTTACTGCAGATACATGTATAGTTATATTCAAACATCCAAGATCACCAACAAATAGTTTAGATACAGTTATGTTCAAATGTTTGTAGTAGTTATGAAACATGTACATATTGGAGTTAATGGTCACGTACTTGGAGCAGCCATGGATCAGGAATAGAGATAGTGCAAACGAGATCTTCTGCGAAGCTCTAAAGTCCAAGAGTCTCTCTATGGGGCAAGACGATGAAGACTTGTGTATTAGAGTTCACAGGGACCTCATTTATATAGAGGTGTCATCAACAGAGTTCTACCCATAAGAGAGACTCTGCTTTACTATGACTGATCCTCTATATCATCATCAGTATTTATCTCTTACTTGCCTATGTAGATAAGCAAATAATTAATCAAGTACTTATCAATATAAGATCAGATATTAATCTCAATATCGACACAAAAGTGGAACTCATCACAAACTCTTATAACTTAATCACCTAGTCACTGAACTAATCACAATCACTTAGATAAATGTCATTGAGTCCATACGTAAGTGTCTTACAGTATGAAGCGCTAATCTCAAGTTTTCATACATACTCACCTCTAATTTGATATCTGTCCTTGTTGCATGCTCTCTGAGAGAACCATATTCAGAATGCCTTGATAAACTCCAACTATTGTTAATCTGTTTGAATGAAGTCCCAATTCCATGTAAACAAAAATGAAGAACATGCTTGTACAATTAAGTGCACATATTTGAAGAGAGATATGACAGAGTCAAGAAGGATTATGGCTTGCATTGGGGCATTGTAGTTGCTGTGATCATATGTGTCGATCCCAGCCTCATCTTTGCAAGGCAATTTCATGCATTGGCTCTTATAAATGGAGCAGGTTCGCTCGTAGTTATGGACATGACCAAACAGCGCCAGATCAACCTAGTTCAAATTTCAAATAGCATGTACATGTCAGCAAAAAAATTTAAAATCCCATGTTTAAACCTAGAGAATCCAATAGAAAACCAGATTAGAAAAGAAAATGGAATCCATTGAGAAATGAAAGAGAAAACATTAACTAGCTAGGGGAAGGTCTGGGATGTTACTTTGCTTGCCAGAAGTAATGGTTCAACTTTGTCAACGACTTTCTCATCAACACTCAGGAATCCAGGGGCAGATGTATACATTGGTCTATGCCTGCAATTTGAAAACATTAAAATATGCGTGAAGATCTGGAGACACTTTCAAGCAGTTATAAACTATTGATATTGATCAAATTATGCACAGTAGACAATTTCTGTGGTTCAAACTGTATGTCATGCACACGAACAGATCCGATGTGAATCAGAAACCAACGGTTGAAAGAACTGATTTATATTGTATGGTGTTCCTATAGAAAAATTACATAAACTTGAATAGTTTTGAAGCATTTAAGTACTTACCCCATAAATATCAACAAAGGAGTTTTAGATCGATCAACTGAAGCCATGTCCTTTTTCATCCATTGATACTGTAAGAGCATATAAAAAAAACATCAAATGCAAATAGAAGTGCAGTGCACAGCTGTAGAATACTATAGACCAGTGCTTAATCATCTTTACCTGCTCAGAATTTTTGGTCCAGTCATGCTCTGTTGAAATCATCGTGATGTGGACGTTTCCTTGTTCTATGGAATACCATGGTTTATCCTTTGCTGGGGTTGGCATTGGAAAGTAAGTCTCATAGGGAACTCCAACTTCCCCACCTGAATATGCAAGAATGTACACTGATCCAGAGTCTATATAGTCCCTGAAAAGTGTAAAAGCAAGCATATATAGAATTAAGTAAACAAGAAAATATGACATTATACTTGAAGTCGTCTGTTTGTACGTGTTAAACAATAGATAATGTACCAACAATGTACACCAAGATAGCTAGATATACTATAAAATGGTATCGAAGCCTCTCAGAGAACTTCAAATTAAGTTCCTAGAGCATGTCTTCTGAGCACACGTACCTCTCATGGTTCCCGATAGCTGTCATGTATGAAATTCGAGAAGCAATAGGGTTGATTTGGTGAAGGAAAAAATCTCATTCAACTAAAAACCCAGTGGCATAGCTTATATCTCCAATGTGGAAGATAGAGTCTACATTCCTGGAATTTATTTCATCCGTCACGGCCTCAATCACTGAGAGGGATCCTGGCTATTCATGCTGCAAGATTAAAATCAGCCTTTTCTTTTCCTTCGAGGTACGTAGAAGAAAAACAATGTACTGTATAGTTAGTTTCTTTTTTCCCCCTCATTTTACTAATTTTATCCATGTTGATTTACTAAATTAAACACGACATGTTGTGCTGTGAGTTAGAACGATGCTCAATTACTATTGTTTGAGTCTAAATTTCTGCAGTACTAAAAAAGCATCACAATTCATATACCTAAATATAATGCTCGACAGAAGAATCACGAGGAGCCTTTCCCATGTCGCCAAATGCAAGAAATTTGAGTTCATCAGATCCTCCCACAGGGGGAGTGTGGAATTGGATTCGATCACTCCAACCAACTGAATCACTGCATTTTTTTTTTCAACCCCCAAATAAGAATCAATCTGTCTTCTTTTTCCAGTTATCAAACAAGCCTAATTCAATGTAAACTCACCACTCAAAACAATATCTCTGAGAACAGTGTTTCACAGACATCAAAAGGGTGGTTCAAAATATTGAAAAAAAAACTAAAAATGAATGAAGCTAACTATATACGATTCAATCACCGAAACCTCATCCACATCTTAAACTGAAACACACCATACATACAGAAATAAGAAAAGATACCAAATTAAAATTGGTACTTCTAATCCACTTCACTAAAGAACCCTAGAAACCAACTTTCTGCTCAAAAATTTCAAATACACGAATCAAAAAGAAGCTCTAATCAACCAAAATGAAAGCTTTCCCAGTGAACTTCTATATATACATCAAATTCCAACTAATCCGAACACAACTGTACATTCAAAACCCAGATCCAAATCAAAATAAGCTTTAGAAAATATAGGCATTCACTGGAGTTGGAGTAACAGTCTTGCAAATGGGCATCGTGGCCTCCATTTCTCCAAAGCAAAGAGACCTAAGTAAACCCAGTCAATTCAAATCAAACAAAGAACAATATTAAAATCACTAACCATCACAAACAAGTGAATTCTTAGATCTTGAACAAAATCTTTCAGAGACTCTGAAAAGAAATAAAAATCAGAAGAGACGGAGAGAGAGCAGGAAGAACCGGGAATCTGGAAACCCAGAAACAAAGAACAAAGTGTGTATGAGTGAGTACCTGATGCTGGTTGCACCGTCGTAATTGCGGTTGTGTTCGGTTCCTCCGTCGCTGGCATTTGGTGCTCGAAGTCGCACCAATCGAGAAGGATAAACTCCTTGGAGGCAGGTTGGACCAGTTGGGGTTCGGATCTCTGAGCAACGACGTGGTGGCGTTGGAAGAGAAGCACCGGCAGAGGCGATGGCGCCGGTGAGGGGACGGAGGCAGTAGTTCAATGAGGGAGAGACAGTAGCCGTGGAAAGAGAGCAGGAGAGGGAGGAGAGCGCTAGGGTTTCAGAGAAGAGCGAGAGAGAAAGAGCTGAACGCAGAGAACGAGCTCAGGTTGGAGAAGGAGCTGAGGTCGGGGACGCGAAGGAGGCAGTCAGAAACTCAGAGTGAGAGTCTATCGATTAAGGTTCGAAAGTTTTTAGATAAAGTGACTAAGTGTGGGGGAATGAAATTTTAAGTCCCGCGTTTCTCAAATTTTTCAACTTAGTCCCTCCGCGTTTTTGTAAATTTTTCGTACGAAACTTTTCTCATCGGTTTCTTTGGTGACTGATGTCCATAATAATAATAGAAATCGGTTTCTTCACAAACTGATGTTAACATGATTTTTAACATCAGGTGCAATCCTGACCGATTTAATAGTGGTGATGTCTAATGACATTATTCTAGTAGTGAATGCCCCTCATGTAGGCAAATGTATTACATGTTAAAAGGATACGTATGGAAACTTAAGCAAAAGTTGAAGTCAATCCTTTGTAACTGCTAGCTAGTCTTATTTGCTTAAATAATTGATTTAGACGTTTGATTCTTATTTTTTTTAATCCATTCGTTTCGTAGTGTAAAAGCCTTCCAATATTCCGGTGGAAGAAGCTGATTCTGTTTTCCACTTATATATGAAGTGAACGGATTCAAGGAACAAGAATCAAACAACCAAATCCTCTATGATTCTCTAGATTGAACTATAGAAAAGCTGAAAAGGTATCTTATCTTTTCTACTTTGTTGAGCCAATCTTATCACAACTCTTTTGGGATTTAGATCTTTGAGTTACCCTAAAGGTTGTGAAAGAGCATAAGCGATGAAGCATGAGCTGGTAACCATTTTATGTGATGCAACCAATTCAAGGACTATATTAGCGTGTTTGCTTTCTTTCTTTTCTTGGTCCGGTCCGATGGACAGTTGTTTGGTGCTGAGTGATGAGTGATGACCACTGAATATCACCGCATCTTGTTGATACACATCTCAGACCATGTGGTTTTTGCTCAGCATGGTTAGAATTAATAGCAAGTCGTCATGATTGCTGTGATCACATATCAAGTTTGCACGGTTAATTTGCACGACTGAAAAATGGTTTAAACCTTGGGTTATAATTTTGCTTGCCGGCAACGCAGTCTGACATGGTGAGAAGTGAGAACATGCTGACATGAGGAGGCTAGCTATCTTGGTTTTGTTGAGAATATCTACATCTGACATGGGAAAAATGAGACTTTGCTTGTGGGTTTATAAGGGTTTAGGTCACTTCATCAATTGCCAATTGATTTTAGATGTGAACCCCAAACTACTTTATCAGGTTTAGATATAATTTAGATTGCTAAGGAGTCTAGGCGTCTAGCTGCTCATCAGCCGCTCAGGCAATGAGGCACTCGAGTTAATAAATAACTATGATGTAAGTGTTCTGACTTAATTACCAAGTGGTGATCCTCTGTTAAATGTGTGCCTTCTTTTGGATGAGAGTTTTTAACTTTTTTCCCACTATAAATTGATGTAGGATGACAATAGGTCCGGGTTAGCCAAAAAAGGGTTAAAAAAAAAAAAAAGTGGCATAGAATGAAAAAAAATGACTGGAAAATAGGTAACTCACACGTAATGAGGTTACTAGCTACTGGAATATTCAGAAATATTTGGTTTTGGACTTTTCAGGTTACTCGTGCGAAAAGTCAGGTTTTAGATTGTGAATGGGATCGGAGCAACTTTTGGCCGTAATGTCTGTTTGAGATGGATGACACCTTTCCAAAATGGGAAATACGAGATCTTGAAGATTCACTTTTATGAGCCCTATCTGATTTAGGTCAAAATATATCGTGTTAATTATCCGATTCAGGATTTAATATCTTTAAGACTCACTGTACGTACATTTTTTAGCTGTTCATACCAACTTTTTTCAAGATATAAAATCTGGCTCACCTATATCTAAATCGATATAACTGATCAAACCAAAAAGAACAACAACAAAAATGTTAAAGAGATTTAGATTTATCTAAAAGTAGAAAACAATTGGTTCCACTTGAATTGTTAGGTCTAGTCCTTAGTCCTCGGTGCATTATCTCCCTCAGCCCTATTCTTTTCTCCCCAAAAATCACTTCATGTTCAGGTAAATCCAGAATATGTGTCTGGCCCAAACTCTAGGTTACTTGACCTAGTTGTAATAGAGTTATGAATTAGAGATATTCTCGGAGATATTTATAGATATCTAATTAATTGTACGATTATCTTTCCTTGTACAACTCTGATTCTATGTCTTGTAATCCTCTATATAAAGAGGCCCCTATTATCAATGAAAGTGTGACTTAATTCTCTCCCAATTCAGTTTTCCTTAAACATGTTATCAGCATGATGTCCTAACCCTGAAACAAATAGCCAAACCTTGATTCAAGAAGCTAAAACCCTAAATTCAAATACAAATCCTTGAAACCTTTACTGCCTCCGCCATATAACTTGAAGCCCTGGACCCCAGGAATCCAGAACCTGCTGTAGAACCACCAGAACCGCTCGGAAACCTACCGAACCATCCACCAGAATCTCCAAACCACCCACAGCAAATATTCCACCGGTTCACCACATTCCGGACCTCTAATTGCTACCAAAATTTTCCAGCAGTAGCATCTCAATCCTGGAATCCTCTTTCCTGGAACTGGCCAGAAGTACAGGCTGCACCTTGAACTGGCAGAGAGAAGAAAAAGAAAAAGGAAAAAAAAAAAAAGGGAGAAGAAAGAAGCAGGTGGACCAGCCCAAAAGAAGAAGGAAACAAGCCCACTGACACTGCCCAGAAGCAAGCCCATATCTAGATTCTGCCACATCAACAGCCACTTCAGATACGCCACGTCAACAGCCACTTAATCAGATTCTGTCACATCACCAGATTTTGCCACGTTAGCAGTCTAGTGCCACGTCAGCTCTGGCTGACGACTTTTCAGGCCAGTTTTTCAGGCCAAATTTCCCAGCAACCTATTTTGAGGTAATTTTTACTAAAAGTTCAGTTTTTGAAGTTTTAATTCTTTTTCTCGAGGATTTGCAAACTCCCTTCTTCTACCCCCATTTCTTCATCATAGGGGAGACCTAATTAAGCTGAACTGTGGGGGTTCGTGCTCACTCCAAGCTTGGAGCTTGTTAAGATCTCCAAACTTAGAGTTTGTAGAGAATTTATGATCGACCACTTACGTCATTGTTTCGATCTAATCCAATACCTCTTGGAATTGAATTTCTTGGAAGCGATTACGCTCAGAAATTTTATCTGTTTTCGTGGTAGCTTTTTTTGCTCCGAAACTAACCCTCTTTCTTGTTCTCTTTCAGGATGAGTAACCTAAACAAATTGGACTTTGTTCCATTGGGAACAACTAGCTCTGAATATCACAGGTGGGTTCGTGATGTCCGTCAACATCTCAAGGCCAATGGAATCCTGGATACGATTCTCGAGCCTAGCCAGGACGTGCTAACTGTTGAGCAAACTCAAGCTTTAGAAGCAAATAGAGCAGCCTTAGAGGCAAATAAGGCAAAAGCCATCATCTTAATGACACGTCATATGGATGATTCGCTCCAATATGAGTGTATGAATGAAAAAGACCCAAGAAGGCTGTGGGTCTCACTCAAAAAAAGATTTGGCAACATCTGTGACTCCCTGTTTCTTGACCTAGAAGTGAGATGGCATAATCTCCACTTCTGTTATTTCAAGTCAGTTCTTGACTACAACTCGGAAGCATTTCGCATTAAATCCTTAATGGAATTTTGTGGTAAAGAGATTACAGATGCCATATTGATTGAGAAGACTCTCTCTACCTTCCTCGTCTCTGCATTGATGGTTGTTAAGAACTATCGAATCGATGTTACTGCAGGACGGATCACAATGTTTCATGAGCTCATTAGAGCTATGAATGTAGCTGAAAAGCATGACAATATCCTTGTGAAGAACTATAATTTGAGATCCGTGGAAACAGAGCATATTCCGAAATCCAATTATAGTCGCGCTCCAAAGAGAGGGCGCCAAGAGCAAAACCCTAATCTTAGGGATACATTTGGACGTTCTGGTCCATATAATCGCTCTACTTGGGAAGGTAATCGCCAAATTAGGCGAACATGGAACCGAAGAGGTCAACGTGGAAAGAGAGAGGGAGGCAACGCCTCTGGCCATGTTAGTGGCACCACCAACACTAAGAGCCATCTAAATGACACTTTCAAAGCACCTCAATCAATGGAGTTTGAGCAAAGAGATGTATGTTCTCGATGTGGAGTGTCTGATCATTGGGCACACATTTGTAGAGCTCGTGAAGAACTAGTCACCGCCTACAAAGCATATTGTGAAGCAAGAGAAGCTCACTATGTGGAACAAGAAGATCAAGAAGATGATCTAGAGTGAAGGGTTGAAGACTACAAATCTGGCTGGGGTCAATAGATCATCAATTCTGTTTAAGTCTTTATTTTTCCAAGAGATGTAATAGGCAATTGTCATATACTTTGTAGTAAATGTCATTGGTTTAGTTTTTCTTCACATAGGCTCATCCAAAATGAGTATGATGTCTAGGAAGGTTTTGAGATAAGTGGTACTTAAGCGAGCTTTGCTCCACCGACATCTCTCTACTCATCTGGTTATATTTATTTTGGAGTTACCAAATGAAGTCAAACGACTACCTTTATTTTGCATTAGCAAGCATTTGGATTAGATTCTCCTAATGGTTAAGAGACAATGATGTATTCCGTTAGCTTATGAATAAAATTTCGAGTTCTTTTCATTATAACTCCATTATGATTCTGAGCATATTACTTTGTGACTACGATGGCTGGGTCATTAGTATTAATTCAAGGACATGGAATAGCTCAAGTTCACCTTGCCAAATGCCACCTTGATTACTGTCACAGAAACTCTACGCTCATAGGGCAAAAAAACATTTAGAGAACGGAAATGAGTTCCTTTGCAATACCTCTAACGATTGCGAACAAAGGCGCATCTTAGAAAAGTTTATGTGTCTCTCTAGTGGACTCTATGTCACTATTCGAGCTATTAAATCCAATAAAGTCATGAGAGAAGATCTCTTGGATTTAGACACATATTGGCTTTGTCACGACAGGATAGGTCATCCTGGTCCTGATATGATGATCCTTCTACTAAAGACTTCATACGGACATCCATTCTCTTGAGCGAAACGAAGCATGAATCAAAAGTTGATTCCTGAAATAAGTGTGACCGCCGCCACTGCCTCTGACTCCGCCGCAATCTACCACCAGCCTAGGGCTGGCAGAGTCCCTATCCATGATGCCATGGATGGCGTCCATCATAGTGATGGCGCCCTAGGTGATGCTGTAATCACTGACTTTGCTTCAAATGGCGTTTCAGACGGTTAGGCCCAACCTAAATTCTCATTGGTTGCTTCTAAGGCCTCTCGTTCGTTTTACAAAGCTCGCTCCTTAGGAAAATTAGGACTGAGATCATCATATGCAAAGGAAATGAACATACTCATTTTGTTCTTACATTGAATCCGTGGGGATTCTGTGGACTAGTTCAACCAAATTGCGGACGTTTAAATATCTCATGATATTGGTTGACAAGCAAACACGATGGTCACATGTTGTGCCATTGTCAACGTATAATGCTGCTTATGCTACACTCCTAGTACATATCATATAACAACAGGTTCACTCCCCGGATCATCCTATTCAGTCAATTAGATTTGACAATGCTAGAGAGTTTACATTGAAGACTTTCGATGGTTATAGCAATGGGACTGATGTTGGACATCATATTCCCATGTACACACCCAAATGATCTTCTGGAAACGACTACGATGGTAGTCAGGACATTGGTAATGCGCACCAATCTCCTTATATCCGCTTGGGGTGATGCAATATCGCATGCAGCTATGCTAATTCCTCTACGACCCACCGCCACTCAATCTACCTTTGCGTTAAACCTAGTGACTGGGTACAAGTATTGTACTTACGCATATTTGAGTGTACCATTTGTGTGCCAATTGCGCCGCCACAGCGTACTATGATAGGTCCTTACAGACGAATGGGCAACTCAGTTGGATTTGAGACTCCAATAATCTTCCGCCACTTAATGCCCTTACTAGGCGATCTCTTTACCGCATGTCTTGCGGATTGTCACTTTGATGAGACAGTCTTCCCATCGTTAGGAGGAGATAAGAACACGAATGTTCATCAGGAACGATAGGAATTGTCATGGTTTGTCCCCACTATGTCTCATCACACATATCTGCTGCAAACATGCCTACAAGGATGAACGTTCCTACGAGAGGACGTAGCGCTACCCAACAAGGAGGTAGGCATGGCGCCAACGCCAAAGAAAGTGGCACTATGAAGTTACAGGCCATGGTCCCATCTAGGATGCGTGAGAGGCCTGTGGCTTCGAAGGATACTTTGGCACAACCCAATCTTTTGATCGTCGACACTCAAAATCCGTCTCATGAGAATCTTTCGGATTTTGGTTATCTTTGGGGGACGCCTCAATGTTAGAACCTATTCCTGAGAATATAGAGCTCTTTGAAAATTACACTAGTGTACATGAGACGTGGGATAGAAACTCCATCATAATTGATGATGTAATTGCGCATTTCTTTGCGCATGAGTTTGTTGAGTCTAATGATATCGAACCACGCTCCGTTGATGAATGAATACCAACGTAGAAAAAATTGGCTTAAATGGAAAGATGCGATCCAAGTTAAGTTGGATTCTTTCGAGCCAGTGATGCTAACACCTCCTGACATAAAACTTATTGACTAATGAGTCTTCGTTAGAAAGCGTGATGAGAAAAAGAGATGACAATCTCACCTTGTGGCTCAAGGCTTCTTACAAAACGCCCTGGAATCGACTACGATGAGACATATTCTCTCATAGTAGATGTCATTGCACTCCACTACCCTGTCAGTTTAGTAGTTTCCAAATAACTGAACATGCAGCTTACAAATGTAGTCACTATGTATCTTTATGGGGATCTAGATACGGAATGTACATGAAGATTTATGGTGTACTCCATTTATCCAAGTCAAGTGGGTCTAGACCACGGAGTGCATTTTACAAAGAGGTTAAAACGCTCACTAAAGTGACTACTTGATTGGGAATGGATATGCCCGAGCATTTTCAGAACAAGTTTCGGATTCCATAGTGGTTCATATTGGACATGATCTTCATTGGAAGCCCTTAAAAAGTTTAGGGAAACCACTGAACACTTGAAATTCGATTTTGAGATGAAGGATTTTGGGAGATCACGATTATGTCTCGGTTTGGAACTTGATCATCGTGTTGATAGATGCTTAGGCATTTTGACAAGGTCAAGCCTTCAAGCACCCCCATGATCGTCTATAATCTTGATCCTAAAAAGGATCCTCTTCGTCTAAAGGATGATGACGAAGATGTGCTACAGGCAGGAGTGTCTTACTTGAGTACAATAGGCGCATTATTGTACATAGCTCAATGCACAAGACCGGACATCTCATTTGCAGTGAACTTGTTAGCTAAGGTATAGCTCTGCACCAACGCAACGCCATTGGATTGGTGTAAAATATATCTTTCGATACTAGAGATGTACGAATGTACGATTGATATGAGTTTGTTCTATCCCTACAGAGAGAAGATGGATTCAGACCCATCACACACCAGGAACGCCGCCAACACTGGCCTGCGTCCACTATCCCCATCCCAAAACGACATGTGTTTTGGAAGGTTTTGCTGATATTGGGTATCTCTCTGACCCACACAAAGGTCATTCCCAAACTGGTTAAGTGTTCACCATAGGTAAGACCGTGATATCTTAGAGGTCTACAGAACAGACCCTAGTCGTTATATCTTCGAACAATGCAGAGATTACTGCTCTTCACGAAGTGGTTTGTGAATGTATATTGATTGGATCCATAGTTACGCATGTTCAAACAATTGTGGTTTGAAGTCTACCACAGATGAGCCTACGAGCATTTAGGATAATGCTACTTATTTTGAACAAATGAAGCAATGCTACATAAAAAGCTATAACACCAAGCATAATCAGCAACAACAGATTCTCCTCAAGATCAAAGTGAACTAGGTTCAATTTGAGGACAGTGTGGCAGGCTTGCTCACTAAGTCATTGCCTAAATTCTACTTTTGAGAAACGTGTTGGTAGCATCGTTTGCGGAAGTTATCCGAACTCCTATGACTGTAGTCATCAAGGGGAGATGTATACATGTATGGTCTCGAAACGTGAAGGGTGTGTTGTGCTCTTTTTCCCCTTCGACCGAGGTTATTTTTGTCCCACAGAGTTTTTGTTACTCGGCAAGGTTTTTAATGAGGTAACGAGAGGAGCGCCACGTTTGGGCGACACAATGGAGAGTGTTCAAGTAAATTCAGAATATGTGTCTGGCCCAAACTCTAGGTTATTTTACCTAGTTGTAATAGGGTTATGAATTAGAGATATTCTCAGAGATATTTATAGATATCCGATTAATTATACGATTATCTTTCCTTGTACAACTCTGATTCTATGTCTTGTAATGCTCTATATAAAGAGGCCCCTATTATCAATGAAAGTACGATCAATATTCTCTCCTAATTCAATTTTCCTTAAACACTTCTCAATTTTTCTGAATCCTTTTTATAGTAGATAACCCGACTTTTTCTTGTCCAAAAAAAGAAAGAAAGATAATCTAACCTTTGTAATTAGATTATTACAAAATCCATTGATTTGAGTAGATGATTAGATATACATAACGGAATATTGTAAAACATATGAATAAGATCAAAAGGCATGTAACCGATCTATTATTGTAGCATAGCATATTTTGTTGCATAATAGGGCATGAGAAAGAGACATTATTTATTGGCCCCAAACAAATTAATTACATATATAGTTCACTCCTCGTCTTCACTGGAGTCGCTTTCTTCTTCACTGGATTCTTCTTCCTCTTGTTTCTTGTGGCCTATATACTTATTCCCAAAGCCGAAAACTCCAGCCTTGTCAGCTTTGCCTCCGTTAATGGTGTTCCCATTAATGCGGAAAACAGCGCCTCCGCCTTTGCCACTCTTCTTGTTCCTTCCTTTCTTCTTTTGGTCACTTTTGGCATTCTTGGAAACAGGCTTTGGGGAAGTATGTGGTGGCCTTGAGGCGTCCTCGCTCTTTTGGTGCTCGACCTTCACCGTTGATAATTCATCAGAACGATATTGCCTGAGAAAGCAAGCATTTGTAGGCTTTAGAAATAGCTGACCCGATGCCATTTTGAAATTCTGGACACACATTTTGGTAAGTAACTTGTGTCCTTAAATAATGTAGTTGTGGGAAAGGAATCTCGAGATAATGTGACATCCTTGGAAGAATATGGAATTCTCTACAATAAGAGTAGGCACACCTCGATATGACAAAGAATAAAGGAAAATAGACGGTCGCTTTTGCAGTGTAACTTGGTACGTTGGTATTTAATAAATTGATATTTACGGTTAAATTCTGTTTGTACGTATTTATTTTTACTTTTCCTTGGTACTAATTCATAAGTAACCAATGAGGAAAATTGTTGAAAGAAATGTTTGCCAATTAGCATTTGGTCAAGGAATCATTTTTGGCAAACTACTTTAAGTGACAGCTCATGTGGCATCGAACTCGATCGCTTTTTTCAAAATGTTCATTAAATAATGGCATAGACTAGGACCTATCAAATAAGATGAGATTAGGTGTGATTCAAACAAGTGATTCACTTAACATTACTCTTTGGTCAAGTGTTAAAGCATTGTTATATATCCAAGAATTATTGGTAAAAGTTCCAAGTTTCATACGCTCTTTCATCAATTTATATATAAGAAAAATAAATAAATAAATACCCACTTATGGCCTTTCAAGTATTTGCACAATTACATCAAATGTCTCATTCAAAATATTCTTTTACATGTTGAGAAAGAATCTTTTTACCCATATATCTACAAAATTTGATGTCCTGATCTATTCGAGGTACACCATCGAGATTCTTAGTGAAGGCTTTGTTGATGCCCAAAAATCCAGCTATCAGGCCCAATTCATTTCTCGAGCCCAATAAGCAAATTATACCGACAATCAACATGCCACGCATGTGGACCCCAGCCACATTCACGCATTTGGGGCTTGCAAGAACGGGTGTGGCGTGGAAGGTAACAAAAATGCATGAGGCCCATCATTAGTTTTAGGCTTGTTGGTAATTTCGGACTTGGGGACCGAAATTCAAGCCCAACAACCCAATTCTGATTATGGGCAAGTGAAGAAGAAAGAAACCAAAAATCACTCAATTACAACAACACTTCTCTTTACCCTACATATTCAATTATTTTCCTTAAAACTAGATATCTCAAGTACTATATCACATTCTTTCACACAAAGCCAATTCTCTACCTTTGACTTCCCTTTTTCCAGCAGCAAATCTTTAAATCACGATACTTAGGATCACAGCAGCAGGATTCCTGGGATTACAGGAGCAGGATTCATGGAAACATAGAAACAGCAACAACTCTAAACTTAAGCCACCGCCACTCTATAAATTAAGAGTTATAGTTGCTGTGAAGGAGAGAGGAGCTACCGGGAGCAATACACAAGCTAAACACTAAACAACCTAAGCAATTCCCTCATTCTCCCAGACACTATATCCAAGTCCAGAAACTCTTCTACCTCCATGTAGATTCAAACTCATCATGCTTGATCGTATAATGATTTTCTCTGCCATGCTTCTTCTCTCCCAAATCCATCCTTAGTCCTCTACCTTCCCAACTCCCATCTCTTATACCGAATATTTCAACCAATCCACTAATCACTGCCGAAATCTCTTCTTCCAAAACTCATGCTTTTCTAGCTCCCACGCCACGTACAACTTGCCAAGCTTTTACTAAAGTTGCATACTAATTCACTACTGTGAACATGTAGAAGAGCTGTGTACTTACATGAGCATTTGCAAGCATAATTAGCTATAATGAGCCATACTCATGATACCGCCAGTAGTACCAACTATCGCCAACTGTGTGACCTACGAGAACACAGCCAAACAGGCTACCGCCCGAGCCCCGGCTCGCCCCCAGATCACCGCTGACGTGCCTCCACACGCCGCGCCAAGTTAGCATCAGAAGCTGAGGACTGAAGCACATCAGTCCCACATCGAAAACATGGAGAAGATCAGTTCTCTCCTCACCTATAAAAGGTTCTCTCCTCTCTCCTCATTAATTACGCATTTACTACTTACCTACTGTTACTTTGTCAACACAAGTACATTGACTAACTTAGGCATCAGAGAAGAGAAGACCGCCCAACGCGGTCTCCCTCTGACGCCCTCTGTACTTTACTTGACAGGTAGTGGAAGCTCTGAGAACATCATAGGTAGCGATCCGCCCTTCGGATCAGCGTTAACTTAAGTCCAGTTACCACTGAACTTTAAACATTAACAAGCTGCTTGGAGGGACACAACAGCACACTTCCTAGGACTTTCAGTCCTTCGAAGTTTGCTGGGAAAATCTTCGCTAACTCAGGCAAAGGGGACGAGATTTTAGGCATGCCGTATAATTTCGACAAAACTACCCCTCCAGGCTTATTATTTGGTTTTGATTATTGAGACTTTTATTGAGTTATATTTCCACATTTTCTCACTTGTATAATGCTAGCAACATTCTCCTCCAACCTTTCCCTTTTTAGCTTTCTCATTCATTGATCATCACGTGTATTCCATTATCCCTAAAAATCAGATAATTAATAGACTCAAAAGAAACATTTTCAATTTTCTTCTGCATCCCTATTTACTTTCAACAGTATTTAAACTCTTCGTTGATATAGGCCAAGGTTGAGATGCTCATGGGAAGCATTGCTAGATATATAAGTCTGTGCGGTCTGCCTGCATAACAGGCTTAACAGTCATTGAATCTCGCATCGCAAAGGTTTCATCTAATCGTAAGGGTTTGTTATTGAAAAAGGAGTCTTTGGAAGATAGTTTAAAGAAGTTGAAAAGACAACAACAACTGCTGGAGGGGGAGATAGATCAAGTTGATATGCAGCTTAAGGATCATGTTTTGAAGTTGCTCACCTCAAAAATGAGAGAGCCAAAATTACAGAGGCTCCTATTGTGACTTCTGGTAATGCTGAGACTTTGAAGACCCTAGAAGACTTGATTGAGGATCACAGAAGTGACTTTTGAAATTTGATTTGGAAGAAACGAATTAGTTCCCATTCGAGTTTATGTTTTAGATATAGTTCCCTCGCTGTATATATCGTAAGTATGCTATTAATGCTTTATTATCAAGCTTACTAGGCCTTGCTCTATTTCAATTCTTTATATTGGATGAAATGGCTTAAAGCTTACAGATCCTACCAAACAAAAATAGAATAAGAATACAGTATGTCACAATTCAAAATGCTTGATGCCTTGATGGTTCCTTTACAACCTTGATGGTCTTAAAATGCTCGATAGCTTTTCTGGATATGTTCTATTGCTTCAAAGTTAGGCTATTGAGTAGTTCAATGTAGTCTCAACTTTGTTCAATTTCAGGAGCCTTAAGTGGTATTGGCAGTGGCGGAACCAGGATTTGATATTTAGGGGGGTGTCCAGAAATAAAGTGTCGATCATATAACCGAATTACTATAATGTAAGTTGGAAGTAAAAAAAAAAATAGTATAACAGTAATTTAAAAATCTCATTCAATAGAATTCGTAAGCAATAAGCCAACAATCAAGAAAAAATAAAACAATAATTCCTACTAAAGAATTGAGTAGAAGTTCCAACCTATTCGAGGTTACCGCTGCCTCTTTTACATTTGCTTGTCTTGCGCTTAATTCTGCGGTGCTTGAAATTAATCCTTTTTCTTTCTTTTTTTGTAGTTGCAGCAGGGTTGCGATTTGTGCTGACGCCGGAGGAAGAGTGTCGCAATCTTTTGGATCTGCGCCTACTGACTCGGTTCCCAAGTAGCTGCTGCCTTTGAGTTTTTTTTAATATTTTTTTTTAATGTAGAGTTTGACTTATCTGTTCAACTCTACTTTGAATTTGTAGATCCCCTTCTTGGCAACAAGCTAAGTCGTGCAGCATTTGACAAGGCAATGGACAACGCTGAGCTAGACAACTACCTGGAGGGTATGTTCGCCGCTGGCCTTAATACGCGGAAGACGACATTCGACCCTCAGATGAAGGAGGTCAGTCCCGCCAAGGCTGAGGTTGTCTTGGAGATGCCTCACCATTCCCACCTCCCCGCCTCAGGAGAAACAGTTATGCGTCCTACTGCCACCCATGTGGAGAGGGCGGTGGTCGGAGGAAGTAGGCCGGAGAAGGCCGCAGAGAAGGTTCCTGGCACCTGACGCTAGGTTCAAAAGGTGAAGGTCGCGCCGTGAAAAGAGCTCGGCGCCACAGAGGCCGTTACCATAGTGGGCCTGGCCACAGATGCATCGACGAGGGCAGTTGCCACCAGTGTAGCATAGGGTGCTACCATTCAGAGGAAACGGCGGCAGAACGACTGCGAGGAGGGTGACTACGTGGTGGACAACATGCCTCTTTCTATGTGCCAACAACAAAAAAGGGTGTGGAAGGATGGTCAGGCGGTCACCGCTACTGCTGGCGGGGAGGCGCCCTCGAGCGGTCTTGACTCCTTCGCCTCATATGTCGAGTTCCTGACTGACAATGAGTGGGAGCATCTCTTCAGTGTCTGCGAGCGATTGGGGTTCGGAGGGATGGAAGGTACCGTGCGCGCCCTTCCCCTACAGCAGTCCCCGTTCAGCTCGGCCTTCGGCCACCTCACAGTCGGGCTGAATGAGTTGTTTTTGGCTGTCTAGAAGCCATCCGCCGTCGAGGTGCAGCTACGAGGTGAAGTTGACAGCCTGCGGTAGGAGCTGGCGGAGGTGAAAAAGCAGCTCGAGGAGTGCGAGCAGCAACTGTCGAAGGCGGAGGTCGACATGGTGGACGAGCGGCGCAAGCTAGACATTGCCATTGCACGGGATGTTGAGCACAATACCAAGGTGGCAGAGCTGAAGGTGGAGATTGCCCGACTTGGTGAACAACTAGCGGCCAAGGTGAAGAGGATTGACATTGTTCAACGGGAATCTACCACCCGATCTTAAGAGGTTAAGTGGTTGCAACGTCGGGCCGAGGGGCTGGAAGCAGAGAAGCAAAAGGTTGGCGTCGCGGCCGTGGAGACCTTCAAGCAGTCCAAGTAGTAAAAGGATGTGCTTACGGCGGCCGGGATGGCCGGTGCTGCAGCTAACTTCCACAAGCTGGAGGCAAAGGGCGTCATCAATTGGGACAAGGCGGCCCACCTGTAGGAGGCGCTGAGTCAGCCGCAGACCACACCTGGTAGAACCGACTCTTCCCAGCCATAAGGTGTGCGGTTCAGCTGTGGTGAGTCTGGCCGGCCGACGGGTGACAGTTCACAGCAGTCACCGACGCCGACGACCTCCGATGCGTCCTGCACCCAATTTATGGCGGCGCATACTCGCGAGGATGGCACTATGATCACTCTAAGTCCCATCGCCTCCGGGTCTGACCAAACAAGCTGCTCGTGGCGCAGCCTGCCCAGGCAGAAGGTGAAGGTGTCGCAGCCCCCCGAGGAGAGTCGTGTTTTTGTTTTTCATTGCAGCTGAGGCGTTTGTGCTTCGTATTAAAACAATATTTTGGTTGGGGAGTCCTAACCTGAGTTTATAATGAAGTAATGTTGTTATTTTTCACCTCCGAATTTTTCTAAGTGTTGGATTGCCACTGGCAAATATCTGTTGTCTGTTTTGAGTGTTCGTATACCGCTAGAGCTTTTCTTATTCTTTTGTTTGACAATGAAACATTAAGGGAATTAAAATTGTTCTAAGTGCACGAAGTAGGGGACGTGGTCCGCTGAACTTTGTTGGCCTTGCCAGTTAACTGTTTGTGCTGCGGAGAACAATGGTTTGAATATTTCCTCGTTTCATTGATAGCTGAGATATCAGCGTTTACAAAAGAGTGAGAGTACCCGTTGGGTAGCTTCTCTTATTGTGCAAAAATTTAGCTAAGTCAAGATGCTCGTGGGTTAGTGGCAGGATTATTTGTAGTAATATCGAAGGTGTTCGGTATTCCAAGGGTAGGTGGATGTGACACCATTCCTATCCCTTAAGTAAAAAGTGCCGGGGTTGACGACTTCTACTATTTGGTATGATCCTTCCCAAGTGGGACGAAATGCAGTTGGCGGTGGAATGACTTCCTTCATAACCCAGTCTCCAAGTTGGAGGTGTTAGTATATATACTGCCTAGGCACAAATATTGGAAGCACAAGGCTCACTAGCTACTTAAAATGATGCTGATAATGCCCAGAGATGATGCCGATAATTATTTTCACATCACGTCTGTAAATATTCCATCGATGGATGTGCGTGAACATAAGATAAAAACTTCAATTTTAATTACAAAGACGTTGGCGTATACCAATTTGCCTCATAAAGTTGTATTAACTTATACATTGCATTTAAATTGTTGAGGTTCATTCTAAAATAACCATGAAATGGAAAATGAATTCAGAGAAACCAACCGCTCGATGGAGAGATTGTAATGTTTTATGGTGGTTGTAGAAAATCCAGCCAATTTGGTTCTCGTTTCGAATTCGATCAGCTAGGTCAAACTTAGTTACTCTTATAAACCTATATTTATATATCATACACTCCAAAGGGCAACCTCTATTAATTCAAATAAAATGGAAAAACCGACCATTGGATGAGATTATTATAATAAATTATCAGTGTGGTAAAAAATTTAGCTAATTTCACCATATTTTTGAATTCGATCGTGTAACGCCCCAAGCCGCACCTCACCAGCTTAAGCACGTCACAGTGCTGCGAGTCTCTAAAACATAAACCAAACACTCAGTTTACATTCTAGAGGACTGCTAGGCATTTTGTTTGAAAAACTTTTCATAAACACAGCGGAAGCTACCAATATTTTTGAGGTGAAAATCCTTGAATCGCTAAGTTCAATTTGCTCGTCCAGACTTGAAATGAATGCTCACTCAGGAGGCACAAGATTTAAGGACTAGGAATTTAACTACGTTTGACCCAAGAATCCTAGGACACAAAGTTCGAGAAATAGACAGCAGAATAAAGCCCAGAAGGCAGTTACCAAACTTGTTCCGCACACCCAGCTCCGTCCGCCATTGTCCCGTCACCAGTGCACAGTACCTGCATCCATACTGTTGTAGGGGTGAGCTTTCGTCCTCGCTGCTCTACAGGAACTCTACCTCAACTAGATTTAAAACCAATAAACAAATATTTGGGCTGCCCAGTATGAAAACATATTTAAACCAAATATTTAAAAGAACGACAAACTTTAATGATTTTCAACTTGAAAACCGATGCATGATGCTTAAATAAATGCGGCGCCAAATCCAAGTATTACCTGATGGCCGGTCCCATAGACCCACTACACGACCTTACCTCAAATTAATTTATCACCAGGTACGCGTAGCGAGAGCGTCCACTACCTAGCTACACACACGTACCGGGCCTATTATTACAATCGGAATACCCGGACGACCGGCGTAACTAACCATCTGGAGGTTTTGGGGATCGAACCCAAGGAAGTCAGAGCTACCCTTCACTCTCAAGTCATCACATTTCTCACATGGTTTGGTTAGTATGCATTTGAACATAACCAAACCATACCAACTAACATGCATCATTTAATAACAATATATAAGAAATCACCAACCGAGGAGAGTCCTGAATCCCCTACCTGGATTCCGATGCTTTCTCTCACGTGCTCCAAGAGTCACCAACCTTCCGTTCCTCGGGTAATTGGAGTCCTAAATTCCGACATTTTGATAGTTAATATCTTTTGAACAATTTTATTAAATCTCGACAACTTTTCCTGGTTTGACCAGGAGTTCACCAGTTTGACCATTGTTTGACCAACCGTTATAGGTTCGATAATTAGCCCAAATTACCGAACATTTTACTTGAAATTACAATATCGACCAATTACGACTATGTCGAAGTAAATCAAGCACCAACTTAATTTCAAACATATTAGGTGTACCCGAAATTTACTAAGGCCACCCAATATGTTATTTTTCTTTCTTTACTTATTACTATTTCACACAAGGTGTGCCCAAATTACTAAGGGCACCCAACATAATTCCAATTCTCTTTCTAATTTCCACGACCAGTTTCCTTGACAGGAATATCAATTCTCAACTACAATGACAACAACACAAATACACAATAACCAACTCACCGACTGCACAACTCGATCAAACTACGCCTAACACCATAATTCAAACCAAATTTCCCAATTCAAGATCACCATATCAGATTAGCAACTCACAACAACTTAATAAACTTAAACACACAACCAAGGTAATCCGATTTCAATCACATCTCCACAATTCATCCAATCTATCAAAAGCACCCAAAGGGTAGAACTTCGATTTTTACCTTCAGTAGTACTATCTGCAGGTGGAAAATCCAACCCTCTAACTCAGCTCGGCAACAGCCTTCTAAGACTCGAGGAAGAACCCCGATGATGAATTGGTATCCAAGCTTCGACGCCAAAAATCCAAAAATCTTCATAGCTTAACTCCCACTCATGGTCAGGCCCCGTCTACAGAAGCAATCGAACCAGAAGCCAAACCCAGACAAGTCGGAAAAGTCACCGGTGTTGGTGGCAGCGTCGAGACCAAGAGCAACCCAGAATTCAAATCATCAGAACTTAATCCAATTCGAAAACTAATTAAACTACGACGTAGAGGACGACGAAATGAGTAAGTCTCATACCACATGCAGCCCAATCGGTCACCGGAGTTTGCAGAAACTCGCCGGAAAACATGAGGCTTCATGGTGTCGATTCTCGCTCCAGAGCTGCCGGTTGAGAGACCTGACCCCAGAGATACGTCGGCGACGAGGAGAGGAAGCCATTGGTGCCCGCGCGCCGTCGTGGGGTGGCCGGAAGGTGGCGCGACAGCCGGGTCCTCCTTGCCGGTTTCGGGTCGCGTCGGGTCAGAGAACTCTGGTTCTCTCTCTCTCGAGTTTTCTGGATCACTTCTCTGATCCCACTATTCAAGATTCACATATCTAGATTGATCCAACTAGCGGTGGACGGCCATGATCAAGCGGTGGCTAATGGACGGCCTTGATTGCACCACTGATTTTCTTTTCTCTAAAAAAAAATTCTCTAATTTCCCATAAATTTGAAAAAATCACGATAAATAGCTCGGGTATCTGAAAAATTCCCCGAAAAGTCCCACGAACTCGTCGTGTCGTGCATTTTATTATCCAATCCTTAAATCGAGGATTTCACTGTACAAAAATTTCTGAAAATATTCTCGAGCACTCCGACAATTACCGAGATCGTAAATAAATAACTTGTTGAACGGTCTCAATTTAAGCTCGATAAATTTTTCGGGGCTCACAGATCGAATCGGTCAACCGTAGTCATGACATGTAGAATATATATGCACATATTCTATATAGAAGTATGAGAACGTCCAATTTCACCATAAGCCAAATTACAACAAATTCACACTCACACAAAGAGACACACACACACATATAATGATGATGTGGCACACTGAAGATTTCCAAATATACCCGGGCCTTCTAGACATAAACTTGTAAAAGATGTTGCAGATTCTCATCCAAGCTGAACTGCCTTCACTTAAATTACCATAACTCCTTCTAGAAAAGTCAGAATCGCTAACTGTAAAATTCTTCAGAAACTAGACACATGGGGCTTTTCATGCATATAGGGTACAGCTCCTAATTCTACCCGAACAGTTCCCAATAATTCAGCGAATTTCGGTTCTAGATATGAACTTGTAAAAGATGTTGCAGATTCCCGTCCAAGCAGAACTGTCTTCACTTAAATTGCCATAACTCCTTCTAAAAAAGTCAGAATCACAAACCGTAAAATTCTTCAGAAACTAGACACATGGGGATTTCTGTGCATGTAGGGTACAGCTCTTAATTCCATTCGAGCAGTTCCCAGTAATTCAGTGAAGTTAGGTGTTCTGCACAACAGTTTATGTGTTGCAGATTCTCATTCAAGCTGAACTGCCTTCACTTAAATTGCCATAACTCCTTCTAGAAAAGTCGGAATCGTAAACCGTAAAATTCCTTAGAAATTAGACACATGATGCTTTCTGTGCATATAAGGTACAGCTCCTAGTTCCATCCGAGCAGTTCCCAATAATTCATCAAATTTAGGTGTTCTGCACAACAGTTTCTGTGTTATTTATATAATATTTTTTGTTTGCAGGCTTTTATGGGCCGGGCCTAACAGGCTTTTGGTGGGCAGGGCCTATGAGCCAGGTGGTGTTTCAAACCTCTAAACCAAGCTCGGCCCTCTACCCACCGGGCCGGGCCTATGGCAGGCTTTTTGACAGGCCGGGCCTGGCTTTTGGCCCTCCGGGCCTCCATCGGCCCATTTAATCCGCAGGCTTGTTGATGAGGCCTAAATGATATATATATATATATATATATATATATTTTTTTTTTTTTCCTTCATTACTTTGAAAAGAGGAACAGAGGATTTCACTCATACCCCTATAGTGACTCGAACCCATGACATGAATCTTAAGTAGTGGGTGCTCTAACCACTGAGCTATATATATTTGAAATTGGTGGGTTTTACATAATTTTCCGCCAAACAAGTAACGACGAAATCGTTATTTCCTCCCTAATTGCTTCTTTGGATGAGAAAATAGTTCCTCGTAAAAGATGGACTTTTAGCGAGGAAACCATACTTTTGTCGCCCTTGAATTTGACAGGTTTTACATAATTTTCCGCCAAACAAATAACGACGAAATCATTATTTCCTCCCTAATTGCTTCTTTTGAGGAGGAATAGTTCCTCGTAAAAGACGGACTTTTAGCGAGGAAACCATGCTTTGGTCGCCTTTGAATTTGACGGGTTTTACATAATTTTCCGCCAAACAAATAATGACGAAATCCTTATTTCCTCCCTAATTGCTTCTTTTGACAAGGAAATAGTTCCTCGTAAAAGACGGGTTTTTAGCGAGGAAACCATACTTTTGTCGCCTTTGAATTTGGAGGGTTTTACATAATTTTCCGCCAAACAAATAACAACGAAATCGTTATTTCCTCCCTAATTGCTTCTTTTGACGAGGAAATAGTTCCTCGTAAAAGATGGACTTTTAGCAAGGAAACCATATTTTTGTCGCCCTTGAATTTGGCGGGTTTTACATAATTTTCCGCCAAACAAATAACGACAAAATCATTATTTTCTCCCTAATTGCTTCTTTTGACGAGGAAATAGTTCCTCGTAAAAGACGGACTTTTAGCGAGGAAACCATACTTTTGTCACCCTTGAATTTGGCGGGTTTTATATAATTTTTCGCCAAACAAATAACAACGAAATCATTATTTCCTTCCTAATTGCTTCTTTTGACGAGGAAATAGTTCCTCTTAAAACACGTACTTTTAGCGAGGAAACCATACTTTTGTCGCCCTTGAATTTGGCGGGTTTTACATAATTGTCCGCCAAAGTAATACGACGAAATTGTTATTTCCTCCATAATTGCTTCTTTTGACGAGGAAATAATTCCTCGTAAAACACGTACTTTTAGCGAGGAAACCATAATTTTGTCACCATTGCATTTGGCGGGCTTTACATAATTTTCCGCCAAAGTAATAACAACGAAATCGTTATTTCCTCATTGAATATTGTTTTCGCGATGAAAAAATTCATCACCCAAGTTTCATATTTCCTCGCTAATAACATGATGATTTAGATGACCAAATTATGGTCACCTTTAGTGATGAACTAAAATATTCATCGTAGAAAGTAGTGTATTGTGAGGAAAATATGTTTTTCGCAGAAAACCTAATGACATTTAGTGAGGAATCGAAATATTCCTCGTAAAAAGTGACATTTATTGAGGAAAATAAATTCCTCGCAAAAAACTTAGTCGCTAAAAAGCCTTTCTGTTGTGGTGTACCATACACTTGTGGTATCGGGTAAGCCACACCTAATCCCACATTGGAAACAATGGGGTGACAAACTCATCCCCACATTATAAATACATGTCTCTGCACTCACTTAAGCACTATCAGAAAAATGGTCTTTTACGGCCCACAAAGAGCGCCGTAAATGACAAATTACGGCACACAAAAACTCGACGTAAAAGACAAACCTCTTTTACGGCGTGTTTCCAGAACGCCGTAAAAGACCCCACGAGCGCGCCGTGAAAGATATAAAAGAGCGCCGTAAAAGGGTTTGAGAAATTCTTAATTTCAATTTTGAAACATTAAAGCGCGCCGTAAATGACCAATAAGTGCGCCGTAATTGATCGCTTAAGCATGTTGTAAAAGACAAAAATGAGCGCCGTAAAAGAGTTTTATAGATTTTTTATTTCGATTTTCAAATAGGAAAACACGCCGTAATTGATATCTGAAGCACACGGTCAATGTGGTCATAAGGATATATTTAAGATGCGTAACATTTATAGAGATATTTTTTTCCCCTGTAAATGTTGTGATACCATTTCAAAATCGAAATAAATCTGTACAATTTATTGAGATAAAAAGAGAGAGAACAAACTGCAAGTATCACATTAGAAAATGTAAATTAATATGCCAACAACAATTGAGTATTGTACAAAAACAACTTAACTAAACCAACATATCATCACCATACTAAAATCTAAAACATTCTAGATTAACAGAGAGCATCTTAGATTTCCATTGTCTTTGTTAATTGCACGAGATAAATATATAGCTAGTGAACCATCCTGTGGCCTTTTAAACATCTTCATATTATGCTTGATGCCAACTTTTACCTGCATAACCAAAAC
Source organism: Rosa chinensis (assembly GCF_002994745.2). Taxonomy (NCBI): domain Eukaryota; kingdom Viridiplantae; phylum Streptophyta; class Magnoliopsida; order Rosales; family Rosaceae; genus Rosa; species Rosa chinensis. The sequence continues at coordinate 50,311,038 of NC_037091.1, forward strand.
AAACACAGAGAGCAATGAAATCTAGTCTGTCATATTTGTTTTTCATTCAAGGAAAACATATACAGCTAAAATTCTAATTTAGCAATTAATGTATCATAAGAAAATAGAAGCTATTACCTCCGAAATGCCTAATTCACTTTGACATACTTGATAGGCCATACAATCATACTTCCTATGGATGCGTAAAGTTTACTAAACTCGCTTATGGAGTAAAGTATCAACATTACTCCATGCTTATGACAGCTCTACACAGTAAAGTCAGTAAACCAGAATGTGTCACAATCACAACACCCCACAAAGATTGGAACATGCACAAAAGCAAATGAAAAAGATCAGTTAAAAGCTGCAAACAAACGAATTTATTAAGTCATAAATCAGTTCCTTTGTAACAAACCTTACAGGAGTGGGAACTATAAAAATCTCTGAAATTTCAGGAGTGGGAACTATAAAAATCTCTGAAATTTCAAGACTACATCACATTTCCAGAAGCAATACACATTGCATCAATATTCAGTTAGATATTTTGACAATGACTAATAACATGTAGTTGCAAATAAGTGAAACAAACACAAATGGGATGTTGGTGTTGGATATCTTTTCTCAACAGCGCTACTGCAATGTGCAATAACTCATTTTCAAATACGCCAATAAAACTGTTTATTGGTAATTTATCCTACCGAGTGGCCATTCAGCAATGTGGCATGCTACTACAGGTTGGTGAAAGGGCACTGAACTAATATGATACTATAGATTTTTACTTTCAGTAACCTCTTTCTCTAGAAAAACGTCTAGAAGAAAGAGAGTAGTAATAAAGACGAGATCAAACAATAAACATGCAGTCAGAATATTACCCTTTCAGGCAGCCTTAGTATGTACAAGACTAAAGAAGCAGATATGATAGAGAAAAGTAGTACCTCCGTCCAAGAGACCGAAGAAAATTCTGCATATTTCCAATTAGAAGAGCAAAGAAGAAGAGTCCCAGTCCAATAATTACCATGGTAAAAACAATTTCTCCATTAAAATAGCTTGGAGTTTGATTTCCTGCCAGAGTGCTGATTTGCTTCATAAACCACAGGAGATAATATGTCAGCAGAAAGGTTTAATTTATTTGTGGAATCATAAAAAAATTGACCAAAACATCTGTAGACTCACTATCAACCAAATTTGAAAATTATTACTCCCAACCAGGGGGCAAGTGGTGATAGTGCTAGAGGCAACATCATTAACTCATCATCATCAAGAAGAAGAAAAAAATATACTGAGGTAAATTTCCCTATACGGATATCCGGCATTCCATTTAATTTCACTTATATTTGACATTTTCTTGATGTTGAGAACAGATAGAAGTTTCCTTGATCATTAACTAATTTACCCTTTTCCATCAAAAGAAATGGAAAGTTGAAATCAAAAGACACCATGGATTGATATTTTTTGTTTTTAACTATACAAACAGCTAAACATATTTCTGTTATAAACAATTAGAAGATATAATGTAAGGTACCTGGAATCCCCAAAACAGTGAGTATAAATATTTAGTCATGCCATCTCTTGTAGTGAGATTGACAACTGGAGTATATACTCCATAGGAGAAATCTCCTTCCGGATTAAAACAACCAGCAGCCTCCTCATTTTCTCTCCATTTAGTTGACTCTGGAATAGATTGAGCATTGCAACAATCTATTAAACTCCCGCATGACTGCAGATTAGAGTTATGGCAGGCATTTCAAAGACATTGGTTAACCCTCTGGAACAAGAAAGATTACAAATGTATTATCAAATAGATAAGGGAATCTGCATCTTTAGGTTAGAGAAGGAAAGGAACTCCACACACCTGTAAGCCAAGGAGGTACCAGCATGACCCAATAACATGGCCAACCAACAAGAAAGTGAGAGTGTTTATAAAAAAATTTGTCCAAGCTGACACAAATACAAAGAAGCCATTTGGAGATTGACCAGCAAGCAGGGGCAAAACCCTATACAACCTGGGAAAATATTGAAATCTAGTCTGCCAGGCGGAGAAGATTCTTTGTTTGATTTGCTCGAAACGATCCCAAAGGAACAACCGACAACATTATGATCTGAACAAGCATTGAAACCAACTAGCTCATAACAACAACAACAACACCAGTAGAAATGAATCAAAGCTAAAACCCATCATATGTGGTGTCTGTAGAGAAAAAAAAATTGATGAACAGCTAATGAAAACAGGATAAAGATAAGTAATCTTAGGGTTATAAAGTTCGATGCATTGACTTGTATTTGACATTTGTAGAATGATCAAATTTAAACAATTGCACATCAAGCATATCAAAACAATTCAAAGTGAGAGCTTACCTGAGGAAGTGGCAAAACAATAATGAAGTCAACTAAAAAGTTTCCATGGAGATAATTGAGAGCAATTTTATATGGTTGGTCTACTATCTCTATTACAGATATGACAAAGAACTTGTTCCATCCTCGTACAGCTTTAGCATCAGGGTTCACAACTCCGAGAACATATGGATACAGAAAATAACAGGTTCTTTTAAACCATCCTTTAGCATCACCATACAGAATATTATGGAGCTGCAGAGAATTACAATCACAAATTCTGCATTAGTTTCATTTTATTTTAGTTTTGGACGAATGCATTAGTTTCATAGATAGTAAGAAAATAAAAGCATTCTACAATGGCCAATATACAGACATTTAAACATTATAAAAGTCAAATGTAAGGTTTTCCTGGGACTTTCTTTGGTTCCATGGGGAAAACACTACCAAAAGAAAAGACATGTGACCTATGCAAACAAGTTTAGTTAAAAATGGACCACCAGAAAAAAAATATAAGAAAGAAATATTGCAGGTAGAATAAAATACAAATCTTTAAATTACAAAAGAAGAACGGGAAGTTGGGTTAAAAAACAAAGGCAAAGGTTTGAGCAACTACGTGGATGCTCAAGTCAATGGTTAACTGAATCCACTCCTTGCACATAACACCAATTAATCAACAATGAAGTTGGTTCAGTCATGAAGTTCTCATAAACCGTTTAGTTATCCTCAAGGGTAGACAATGATAAATGAAAAGGCCTCTCCTAATAACCCCAATATACGGTGGTATCAGTAGGTATCAAATCACAGTTTCGAAATCAGTCTAATCCCTCAAGCCAATTTCTTAACATCTAGTGAGTCCACTCAGGGAATGGAAACACATCTCCTTCTTCACTGTTGGAGTTTAAAAGGTCCTACATTTTTAGTGCTTTCTTTGTGTATGTGATGTATGACAAAGTTATCTGTATTCTGATTTAAAGAACCCGACATCCGAGACAACGAATTCAACACTAGAGAAACCAAATTCGAGCATTGCATAATAGTGATTACATTACAGAGAAATCGATATGAAACATAGAAACAAACCTAGTCAAAGCTGAACTGTTATCCGAGTATTGACTCCAGAACCGCTATCAGTCAGTAGTTTCTCTACCAGCCTCTAACTCTTCCCCGAGATCCGGCTTGTACTCAAGATTCAAATCCAGCTCCGAAACTAGCTTCTCGGGGAACAAATCGGGTGGAAGAGCCCACACCCTCTTCTTCGCCGACAACAAATAGGTGGTGACGGCAAAGGTGGCAGGAGTTGGGCTAGGGAGAATGGGCTGGTACCTAGTCTCCTTTCTCTTCTTCGTAGGAAGAATGGGCTAAATGACATCATCAAGGTGGTGGCGGTGCTGGTTGCTGCATAAGTTTGAATCTTTTGAGAGGAGGTAGGCCATGGAATTGGGATCCCTATACTATTAAATTGGGGACGATTACCTTTCGGGAGAGAATCAGCTTTGGAGCTGGACTGCTGCGATGGGTTCTTCGTCATCTGTGTTAGGCACCGACCAGATCCTCTTCACCTATTCATGGGTCGAAGGAGCTCGAACTTCAGGTTCTTCTGCTCATATGTAGAGAGGCCGCCATGGATTATGTGAGAGAAAGAGGACTTGAAGAATTGGAGAAGAGAGGGTTTTCAATCTAGGGCTCTCTTCTGTCACTTGAGCCTTCTGATTTAGTATTCAAAGAGTTCTAGAAGGGTAAAACAAAAAAAAGTGGGAAAGTTCAATTTCTGGCTGAAAATTTAGGCGCCCATGTGAAACCTCATTTATGGCGCACCAAGAGACAGGCCATAAAAGACTCCAAACAAGTCATTTGTAGCGTGCAAAATATGGGCGCCATAACTGCATAGCAACATGTACGCCGTAAATTAAATGGTCGCCGTGAATGACCAAAATCTTATATTTTTTAAGGCGCATATCAAAGTGCGCCGTAAATGATTGTCAATTACGGCGTGCATCTAATTGTGCGTCGTGAAAGAGTAGTTTTCTAGTAGTGAAGGTAAGCTACCATTCTCCACTAACTCCTAGCTAGTCTACATTCTCACATGTATCTGACTTAGACATCGGAGAGTCGAAGGCCAGCTAGCCAAGTCTTTCCTCTGACCTCTGTTCATGGTTGACAGGTACCGGATCTCAGAGATGGAAGCTCTCACCACCACCCTGTTTCTTACCCAGAAACATTTGGCGCTAGAAGGAGCCCTCCGGTGGTGCCACGATCTCTAGGGCTAGATTCGGTTGAATACCGAGCATAATACAACAGGCTACCGATCGATCGAGGTCGGTTTCTCAAATTTGCAACCGAAACTGAATAGCCGGAAGCGGTTGCCGAAGAATCGGTATACCGAAATTTCAGTTGGAGATCGGTGTGCCGTAGGATAGCCGAATATGGAATCGGAAGATGAAGACGCAAGCTTGATTGGTGTTCTATGGAGGAACAACTCAAGATTGTTTACTTCTTGGATTTTGAGAATTGGGGATTTTGGGGTTTTAAATCCAAAACAAGCAGTAGAAGTAGAGGGAGAAGAGGAAGATGAAGAAAGAAATGAAGTCTACCAAGTCCCAGAAAAAGAAGACGAAGAGAGAAGAGGAAGAAAGGGAAGAGAAAAGGAGAATTCGCAATCTGCATTTGATGAAAGATGATTTCCAGAGTTCCTGACTCGTTTTCCAGAGAAGGAGAAAGCGATGGTTTCTCAAAAGATAAGAAACAATGAATGCTTACGTTTTGTTTTAATTTGATAGTAGGAACTAAGAGCAATAAATAAAAAATTTGTGCTAATAATACTAAGAGCAAGAGTTGCTCCAGTGGTTGGGATCAGAGGTTGTGTGTTAGAGGTTCAAGGTTTGAACCTTACCTCTTACCGTTTTGTTTTAATTTGATAGTAGGAAGTAAGAGACAATAAATATAAAATTTGTGCATATAATCGTAAGAGGACGAGTTGCTCTAGTGGTTGGGAGCAAACGTGGAGTGTTAGAGGTTCATGGTTCGAGCCTTACCTCTTACCGAAATTAAACCATTTTGGTATATATATTCGGTATATATATGCATACGGTCGGTACGGTATACCGACCATACGCGTATATTCATACCGTAGCCGAGGCGAAGAGACAACTCTGGTAAGGCTTAGCCGAGCCGAATTTCGGTGGGTCGATATTTCGGCCCATAATGGTTCGGGCCGGTTCGATTGCTTCGGCCCAAATTGCCAGCCCTAACGATCTCACCACTGAGCAATTTCATTATCTAGCTTCACATATTTATAATGTTCTAATTCTCAGTTAACTGTTCATCGACTTATGAGTACCGGCTTGAGCTGAGCCGGTTCTGTTAAATGACCGTTTTGCCCTTCATTCTTTGCTTAATTGCGATCTGCTGTTTGACCTAATTTAAAAGGTGTTGAGGTCAGAGACACGATCTTCTTTCTCTCTTCGTTCCTTCTCATTATTTTTGCCTCACCTCTGCGTTCTTGGGTGAGATTTAGGGAGAACAGGTTGTGCATGTCATCGTCCTGTTTGTTTTTCTTCCATTGAGGGTTTGTTTGTTCCTTGCATGTGATTGATTTGGCATTTTGGTTTTTCTGATGAGTTCTATGTGTTTTCATTTGTTCTTAGGAAGGAGAGGGATGACGAGGTTTGGATTTTGTTAGATCAAAAAGGTGTTGGGGTGATTAGCGTGATCTTCTCTGTTTCTTTCTGTGTTCGTTCTTGGCTGGGCTTTTCGCATCTAGAGGTATGCAGTTGTTGGGTGATGGGTTCTGCATGCTGTTGTTTTGTGTATTGGTGTTCGGTTTGACGCTTATTTGTTGGGTTTTTGTGAGATACTGTTTGGTGTGTGTCTAATTTGATGTTTTCGTGACAGATTCTTCGGTGTGTGATTGATTTGGGGTAGGAGAGGCAGAGTGATTGTGGAGGAAATGGAAGAACAATTGACAGCGGAAGATTAACGAGTGAGTGAGCTATTGATTTTGGACTAATCTAATTGATTTGGTTTGTGAATAAATCAATTGATTTGTGAGGTAATCGTTTATTGTTTAGGCTGCATCATATTTTTTTGTGGATAGAGATATTCTTTGGAGGCTCTACAAAGAATACACTTTAGGTGAGATTTTATTTTATTATTATTTTTTTTTTTGGTTTTTGTCGGAAAGTTTATTATTGATTAGCATTGATTGTTTTGATGGGTTTATTTCGATTTGTTCATAATCTTGAGATTGTGAAGTTTAATTATGGATCAAAGGTTTATAAAGTGAGTTTGTTTTGATAGTTTTGTTATTTCTCAAATAGAGAGGAGAGGAATCCTTCTTGCTTGAGAGAAGGAGAAGGAAGAAGAGAGGAGTGTGAGCCCCTGAAAATTTTAGTTAATTTTCGAAAGTAATTTTTCACCAATAAGATTTGCGCCAGGTGATTTAAGTGAAGAAATAGATTTTGGAAATTATTTTGGTATCGAGATCACGAGTTGGGCCTTATAATTTTAGTGTGGGCCAGAGCCCTTTTGTTTTGGGCCTAGAAGGTTACAAAGGTTTAGTGAGGCGACCATTCGTTGAAGTTTCAAAGACGATAAATTGAGTTGTAACGAAGTTTTGGATTTTTAATTTTTACGAAATAGAGTTTTGGGCCTAGGACGAAGTCGAGAATTAATTTAAGAAGTTTTCGACGAAAAACGAATCAAGTTGCGAGCCCAAACCCGAAAATAAATCGTTAGGAGAAATTCGTAATTTGTTCGAAGAGCAAGGTGGACTTTTCACACGAACTATGATTAAATGGGTTTGGAAACCCCAAAATCTCAAAACTCTCTCTTCCCCTCTCGGCCGCACCTCTTTTCTCTCTCTTCTTCTCACTTTCTCGTCCTCCCTCTCTGCCATTGCCGGAAACACAGCGTGCGGCCACCATCTCACAAAACCACCACCACCAATCAACTCAATACCTAAATTCGAACCAAACCTAAGAGGAATCGAGGCCATGCATCAACCACGAACCTCTCGCTCTCTCTTTCTCTTCTTCCTCCCTCTGCAACCATCGAAAAACACCGGTTCCGGCCACCACCCATTAACACCGCCTCCACCCTTCGAACCAGCACTCAAATTCGATCAGAGCCCAGCCATTCCACCACAGATCGAAAGTTCCTAACCACCACATGCATGCCCGGAAAGCTATAACGCCACTGCCCTCCTCTTTCGTCGATCTCCAATCATCACCTCGCCACACTGACACCACCGTCCGACTTAGTAGACAAGGAAGAGCGAAACCCATGAGCGTCATCACTCGTCGATGCCGGGATACCGCCGTACCAACATCGTCGGAGGCCTCGGCCCTGCATGCCCTCGTTCTCTACTCTCCAGCTCGAATCGAGCTAAACAACCTTCGTAGCTGGAATCAAGGCTTCACGATGCATCAAAGCCATAGACCCTCAGCCTCCGATTCCGGCCAGAACCCCCACACGCACCTAACACTCCGCTTCTGTCTCGTGGACCACCGTAGCTCCGTCTCTCACGATCGTCGGAAACCGTCAGGACTTCTCGACTAGGTAATTCCGTGATTTCTCTTTAACTGGAGCTTCTGGTTTGGTATAGATTGAAAGCCCTAATCCTATCGTTGAAATTTGTTTCTGTGAGGTTTGTGGAAATCTGGAATCCTGAAGCTTCGGAGGAGAGTTTGTGTTGATGGGTCAGTTTTGAATAACATTAATCAAGGTAAGGATTAGGTACAAATTCTCTTTTGAATAAGGATTGGTTGAAGGTTGATATAAATTTCGATGTGCCTGCTAGGGAATTCGAGAAGTTGATGGTGATGGAGTACAATATGTTGAATCGTGACTATCAGCAGAAACAGAAAAGGAAATGGTAAGGGTCTGGTGTAGTGAACTTATTGTTGTAGTTACTGCAGAATGGAATGAAGTGGGTTGTAACTATTGCTTTGGTTGAGTTAAATTTTGAAAGAGAATGATTGTTAATGATATGGTGATTGAGAAATTGGTATCTGAAATGAAGTTACTTTGATTTAAACTTATTGGACCAAACTCAACATAGCATTACTTTGATAAGAGGACAGTTAAGGAAGCTAAGGTATACCAAGAAAATAGAACGGTCTAACGAGTTGACCTAAAATTTAATTTCAGATCATAGCTTTGCTATTTTCTCCATGTCCTGAAAATTTAGAGAAATTTATTTAGTAGAATGTTCGGGAATGGAAATTGCCATTTGTTTTCTTAAAGTGAAAAGGGTAAATAAGTGAAGGTCAAGGTGCTAAGTATAATCACCATATCTCAAATGGTCCAAATGCCATTTCATTTGGATTTTTTGGGAATGGTAAGGGTGTTTGTTGCTTAAGAAAGGAATACTAGACAATGGCATCAACTATATAACCCGAACTAAATTATTGAAAGAAATTATGATCATCATATCCCGAATGAGCTTACCATTCAAAGTGAATTGTTCGGGAATGGTTTCTAATAATTATCGATCATGGGTTATTTGGTGAATATATTTTAATGTGAGTTATGAGTCAAGTTACTTATTGGTTTAATTTTATTATAAAGGACTCGAGCGCGTGCACTTGGATTAGAACAAATGATCGGAAGTCGGAAACGAAGCTAAGTTTGGGCGAGCACTCCATTTCCAGGTAGGGTGAGCTGTCCCTTCCCTGTTAGAGGTTTTCGATATATATGGAATGCTATACTAAGATAGTATGTTGCCTGCAAGTGCGTTTTTTGTTGTTCATTAGTTGATGTCTCGTGATACATGTGTTTTCATAACTGATAATCGCTAATTGCGAAAACCGAGGCTAGACTTGCGTGTTGAGATACTGTACCCTTTGTATGTTTGTATTTGTGACCTGAAAGTGAATGGGACCTAGACGCGTAGATTCCTAGGGATCCCACGGTGTCGATAACCGTGAATCTTCGGAGGGGGCTGTGCTCCTATGTTTGTCGAGGAAAGGTAAGTACAGACAGTGAACCAGTCATAGGAGACTCAGAGCCAAGAAATGGACACTTTCGCTACTTGTAGTTATAAGGACTACAGAGTAGATGGCCGGTTCTCGAAGGATGACGAACTAGGTCGGTCACCGATTTGATTTATAGTAGCCGGCAGGTAAGTATCTCGGAGATCCAAGTTGTGTGAAGCATACTACATATGTTTTTATAAAAGAAAACAAATGTTTGTGGTTGCCTATTTTCTTAAAGTATTTTTCGATAAACGTGCACAATATTATGTAGTAAATATTTTCAAGTATATTATTTTTCAAACCTAGCATAGTTGGGTAGGCCCCTTTTGGGCATGCGAGGACGAAAGCTCACCCCTACAACAGTGTGCAGGTTTCGAGCAGGTGGTCGGGAAGCGTACATGAGAGGCACATGGTCAAGCTTGGCGCACTTCTCTTTGACTCTGTTAAAAGAAGGTTTTGGTCCCTTGTTGGGTTTTGAAAGCACTTGCTTGGTTACTTTTCTTATTTATTTATTTCCTACTCGTTTACAAAAATTCCGGGAGACCCGTAACCCTGGGGCGCGTCTCCCATACTTGTAGTTATGTAGTGATTTGTTATTTTCCAAATTGGGCTCCTATTGTAAGCCCAAATCTTTTAGCCCACTTTAAATTCTGCTTTCGAAATTATGTTGTTCGGTTGCTAGAATGTTTTGTGACTTTTGTCCAAGAAAGTGTTTTGTAAACCAACAACCTGAACCTAAAAGGCCTTGCGATTTCGGGTTGATGAGCTATCGGGATGTCATTCATGACATGTCGATTTCTCATTGGCTCGGGGGCGCGGCGCTGTGGGACCCCTCTCCCGGGTCACCACAAGGAGCTTTTGTTTGCTTGAAAGAAAAGAAGTGGAAGGTATTTGATCTAATTTGTTGATTTTGTTTTGTTTTTGTTTTTTTTTTTTTTTGATATGAGATTCTGTGGTTTATCTTTCAGTTTTTTTTTTTATTGTAGTAACGTAATATTGTTTGCATTTGGTAGGGATTTCAATAAACAAAAATGGGAGGTGGTAGTATTGCTCTGTTCTCTGATTTTTGGATTGTTGTTCTTTGCTTCCTTAATGCAGTTGCCTTTCTCTTGAGGTATGGTTTGTCATGATTGTTATTTCTTCCTTTTTTTACTTTCTATGGAGACAAATTAGTTTACAATATTTTATGGTCATTAATCAATGATCGGATCATCACTGATCATTATTTCTATGGAAACAAGAAATTTGTAATCTGAAAATCCCCTAACAGTTTAATAATAATCAGACATTAGTAGAAACTAGGAATCATGACTTTTCAAAGAAGCTAACCTGTAAAAGTGCATGTCTTTTCCTGCTGTGCCGCATTCATAATTCGAGTCATATCAGTATGATCAAAACAATTCCTACTGCAAGGTCTGTTAGCAGAATATCAGAAGAGATCAGAGATGAGAACTTCTCCCTCTTGCCACCTGTCCTATCTTTCAAGATCAGGTAATAACTATATTCCTCTGTTTTTCTTATTTATGTAATTGTTATGGTTAATAATGGAATGTGCAATACCTTATATGAATAATATAAGAAGGTGTGTAACAAGTAGAGATTGCATGTAAGTAAGCTTACATCTTACTGATTGTTGATGTCTAAAAGTCCAGCGGTAGCTGGACCCTAGCTAACGTTGATCCGGTGGGCGGATCGGTACTTGTGTTGTTCTCGGAGCTACCGTTACCTGTCAAATGAAATACAATGGGCGTCAGAGGGAAACCGCACCGGGCGGTCTTCTGCTCTCCGATGCCTAAGTTAGTCAATGTATTTGTGTTGACAAAGTAACAGTAGATAAGTATTGAATGCGTAATTAATAAGGAGAGAGGAGAGAACCTTTTATAGGTGAGGAAGAGGTTGATCTTCTCTTTGTTTTCGATGTGGGACTGATATGCTTCAGTTCCCAGTTTCAGAAGCTTCTGATGCCATCTTGGCGTGACGCGTGGCGGCGCGTCGGCGGTGATTTGGAGGTGGTCCGACGCTGAGGCCATAGCCTGCCTGGCAGTGTGTCTGCATGTCATTCCTTTAGTTGGAATTAGTACCTTTGGCGGTACAATGAGCGTGGCCCATTATAGCTAATTATGCATGCAAATATACATGCATGTACAAGTCCCCCAATTCCCCAGTCAAGGAGGGCAATCTTGGTTGGGGAGTTGCTCGGTGGTTTGAAGCGTTTTCTTCCGCTAGACTTGCAAGAGCATAATTAGCGTCAGTGCGTCATCAATCGTTGGTTTTACTGAGCAAACGCTTTATACCCTTTTAGGCGGGCCCCTGCTGGGCCCCCCAGGGAGTCCCCCACTCCCCGGCTAAGATAGACCTCCGGATGGTCGGCAAATTGTTTGTTGAGGGGGAGCTGCACGGAGCAGAGGGTGTTGGGTAGCGAGCCCAATGTGACACCCAAATGACGGGGGTCAACGTGCCTGATCAGGGCCGTCGTAGACTGTTGACTAGTCCCCGTGTCCCGTAGGGACGGTCTGACGGTAACGCCGCGTGGCGGTCGTTGTCAGAGTGAGGCGTGGCCTCGGGATTCGCAGTTTGGCGGATATCCCCCCGCTAATTGTAGCAGGAAGCAGCGTCCGGTAGACGCGCCTGTGGTATTTTGTTGAACGATATTGCGTTGAACAAAGCACGCAGTTTGCAAGATGAAAGGGGGTTCTGCCAGAGATGTATAGCGGAAGACACCCCGCTTGCAGGATGGCTATGGTGAAGTTCCGCTTTCGGGGTTCCGCTCAGCGGAGACTTCCTCACATGGAATAGGACAAGGGAGAAGTTCTGCTGGCGGGGTTTCGCTCAGCGGAGACTTCATCACTTGGAAGAGGACAAGGGAGAAGTTCCGCTGGCGGGGTTTCGCTCAGTGGAGACTTCATCACTTGGAGGATGACAAGGGAGAAGTTCCGCTGGCGGGGTTTCGCTCAGCGGAGACTTCGTCACTTGGAAGATGACAAGGGAGAAGTTCCGCTGGCGGGGTTTTGCTCAGCGGAGACTTCGTCACTTGAAAGAGGACAATGGAGAAGTTCCGCTGGCGGGGTTTCGCTCAGCGGAGACTTCATCACTTGGAGGATGACAAGGGAGAAGTTCCGCTGGCGGGGTTTCGCTCAGCGGAGACTTCGTCACTTGGAAGATGACAAGGGAGAAGTTCCGCTGGCGGGGTTTCGCTCAGCGGAGACTTCCTCACTTGGGGGATGACAAGGGAGAAGTTCCGCTGGCGGGGTTTCGCTCAGCGGAGACTTCGTCACTTGGAAGATGACAAGGGAGAAGTTCCGCTGGCGGGGTTTCGCTCAGCGGAGACTTCGTCACTTGGAAGATGACAAGGGAGAAGTTCTGCTGGCGGGGTTTTGCTCAGCGGAGACTTCGTCACTTGAAAGAGGACAAGGGAGAAGTTCCGCTGGCGGGGTTTTGCTCAGCGGAGACTTCATCACTTGGAGGATGACAAGGGAGAAGTTCCGCTGGTGGGGTTTTGCTCAGCGGAGACTCGGACGGTCGGTGAAGTTATCGCAGTGGTTACTTCCAGCAGACACTTCGTCTGGTGGTAGTAGACACGTGTCCAACCCGCAGGGGGTTAGCGTGCGGAGGCCTGTCCCCTAAGCCTGGCCGTCTGCTTACCATAAATGATAGTAATTACGGGTTTCGAAATCGAAGCGACGCCTCGGTTAATCCGGGTAGTAAGTGGAGGTCTGTGACACGCGTACGGCTGTCGTGTGATGTCGTTTTGCAGCGGACGGCGGAGGACGCGCTGATGTTGACATAAAAGGGGGGGAAAGCCAGCGAGATTTGACACTTTGGTAAAAGCTTCAAACCCACAGTCGTGTTCTTATCGCTCTACTTGTCCGAGACTGAAGAAAGAGGTTGCCGGAGCTTGGAGATATTGTTCCCGGAGAAACGGCGATAGCGGCCCCCCAGGATTACCGTGCATCATCGTATCGTAGGCTTCACCACCGAGGTTGGTATCCGGATTTATTTTTCCTGTTTCATTGGATCTGCTACTTTCTGGGTTTTGTTGTTTGTCTTTCTGGGGTGACTGCTGGTTTTGTTGGGCGTGTTCTGAGGTGTAAAATGAGATTTTTTTTGGGGGGGGGGGGGGGGGGGGGGTTGAATTGCTGTTGGCAAAGCGTTAGTGGTTAGGGATTTAGATGGTCGAATCTGGGTTGAGTGCGTTTGTTCGTGTTTTGGCATTTTCTGGGTTTTTTTTTTTTTTGTTCTTGATGTTCTCGGCTATAACTGATGTGAGAATAGGCTAGATCTGTGTTTGTGCTAACTGATGTGGGTTTTAGGGTTTTGGGATGGCTAACGTCATAGAGATTTCGAGCAGTGAGGATTCCGGGTCTGACGTGTCGTTCAGCGCGGCGGATAGGATTTTTATTGACTCGTTGCGTTCGTCTGCCCATGCAGGAACCTCACTGCCAGAACCACTAGAAGTTGAGCCGCTACAGACCATCCCCTGGGAAGTAGCAATGGGTCGTGGTTCGCGTCCAGAGAGCTCTAGGGCGGGTGAGGCCGCTGCTGCCAACGCTAGGCGCGATGAGCGTTTGGCAAGCAATAGTGCTGCTAGCGGCTCCGCTGGAGAAGAAGAAGTAGCGGGGCAGAATGCTGAGTCGGCGTGGTTTCTATCTGATGGCACCGCCGTCGACGAGGCAGAAGGGCGGATGGACGCCGCTGCCGTTAACCGAATGAAGCAGACGTTCCGATTGCCGGGCTCGGTGAAGCTGCGCCCGCCGACAGCGGATGAGAAGGCCTCGATTCTCCCAGCGGGATTTGCTGCCGTTCATGAGGCGATATTCCGCCAAGGAGTGACATTCCCGCTGGTGCCAAATCTCCAAATCCTGGTGTGCGAATTTGGCCTTGCCCTTGGTCAGATTTGCCCCAACATGTGGCGGTTGATGTTGGCCATGAACTCACTCTGGCGGTTGTCCGGGTGCGAGGGGCCTACTGTGGCGGAAGTGCTTCACTTCTACGAGCTGGTGTACGTGAAGCGCCGGGGTTGCAAAGGGCAAGTGAACTTGAGCCGCCGGCAGGGAGCCCCCAAGCTGATCAAAAATCTAAGGGACTCAATGTCCTACTGGCGGGGGACCTTCTGCGTCGCCACAGAGGGTTGGGAGTATCACGCCAGGTCGAACGAGGAAGGGCCGACATTTAGGATTAAGTCGGAGTTCCAACCCATTCGAGGTTGGTAACCGGTTTCCGCTGAACGTAGTTGGCGGGTTTACGTATTTGTATTTGTAGTCTCACTAACGATTACCGTTTTGGTGCAGCGGGACTGCGGTACACGCTAACGCGCGAAGAAGAGTGCCGCGTAGCGAGGATCAGAGGTTGCTGGCGGAACAGCAACTTGCTAGATTTCCGACTTCTGACTGGTTGGGAGTTGCTGGTCGACCAGCGGCTAACGCGTTCCATTGGTGAGAAATCTCCGCCATACCGTTTTCTCTTCTTTTTTTTGTATGTGTGCTCTGGACTGACTGGTACCCTTTTTTTTTTTTAGAAACTCCGCCGGGTAATAAATCAAGTCGCGACGCTTTCGAAAAGGCCATGGACCGCGCGGAGATAGACGACTTTCTGGAGGCTATGTACGCCGAGGGGCTGGCGGCTCATCAGACGCTGGTGAACCCCGAGACACTGGCACTGAGTCAGTCCGAGGTTCCCGTGGTGCTGCCTATGCCGTACCACTCCCACCTTGGTGAGGATGGTCTGCCGGTAGTGCAGACGGGGACCCAAGCGGCTGGCGGGGAGAGGGGAGGCGTTGCGGCTGGGCAACAGAAGGAGCGGATGCCTGCTCAGAGGCGTGGCCCTCAAAAGGGGAAAGTGGTGCAACCGGCGGAGCCGCCAGTGAGGGTGACGAGGACCGCCGCCGGGAACCAAAGGGCGCTAGAGAGAAAACGCCGGCAGGTTGATTCTCCTGAAGAGGAAGAGGAAGAGGAGGTTGAGGTAATCGGGGCCCGCCGACAGAAGAAGGCTTGCCAAGCTCCTTCGAAAACTGTTGCGGTGGAGGGAGAGACGCCCACCGGCAGTGATCTGGACTCGTTTGCCGAGTACGCTGCGTTCATGACAGATGGTGAGCGGGAGTTCCTCTTCCATCTATGCGAACGGCTAGGGTTCGGCGGCCTAGCGGGTATCTCGCGCCCCACGGCAATTGACCAATCGCCCTTCAGCTCGGCGTTTGGTCAAATATCGGCGGGACTGCACGACATGTTCGTGGCGGCGTCGAAGCGGCCCCTGATTGAGGGGGAGCTGAGGGATGAAATCCAAGGTCTCCAGAGGGAGTTGGCGGAGACGAAGGAGAAGCTGGCGGAGGCGGAGCGGGGGTTTGCCAAGGCGGAATGTGACTATGCCGACGTCCGCGGTAAGCTCAACGTAGCCATTGAGCGGGACTTGGAGAGGAATGAATATGTCTCCAAGTTGGAGCAAGACATAGTCCTGCTGCAGGAGCGGATAGCCGCCAAGGACAAAAAACTCATTATTGTGCAGCGGGAGTCCGCCGACCGAATGGCTGAAGTGAAGCGGCTGGGGGGTGAGGTTACCCAGCTGAGGGCTTAAGGGAGTACCGCTGCGGCCGCTGCCGTTGAGGCGTTCAAGCAGTCAGCGGAGTTTAAGAAGGCAATGACCGAGTCGGTGAAGGCTGGGGCCCGAGCAAATATAGATATGCTGAAGCGGAAGGGCGCCATTGACTTCGCCAAAGCGTCACAGCCTGACGCGCCGCCGGCTGAGAGTATCCCGCCGGAGACAGACGTGCCTGCCCCAGCCGGAGGTGCCTGCTCGGGCAGCGGAGAAAGTGGCGCTCATCCGGCGGAAGGGTCCCAGCAGACTCCCCACCCCACCCCGTCGGAGGTGTCACGTGCCGGATTCCTGGAGGCACACACCCGGGCGGATGGTGCCATGGAGACCCCCAGTCCGACGGCGCGAGGGTCCGACCAAGAGAGTCGATCGATCGTGCCGCCGCCTGCCGAAGCAGAAAATGTCGAAGGCAACCCCTGAAGCCGGCCGAGGCCGCTGGAGACCTTCCTAGTTTTTTTTTGTTTTGTTTTGTGGCCGCTGAGTCACGACAGCTTGTAAAGAATATTGAAAGTGAAATAAATTTCTGAATTGGTTTGCCATGATGTGTTTGCAAGTGCTAGTGTTTTGAGTAATATATATTTCTTCTGTCGATCAATGAAACATTAAAGGAATTAAGATTGGTCCAAGTGCACCACGTAGCGGACGAAGTCCGCCGACGATTGCTGGCATTGCCAGTTGCCCTCAGTGCTAGACTTGGTAACAATGGTTTGAATAATTCCTCGTTTCATTGATAACTGACGAATCAGTGTACAAAAGTGGGGTAGTACCCGTTGGGTAGCTTCCCTTAGCTAAATATTTGAACAAAAAATTTAGCTAAGTCAAGATGCTCTTGGGTAGCGGTTTGACTATTTGTAGTAATACCGAAGGTGTTCAGTATTCCAAGGGTGGGTCGATGTGACGCCGTCCTTGTCCATTAAGTAGAAGGTGCCTGGGCTAACGACTTCCACAATTTTGTACGGGCCTTCCCATGTTGGGCGGAGTTTTGTTGGTGGCGGGATGACTTCCTTCATGACCGAGTCCCCCAATTGGAGGTTCCGGGCCTTGACCCTGGCGTTGTAGAAACGCGATACCCGCTGTTTGTTTTGTAAATTGTGTAAATGGGCCTTGTGTCTTTTTTCCTCTATGAGGTCCCTGTCCAAGTTGACGCCGTTGTTGTTGGTCTCTGGGCAGTAGCCGTTGACCCTAGCGGTGGGCTGAGTTACCTCAATAGGAAGGACAGCTTCTGTGCCAAACATCATACAAAAAGGGGTTTCGCCGGTGGCGGTAGTTGGAGTTGTCCGGATGGCCCATAGGACCTCTGGAAGTTTTTCTGCCCACAAACCCTTGGCGTCGTCGAGCTTCTTTTTTAGCAGCTTCTTGATTATCTTGTTTGCTGCTTCGACCTGGCCGTTGGTTTGGGGATGGGCGACAGATGCAAAACTTAACTTGGTGCCCAGGTTGGCGGCAAATGAGATGAGTTCCTTATTGTTGAACTGTGTGCCGTTGTCTGTAATGATTGTATGTGGGACGCCATAGCGGCAGTAGATATTCTTCCAAAGGAAGCGGATTACCTTTGCGGTAGTTATTGCCGTCAGTGGCTCCGCTTCTACCCACTTACTGTTGTAGTCGATGGCGACAATGATGTACTTGAACTGGCCCTTGGCGGTTTGGAACTTTCCCATCAAATCAAGGCCCCACGTGGAATGAATCCATGGGCCGATGATGACTGACAGTGGTTCCGCCGGCGCGTGTGGGAGATCTGCAAACTGTTGGCATTTGTGGCAAGACCTCGAAATCCGCCGAGCGTCATCACCAAGCGTGGGCCAGAAGTAACCTTGTCGCATTGTGCGGTTAGCCAAGGATCTGGCGCCCGAGTGGTTTCCGCATTCCCCGCCATGGATTTCTGCTAGGACGACCTCTCCCTCCTCTGGGGTTAGACAGCAGAGGTTGGGGTGGGTGAATCCCTGGCGGTAAAGCTTGCCGTCCTGGATGTTGTAGCGGGTTGCCCTGCGTTTGAGTTGTCTTGCGTGGACTTTATCTTCTGGCAATGTGCCGCTGCGCTTGTATGCAATGATTTCGTCCATCCAGCTGGGATTGACCTGAATGTTGAAAATCTCCGCCAGGGTCTTGTGATACTTGGCTTGTCAAGGTATTCCACCCTTGTGTCCGCTGGACTCTGATGTGGTTGGGCGGTTGCCAGTCTCGCCAGTGAATCAGCCTTAGCGTTCTTTTCCCTGGGGATTTGTGTGATGGAGTGAAATTTGAACTTTTTTAGCAAGGTTTTGACGTATCCCAAATATGCCGCTAACTGCTGGTCCTTGGCCTGGAAGCTGTCGTTGACCTGGTTAACAACTAGTTGCGAGTCACTGAATATGTTGACGCTGTCAGCTCCTGAGTCAATGGCGAGGAGTAGACCGGCGACAAGTGCCTCGTATTCCGCCATATTGTTTGAAGCCTTGAAGTTGAATTTCAATGCGTACTCCGCGTTCAGTCCCCCGGGTCCTGTTAAGATGACTCCGGCGCCGCTGGCCTTAGCGCAAGCGGAGCCGTCCACGTGCAGGTTCCAATCTGACCGTAGGGGAGTTGCCTCCTCACCGTTTACTATTTCTGTTCCGGGCTCTGTTTGAGTACCGGGTTCCGCCTGACGCTCAGTAAGTTCAGCGATGAAGTCCGCCACTGCCTGGCCCTTCATGGCGGTTCTTGGCTTGTACTCTATGTCGAACTCGCTGAGCTCAATGGCCCACTTACTGAGGCGCCCCGAGTGTTCAGGGTTCTGCATCACTTGCCTCAGCGGTTGATTGGTTAACACATGGATCGTGTGAGCCTGGAAGTACTGCCGGAGGCGTCTGGCGGCAACGATAAGTGCGAGGGCCAGTTGCTCCAACGGTGAATATCTTGTTTCTGCTCCGTTCATGCCTCTGCCGGCGTAGAACACTGGGAGCTCATCCTGGCCCTCCCGCCGGACAATGGCGCAACTTATTGCCGTTGCCGAGACCGCTAGATAGATGAACAGTGTTTCTCCTTGCACAGGGACAGAAAGGAGAGGGACTGTCGCCAGGTATTCCTTTAGGCCCTGGAACGCCGCCTGACACTCTGGGTTCCAGTCAATGACCTTCTTGTGAGTTGTTTTGAGGAGTTTGAAGAATGGGGCACACCTATCAGTTAGTCGAGAGATGAATCGAGAAAGGGCGGTTAGCTTGCCCTGGAGGCACTGGACGTCCACCTTATACTCGGGGTTCGCCAGGTTAAGGATGGCCTGTACCTTATCCGGGTTAGCCTCGATACCTCGCTCGCTGACGATGTAACCGAGAAATTTGCTAGCGGTGACTGCAAAGAAACATTTTTCTGGGTTGAGGCGCATATCATAGGCCAGGAGGATGGTTACTATGATCCTGAGGTTTGCCACATGTCCACTGGCCTTTATGCTCTTAACTAGCATGTCGTCCACGTAGACCTCGATGATTTTGCCCAGATGCTCAGCGAACATGGCGTTCATCAACCGCTGGTAAGTTGCACCGGCGTTCTTCAGACCGAAAGGCATGACATTGTAGCAGTAGAGGCCTTTATCGGTGGTGAAGGTGGTGCATTCCTGGTCGCTGGGGTGCATCCTGATCTGATTGTATCCGGAGAAAGCGTCCATCATACTGAGGAGCTCGTGTCCGGCAGTTGAATCGACTAACTGATCGATACGAGGTAGCGGGAAACTATCCTTTGGGCATGCCTTGTTGAGATTTTTGAAGTCGACGCACATCCGCCACTTGCCGCTGGGCTTTTTGACCATTACCAAGTTTGAGATCCACTGGGGATAGATGACTTGGCGGATGAATCCAATGTTCCGTAGTTTGGCGACCTCCTCTCCGATTGCCCGGTATTTTTCCTCATCAAAGGCCCTCCGCTTCTGCTTGATAGGGTAAAAGGAGGGTTTGATGGTCAGCTTATGAGTGATAACTTCAAGGGAGATACCTGGCATGTCCGTGTAGGACCATGCAAAGACGGCGGCGTTGTCACGCAGGAATTGAGTGAGCTCTGCCTCCACCTCTGGATCCAGTTGGGCGCCTATGCGGACTGTCCGCTCAGGGTGCTCGTCTGAGATGCAGACAACCTTTAACGATGTGTTCGGGTTGACCGGCTCCTTCCTTACATATTTCTCCTCCTCATCCCTAGGATCCTCAAAGATGTTTGGTGGCGGTGCCTCATTACCCACCGTCAGAATTTCATGGCGGCGCGCTGACTGCGCCATAGTCGTTGAATAACATTCTCGTGCCAGCTGCTGGCTTCCCCTCACACAGCCCGTGTCGTTGGGCGTGGGGAACTTCATGAGAAGCATGTACCCGGCAATGATGCACTTGAGCTTGTTAAGCGCTGGTCGACCAATGATGGCGTTGTATGAACTGACATAGTCGACGATAATGAACTCCGTATGTACCTCCGCCATGCACGGACTAGTGCCAATAACCAAGCGCATGTAATCCGACCCTAGCGGTTGTGTGACGTCGCCGGAAAAGCTGAGCAGTGGCTCGTGATCCTGGAGTAGTTTTTTGTTTCGCTTGAGATGGTCGTAGCAACCGCTGAAGATAACGTTGACAGCGGATCCGCTGTCCACTAAGATTCTCCCCACTGAGAATTTGCCAAGAATGGCATCGACCAAGAATGGGTCATCATGGGGTAAATGCACTCCGCGCTCCTCCTCCTCTGAGAAAGTAATAGGTTCCCAACCTGATCTCGGGAGTTTGGCGGATCTTTCGTAGCGGATGTTGCAGACTTCTTTCGGATGATTAGCGCGTGCATAGCGCTTTCTTGCCCTGTGGGACATGTTGGTGATTGGAGCACCGCCATCGATGGTGTTGATGCGGCCCAAGGTCTCGACGTTGGTAATTACTGGTGGTGGTTGGCGCACCCTGAACTGTTCCATCTTGCCGTCACGGTACAAGGTCTCAACGGCTGTTTTGAGAGCATTGCAGCTATTGGTATTGTGGCCGCTGTCCTCGTGGTATTTGCACCACTTGCCGGTGTTCCTGGGTTTACCCTTTTTGGGTACTTTGGAGGGGGTGGCGGTGGAATCTGATCCTTGCACTGATTATAGATATCTTCATATGAGGTCGTTAAGACCGTGAAAACTGCATACCGCTGCGAGGACTCCGCCTGCTTGTTGCGGTTATCCCCATGGGTTGGGCGGTTTCCCCTGTTGTAAGGCTGGTCCTTCTGCCGCTTGTTCTGGTGGTGGCCCTGCTGCCACTCCCTTTTCTTGTCAGTTGGCGGTGCCGAGGGGTTCTTGTTAGCGGTTTCCTGGTGACTGGAGGACGGCTGTGTTGACTTTGTTGGCGTTGCTGGTGGTGGTGGGGTTTCTCCATATGTGATGAATTCCGCCTGAGCATGAATGACCGCCTCACTCATGACGTGGTCATACGTCGCATTGGGATGACTGTAGTTGAGGTGATAGAGGAAAGGTCCCTTGAGAAGTCCCTTTCTGAAGGCCGCTGATGCCATAGTTTTGTCTAGGTCGCGGCACTGAGACGCTGCCGCCCGCCACCTTGTGACGAAGGCCTTCAGTGATTCGTCCTCCCCCTGCTTAACGCTGAACAGCTGACTCGTGTTGTGGTGCCCGGCGGACAATAAGATGAAACGGGAGAGGAAAGCGTGTGATAGTGCATGGAATGAGCTGACAGAACCTGGCGGACATTCAAAGAACCAGTTCATTGCCTCGCCATCCAGTGTTTCGCTGAACAAATGGCATAAGGTGGCGTCGTCGAAACCCTTGTTGTTGGTGACCTTCTTGAAGGTGTCCATGTGGACGAAGGGATCGGACAATCCGCCGTAGTGCGGCATCTTTGGGGTTTTTGCATATGCTGGTCTGACAGCCTGCAGAATTGCAGCGGAAAAGGGCCCGGGTCTGGAAGTGAAGAGCGGATTCCGAGTTGACGCTGGGACGCCCGACTCCGCTAGAATCAATCTCTGCTCCAGTTGGTGCATCCTTTCCAATAGCTGGGCGGTCGCCTCGTCGGCGGAATCGGTCTGAATGATCCGCTGGGCTGGCCTGCACCTCGGCACAGGCGGATTACCCTCTGTCCTCGCCCTGGTTTCTGAGCGGTTGGTGTGTGGGAGTGATTCCGCCTCTTGCTCCAACATTAGCTGAGGTATGGGCGGTGGTCCCATTCCCAACAACTCAGGTGGGTTCAGCGGTACCTGCATCTGTACGACCGGCCCTGGTACCAATGTTCCGGTGCTGGGTCGACTACGCCTGGTGCTACGTGACTGCTCGCTCTGTGCTGGGCGGTCGGTGGCCGCCAGCGTCTTCTTTAGTTCCTCAAAACGTGTCATTAGTGTAGCCACCTGCCTTTGGGCTTCAGCCTTTTCCCTGCGCTCCTCCTCACGTTCTCTGTTTACCTTGTGAAGATCCGCCAGTGCTAGCTCGTACATGGTGACGAGATCTTGGCCTGATGGGCGGCTGCTGCCTGGATTTGCCTCACCTCCGGGGTTGGCCGGGGTTGTGAATAGTGCGCGGTTAACGCCGATCGCGGGGTCGGAGGGTTGGGGGATGGCGGGCTGTTCTGCTTGCTCCTCCGCGTTTCCCCCGCTACCGTTAGTCATGGTGATTGTAGCGGGATGACCTTCTGTTCAAGGGTTCCCACAGACGGCGCCAATGTTGATGTCTAAAAGCGCTGGACCCTAGCTAACGTTGATCCGGTGGGCGGATCGGTACTTGTGTTGTTCTCGGAGCTACCGTTACCTGTCAAATGAAATACAATGGGCGTCAGAGGGAGACCGCGCCGGGTGGTCTTCTGCTCTCCGATGCCTAAGTTAGTCAATGTATTTGTGTTGACAAAGTAACAGTAGATAAGTATTGAATGCGTAATTAATGAGGAGAGAGGAGAGAACCTTTTATAGGTGAGGAAGAGGTTGATCTTCTCTTTGTTTTCGATGTGGGACTGATATGCTTCAGTTCCCAGTTTCAGAAGCTTCTGATGCCATCTTGGCGTGGCGCGTGGCGGCGCGTCGGCGGTGATCTGGAGGTGGTCCGACGCTGAGGCCGTAGCCTGCCTGGCAGTGTGTCTGCATGTCATTCCTTTAGTTGGAATTAGTACCTTTGGCGGTACAATGAGCGTGGCCCATTATAGCTAATTATGCTTGCAAATGTACATGCATGTACACTGATCAATATAACATATGCTTATCTTCTTATAAATTTTCATTATTTGCTATAAGGTTTGTTTGCATTTGGAGTCTTAAGTTAGGCAAAAGATAGTGCAATCAGAATACTTTATGATGGCCATGATAAACAACAAATATTAGGAGAGAATTACTATAAGCCTGAGTGATGATAATAAATTTAAAAAATAGGAGCAGGGGAGTGGAGGGAGGAAAGAGGGAAAGAATCCAACATCAATAATTCTTTTTATTGAGACAGAAGATAAAGATTAAGAATACAAGAAAGTTGGGTACTAAAAGACTCGAGAGAAAGAACCCATAACTTCTTCAAATGAAAGGATTGGCTTTAATAATCTTTCAGTTTCAACTAGCTGCCAATATGCAAAGATGTGACAAATCAATATACAATGTCAAAGCGAACCTGTAAGGTTGAGGCTAGATCCGAGAGTGCGCATAAAAGAATAAATGGTTTACTAAGCTGGCATAATAATAAGTACAAAATAGAGTGCAAATAAAAAAATAATAACAAATTACATATAAGTTATTGACAAAAGATGACTTAACAAATACATCCTCTAAAGATTGAATTAAACATATAAAGACTCAATCTTACAAATAAGGACAATATACTCTCCACTTGTCACATGTCATGAGTTAATTTACTTTTTTACTCTTAACTACTTTTTTTGACTTCTAATCCCTTTATAAGGATTAAATCTTTACAAAGAAGGACAATCTCCACTTGCCACATATCATGAGTTAATTTACTTTTTTACCCTTAACTATTTCTTTTAACTTCTAATCCCCCTATGTTACTTTTTTTTTTAGAATAATCTATGTTACTTTTTTTTTTTACTGAGAATAATCCATTTATGTTACTTTTTTTTCCTTGAGACTAATCTGTTTATGTTACTTTTTCTTTCTTTCTGAGAATAATCAGTTTATGTTACTTTTTTTTTTAGAATAATCCGTTTATGTTACTTCACAAAATCTCACTCTTCTACTACTCTCATCTCATCGTCCAATCCTGCTACTGCACTCATACTCGTCTAGTTCTGCTACTGCACTCATCCAATCCCGCTACTGCACTCGTCCAATCCCGCTATTGCACTCATACTTGTCCAGTTCTGCTACTGTACTTATACTCGTGTTCTGCTACTGCACTCATCATTGTCTAATCCTGCTACTACACTCGTCCAATCCCGGTACTGCACTCATACTCTTCCAGTTCTGCTACTGCACTCGTCTTCGCCTAATCCTGCTACTTCACTCGTCCAATCCCGCTACTGTACTCATACTCGTCCAGTTCTGCTACTCGTGTTCTGCTATTGCACTCATCATCGCCTAATCCTGCTACTGCACTCATACTCATCCACTTCTACTACTGCACTTGTACTCGTGTTCTGCTACACTTTCTTTTTCTTAATAACACACAACTACATTCTTGTACTATGCTAAGAACATCAATAGGTTCAAATGCAACCGAAAAAAAAAAAAAAACATGAATTGTATGCATAATATAACAAGTAATAGCAATAGCAGAAACAATTAGATATGTCAATCCATGAATGAAATTGAAGCCTCCGATTGAATCTCGGGTAGCAGAAGCAATAGCAGTAGCAGGAGCAGGATTATGAGCAGCAGCAGAAGCAGTAACAGGAACAATAGCAGTAGCAGTAGCAATAGCAAAATTTAGAGTTTCATGGCACATATAGAAATAGGTAAATACCCAATGCCTATTCTGCACCATGCTTTCAAATACCTTTAGACAATGGTAATTAACAATCATTCTACTATGCCAAAAAAAATAAAAATAAAAAACCACGAAATTATGAACCATACTATACAAATTTGTCAGGGATATGTAAATCCCTTTCTGTCCCACACTCCAGGAGCTTATTAGTTTATTGCTCATGTTATTGCACGTAGTCCTTTCCTTCTTCGCCTATTTGACACCTAATCCTCCACACTAATACCATTTCCTTCTTCACGTTTCAAGATCCCTATTCGTTTTCAGGACCATCTCTATTTAATACTTCTACTTTAGAAGGAAACAAAGAAGAAAAGCCATGACTACCTTGCTGATTCACTTGGTTCTTCTAAGCTTTACCTTGTTCCTGCTCTTACCAGTTTCCCAGACTGCAGATGTTAAGTATTGCGGTCAGTCTCTCTTTCACTTTGATTTCTTTCTAACAATTTTCTTTGTTCCTTTTCTAGTATTTTCACCTCCATTTCGGTCTCGGTGCTTTTGCAAACCAGCCTTTGATTCTCAACCGGGTTTCGGCATAGGCTTTCCGGGAGGCTTATCGGATTGTCCTCTGGAACTTGTGCTTCTTCCTCTTCTCTTTGTACCTCATCACCTCGCAATCCACTCCGCTCAGCTAAGTCGCCGGAGCCGGAGCAGCGGTTACGCCGAATTCCACGCCGTTGTGGTTCACATTTCGGATGAACGGATATGAAATGCCGGACAATGAATTTCCGTCGAGAACAACTCCCACATCAAAAGAGGATGACGAAACCTGAAAATCAAAAAATTAAACTGCAAAATCATTATAGAAAATCCAAAAATTTGTTCAAGCAAGAACAAAAATGAGCATAATGCGCGTTTTGGGGCATGGGGTTTCTGTTTTGGGGTTCTAGGCTTCGAGTTTTCGTTTTGGGGGTTGGGTATTAAGGCAATGCGCGTAAATTTTGATAAAAATTAAGTATTTTGGTCATTTTACATTAAAATTAGGAGTCAGGCCTGCATCATTTAGTTTTTGGGCCTGGGCTCATGTCCTTATTTGTATAAATCTTTTTGAAAATGTGTTTTCTGTGTTTATATCTTTGGTCATGTGCTACTATGTAATTTTCTAATAAATGGTTTACTAAGCTGGCATAATAATAAGTACAGAATAATGTTAATTAGTGCAACCCTATCAATAGTCAAAGTCTTCCAAGTATGCTTCTGTTGCTTATTCTTTACATATTTATGTAATGTAATCTATCTAAGCAACACTAATATATGGATATTAACATTAGTATTATTGAACAGTGATTGTAGATTGGGCAAAAGTGAAGATTATTTTCAATCATATTTTAATACAAGGACATGTGTGACATTGATCATTGTATGGAATTGATCATTAGCATTACTGTATGAACTTGATCATTGTTTTTGCTTTATTTTGATCATGTGAGGTTAGATATTTTTTCGTAAAAAGAAAATTCTTTTTGTTTTTCTTTGTTTTGTGTTATGCTTAGGGATTTGAAAAATCATTTTCTGCAAATATGGTTGGTTAAAGTGGCTACTATGGTATTGGTATTGGTATTGAACAAATTGGCATAATATGCTCCTCTTTGTTTATTAGATTGATTCTTTACTTCGAGTGGCTTGGTTGCACTTTATAGTTGTTATCCTCTTTTAAATCTACAGTTTTGGTGTCTAATTAATTGTGATTAAATGTATGCTTGGTTAATGTATTTGAAACTATATGTTAAAGTGTTGGCACTTGGAAGCAATGGAAGGAAGAGTGAGTTAGTTGTTTATTTAAAGTGTTGTTTTTGTAGCATTGCAGATTTTTTTTTTGTTGAGATGATGTAGCATTGCAGATTAGCATAGAGAGAGCTTGAACAGCAACTTCAACTTCAGCTATTACTTTGTAAGTTTGATGGATGAATTTGAATTTGAATTTACCCATTCAGATTTTTTGTTAAAACTTAATAAAATGAAAACTGTTCGTCTTTTTTTTTTTTTGCCTGATGAGATCTATGTTTACTGCAAGTTACTATGGTTTGAAATTAATTACCGGCCTTATTATTTAATCATGAAGAATGTATGCTTCCAGTATTATGCTTCCAAAGATTGAATGAATATTTTTATACGATTTCAAATTATCTTCTTTCTTCACTTTTAACAAGAAATAACTTTTGGAGCCTAACAATTGCCTTATACAGTCCTTTACCTTAAGGTTGATGATGATTCTTTAGTAATGGTCTTTATTTTCCTTTCTTTGATTTTTATAGTGATTAGGTTTGCTGATTGAATATTATATATGAGTATTCTGATATTTGGTTTGATATAAATTTATGATTTCTAAATGTTTTAATTGACAGCAGTGATATTTCAGAGAGAGACGGCAGGCAGCTAGCAATCCAGACAAAAAGCCCCACAGGTAACAACTACATGCATGTTAATTTCATTTGTTTACCTATCACTTCTTTGACATCTTCTATAACTTCTTACTTTCACAATAACAGGGAAGGAAGCATTGAATCAGCAACATCATCCACAAACACTATGAACAAGGAAAAAATGGACTGAAATATCAAGTCACTTTTTGTGTAAATAGAAATGGAGGCAGCAACTTTTTGGACAACCTACACAGCTAATCATCACTAGGCTAACAATCTCTCAGCAACTGACGTCACTTTTGATATAGTCACTAGGTTAGTCTATAAGTAGATTACTGTATTTTGGAGAAGCTGTTTTAACATCATTTGTAATATATATTTGAACATTACTAGAACATCTATATTAATGGTAATGTTAGCTCCTGATATGGAGCATGAATCGATGTATTTTTGAGAAGCTGTTTTAACCGCGGTTGTTTTATATATATTAACTAAATTCTGTCATTCAAAACTTGCACAGTCCGTTCCAAAACCCTCAGCAACGCGGGCATGTATGCTAGTCTTTCTTGATCTTCATCTCCCTCACATCAAAATCAAGCTTTTTAGCTTCTGAGTTTCTGTTCATATTGAGTTTTGGGGTTTCTCTCTCCTCTATCACTGATCTCTCGTACCATTTACGCATCTCACCTCCTTCATACGGCTTCAATCAAACGTCAAAGGGTCTGGGGTTTTGAAAAAAAAAATCAAACAAATTTAAGCTCCTGAGTTTTCAACTTTACAAAGAATTTTGAGGAGAGAAAGTTTCTCACTCTCCTCCATCAATGGACCTCTAGGCAGACCCAGGCCTCACCTCTACCAACATCAGACTTACCAGTGTTGGACAAGTCACGACGCGGCTTCCGCCATTCGCCGACGCTGAAAAACCGGCTCACGCGCCGGAACACAATTGATCTGGACACCCATATCTGGGCACCAGAGCTTTCTCTTCTGCATCCATTCAAGTTTTACATACAACATCAGCAAAAGCTTCTCTTTTCTCGATCTCCAGGTTGTCATCACTCACTTCCCAGCACTGTTAATTTCCTCAACCTACAAGATTCTGGGTTGGGTTGATTGGTGACAAAGAGTAATGAGAGAGCTTATCTCCTCTTTCTGGGTCAACGAACCCCGAACTACCCACCGACAACAACAAACTTGGGGGTTCCATGACTTCTCGGAGCTGAGGGAAAGATGAACGCAGATTACAGCTGAGCTTGAGATTTGGAATCAAAATGCCAAATCGGTATTAAACCACCGCCGCCACAGTACTCTCGTACTCTTATCACAGCACTCACTCTTCCCACACTAAGACCTCCAATTATACGGCCACTTCAATTGCTACGAAGACTTTAATCAGAATCGGAATCGAAATCGGTGTTGAGTTCCGCCAGTACCTCGAAAGTGGTCTCATATATAGAGTTCAATTTCTACCCGCCCCTCATATCAGTGTCTGCGACCCAATCTCTCGGTATCGGAAGAACAATGAACGGTGAGGCGACCCACATTGGCCAACGCCCAAACTTGGTCTCAGTGAATCACCTCTCGGTGTCGGTTTCAGAACCAAAACAATGGAACATTTTCTTTTTGAAAGCCCTAAACTCGATCGCTCAAAGTAGTAGCCACCTGGACCTAAAACCCGCTCACTTACTTTGGACACCTATGAGTCTCTCCTTCAAGCTTATCTACTCTCCTGCGTTTACTTTGGAAAGCGGGAACTGAGCTTGGCATTGTTCTCACAACTCTCGACTCTCAGTATAGCAACTCTGCTGGAGCTCGGTCTCACCACCAACTCGGTATTGCAATAATCCCCTCACGGTGTCGGCAAGTAACTTCCACTAGTCTCCTCTCACCAACCCAACATCCCAGCAGCCTCCCTTGATTTAAGAAAACTAATCTCGACGTTTCCTTTGTGGTCTCGCAGGCACAAGCAAACCCAACTGCTACATAACGCCAATCTAGCACTCGGTGGTGTTCAGCCATTCAAAAAAATAGAGGGAAAGAAGGAGAAGAGGAAAGGGAGGAGGAAACAGAGTACAACTCTGCTATGGACACCTAAAATTATTGGGTTCCTAACGCTCCTTCATTTGATCCAAAAAAAAAAAGAAGGAGAAACTGATGAGTACACCCAATGCGCCAAACCCAATACTCTCTCGGGTCTTACTTCAGGGACGAATTGAATCGGAAACCTTCCACAGGTCTTGCCTAAGATGCAGCACACTGTCTTCCCAGAACAAAGTAATGAAAGTTGACGCAAGTCAACCACTTCCAGCAGATAAGAAGCTATGTCTTCCTCCCTTCACATATGGAATACAAGCATCCCACTCTCACTCACTGCAATTTTCCATGTGAGTCTGAATCTGGATTCAAAATTCTCGCCTTGGAGCCGAGGACGCTGCTCAATACAGCTAACCAGTGAGCTAAGTCTTCAAAACCAATAGTTTATCTATTTCTCTATTTTGACTCACAGAGTCAATCGTGCAATACACATACATACGTGTGCTTACTACACAAAGCCACACACATTATACATTCATACTTACTTCCACATGTTAACATGCATAATTGCCTCCTTATGACTACTCATTCAATTGATATCCATGTATGAGATATTTTTATCTATACACAAACTTGTCGACACCACAATACTTGATTTCCTGTACGTCTCTAATGGTTTAAAGTATTGTTTCAGTCAATGTCTAGTGACTATCGAACTCTACATTATATTTGTTGAGTTCATAGCCATCAATGATAAGAATCTGATATCACATTCTTACATGTCCATGACCAATAGCGATTGTGTATTCGTACATACTCCGCCAAATGCGTTTCATGTCCATACTTCTTGTGTCTATCTATTTAGAACAAGACCATGCAGATATTAACTCAACGTTCACTCTTGGCCTCATACATCTCGGTTAGAATTCAAATTGACTTCTATTGCAAGTCATGCTAGCACGTCAGCCTACCACCCATGCTTCTCAGGTGAGTCATCAACTATCAGTGACCAGTCTTGTCAGTGACTTTCTCGGGGACTTTCGGCAGTCAGCCCAGTAGCTTCTCTCGGTATCGATTTCGCTCCTACCGGTATCGACTTCGCTACTTGGTAGCACTTTCACCCCCTGGCAACTCATTTCATTGACCCATCTCGGTATCGCCCACTCCGGCACATCACTCTCGGTATCGCAACTCAGTCGCAACTTGGTCTCACCAGTCACCACCCTCTTGGTATTGCAAGTTTATCTCCAACTCGGTATCGCAACTGTTAACGACCACCAGCTCAGTATTGCAGCTCTTAACCTTCGGTATCGCAACTCGATATTGCAACGCCCAATCTCTTCTCGGTATCGAAATCCCCATCTCGGTCTCGCTGACCAGTCTTGCACCATGTATAGCCAAAATTTACTTCGGCCAGGTACCGATTCAAAAAAGGAGGAGGAGAATAATTCTGGGCACCCAAGTATCTGTTTTGGACACCCAGACCAGACACCAAGATCTTCTATGATGACTTGCTTGATCTGCAGTCATCTGATTTGTTCGACCTTCAATGAAATTGGTTTACAATCACTGGACTCTTCTTTCTGTTCTTGTTAAAGTGCATTGATTCCCCTTGCACTTGTCTACTTCCAAGACATGAAGGCATCTAAATTTCTTCCACATACTTGTCTACAAGATGTACACAGATGGCAGGCCGAACATTTCAACCCATGGATGGAAGGAAGGTATAAGGTCCCATCTTCAGATTGAGAAGAACTATGTTAATCAATCTGTTGAAATACTGTCCTATTCAATTACACACAACAATAAGGGTCTCCCGTGGACAGCTCCAAGCACTTGCGCTGCATATCTCTTACCTTGCTCCAGCTAGCCCTGCCAAACCAGGGTCGATCCTCTTCATGTTGCACACCTGTGCGCACAGCTCAATTGCTTAGGACATCCGGCGAACCAGAAAGTATCCAACAGTCCCTCATGGCCCAGCTGAGATAAGTTTTCAAACTTTGTCAACATAAAGCAAACCATGTTCTATATGCCTATATTACAGGCAACCTATTATAACCTCCAAATAACATAGCTACTGAAGGGTCTCCCGTGGACAGCTCCAAGCACTTGCGCTGCATATCTCTTACCTTGCTCCAGCCCTGCCAAACCAGGGTCGATCCTCTTCATGTTGCACACCTGTGCACACAGCTCAATTGCTTAGGACATCCGGCGAACCAGAAACTATCCAACAGTCCCTCATGGCGCAGCTGAGATAAGTTTTCAAACTTTGTCAACATAAAGCAAACCATGTTCTATATGCCTATATTACAGGCAACCTATTATAACCTCCAAATAACATAGCTACTGAAGCATACTTGTCATGGTTTAAAACTTTAAATCAATACACGTGATTTGCTATGTTCTAAATTAATGACACGCGTGTACAAGGTAGTATATACTTGTTCGCTTACGCCAGTTACAGCAAATGTGTATTTGATTTGAACGTGCTCTCCTTGCATATCTCACTGCCATATTAATTGATTGCACATATCTGTCAATTAACTTTTATAGCCATTTACCACCCACTACATTTTCTGAAAACTAATTACCACCAACTCACTCTTTGTCATAAAGAGACCTTTTTATCATTTCTTAAAAGTTTCTTCAAGTTTCCTCTTAGATACTACAATATGTGTTTTTGTTCTATCTTCGTTTTTTTTTTGTGAAATGTGGTGGGCCCATCTTGAATTTATTTGTTTAAACATAACTGCAATGGTTAGAATTCATCCTCTATATCGAAGGTAAACAGTACGTATCACTATTCATAATTTCGATCGTTGACAGACTCGAGTTAAAAGCTATTTGTAAGAACACTACCAAAGAATTGAGAAAAGAAAGTGAGAAATTGAAAAAATTGAAAGACTATAGAGAAAGTCTTAATAGAGAGAATCCCAACTACTGGGATATTATTTATAGACTCCAAACTAGGATCTATAAACTAGAAGAAGATATCGATAATCTCTTATATGGACTTGAAGAGGAACAAAAACCTCTTGATTACCTGAGCATTGGTTAGATCCGCAAATCACTGGTATCAGAGCTTGTAAAATAGCTCAAAGGAGAACCCCTCCTTAATGGGGACAATGTCAGAATTGTTATTAGAGAAAATAAATTCTCTACTAAAATCTTCTGATGAGAAAAATCAGAAGCTGTTACTAGAATTATCTAGATGTCAAACTCATCTAGAAAAATTACCTACTATAATCCACCAATTGGAAAGATTGGAAAACAAACTGGATTATATCAAGGAATTTCCAAAAACGGAAGAAGAAAAGCTGACAGTCGTCAGTAGAAAAATCAATGAACAGCAAAAAATGCTGGATTCTATGAAAAATATACTGAAGGACAAGAAAGTGCCTACAGTAAAAACAAAGAAAACTAATGGATTCAAACCATTAGAGAAACCAGATAAGAATCTTGTTCCAAACATGATTTTTCTGGAACCATCTACTAATCAGACTAGTATCCGGTATGAAAACCCTGAAAAAAGAGATATCAAGATGTTAAGCATCTTTGGGAAAAAGAAAGGAGTACAGCTCCTAAATGCAGAAGAGTTCGAATTCAACGAAATCGAACAAGAGGTAAAAAATTCCTCAATTCCCAAACTAGATTTTAAACAAATCTACAAAAGGGGAAAGTTAGATTTAATGGATAGCCATTATTTTAAACTACTAGATATCACAACCCCCGCAACAGCAGGAGGAGAGACAGATCTCTTACTGATCACTCCTTCAGAAGTTGCCAGAGCACAAGCAAAAAAATATCAATTTATGCATATTGGAGCAGTCCAAGTAGGCATAAATCTGCTTGCTCGCGAAGGCATAAACTGTTCAGTCCTATGTGTTCTACAGGACAACAGGTTAACAGACTTCCAAGCTAGTCTGTTAGGAACACTGGAAGCATCTATGTGCAATCAAGTAGCATATTTCAACTGCTTCCCCAACTTCACCACCAGCTTGAAAGATGCAGCTCACTGTCTACGGCTGAGAGTCAAGACAGATTGCATATCCATGAAAGACGATATGCAAGAACTTGCAATAGTATACAGAATATACTATAAATTGATGAGTACTACAGTAGCCCCCAAGACGAGGATAACAAATATTCCAGGTCTTACTACTGGATTCCTCACCAACTATTCACAACAGATACATAAAGTTACGTGGAATGAAGTGACTTTTCCTCTTGAATGGAAATTATCCGGTCCAAAAAGGCAACCGGAAAGAGCAAAAGCAAAAATCTACGAGAGTAGAAAGACTGGAGAAATCAGCCTCAACTTCGACAATCACAGGAAAAGTGATGTCTGTCCTGAGAACTTCAGGATAAACAACAACCTTCTGAGAAGAAGCTACAGCACTAGAGAAGCTAGTGTCAGTGGTACAAAACCCACTTGCGAAGAGCCAATATCAAAAGAAGATCTGGAAGCTGATCTAAATAGACCAGTTCATATGCTCAGAGCTGAGAGGCTCTATGATCTTTATGAAGAAGCTGAGAATTGTGAAAATCCTGAACGATTAGAAAAACTAATCGAAGAAATGAAAGAATTCAAAATCAGAAAGACGAGAAAAGTCTTTCCTTATCAAGATATTGAAATGGAAGATGGAGAAAGCTCCAAAACTTTCATAAGCAGAGAAAAAAGGGAAACAAAACTCCCATTCCAGAAAGCCCCCACGGGTAAAAAAGGGGAAAGAAATTCCCAAAGATTTGTCCCAGAGGACAATCTGCCTAGAGTTCCTATCACGAACTATGGCATCTGGTTAAATCTAGACAAGAGTCTAGACAAAAGAAAAACCATTGACCAATGGGTAGATAGCCTGATGATGGCTTCTGCTCTTACCCTTGGAAAGTTTGAGGCACCAGATTTGCAGGTGTACTATGAAACTACTTGTAGATACCTCTACTAGCAAGACTAGTTTGCTATCTCACCAAGCATAAGTAACACGCTCTTTGGGACACCCACAAGCCATGGTGAGGCCCAACCGCTACTTGCATCTTGTAGCCCTATGTTCAAGCTACGCTACGGTATCCGGAAGTCACAAATCCGTCGCCAGGAAGCCACCTTTCCGGCCTTGCCAAGTTGCCTCCATAATATGCTTTTCTAGACTAGAAATGGTGGTTGCTTATCTCACATCGAAAACCATGTAAAGGAGATGGCTTCCTTCACTTATAAAAGGAATGCCTCCTCCCACTTAAACACGATCCATTACATCTTTTGTAATCCCCTTGGGCCTCAAGGCTCAACACACTAGTGTAGCATTCAAGTGGACGTAGTTTCCCGCTAAGGCGGGAGACGAACCACTATACATCTCGTGTCACACTCTCTCTTTCTCTCTCTCTAAAGCTAACTAGAGATCCCACGGATCACTAACGTTAACACTACTCTTACCGGAGTAGCAAAAAAGTATTACCTATCTTTCAAAGAAACTGCCAGAGGAAAAGACTGGCTTGAAGAAATCAAAAATTCAAAATCTCCGTATGATTTTGCAGTACTCCTGTATGATCAATTCTGTAGAGATCTTTCAAATTTGAGTGAAAAAGCCAAAGAAACGGCAAAATCAAATATCTATGCTCTCAAGATCTGTGACATGAAATATTTCGAAGAATACTTGAATGAATTTCAAGAATATTACTGTACAATTGGTGAACTAGAGAATACAGATCTAGTTAATCTGTTGCACAGAAAACTCCCTGAACCATGGAGGACAGCTGTGAGAGAAAGCATAGCTGAAAAACCAATTGAAAGATTTTCAGTTGGAGGAATTGCCGACAGAATACGGCAATTACTGAAAGAGCAATGCAAAGTCAATCTTAGAGCTAAGATGGCCAAAAAGCAACTCAAAAGAGTTGAAAATTTCTGCTATGGAATATTGGATATGCCCACAAATTGGGGATGTCATGATTCCAAGTTCCACAGAAAGAAGAAAGAAAAATATTACTCTAAAAAATTCAAAAAGAGTAATCAGAAAAGAGATTGGAAATTCAAGAGAAGCTCCAATTACAAGAAACAACAGGATGAAGATCCTAAAAAGAAATTCTTCAAGAAAAAGAAGAATACTCATCAGCATAAACAACCAAGCAAGAAAGCTTGCAGATGTTGGTTATGTAAAGCTGAAGGGCACTATGCCAATGAATGCCCGAAAAAGGGTAAAAGATCTACTAAGGCTCTCTTTGAAGAATATGAGCAAATAGTAGAAATAGTAAATATGAAAGGCTACGAAATAGCCTATTCTGATGATGAAGAAGACGACAGGTCAGTTTACTCTGCCTGGTCTGACGAAGAAGATTCATCATCTGAGTCTGAGATAGATTCTGAAGTAGAGTACTTCGAATCCAGACAAATGAATGTTTTGAGAATCAAAAACTGGGAAGAAAGTAAGACAGAATCTTTACTGTCTTCTTATCAGGTGAACCCTGGTACGTTCGTTTGTGACTACTGCTTATGTCACGAAAAGAATGGTCTCCCTATGTTTTGTGAAGAGTCTAAGAAGACTTATCACAAAGAATGCTTCATAGCTGAAGCAAGAAGGAAAACCAAGAATGGCCTTGTCAGCCAATTGGTTGAACAAGAATATGAAGAACATTTCGCTGAGCAGAAAGCGAAAGAAGTTGAAACTTTGTTCCAAAAAGTCATGGAACCTTCTTCCTCAGAAATAAAGGAAGAAATCATCGTTGAAGAAAAAATCGATGAAGATATTGAACTGGTTGAAACACCAGAAATTGTTCCAGAAGAATGCAAACCATTCATTCCTCAGGAACAAGCTCAGGAAAATGAGCTTCAACAATCGAAGATCGTCTTTACTAGTAGATACAGCAACTACATAAGATTGGACTAAAATTCCCTGATCATAGAAAATATCATCTACATGCCTTTGTAGATAATGGATCGGGATTTACAGTTGCAAAGAGATTTGCAATTCCAGATGAACTCTAGAAAGAAGATGAGAAAAAATCAGCTACTGGTGTTACATTTGATGGAAGCCATCTCACCATGAAAAAAGTAGCAAAAAATGTTCATATCACCATTGGTGGAGGAACATTTATCATCCAGAATGTTTGGCAGTCTGAAGGCCAAGGATCTGATTTCTTGTTGGGAAATGATTGTATTCTCCAACAAAGATTCATTCAGGATGAAGAAGCTATTGGCTTCAGAAAAGGAGAACGGGTGTTCTGGGCAGACCGACTTACACAAGCAAAAAGTGTAGTAGGTCTCGGTTTTACTACTCAGTATCAGAGATCGCAACAGAATAGTGGTGATCTTACCCCCTACAAGCCCAAATTTGAGCCTATACTCCAAATCAAGCAACAAGAAGAATTACTTGTTGAAGAATCTTCTGAAGAAGAAGAAACTAGTGAAGATGAAGAAGCTAGTTTCATCCATGAGCATAACCTCAAGCACTTTCAGAATAAGCTTGAGTCTCAGAAAATTCCCACTCTTGAAAAAATCAAGAAACTACTCGAGCAAAATATTGATATAGATCCTCAGAAGTTTTGGGAAAAAGACCTAGTGGTCTGTGAATTAAGATTACATGATATGAATTCCATCTGTCATGTCAAAGCCATTCCTCAGTACAAAGAGGAAGATCAAAAGGAATTCAGAAAAGATATTGAAGATCTCCTGAACAAGAGATTAATTCAACCTTCCACTAGCCCTCATCATGCTCCAGCATTCTACGTGAGAAATCATGCAGAGAATCTACGAGGAAAAGCTAGAATGGTGATTGACTACAGAGATGTCAACAAAAAGAATGTCAAAGACGGTTATCAAATTGCTCAAGTAAGAGTATTGATCAACCAGCTCAGAAGAGCTAAAGTCTTTTCGAAATTCGATGCAAAGTCGGGTTTCTGGCAGGTTAAGATGCATCCTGAGAGTATTCCTCTCACTGCATTTGGAACACCACAAGGTCATTACGAATGGTTAGTAATGCCTTTTGGTCTAAAGCAAGCTCCCTCAATCTTCCAAAGAAAGATGGACAACATCTTCAAACATATTGCGGAGTTCTGCGTCATCTACATAGATGACATTCTTGTCTTCTCCAAAAATAGAGAAGAACACATGAAACACCTCCATGAGGTAGTAAAGCTGATAGTTCAGCATGGAATTATCCTAGGCGAGAAGAAAATCTTCTTTATCCTCGATGAAGTTGATTTCCTAGGAATAAACATCAAGAATGGAGTCATAAAGCTCCAACCTCATATTCTTGAGAAAATCTGGAAGTTTCCAGACAGAATTCCTGATGCTAAAAGTCTAGAGAGATTCCTTGGTGTCATAAATTATGGGAGAGATTTCATCCCTAAAATCTCAGGGTTAACAGCAATGTTATCTCCTAAGACAAGTTCCAAAAGAAAATGGAACTTCACAGAAGATGATGAGAAGACCGTAAAGCAGATTAAAAATCTCTGCAAAAACCTCCCTCCTCTACAGCAACCAGAGGAAGACGATGAAATTATCCTCCAGACATATGCGAGTGATAATTACTGGTCCGGTGTAGTTCTAGCGAAAGCGCCTGGGACTAACATTGAAAAGATCTGCAAATTTTGTAGTGGCAAGTTCAGCCCTGCAGAACTGAATTATCCCACAGGGGAAAAAGAAATTTTGGCTGTCAAGAAAACAATTTTAAATTCTCCAGTTTATCTTGGAAAACCCTTTACTGTCCGCACCGATTGTGCTAGAGTAAAAAATTTCAAAAATTTTAAACTTGACAAAGCTGCTGATAGAGGAAGATTAGCTAACTGGCAA
Organism: Rosa chinensis; assembly: GCF_002994745.2. Lineage (NCBI taxonomy): Eukaryota > Viridiplantae > Streptophyta > Magnoliopsida > Rosales > Rosaceae > Rosa > Rosa chinensis. The sequence goes on from NC_037091.1 coordinate 50,348,961, forward strand.
TTGTTTCTTAACCAATATGATTATACTGTTGAATTAATTGCAGGAAACAAGAACCATCTTCCAGACGCATTGACCAGAGAAATGGCAATGTTCAGCCACAAAGAAGACGACGAAGGTCGTAATCCCAGAAGCAGAAAAGCTGGGAAAGAACATGAACTTGAAGAGGATCCCAAAGAAAAAATTCTTAAAAGGTTTCTGCTAAGCTCAAAAGGCTTGGCCTCAACTGATCAATCCCAGGGTAAAGGATTGGCTAGCCTGTCTCAAACGGCAGACGGTAAAGGCTCATCAAGACCGTTGATGGCTGCTGCTTTGCCAAAAAGCAGACCAACTCCTAGTGGAGTTATAAATGTTTTTAATTATGAATTAAGAACTTTTGATACTCCTGTGTTCAGAACTGGCAGGAGACTAGCTTATCACCAGAAGGCAATCCTGGATAATCTCTTATTTGCCTTTCAAGAAAGAAGCAGTGGTCTAATGTTCCCAGCCCTCTTTGCATTAGCTGAAGAGCTTTATGAAAATGGCAGACCACAGGGTGAAGAGCTTCATATGCAGCAGAGTGCTGTCAGACAAGAGAAAATTCACTTCCTTGAAAGCCCAGAAAGTGCTAAAGTCCCTATCATGGCACTCAATGAATCAGACTGGCATGAATTCCATAGTCTGATAGGAAGACATAATCCAGAAAACCTAGTCCCTCCAACTTTCTTTATTGTTTCAGGACCATATGTTGGAAGGTACTTAGTCAATGTTCAGAGTGAACATCCTCAGGAACACAAGCTCTGGCTTGTTGAAAATGGTTTTGTCCATAATTTGTGGACCAAAACTAATGATGATCTGAAAGGTTTGCCACCAATTATTGTCAACACAGTCAAAAACATCAGAAAAAATGACTGTATGCTTCGTCTGAAGTTTAGATCCACTCCTCTAGAATGGATCCAGAAGGCAAACGGTAAGGTTGAGTATATTTCTCCATATCATTATGTGAGAATTATCCAAAGGAAATATCTGCAACCTGCCTGTGTCGGGTACAATGGTCAACCAAATTCAAGCATCCCATGGATGAAGGCCATGACCCTGGAATACATTAAGAAGATCATCTCTGAAGATATCAACAATACCTTCCTGGCAGCAGGAGAAAAAACTATTATCACTGCATACGACCATCCTGATGTAGTCAGCAGTGACCTGTTCCTATCTCTCACCAAAAAGGAGATAGATTCAACTCTGGCATGCTTACAATGGGTGGAAAGGCTTGAAGCCGACAACCACTACAAGATGTATGTAGATACAAACGTTGAAGACAATGCAACAACTGCTCAAATGGCCCAGGCGGATAACGACTCGTTTGTCCTTGGTCACAACTCAGAAACTGACGAGAACATGTGAAGCAGCAGGTGTAGAAAACACCGAAAGCACTTTTGGACCTTTCCAAAAAGATGCTTTTGCTTTTCAAAAGACAGGTGAAAAACATTTCACCTAAAGGAATCTGCTTTTCCCTCGACCGACCTCCACTAGTAGGAGCACTCAGGAAAGCAAGAATTCACTGAGTCGTCCTGTACATTTTAGTGTTTTGAATTGTATTTTGAGTTCCGCTCCCTATATAAGGAGCTTAGCTTCTCTTAGAAGGCATTCGAAAATTTCCATATCAGTTCTAAATTAGGGAAATAAGAAACTCTTGTAAACTCTTGAGCAGAAGAGTCTTCTCTCAAGAAGGAGCCAGAAGTGCAGTATCAGCATCCCTTCCTGTCTGAAGGAGTGTACTTTTATTACAAGTAACTATCTGTAATCACCCTTATGGATAGCTAAACAGCTTTTGCTGTTTGCCTGAGAATGAGGCTCTGAATCTCTAGCATGTATTTATATTTGAAGAAGTAAAGTCAGATTACCCACCCATTTTGTTAAAATGTTTTGTTATCTGTCTAAACTCTGCATCCAGTAGAGTATTATCCTGTCAATTTTGAAGTTTTAATTTTACTGTTTAACAAAAAAAAAATAACCAGTTTTGAGCCTAGGATTAAGAAACAAGCAGCAGTGATTCCGCCTGTTAAAGTAACCGTTAGGCAGGGAGCCGTTAGGTGAAAAACTTGGGCATGTTGAAGGCTAGTTTTGTTTTTTTTTTCAAAAGCTTGAGATAAAGTTGTTTTCAAAGTCAACAAGTAAATGAGAAACCAAGAAATAGCACATGATAATACCCTTTTCGTCTTTATAAGAAAGTATTGGCCGCATGGGAACTACTCTCATGAAATGTTAGTTATTGGTAATTTACCCTAACTCTTAATGCACGGGCTAGCTTTTCCCTTATTTTCTCGTGTCAAATATACAATTATGGTAGCAACTACGCATCAATACCAAACTCACATAGCTTTGCTGTTAGTTTGCCATCTATTCTTCATAATTGTTAATCATATGTCTTATTATACATATGTCACATACCCACATTCCAATGTTTACTTATGTCATCTTCTAATTAAGCTCGTTGTGCCATGAACAAAAATTCATTAGTTCTCGCTTTTTGGCCTCACACTTCAAATGTGGCACAACTCAAATTCGGGCTTACTCGTGCTTGTGAAATTCAAGTATCTGGTGGTCAATTAATGTCATGAAGTCATTTGTCCTTCAATATATTTACATGACCTCTCGATTACAGACATTCACCTGCATAAGCTACTAACCACCTATTTATAATTTTGGCGAGAGACTATCACCCCAACGAGAACCTTTCTTACATGAGCAAAGCAGGCGCACTATATATCGGTACTCGCTAGTTGATATGGAGTCTTATATATGGACAACTCCAATCTTCCTACAATATCTTCACCACTTACGAATTGCTCCAGATAAGTTCCCACCCACACCGGGGAATTATTAGGTGGTTCTGGAGTACCACGTGGCACTGTCATGTGGTGGTCCTAACCAATAATATCACTAGAATGTGGTGGGGTCCATGCAGGGGGTGAAAAAAGAAAAGAAAAATTAATTTAAGAGACCAATCAGAAATCACTACGAGTCACATGGGCCAATAATATCATTCCGGACCACCATTGGACTATAGTCCAGGACCATGTAATAATTTCCCCACCTACACCCTTTTAATTTGGGCTAATGCTATACTTCACATGCTTCATTGATTACTACAATCTAAACATGCCTATAAAATGCGATAATTTTAGTAGTAGTATATTCACTATGCCTAAATGTTAATGTTATGCTTTAAATGTCTCCATGATTATTAAGCTTGCTTACAAAATGCAAAATATTATTCGCATCTCCACAACAAATTCATGCTAAACACACGCCATGATTTTATCTTGATTACATTACTACATACATACATGCGATACTTACTCCACATACTGCTACATGCTTAGCACCTCGCTCTAGCCATATACTAGAATTTACCCAATGAGTGACAAACCACTTTTGTCACCTATTCTGAAAATTTCGTCACCTATAGGTATGGGTGACGAAAAAAGTTCGTCACTAGTTTCGTCACCTATAGTGCGTGACTGATTCCTTTAGGTCACGAAATGCTAATTTCGTCACTAAAATGGGTATGGGTGATGAAATAAATTAGTCACCCAATCTCTAACATTTCGTCACCCATTCTTTTTCAAATCCTATTCTTTTTTTATTTTTGCGCCCAATTTTTTTTCTACCGCCAAATTTGACTATTGGTGACGAAAATAGTTCGTCACTATTTTTGAATCATTTTTAAATTCTGAATTTTGGTGCCAAAATTATTTTTACCCACCAAATGCAATACTATTTGTGCCAAATTAATTTCGTGTCTAATTATAAAATATCAGTTTACTTCTTTCTCCAAATATAGTATATATGAAAATTAATTTTAAATTAATAAATATATGTTATCAACACTTTACAACAAGAAGTAATAGGTAAATAAGGAGCATAAATATATGTTAACATGCTTATTAGCCAGTACTTTACAAATATGATAACTTGAAAAGTTACATATCAGTGCCGGATGCATATGAAATTTCAAGGCATCATATTTACATCCAAATTGTATCCTGCCAAAAGCTATAAGGACATCATTTATCTCTGCTTCTTCATTGATCCAAACAGCACCATTGCTGCCCTGATGCTGATGCATGAGACTTTCTCAACATAGGTCACATTTTAACCCTTCTACATTTGCCAATAACAAAGCAATTCAAAGCCCAAATAATGGTAATGAGAAAAGTATAGTATGTAGATACTCTATAAGAACTGCAAAAAAATAGTTTGTCATTTGTAAAGAAGCTCCTCATCCTATTTCTGTATTGTTTTTATATGTCAGCAAGACAGAACAAACAAAGGGATAAGTTTTCAAAGCAAATGAAACAAATCAATTAGACAAACATATTTGATAATAGAGTTCCAAAGAACCAACTAAAACAATCATCCCAAAGCATACCTCATTGATATAAAAAAATTAAAAAGACTTATAAGAACAAACCTGATGAAAATAATGTTGAATTTTCAATATCCTGTGACTTCTGCAAGCAGGAACTAGGACCTTTGGAACTACATGATGAACAAAATTCTTGGAAGGAACTGTACATAATATGGAGATTAATGCAAGGTGGCAAGATTCATCAGACGAACTGCAATAAATGATCATAGTTTTGACTGAAATAGGAAGGAAACAAGAGACGTCCAGAAAGTCCAGTGAAATGCATATCTGCACTTTAAACCTGAAATTCTTATCAATTCATATAATCCAAGTGTGCCATGAACATTGTACATAAAGTAATTGCCAATATCAATTCTTTGAACTGAAATCACAATTGAATAAACAAAATAAAAAAGAGTAACAACAAACGTGGCCCAAATTTTGGCAATGAATATATGAGGGCCTCTTCTATATCCATCCAACAACAGAACAAAAGGATGGGCTACTACCATAAGTGCAAAGAGATAAATGTCATTAAAAGCACAGCCCCCTAACTTCTTAGACCATATTTACTTCTGCAATTTAAAAATTAACAACGAATAAGTCAGTTAGATTTATAAGGCTAATAAGAAGGGTAAACACAGAAAAGTCTCAATAGAGAAACCTGGTAAGGCTTCATCAAGGGTTCCAGTTTCAACAAGTCCACATTGTACAACTGTATGCCTGGACGATTTATGCTGGTTATGCAATCTAACATCATTATAAGGTCTGACAAACTCCTCTTTGGCATCAACATTACACCATGATATCCCAACTAGCTTCCTTGGAATGCATAAAACACTATGATGAGCAGCTGAGTAAAAAGGAGAAAAACAGGGGCATCATAATGTGAGTTAAAACAAAAAAGAGAATACAAGAGCTAGTGAATCCATAAAGGAGGAGGAAGGAGCTCAATAGTCCATAGAAACATTCTCAACCATGTGCCTTACCCATAGAACATCTTTACATATATAAGAAATTACCAACGCTGATTCTAGAACAATACAACAAAAAATAAGTACATTCAACACAAACTTTAGCAAAGCAACGTGGTTCCACAATCCTCACAGTACATTACACTGTCTGGTATTCCTTCCAATAGTTTTTAGATCACAATCCTGGCTAACATGCAAAAGTGGATACTACAAAGCTGAGAGATTGATATAAAGTCAAAAGTAAATGTTACACCAAAAAATAGTAGAACCAAATCTACTGCAATACGGAATTAGATGATGGAGCCAAAATCCCATAAGATAATATGCTAAGAATGCATTGACATACAATTACTAAGCTTTCCCAAAATGGACGTCTGCGCGGAAAGCACCCAATAGTTAGTCCCTTCTGAGTGAACAGCTGCATTATAAAGAAATTGTCTAAGCAATTTCAACACTAATACTTCAAAATTCCAAGATTTATGAGGTCAATTTCTAATCTCTATTTTTCACACTATAAATTCTGATCAAAATACTAGTTTGGAAATTTGAAGGAAATTTGAAGAATCAGGCAAACACGGGGAAGCAAAGTAAATTAGACGTAGAAGAACTCACCGGCAACAAAGACGACGTTAATGGCAACCTGGATTATTGCTTGTAACCTGATACGTTAGAGTTAACCACAGAGAGAGTTAGCCCGAGATTATTTCAAACCAAGAAAAGCTTCAAAGATGAAAAAGAGAGAGGAGATAATTGGCACAGTCTAGCCTTATTACTCACTGAACCGAAAAGAAAAATGTAAAGCTTTTATATAATCCTCACAGAGCTTTCTTAACACTATGAGCTATTGTTTCTCTTTCTTCTTTCCCTAATATTTGAGCTATCTAATTAAGAGAACTGAAGTATAGAGAACATTTATTCACATATTGTAAGTACTTGGACTACTCCCTTCAACACATGACTTTCCCAAGATCTCAAGGACAACAGACATGCAAAGAATTAGGAGGGTATCTCTCCTAATTGCTCGGAGAATCAAAGGAAATAAAAGAAGATCGCATGAAGAAAATTTCAAGGAAACTATCTCACTGATCTTGAGATAAAGGTCTCTTTAATACATATCATATTTGCATGATTCTAAATTGATATGCATTGATTTTAATTGATCTCAAAATCTCTTTATGTATGCATATCTGATTACATGTTCAAAACAGTTTAAAAAAACCTTTCCATGTTTATCTTATTCGGTGATTAAGATACGATTTGTTTGAGGGGGAGTCTTGCTCCTATAAAAGGGTTTTCAAACTGATTTATGATGCAGAGTTTTTGTTTTGCATAAAATTGTTTTTTGCTTGAACCGCTTGTGTTGTTGTTCAAATCGGTCTTTGAAAACTCTCAGTATTTTGTTTCATGTATTCAATTGCATAATCAATCACTTGCATAATTCATTCTCAAGATCAGTGAGAAGATTGAGTACGGGGAAGATTGAATATAGATTGGCTAGTAGTCGGTGTTGATCTAGTTAGAAGTTAGAACAGTAGTAAAACAAGTTAGCATTTGTTGCTAAGTGAAAGTGTTTGTTGTGAACAAACATTACTTGTATACTGTAAACTTGATTATTTCATATTGGATTGATTCTTCGTGTTGGCTACGTAAAAAGCCACGCAGTGAAGTTTCCTCAGTAGAGAGGTTTACACTGCGTCAGCAATTCCTGTGTTCGTGTTATTCTAATTGTGTACTTGAATAGTGTCAGTATTCAAACTCTATAATATTTGTTCCATCTAGTAAAAACAATTGGCATCAGAGCGGGCTCTAGACTCTTCTAGTGATCCCGGGAAAGATGGAACATTCACGTGATAGAGCTGCTGGTGGATCTGTCAATAGTCCTCCATGGTTCGATGGTGGATGTGAAAAATATACTCAGTGGAAGATATACATGAAATCATATCTCTACGCTCAAGATGAACATGTGTGGAATATTGTAGAACATGGCTGGACTGTACCTGTGATAAAAGCAAAAGAAGAAAGCTCTTCCACTGTCACTCCCAAACCAAGGAAGGACTGGACTGAAGAAGAAGTTCGTGATCTGCAAGCAGACTTCAAAGCTAAGAACAGCATCTTCACAGCTCTATCTGAACGAGAAAAACTGAGAATCAGTCATTGTGATACTGCCAAGCATGCATGGGATCTTCTGCAGACTACATACGAGGGAAATAAAAAGGTACGTGCACATAAATTACAAGCCTTGATCTTTGAATTCGAAACTATGACCATGGGAGATGATGAAACCATAGATGACTTTCATGGTAGAATTCTTAAAATCTCCGGTCAATGTCGTAGTCTGGGGGCACCCTTTGATGAAGACAAGATTGTCAAAAAGATACTTAGAGCTTTGCCAAAAAAATTTCATTCAAAAGTCACAAGTATAGAGGAATCATTTGATATTGATGAGTATCCACTCGATGAGCTCATCGGAAATCTTAAAACTTATGAAATGAGATTGAAGCCTGAAAAGAAAAATAAAGGTGTGGCCTTCAAGGCAATCAAAGGAGCAGAAGAGGAAGAGGAGACACTGGATCTTGCGTTATTGACAAAGGAATTTAAAAAATTTCTCAAAAACAAGAACTCATCCAGAAATCCCAACACACCTAGGAAAAACCCCTACAATGGTAGTAGCAGCAGTGATTACAATAGCAAGAGTGGGAAAGCAAGCTTCAATGGAACTCATTCAGGTAAAACTAAGTGTTATGAGTGCGGTGGCTACGGTCATATTTCTACTGATTGTGGAAATAGGAAGCATGGAAATGGCAATAATAAATCACTTCTCTCAACCTGGAGTGATGATGAGTCTCAGGAAGTGGAAAATGTTGCCTTTGTATCATCACTTCTACCTGCTCCGACAGTGACGAAGTCTTCTCTGATGATGAAACAAATATCCACTGCAGACAACTCTACAAAGCTTCAAAGGCAACTCTGCTTAGAAACTTGAGTTTGGAAAAAGAAGTTGAATTCCTGAGAACCGAAAAAGAAAAATTAGAGCAAATTTTGGAAACATCACAATCTGCATGGGAACTGGAAAGAAGCAAACATGTGGCTGAATTAGCAGATCTGCAAGATGACCAGAAGTCTTCAACTTGGAAGACTGAAAAGACTGAGTATCTCAACAGGATCAAAATGCTAGAACTGGATGTTAAAGGACAACAAGTATTGAACTTGGAATTATTGGCTAAAATTGAGTCCTTGCAAGATGAGTTACAATCAACTCAAGAAAGATTCGCCAAGTTCGATGTTAGCTCTAGTTCCATGTCTAAATTGCTTGGATCAGGAAAAGCTCCTCATGACACTTATGGATTAGGGTACACTGGAGAAAGTTCCAAGAGTACTAAGTTCGTAAAAGCATCGAGATCATCTGTAGAAAAGAAAGAAGCCTCCATGGATGATCATGTCACAGTTATGAAGAAACGGAGGGAAGATCAACCACCACCAAATTATCAAGTAATACTTGACCAAGAGTCCTCCACTGGTCGAAACAGGTACACGAACTCTAGAACTTTTATTCCTACTTGTCATCACTGTGGTAAGATAGGCCATATCAGACCTAGATGTAATGAAAGATTTTCAAACTCACTGTTTTCTCAAGAAAAGTGTACTGTTGAATCTCTAAAGTGTGAGCTTAAAGAACAAAAGGAACTCATTAATAAACTAGCTGAACTGTTCTCTAAGAAAGAACTTCAAACTGAAAGAAGAAAAGATGTCTGGACCAAGAAAAATGAAAGTAAATGTCTTCTGACCAATACGAATGAATTTGATGCTACATGTCTTTTTGCTTGTGCCAATACAGCTCATATTGAGGCAACTTGTTTGGTAGCTCTGACTGCCTTAGCAGAAAAGCGACGAGATTTTTGGTATGTTGACAGTGGCTGCTCTAGACACATGACTGGAGACAAAACCTGGTTCACTTCCTTTGAAGATGAACACACAACTGGATCTGTCACCTTTGGAGATGGGAGGAAAGCAAATATACTAGCTCGAGGTACTGTTAACACTCCAGGTATACCTAATCTCAAAAATGTATTATTTGTCGAAGGTTTAACTGCAAATCTTATCAGTGTCAGCCATTTGGCTGATGACTATGAAGATGTTTGGTTTAACAAACAGAGATGTTTGGTTTTAAATCAGAAAGGAGAAGGTATCATGGGAGGTAAGAGATCTTTTGATAACTGTTACCATATTCAAGCTAATGAATCTTTTAGCTTGCAGTCCTGCATGTCTGTAAGATCCACAGAGGAAACCTTTGAACTTTGGCACAGAAGGATGGGACATGTAAACTATCAGGACTTGCTAAAGCTGTCTTCCAAACAATGTGTTAGAGGTCTACCAAATCTAAAAGGCAAAACTGACAAGATATGTGGGGATTGCAAGATTGGAAAGCAAACCAAGGCACCTCACAAAGTGGTGAATTCTGCAAGAACCTCAAAGGTGTTGGAACTGTTACACATGGATCTCATGGGACCAGCTCAATCCGATAGTATTGGAGGTAAGAAATATATGCTTGTTATTGTGGATGATTTCTCAAGGTATACATGGGTCAACTTCTTAAAAGATAAGACTGAAACATTTGAATCTTTTAAAAACTTGAGTCAAAAATTGATCATTGAAAAGCAATCATCAAATACTCACATAGTTAGAGTAAGGTCAGATAATGATACTAAATTTAAAAATGTTGCCTTTTCTAACTATTTTCATGAGCTTGGTGTGTCACATGAGTTCTCAGCTCCAATCACTCCACAACAAAATGGCATTGTAGAAAGAAAAAATAGGGTATTGCTGGACATGGCTCGAGTTATGTTACATGTTGCAGGCTTAAGCAAAAAATTTTGGGCTGAAGCTATCAGCACTGTGTGTTATACAATAAAGAGAGTCTTCTTCAGACCAGGTACTGATCAAACAGCTTATGAGCTGTGGAAAGGTAAGAAGCCAAATGTTGGATACTTACATGTGTTTGGAAGTCCTTGCTATATCTTACGAGATAGAGAGCATCTTGGTAAGTTTGATGCTCGGAGTGATGATGGCATTTTCCTGGGTTATTCCATAAATAGTAGAGCTTATAGGGTATATAACAAAAGAACTCGAGTTGTTATGGAATCCATTAATGTCTCTATTGATGATCAATGTATGAAACAGGAAGAATCTTTTGCAGATACATCATCTACATCTTCATCAATTCCTCAAATATCAAGCAATGAAGTGAATGATGAAGAGGAACTCACTGATAGAATTTTTGAACCAGCTCCAAAAATGAAAAGAGGTTTCAAGCAAGTTCAGAAAGATCATTCCAGTCATGACATTATTGGTAATGTAACTGATGGACTGACAACCAGAAGGCAAGCTGCAACACAGGTAAGTCAAGATGAGGTGAGTCAAGGAAATGTTTTATTATGTTTTGTTACTGAACATCTGCTCAGTATGAATATCATATCCCATTTTGGTTTCGTGTCTTTGATTGAACCAAAACATGTAAAGGAAGCCTTGTTAGATGATCACTGGATTAATGCTATGCAGGAAGAGCTAAATCAATTTACTAGAAATGATGTGCGGTACTTGGTACCTCGACCTAAAAATTGCAATATCATAGGAACCAAGTGGATCTTTAGAAACAAAAGTGATGAAAAGGGTAATGTGATTAGAAATAAAGCTAGGCTTATGGCTCAGGGGTATTCACAGGTCGAGGGCCTTGATTTTGATGAAACTTTTGCTCCTGTTGCAAGATTAGAATCTGTAAGATTACTCTTGTCTGTGGCCTGTCATCTTAAGTTCCAACTGTTTCAAATGGATGTCAAAACAGCATTTCTAAATGGTATCTTACAAGAGGAAGTATATGTGGAACAACCTCAAGGTTTTACAGATCCACATCATTCAGACCATGTGTATAGGCTTGAGAAAGCTCTGTATGGACTGAAACAGGCTCCTCGTGCTTGGTATGAAAGGCTTTCAAATTATCTTGTGGACAAAGGATATTCCAGGGGTTCCATTGATAAGACCTTATTTGTCAAACATAAAAACAATGATGTTATTATTGCTCAAGTGTATGTTGATGACATTGTTTTTGGTTCCACATCTAAATATCTTGTAAATGAATTTCAATCTGTCATGGAGAGTGAATTTGAAATGAGCATGTGTGGTGAACTAACCTTTTTCCTTGGGCTGCAAGTAAAGCAACTTGATGCAGGTATTTTTCTCTCTCAAACCAAATATGCTGAGAATCTCATCAAGAAATTTGGCCTTGAATCCAAGAAAGTGGTCAATAATCCCATGAGTACCACTACAAAGTTGAGTGAAGATCAGGATGGGAAACCAGTTGATTCCACAATCTATAGAAGCATGATTGGTAGCTTGTTATATCTCACTGCAAGTCGACCTGATATATCCTACAGTGTGGGAGTGTGTGCTCGTTTTCAAGCTAACCCTAAAGAGTCACACTTAGAAGCTGTCAAAAGGATCATCCGATATATTGCTGGTACAGTTAACTGTGGAATTTTCTATACCTTCGACACTAATGTGGAAATTGCAGGATATTCTTATGCTGACTGGGGAGGAAACTTAAAGGATAGAAAAAGCACTTCAGGGGGATGTTTCTTCATTGGCAACAATCTGGTTGCCTGGCATAGCAAGAAACAAAATTGCATCTCTCTATCTACTGCAGAAGCTGAGTATGTTGCAGCTGGGAGTTGCTGCACGCAAATGCTTTGGATGAAGCAAATGCTTCATGATTATGGCATCCTCAAGGTAAGTTGTCTATCTTTTGTGACAACACTAGTGCCATCAACATCACTAAGAATCCTGTTCAACACTCTCGAACAAAGCACATTGATCTTCGATATCATTTTATTAGGGATTTGGTTGAACAAAACATACTTGAGTTAAGCTTTGTGCCCACTGAGAATCAACTTGCTGATTTGTTTACTAAGCCTCTTGACACTGCTAGGTTTGAGATGTTAAGAAATGCATTGGGGATATGTTCCAAGTATTGATACACACGAATGTCTGTCCTATGTCATTAGAGAATATTGTGATCTTAGTGCACCGTGACCATTGTCCTTAGTGACTTGAACTATCATTAGTTACAGTAACTATTATTATCATGCCTTATTCTGGACAAATAATTTTGTACTCATGAGTAACCACTTATCCATGCAACCTCGCTCTTCACTTCACTTATAGCTATATGTGGTGGCATGTTTCTTGTTTATTGTAAAGAGAGTATACATAACGAAGAAGAACTGTTTCAAATGCTCAGTTGTCTCATTCCCTCTTCTCAAAGTAATCAGGTCCTAGTTGTGGTGAACTTTCTAGGATTTGTAAGAAACGAGAATGGATACAAAATATCTCTCTTCTCAAAGTAACCAGACCCTAGTTGTGGTGAACTTTCTAGGGTTTGCAAGAAACGAGTTGGTGAATGCTCTATGTATGAAATTTGTGAGAATACGAACACTAACTCGAGACTCTCTCCATGGAGCATCTTTGTTATGCTTAGTACCCTAAGATCATCTGGTCTGGGAGCTACTGAGACGGGTCTTGTTACATGAGTATATGTCATTACAAAATAAAGAAGTCTATGACTCAAAGAACTTCATCTTTTAGGAACAATGTTTCCTATATCTCTTAGGAGATCTCCTGAGCACTGTCAATACTTCTCTCTTTCACTAAACGTGTTTCTAAGTCCCACATCTTGCTTATACGCACTTCATCACAGGTTTGCTCTTTTAGGTCTACGCATGAGTACTCATCCTATTTGTTGATAGAATACATCATGATTGATACTCTGAAATATAGTTCCTTCCCTATGTGATTTATGCTCACTATGCTTGAACTATGCTATATTTTCTCTCTTCGATATGACAAATGCATTCATTGCATTGATACTTAGCTAAGGAATCGATCATGTGATATTATTGTAGATTCTGAGAATATTTTTGCCTCTTCGTTTACCTTCTTTGATTGCCATCTGGTTGCACTTAAATTCCTTATTGATTAAGCCTAAGTTGAGGGGGAGAAGTACATTGCATGCGTGTTTCTCGGAGAAATAAATTGTCATAATTCCTCCCCCCTTTGAGACGCTATCCCAACCGGTGTGTCCTTTGGTTTTCTAACCCTACTGGTTCAATATTTATAGCCTCTCCTGTCTCTCTCGGATTTTACACTTGTCTGTCTCAGTGTGCCGGTTCGTTCACAACCTTGTTTCTCTCACCATGGTTCGCACAAAGCAAACTACTCGACCTGGTGGACATCGCCACCTGCCTCCTCCAGAGGAAGGTCGTCAGGCCGCTGCCAAAGCCGGGATTCTCTATCCCGGCATGCAGCGTGCACGCAGTCGGAGCCCTCCTCTTCGCTCCTTTTCTTCTGGTACCTCTTCTGCTGCCCCTCCTCCTGTCTCTCTGGATAGTCTCCGTGACCAGATCATGGTGGCTGACTGGCGAATTGCCTGCCTCACTACGGACATGGACGACATGCATTCCCTTCTGGTTCGTACTCGTCATGCTCTGACCACCCTCACACAGGAGATCCGGAACATGCAGCGCCACCCTCCCGGGTTTGACGCTCCCAGTCCATCCACCGCCATGCAGGAACCTGTCACACCAGAGGAGAGCACGGATTCCATTGATGAAGAGGAGTTTCTGGACAATGTCACCAAGCTTATTGAGAAGTTCGACGTGCCCTCCCATTCAAAGGGGGAGAAGTAAAGATTTTTCTTTGTTATTTCTGTTTTTGCATTTTTTAATTTTTGATGGACAAAAGTTATTTTCTTTTGAGATTGTAAGTGCATAAGCACAGATACTTTTGGGATGCTTTCTATTATTATTATTAAGTAATTTTATTTTGGCAACTTGGATCTGGAAAAGGATGGAAACTGATTCCTTTATCCAAGTAGCACTTTTTGTCCACAATATGTGTATGTCTGTTAAAATCTAACATGCAGGAATACCAAGATGGAAAATTGTCATGTGTTGAATGGGATTGCCCAAAGGGGGAGATTGTAAGTACTTGGACTACTCCCTTCAACACATGACTTTCCTAAGATCTCAAGGACAACAGACATGCAAAGAATTAGGAGGGTATCTCTCCTAATTGCTCGGAGAATCAAAGGAAATAAAAGAAGATCGCATGAAGAAAATTTCAAGGAAACTATCTCACTGATCTTGAGATAAAGGTCTCTTTAATACATATCATATTTGTATGATTCTAAATTGATATGCATTGATTTTAATTGATCTCAAAATCTCTTTATGTATGCATATCTGATTACATGTTCAAAACAGTTTAAAAAAACCTTTCCATGTTTATCTTATTCGGTGATTAAGATACGATTTGTTTGAGGGGGAGTCTTGCTCCTATAAAAGGGTTTTCAAACTGATTTATGATGCAGAGTTTTTGTTTTGCATAAAATTGTTTTTTGCTTGAACCGCTTGTGTTGTTGTTCAAATCGGTCTTTGAAAACTCTCAGTATTTTGTTTCATGTATTCAATTGCATAATCAATCACTTGCATAATTCATTCTCAAGATCAGTGAGAAGATTGAGTACGGGGAAGATTGAATATAGATTGGCTAGTAGTCGGTGTTGATCTAGTTAGAAGTTAGAACAGTAGTAAAACAAGTTAGCATTTGTTGCTAAGTGAAAGTGTTTGTTGTGAACAAACATTACTTGTATACTGTAAACTTGATTATTTCATATTGGATTGATTCTTCGTGTTGGCTACGTAAAAAGCCACGCAGTGAAGTTTCCTCAGTGGAGAGGTTTACACTGCGTCAGCAATTCCTGTGTTCGTGTTATTCTAATTGTGTACTTGAATAGTGTCAGTATTCAAACTCTATAATATTTGTTCCATCTAGTAAAAACACATATTGATAAAATCCAGCACACACACACATACATACATATATATATATATATATATATATATATGTGCATATCCCTAGCACTATGATCTTCATAAACAGTAACTTACAAAATCAGACAGAAACAACAAATAATCAAAAGCCACCAACGACCTAAAACATACAAAATACAAATTGCAAAAACTCACAAGCAAACACACACTTTCAGGGTTTGGTAACCGCTTACAGTTTTGATCTGATTGCTCTAAACACATTAGAACCGTCTTTTTCAATCAAACCAAGAAACCCATCAATGCAATCTTTACACAGGATTGTCACATTAGGTTCACTCTCCAACCATTGCAGTTTTGCATATCAATTAAGGGTATATTCAAATCCAAGCATTTTAGACAAAATGAAACAAGTTGGCACTCTATTTGCATAATTAAAAAAAATGAAACAAGGCAAAATATATACCTGGCCATCTGCAATTATCAACAGAAACTTAACAAAACTATTGAATTTTCCCAAAATCCTTTCTAATTTCAGAAAAAGCCATACACATACTTTAGCAGAAAAGCCCTAACATTTTACGACTAATGAGAAGATTCAGAGAAATAAATTGTCCCAAAGAGGAAGGAGGACTCTAGTTTTTCGTCAAGGAGCAATCTTTCTTACGAAATAAAGCCCATAAATTCTATATGTGAGAGAGACGGAGAAAGAGGTTTTGATTCAAATTTTATATATTCCCCAAATTATCAAGGCCTAGGCATCTTCAGCTTACCTAACAAGCTCTCTAAGGAACACCTCCTTGTGGCTGTATAGACTATGAACTATCAAATCCATTAGTCGACTGACTCGCAATTAGTTTCAAAGTCCTCAGTTTTCAATTCGAAACTCATAAACTAAAATCTCAAAAGCAAAAAAATGAAAATGAAAACTATAAACAGTCCCGACTATGAACAAAGCCCTATAATTTAAACCCAATGCATCCATTTAGATTGCCCATATAACAATAACACCACAAATCATCTAAAAGTCTAGAACTTTCAGAACCCAATTGAGTCAGAACCCAAAAAGAACCAAACTTTAGTACAAACAGAGAGAAACCCACCTCGGCTTGGTACTGGAATTCCTCACCGGGCGTATCGGCGACCTCTTTCTCGGCGATAGATTGAATGTCGCGACGAGTATGAAATTGTGAGGGAGACAGAGACAGACGGATTGCTAGCAATGGAGAAATCATCTCCGGAGATAAAGCCCATAAGTTATAAGAGATGAATCTTCAGAAAGTGAACAGCTATAAGGATTTGAAATCAGATCTCGCAGGAGACTTACCACAGATCCGAAAAATGTGAGACCACAAATCAACCACGGTGGAGATTTGGCAGCGAGTGGGAGACTGAGAGAGAGAGATCGCGGCGAAACTGCAGTAATGAGGTTTCGAGAAATTGGAACGATGATGGAGATTGTGAGTTGAAAGTAATGCAGATGGAGAGTAAAAGGTTAATGAGTATTGAGCGCAGACCCTAAAATTCTATGCAAAAAGCTTTTGGATCTTTTTTTTTCCCTTATAAAAGATTAGTGCCAAAAAATTTCGACACTAACTATGGGCCCTCCGTCACAATAAATGGGGAACATTGTTGGTCCAAAGTACAAAAGTATGGGTGACGGAATTAAAAATTTTGTGACCCATTCCTACAATAGGTTACAATTTTAAGGTTTGTCACCTATAGTTTTGTGACTAAAAGGGTAAATTCTTGTAGTGATAATAAATGTTCTCAATACTGAGGGGACTTGTACACCATACTCGCCATGCCTGAATGACATACACTCGTCATGTTTGAATGACATATACTCGCTATGATAAATGTTCTCGATACTGGGGGACTTGCACACTACTCGTCACTCCAGAATGGCGTAACACTCGCCATGCTCTGGCAGTACCTTATCTATGCTTCAATGTGTTATCTATGATTCAGCGACCTGTACTTGCCATACTTTAGCAATATATTATCCATGCTTCAGCATCTCATCTATATATGCTTCAGCAGCGTATTATCTAGGCCTCATCGATATCTTCCCTACGCTTAAATAGTATCTCATCTATGCTTCAGCAGCGTATTATCTACACATCAGCGATATCTTCTCTATGCTTCAGCCGTATCTCATCTATGGCTCCACGTTATATTCTCCACTTCAACAATGTACTCGCCACGTTGTAATGACATACTCCCAATGCTTCAACGATATCGCCATGATTTATCTCTCCACCAAAATATAGCTAAAGACATGGGCAAGCTGTATAGTAATCCCAAACTACTGCCTAACGCGAACAAGCTGAAATGGCTATACAATTCAATATCGCTAAAGGCATGGTTGTGCTGATATAACATTATAAGTGCTATCACTCGCAAACCCTCGTATTGCCAATGCAATCAAAATGAAATGGCTTAAATGCGATCAATGTGAAATGCTTAAATGCGATCACAGTGAAATGGCTTAAATGCGATCAATGTGAAATGCTTAAATGCGATCACAATGAAATACTTAAACGCGATCACAATGCAATGCTTAAATGTTATCAATGTGAAATGCTCAAATGTGATCACAATGAAATGCTTAAATGCGATCACAATAAAATGCTTAAATGCGATCACAATGAAATGCTTAAATACGATCAATTTGAAATGCTGAAAGGCTATCAAAATGTAATGCCAACATGAAAGATGATCAAGGGGAAATGCCTAAATGAAAGGCGATCAAGGTGAAATGCCTAAACGCAATCACAATGAAATCTTAAATACGATCAATGTGAAATGCTGAAAGACAATCAAGGGGAAATGCCAAAATGAAAGGCGATCAAGGTGAAATTCCTAAACACGATCAAAATGAAATGGCTAAATGCGATCAAGGTGAAATGCCTAAATGCGATCAAAATTAAATGGCTAAGTGAAATACGATCAAGCTAAAATGGCTAAATGAAACGGCTATATGCGATCAAGGTGAAATGGCTAAATGTGATCAAGATGAAATAGCCAACACTAAACAACGCTACAAGCATGGTTGTGGTGACATAGCCTAACACTATCCCAGAAAACACCCAATATCGCCACAAGCATGATTATGACGTGCTCTCCTTTATACGCAATATCACCATGTGTTATCTCTCCATTACATGATATCGGAGTGAGTTATCCTTCTCCAATAAGTGATATCGCCACGTGTTATTTTTCCATTATACGATATCGACGTGAGTTATCTCTCTCCAACACGCGCTATCGTCATGTTTTCTCTCTATTATATGTCATCGCCATGTTTTATCTCCATTACACGATATCACCATATTTTATTCCTCCATCACACGATACGATATCGCCATGTCTTCTCTCCATTATACAATGTCGCCATGTCTCATCTTTCTCCATTATATGATTGCATGCCACTGCATGCAAAACAAGAGGCTGTGTCAAGCTTAACAACAGCGATATCACCACATACATTCCAGCCGCTATTGGTTACATTCCTTACAGCCATTATCGGCTTCACACCAAA
Organism: Rosa chinensis; assembly: GCF_002994745.2. Lineage (NCBI taxonomy): Eukaryota > Viridiplantae > Streptophyta > Magnoliopsida > Rosales > Rosaceae > Rosa > Rosa chinensis. The sequence goes on from NC_037091.1 coordinate 50,367,750, forward strand.
ATTATTATATCGCCATATGCAAAAGTGGGCTGACATAGCCAAGGTTATCCCAGCAGACACCAAGTGTACCAAGTGCACCTTATAGAGAGCAACACCTAATGCCATATGATAACAAACCCTAGTCCAGACCCTCTTCCCCAGGGCTCGGGGGACTGGGGAACTGGTTACCCCAAAGAAGACACTCTCGCCAAATGTCCAATCAATGCTTGCGCCGTTTTTACTTGAAAAATGAAATCACCACCCCAGTCAAGACTCCTCTTAGCTAGGATTTGGGGGATCGGGGGTAATGGTGGCACGGAAGCCGCGTGGCAAGGAGAATGCTCACCTTGCACTTCCGATATTTCTACCATGACAAACTCCCCACCCAAGAGCACTCTTGACCATGGACTTGGGGGACTTGTTGGTATATATACCGCCTAGGCAAAAAAGATCGGAAGCACAAGGCTCACTAGCTACTTAAAATGATGTCGATAATGCCCAGAGATGATACCGATACCATACACTTGTGGTATCGGGTAAGCCACACCTAGTCCCACATTGGCAACAAAGGGGTGACAAGCTCCACTCACTCAAGGTGAGCCACCATTCTCCACTAACTCCTACCTAGTCTACATTCTCACATGTATCTGACTTAGGCATCGGAGAGTCGAAGGCCGGCTAGCCCGGTCTTCCCTCTGACCTCTGTTCATGGTTGACAGGTACCGGATCTCGGAGATGGAAGCTCTCACCACCACCCCATTTCTTACCCAGAAATAGGAGGTTCCGGGCCTTGACTCTGGCGTTGTAGAAACTCAATACCCGCTGTTTGTTTTGCAAGTTGTGCAAGTGAGCCTTGTGACGCTTTTCCTCTAGGAGATCCTTATCAAGGTTGATACTTGATACCTTCGCCATTTGTCTTGGCGCTGTAGCCCTCGACCCTAGTGGTAGGTTGTGAGACTTCAATGGGCAGGATGGCTTCCGTTCTGATCATCATGCATAACGGTGTTTCTCCGTTAGCGGATGTTAGGGTTGTCCTGATGGCCCATAGGACATCCGGGAGCTTTTCTGCCCATAAACCCTTGGCATCATCGAGTTTTTTCTTGAGAAATTTCTTGATTATCTTGTTTGCCGCTTCTACCTGCCCGTTGGTTTGGGGGTGCACTACAGATGCATATTGCATCCTGGTGCCTACATTAGCGGTAAAGGCTATGATCTCCTCGTTGTTGAACTGTGCCCCGTTGTCTGTGATGATGGTGTGGGGTACGCCGTAACTGCAATAAATGTTTTTTTTCAGAGGAAATGGGTTACTTTGGCGGTTTTGATTGTCGTCAGCGACTCAGCCTCTATCCACTTGCTATTGTAATCGATGGCGATGATGATGTACTTGAACTAGCCCCTAGCGGTTGGCAATTTTTCAACTAGGTCGAGGCCCCAAGTGGAGTGAATCCATGGGCCGATGATTATTGAGAGGGGTTCCGCTGGTGCATGAGGGAGGTTAGTGTATTGCTGACACTTGTGGCAAGACTTGGAGACTTCTCTGGCGTCGTCGCCGAGCGTGGGCCAAAAGTACCGTTGGTGCATAGTTCGATTTGCTAAAGATCTGGCACCTGAATGATTTTCGCATTCCCCTGCGTGTATCATTGCTAACACCACCCTTCCTTCGTCTGGGGTTAAGCATCGGAGATTTGGGTGGGTGAATCCTTGGCGGTATAGTTTGCCGTTTTGTATGTTATAGCGGATTGCCCTCCGCTTGAGCTGCCTTGCTTCGACCTTGTCGGTTGGCAGTGTTCCATTGCGCTTGTACTCTATTATTTCGTCCATCCAGCTGGGATTGACCTCGATGTTGATATTTCCGCTACGGTTTTGGTGATGCTCGGCTTGTCCAGGCATTCCACCCTTGTGTCTGTTGGACTTTGCTGTGGTTGCGCGGTTGCTAGTCTTGCCAGAGAGTCTGCCTTAGGGTTTTTTTCTCTGGGGATTTGTGTGATGGAGTGGAACTTGAATTTCCTGAGTAGGGTTTTTACGTATCCTAAGTACGCCGCTAACTGTTTGTCTTTAGCCTGGAAGCTGTCGTTGACCTAGTTGACGACAAGTTGGGAGTCACTGAATATGTTGACACCATCGACTCCTGAGTCTATGGTGAGGAGTAGGCCTGCAATAAGTGCTTCATGTTCTGCCATGTTGTTCAAACCTGTGAAGTTGAATTTCAGCGCGTACTCCACGTTTAGTCCCCGGGCCCTATCAAGAATGATTCCAGCTCCACAGGCCTTGGGGTAGGCTGAGCCGTCAACATGGAGGTTCCATTCTGACTGTGGCTTAGATGTGGGCTACTCTATGGCTGTCAGGGCGGTATTGCTTTCTTTTGTCGTCATGGTGGGTTCATCCTGGCGCTTAGTGAGTTCAGCGATGAAGAGGGATAGCGCAGTTAGCTTGCCCTGGAGGCTCTGAACATGCACCTTCCACTCTGGGGATTTCATGTTGAGGATGGCCTGCACCTTGTCGGGGTTATCTTCTATGCCTCACTCGCTAACGATGTAGCCCAGAAATTTGCTAACAGTGACGCCAAAGAAACATTTCTCAGGGTTAAGGCACATACCATAGGCTAAGAGAATGGCAAATATGATACGGAGGTTTGCCAAGTGTCCGCTGGCTTTGATGCTTTTTACGAGCATGTCATCCACATATACCTCTATTATTTTTCCGAGGTGTTCCACGAACATGGCGTTCACCAACCGTGGGTATGTTGCTCCGGTTTTCTTCAATCTAAAGGGCATGACATTGTAGCAGTACAGGCCTTTGTCTATTGTGAAGGTGGTGCACTCTTGGTCACCAGGGTTCATCTTGATTTGGTTGTAGCTGGAGAAAGCATCCATCATGCTGAGCAGTTCGTGTCCCGCTGTTGGGTCGACTAGCTGGTCGATGTGTGGTAGCGAGAAACTATCTTTGGGGCACGCCTTGTTGAGACCTTTGAAGTCTACGCACATTCGCCATTTTCCGTTGGGCTTTTTTACCATTACCAGGTTGGAGATCTGTTGGGGATAGTTGACCTGGCGGATGAATCTAATGCCTTGTAGCTTTGCTACCTCCTATTACAAGATATCTTTCTTCGTTGAAGGCCCTTCTTTTCTGTTTGATTGGATAGAAGGATGGTTTGATGCTTAACTTGTGCATAATAATGTCAGGGGAGATGCCTGGCATATCCGCGTAGGACCATGCAAATACATCAGCGTTTTCCCATTGGAATTGTGTGAGCTCCGACGCTATCTCGAGGGAGAGTTGTGCGCCGATGCGAACTGTCCTCTCAGGGTGCTTGTCAGAGATGCTGATGACTTGTAGCGATGTCTCTGGGTTGACAGGTTCCTTTTTTACATACTTTTTTTCGTCGATTTTGTCTTTCAGCGGTAGGTGATTTCCTACCATTAGGATTTCATGACGGCACATGGATCACATTACCTTTGTCGAATAGCATTCCCGTACTAGCTGTTGGCTTCCTTTGACACAGCCCGTGCCGTTGGGTGAAGGGAACTTCATGAGGAGCATGTATCCGGCAATGTTGCATTTTAACTTGTTGAGTGCCGACCAGCCGATGATGGCATTGTAAGAGCTGAAGAAGTCGACGACGATGAACTCGGTGTGTATCTCCACTGTGCATGGGCTGGCACTGATGGATAGATGTATAGTCAGAACCCAGTGGTTGTGTGACGTCGTTGGAGAAACATAAAATAGAAATCCATTTTTTTGTCAGTATAAATAAAGGACACCATTCTATAGTAACAATACTAAAAGTAACAATACTGAAAGGGTTATACAAAAGATGGATCCAGAAAAAGTGAGGTTCTAGTTATAATCCAGAAACAATAAGTAGCGGTTCGTGGTCCTATAGTAGCTTTCTGTTCCGCTGGAGTTGGTTGTAGCAACCGTTGAAGATGACATTGATAGCGGATCCGCTGTCAACCAGGACCCTCCCTACTGACCATTTGTCGAGTATTGTGTCGATCAAGAATGGGTCGTCGTGGTTGAGATGCACTCCGCAGTCTTCTTCCCCAGATAAGGTTATGGGCTCCCATCCAAATCTTGCTAGCTTAGCGGATCTTTCATAGCGGATGTTGCAAACTTCCTTAGGGTGGTTGGCGCGTGCATAGTGCTTCCTTTCCCTGTGAGACATGTTGCTGATTGGAGCACCACCATCGATGGAGTTGATGCGGCGCATGGGCTCGATATTGGCAACTACTAGCGCTGGCTGTCGCACCTTGAACTATTCTAGTTTGCCATCTCGATACAGGGTCTCGATTGCTATTTTAAGGGCATTTCAACTGTTAGTGTTATGACCGCTGTCTTCGTGGTATTTGCACCATTTGCCGGTGTTCCTCGATTTTCCCACTCTCAGGTATTTTCTTGAGGTTGGCGGTAGGATTTTATCCTTGCACTGATCGTATATCTCCTCATACGAAGCTGTGAGGACTGTGAACATTGCATACCACTGGGAGGACTCTGCCTGCTTGCTACGGTTGTCACCGTGGAAAGAGCGATTGGCCTTGTTGTGGTATTGCTAATCCCTTTGCCGCTTGCTCTGGTAGTTATTATGCTGCCATTCTCTCTTTTTGTCAGTTGGGGGTGTGGCGGGAGATTTATTAGCGGTTTCCTGTTGGCTGGAAGAAGGCTGAGTTGACTTGGGGGGGCGTTTGTGGAGGCAGTGGTGTTTCTCCATATGTGATGAACTCTGCCTGCGCGTGGAGAACGACCTTGCTCATGACATGGTCATATGCAGCGTTTGGGTAATTGTAGTTGAGATGATAGATAAATGGTCCTTTCAGGAGTCCTTGCTTGAAGGCTGCCAGTGCCATCGTTTTGTCAAGGTCGCGACACCAAGATGCTGCAACTCTCCACCTTGTGAAGAAAGCCTTCAATGTTTCCTCTGTGCCTTGCTTGACGTTGAACAACTGGCTTGTGTTATGATGTCCTGCGGCCAAGAGGATGAACCGCGACAGGAAGGCATTCGATAGTGTATAGAATGAGTCGATAGACCCAGGTGGGCATTCGAAGAACCAGCTCATTGCCTCACTATCTAACGTCTCGCTGAACAAATGGCAAAGGGTGGCGTCATCGAATCCCTTGTTGTTAGTTACCCTCTTGAAGGTGTCCATATGGATGAAAGGATCAGTGAGGCCGCTGTAATGTGCCATTTTTGGCCTTTTTGCATGTGTTGGTCTGACCGCTTGCAAGATTATGGCGGTGAACGGACCTGGCCTTGACACAAAGAGCGGGTTTTGGATTGGCGCTGGGGCACTTACCTAGGCCCGAATCAATCTTTGTTCCAGCTATTGCATTCTTTCCAAGATTAGCATGGTTGTGTTGCCAGCAGGTGCTACCCCTGGAGGTTCTGCTGCGCTAACTCCCGCCTGGGGGCCTGTGGGTTTCCCCTCGATTCTTGCCCTGGTTGCGTTGCGGTTAGTGCACGGTTGTGATTCCGCCTCATGTTCTATCATTAGACGTGGTGGAGGTGGAGGACCCAATCCTACCAGCTCAGGTGGGTTCAACGGTACCTGTATCTGTATGATTGGTGCTAGTATCAACCTTCCACCGCTGGGTCGACTATGCCTAGCACTTTGTGATTGTTCGCTCTGTGCTGGGTCAGCTATTTCTGAGCTTCGACCTTTTCCTTGTGTTCCTGCTCACGCTCCCTGTTTGCCTTAATGTCTGAGATTCAGTTGTGGCTAAACCTCGGTTAACGTTGGTCCGCTAGGCAGACAGCTACTTGCAAAGATCCTGGTGTTTCCGCTAGCTGTCAAATAAAATACACAGGGCGTCAAAGGGAGACTGCGGTTAGCGGTCTTCTCTACTCCGATGCCTAAATTAGTCAATGTATTCATATTGATAGGATAACGTTGAGTAAGTAATAAGTGCGTATTTAATGAAGAGAGAGGAGTGGACCTTTTATAGGTGAGGAAGAGACTAATCTCTTCCTTGTTTTCGATGTGGGACTGATATGCTTATATTCCCAGCTTCTGATGCTTCAGCGAGGTGATATTAGCGTGGTGCGTGGCGGTGAGTCAGTGGTGATCTTGGGCTGAGCCGGAGCTCAGGCGATAGCCTGTCTGGTGGTGTTTTCATAGGTCACACCCTTGATAGTTGTTGGTACTGTTGGCGGTAGCATGAGCATGGTTCATTATAGCTAATTATGGTTTTGGCAAATGCTCAAGTAAGTACATAAACTATCCCATCCATCATCTCTCAACTTTTGAATGAATGCTTTAGTAGAGGAAACAAGACTCATGGCATTCAAAATGTCTAGAGATTGACTTTGCAGAGCCAAACAAAGTTCATTAGTATTCTCCATAATTTCTTCCATGAGATGTAAGATGAAGACAAATTGATACGATGTCATTGACTCATAAGCTGAATCTACATCTCCTGCTTCAGGACTCTTCCCTTCCTTAATTATGTTCATAAGAACCTGACAAGTTGGGCTAAACCTTTGTCTCAAACTAGATATAGATCTGAAGTGCGAACTCCAACAAGTATCTCCAGCATGCTGCAAAGTTCCAATTTGGTTAAGTCCTCTTCCGGTCTCGAGTTCATCAATTAAAGTCAAATATGCAATCTCTTCTACTTGAGCACTTTGAAATTCATCATTGCGCTTGCATGAAGCACCAAGAATATTGATTATAAAAGTCAATTTAGTAAAAAACTTTTGAATAGGAATAACTTCTCTTGATGCTGCTACTAAAGCCAATTGCAATCTATGCGCTAAACAATGAACATAGTAAGCATACAGACAATCCTTCAAAATCAAAGCTTGTAGCCCATTCTACTAACCTCGCATATTACTTGCACCATCGTATCCTTGGCCTCGAATATTTTGGATATCTAAATTGTAATTAGATAACACTGAATATATTCCCTTTTGCAATGTTGATGCCTTGGTGTCTGAGACATGAACAAGCCCAAAAAAAGGCTACCGAACAAAACCATCTTTGTCAACAAATCTCAATACTATAGCCATTTGCTCTTTCTTTGACTCATCACGATCTTCATCAACAATTATGCAAAAATTTTAATCATTAATTTTTTCCCGAATGGCCTTTTTTTATCTTAATGAAAATGCCTGTAATATTTGTTTTTGAATCTTTGGCGATATGTAAGAAGCATTTCTTGGAGCATTTTGTAATATAATTTCAGTAACTTTTCATTATATGAAGCCAACAATTCTAAGAGTTTCACGAAATTACTAGGATTGATTGAATCAACGCTTTCATCATGACCTCTAAAAGCACAATCTTGAAATGCAAGCCATTGAGCTGCTTCTATTGAAGTTCTGACTCGTAGACGGTTGTTTGCAATTTGTTTTGAAGTATAATTTTCAACAACATTCTGTATATGTTGGGGTTGCTTCATCAAGTCGTCGCAGGCTCTTACAGCATTCTTATGAAAACAGTCAAAATATTTGCCCATATGACTCAGAAAAGCACAATCTTTTCCATCTCTTACTTTCTTCAAACTTTGAAATCTCTCGATAGTGAAAGCTTTGTGGCCAGAATGGCCGGTGGGTTTATTAAAAAGAAAACACAGTAGACAAAAGCTTTATCTTCAGTCGGAGAATACTCTAACCATGAAGAAAATACACAAAGATTGAAAGCTACAGTTGCGCTTTCCTTTCGGTGGATATGCTGAAAGTAAAGGCCAGTATGGACCAAGTTTAATATAAGCACGTAGGACTTCATCTTGCAGATTAGGATGATATTCCCAAATTTGCGGACGTTTTCTCAGATCACATTCTAGTGAATCAATATGAATTTCATTGATTTCAGTTCTTAGAAATTTAGCACGATTTTCAGCCTCTTGAGTCTCAACATCATATTGTGGTAAGGTAGCGCTAGATTTGGAGTTTTCAGGCATTTTTCTTTTAGTAAGCCACTTATCAAGTGTCTTATGTGTGGATGACTTTTTCATCTACAAATATTAAAAAATTGCATATAAACAATGAGTATTCAATTAAGTCAATCGAACAAAAGCATAAAAAAATGGAAAAAATATAATACCGCAAAAAAAAAAAAAGGGTATCACACCTTTCACAATTCTCTTGTTGCAGAGTAGAGAGAGAGCGAGAGAGAAAATGTTACGGAGTAGAAAGAAGGATTGCGCGCAAACCCCAACTTAGGGTTATAGAGATAGCTGTCAAAATCCTAATCATATAAGAATACCTATTTATTACTGTTTTAACTTTCTTCTCTTATTTTATTAGTTCTTTATAAACTGAATATTATTGTTTTTATTTTTTAAAAAATATAAGCCTGACAATCACCTGGGTGGACTTAGAGTGTGGGAGGGTTAATATATTATATATTTATGTAAAATTGAATTGGGGGGATCCAGTTGCAGAACACATACATAAAATCCTAAGTTTAATTAAGGGCTAAATACTGATTACTACCCTGTAGTTTGGGTCCAAAATCAATTCAGTCCCTGAACTTCTAATTTCATCAAGAACACCCCTACACTTTCAATTTTGATCTAATAGGTCTAATTTGTTAGTCTTCTGTCAATTAAGTCATTTAACTTGTTGACGTGGCTCATATATGGCCTATGTTTTATGATGTGGTGTTGAGGTGGCCTGCATAGTCAATTTAGGAGTGAGTCCCACTATTAGAAATCTATCAAATAAATAGTTTTTCAACAAATAATCCAACTATAACTTGAACCCATAACAGAATATTAACGAATTGGACCTATTAGATCAAAATTGAAAGTACAGGGTTGTTTTTGATGAAATTAGAAGTCCATTGACTGAATTGATTTTGGACCTAAACCACAGGGTAGTAACTAGTATTTAGCCCTTTAATTAATTATAACATATAATTATATGTATCTGCCGAAAAGCTAGTGGGGTCTAGACCCCCCAGACCAAATGACAGGTCCGACCTGAGGTATTGGTGTTGATTTTGCGTGTTCTTGCATTATGGAGGTGTCCATGCAGTAGTGGCAGTCAGAAACATGGATGACAGTAAAAATGTAAGGATATCCCCGATGGTAAAATTGATGCCATGGAGTTAGATCTCAGCTAATTTGCATCTGTAGGGAATTTTGCAGCAAAAGAAGAAACTGAATGCAGTATTGTTGATTGCTAATACATGAGAATATATGCTTATGTCAACAGAAAGAAAAAAATTGTGGAAAAAAAGAAGGAGAAATTGATAAATATGAAAATTAATGGAGATGAAGATAAGAAAAAGAAGAAATTGATAAATGTGAAACTTAATGCAGATGAAGATAAATAGGGGTACAAAGGGAAATTGAAAATGTGTTTTTTTAGTCTATTAATTATCTAATTTTCAGGGATAATGGAATAAACGTGGCAAACAATGAATAGGAAATGTAGAAAGGGAAAGGTTGGAGGGAAAGTTGTCAGCATTTCTCAATAAATTTTCAAGCATGTGTATATCCATGACACTATAGAAAGAGACTCCAATGAGTATTATAATTAATATATAAGGTTAATTAATGACTTTCAAGGGATAAAATCAGTTGTCCCATATTTATGTGTCTCAATTCTGTCTCCTCAACATGATTGGTCCACAGAGATTAAAAAATTGAATAAAAGATTAAGAAAATATTTTTTTAATCTCTGTGGACCAATCATGTTAAGGGGACAGAATTGTAATAGAATAATAGGGACATCTGATTTCATCCCGACTTTCAAATAACAGGCTAATCAAGAGTAGATGACATTTTTATTTTTGAACTCTAGTCATCCAATTGGTGTTTTGAAAGTCTTTATTAAATCCTTATTATAAGGTCATTAGAGAGAGCCATGTGTCACTGTAGTTTGCTACCTCAATTTGTGTCACTGATCTCTTCTAATTGAGTTTGATATCCATGTGAAAATTTAATTTATTATATGCAAAAGCAAAAATAAATTTTTATCCCAAAATTGATGAATGCCAACTGCGACTAAAAAGGAATTGGATTTTCATTTAAGAGCCTGGAGAACATTCAAAAAGGAAAAAAGAAAAACACTAAAAATCAAAACTCTAAAGTCCTAGGAAACCAAATATGAGAAAACCTTGCAAATACAGCTAGCACGTACGGACATATTATGGTTAACCCAAGTGATGAGAAAGGGTGGTGAAATTAGATGGAATATACTAGTTGAAAGATTGAGTCCCTCCATTACAAACAAAACACAAAAAAGAAAAGAAAAATTAAAAAAAAAGTGTGCAACATAAAACAAACTAATAATGACATGCAATGATACAATGAGTAGGTGCTAAAATAACATGCATCAACAAACCGAAGTTTTGAGAAATTATATACTGCTTAAGGAAAATTGAAATTGGGAGAGAATTGAGTCGTACTTTCATTGATAATATGGACCTCTTTATATAGAGGATTCCAAGGCATAGAACCAGAGTTGTACAAAGAAATGTAAAATTACATTGATTGGATATCTCCAAGATTCTCCGAGATTATCTCTAATTCTAACTCTATTACCACTAGATCAAGCAACCTAGAGTTTAGGCCAGACACATATTCTGGATTTACTTGAACATTCCCCCTTGTGTCTCTCAAATGTGGTGCTCCTCTCGTTGCCTTGTCAAAAACCTTGCAGAGTAACAAAAACCCAGTGGGACAAAAATAACCTCAGTCGAAGGAGAAAAAAAGCACAACACACCCTTCACGTTTCGAGACCAAACATGTAGACATCTCCCCCTGATGTCTGCATCTCCCCCTGATGACTATCATCATGGGAGTTCAGATAACTTCCTCAAATGATGTTACCAACATGTTTCTCGAAAGTGGAATTTAGGCATAGACTTAGTGAGCAAGTCTGTCACATTGTCCTCAGATTGAACCTAGTTCACTTTGATCTTGAGGAGAGTCTGTTGTTGCTAATTATACTTGATGTCATCACCTTTGATGTAGCCTTGCTTAATTTGTTCAATGCAAGCGCATTGTTCTCATAAATGCTCGTAGGCTCATTGGTGGTAGACTTCAAACCACATTAATTACTTTGAACATGCGTAATTATAGATCCAATCCATATTCACAAACTGCTTCGTGAAGAGTAATAATCTCTGCATGGTTCGAAGATATAGCGACTATGGTCTGTTCTGTAGACCTCCAAGATATTGCAGTCTTACCCATGGTGAACACTTAACCAGTTTGGGAATGACCTTTGTGTGGGTCAGAGAGGTACCCAGCATCAGTAAAACCTTCCAAAACTCTTATGTCTTTTCAGGATGGCCAGAGGGAACGCAGACCACTATTGGTGGCTTTCTTGACATATTACGGGTCCGAATCCATCGTCTCTCTGTAGGGATAGAACAAGCCTATATCAATCGTACATCTCAAGTACCGAAAGATATTTTTTACACTAATCTAATGGCGTCGCGTTGGCGCAAAGTTATATCTAGCTAACAAGTTCACGGAAAATGAGATGTCCAGTCTTGTGCATTGAGCTAAGTACAATAATAGGCCTATTGTACTTAAGAAAGACACTTCTGCCTCTAACACATCTTCGTCATCATCCTTTGGACGCAGATGATCATTTTCAGGATCAAGACTACGGCGATCATGGGGTCCTTGAAGGCTTGACCTTGTCAAAACGCCTAAACATCTATCAACACATGCTCAAGTTTCAAATCGAGACATAATCATGTTCTCCCAAAATCCTTCATCTTAAACTCGGATTTCAAGTGTTCAGCTGGTTCCCTTAACTCTTTAAGGTCTTCCAATGAAGATCATGTACAATATGAATCGCGATGGAATCCGGAACTTGTCTTAGAGACTCGAGGGCATTGATATATCCCTTCCCAACCAAGTTGTCACTTTAGTGAGCATTACAACCTCATTGCAAATGCACTCCGTGGTCTAGAGCCATTTCACTTGGGTGAATGAAGTTCACCATGAACCTTCATTTATATTCTGTATCTAGATTCCCATAGAGATACGTAGTGACCACATTTGTAAGCTGCATGTTCAGTTATTCGGAAATTACCAAACTGAATGGGTAGTGGAGTGCAATGACATCCATCAAGAGAGAATATGTCTCATAGTAGTCGATTCCAGGGCGTTTGGTAAGAAGCCTTGAGCCATAAGGCAAGATTACCATCTCTTTTTCTCATCACGCTTCTAAGGAAGACCCATTAGTCAATAGGTTTTATGTTAGGAGGTGTCGGCATCACTGGCTCGAAAACCTTCCTCTCCGTTAGAGAATCCAACTTAACCTGGATTGCATCTTTCCATTTATGTCAAATTTCTCTACGTTGGCATTCATTTATCAATGGAGTGTGGTTTGATATCATCAGACTCAACAAACTCATGCGCAATTAAAAGCGCAAATACATCATCGATAATGATGGAGTTTATATCCCACGTCTCATGTACACTAGTGTAATTTTCATAGAGCTCTATATTCTCATAAATAGGTTCTGATGTTGAGGCGTCCCCCAACGATAACATTAATCCGGAAGATTCTCATGAGACAGATTTTGAGTGTCGATGATCCAAGGATTGGGTTGTACCAAAATATCATTTGAACTCACGGGCCTTCCATGCATCTTAGCTAGGGCTATGGCTTGTAACACCAGAGTGCCACTCTCTACGACGTTGGCGCCATGGCTACCTCCGTGTAGGATAGCACTATGTCCTCTCGTAGGGACGTCCATCCTTGCAGGCATGTTTGAAGCATATTTGTGTAATCTCGTCACTTTAGTGGGGATCGAGATAAGACATAGTGGGGACAGACCACGACAATTTCTGTCGTTCCTGCTGAACATTCGCGTTCTTATCTCGCTGTATCGACGGGAAGACTGTCTCATCAAAGTGACAATCTGCAAATCTAGCGGTAATGAGATCGCTTAGCAAGGGCATTAAGTGGCGAACGATTGTTGGAGTCTCAAATCCAACTTAGTGGCTCATTCGTCTGTAAGGACCCATCATAGTGCTCTGTGGTGGCGTAATTGGTACATCAATGGAACACTGAAATATGTATAAGCACGATACTGGTACCCAGTCACTAGCTGTAATGCAGAGGTAAATTGAGTGGCTATGGGTCGTAGAAGAATTAGCATAGCTGCATGCGATATTGCATCACCCCAAGCGGATATAAGGAGATTGATGCGCATTACCAATGTCCGGACTACCATCGTAGTCGTTTCCACGAGACCATTTGGATGTGTACATGGGAATATGATGTCCAACATCAGTCCCATTGCAATAACCATCGAAAGTCTTCAATGTAAACTCTCTAGCATTGTCAAGCCCAATTGACTGAATAGGATGATCTGGGGAGTGAGTCTATTGTCATATGATATGTGCTAGGAGTGTAGCATAAGTAGCATTACAAGTGGACAATGGCACAACATGTAACCAGCGTGTTTGCGTGTCAACCAACATCATGAGATATTTATTCGTCCACAAGTAGGTTGAATCAGTGATCTACAGAATCCCTAGGGATTCTATGTAAGAACAGAATGAGTATTTTCATATCCTTTGTGTAGGACGGTCTCAGTCCTAATTTCCCTAAGGAATGGGCTTTGTAAAAAGAGCGAGAGGCTTTAGAAGCAACCAATAAGGATTTTGGGTGGGCCTGAGCGTCTGAAACACTATTTGAAGCATAGTTGGTGATTGCAGCATCACCCAGGGCTCCATCACCATGATGGACGCCATCCATGGCATCATGGATATGGATTGTGCTAGCCCTATGCTAGTGATGGATGGCAGCGGCGGCGGTCACACTTAGTCCAGGAATCAACTTTTGATTCTTGCTTCATTTCGCTCGAAAGAATGGATGTCTATGTGAAGTCTTTAGTAGACAGATCATCATATCATGACTAGGATGACCTATCCTTTCGTCACAAAGCCAATATGTGTCTAAATCCAAAAGATCTTCTCTCATAACTTTATTGGATTTAATAGCTTGAATAGTGACATAGATTCCACTAGAGAGACACAAAAACTTCTCTAAGATGCATCTTCGTTCGCAGTCATTAGAGGTATTGCAAAGGAACTTATTTCTGTTCTCTATATATGTTCCTGCATGGAAACTGTTTGCTCGAATGGCTCAATAGGGTTTGATTCGCCCTAGGAGCGTAGAGAGTTTTTGTGACAATAATCAAGTGCCATTTGGCAAATGGAATTTGGGCTATTCCGTGTCCTTGAACTAATCCTTATGGTCGAACCATCGTAGTCACAAAGGAATATGCTCAAAATAAAAATGAAGTCATAATGAAAAGAACTCGAAATTTTATTCATAAGCCAACGGTGTACGTCATTGTCTCTTAACCATTAAGAGAATCTAATCCAAATGCTAGCTAATGCAAAACAAAGGTAGTCGTTTGACTTCCTTCGGTAACTCCAAAATAAATATGACCAGGTAAGTAGAGAGATGTCGGTGGAGCAAGGCTCGCTTAAGTACCACTTATCTCAAAACTTCCTAGACATCATACTCATTTTGGATGAGCCTATGTGAAGAAAAATAAACCAATGGCATTTACTACAAAGTATATGGCAATTTCCTATTACATCTCTTGAAAAAATAAAGACTTAAATAGAATTGGTGATCTATTGATCCCAGCCAGATTTGAAGTCTTCAACCCTTTACTCTAGATCATCTTCTTGATCTTCTTGTTCCACATAGTGAGTTTCTCTTGCTTCACAATATGCTTTGTAGGCAGTGACAATTTCTTCACGAGCTCTACAAATGTGTGCCCAATGACCAGATGCTCCACATCGAGAACATACATCTATGTGCTCAGATTCTATTGATTGAGGTGCTTTGAAAGCGTCATTTGGATGGCTATTAGTGTTGGTGGCGCCACCAACATGGTCAGAGGCGTTGCCTCCCTCTCTCTTTCCATGTTAATCTCTTCAATTCTGTGTTTGCCTATTTTGGAGGTTACTTCCTCATTAGAGCGAGAATATGGACCAGAACGTCCAGAATTGTCCCTAGATTTAGGGTTTCACTCTTGGAGTCCTCCCTTAGGGGCGCGACAATAATTGGACTCCGGAATATGCTCTGTTCCCAAGGGGTCTCGAATTATAGTTCTTTCCAAGGATGTTGTTATGCTTTTCAGCGACATTCATAGCTCCAATGAGCTCATCAAACCTTGTGATCCGTCTTGCAGTAACATCGATTAGATAGTTCTTTGCAACCATCAATGTAGAGACGGGGAAGGTAGAAAGAGTCCTCTTAATCAATATTGCATCTGTGATATCTTTTTCACAGAATTTCATTAAGGATTTAATGAGAAGTGCTTCCGAGTTGTAGTCAATAACTGACTTGAAATCACAGAAGCGGAGGCTATGTCATCTCGTTTCTAGTTCAGGAAGCAGGGAGTCATGAAGGTTGCCAAATCTTTCTTCGAGTGAGAACCATAGCCTTCTAGTGTCTTCATCATTCATATACTCATACTGGAGCGAATCATCCATATGACTAGTCATTAGGATGATGGTTTTCGCCTTATTTGCCTCCAAGGCTATTATATTTGCTTCCAAAGCTTGAGCTTGCTCAACAGTTAGCACGTCCTGACTAGGCTCAAGAATCATATCCAGGATTCCATCGGTCTTAAGATGCTCGCGGACATCACGAATCCACTTGTGATATCCAAAGCCAGTTGTTCCCAATGGAGCGAAGTCCAGTTTGTTCAGGTTACTCATCCTGAAAGAGAACAAGAAAAATGGTTAGTTTCGGAGCAAAAAAGGCTACCACGAAAACATATAAAATTTCTGAGCGTAATCGCTCCCAAGAAATTATGGATTTATGAGCGTAGTCACTTCCAAGAAATCTGATTCCAAGAGATATTGGATTAGATCGAAACAATGACGTGTTTGTGGTCGATCATAACTTCTCAACAAACTCTAAATTTGGAGGACTCTACAAGCTCCAAGTTTGGAGTGAGCACGAACCCCCATAGTTCGGCTTTTGGTCTCCCTTATGAAGAAGAAAGGGGGGGTAGAAGAAACGAGGTTGCAAGTCCCCGAGGAAAAAGAAGAGAAAAACAATAAAAAAACTTCAAAAGCGGGAACTTTTAGTAAAAAGTAACTCGTGGGCTGCCCTTCTCCCTTGTTTTTTTTTTTTTCTTTTGCTTTGGCCCATGGTTTCCTCCTTTTTTTTTTCTTGCTTCGGCCCAGGCCCACTGAGTATCAGAAGGCAAGGCCTTAACTTCTTCTTCTGGGCCTTGACTTCTTCTGGCCCACGCCTCCTTTATATATATATATTATCTCTGGGCCGCACCTCTACTTTCTCTCTTCTGCACGTGGGCCACCAACTTCCTCTTTTTTTCTTCTTCTGCTGGTTTTTCTGCAAGAGGTTCAGTGGCTTCAGCGGCCAGTTCAGTAACTTCTAGACCGGTTTTTAGAGTTCTTCTTTCAATTCCTGAATCCTAGGATCAAGACACTTCTGCTGGAAAATTTTGGTAGCAATTGGAGGTCCGGAAGGTGGTGAACCGGTGGAGTATTTGCTGCGGGTGGTTTGGAGCTTTCGGTGGCCGATTCGATAGGTTTCCGGCCAGTTCTGGTTGTTCTGCCTCCGGTTCTAGACTCCTGGTGTAAAGGCTCCTGGTGTAAAGGGATTCAAGGTGTGCGGCGGTGGCCAAAAGGATTTCAAGGTTTCGTTGTAACGCCCCGATTTGCACCTCACCAAATCGACCACGTTACAGTGCAGCGAACCTTGGAATCACACGCTAGGTATGATCCTAGAGATACGCAAGGCATTTAAAATAAACAGCTAAAATAAGCAAGTAGTACTTTTTCTAAAAGTATGACATTCGAGTTGAAATGGAAGCGTTAAATAAAATTTTTGAGGCGATTTTAAGTCGAAAAACTTTTCAACGAAAACGAGTTGTAATAAAGACAAAGTACCAAACATCCAAAGTAAAGTATGATTGAATTACATTTAAAAGTGCTAGAAATCGGAACCTGAAAAATATTACAAATAAGTCATACATAAAATAACTTGTTTGGCCCACCCAGCTCATTCCAATATTGTCCCGTTCACGTGCACAATACCTGCATCCAAAACTATTGTAGTGGGTGAGTTTTCGTCCTCGCTACTCAATAGGGGATTCACCCCGGCTAGGTTTAAAAACACGTAAAAAGATATATACATTTTTAGCCAGTATTTGAAAACTACGTATATAGGTAAAAAGAAAGATTAAATCATAAACCATAGAGTTTGTTTCAAAGACATTTGCGGGCCCAAAAAACACAAACCTGATGACCGGTCACTATGCCAACTACACCCTTACCAAGATTACCAACATACACGGTAAGGAGTAGTGAGAGTGTCCATTTACGTCGTATCATGTAGAAATGGTGTCACACCTCACAGGAAGTAGGACACTATACCGTCCATACAGCCCCTCCGGAGGTTTAGGGGATCGAAACCCAAGGTAGTCGCTATGCTCCGCTCACTCTCAGGTCATCACACAATATAGAAATCCATTGAAAACAAGCATGGCGATAAAATATCAAATCCTTTAAATTCATAGAGAAATAATCATAGCCATGTGATATTATTTATATAGAAGAAAAATCCAAACCGAGAGAGTCCCGAGTCACCCTACCTGGAATATTGTAGCTTTGATTCTATCGATTCCTCAAGCCAACACCACCAAATTGCACATTTCGGATTACAGAGGTTCTAATTAATCCGACAATAATATTGTTAGAGTGGTAGTATAGAATTCAATTCAAGGACTCTTGACAAATATTACCAAGTCCTTTTTGGTTAATTTATTCCAAAAATGAATTCCTTTTCTTCTTGGGTGCAAACCCTTCTTATTACTTTGGGCACCCAGAACCACAATCTATTAATCATTCTTCAATTTAAGTTACACTCCAGTAACAAAACTTTTACTAGTTCATGCTTAACGAGAATGTATCCAAACTAATTTATGACCACTTGCTAAATTGCAACTACTTTTTGGTTGGTTTTTCAACCGTTCTTTGATTCAAGGTCAAGAGCAGACTCTGGCAGTTTCATTATCAAATAAAATAAACAACCTTAATTGCAAGAGAATTGCTTCAGCCATCTAACACAAACTTCTACTATAGTTGGATTGGTATTGATTCCAAACAATCAACTGACTATGTATGCCAAAACTATATTCAAAGTACCAACCCAAAATTCTCAACAACTTAATACTTGGCATATCAAATCTAAATTATGTTCCAGGACACTACCTTAATTGAGAACCATCAAGACAAATCCTCATCCAATCTCTGATTTAAGCTTCCCAAGGTTCTTAATACACAATCAGCATTGCAAAGCATGCAAACAATGAATTACTCTTCTTTATTACTCGAACAGGGAAGACCCAATGCCATTGTCTCCATCCTACTTCACAAGTTCTGCCAATAACCACAACCAAGTATGATCACAGACCAACCATTTGAGGGCAAGTAAGTATGAATCCAACTTCCTCAATTAAACAATTTCATACCAACTGTATATTCGAAACTTCATAATCATACCTTCCTCAAGAATCTCTATCGATAATGGGTTCATATCCTCATTAGAGCACAATCTGAATTCTGCAACATGTTGACCTTCATAATTGAACTGAACTCTCGCTGAACAACAGATTTGGTCAAATTCCAAAGTTCTTATCCCACTTCGTGATTCCTGTGATTTAAGCAAAACCAAGTCTCAATATAGATTATATACATAAACCATGACCAACTACTTCAGCAGATATCCAAACCACTACCATGCACAGTAACTCCGATGGTGGCCGTGTACACCTAAAACACCAATTTTCCAAATCTTAACCGAAATTGACATGCAATCACATATTCCTGTAGAGTTCGACCAGAAGATAAAGTTCCATACCTCAGTTGCCATCGTCGGTGACCAGAGTAGCCGGAAAATGCATCGAAATCGCCGGAAACGTCATAGCTTTCGGACTTTGTTTTGCTATCGGGAAGATTTGGTTGAGCAATCCGAGTCTACTGTCAGAATGGCGCCATCGAAATGAAGAGAACACTGCCGGTGTGACGCCGTGAATCGAGCGGAGGGTGGTGATAAGGTCGGGTCACTTGCGCGGGTTGACGGGTTGAGAAAATGGGTCGAGGGACTGGCGTGTTCTAGGTTCTCCAATCAAACTTGGGCTTATATATACACATTCCCAAATCGTTATGATGGATTTAGGCCTCATCAAAAAGCCCGCGGATCAAGTGGGCCGATGGAGGCCCGCCGGTACTGAAGGCCTGACCCGCCAAAAGCCCGCTAGGGTCGGCCCGTAAAAGCCCGTAAATAAAAAATATTATATAAATAACACAAAAACTGTTGTGCAAAATACCTAACTTCACTGAATTACTGGGAACTGCTCGAATGAAATTAGGAGCTGTACGATATATGCAAGGAAAGCCCCATGTGTCTAGTTTCTGAGAAATTTTACGGTTTGCAATTTCGACTTTTCTAGAAGGAGTTATGGTTATGGCAATTTAAGTGAAGGAATTTCAGCTTGAACGAAAATCTGCAACACAAAAACTGTTGTGCAGAACACCTAACTTCGCTGAATTACTAAGAACTTCTCGGATGGAATTAAGAGTTGTATCCTAATGCACAGAAAGCCCCATGTGTCTAGTTTCTGAGAAATTTTACGGTTTGCGATTCTGACTATTCTTGAAGGAGTTATGGCAATTTAAGTGAAGGAAGTTCAGCTTGAACGAGAATCTGCAACACAGAAACTGTTGTGCAGAACACCTATCTTCGCTGAATTACTGGAAACTTCTCGGATGGAATTAAGAGCTATACCCTATATGCACGGAGATCCCCATGTGTCTAGTTTCTGAAAAATTTTACGGTTTGCGATTACGACTTTTCTAAAATGAGTTATGACAATTTAACTGAAGGCAGTTCTGCTTCGACGGGAATTTGCAACATCTTTTACAAGTTCATGTCTAGAATCGAACTTTGCTGAATTACTGGGAGCTATTCTGATAGAATTAGGAGCTGTACCCTATATGCACGGAAAGCCCCATGTGTCTAGTTTCTGAAGAATTTTACGGTTTGCGATTCCGACTTTTCTAGAAGGAGTTATGGCAATTTAAGTGAAGGCAGTTCAGCTTGGACGGGAATCTGCAACATCTTTTACAAGTTTACGTCTAGAAGGCTCAACACATATATTTGGAAATCTTCAGTGTGCCACATCATTATTATATGTGTGTGTGTCTCTTTGTGTGAGTGTGAATTTGTTGTAATTTGGCTTATAGTGAAATTGGACATTCTCATACTTCTATATAGAATATGTGGCTGTGTGCCTATATATTCTACATGTCATGACTATGGTTGACCGATTCGATCGGATTCGAAAATATGGTGAAATTGACTAAATTTTTTACCACACTCATAATTTATTGTAATAATCATATCCAACGGTTGGTTTTTCCATTTTCTTTGAATTGATAAAGGTTGCCCTTTGGAGGGTATGATATATAAATTTAGGTTTATAAGAGTAACTAAGTTTGACCTAGTTGATCGAATTCGAAACGAGAACCAAATTGGCTGGATTTTCTACAACCACCACAAAAACATTACAATCTCTCCATCGAGCGGTTGGTTTCTCCGAATTCATTTTCCATTTCATGGTTGTTTTAGAATGAACCTCAATAATTTAAATGCAATTGTATAAGTCAATACAACTTTATGAGGCAAATTGGTATAGGTCAACGTCTTTGTAATTAAAATTGAAGTTTTTATCTTATGTTCACGCACATCCATTGATGGAATATTTACAGACATGATGTGAAAAAATAAGCACGTTTCGCGGTCGTCATGTCATAGGTCAACTAAAAAGACATACAAGTGACGACGGTTGACAAATTTGATCGGATTCGAAAATATGGTGAAATTGGCTATATTTTTTACCACACTGATAATTTATTGTAATAATCTCATCCAACGGTAGGTTTTTCCATTTTATTTGAATTGATAGAGGTTGCCATTTGGAGTGTATGATATATAAATATAGGTTTATAAGAGTAACTAAGTTTGACCTATCTGATCGAATTCGAAACGAGAATCAAATTGGCTAAAATTTTTACAACCACCATAAAACATTACAATCTCTCAATTGAGCGGTTGGTTTCTCCAAATTCATTTTCCACTTCATGTTTGCTTTAGAATGAACCTCAACAATTTAAATGCAATGTATAAGTTATACAACTTTAGGAGGCAAATTGGTATATACCAACGTATTTGTAATTAAAATTGAAATTTTTATCTTATGTCCACGCACATCCATCTATCGATGAAATATTTACAAACGTGATGTAAAAAAATAAGCATGTTTCACGGTCGTCACGCCATTGGTCAACCAAGAAAACATACAAATGACTACGGTTGACCAATCCGATCGGGTTCGAAACTACGGTGAAATTGACTAAATTTTTAACCACATGCATAATTTATTGTAATAATCACATCCAACGGTCGGTTTTCCCATTTTTTTTGAATTTATAGAGGTTGGTCTTTGGAATGTCTGATATATAAATATAGATTTATAAAAAAATTAGTGTCTTTCAAATATTTATTATAAATAAAGCCCACAAGCCCTGTCCCAAAAAAGCCCGCAAGGCCATATTATATGGATGGGCTTGGATCCTTCGATTTTCAATAAAGTCTGGCTCGCCATTATTTAAAAATATAGTAAGGCCCAGCCCGGCCCGGCCCTTTGACTTGGCCTAGATGGATTAAAATCTAGGGCTCATATCTCCTCACCAATTTCTTTTCATTTCTATTTAAAAATAAATTTTCAAACTTTCTAAACTTCCGAAATTCATAATGAGTAGCTCTGACATCCGAAAAATTCCACTAAAATTACCATGATATTGTCATGAGGCGTATTTTAATATTGAGTTCTCAAATGACAGATTTCACTTCCTTAAAAATTTAGAAAGTACTTCCGAACATTCTTAATAAATGTCGAGATTGCTAATTTTAATCTCAAATAATTCCATCTTAACTCTTTAAATTTTATGGGGTCTCACACTTATATTCGGATTTAGGGTATTTGGCTATTAGGTATTAGGGTTAGGGCGTCATGCTGATAACATGTTTAAGGAAAACTGAAATTGAGAGAAAATTGAGTCGTACTTTCATTGATAATAGAGACATCTTTATATAGGGGATTATAAGGCATAGAACCAGAGTTGTACAAGGAAATGTAATATTACTTTGATTGGATATCTCCAAGATTCTCTGAGATTATCTCTAATTCTAACCCTATTACCACTAGATTAAGTAACCTAGAGTTTGGGCCAGAAACATATTCTGGATTTACTTTAACATATACTTACTTTCATTCTAGTTATTACACACTAAGGCTCCAACAATTCATCTACGACATTCAAAAGAGGCTTAGCTGGGCTTACAGCAAGGCACGTCCAACCTCGCTTAGTAACCATCCACTGAATTTGTTTGAGCTTAACTGCTCAATGTTAGCAAATCTACCCATTTTCGCATGTTCAACCTCGCTCAGTAACCATCCACCAAATTTGTTCAAGCTTAACCACTCGCTGTTAGCAAATCTACCCATTTTCACGCTCGGATGGCTGCATAGCTTGTCTTTGACAAAAGAAAAAGATGTATTTAACCGGTTCAACCCAGAACGACTAGTGCAAGGTAAAGCAG
Source organism: Rosa chinensis (assembly GCF_002994745.2). Lineage (NCBI taxonomy): Eukaryota > Viridiplantae > Streptophyta > Magnoliopsida > Rosales > Rosaceae > Rosa > Rosa chinensis. Next base: position 50,390,365 of record NC_037091.1, read on the forward strand.
CTCGTGCAATTCAATGGGGAAGGTAAGAAGGGTGATGCAAGGCAAACCGCGCCAAGCCATAGGTTGATCAAGGCATGGCTGGCCATTCAGTTATACAACATTTATCTGAAACAAAATACCAGTTCTTGCCAATTTTATCTGAAGCAAGATGTGGGTATAGAGGTCTCAATTTCGATTCACCCATTTCCGATCCCAGTTAATTTTTTTTTTTTTTGTAAAGACAATTTCTCATGATGTTAATACGTTTGCATAAAATAAGAAAGAGGCCAACAGAACCTCTGTTATTGTACAACTATTTTACAAGGTTAAGGCAGCCAACAGGGCATATATTATTTAAGTTATGGTCATAAACCATATACATATATAAGTTTCACCCAGCGGTCCCTGCCTCCTGATCACAGGAGTCACTTTCCTCGTCACTTGACTCGTATGCTTTGGGGCCACTATACGTGTTATTAAAATCAAAAACTCCGGACCTGGTAGCTTTGCCGCTGCCTGCATCGAATTTGTTGCCCTGAATATTGAAAACATCAGCTTTCCCTATGCCTTTCTTTTTCACATTGCCATTCGTCTTTCGCTCACCTATGCCGTTCTTCTTTTGCTCACCTATGCCGTTCTTCTTTCGCTCACCTTCGCCGTTCACAGAAGCAGGCTGTGGTGGCACTAAGCCCTTGCCTTTTTCATCCGCGATGGAGATGTCTTTGAATTTATCAGAAGTCTTTTGCTTCGGGCCTGATGCCATTTTCAGTTTTGATGCATTTCGATGAACTTTGTCCTTGTATATATAATCCCAGGGAAAAGGAACCCAACTGTGAAGATGGGAATATGTGGTCCTTAGGATAAATTGATAGAATATGATTCTTCTGATCCATATATCTGCACAATTAAATGGACCGTTCAAACTTGAGATTTACAGTACTCAATGTCTCCATCTTCTCATGGACATTAGTTTAAAAGACCATGATCCATATTCGAGTGAATTAAGGTTCCAACTTCCAAGTTTAATCTCATAACGAGATTTTGTACATAATACAAATCTGGTTTTTCATTAATAAAACATTTAAAGGAGCAATCCTTGTTGAAGAACTCTAATAATCCAATTTTTATAGGCGGAACTCTATGATATATTAATGCAATAATAAGTAAATAGATTGACTACTGTAATTTCACGCAAACAAAACTAGTCTACACACATAGGGTTGGTCTGTATTTTTTTTTTTGTTGGTTACAGGTTGGTATGTATACTTTGAATTAGAAAAGCAACCACAATAGTATCCAGCATTTTCCTGTGTTTTATATTACACCTTTCGCTAGGCTCTTTGAATACTCCAACAAAAGAAAAAAGAAAAAAGAAAAGAAAAAGTTATTCCTCTAGGCCTTTCGGTTTCTTACATTGTTGCTCGAATTATGTGAGTATTAATCAGTTTTTTTTTCTTTCTTTAATTGGATGAATTTTGATCAGTTTGATGTTTGTTTTCTCTGTTATCCCTTGGTACGTAGTTTTTTTTTTTTGTTTTTTTTTTTTTTTTCTAGTCTGGTTTCTGGCCCAATGTCAAAGAAAACAATCTAACTCCAATATGTTGACTTCAAAAGCCTAACAGATCTGGCAGAATGCCATTGAGAAATGGGCAAGCAAGCTAGCTGATTTGTGAGCAACCCAATTCATCTCGATACAAATGGTGGGATACGAACTGATGTTCGTGATTGATCGAAATCAAACCAAATTGATGTTTGCAGTACAGTCTTCATTTAGTATTTGAAATATCTAGAAAAGGAAAACGAAAAAGCAAACCGAACTAAAAGCATATAATTTGATTTTATAAAATCATATTTTTATCGGATGCAAATGATTCATCATCCCAACTAACTGTACTAATTTGAACAAATAAACATGTTCGTCAAAATCAACGCAATTGAAATAATGGAAACCGACCGAACCGATTTTGAAAAGTAAAATACCAAATTAAGCCATCCATTCAGCTAATACCCAAAAACCGAACCCATTAAACCCCTGGCCAACAGAGACAGCTCAGTTTGATTCATATGGCAAGGAGAAACAGTCCAGTTGTACTTTTTTTTATATTTTTTTTAATAAAGGACTGGTGCGGCTGCCTTCAAGCATTGATTAATGTAACTGTTGAATACAAGGGGGACATGGAGCATAAACCCTTGATTACAATAAACATCTAGTGTATGTCCTGAAATGATGTCAGGAATTTTTACAAAGTACATGCATTCTAACAAGCACTATATAGAAATGAGTGATCTACAGTCAAGTTTGATTCATATGGCAAGGAGAAAAAGTCCAGTTGTACCTTTTTTTTTTTTTTTTTTTAATAAAGGACTGGTGCGGCTGCCTTCAAGTATTGATTAATGTAACTGTCGAATACAAGGGGGGACATGGAGCATAAACCCTTTATTACAATAAGCATCTAGTGTATGTCCTGAAATGATGTCAGGAATTTTTACAAAGTACATGTATTCTAACAAGCACTATATAGCAAAGAGTGATCTACTGGCTACTCCATTTGCTTTGATATAACAGTGACATAACGGAAAGATAACTCAATATGTAACCCGATTACAATGTATAACATAATTACCAATTGCACAACTTTCCTACTATGTTGCTGCCAGAGGTTAAATTCGACGACACTTAGTTTTCACTCTGCCACTGGGAGGCTGCGACCATTTGACCAAGTAAGGAACTCGCCGCCTACCATGAGCAGACAAGCTACTGCAACTAGAAGGTTGCGACCATTTGCCAATACAAGGGACTCGCCACCTACCTATAGCAGACAAGGCACACAAGGTGCATAGACCGGCACAAAACCCACCGCGTCCTACCAAATATGGCAGAGACTTATTGTCAACAAAACAACTGTAAAAAAAAACACCTAAAAACTAAACAAACTAGAAATAAAAGATCACCAGCAAGGGCCAAAAGCAAATTAAGGCCCGGCCCAACCACTACTTCCCCTGAGGACCTAGCACTGCAGCCCACCAAACTTGCTGCCAACACCTTCTGCCGTCACCACGCCACCTCCTTGCACCACTACGACACCGCACCACATCCCTACGTCGCCGCACCGCCATGTCACCTCGCATACCACCCCAAAACTAGGCTTAACATCTAAAACCAGATCCCAAAATCAGTCAAACCCTCTTCGAGCTCGTTTCTGCCATGAGATCGACATCCTAGCCACCTAACAAATCCCAGTTGCAGCAATGACGCCAGATTTATCGCCGGCAAGCCGTGCCCCGGCGCTGCTCCTCGTCTGCTCTTGCTCACTATCTGGGAAGAACATATCGAAAGTGATTTGCCCACTCCTAGATATTAGAAATGGTTAGGGATTCTTGTAGAAGAAGATAAATATTCTGTGTCCACTATAAGTGGAGCAAATGGATTCACAAAGAAAAAGAATGAAATTATTCTTAGAACCAAAAAATGCTTGATCAACATCCGATTTTATCCCCAGATCGAGTTTTATAGCACCTTATTCCAAGTCTCACATACCAGTCTTATTCAAAAAGAAAAAGAAAAAGAAGAAGTGGACTCTTTCTTTTCAACTAATTGCAGCCGGTATCTCCTTCATTCCATTCGCACGGTACTTGATAGTTGATAATGATGACGCGTTTATTTACTTAGAATGGAAAATAATCATGAATCGGATACAAGTGGAATAGGAGAAGAAAGGAATCGGTATTGATCCCGGAGGATTGATTCCTAAACCCATCTCTCTCCTTCGTAATCAAATTCCTGATTATTCAGGAATTAATTCCTGATAAGGAGGTGAGACCTACATCCATTCTGATTTCTTCATGTGTTAGTAAACGTATGAATTCTTTTACCCGGAATCATTCCGATTCCTTTATGTATTAGTAAACGCTTGAATGTTTTTACCCTGTAATCATTCACTCCCATTCCAAGTGAGTAAATGTGTCCGGAATGTTATTTCATTGTACCATAAAGTATAAATTCATAATCTCACGGTGTTAGTTCTGCAAATAACCAACAGACCATAGGTAAACCATTTGTGATACCTAAAACTTCATAGGAGCAATACTAAGGAGCCTTATTTAGGGCCTAATATGATGTTGCATTTTCACGTTACTACATAAGCTCTTATGCATGTGTACATCCATGACACTATAGAAAGAGACTCCAACGAGTACATATAATTAATATATAAGGACTCATTTATTAAGACATTCAAATTACAAGTTGATTGCTGAGTAGATGAGTTTTTATTTTTGAACTCTAGTCATCCAATTGGTGTTTTGGAAGTCTTTATTAAATCCTTATTATAAGGTCATTGGAGAGAGCTCATGTGTCACTTTAGTTTGTTACCTTAATTCTTGTCACTGATCTCTTCTAATTGAGTTTGATATCCTTGTGAAAATTTAATTTATTATATGCAAAAGCAAAAATAAACTTCTAGCCCAGAATTGATGAATGCTAACACCGACTGAAAAGGAATTGGATTTTCATTAAAGAGCCTGGAAACATTTAAAAAAAAATACAATAAAAAATAAAAAACACCAAAAACCAAAATTCCTAATAGTAACATGAGAAAACCATGCAAATTATAGCTAGCACGCACGGACATATTATGGTTAACCCATGTGATGAGAAAGGGTGGAGAAATGAGTTGGAATATATTGAACTAGTTGAAAGATTGACTCCCTCCACCATTACAACCAAAACACAAAAAAGAAGAAAAAAAATTAAAAAAAGTGCGCAACAGAGAAAACAAACTAATAATGACATGCAATGATGCAATGAGTAGGTGCATGCTGAAATAATATGCATCAATAAACCGAAGTTTGAGAAATTATATACTTATTTTCATTCCAGTTTCGTGCACACTAAGGCTCCAACAATTCATCTACGACATTCAAAAGAGGCTTAACTAAGCTTACAGCAAGGCACGTCCAACCTCGCTTAGTAACCATCCACCAAATTTGTTCGAGCTTAACCGCTCGCTGTTAGCAAATCTACCCATTTTCGCACCTGGATGGCTGCATAGCTTGTCTTTGATAAAAGGAAAAGATGTATTTAATCAGTGCAACCCAAGGTAAAGTAGCTCATGCAATTCAATGGGGAATGCAAGAAGGGCAATGCAAGGCGAACCACGCCAAGCCATAGGCTGAGCAAGGTATGGCAGGGCATTCGGTTAGATAGCATTTATCTAAAACAAAATACCAGTTCTTGCCGATTTTATCTGAAACAAATTATTATTAGAGGTCTCAACTTCGATCCCTCCATTTCCAATCCCAGTTAAATTTTATTTTTATTTTTTTAAAAGACAATTTCTAATGTTGTTTACACGTGTGCATGCTTACTGATTAAGTTTGAATAGAAATCTCATTTATACTGAGAGTGAATTTAGAAAATGTCTTCTCGCCTCTTCTCACCCACCACTCCTTTTACCCTTTCCTCTTCCTTCGATGGTGGTAGCAGGCTCTGTGACGGTGGCTCCGGCTGGCCTCAAGCATCGAGGTGGTTGCGGCTACCCCTTCTCCCTTTATCTCTCTCTGTGGCGCGTTTGACGATTGCAGAGGTGAGGATTGATCCCCGTGTTGTGAGTCATAAGTTATTTTAGGAATACTCGTAGGAATTGGATTATATCAATTGTATAGTATTAGGATTAATTACTGTAACGTCCCGAACCTAAATCCACGTGTTTACTAGTCATTTGGACGGTAAACGACCTTTACTTTCACGTTTACTTTCGGTTTAGTACTTTTAGTGGCCCTAAAAGTTGACTTTTTGTTCGGGTCAAAATTTGAGAAAATGTTCTTCATAAAAGTTGTAGGGGACGTTAAACCGAGCGCGTGCATATGTGGTACGTAAAAATCGGACTTCGTATGTGAGAGTTATGACCAAAATTGTAAAGTTACTGTTCATGGTAACTTTTGATAAAAATGGAAAGTTACCCGGGTAGGTTTCCATTTCCGGAAACCACCCCAGCTCTTTCTCTCTCCTCTCCCCCGAGCTCTCTCTTCTCCGGTTCGGCCTCCTCCTTCCCCCCTCCGATTTCCGGCGATTCCGGCCACCACAGGGCGTGCCACCGGTCACCAGAGGAGCGCCTCCTCCCTCCGAGCACCCTAGCAACCTTGGTTTTCCACGATTTGGCCGGAAAACCACGGATCGAAGCCAAAACCCCTCCGGCTGCAGTTTGAAGCTTTTGCCGATTTCCGGCGATTCCGGCCACCTCCGGTCCCCATCTCGCCGTCGAAGGTTCGGTTTTCATCACTGATCATTTCCCCTATGGCCTTGTATCACGATTTGTTGTGTAGATGCCGAATCGACGAATTGAAATTCTAGGGTTCTTGAGGATTTCTGGGTTTTTGTTCATTGATCGATTTCGGCCGTTTTTAATTGTTATTTGGGAATGTTGTAGTTGAGAAGTTGAATCAGTGTGTTGAGAAGGTGCTACTGTCAAATTTTGGTGGCCATCGGAGATGGTGGCGGCGGCGCCGCCACTGTGGGCGGCGGTAGCGGCGGCTAGGGTAGTTTATAAATTTCAATTTTTAGCTAGTTAAATTCTATAATTATCATAGAGCTTATATATGAAGTTTGGTGAATTTTGGAGGAGTTTGGAATTGTTTGTGAATTTTCGAAGTTTGGAGTTTTGTGGTGGAATTATGGGAAATCCGGCCGTCGGATTTCCCTCGTTTTCTTTTTGGAATATGTAAATTGAGGAATTAGAATTGTGGAAGAGATTCGGGTTGAATTTGAGAAGTATTGGAGATAGGGATTTTCGGATTTCGTTTAAGTTCGTAATTATTATATCGGATTACCGTTTATGGAAATATAATTGTGTACAGGGCAATGTCGCAAGCTACGGTTAGATGAAGGAACTCGTCTGCGTGGTTGCCCAATAGTACTGTGAGTGGACGTTTGTTTTAAATAAGTGATGCATGCATTTATTTTATTAAAGCATGTTCTATTTTATTAACGTATTTTCCGAGCATATAAAGTTAATTGCGAATTATCTCATGGATTTACTTTTAAATAATGATTCTCATGAAGTATTTAAGTTCTATACCGGTTGTGAGTTTTGGTTATGAAGTTGTTATGCTCGGATTCGAATTTATAAATGATGTTGATTTTCGACGAATTGATTTTCGATGTGATTTTCGAGATTTATACTGTTTATATTATCTTTATAATCGTCGATTTGAGATTTCTGAAAGATTTTCGAAATGGGATTTCGATGGAATAAATTCTTGTTTATTTATTCGATTTTTGGCATTGGGAATGCCTCATTGACAATCTACTTATTTCTTTAGCGTGTGGGACACGCTGTTAATTTATACGACTCTTTGAGTATTTCCGGGTACGGTTGGGAATCGTACCCGTGTTGTCTTTATACGTGGGACATGGGGAAGCTTTATTGATTTATCGGTTTTTAACCACCATACCCAGGGTCGTTATATATATATTATATTACTGGCTAGCCTATTAGTACTCCTCCCTACTTACTATGTGTTTGTAGGTGAGTAGAGGAGAGCATGGGATGCTCTAGAGTGTGGGACACTCCGACCCGAGCCAATAAGGCTCCCTTCTTTTGTATGGTGAAACTTCTTCCCCATATTTTATTGTTGCTTGACTAGCGGGGCTAGTCCGATTTTCGCTGTAGCCAGCGAGGCTGGTCGTAATTTCTTGAGAAATGAGATTTCGGTTTTACGATATAGTTTTCGAATGTGGTGACTAGCGAGGCTAGTCAATTTATCGTTTTGGAATTCTTGGATTTAAAGCTAAATGTATTTTTCTAATTGCTGCATGCATCGGTTATTAAAGAGAATAAATGTGGGAAAGTATGAGATCCTTTTTCCTTTAAATGGTTTATTTTTGTCCACTCACGCTAACGTTTTTCGTCTACTTTCCCCTGGGCCTTTCGGTTTCTAATGCCCAGTTTGCAGGCGAATTAGTGGAGGTCGGGCGTACATGACATTTGAGGCATAGTTGTCACTACTTCCGCAGTGTAGGATCGCTTGATCCTTTACTCTTCTTTTATATCCCTGTGTATTGTAGTATTGCTCTGCATAACCTTGGGATTAGTATTTTTGAGTTTTGTGTTTTGTGAAAGTGGAGTTGTTGGTAATTGGGAGCAGGGTGGCTCCAGGAGTATAAGGTTGGTTTGCTTGAAGTGTTTAGTGTGTTTTACAGGTTTTTGGGTAGTCCATTTTAGAGGTGACTCTGCCGAATTTTTGGTAGGGTTATCCCTAAGGTGGGCCCCACAGGGCCACCTCGGGTTTCAGGGTGAAATTCGGGGTGGGTCCTGTCAATTACTTTCCTTGTTAGTCTAGAATTAGGGTTGTATGAAGTTGTATAAATATGCCTCTGTACAAGATATAAAATATAAGTGTGAATTCATCCTCCAAAGCTTCTTGTTCTCTTAGTTTCAACTTGGTATCAAAGCCAAGAATCAGATCTGGGATTTTTGGTCTTGTTTTTTATTTTTTTGTTCGTTGCTTCCGCAATATAAAGGGAGAAGATTGTTGCAGTTCAGGTATCATGGGTGGAGAAGAAAGTTCCAAGCAGATTGTGACTTCTGATGTGCAGAAGGTGGAGGTAACTGTGAATCAAGAATCTTCAGGAGGGGGATTTGGGGGTGCCAAGCTGAATGGCACGAATTATCGTACTTGGAAGAAGATGATGACTGCTCATCTTTGCGGTCTGGACAAGATGGGATATGTGAATGGATTGATTAAGACACCGGATGAAGAAGATGTAGGATCTGCAAAGTGGGAAACTCACAATGGTGCCATGATGTCTGTGCTCTACAAGGGCATGACGGATGAGGTGGTACAATTAATCATTGGGTGTGAAACTGCAGTAGAAATTTGGAGTACTCTGAAGCAATTGTATCTGAATGACTCAGATTTTGCACAAATACATGAGCTCCATACCAAGGCGTTCATGATGACTCAGGATGGGCGGCCTGTGGCGGTATATTATGCTGCCCTCAAAGGCTTATGGTTGGAAATTGATCAAAGGCGTCCCAATAAGATGAAGAATGCTGATGATATTAAGTTACACAATGAAGAGAAGGATCTAATGAGGCTGCATATCTTCCTTCATGGTCTTGACGACAAGCATGCTAGTGCAAAGGGTGAGTTGCTTAGATGTGGACCTCCACCTACTCTTGAGGATGCTTTTGCATATATACGTAAAGATGAGGCTCAACTTGATAGCACCAAAGCAATCTATTCGGAGTTATCAAGTCTCACTATCCAATCCAAGCCTTCACCGTCAAAGAATGTACCACCACCCCAACAACTTCGACCACAATCAAATTCTCAAGGAGGAACACGACCGTTTTGTACTTTTTGCAAGAATTATGGGCATTGGAGGACTAAGTGTCATCGATTGAATGGGTATCCCAATCAACAAAATACCTGGAATAAATCAGGCCGTACTACTACTGCAAATTTAATTCAGAACCCAGACTACCAGGGTATGGAGGAAAAGGATCAGAAGCCGGGTAATGCTTCAGTCTCTTTTGTTGGAAGAGGTAAGTTTGGTAAGGCTTTATTAGTCTCTGACTTTGTTGGGGAAGATACTTGGATTATTGATTCTGGTGCATCTGATCATATGACTTACAATAAATCATTCTTTACCTCTCTCTCAACCCCACCAGTGTCCAAAGTTACTAATGCTAATGGCGAAGCCTTTCCCGTCTTAGGAATAGGAACTATTAGAGTCACACCAAACTTAGAGCTTAGGAATGTGTTGTATGTTCCTGATTTGTCACACCACTTAATTTCTGTTCCTCAATTAAATACTGAATCTCAGTGCTCTGTGACCTTTTTTCCCATGTATGTGATTTTTCAGGATCTTCAGACAAAGGAGTTAATTGGCCGAGGAGATTTGAGGGGGAGATTGTTTCATCTGGATCGGATGTATGCAGGGATAACACCAGGGAAGAAGGCCCCAGTAGCTTTGATTTCGAGTTCTGAGCAGAGATTAGATGAAGTCTGGTTATGGCATCGTCGTCTCGGTCATCCTTCCTTTAGTAATATGAGAAAGTCTATGCCCTCTTTGTTTTTGGGTGTTTCGGAGTCATCTTTTAAGTGTGAAACTTGTGTTCTGGCCAAAAGCCACCGAGTTAGCTACCCTCTGAGTGTTTCAAATAAAAGTCTTGTACCTTTTGAATTGATTCATTCTGATTTATGGGGACCCTCACGGGATTCTACTCCTTCTGGTATGCGCTATTTTGTGTCTTTTATTGATGATTGTACTCGTGTTTCTTGGATTGCTTTACTCAAGTCCAAGGATGTTGTGTTCCCAGCTTTCAAAAATTTCCAAAGTATGATTTATACACAGTATAATGGTCGGATCAAACTCTTTCGGTCTGACAATGGGGGGGAATACATGAGCAACGAGTTTCAGGAATATCTTTGTACACAGGGTATCATACATCAAACCACATGTCCTCAGACCCCTGAACAGAATGGTGTTTCTGAGCGTAAGAATCGTCATCTTCTTGAAGTTTCTCGTTCAATTCTTTTTAGTGCACATATGCCCAAGTATTTATGGGGAGAAGCAGTTCTCACTGCCTCTCATCTTATCAATAGGATGTCATCAAGTGTTCTCCAAAATCAGATTCCACTTGAGGTTCTCTCATCCCATGTGTCTCTTCCTTCTCTCCATCACCTTCCTGCTCGAGTCTTTGGGTGCATTGCCTTTGTTCATATTCCTAAGAACCAACGCTCGAAGTTAGAACCTCGTGCCTTGAAGTGTGTTTTTGTTGGGTTTGGAACCCATCAAAAGAGGTACAAGTGTTTTCATCCTCCTACACAAAAATTCTATGTAACGATGGATGTCACATTTTTCGAGGATGCCTGCTATTTTTCTCCTACGCAACCTTCTCTTCAGGGGGAGCAATATGAATTTTTTGAAGAGATGGTCAGTGGCAGTGTTGGCAATACAAAGGATAACGATGGCAAAGAGATAGAAGAAAAAGAAAGAGACGACATAGAAGGGACAAAGGGAAAAGAAAGGAACGGCGCTACAGAAAAAGAAGAAAAAAAAGGAAAAAAAGAAAAAAAACAGAAAACGCAAACGAAGAAGAAATAGATGTGGGAGCAGACACAGAAGCAAAAGCAGTCAGCGACCCTGAAACTGGTGGAGCTCCACCGACCACGCTTGAAGACGGGGGAGAGACCAATCTGGGTACGCTTGGAAAAGGTGGAGGGACCGATCTGGTCGCCGGTTTGTTGAAGAAGAACCGAGGAACTCGATAGCCTCGGGTCGGCATGGGCGACCGGGAATAGAGGGGCGGTCCCCGGTCTTGGCTCCACGAAGTGAGCTGGAAGGTGGAGGTGGTCTGACGTCGGGGAAGGAGACCGGCGACGGTGCTCGGGAGATGGAGAAGCAGAACGATGGCGGTAGTAATCTGGAGCAGAACGACGTCGTTTCTTCTCATGGGGAGAACGACCCTGTTTTGGGACAGATCGACGTTGTTTCTAACCAAGGACAGAACGACATCGTTTTTGGCAGCAGTAAGTACAACAGACCTTCTCCCTCTTCATCTCTTCCCTCGAGCCAAAATCTCCAAGGTTCTGAAGGTCAACCCGAGGTAATCCCTGAACCTAATTTGTCTGTTTTACCTTCCCGTTCTACTCGTGGTAAACCACTAAAGAAATATGAACCTAGTCTGAAAGCTAAGTCTCGGTACCCAGTTGCCAATTATGTATCTACACATAGGTTGTCTAAGTCATATGAGTCGTTTGTGCATCAGATTTCCTCTGTATCTATTCCTAACAAAGTGCAGGATGCTCTAAGAGACCCAAAGTGGTCAAAAGCGATGGAAGCCCTCCAAAAGAATCACACTTGGCAATTGGTGGTGTTACCTGACGGGAAAAGACCAGTTGGATGTAAATGGGTCTACACAATTAAACATGATTCAGATGGCTCAGTTAGTAGATATAAGGCGAGATTGGTAGCAAAAGGGTTTACACAGACATATGGTGTAGATTATGATGAGACGTTTGCACCGGTAGCCAAGATCAATACTATCAGAGTGCTTCTCTCTCTGGCAGCTAATTTAGATTGGCCTCTTAAGCAACTTGATGTGAAAAATGCTTTTCTACATGGAGACTTGGCTGAAGAAGTGTATATGAGTCTGCCTCCTAGATATGAGACTGCTGATAAAACGGATGTTGTGTGTAGATTGAAAAAGTCACTCTATGGTTTGAAACAATCCCCTCGTGCATGGTTTGGGCGTTTTACTCAGGCAATAAAGCGATTTGGTTACAAACAGAGCAACTCGGATCATACCCTCTTCCTGAAGCATCAGAAGGGTAAAGTAACGGCACTAATTATCTATGTTGATGATATGGTGATCACAGGTGATGATCGAGAGGAAATTAGGAGATTGCAGCAGCAGTTAGCTTCGAAGTTTGAAATGAAAGACCTTGGTGACTTGAGATATTTCCTTGGGATAGAGGTAGCCAGGGGGAGTAGCAGCATCTTCTTGTGTCAACGGAAATATGTTTTAGACTTATTGTCAGAAACGGGCATGTTAGATTGCAGGCCTGCTGATACACCAATTGAACAGAACCACCGGTTAGCGGAGTACCCTGATCAAGTCCCAACGGATAGGGCTAGGTATCAAAGGCTAGTTGGTAGATTAATCTATTTGGGCCACACTAGACCTGATTTGGCGTATGCAGTGAGTGTGGTGAGTCAGTTCATGCATAATCCAAGTGAAGACCATATAGATGCAGTAGTGCGAATCCTGCGGTATCTAAAGAGAGCTCCTGGGAAGGGCCTTATGTTCTCCAAACATAATTGCCTCGAGGTGAGTGGTTATACTGATGCTGATTGGGCTGGTTGTATTACTGATAGGAGATCGACCTCAGGTTACTTTACATTTGTTGGAGGGAACCTTGTCACTTGGAAGAGTAAAAAGCAAAAAGTGGTTGCGAGATCGAGTGCAGAGGCCGAGTATAGAGGTATGGCCCATGGAGTATGTGAGTTGTTATGGTTACGTAACTTATTGCGTGATTTGGGGTTCAAACCAAAACGAGCTATGGAGTTGTTTTGTGATAACAAAGCAGCTATTGAAATTTCACATAACCCAGTGCAACATGATCGTACGAAGCATGTGGAAGTTAATCGACACTTTATCAAGGAGAAGTTGGATGCAAATCTGATTGCCTTCCCATTCGTACCGACTGAGGAGCAGTTAGCAGATGTTCTGACTAAGGGTGTATCAGTCAAGGTATTTCATGACTCACTTAACAAGTTGGGCATTCAAGATGTGTATGCTCCAACTTGAGGGGGAGTGTTGTGAGTCATAAGTTATTTTAGGAATACTCGTAGGAATAGGATTATATCAATTGTATAGTATTAGGATTAATTACTTTCCTTGTTAGTCTAGAATTAGGGTTGTATGAAGTTGTATAAATATGCCTCTGTACAAGATATAAAATATAAGTGTGAATTCATCCTCCAAAGCTTCTTGTTCTCTAAAGCTTCTTGTTCTCTTAGTTTCAACTCCCCGGTGGGATAAAGGTCTCCAGTTTAGCCCTTGGCCTAAGCTGACGGTGGCTGGTCTTTTGGGTTTCGACACATACTTTCTTGGCGGCAGGAGGCGGCTTGTTGATGTGTCAAATTACGAAGGTGACACCGTTCTGATGTAGAGCTTCTGGGGCCTTGAGGCTACGACCGCCCGATTGGTTAGGGTTGGCGGTGACCCTCGTGGCCGTGGCTTTGAACGCGGGGCACTTGGCTTCACGAAGGCGCCGTCTTTGAAGCAACAGAGGTGGTCTGGTAGCACTGTGATCGCTAGGGTTCCGGCGGGGTCAGGCGGTGTGGACGCAGGTGTTGGCGTGGTTGGAGTGGATCAAGGGCTGGATCTGGATTATGGGCCTGCTAGTGATGGGCTTACAGTTAGGGTTTAGACTCCTAACTTACCTCAAACTCTTCCTTGGTCTGCAATTACTAGGACTTTTGGGCCCCTAGTTTTTATGTTGGTTTTTTATTTTTCATTGAGCTCGGGGAAGCCCTCTTGTAGGGTGCTTCTTTAGGAGCATGAATAAAATAAAAGGGTAAAACCAAAAGATTGGGGAAGAGTCCGGAAGACTCTTGACTGCGATTGAAAGATTCTCTGGTAATGTCAGGTTACTATGTTACTTGGAGCCTTAATTTTATGGTTACATTACTTTTGATTAGTGTAGGGCCTTTGCTTTAGGTTTTTCATACATGACTCAATATTGTCGTAGCTTGAGTGTTCGGGTGAGTCATTTTGTAATGTTTTCTTCATTACATTTAGTGGATTGACGGTTTGACACCCCTAGCACTTTGATAAAAAATAATAAAAAAACATGTGTCCATAAAATACAGGCCAACAGAACCTCTGTAATTGTACAACAATTTTATAAGGTTAAGGCAGCCAACAAGGCATATATTATTTAAGTTATGGTCATAAACCATATACATACATAAGTTTCACTCATCACTGGAGTCACTTTCTTCTTCACTTGACTCATCTTCTTTTGGTTTCTTGCCGCCATAATACTTGTTACCAAATCCAAAAACTCCGCACTTGTCAGCTTTGCCTCCATTGATTTCGTTGCCCTCAACCGTAAAAACATCACCTTTCCCTTTGCCTTTCTTTTTCTTATTGCCATTCTTCTTTCGCTGATCACCTTTGCCGTTCTTAGAAGCAGGCTGTGGTGGCGCTGAGCCCTTGCCATTTGCATGCTCGATGTTCATGACTTTGGATTTATCAGAACCTTCTGGCTTCTGAGACTTTAGAAATATCTGGCCTACAGATGCCATTTTCAGTTTTGATACATTTCGATGAACTTCGTCCTTGTATATATAATCCGAGGGAAAAGGAATCTAAGTGTCAAGATGGGAATTTGTTGTCCATAGGATAAATTGATAGAATATGATTCTTCTGATCCATATATCAGCACAATTAAATGGACCGTTCAAACTTGAAAGTACAGTACTCAGTCTCCATCTTCTCATGGCCATTAGT
Organism: Rosa chinensis; assembly: GCF_002994745.2. Taxonomy (NCBI): domain Eukaryota; kingdom Viridiplantae; phylum Streptophyta; class Magnoliopsida; order Rosales; family Rosaceae; genus Rosa; species Rosa chinensis. The sequence continues at coordinate 50,405,373 of NC_037091.1, forward strand.
TTAAAAGACCATGATCTATATTCGACTGAATTAGGGCCGGGTTCCAACTTCCAAGTTTAATCTCATAACGAGTTTTGTATTATATACAAATCTGGTAATTCATTAATAAAACATTTAAGGGAGTAATCCTTGTACTTTAATAATCCAATATTTGTAGGCGAAACTCTACAGTATATGAATGCAATAATAAGTAAATACCGTAATTTCATGCAAACAAAACCAGTCTACACACATAGGGTTGGTCTATATACTTTGAATTAGAAAAGGAACCTCAAAAGTATCCAGCATTTTCCTTTATATTGCACCTTTCGCTAGTTGAATGCAGAATATTCTCATCCATTAGGGGTTCAGAGATGCTAGGCTCTTTTTGTTTTTGTTTTTTTTTTTTTACTGAAAACAATTGTATTAAAAGAACAAAGAAAGGATTACAAAGAAAAAAGCTATCCCACATCAAAACCAAAAGGAACAAAGTTCTGGGAAGAGATGTGAGAAGCCTGAGAAGCATCAGACAACAATAAATTAAAAAAGGAGGAAGGAGGATTGGAAAGTGGGTTTCCAATCCGATGTACACGTCCTCCTGGAAGCCAGAGCAGCAATATAATCAGCTGCAAGATTGGTTTGTCTGCTGGACCAACTCCAGCTAACATGGGAATGGCAAGTGGCAAGAGAGCGAATTTTCCAGATCAAATGAACCACCGTCCAATCCATAGTAAAGTTTTCAGTAGTAAGAGCTGAGATGACATGGAGAGAATCAGATGCCAAGATGATAGGAGACAGGTTTAAAGAAACAACCAATGTAAGGCCGGCCAACTAGGGACGTAGTCAGGAATTGAGTTTCCGTTGGCTAATTTTAGCTAAATAAAAATTTGGGTTATTATCACAAATAGTACATGAACTATACCTCAATCTTATCGATGGTACCTGAATTTCAATTTTGATCACAACCAGTACCCGAACTTTTCGATTTCATTTTAAATGGCACCTAGAGCCACCTCCGATCACTATTCCGACTAAAAACGGCATGGGAGGCTATCATAGTGATGATTTTTTATGATTTCGAGGGTTGCGAACATATATAGTGATGATTTTTTGGTAATAGACTTGCCTTGAATTTGTTTTTTTAGATTTGGCTTTTTTGGCCGGAATAGTGATCGAAGGTGGCTTTAGGTACCATTTAAAATGAAATCGAAAAGTTCAAGTACTGGTTGTGATCAAAATTGAAGTTCAGGTACCATCGATAAAATAGAGGATAAATTCATGTACCATTTATGATAATAACCCTAAAAATTTTGCGCATAACTCATTTTTTTATTGTTTTGAGGTTTGGAACCAAATTGCTCCGCTGCTCCCACCTAATACTACCACCGTTGCACAACAAAAGCAAGGTATTTTAATTATTATATACAATAACAGAGGCTGCGTAATTGATTCTCACTTCTCTAATTGATTATACAAAACCGATGCTATATACAACAAGGTATTCCAATGCTATTTACATCAAAGTATTCTCCCCTGCATCATTATCATCATCTTGGCCCGGAGAGCACAAAACCGACCGACATCTATAGACTTTCTCAGTAACAAACTATCAATCATCATATACAAACAGAATCGATTAAAACCCAAATGAACAACAATTCTAATTGACCCTTACTTCAATTCGTGGAGCGGTGGAGGTGGCGGGACTGAGCCTCTGAGCCTCAGAAAGTCAGAAGGAGCCTCGGTGAGGGACTGAGGAAGTCAGACCGGAGGGACTGAGGAAGTCAGACCGGCGGGACTGAGTCTCAGAGGGAGGTGGCTCGGCGGCAGCGTAATTGATTCTCACTTCTCAGATAGACGATGACTGAGAGTATGAGACACATATGTATAATTTTTCTTTTTTTTATTTGGGCTACATCTATACTTGGCAACTTTTAGCCCAAAATCTCCCTCAAGCTACAGCCCAAGTAGCTCTAGGCACAACTACATCCCTGCTGCCAACACAGCTGTCACACCCCGGACCCGATGTCGGTGGATTTTAAGCACCTGACCCCGAATCTGAGGTGTGAGTGTTACAAAGCAGAATGTAAATAAAATATCCTTCTAAGTTCTTCATTCTAGGCTCGTCCAACCCACTTCGGCTCGTCAAAACCTAAGTACTTCTCTGCAAAAGGTATTAGAGATGGGTGGGTGAGCAAAACCACGCGCTCAGTGAGTAGATCATGTAATATGCCAGTAAAGCCATGTCATTTTACACACGCTAGAAAGTAGTATATCGTATACACATCAATGCACAACAATTCATCACATCGCATCATCTCTTCTTATTGATTATCCTTCAATTTAGTGACCACCACGGGCACCCTAATGGCCTTCTCTAGCCCTATACCACCGTGTGACACATCCTTACTTCGGCCTAATCAATCAAGAAGTTCTCATGTTCCATGACTAATCAAACAATGGATCCAGCACATAATATATATAAACTCTGCATATTTCGCAAATAGACATGCTTCACTTGAAAATAGAGAGATATTTCGTAAATAGATAAAATCATGTTTTTCCATCATTTTTGTAGAAAATAAGAATATTTGAAACATATTACATAAACCCACTCACCTCGATAATCCGAATCGCCTCCTAGAATACCGATCATTAACCGAGCCTCCTAAAACTTGCCTTCTAGAAATCACCATTGGATCTAACTCAAACCTCTATGAATAGAAAGAGGACATCAAGACGAATCCGTAGCCTTTCGCGGATCCTGAATCGGAGTTACGAATTAAAAGTTATGATCCGCTGAAGTTTTAGAGAGAGAAAGCTAGAGAGAGAAAATGAGGAGAGAGAAGTAAGAGAGAGAAGCACTCTCCAAAAAAATGGGTACGGAAGAAGAAATGGGCTGAGTCATATATATAAGGAAAAACCACCAATAGAAATAGGCCACTTGTCCAAACCAAAATCATCCATCATCATGCTTATGCCATTTGTCAAGCATATAACAAACATAGTGCCACCACTTGACATGTGTCAAACTGATCTTGCACATGCAAGACACGTTTGGCTGCTGCTACTTGGTCTCCAAGTCAGCCTATGGACCAATAATAACATGCCACGTCGCCACTTAATTTAATTTCCAATTAAACTTCAAAAATTCCTTAAAAATAGCTCAGGAACCCGAAAAATTAACCGAAAAATGCTGCGAACTAGTGGCGACCTCTACTTTCTATTTCTAAGCTGAAAAATAAAATTTGACCAATTTCAAAATTCGGGATCTCACAACAGCTCTCTGCAGCCACGGAGGAGAAAGCATGGAGAGATTGGTTAGAAACTTGGAACAAGCAACAAGCTCCCCAGAAGAGTTTCTAATCAAAACAGCAATACCACAAGAGAGGGAATCTGAATGCGAAGCTGCATCAGTCTTTGAATACTCTAACAAAAGGAAAAAAGTTATAGAAAATTACTCATTAGTGTCATTTTGAAACTTTATGTGAGTCCCCGAAAATTTTGTTTAATTTTTAAAAGGTAATTTTTTCGAAAATAAGATTTTTGCACAAGGTGATTTAAGTGAAGGAATCATTTTCGGAGATTGTTTTGGTGTCGAGACCACCTATTGGGCCTTATGGTTTAAGTTTGGGCCAAGATTCTTTCATTTGGACCTAGAAGGTTACCGAAGTTTAGTGAGGCGACCGTTTGTTGAAGTTTCGAAGACGATACATTGAGTTGTAACAAAGTTTTGGATTTTTTAATTTTTACGAAATCGAGTTTTGGGCCTAGGACGAAGTCGAGAATTAATTTAGGAAGTTTCTGACAAAAAATGAATAAAAGAAAATGTTACCAGCCCAAAACCGAAAGCAGTAAGCTAGGAGAGTTCCGTAATTTGTCGCAAGGGCAAAATGGAAATTTCACAAACATATGCATAAATAGGAATTGGAAACCCCAAAAACCTAAACTCTCCTTTTTTCCCTTGCAGCCGCATCAATCTCTTTCCCCGACCTCTCTCTCTCTCTCATCATCTCTCTGCCATCACCGGAAAATCCCATCTCCGGCCACTATCTCGCAAAACCGCCACCACCCATCAATGCAGCACCAAGAGGCAACCCAAACCCAAGAGAATTGAAGTCATGCATCGACCCCAACCTCTCTCTTCCGCTCTCCTTCTCTCTTCCACCACCGGAGACTCCAGCTTCGACCACCATCTCATCACACCGCCTCCACCAGTAGATGCAACACCCAAACCCGACCATAACCCGAGCCTTACCATCCACATGAATCGCCTCCAGCCTCCGCACAGGTTCCTCAAAGCAGCGATGCCACTGCTCATTGGCTTTCCTTGATTTCCGGCCATCAGCTCGCCACACTGCCATCACTTCTTGACTCAGAACTCGTCGGACGTCTAAACCTTGAATCCCTATTGACTGCCGATGCCAGAGAGCGCCGTACACGTCTTATGCCGGAGTCTTAGCTTCTGCTAAGATCGATTTGTCTCCTTCGATCGAAATTGAGCTACGCCGCCTCCAAGGATGGAATCAAGGCTTCACGATCTATCAAAGCCCTAGACCCCCGACCTCTAGCTCCGACTAGAGCCACTGCACATGCTTCAAGTGCCACCGCAGGCGCGTGAGCCACTGTAGCTCCGCCGCTCATGGTTTCCATACTCCCAGGTCGTCACGATTAGGTAATTGCCGTACCCCTCTTTTCGATTAAACATCCAATTTCGATGTTGTCACACCCCAACTCAGGGATATTTTTTTTTTTTCTTTTTTTTTAGTTGAAGGTATGACTTGTACTAAAGAATAGAAACATAATAAAGAAAATTCGTAGTCCATTTGAATCAGATTTGAAGTACTGAAAGAAATAACCAAGTTGCCCTTCCAGCAGAAATACTAACACAACAGAACTGTAACTTTGAAAAATCATAACTAATTCTAGAAAAATCGTTTTCAAGAGATTCCAATTCTGAAATGATCTTTAATATGTCTACTGCAACTTTCATGAAGACACCAACTTCAAATACCCAACCAAATGTACAGTTTTCAGTAAAAAGGCAACTGCATCAAAAGTCCAGAAACACATATTCAGATTTGCAGACCTTTGTTCTACCTTGAATTTAGCCAATGAATTTTAAATATAAGAGCTGGAACATAATGAAACAAATCAAAGAACATAGAATCAATTAAAAGACATAACAGAATCAATGAACATAGCATGGATTATGGAAAAAAAGAAGAACTTTATAATACAACAAACACAATTATAGTACAAACTTTCTTGATAGTTCATTATTCCCACAGAAATTTCAAACCTATACTTCAAAGGCAAACTACAAATTGGCAGCCTTTGCTCTTATTCTAGGAAACTAAACAAAACAAGTCTCACACTTCCTTCATATTAATCACAAGCTCTTCAAAAGGGAAAATTAAACTTCATGTTCAGTACCTGCAATATTTGATAGGGGTGAGCATCAACAGCTCAGTAGGAGGCTAAGCCTCTTTAAATAAACAACACAAACCAGTAACAATCAAAACAGTAATACATGGACGTATGCAATGCTATTTTCATCTATTACCTGTTAACTCACATGCTAAGACACAAAGAGTCTACATGTCCCATACCATGTAATTTACCTTTTTGAGGTGACTCTAGATGAAATAACATATGAATTAACCCCACAACCCAAACCATGATTCCCTTTTCGCTAGTCATCTTACTTAATCTCGATCACCAAAATCGTACAGCTCTATTAGCCCACCTGAAATTTGGTCCTTACGGATTAAGCTCAACTACACAAAAGAATACTCCCACATATTTCATTCCCATTCTATTCTATCAAAACCATGCCTCAACCTTCATGAACGTGCTAATGAAACAATATGATAAACAACAGATAACACCCATTAACTCAACCATCAATCAAATTTCATAATTAAAATCACATATAGCAACACAGCAACCAAACAAATTAAATAGAGGTTTCCCCAGATCCCCCTACCTTGTTTTGGAAATTAGTTTATACTTCTCAGGTTCCTCCTTAGTCTCAAAATTTCTCCTTCCCTCACTCCTTTTTTTGTAAACAAATATAGGGGAATGCAATAAAGAAAATAGAACAAACCTGGATATTTATAGTGTATGGCAAAGAGGTCAGATTTTAATTCTAGATAAGCACAACAGAGAGTAGCTTTGGATGCCAACACTATCGGCTTCCTCTATGTTTCGATAAGGACTGCCACCTCCTGGTTCTAGGTCTCCACCACATGCTTCTAGGGATCCACCTCCTGCTTCTAGCTTTGATGACTCACAACTCTGGTAACTGACTCTCCAAGGCTCTTCAGCAACATCGACACCTCCAGCTTCTAAGATTATTCTTATCCGGGTAGTCTATCGTAGTGGTACTGATCCTTTGGTTTAGGTGGAGTGGTGCTTGCAAAGAGAAAAATAGGGGAGGAAGACGATGAAGGTAGCAGACGAGGTTTTGAGATTGGTTTGTCGTTAAACGACATCTAACAGATGTATAAATCAATTGGTCTTGGGCTTTTAAAATTGACTTGGGTTTTAAAAAATAAATAAATAAATAAAACAAATAATGGGCTGGTCTAAAAATATAGAAATAGCATATATACTTATATCTAAACAACACGTCTTGGTGATGTGTGTGTGTATATATTTATATATATCACACCATAAAATAATTATACATATACACACACCCATAATTAAGAATATAAGTTAATACTCAAGCAAAAATAAAATATTCACTATATCTTACTTTCTTAATATTATTAAAAGTATAGGTCGTTACATTCTACCCTCCTTAAAAAAAATTTCGTCCCGAAATTTACCTACAACAGTGTCAACAAAATTCATTTAAGTGGAAAAACATTTGTTCAAAAAAACAATTTAGTGACTACAAGATCCCGTATGCTTTTGGCACAACTCCATAAAGACAATTCTACATAATGAATAAATCTTAGAAAAACTCAATTAATAGTAGAAACTGCTCAGCATGTGAATTTAGACTAGGAAAGCAAATTTAACTACGTCACATTTTATCTAAAAGTATACCTTCCACCCTTTCGAGATCAGTCTGATTATTAACTTGACCCAAACAATACACTCGACCCTGTGCGAGTTGTGCAGGTTGTCTTCCACTTGTTGGTCCATTTGGCCTAGCTTGAGTAGGTACTCCTCCTTGATGTCTAGGATGTTGACCATACTGTGGCCTCTGGTAATTCTGTTGAGGTGGGTAAGGAGCATATGTATGATGTGGTGGGGCACGGATTTGTAACAGTGGGCAGTTTTTTTGGATATGTCCAAATTTTCCACATTGAAAACAAACTCGTGGATCTTGAGCTGTCCTCTCTAACCTCTGTGTTTGCCTATAAGAGGGAAGATCCGGTTTGGGCGGGCGGGTTGGGGAACGGCGGACTGGTCTGCCTGCTCCCCGATATTTCCCCCGCTACCGTTAGTCATGGTAATTGTGATGGGATGACCTTCTGTTCAAGGATTCCCACAGACGGCGCCAATGTTAATGTCTAAAAAGTCTAGCGGTAGCTGGACCTTAGTTAACGCTGATCCGGCGGGCGGATCGATACCTTTGTTGTGAGTGGTTCCCGTTACCTGTCAAATAAAATACAATGGGCGTCAGAGGGAGACCGCGCCGGGCGGTCTTCAACTCTCCGATGCCTAAGTTAGTCAATGTATTTATGTTGACAAAGTAACAGTAGGTAAGTATTGAATGCGTCATTAATGAGGAGAGAGGAGAGAACCTTTTATAGGTGAGGAAGAGGATGATCTTCTCTTTGTTTTCGATGTGGGACTGATGGTGCTTCAGTTCCCAGTTTCAGTAGCTTCTGATGCCATCTTGACACGGCGCGTGGCGGCGCGTCGGCGGTGCTTTGGGGTTGATCCGGGGCTCAGGCGGTAACCCGGCTAACTGTCTTTACGCCAGTCACTCATATGGTGGGCGTTGGTACCCCTGGTGGTACCATGAGCGTGGCTCATTATAGCTAATTATGCTTGCAAATGGACATGTATGTACACTACATAACATAAAACACGTCTCTCATAATGCAGCATCAAAGATATATCAAAGCATCAAAGATATGTCAAATTCTACTTACTTAAATCAGTAAATCTTGCTAACAAAAAAAATGGTACTTCTCTCCCTCCCTAGACAATAGTTGATTGTGAAGTCATCAGTAGGATTAAAGCATGGTAGCCTATAACTCTGTAAATACTATTTCAACCATATGACACTCAGCTATTCACCTGGCTTCAGCAAAACCAGAGAAAATAATGTAAAATGGATCAAGTAATAGATATATACTCCTTTTTTTTTTTGTTTTTTTTTTTTTTTTTTTTTTTTAAATCAAACAATAGAGATGAAGTCTAGACCCACACATCTTTTCACTCTTGTTGCGTTGTGTGAGAGATGACTCTCTCCCCTATAAATTTCTATGGTTACTAGATGAAGGAGAAAATAAGAGAAACTAAAACAAAGCAATGTTGTAATATAGCAGACTAACATAATCATACTGGTACTAGATAACTTGAGAGCAACAAAGAGAACAATACAAAGGGCAGATAGTAAACAAGACTCCAGCAAAACAGGGACTAAACATAGCTACCGAACCTTGACAATAAGGTGCCCTGAAACATATGAAAGCGATGCCACTCTAGCAATCAATACGTGTGGAGCTACTACTGCAATAAAGACAAGTTGAATAACTTTCCACAGAAAGTGAATTACAATAAGCATAGAAATCAAACCACAAATTGATCATCATGAAAGTGAATTGTACTCAGGAACACTCTTAAACCATATAAGCTAAATGAAAAGTAATCTAACTCGGATTTCCGAAATTGTTTTTTTTTTTTTTTTTTACGAAGGCTACACAAAATTTGGAGACACTACTGATCTTATGCTCTGACCTATTCTAGGAATCTAATCCCTATGCTCTGATACCACTTTGTCACACCCCAACTCAGGGATATTTTTTTTTTTCTTTTTTTTTAGTTGAAGGTATGACTTGTACTAAAGAATAGAAACATAATAAAGAAAATTCGTAGTCCATTTGAATCAGATTTGAAGTACTGAAAGAAATAACCAAGTTGCCCTTCCAGCAGAAATACTAACACAACAGAACTGTAACTTTGAAAAATCATAACTAATTCTAGAAAAATCGTTTTCAAGAGATTCCAATTCTGAAATGATCTTTAATATGTCTACTGCAACTTTCATGAAGACACCAACTTCAAATACCCAACCAAAATGTACAGTTTTCAGTAAAAAGGCAACTGCATCAAAAGTCCAGAAACACATATTCAGATTTGCAGACCTTTGTTCTACCTTGAATTTAGCCAATGAATTTTAAATATAAGAGCTGGAACATAATGAAACAAATCAAAGAACATAGAATCAATTAAAAGACATAACAGAATCAATGAACATAGCATGGATTATGGAAAAAAAAGAAGAACTTTATAATACAACAAACACAATTATAGTACAAACTTTCTTGATAGTTCATTATTCCCACAGAAATTTCAAACCTATACTTCAAAGGCAAACTACAAATTGGCAGCCTTTGCTCTTATTCTAGGAAACTAAACAAAACAAGTCTCACACTTCCTTCATATTAATCACAAGCTCTTCAAAAGGGAAAATTAAACTTCATGTTCAGTACCTGCAATATTTGATAGGGGTGAGCATCAACAGCTCAGTAGGAGGCTAAGCCTCTTTAAATAAACAACACAAACCAGTAACAATCAAAACAGTAATACATGGACGTATGCAATGCTATTTTCATCTATTACCTGTTAACTCACATGCTAAGACACAAAGAGTCTACATGTCCCATACCATGTAATTTACCTTTTTGAGGTGACTCTAGATGAAATAACATATGAATTAACCCCACAACCCAAACCATGATTCCCTTTTCGCTAGTCATCTTACTTAATCTCGATCACCAAAATCGTACAGCTCTATTAGCCCACCTGAAATTTGGTCCTTACGGATTAAGCTCAACTACACAAAAGAATACTCCCACATATTTCATTCCCATTCTATTCTATCAAAACCATGCCTCAACCTTCATGAACGTGCTAATGAAACAATATGATAAACAACAGATAACACCCATTAACTCAACCATCAATCAAATTTCATAATTAAAATCACATATAGCAACACAGCAACCAAACAAATTAAATAGAGGTTTCCCCAGATCCCCTACCTTGTTTTGGAAATTAGTTTATACTTCTCAGGTTCCTCCTTAGTCTCAAAATTTCTCCTTCCCTCACTCCTTTTTTTGTAAACAAATATAGGGGAATGCAATAAAGAAAATAGAACAAACCTGGATATTTATAGTGTATGGCAAAGAGGTCAGATTTTAATTCTAGATAAGCACAACAGAAAGTAGCTTTGGATGCCAACACTATCGGCTTCCTCTATGTTTCGATAAGGACTGCCACCTCCTGGTTCTAGGTCTCCACCACATGCTTCTAGGGATCCACCTCCTGCTTCTAGCTTTGATGACTCACAACTCTGGTAACTGACTCTCCAAGGCTCTTCAGCAACATCGACACCTTCAGCTTCTAAGATTATTCTTATCCGGGTAGTCTATCGTAGTGGTACTGATCCTTTGGTTTAGGTGGAGTGGTGCTTGCAAAGAGAAAAATAGGGGAGGAAGACGATGAAGGTAGCAGACGAGGTTTTGGGATTGGTTTGTCGTTAAACGACATCTAACAGATGTATAAATCAATTGGTCTTGGGCTTTTAAAATTGACTTGGGTTTTAAAAAATAAATAAATAAATAAAACAAATAATGGGCTGGTCTAAAAATATAGAAATAGCATATATACTTATATCTAAACAACACGTCTTGGTGATGTGTGTGTGTATATATTTATATATATCACACCATAAAATAATTATACATATACACACACCCATAATTAAGAATATAAGTTAATACTCAAGCAAAAATAAAATATTCACTATATCTTACTTTCTTAATATTATTAAAAGTATAGGTCGTTACAGATGTGGACTGAAAACCCTAATTTTGGATTGTTTAATTTGGAGGACTTTGAGGTCTGTGAGGTTTTGGATTTCTGCGTTTTTGGAAGTTTTGGGGAAGGAGAAGACTGTTGGGTTAGTTTCAATTGAAACTGGAAAAGGTAAGAGCCATGTACAGGTTCTGTTTTGGGATACCGAAATGGTCAAGGTTTGGTTATTAATGATCTGGTATTTGTTAGGTGTTTACACGACTATGGGTGGTGGATTGCAGCAATTGGAATTAGCTCTCAGTTTGGAAAAGAAGAATTGGTAAGGGTCTGAGTTTTGAATATGCTGTTTGGTGAAACTATTGTAGTTGTAATCTGTTGTTTGATCGATGAATGAATGTGGTTAATGTGTGAAATTATTGGTAGTAGATATGTGACTCGGTTAAGTTTTGGTGTTGTGACTCACGATTGAAATTGTAGAAATGGGTAATAAGAGTAAGTTAAGTGTGAGTTGTTGAGCATGATGTTGAATGGTTGGAAAATGGATTAAATGAAGGTAAATTTAAAGTGACATTTTGGGTCAAAGGCTCAAGTAGTTTGGAAATTGGGATTGGATCAATTTTACGACGTAAACTAAATGATGTGATTGATGTTAATATTGAGAAGCTGTTGATAAAGAAAATGGTGGTTTTCATATGCTTAAGTTAGTCTATTAAAGTTAAGGAAACAAAAACAATGAAAGTATTCTCTTAGTTATCATATCCCAGAATGAACTTAGTAAACAAAATCATTCAGGAATGGTAGTTGTGCTTTATTTTCTTAAAGTAAAAGTGCTAAACAAAAGAAGGTGAAAGTGCCAAGTATGATCACCATATCCCGAGTGATTCAAATGCTACATCGATCAGTTGGATTATTTGGGGAATGGTAAGAGTAATTGTTACTAAAAGAAAGGAAGGGTAGACAGTATATTTAACCCGAACCATATTATTGAAAGAGGTATGATCACCATATCCCAAATGAGCTTACTATTCTAAGTGAGTTGTTCGGGAATGGTTTTTGATAATTATCGATCATGGGTTATTTGGTGAATTTTAAAGTGAGTTATGAATTAATTACTTATCGGATATAATTTTTGTTAAAGGACTCGAGCGTGTGCACATGAAATTGGAAGAAGTATCGAAAATCAGAAACGAAGCTAAGTTTGGGCGAGCACTCCAATTCCAGGTAGGGTGTACTGTCCCTTCCTTGTTAGATGCTTTTCTATGTGTGGAATGCACTAGTAAAATAGTATGTTGCCTGTAAATACGTTTTTGGTTATTCATTAGTCGATGCCTCGTGATACATGTGTTTTCATCACTGATACTTGTTGATTACGAAAACCGAGGCTAGACTTGTATGTTGAGATACTGTACCCCATTGTATGTTTGTACTTGTGACCTGAAAGTGAATGGGACCTAGACGCGTAGATTCCTAGGGATCCCACAGTGTCGATAACTGTGAACCTCCGGAGGGGGCCGTGCTCCTTTGTTTGTCGAGGAAGAGTGAGTACAGATAGTGAATCAGTCATAGGAGACTCAGGGCCAGGAAATGGACACTTTCGCTACTTGTAGTTACAAGGACTACAAAGTAGTTGGCCGGTTCTTGAAGGATGACGAACCAGATCGGTCACCGATTTGTTTGAGTTTAGCCGGCAGGTAAGTATCTCGGAGCTCCAAATTGTGTGAAACATACTGCATATGTTTTATAAAAGAAAACAAATGTTTGTGATTGCCTCTTTTTCTTAAAGTATTTTCGATAAACGTGCACAATATTATGTAATAAATATTTTCAAGTATATTATCTTTCAAACCTAGCATGGTTGGGTCGGCCCTTATTGGGCATGCGAGGACGAAAGCTCACTCCTACAATAGTGTGCATGTTTTGAGCATGTGGTCGGGAAGCGTACAGGGGAGGCACATGGCCGGGCTTGGCGTATTTCTCTTTGACTTTATAAATTAAGGTCTTAGTCCTTTATTGGGTTCTTAAGTCTGTTATTTGTTTTCTACTCGTTTATTTACAAAATCTCGGGAGACCCGCAACCCTGGGGCGCATTTCTCATACTTGTATTTACTTAGTGATTTGTCATTTTCCGAATTGGGCTCCTATTGCAAGCCCAAAACTCTTAGCCCACTTTAAATTTCGCTTTTGAAAAGGTGTTGTTTGGTGTTAGAACGACTTGTCCAATAAAGTGTTTTGTAAACCAACAGTTTGAACCCAAAAGGCCTTGCGATTTCGGGGTGATGAGTTATTGGGATGTCATTCATGACATGTCGGTTTCTCATTGGCTCGGGGTCGCGGCGCTGTGGGACCCCTCTCTCGGGTCACCACACTTTAATTAGGCATAAGGCCACTAAATTTTATTGTACAAATAAGGCCACCTGCATCCCCAAACTATTTCTTTCTTGACAATTTTACCCTTCCTACCTAACAGACCCAATTCCATCAATCTGTGATCGCTCTCTCTCTCTCTCCACGGTCACAGTTTCTCTCTCTCTCTCTCTCTGCTCCCCCTCTCTCCCTCGTCGATCACAGATCTTCACGTCTTGGTCTCCGCCTCCGATTCCGGCGAACCACCTACACGGTGCTCTCTCTCTCTCTCCTCCGTTTCGCCACTGGATCTCAGATGCACGAACTGGATCTTTGATGCACGACGCGGACTGGAACCAGATCTCTTATTCTCTCCTCTGCCTCTCTCTCTCTTCGGCGAAACACTCCTCTCCACCATCACGTCGGTGACTGGAACTAAATCCCAGACAGACGCGCCGTTTCGCGACTAGATCTCGGACGCACGAAATGGATCTCTGATGCACGATGGATCTCAGCCTTGGCTCCGGTAGCACCCTTCCTCAACACCATCGCCTATTCTGTTGTCGATTCCATCTCCATCACCTTTCTTAGTCGAAGCTGAACCGAACGAAGACAAGCCAGAGTAGATTCTCACCGTCTCCGAGCAAGAGGACAACGTCGCCTGAATATAGCTCACCGGAATTGATCGTTCTATGGTTCGTTGTGCTAAGTTTTTGATTTTGTTATAGATTTGTAGTTTGAATCATGTATTGCTACTATTTTTAGAAATGGCAGAAACTCCTATATTGTTTTTTTCATTCAGTTTGATAGCTTTGGTTTGATTTGGGTAATTACTATGAATTTTACAATTGTTTTGATTTCTGAATAGATTTTGTATTGTTTTGAGTTATGGTAGTGAAATTGGATCTTAATTTTCTGCCTCATTGTTCAATTTTGATCTTATGGTATCTGTGTTTCTGATGGTGTTTTAGTTTGGTTTGTATTTTTGTTTTTATGGTTGAATTCTGTTTTCTAATGGTGTTGTGATGTATTTTGATTGATGAATAATGAACCATTTCTTGTATATTATTTGTTGCAGTTAGTAACTCTCTATAACTGTTATAGCGGCTTTTCAACATAGTGATAGTATCTTTCTATATCTATGTTAGTATCTTTTCAACATGATGTCAATAGCTTCTATTTTCATTTTCATTATTTCAAGTTAGCAGCTTCGTGTAATTGTTCTAGTGACATTTCAATATCGTGATAGTAGCTTTATGTGTCTATGTTAGTATATTTTTCAAGTTAATGTCAATAGCTTTTCTTTTTCAAATCAGTAGCTCTCTGTAACTATTATAGTGGTTTTCCATCATAGTGATCGTAGCTTTCTGTACCTATGTTAGTAGCTCTCTAATGTTAGTGAGAGTAGTTCGTTGGTGTTGGTGTTGGTGACAGTAACTTTTGTTATTGGTGAAAATAGTTTTTGGTGTTGGTGAAAGTAGTTTTCTGGTGTTGGTGAGAGTAGCATTTGTTGCTGATGAGAGTATTTTTTGATATTGGTGACAGTATCTTTTGTTGGTGAGGATAGTAGCTTTTTGTTTTGGGGAGCATAGGTTTTTTGGTAAGGAGTAGCTTTTGTTGTTAGTGATAGTAGCTTTTGTTATCTCGCCGGAGGTTGCCGGAAATCTCACCAGAGTAGTTTTTGTTGCTAGTGATAGTAGCTTTTGTGACCTCGCCTGAGGTGGCCGGGAATCTCATCAGAGTAGCTTTTGTTGCCAGTCACAGTAGCTTTTGGTGTTAGTGACAGTAGCTTTTGTGGTCGCCAGAAGTTGGCTGGAGGTCTGCCGGAGACCCGCCGGAAGTAAGCCGGAGACCCGCCGGAAGTAAGCCGGAGGTCTGCCGGAGACCCGCCGGAGTTGACCGGAGACCTCGCCAAAGAGGAGAGAGAGAATGATTGTTGATTTTGTACTCTAGTGGCATTTATGTAAATATGTTGGTTTTTAATATCCAAAATATAACACATTTTTAAATCTAGTGGCCTTATGAGAGAAAAAACTAGTTGGTGGCCTTATGGCTGAAAAAACTAGTTGGTGGCCTTATGGCTAAAAAAACATTCAAAGATGCACTTATATGTAATTAATTTTTTTTTTTTTATTCCTTTGGCCTTTCGGTTTCTTGGATTGTTACTCGAATTATATGAATTTTAATCACTTTTATTTCTTTAATTAGATTAATTTTGATCAGTTTAATGTTCGTTTTCTTTGTTATCCCTTGGTACGTTGTTGTTGTTTTTTTTTTTTGTTTTTTTTGTTTCCTGTTCTGATCTCGTTTCTTTTGTTTCAAGGAAGGCCAAATGTCAAAGAAAACAATCCTACTCCAACATATCTTGGCTTCGAAAAACCAAACTGAACTAAAAGCATATAATTTAATTAAAAAATCATATTCTTATTGGATGGAAAAGATTCGTCATCCCGACTCGAACTATACTAATTTGAACAAGTAAAAATGTTCCTCAAAATCAATGCATTTGAAATAACCGAATCCGAACGAACCGATTTTGAAAAGTAAATACCAAAGCCATCCATTCAGCTAATACCCAAAAACCAAACCCATTAAACCCCTGGCAAACAGAGACAGTTCAGTTTGATACAAATGGCAAGGAGAAACGGTCCAGTTCAATCCGTTTCCATGTACTATGTTACCATACAGCTCTTGATGTCCTGGATTTATCATCACCAAATTTATCTCTATTAATAAAGCGAAGAGGGTGTTACTGTTCATCTTGGGGAAACTTTCGAACTTCCCATTTTTCCCTTGATATTGCCCATGATTTACAGAGAAAATAGAAACTTAAAGAGACGGATGTGGTTCTGGGTTTTGCCGACACAGAGGAAAAGAGAGGAGACGTGGCTAGGGATGGTTTAGTTTCGCTCTGATAGAGAGACAGATGGTTTCATTTCCATACAGTGATAGACAGAGAAAGAGAGGGGAGAAGAGCTTAGGTGACGGGAGCGGAAGAAGGATGCGATTTACAATTTGAAACTGAAAGAGACGACTGATTCGAGAGAGAGAGAGAGAGGAAGAACATGGCGAATCAAGGCGGTTCTTGGGTTTTGATTTGAGGAAGAACATGGGGACGGGAAGAGAACGAACAATGCGAATCTCGGTTCTTCGGTTCATCTGAGAAGAACACAAATCTGGGTATATCCTTTTTTTTTTTTTTTTTTAATTTCTTCTGATTGATTACACCGCTTTCATCTTTCGCTTCTGTGTTTCTTCGCTCCATAGAGAGAGAGAGAGAGAGAGAGAGAGAGAGAGAGAGAGAGAGAGAGAGAGAGAGAGAGAGAGAGAGAGAGAGAGAGCGAAGAAGCAAAGGAAGAAGGGAAAGAAGAAGACATTCGGGAGAAGACAGAAAAGAGGAGGTAAGCTTGAATTTTGGGTGTGATTGATCGGGTTTTGAATTTCGGTGCATGCAATTCTGGGTGATGCCTATGAATGTGGGTATGTGGGTTTATCTATCTGGGTTTGGTTTGCAATTTGATCCACCTCACCGCCAAACTGAAGCATGTTATTTTTCTTTTCTTTTTTCACTTCATCAGTACGAATATAACTGTCCCACATTTTTATGTAAAGATTGAGTCTTTAGCTTCGTTTTGATATTGGGTTTTGCTATTACTATGTTTGTCTCACTTTCTGCAATCAAGTTTATGTTTTCGCTGCTAAGGCTTGGAATTGTCAAACAGTATATATCATGGGTTAGCATCAACTTTGTGTATTTTAATTTGAAGGCTTTTATTTCTGCCTAATTGTTGGGTTTTAAAGTGGAAAGTTAATCTTATTTTTATCTATATAGCTTTCTGCGTATTAAATTATAGGTGTGTTTTTGGTGGTGACTTGATTTGTTGGTTTGTATTGAAATGCTGTGTATCTGCAGATTGGAACAAAGCAGTGGAGATACTATGATTTTGGTCCAAAAGGAGTAGCTGCACTTATTTGTCTTCCTGGAACAGCAGGGATGCCGAATGTCTGTTACAAGAAGATCATGGCATTGTCCCTGAAGGTAGTACGTTGTCATCTATAAAGATGTGTTCATGTTATCTTTCACTTAAGTCTTTGCAAAGCATATCGGTATTTGACTTTGATTTTCTTTTCTTCATTGATAGGCACTTAGATTTTAGTTTAGTTTTCAAGTATTCATGGTCCACAATGCATGTTTGACATTCATCGGGCATTAATTTTGACTGTTCAGTTGCTACTTTGCCAGTAATCATTAAGTTTTATTACTTCACATACAAATGAGAATTAGGTATCCCAATCAGGACTCTCCTGAGTTGCAACTGTAGGCTGCTTTGTGCAAGATGCTTTACTCCTTGATTTTAACTGAATTGTTCAATTTTTTGATGTGGTTTTTGTGTGTAGGATTTCTATGAGGATCTATTTGAGGAGCTGAGCAGGAAAGGACAGATCATTCTCAGACTATAATTAAACAGTTGGTGAATGAAAAGCAATGGGATAGGCAATAAATGGATGACTCGATGAAGCAAGTTTCGGACCAAAGTTGAATCAAAGCTGCTGTCAACTTGGTCAGGGATGAGCTAAAGGTGAAAGGAAGTTGAGAAAGAGCCTTCAGCCGCACGCGCGTGCTGGAAGGCTAGTACCCATAAAGCTAATAGAACTCAAAGACATCATACAGCCATATGATTACTAATTAGTAATCACTGCAAGATCAGTTTGATACACATACTAGTTTCAATGCACTAGTAACATTAGTTTGCTTGTCCGAAGGTGTAGCTTGCACATGATACAGCACTTTGTTCTATCCAACTGACTGCACCTTACAACTATTTACAAGGAGAGTGGCAATTTCAACCTCACAACCTAGTACCCGGGAATCCCACGGCTCATGTTCCAGAACTCAACCTCATATTCAAGAACACGCAGGAATGTCACTTCAGCTTTACTCACCTCATCATCTGTGGCCTTCAACAAACACCAGTCAGCAATGCTTTGGAGAGCAGAACAGTAGTTACCAAAGCCACCATTGCCCCATCTTTGACAAACCTCTTCTAGTTCGGGTGGGGTTTTGGAGCCCTCCCCCAGGCAATGGGCAAAGCTATCTTGGTACACAGTTTCAATGGCCCAATAGGCCATCATGCCCACTGTGTAATCAACCTCAGGACTAGTCAAATTCTCCAGAAATCTGTAAAACCATTCCAGATAGTACTCGATCATCATAAAGTAATGCCAAAGGTACCAAAAAATTCCTAAATATCGATGATCATCTAGATATCACATGATTGGTAACTAAATTTTAGCAAACCTTACCATTATTTTTTTCCACAGCGGTTTAAACCCTTATGGTTCAAAGCCCTAAACCCAGTACTGCTACAAGTACCAAAACAAGTCCTAAATATTTCAATCAAACTCATCCCCATATCACATAAATTGTTGAGCAATATATATACAAGGGGTGACTAGTATTTTAATTTCTCCTACGAGGTTAAATCCATTACTTCCAATGGCCTAAACCGAATGCTTTTTCTTTTGGAGAAATACTCTATAGTGTATACTCAACTAAATTCAACATTAATCTGTCACACCACTCCTACAAGTATTACATTTTCATATACTGATCCTAGAGGTACAAAAACAAATTCGAACTCTTAGGTCCAATCCCTCCAAAATTTTATCTGAAATCGGTCCTCATAGTAACTTCCAAAGCCCAGAACTTAAGACAAAAACCAATCTGAACCACTCCATAGTCCAAATTACAAAAACGAATTGATTGCCAAAGCCAAGTAAATTTGGGTTAATTACCTGCAGTAATCCTGGGTAGGCTTTTGAGGAGCAACAACAGAGAGATCAACACCCCATTTGGAGGCTTGTTTCTTGAACCAGTCAATCTCATCGTTCAAAGAAGCAAGCCCACTCAGTATCACTTCCACATCACCATGACTATCATCAGACTTCTTCCAAGCTTTCACCACCAAACTCGCCACAAACGGCACAAAAGCTCTCACAAATATGTAGTCCTGGCTCTGCAACCAATTCAAAACAGCAATCATAACCACGCTAAAACCAAAGAATTTGCTAAAAGAACGAAACGTCAACGTGTCTTTACCAGCCACCGTTTGAAGGCGGAGATGTCGACGGTGCCGTCGCGAATGGCGAGGATAAAAGGGTGTCGGGTTGCTCCGGTGTAGATCAAAGTGTGTTTCTTTAGCCACGTGTCGGTCATCCCGCGGCAGGGAACTCCGGGCTTGGGTGTGACGTCCATTTTTGTTGCTCGGCTTCGATCTCAAACTCGCAGTTTGGTAGAGACTTAAAGAGAGAAGACATGGGACTCTCGCAGGTATTTGTCACTAGTGTTGGACTTGAGATTTGAGAAGCCCAATGGCATTCTTCTTGTGACCAACACGTGGGAACCATGCAGGCTTTGAAGTACAAAGCACCGCTACTCGTGCCAAAGGCACGAGCTCGTTCTTGATCGACGTATTTTCACTTCAAATTTTTATGATTCACATATGACGATTTCTTGTCAATTACAACAAGATGAAGGAGCTCGTCAGTCGTCAACCAAGAGAATAAGAATTATGCTTTATATATACATAACGTAATATGATGATGCAATATGATTAAGTTTGTCTTCACTAACTATGCGTCTCAAATCTAAGAACGAGAAATTTTTTGATCAAGTTGAATGAAAATTGGTTAACAAAGTACTATTATTATTTTAAAATCCGACTTTGCTCTCATATGTTAATAGGCTGTTGCATTTCCTTACGAGATTCGAACTCAGGACCTAATCCACTAAAACCAACTCCTTCTATGCTTCTGATAGTTAAAGTGATTCAAGTACACGCGAAAAACGCGGATCAATCATGTAATATGAACTTCAAAGTTACGAACAAAACATTCCTAAATATCTTGTTGGGAAAAGGTTTAGGGGCTCAAGTTGTACGGCCCATCTCAATCGTGGGTCATGGATTATTAATAAATGACCCATCAGAGTCACAGTCCCCAATGGCCACTTGCCACGCAATCAATAGCAAATAAAATGACGTGGCCAGCAACAAACAGATACTCACTGACCTATAAAAGCACCGGCCGGCTCTAACCTCATCGGATTCGTATTCTAGTCTCTACAAATTTTGCTCTAACCGGAAAGAGGTGGTTTTGAATCGGATCGGATCGGATCGGATCGGCCCGGATCGGATATATTTGAATCGGAAAAACGGCCATGGCGGAAGACAAGTACAACCGGAAGAACCCAGCCGTGAAGCGAATTCTTCAGGAGGTCAAGGAGATGCAATCCAATCCCTCCGACGATTTCATGAGCCTCCCTCTCGAGGTTACCACCCTTCCTTTATCTATTTCAGTTTCATATAATCGATTCGTATTAGTATGATCCTCCGGGTTTGGGTTCTTAATTTGAATTTGAGATATTGAAAATTTGAAATCGGGCAATTTATTTGGGTAAAATGAGAAAATGCGAGGTATCCATATATGTAGTTGTAGTTGGAGTTGGTAGGTGATTGGTGTTTTTGCATACAGGAGAATATATTTGACTGGCAATTTGCAATTCGAGGCCCTCGGGATACCGAATTCGAGGGTGGCATTTATCATGGGAGGATTCAATTGCCGGCGGAGTACCCATTCAAGCCTCCTTCCTTCATGTTGTTGACGGTAATTTGCTCTTGCTTTTCGGGGTTTGCTAGGTATTGTTGTGGTTGGGTTACCTTTTTTGACTGATTTGCATTGGTTTCAGCCTAATGGTCGTTTTGAAACGCAAACCAAGATTTGCTTAAGCATATCGAATCATCATCCTGAGCACTGGCAGCCATCGTGGAGCGGTAAGTTTTGTTCTTCCTGAGACTTTGTGTGTGTTAGTATTGGAATATGTTGAAAGATTACTAGGATACTGAAATTTTTAAGGAGATTACTTGTCATTATGATCATACTAAACCATGGTTGGGTTGAGTGGGAGCTGGACCGGAACACCTTAGTTTAGCAATCGTCTTGGCTTCATGCCAAGGTTCTTTGTCATGTGCTTGGTTTCAAATTTCTCATATTTCATTGTTACTATATATTTATTTGATGTTTGGCATCTACATGGGATTGAAAACGTCTCTTAGAAAAAAGAGGGCCATAATTTTAGTTTCATTCTGATCATGCTAATATTCCTATATGCGTTTTGTATGAGCATCCATATTTCTTAATTCAATCATCCAAAAGGATTTGCTGCAAATCTAAAGTGTTTAATGTTCTATCATATATCTTTTTTCAATTACTTACAATATATATATATATATGGTATTGAGAAAATGTTGTGAGCCTAAACTAGTTCTGGTCTCGGAAGTCACTTGGCTAGCAATAGCTTTCTGTCATCGTTATTGACCTTGTAAGGGAATTTGCTTATATCACATGCACACATGTTCTCAGACATCTGTAGGCCGCCACCACACAGTTTTCTCATGTTTCCTCTGCTATTGCTGTTTGCAGTGCGGACTGCTTTAGTTGCTCTTATTGCATTCATGCCCACCCACCCAAATGGTGCATTGGGTTCACTGGAATACAAAAAGGAAGAAAGGCGTACTCTGGCTGTCAAATCTCGTGAGACAGCCCCAAGATTTGGAACTCCTGAACGTCAGAAGATAATTGATGAGGTACATAGCTTACTGAGAGTAGTGTATCAACATTATACTTTCACAGTTTCTTTTGGTAACAAACAGTTCACTTATCGAACTTGCTAACACATGTAATAATTTTGCAGATTCATGAATATATGCTAAGCAAGGCGCCACCTGTTCCTGAAATAAACCCCTCACCGGCTTCAGAAGAGCATTCTTCAAGCAGGGAAGGTGAGATTGACGGGAGTTCACAAAATGCTGGAGCCAGAGTCACTGGGGAAGAGCTCCCAAACCCAGCAGCAGATGACAGGATTGTTGAAGAAGTACAGGAAGCCCCCCTGAATGCTAACCCCACCCCTGAAATACCAAGGGTGTTGAATGAAGCTCCTTCTGGTGGATCAAGTCGGGTTGTACAAAGGCCAGAAATGAAAGTTCAGAAACCAACTGAAGATCGATTGTTCACATTGGCAGCTGTTGGACTTACCATTGCCATTTTGGTTCTTCTACTGAAGAAGTTTATGAAATCTAGCGGACATGGTGCCGTGTTCATGGACGAGTCTTAGACTTAGCGATGATTCCTACTGCCAAGGAAGCTAAAGATGCCTCGACTTATTGTTTATTGTAGTGAAAAGACATGTTTAAAATTTTCCATATATATAATATATTTGAAGAATCTGTAATCTATTTGACAATCTCAACTCTTAAATGTACACAATTGTAAGTAACAATATTTTGACTTGTCTGCATCCGATAAGTTTGGTTATCCAGTAACATTATTGGTAACAAAAAAATTGGACATTACATGCAAGTGATGTGGCCACACAAGCCAGGTTGAAACTTGTAGCGGTCTAACCTGTGAGAATGAAGCGAAACAAAAACTGATGCACAGTTTTCCTTGACTAGGAATGTAGGATTGTGGGAGACATCAAAGGCATTTCATCCCAAGTTAGCAAATTCTCTAAAATTCTTTACAGAAAAGTTTGCGAGCTTCGAATGTGGCAGTGACATCTTTGCACTACGTAATACTAACAATATCAGGGGTCGGTTAATAATCAACTATTCCATGACCAGTTTCAGGATACATAAAATTCAAGATAGATGTCTCTCCATTTCCCAGCAAAATCTGTCAATTGGTTCTTCTAAATTGGTGTGCATGGGAGGACTGTATCAACAAGCAATTAGAGGCTGCGTCTTTCCGTGCAATGCCCTGTAGCAGTGGAGACTGCAAAGGGGGAGCTTGGACTTAGAATCCCGATACTTGTATGCATTTGTACAATTTGGACCAGCACATTTTTCACGTGGGGGAGGGTAGCTAAATAACAACAGCCCACAAACCAGAAAGCCATATAAGATCACAAGAATGTGAGACCGAAGGACAAACTGGGGTTGGAAAAAGAAAGCAAATGCTGTACCTGCAGGGCACTGGACTGAAAATGTTCGGCAGACCAATATCATCAGAGAATGTAACAACCGTTCCATTAGGACCATTGACCCATCGGACAGTGTTTGGTGCCAGTGTGACAGCACTGCCATTCCTCCCCTGCATAATATTAGTAGATACTGAATCAGAATGATGCAAAGAACCATGAGAAAAATAAGAATGACTAATGCTCTATAGCTTAAAAGACCTGTGACAATTCATCCCTCTTCTGCTTCAGTTCTTCTTCCCTCTTCTTCTTCTTCGAATCTTGACCAAGTATCTTTCTGATTGCCTCAGCCTAGAATATACCAAGTGAGACCGTTTCCTAAGACTACCACCTGAGAACATAATATAAAACATGATATAAAAGACCAAACCTCAGCTTCTCTAGCTATCTTCTCTGTTTGTATTTTACGTCTCTGTGCAGCCTCGGCTTTCTTTGATTGCTTATCCACTTCAGAGATTTTCTCCTTCTTTTCTGTGGTCAACCAGCCAGTAAAAAAACTGAAAACAAGTTAGTATACATATACAAGCATATCTTGATGTATAGAAACACAATCACAATAATGCAATAAATGGGGACAGAGGATGCGCACTTCTAGATGGGGCAGGAAGCAACAGATTTGCAGGGTTAACAACGCTTGAACCAGAACCAGTTAAGATATCTATCCCAGACTGAAGGGCCCGGTTACGGGTGGTGGGTGTGGACTTTTGCGGCCCTTCCAGAAGTAAACTAAGAGATCCCCTTTTCAGTGTCTTCCCATTAGATTGAAGTTCATCATCAGATGTCAGTTCTTCTTCTTCTCCCAAATAGTCTTTATCCTCGTACATTTTTTCTGATCTTGACTTTATTCCACCATGTTTCCGCAGCCTTGGTAATTTACAGTTTCCAATATCACCTCCATGATCGCCATCCATTTGATTGCTCTTTGAAAGAGCAACCTTAGAAGCATTTAGTCTTTCAAGGAATCGAATTTCACCATCTTCATTACCATCTTCACTAAGTCCCACATCCAAGACACGTCTCCTAGGAATCCTCTTGCTCTTACGAGCTGGTTCACCATCGTCAGGAAAACTTTCCCTGGAGATTTTACCTTTCAAAGAATACTCCTTTCTCAAAGTAGAGTCAATTTTCAAGGAGTATTTCCGTTTAACTCCAATGCCTTTGCCTCCATCAGAAGAAGAGAAGGGTTTGCCATCCTGCAGCAGTAATTTAATAAGTAAAAATTCACATGGGTCAAAATTAAAACAGCAAAACATCCTTATATGACGACATGTTAAATGAAAAACTAACAAGTCAAACGCACAACTTCTTTAACGTACAAGTCACACACAAGTTTTCCAAAAACGGAGAGTATTTCATCCTGTAAAGTAACTTGTAGTTACTTTGTCATTACAGTTGTGATTGCACATGAAGAAAAAATATTAAAAATAAAGGTTTAAATCAGGCAGGTAGACAAAATAAATTTAATCTGCAGTGGTGGTACAAAATATGACCTATTTAGCAGTTCCATCACTGTAGGTACCTGGAGAAGTGGCTTCGGTTGGGGTTTGAAGTCATCGGAAGGGCATGAGGATTTAGGTATGGAAGAGCCACCACCAAGACTAGAATCAACTGTACACTTGGTTTGGATTGTATGAGTAACACCTCGAAGCTTAAGCTTTAATTTCTTCGGCCTTTTCTCACTTCGCAGTCCATCAGAATGCACTCCTTTCTCCTTACTATCATCATTCTTATCAAGGCTTTCTTTGCCAAAGGGATGTACAATTCGTAGCAAGATATTAGACCTCTCAGAAAATGTGAGTGGATCCAAGCGAGGTTTATGCGATACAACACTCCTTTTCTTCCTTACAATGCATCCTCCAGCAGAAAATCCAGAGCCACCAAAGCTTTCCATCAATACCAAAACAGTCGCAGTTCTTTGATCCAACCTCAAATTTCAATAAACAAGGGGAGGAAGTCCAATACAAGTCATTAAAAACACCGCATTGCGCCTGAAGATGAAAAATGTAAGTTAATCTGATCCCCTAAATGCAATGGCACTACAGGCTGTATACAAGAATTCAAGCCAACTAACAACCCATATGGGTACAATCACTTCAAAATTTCTGAACTTTACGGCAAACAAATAGATACCCACTTTCGGGTTGGTAAGAAGAAATCAAGAAAAAGAAAAGAAAACCCATATCTTTTAGGAGAAATCCCTATATGATAATACAAAATCAAGAGCATAAAAGAGACTACCAACCTCTACATACCAACATTAGTAAAAAGAAAGCAGCCACCAAACAATTGTTGACATAAATAGTGCAAAATTGAACTAAACATGAGTACAAACAATAAACAACAATGATTTCAAACCGAAAGAAACCAATGTTCTCTTGTCGTTTCGTATACTTCCACTCACTTGCTCTACCTTGAACCTTAAAGAAATGAAAAGACCTCACTTTCTCTACATTAACCTTATTTTCTTGAGTTGGTGTTTTAGATTTTTCTATGGAATCATTTAATGAGACAAACAGGGCATTATGAAAATCAGAAATCAGAAAGAAGTTTACCTTGATGAAGCCGGAGAGTGACTCTGAAGGCTGGAGGTGGAGGAGAACAAACCCTAGGTGGGTGAAGTGAGTTCCTGAAGTAAATGCTGGTCAGTGGGTTTTGGGAGTTTTGGAATGGCTTTGGTAAAGCATGGGAATGGAGCTCTCTCTATTATCTGCTACATTTTCCTCCGGACTTTATTTTGTTCCTTCATCTAGCACAGCTTTTTATGCAGAGCCATTATTGATGTGCATGAAGTCATGAACCAGGGGGATGGACCTGTGGCTGTGACCAGAGCCCAAGCCCAAAGAGAAAGACCGCTAACCTCCTCCATTTTTTTTTTGTTTTTGTTTTTGGTATACTCTATCAAAAACATTATTAACGTTAACCTCCCCCAATTAAAAAAAAAAAACTACTCGTCAATGTTTTACTGCATTTTTTTTATTTTTTGTAATTTTTTTGTAGTATTTTTTATTTGATAGTAGAGAAATCTCATATACAATGTGTTCATGTAAATCCCCAAATCTAGTGTTGGTGGTGTTGTTAATCATAAGGGACTTCTAATGAAGTAATGAGAGCGGTTGTTAAACAAGAGGCATGCTTTTCTTTTCTTTTCTTTTTTTATTCAAATCTCGCAATAGCTAGGTAAAAATTTCATTAAAATAAAGAAAGATACAAACAAGAGGAGAAGACAAGAACAACACACCTTACCCCTTCAAAAACAAAGCATAGATGGCAAGAAAGAACAGACAACAACACGCCTTCCAAAATAAATAAAACATTAATAGACAATGAAGTGTGACTCCCATTGGCCATTGCTGAAACAAAAGAACTCATCTAAAACGAAAATTAGGAAAATTCAACTTATCTCTCACCAAGTAAAGCTTGTCGACAGAGCATCACAATTGGCTAAATCATCAGCCACTTGATTCCCTTCTCGAAAGATATGTATGCAATGAAATTACATCATTGAAATCCGATGAACAAAAATCTTCCATGCCATCTGTAATTGCCAAAGCACCAATTAGGGAGAATGGAGAAAATCGAGAATTAGAGAGGAGTGTACTTCAAGCCAAATATGCTTACAATTGCGCACCTAAGCAAGCTCGATTGCATTGATCACTGCCATAACCTCAGCGGCAATAGAACTAGAAATATCAAGTGATGATGAAAAAGTACCAACTACCTACCCTTCGAAATCACAAAAAAACTTTACTATAACCAGAGCGATCCTCCCCTCGCTTTCAAGCACCATCTATGTTCACTGTGAACCAACTAATAATGGGTGGGCGCCAATTCACCTCATAAATTTTTGGTGCATAGCAGCCTTCAGGTAGCACTAAACAAAAGGCATGTGATATTTCGATCTTGATAATTGAGCTATTTGTACTTGAAATATGGGTTGAATTTGCTCTTGATTGTTTCTTATTTCCTTTTATCTGTCGAGTCTAATTGCCTTCAAGCTGTGTTACTAGTAAACTAGCAGGACCCACCCACTATGCCTTTAGAGATAAGTTAAAGGTAGTGAAAAAACTTCCGGTACAACTACCACATTTTCTGTTTTCTTTTTAATTTTTTTTCCTATTTTACAATTTACCATATTATCATTATTGATTAATTATATTTCATAATTTTTTAATATATAAAGGTTAAATTGGTAAAAAATTTCAATTTTGGAGAGCAAGCTCTATTTTCTTAATAATAGTATAGATATACAACATGGTAGAATGAGACAATAAGGTCTTATTTATGATATCAAGAGTTTTTTTTTTTCACATAACTTAATTTAGTGAAGTGACCTATAGATCATGTAAGTGTAATATTGTTGTTCATACAATATCAAATTTTTTGTCCGCCATAGTTGTGTTTTCTTTTAGTTAGAGGAATGACCTAATTGGCTCATGAATTGTATTGAATAAGATTATTCTGTCAACTTAATATTATTATTTTTTAAAATTTATTTTAAATAAAAAACAGACATATTACTAATATTCCTTGCATCAAATATTCAAAGTTTATGTTATAATTTTCTAATACAATCCATGAATCATTTACTTCTACAAAACCTTCCTTGAAAGAGTTGATATTCCCATCCAATTTATATCGTTAAAAGTAGCCATGTGCATGTCTTCCTATGGAGCTCGCACATCATTTCCTTCTCCTACGGTCCTACCCTCTCCTTGAAACACCTCATATTTTGATCTGGTGTTAAGTGATTAACACATAAGCTGACATTTGATCCCAAATCTCAAGAAAAATTTCTGCTATTATAAAATCCAATTAGTGTTTCAAACCCAATTATCCAAATGGTCATATAATTGGAAAATTTTTACACCTGATTTCAACCAGAGTACAAAATTGTTAGAATTACAAAACGCAACTTGTGACACATTATTATAGCAAACCAATCATATACAAGTATATACAAGTATCAGACCAAAAAAAATAAAAAAAAGTATATACAAGGAAATCCTATAACCAAGTTTCTCAAGTCGTACAAACAAGTTACAAACGAAATTTCCTTCTTAACATAAAACTACATGTACATCTTTTCAATATCCTCTGTGGCACAAAGCAAAATGGAAGGAGCTGAAGAAGATAAATATGATCACCACTTTATCAAAGAAGCAATGGCAAGGCAATTGCTGCCCATCTTACGAAGTTTATCATCAAAATCACTAAGTGGAGATTTATGTCCTTCAAAACCATCCTCACATGTCTGTGCATCACTAATTACCCCGCTAAGCATAGTGTTAATAGTGGCAATGTCTTTGTCCGGAATCGCATCCAATGCAGTTTGAAGGCCATCCAACGCCTCACTATACATATCCTTGCACTCCATGATTGCCATGGTCGTTCGGTGGGCATTGTTTGGCTCCGTGGAGTATTTTGACGCAGCTGCCAGGGCCATCTGGGCGTGTATGGAGCAAGCCTTTATCACCATCTGGAGCATCGTAATGGCATCTATAGATGTCTTTCCTCGTGCTGAAAGGAAAGGGAGAATAGATGAAATGCAAAGATCCGTGTAGTTGGTGTTGTTACATAGCTGTTTAGCGGCTGGATCCACAGCTGCTGGTGATGGCGATGAGGCTGCACTCAGCTGGCGTGATTGCATAAAGAGGTTGCTCCGTGGGCTTGTTTTGGTGGAACCAGATAAAGGACGAGGGAAAAACGATGACAAGTATGATGGTGAGGGAAAACTGGCTGTAGGAGCGGAGTTTTGAGGCCGAGGGGAGGCCACTGGTGGTTGAAGAGATGAAGGAAATATTTGCCGCAGCCGTGGTTTAAGATTTGAAGATGGTAGAGATAAGGCTGGGATTGCTGACGGAGGAGTTGGCTTAGATGGGCGAACAGATGGTTGACAGTCTGGAGCTGGAGAGGGAAATAGATAAGTCAAGTATGGATTCTTTGGCGGGCATGCGGCTTCTGCAGAACTCAAGCAAAAGACGAAGAAGAACAAAAGAATGTTGAAAAGTATTTGACAATAGTTATTGAGGGGATCCATTTCTTTCCTGAATTGTTTGCAGAGTCGAATGAATCAAAGAAAAAAAAATTGAAGGTGCGCGCTAAAGAAATTGTTTAGGAGTTCGTCTGGTTGGTAATTCATGCAATGCTAACGGCCCTCCATCATAAATCAGCCATAACTTGCGGAGTTGTGGCTATATTTGTATCATCCACCCTTGTTCTTTCTTCCTATACTTGGCTAACTGAATTTGGTGTATGGCCATTAGATAGAATGCATTTCTCATGACAATTTGTAATAACACCATGCAAAAGAGTCTTGTTTAAGTTGCTCTCACCTTCTTCTAAATCGATTCTTGACAGATGAAGATTAGAATAGACTATTACAATGTTAGCTAAAACCTTGGATATTGCAAGACTATTACAATGTTAGCTAAAATCTTAGATCTGCAATATCCAAGGATTCTTTTAGATCGACTGAAACGTTATCGCTTAAAATATTTAAAAAAAAAAAATTATGAGCATCAAAATGAAGAAACACGTATACAATTTGATTAGCTAATGACTTCTGGGATGAAAATCACCATAATCAGCTGCAGGTTGAACTCACATGATACAGGTAGCTCAGAAAAATTCCAACATCTACATACATGAAATCTATCGGCTTCAACATACAATAAAGAGTTGAAAACATAAGTTTATTACTTTGAACAAAGGGGAAAACCACAAGTTCTTATACAAACCGAAAGGTGGGTGCGAATGGACGCAATTATACCAGAGGCAGCATTGCACTTATTTACCAGGCGGTCATCAGGGCCAAAAGGTTTAGGCATCACTCTTGACTACAGTAACAGGACAATGCGCATTGTTTACCACATAGTTGCTCACACTGCCCATAATAGCCCTGAAAACACAGACAACAGATGCAATCAAAATCCAAAAGAAAAACCCAGTTAACAAAAGGCGCCTTGGTTATTATTTTACTTCCTTAACATGTTCATAATAAGAAAATTTTCCATATGAAGGTTGAGAAAATTATCAACTCAGAATAAAATATTCAGGTTCAGGTAGAAGTTCACATGGTCACCAACGCTCACTTTGTATTGATTAATCCCAAACTTATTGACCTTCTGGTGATCATATATCCCCTCTTATAGTCTTTGTCTCAAATGACCCCAGTGCGATGATCGGTATTCAAGTCTTATCTATTTGATCTACAAATCCTAACAGCATAATGTCAAGAAAGTCTATGCTAGCTTAAAAGAAGTAAATAATAACTTCATAAAACATGGAACATTAACCAAACTCTTTTAACATTTACACTAAATCAAAACCCACAAACACAAATTCAAAAATTCAGGAATGATCAAGCAATGCATGTTAAATTTAATCTCTATACCTCTTAAGCTTGCCAAGCCCTCTGTTTCCCATCACAAGGAAGCTCAAGGGAATCTTATCAACGGCCTCAATAATCTTCTCACGGGCATCACCCCAGTAGATCTTCACCAGCACCGTGATCTAATCACCACACACAGCTTATCAATTACACTACAAGTAAAACAACCCATTAACTGAAAATATCCCAATAAATTACTCCACCTCTTTCTGGCTAGCTGCAGTGGTGATTATATCCACGGTCTCCGGGTCAGGCTTCACTTCATACTTGTTCATAATATGAACATCAGAGAACTCCACCAGAGGAATCAAAGCTGCAAAATATTATCATTCATCAAAATCCAAACGTCATCATGACCCAACAAATTGCATAACCAACGAGAGATCAGACACAAGACTTACGAGACCCGGTGACTCCCCAGAGCTGCATCTCACCGTGCTCGTAAACCTGTTCGGGGCGGACGATGACCAGGATGAGGTGATCCCCTTTCCGGGCGACGTTGTCGACGGCCCATTTCAGGGCTGCTCTGCTGCACGGCGAGAAATCCACCGCTACTCCGATTCTTCTTTCTGCCTCCATCTTTTCTCTTTCTTTTGGACAACCAAAAGTGCGATTGCTTTGATCTGAAAATGAGGTAGAAGTCAAGAAGGAGCACCGAAAGGTCAGGTCTTCTATGCAATGATGAGATTAGAGTAAAGTGACAAGTGGGGATGTAAAGAAGGATCCCACTAGTTGCGATGGATGGTAGTTCTATGGGAGACGTGCGATGAGAATCAGAGGGTGTGAGGGAGAGGAGGGTCGTCTCTGCCTCCAATTATGGGAATAAGACACGACCGAGTAAACCACGGGACGTCTGTAGTGTTACTGCGTCGGGTTTTAGTCACATTTCGGACCATAATGCGTTGTTTTGATTTTTGATGAAGACAAACCCGGTGAACCTGCCGTTGACCTTAGAATTACAAGTTAATCAACCTTCTATACCTTTTTTACTTTGGACCGAAAAAAATTACAACATAAAATAAGTATAACAAATCTAAAATCTTCCATAATTCAATTTATAAAGAATCACTAATGTCACTACTTATTTGACCAAAAAAAAAAAATTCTACTTGCATTGCTTCTAGGCATAAACTTTTTTGATCGACTAGGCAGAAACTTTTTTTTTTTAAAGAAATACGACAAACTATATTAAATGCAAACTGAATGGTACATGGAGCGATGCAGAAGCATCGAAAGAAAACAATAAAACATAACAAGATGCACAAACGCATCTATAATGAAAAGATAACAATAAAGGATAACAAGATGCACATACGCATCTAGAAAGAAAGGTAACCAGGATGTGACTTGATGCCGAATGACATCACTGCACTGCATATGTCACGAGAGCAGGGTAAAGGTAAACGTAACTATAACAGTAACCATAACCGATGATATGATCACCTAGGAGAGGTGATTCACCCACCAGGAGCTCGAAAGTAACCGAGGGTGTCAAAAACTCAAAAATTAGCAAACGAACTCCTAAGAACCAGAACCAATACCATTTCAACATGAGCATTTGTCTCGGATCAAGGATCTGGATGTGAATGCGACCCGGGTCCCAAATACGGATCCAAATCCGGCCCGAGACCAAAGTCAAATCTGTCAAAGAAAACTTGACAAAAGTCCA
The DNA here is from genome assembly GCF_002994745.2 of Rosa chinensis. Taxonomy (NCBI): domain Eukaryota; kingdom Viridiplantae; phylum Streptophyta; class Magnoliopsida; order Rosales; family Rosaceae; genus Rosa; species Rosa chinensis. Next base: position 50,437,800 of record NC_037091.1, read on the forward strand.
AGCCCATTTGAATCTGATTTGGACACCCACGTACATGGGCACCCTATCAGATCTTCTCTGGACACCCACCTGTCTGTGCTCCCACTGCAGCCGTTGAATGTCACCATTAGAAGGACCCACGGCAGCGCCGCCACCATCCGCACGCATCCCCAGCACTCCTCGTCCTGTTCTGCCGCGCCACAACTTGGAAAACTCTTCACTAGAAGGACATGGCACCACTGTCAGCCGTCCAACCAAGCCGCATCGCAGCGCTGCTAACAAAGCCAAACCGACAACAGATCCAAAATCCCAACGGCAGATCCTCCATACACCAAGCACCAATCGCCACCGAAGAGGACCCAAACACATTGACACCATCCACGGCCGAAGCCCTGTAGTGGCACCTAGAAGCCATATCCCCCCAAACCGAGAAGATCTGGACTCAGAGTTGAAAGAACCGGGATCCCAAGTGTGGTTTGGATCCACCAGATCACGGCGCCGCCCTTCACCACCATCATCCAAACAGAGTGCATCACGAGCAAAGCCCGAAAGGTTTGAATCCCATCGACAAAACGACAAGACTAGAGTGCAGCAACCCAAAGGTTGAAGAGGAGAGATTCTCGAGTCCAAAACACTTGACAACCAAGGACTACTGATGCCATCGTCGCAATCCAAGGAAATTGGACGGTGAAACCCTAGGGCTAGCCGCTGCAAAGGGTGGAGAGTGAGAGCTCTCATGGCTTACTATACCTGACCGCCATTGTCGATTAACATATTTTTACTTAATAAATTTATAATCCAACTGTCTATATCTTAAATTATCCTTTAAAGATCATCTATGTAAAAAATCAATCGAATCGGAAATCTTTTAATTATCTAATTGAATCAAACAAATTGATGGTTCTAATTAACAACACTTACTATTATTATGATGAACCGTCCATGTATTTTATAGAAATAAATAACTAAAAGGTCTTCAATTTGATTGATTTTTTACAGAGCTAATCTTTATATTACGTTATACAACATGAATGGTTGGATTAGAAAATTATAAAGTTATTATGCATTAATCGTAAAAGATGGTGAATTTGCTCATTCACCTTAGGGGTGAACCTAAAAATTGTTATTGGATGGTTTTTCGACATAGGTCTTTAGAGATTTTACCACATCAATAGATCTCATGTCTTATTTATTTTTTGAAATTTGATTAAAGTGATCACAACTATTCAGCAAAGTTCATATCAAAAGAATCAACCTATGATATTATGAAGAAATTGTTATAAACATTATGATCGAAAAGAATCAGCCTACACTCCAAAATCAATATTTTACATATTGTTTCTACGCACTCATATACAAAATAGAATGATATTTTAGGAATGTCAAACATAACAATCATATCATAGTTTGGGCAAGTATGAAGAGATTGATCAATCTCATGGATCATCTCCCTAAACATGGTGGCGAGCGAATGTGAGTATAGAAAAAAAAGCTCCAACAAATGTGAGGAGAAGAGCCAAAATGGCAACAACAAGCACCGTAACGGCCGAAGGAGTGTTGAGATGGTATTTGCTCTTCAACTTTTGCTTCTTCGTTCTCTTCACGAATTCACCGACATCATCGAAAAGCCTCACATAGTAAAAATCCTTCACATCGATCTGATCGCACAACTTCTTCAACACTTTAAAAACCTCCTCGTCCTTATCCTCCTCATGCACAAGAATCTGTTTTCGCCGCAGCAATTTCACATCTTTCTCGGAAACGATTAGGCACCGCAGTAGGTATGCGTAAGATGTGACATGCTGCACCGGATCATCCCCAATGTGACGCGCCTCGAGTGCAATGAGGTTCTTGAGGAGTGTTTCGGTACAGTGATGGACTAAAAGGGGTGGCATTTTGAACACACCATTAGTAAACTTGATGTCCAAGAAACTGTGTACTGCGGTGGCACACTGGAACTTAACACCGGCTTGTTTTAGCTTCTTTGCGCAATCCAAGTAGTCCGGAGTTTTCTTGCCTGTCGATTGTAGCTGAGGATGTGTTGGGAGGATGCAGTGTCGAATTAGATCGAGTAAATGATAACCTTCTTGCTCGCGATGATACTCTCCTGGTATAAGGTACTTGAAGAAACGTGTAGCAAGTTCGCCGAGGGACTCGGTACATTGTGTTGGAAGTGGTACTAATTGAAATAACCTCTGAATAACAAAGAAGGGAATTTGGTTTTCGAGTAACACCATGTTACATCTCAAGTCTATGAGCATACCAGGCCTATTGAAGATGGGATCACGGCGAGACCTAAGGCTCTTGTATGAATACTTGAGAAATAGCTCAATGATGAAGCAGCTGTCAATTAGCATCAACTGCACAAATTCATCACTAGGGACTTTGATGTCTTCACTGTAGCATCTTCGTGCCTTGTGCTCCATTTGTTTTAGGGCTTTCACGCAGGTGTCAAGGCTTCCTCCTAGATTTGGTTTTCGACTGAGGAGTGCATAGCAGTAGCGCCACTTATCATCTTCAGAGACTTTGCTATCACGTACTTGTTTATAGTGCAAAGGGCCAATGGAGACAAAATCCGGGGCACATTTTTTTTCGTTAGGGACAGTGAAGATAGACACTGATACAGCAATGTCTTCCATCTTTTCTTTGATATGAGATACAAGTTCACCATTTTCAGGAGAGATTTCTAGAGAGATGTGGTCTTTGGTTTGTGACTGTCCCTCTGATCTGCTACTGCTTTCCATGTTTTTTAAAATCTCAATTTGATTCATTTGGGATTTGTCAACAGAACCTGCAATGGATTTAATTAGTTGCATAATCTCTAGATTAATATGAACATAATACTTATGAACTAGAGTCTCATATATGAATTTACTACTCATGGTAACCTATCTCTTCACCAATTGAGGAAAGTTTTTTCATAAATCCCTATCTTTGGATTTCACATTATTTGATAAAGACCCTAAACAGTTTAGCTTGCCTGAGTTTACGGTTTCATTTTCGGTGAAAAATGGGAAAGGAGTTTCTGGAATATGGCATTTTTTTTAGCGGATTAGAATGAGAGAAATACAAAATCAGAGAGTTAAACTCAATCAAGGTTCTATTTATCTGGTACTCATCTGTTTTTCCCGTCTTATAAACTTTAACTGAAACCCTTTCAGAAATGATTTGCAACATAAGCATGACAATATTGTACGTTCATATAAAAAACTTGAGCAGTGAGAATAAGCAGAATAAGATGTTACCAGCCTCGATCGTTACAAAAGTGTGTTGAAGTACTGGTGCTCAAGACTGCAAAAAGAATTGCTGTACTTGGTGCTTATTACTTGTAGAAAAGTTCTAATTCATGGCATACATTTCTAAGTGGAAAGTACAAGCAGAATATATGGTGCAAGAGGCATGTACCTTGCTATATGGAGCTCTAAATTAATCAGCCAAATAATTGATGACCATCTTAGTGTCGCAAGCAAGCTATTTATATGATCTCTGAATACTATCATAACCAAGAGAACACTTGAAGATGAACAAAACTGATAGGAATCAATGTTTACTTGGAGAGTGTGGCAAACAGAAATAAAAATAAAATCAGCTAGAGCCAGTGAAAAGCAAGGCTGTGCCCAAAGAAAAAGTTGAATATTAAATTGCTTTGAAGTGAGTTTAAGTATTAGCTATAGTAAGTTCAATGCCACTGATCGGTAATATAAAATTCATCAACTTGACCTATACTTTGTTGCTGGCTGTTTGGTGTGGCTTTTCTTCATAGTTGCAATAAGAATATGATAAAGTCTGTGGGGGCCGGGTCATGTCACTCATGTGTTTCAGAAATCAGGCTGCAGTTGTTGAAGGACATCCTATTCTTTCCTCCATTACAAGTAGGCTGGAGTGCTGAAGCAACTCTTCTATATACCAGTTGTTCAATACATTTAGACTTGACTGGCTCCGTTTTCAGCATCTTTAGGGGGGAGCTTAAGTACTTGCAAGAAAAGTTTGCACCATTTATGTACTGTAATATAGTATCTTCTACTGTGGCTCTTCAGTATCTTGTATATTATTCTTTTAGAAGATCTTGTATATTAGTTAGGTCAGATGGAAATATGCTGGAGCTGTGTTCAATAGCCCGGTTATTATCCATTCAAAACCGAACTTAAATAAGCAAATTCGGCAATGAATTAGGTTTAGGATGTGATTGAAAATGATGACCAACTCTTATATTTTTTTAAAGTAATCAAAACTTTAAACTCTATGTGTGAAGAGACCAAAATAAGCTTTTTGACAATTTCTCAATACTTCTAAACATGCCACCTCACGTGTAACAAAAGTTTAGTTAACTATGTGGACAACTTTAAGTTGAGTAATGTGAATTGCGTATTTTTTAATTCCTCAAATACTAGAAACCACTCTAACCCATTCCCTCAACCTCAAAATAAGTCTGAATAACTATGAAATTCCTTTGATGTTCGTAAACACCAGGTTATCTAATGCTCATTAGCAGATAACCCATTAAGTTTAGTGCAATTTTACCCCAACTAACCCATTAACCTCAGTGAAAATGAGCTAATTAAAAAGGAAAAAGAAAGTTGATATTAGGCCTGGGAATTGCTTACCGAAAAACCGAAACCGAATCCGACCCATCCGACCCGATACCGATCGGGTCGGTCTGAAACCTCAACTCCTCACAATACCGACCCGACCCAAACCGAATCGCATGAAAACGGGTCGGCCTCGGTATGGGTCAAATACATACCGTTTTAACCGACCCGACCCGATGCTCTAATATTGCGTACGACTTGTAGTTGATTTCAGCCCTAAACATCGCGTTCTGCCGTTCGAGCCTCTCTTCTCCAGTTCTCCTCCATCGAACACTCCCAATTCCCAAACCCTAATCGAGCCTCTCTCCTCCTCCATCGAAGACTCCCAGGCCCCAGCCTCTCAACCTCGCACTCCTCTCTGCTCTCCTCCATCGAAGACTCTCAGCCTCTCACTCTCACAGTCTCACTCCTCTTTGCTTACCTCCATCGAAGACTCTCAGCCTCTCGAAGAACCGAGACCGAAACAACAGCTCAACCTACTCGATCCAAGTCTCCTCCATCGAAGACTCGAAGACTCGAAGGCTCTCGCTCTTCTCTCACTCCTCTACTCCATCGAAGATCGGAAGCTGTCGCTCTTCTCTCACTCCTTTCTGCCCTCCTCAAAGATTCGAAGGCTCTCACCCCTCTCTGCCCTCCATCGAGGAATCGGTTCTTCAACTCGTTTCTTCAACTCGATTCTTCAAGCCTCCCACTCCGAATCGATGGGAAAACTGGGAGTAAGTCTCTCACTTTCTCAGATTTTTCTGTTTTCATGATTGTGTAGCAGCATGATTGTGTAGCTTGATTTGAATTTGGGATTGTGTAGCAGCATGATTGTGTAGCTTGATTTGAAATTGGGGTTGATTTGAAATTGGGATTCTGTTGATTTGAAATCGACAATGATAAGATGGTCTTAGTTATTGATTATGCCTCATTTGTGGTTGTCTGCGGGTCACAAGGTCACAAATGGTTTGTAGAAAAAGCCAAAGTCTTTGAGGCTCTGTACTTTCTATTTTCGTGTTCATAACTTCATAAGCTGCATTGCATATGAATAACCTAACTGTTGTGTAATCGAGTAACCTGACTGTTGTGTAATTTTCTTGTTTCAGTTTAAAAGCGGTAAGAAGAAAGCTCAAGGACAGAAAGAAGGAGATTCTAGCTTAGTTGTTTCTTCAACTGGTACCTCTCCCTCAATCCCTGACAGAGCTGAAGAAGATGTCACGGATGGAGGAGCTCCAGCTTCCTCATCTGACAAGGTTAGTAACAATCCTCGAGCTGATAGAAAACGTAGTTGGGTGTGGGAGCACTTTAAGGAATATAAGGATGTAAAAGTCACTAAAGTAAAGGGTCAAGCAGATATTGTAGAAGAATTTAGGAGGGCTAAGTGTATATATTGTCCTAAGGGTCCTCTAGGAGACTATGCTTGTGATCCCTACAAAAATGGGACTCAAGGGATGATTAGGCACATAAACAAATCATGTAAGTATTATCCCGGAAGGAGAGCGATAGATAAAAATCAGAAAGTGCTTGCTGGTGATAAAAGTAAGGGTAATTCTATGAAAATGGTAGCATTGAATCCTCTTGAAGTTATGAAAGCATGTGTTGAAATGGTTGTAGTTGATGAGCTTCCTTTTAGCTTCGTTGAAAAGCAAGGGTTTAGGCATTTTTGTCATGTTGCAGTGCCAATGTTTAAGGTCCCTTGTAGGAAAACTTTGGTTAAAAATTTTCTTACATTGTATGATAAGACAAAGAAGAAGTTGAAAACTGATTTAGCACCGGCAGCAGAGGAAGACAATCTTACATCAATGATTGGAGGAAAGTAGTTTCTGAGCTTGATGTGGCTGTGGTTTCACATGAAGTAGACAAATACTTGTTGGACCCTCTTGAATTCACAAATGAGAAGGAAGGGTTCGAGTTCCCGATTCTGCAATGGTGGAAGATCAATGGAGCCAAGTACCCTATACTTCAAGCAATAGCCAAAGATGTGTTGGCTGTTCAAGTTTCGACAGTTGCATCGGAGTCCGCTTTTAGCACCGGAGGGAGAGTAATCGACCATTTTAGGAGTTCATTGACTCCTAAATCTGTCGAAGCATTGATTTGTCTACAAAGTTGGTTGAGGGGGAATGATATTAGCTGCATAGAAGATGAACCATGCATCAAAGATTATGAGTTCTATGAAAAGTGTGAGAAAGGTGTAGATTTTTAACTTTGTGTGTTTGTTTTTTTAGTTTTTAGTTTTCGCTTTTTAGTTTTTACATTTCAGTTTCTGCATTTATTTTTACATTCTGACTATAGTTTCTTGTGTTTTGTACTTTGGTATGTAGATCATGTAACCTCAGCCTCTTCAACCTCTTGTCCTCCTCCAAAAGCTAAGGGAAAGAATGGTATTGGAACTAATGATGAAGTTGTTCAACTCAGTGAAGATGACTCCGAGGATGAAATGGTGTCTGATGATTCAGAAAACAGTTGATGCCTTGATGTGATAAGTTTCTGACTTTTTGGTTTATGCTGCAAGGATGGACTCTTTCATATTTTCATGAACTTATTTCAATTGCTAGTTTGCTACTGTGGTTAACTGGTTTCTGAACATTTCCATGTAATATTAAGCTGATAGGCTTAGAACATGTAATATTAAGTTCTATATTAAGCAGAACTTGCTACTGTGGTTTAACTTGTAGTTCTAAGTTCTGCTTTGATTTGCATTTTGAACAGAAATGTGCATGAAGTTCATTGGAGAACTAATTAGAGATGTTTGCAAATTTACAATGCTGCATTTTATCAGGTTTCTGGAAATTTTGCTATGCAAAGCAGGTGGTACCGATTGGTACCGAACCGATTGGATTCGGGCCTAATTGGTATGGCAGCTGAGTTTCCGGTGTCCCGAACCGAACCGAGCCGACTATAAAATCGGTATCGGTATCGGTATAGGCATGTTACCGAGCCGAGCCAAACCGATCCCAGGCCTAGTTGATATACACGGTAAGTCGGTGACAACATCAAAACTAGACCGCCTTGAGTCCTCACTCTCTCAGTGTGTCTCGCTCTCAGTCTTTTCAGTCTCCACTTTACACCTCATCTGACAGATCGAGATGCCATCGTAGCCGTCCGTTTTCTCTCGACGAAGAACCGATCAAGAAGCGAAGCAAAGCAAATCGATCCAAACGCCAACTCCGGGAATCAGTTTTTCTGTTTCTACTTCTTCTTCTTCTTCTTCTTTCTCTGAAAAACAAAAACAATGAAACACACTCGTTAGTTCCAATTCTGCCGCAAAAGGACTCCGATTCGTGAAACGATGGCGTTTTGGTGGCCTCTGATCGTCCTCGCTTTCGCTTACGCCATTTGTAGGTTCCTCTTGATGCTCATCCCTCCCAATGTGCCTTCCATTCAAGTCGACGCTTCTGACGGTAGTCTCTCTCTCTCCGTCATGCTTTGTGTGCTTTGTTTTGGTTGATTGATTGATTTGCGTGGTTTGATCAATGGCAGTGTTGGACGATGGGAATCAGACGCAGGAGAACAGTTTCATATATGTGAGTTTTGGTTTTCGATTCCAATGCTTATTAGGTTTTTCATTTTCGCAAGTTTTTCTTTGCCGATTCTTCATTTTGTAGCCAGTTTCTGTGCATCTGTGGTGTTGCATTGTTTAGCTGTTGAGATCTTTAGCTAATCACTTCGGAACGAAACTAATAGATTGCTTATAGTTTTCGAAGGACTTGAACTGTTTATACATGCTCATTGTTGGTGTAAATGAGAAAAGTACTGAAAAAAAAAGAGAGGAAATGAAGAAGAAGGTTTTGTGGCTGCATAAGGTTGTAATGATGTTTCACTTGTATGATTGGTGCTTACTGTGCAGGTACCTCCGAGGGGAAGGACACAGCAGTCGGAGGCAAAGGTTCAGTGCTATGAACCTGCAACCATGAAATACCTGGGATATTACCCTGCATTGACTCCTGTTGAGGTTCGTTTGTTGTGTACATTTTTGGACTTGAGGTTCTGGATTGGTCAGGTGAACATGTAGTAAGCTGTTATAGAGTCTTTGCTACAATGGATGGGGGTTCATTTGATGTTGTTAATGTGATGAAATTGATTTTGTTCTCACATTGTGCCTGATTTGATAGATACTTTGGAGTTTAGATGGTAGAAGAGATGGAACATAGAATATTCCAACTATCGGGAAATTCATGGTGTAAATCTGCATTTCAGGTCAAGGAGCGGGTAGCACTAGCAAGGAAGGCACAGAAGACATGGGCAAAGAGTAGCTTCAAGCAAAGACGCCTGTTTCTTCGGATTCTTCTCAAGTATATAATAGAACACCAAGACCTTATATGTGAGTAAGTACCCTACTCTCTCTGTCTCTCTGCATGCATCTCCACACCTAATACTGTTGTCTGAGTTATTAGTTTATTATGTAGGTATTGCCAAAAAAAAGAAAAAAAGAGAAAAGAAGAAGAAGTATTACCTAGGCATACTTAAATCCCAAACCATGTTTTGTTGCCGGGATGTTTTCTTGTATGATACTTTGGTAAACTATTTTTGTTAATCTTCCGACATCCACATGATACCTGCGGTTGACTTTTCTCCATATATTATTTTTTGTACTGACTCAGATACTACTGTGATTTAGAATATCTTCACGTGATACGGGGAAGACAATGGTAGATGCGTCTTTAGGGGAGATAATGACAACGTGTGAGAAGATCACTTGGCTTCTTTCAGAGGGTGAGCGGTGGCTAAAGCCTGAATACCGGTATAACCTTCTGCCTATTACGTTATCTACATCTAATGTTCTCTATCATTTTACTATTGTGCTGTGTAATATTCCAAGAATGTTTGGTTTAATTGCTGTACCAAGGATGAATATTTCACAAATGTTGACACTTTCTGCTTATTGGACCTGAATGATATATTACCTCAGTCACTGGTAATTTAGATATTAATATGTGCGTTGCATGGGTTCCTCTACTTTACTGATTTAAGATTTTCCTTATTTCAATTTGGTTGCCGCTTTCTGTCCAATTATTTGGTGTTTGTTTGCAAAGATTGTTTGTTATTCCTTTTTTTTTTCTTTTTTTGTTTACTGTTTGTAGACTACACATTCACTTCCATCTGTAGCCATATGTATGTGCTGTTTGTAATTTTGTTATTCATGAAAATTGCAGATCTTGTGGAAGATCAATGATTCACAAGAGATCTAAAGTTGAATTCCACCCTCTTGGAGTTATTGGTGCCATTGTGTCATGGAATTATCCTTTTCACAATATCTTTAATCCAATGCTGGCAGCAGTTTTTTCTGGAAATGGCATTGTGATTAAGGTAGTTACGTGAGATGCTCACAGTTGTTTCTTTAATCACTCTGTGCACCTTTGTATTTTCATTGGAACACTTCTGCACCTGTCTCTATTTCCATATATTGCATATGATTCAGAGATTCTCTAATACCCCATGTCGGTGTTTGCCATTGTTAGTTGCCGGGTATTCAAGCTAGACATCACTAAATCTTTTTTCCTCTTCACATAAAGAAATCTTCCAACTGTTTGCACTTACTAGTTTAACCGAAAAACCATGCTTTTCATTGTAGGTTTCAGAACATGCAAGCTGGTCTGGATGCTTCTACTTCCGCATAATACAATCTGCCCTTGCTGCTGTAGGAGCTCCTGAAAATCTAGTTGATGTCATAACAGGGTACATAGTTTTTTGGACAGGGTGGGAAGGAGGACTTTCTTTTCTAGGCTCATTTATTTATCTATCAATAATCAAACTTGTTATTTGCCTCCCTAGGTTTTCTGAAACTGGGGAAGCACTTGTGTCTTCTGTTGACAAGTTAATATTTGTTGGATCACCGGGTGTGGGTAAGATGGTATGTTCTTCTTTTGGTTAGTTGAATAATTTATTGTTTCTCATATAATTTCTGAAACAGGCTCCCCCACTTCCAAATTTTTAATCCTTTTATGTTGTCAAATGGTTATTGTATTGTATTTTGTAAAGAATTAGCAGTCGTTAGTAATTTTTAAACTCCAGTGTTTCAACCCTAGCAGAACTTTAGTGGAAGCATATAAATTTCTATTTTTATAGAGTTTTGTCAAGTATATAGTAAAACCCAGGTCAACCTGTACATTAGAGATAATTTTAACTGAATTTTGTGCATCTGATCAATTAGCCAGTAGTGTTATTACATAGTAAATTCGGATACGTAATCTCTTCATTGGAATTGTTATATTTTAAGAGAACCCAAGGCCTTAACATAAGGAATTGTACCTGTCTTGCCCTAAGGTTGTGACTGCTCTTAAATTAAGAAATCACTGCACTCTACTGCAATGCTCATTGGTTTTTGCTTCTGCTATTTCTGCAGATAATGAGAAATGCTGCTGAGACGCTTACACCAGTTACACTTGAACTTGGTGGAAAAGATGCATTTATTGTATGTGAAGATGCTGATGTGGAACATGTATGAATTTTTCCTACCTCTACTGGTATTTATGATGTCTATCAGGCTTTGTTCTTTTTATTTTCAAGTACTATGTGTTCTAATTGGAGGGTAAATTTAGGTCGCTCAAATTGCTGTGAGAGCCGTTCTTCAGTCAAGTGGACAGAACTGTGCTGGGGCTGAGAGATTTTATGTTCACAAGGACATTTACTCTTCATTCATCAATCAAGTATCTAAGATTGTGAAATCTGTTTCAGCTGTAAGTATGTCCCTTTCAACAAAGCTTGCAAGACTGAAATCTGTTTCAGCTATAATACAATTTGTGCTTGATACATTTATTTGACAAGAGCTGTTGAGTTGAAGTACTTAATGTAAAACTCATGAATCTGTTATTTGATCTTGTCTAGGGCCCACCGCTTGCTGGAAAGTATGATATGGGTGCTATATGTATGCAAGAGCACTCTGAAAGGCTTCAAAACCTTGTTAATGATGCCTTAGACAAAGGCGCAAAACTTGTTGTTCGGGGAAGTTTTGGCCATATAGGTGAAGATGCAGTTGATCACTTTTTTCCGCCTACTGTGATTGAAAATGTAAATCACACGATGAAGTTGATGCAAGAGGAGGTAACCAAAGTCATACTTTGTTCTATATAGCATTTTGATAGTCTTTTAATCTCCATTTAGTTAATATAGCTAAATGCTTTCTTACATTTTTGTAGGCATTTGGACCAATCATGCCCATAATGAAGTTTAGCACTGATGAAGAGGCTGTGAAACTAGCCAATGACTCAAAATACGGTCTTGGTTGTGCTGTTTTTTCTGGCAGCCAGCGTCGTGCTAGAGAGATAACTTCCCAGATACACTGTGGAGTTGCTGCAATTAATGATTTTGCATCATCATACATGTGCCAGGTTATATTTATTCAACTTGTTAGCATAGTAATATGTCTTGTGTTCTTTTTGTTTTTTTTTTTCCCAACCTTGATAAAGGTGGAATTTTATGATTCTATCCCAGGATTTCAAGTATGACAGCCAGAGACTTCACTGAGTAAAATAGCTGGCATTGCTTTTCTTTTTTATTCTTTTTTGAAATAGCTGGCAGTGCTTTTCTTCTTTCAATAGTTTGCTAGATATAATTTCCTACTTTAAAGGTAGCAGAAAGACTAGCTTTCTACTTATTTTCAAATGTAGGGCTATCATTTATTAGATTGGATTTCTGGGGTGCAATTGTGAGACTAACAAGTATCCTTGTTGAATCCAAACTTGTCACTATTTTCATATATAAAAAGATTTATATACCATGATGGCATTGTTAATTCAATGAATTAATGATGTCTCCTGAACTTCCAGTCCCTGCCATTTGGTGGTGTAAAAGACAGTGGATTTGGAAGATTTGCTGGTGTTGAAGGATTGCGAGCATGTTGTCTTGTAAAATCAGTTGTTGAGGATAGATGGTGGCCCTACATCAAAACCAAGATACCAAAGCCTATTCAGGTCAGATGTCAATAATGAATTGAACTTCTCTCTCTTCTCTCTCTGAGAAATTAAAATTACAAATCTGACTGGCTTTCTTTCTTGGCCAACTGTAGTATCCTGTTGGAGAGAATGGTTTTGAGTTCCAGGAGTCACTTGTTGAAGCACTCTATGGCCTGAACATATGGGACCGACTTCGAGCATTGGTTACTGTTCTGAAGATCCTTACTGATCAAAACTCTCATGCTAGCAGCAACAGGAAGAGAAGAGATGACTGAGCCGCTCGTGAGGGTTGGAGCATTTACATGGGTTAACATAATGCTTGAGATAATTTGGATTTTGACTCCCTATAGTATCTCAAAAGTCCGGGCTATTTTTGAGAATTGCTTCCTGTTCTTTTTTCTCTGTCTGCTCTTTTGTTCGAGTTGCATAATCAGGGTACATTCCCCACAAATATCTTGTCGTTTGAAGGAAATTATGAATGGAAATATAGGAAACAGGATTTTTCATTTGCTTCCAGCTATACTGATCTCTGTAGTTTCTCAACAACTTACCGCAATAAGGGGTAATCTGATAATTGCCTTTGTAGCTTGACACAGTTTCACCAAAATCCTTGAGGTTTCAATGTTAACAGTATGTGGGAATGTGACTTTGGAATTTGATGACAAATCCCAGTTCAATATGGAAATCAAAACGAATTACATGTACCATAACTTCCCCCATATTTGTGGGTACACGACAACACACCGTCCATGTAATTGTTCAAATTGAGGATTTTTTCTTGAATTACATACTAATATATCATTGGCAAATGAATACTACACTGGCTAAATTACACCATCGCAATATGATGGCCAATTTTTGTGTCCAACAACCGCAAGCAACCAAATAGAAGAAACAATACATAAAATTGTTGACTCTAGTTCTGGCTGTTTGGGAAGATTGGGCACTGAGGGGCAGGCAAACTAACCCTAGAATTCCCTTGGATCAACAAACACATTTCCCAAAGGACCCTTCATTAGCAGAGCATCTTGGTCATCAGGGTGGTGGCTGCTCAAACTTTTCGCGTACCAGAGATCATGGATACGTGAAATGCTGGGATTGTCTGGGACATGCTTTATGAGAGGATCACACTGCCCCAGCTCAGTTATAATCAACTTGCTGTCCTTCACATTCTGCCCCAATCCTAATGCAAAATTCCAAACAGAATTCATAAGCTCACCAAGCTGCTCTCCCTCCCCATGAATCCCATAGAGAAAGAGAAACCCAAGGGAGCTTTGCACCGAGACCTTACTCTGAGGCATTTTCAAACAGGAGAAGATTTTCTCTCTTGCATGGTTTAAGGTAGCATGAAAATACCTTAGAGGATGTGACTTTCTTATATGAAGCTTGTAAGGTTCACAATTATTCCACATGCTAAAGATGACCCAAGAGCTTTGCGTTTTGGTGATTGTTCCCTTGTTGTTTCCCTCACCGTCCAAGTTGATCCAACCCTGTTCTTCGAAATAACACACCCAAGTGCCCAGGCTGAGCTTTTCCTTTAAGATCACATCCATGTCTGTTGGAGATATGTCTTTGGTTCTTAGCTTGTTTTCGTACAGGGAAATTGCCTGGTCTACATGCAACTTCTCTATTTTAATATTTTGAGGCAGCAGATGTTTTGCAGATGAACAAATTGGTTGCACAAATATGATTAGTGAGCTGATGTTCACGTAATTGCATTTGGAAGTGAATAGATTTGTAGAGGCGGTGTTGTTCCTTTCGGTGGCCAGGAATGTGTACTGTGCTCCTTTTCTCAGCAGCCACTCCTCCACTGAGTTCATCAATTGAAATCCAATTCCCATCCGCCTAAATCACACAAACACACAAAATTTAATATCAGTCAAAAACTTCTGTACACCACCTCTTTAATTACTTGCTAAGTAATCAAGTATTTATGGATGATTCTAAAAGAGGCTGCTAGGTGATCTAGCTTTTCAATATGCTGTAACTCAGAAGAGGTATGGGTGATTGAGTACTAAAAATGTATTGTTTAGAGAAGAAGAGTTTTTCAAGTTTAACTCATTGGGAAGAAAAAAATGGATAATACCGGTGTGTGGGAGAGACTCGAAGGCCTAGTATGCAACCCATCACATATACTCCCCCAAAACCAGTCCCCACATGCTTGATGCATCCTCGAACCACTCCGACAAGCTCCTCATTTTCAAGCAGCTGTGCTACCTGCTGGCAATTTCCAAACATATTAGTGTTCGAGCAATGCAATGATTCACATCTATAATTCTTGGACAAGGACTTCCATATAAAAAAGCAGCAAATCATGCAAATGCTTATTAAAGGTGACATAAAAATGATTATGAGGTATGATTCATGAAAAGGTTTCCATGTTTGCTTTTAAAGGCAAGATAAGGGGAAGAAGTCACAGTAATGAACCCACCAGGATAATATGAAGGGGGTAGAACCTAATCCTACATAAAGGGTCACACATCATGTTAGTGAAAATGGAGACCCCCCTTTTAGACCCTAGCTCACAGTTCCTCTCTAGCTTCCCCACCACTTCAATATCGGTGTCTGCACTGAACTCCCTTATAAGAAACTTGTTCACTGCCTTGTCAACCATATTATTTCTCATCTAAAAGAAGCGAGTTGGTTAACAGATATGAAGCGGAAAAATTCAATAACTGGACCTTTCTTGAATGGGGTAGCTGCCACAGGTGCCTCTATTGCATTCTTTTATACTATGACGACCTTTTTTATTTATTTGTTTGTTATTACTTTTGATTTGATCTATCACGAACCCTTTTTTGTTTGTTACTTCTATCAGTACCATATAATCAAATCAGACCAGAACAGATGCCTGAATTGAATGTAATAGGTCCCTCTATGGATCTTTTGGTTTTGCTCTTTCTTATCCCTGAAAGGGTGTTGTTTAGCTCATGCATTGAATATAATACATAAAGAGAGAGATAATTAACAGAAGTTTAAAGCCACACAAGCACTAATCAACTCCAATAAAAGTCGGCAGATATTAATAGCATGCAATTCATGGTATTTTGCAATCATTTCTATATTTTGTGTTTTTGTGTCACTGGATTTGAAAAATGCATGAGACAACACAAAATTGACAATAAAAACTAATGGTGATGTTATACCATTGAGTTTGTTTCAGGTATCAAAAGCAAGATGATGCAGTATGGTAGTCTTTAATGGCCAAAGCAGTGAAACTTAAGATACTGCTCCTGCAAGAAAATTGCAAAAAACACATTGCTATATACCATGAAGAAAGAAACATCGACTGACTCATCCATATATGTTATTGATTCTGTAATTTTTTCTGTTATAGAAATTATTCTTGGCTACCATTTGTTTCGTACCAATTTCTTTGGTGTACCGAAAAAGCAAGTCTATGTAGATCAGACCAGCCATGTGAACTGGTGGCCAGGAACAAAATACCAACAATCATTGAGATATACCTGCTTGTGCTAATTTGCTACTTCCAGTCTTTCAGAGAGCAGATCCTAGCTGTTCTTGGAAACTAGTCTTCACACCAATGATGGTACATATAGTATTGTGCAATCAATGTCCTTTCACCTTAGCTGCTAACAATAACCTTAGCTGCCTATATAAGAGAGAAAATTCATGTTGACAGTAAAAGAAGGAATGTTCATACTCAAGATTAACTGTTTCTGACAGACTATAAAGAAACTACAGCTTCAGAAGCTGCCAGTGCAATTATTGATCCTGTAATTATTTCTCATTTGGGTAGTACTATAAACTGAAACTGCAAGAATTATTACCGCGAGAATTATTACTCGAGATTTCAACAAGATAATGAGTATGAACACACTGCCTTGAACTGTAGCCACAAATCAAAGACCAGAAAGTAAATCACAGCCAGAGAGAATTGTAGAGGGTTATGTTCAATTTGTGAATGAGCTTATTTTGAGTACATCTGCACAATGCCAAACCTTACAAAGTCACAGTCAGTGGATTCCCCTAGTTGAGTATATAGCAATATTATCATATCATAGTACTACTACTACCCCACCTTCACTAACCATTAGCTGCAGCACAAAATAATAGCCTGATATGAAATCTCTTCATATTCACAACAAACGACTTAAATGGTTCCCATATGAATACGATGCTTCAACTAGCCAAAAAAAAAGACAGTGTCTGCTTGAAAAGGAAGATCAAAACTTTAGCTCTTACAATTGTTCTTGGGCTTCTATGGTTGTCCTGGAAGTGAGAGCTGGACCCGGAACTCCTGGAGCTTCAGTGGGTCGTCCATTGAATTTGAGAGGAAAGAAAGCCTTACGGCCTTACCTTCCAAAATTGGAAATGAGGAAGGAAAGCCTTACCTTCCAAAATTGGAACATAGCGTCTACTTCAGAAAATGGAACAGCATATTAGCATGATGATGAACCACCATTTTATACCCAGGTGTATTTGCAGTGCCGGGGAACAGGAAAACAAACTGCGAAAGCCAACCAAAAGCAATGCTTTCTGTGGGTGTTGCTATTTGAACCTAAAGAAATACATCAAAATCCAATCCAATGTGTTCTGTTTATTTTTTTGAGTTTCTATTCAGACTCCATAATTTTTTATTAAGATTTTTTTTTTAAGGAGGAAAGTAAATTACAACTTAAAACTCTTACTACAATCAAAACTAAACTGAACTGATCAAAATTAAAAGCAGAACTAAACTAATCAAAATTAAAAGCAGACAAAGCTGAGAACGGCAACTTTTTGGACCAAGTGATAGGAGTAGATGATCTATGACCCATATTTGTAACAGCATCAGCAACAAAGTTGGCTTCCCTCGGAACATAAGAGAAGGAAACAGCTTTCAAATTGCTAGCCAGACTCAGGATGTCTTTCACAAGAGTACGAAGACGCCAAGGAGGAGCACATTTTTTGTTGATAGAGTCTATAATTAACTTGGAGTCACCTTCGACATAAGGCTTTTGACAGTTAAGGAGGAGGGCATGATAAAGACCATCACGAACAACACCTCCTTCAGCAATGGGGACAGAAGCATGACCAATAGCTCTCGCACTAGCAAAAAGGGGAGAACCATCATGATCCCTGATAACAAAACCAGCAGCTGCTTTCTTATTGTTGACAACAGAACCATCGAAATTGAGCTTGGCGAAGCTAGCAGGAGGAGGAAGCCAGCGAATAACTTGAGAGGTAGAAGCAGGACCTTTGAAAAGGCAAGGGTTATTCCTTCTGTTATTCTCACCAATGGATGCCGCACCATAAACCACCATGTTAGGAAGAGAGGGAGAATGTCTGAAGATGAGTTATTCCTTGCCTCCCAAATTTTCCAACAAAGAAGGAGAAGATTTTCAGTAGTAGACTTTTGGTAATCCTTCCTGAACCAGGAAAGAAACCATTCTTCAAAGTTTTGGAAATCTGTATTGGTAATGCCAGCAGAGCGCCAAACATTTGCAGCAAAGGGGCAGGAGAAGAAAAGGTGGTTTAAGTCCTCATCCCCTGAGCTGCAAAGGGCACACAAAGAATCATAATTAGTAGAATAATGAGCAAGTCTTGCTCTAGTTTTCAATCTTCCCCTAGCTAAGAGCCAAGAGAAAATCTTGACCTTAGGAGGAATGTTAAGTCTCCAAATTTCATTCAAAATTTTAACCCTCGAATAGGGAGCAACCGAATCACATTGAAGCCAAGTGGCAAATTTAACAGAAAAAATAGCGCTAGAGGTCGGCCCCCAAACAAATTCATCCCTAGATTCCAAAGCAGGAAGAGGAATACTTAAAATAGAGTTAACTGTATCATGATCAAGGAAAACATAAAGTTTATTAACATTCCAACAACCATTAACAATATAATCACTAACATTCTCATCTATATCAATAGAAATTCTATTAGTAGTCAAAATAAGATTGATCAAAGGAAAAGAAAAGGCCTAATTGAAAGTCCAGAATTTGATGTCAGTACCATTCCAACAATCCAGCGCATACCTTGGATTAAAAGATCTCTATTATCAAGCATACCTTTCCAGGCCATAGAATAGTTGGCCTGCTTATTTTATATGAAAAAAAGCATGTTTTCTTAAGTATTTCCTACGAACAATATCCACCCACCAGTTATCATGATCAGAGATCACTTTCCAGCCTAATTTTGTCAAAGCAGCCTTATTGAAGGAAGCTGCTGGCCGAATTCCAAGACCACCTAAGGATTTAGGCAGACAAATCTCTTATGCACTTTACATTTTTTTTCTTCTTTAAAAATAAATTTGCACATTAAACCTTCTCTTAAATTACTAATATAGCCTTTTCATATAGTTTATATACAAAAGACTGCTCCACAAAACCCGGAGCAGCCAACAAACCTAGGTTTGAGAATTTTGCTCGTCCGGCGGTGCTTAGAGTCGGTGAGGTTCTGCCTCGCCGCAAATGGGCTATTGCCGGACGGGGATTGCTATTTGCTCTGGGTGGTTTGGGGAGAGACGTTGACACTTCTTGCTTTGGACGGTGGCGGTGGTGAGGTCCAAACGATTCTCTAGGTGCGGTCGGTGTTGTGCATGGTAACAGGATTTGGCGTTGCCTTTTCAGGACTGAGTGGTGACGAGGTTTCCGATGGGGAGCAGTGGTGTGGTTCTGCGGAGTTGTGCGACGGTGAAGATTTGGTAGATCTGGGCGACGTCTTCTAACTCTGGATTGGTGCATGGTGGAGTAGGCCATGTGCGGTGGTGCGTTGTTTCGCTAGGTCGGGCCGGCAAGGCTTGGGTGTGGCGTGGGCAGCACAGCGCGAACATGGCGGCCTGGTGGTAGAGCGCGGTGCTGCACGGATAGACACACAAGGATGAAGTTGTTTGGGCTTGGCTCCAAATCCGGTTGGGCCTTGACGGGTGTGGGTTTTCTCCTTCTGTACTACCCCATTGGGCCTTTATTTTGGACTAGGGGTTTGGGCCTTTGGTTTTCCAATTTAGTCTTTTTTTATTACAATAATTCCCTACTTTGTTAGGGAACTATGCTTCTAAGGTTTTAGTTAGTGTCATCGAGTCTAGTTTACTCGGCCTATTTACTATGTAGTAGTTAATACTTCCTCTACGAGCATGGAACTGTCAAATGATTGGACCTAATCTATGTATCACTGTGCTACTACCACAAACTCTTTATCTACCCATAGATGGTAGAGGGAGGATATGTAATGGCCCTTTCTGGCTTTCGATGAATGATAGTCGCCCGATTTGGGTTTGTTCAAAAAAAAAAAAAAATTTATATACAAAATATAGAAACTTTGTAATCTCAATTTTTTGAGGTGAATTTACTCACCATAACTCCATTCATTATATTCCTTCTTCCTTTTTTATTTTTTTTAGTTGATCACCCATTTTTGTTGAACCTCCATGACTTTTGATTTCTGATGCAAATCTATTAATCGTCTGCAAACCCACTTAAAGTTGTTCCTAACACAAAATTTTTGAGGTGAACTTCTTTTTGGCACATGCAAGCTTCTTCACAAAGATCGTTTTTTTTTTTCCTTATGTGCCTAGGGCATGGATTAAAATGATCATTTAATCAATTACATTCATACGGAAAAATGTCACTAACTTAATATGATTTTTCTTGGGTTGATTCATCTCTAACTGGTCAGTGTTCTGTATATTGAGAAAGTTGAATTTGAGTATTTTCTTCGATAAATTTCTATGTTATTCTTTTTAATAAACTCTTAAGTACTTATGTCTGTCATATGTTTAGCATCTTGAATTTCGAAAGTAATTGTTGCATTATTATTAGGATAAACAGATAATTTGATAATTCATAAAGAAGAGAGATCAAATGAGAAAATTTGGAGGACCAAATAAAAATAATTTTGTTTTCTACTTGAAGAACTTAAATTTGTTGAAAATAATTTAACAAAATCATAATAAATAAAACATTTTTCAAAGTTTCAAATCATTAAAATTTCAACCTAGATCGTAGGTAAAAAAAAAAAAAAAAAAAAAATCGTTCCATAGGTGTCCAAATATTAAAATTTTAAGTATAGTTAGTTTATTTATTTTAGTAAAAGTATGGTTAGATTTAGAATACTAGAAAAAAAATACCTGATTGGCGTAAAAAAATAATATTTTTTTAATTTTTTTTATGAACAATCAATATCTATACTATTAACTATCCTCTTCTCCTAGTACTCTTTAATTTCTTCTTCAAGTCGCAGGAACTATTAACTCTGTTGTTCTTTTAATCCTTCGGAGTTCTTAGTTCTTATTTAGAATAAAAGTGCGTAACTTCAAAAGGTGGGTGTACTTGAGGTATTTGGTTTCTTATTCTATCTTTAGAATAGGATTTTAGAGTACTCTGTAAACGACGTTTTATGACGACCTTTAGGGGTACGTCGTTTTTGTACTGCTTGCTAAATTATAATAGATGGATGACCTTTTTACTCAAAAAAAAAAAAAAAAAAATCTATACTATATAAAAGAGAAGTGATGTTATCTATGCTATATGTAAATTAACCAAAAAAAAAAAAAATCTGTGCTATACTTAAGAGAAGTGGGGATGTTTGTCATGACTATTTTTTTTAATTACTTTTATACCCCAAAACAATAACTAACTTTATATATCTCTACTAATATAAATAGTCTCTCTTTTGGTCTAGCGGTCAACGCGTCATTCGACGCTGTAATGAGGTGCTACATGCGGCTGCAAGCAAGATTTCTTGATCTTCGGTTTCTGTTGTCGGAGTTGGTGGCCTGGTGTTGCTGCAGAAGATGACATGCGGGTCGTGGTTAGATGCTATTACAGAGGTCTAGTTCTGGACTTGTACCCTCGTCTGGTATCATCTGGTGCGAAAAAGTTATTTGTTATGCAATTCAGCAAGCTGTACAATAACGACACAATCCTAAGGAGTCGATAATAATATTGTTACTTAGAGTACACTACAAAACCCACCCCTAACAAAAGAGCAAACTACTAACATACTCCTAGTACATCCCACCTTTTAAGATTAAGCTCAAAACAAGGAAAACAAGACATCCAAAGCTGAGTAAAGCAGACTACAGATTGTCTATTTTCCTTGCTGATCTCTTTGCTCAAAAAAAAGAAAAAGAAAATAGGTCTATCATCATTTAGGCTCCGTTTGAGATTGCTTCGCTTTAAAAAAAAAATTAGATTTTGTTTAAAATTTTAGATTTTATTATGTTTGGTAAATAAGTAAAAAGCATAATTGAAAATTATAGGTCACTAGCAGCAGATTTTAGAAGCAGCACAGAGGTTGCTTTTAGAAGCGGCTGTGGATCAAAACACACTCTGAAGTTGTTTTACATGTCAGTATTTTTAAAAATATACCAAACTATATTCACAGCTGATTATTCTCACAACACAACAGCAATAATTTTTTTTTTAAAGTCACAGCAATCTCAAACTAGCATTTAGTTAAAAAGGATGGAGCCCCAAAAAGAAAATAAAAAAAAAGACCAAAAATCTATGGGCCCAAAAGCACCCAAGCCCACAAAATAAAGATTCCCAAAGCACGACATCATGTAGAAGAAGGAATAATGGAGAACGCATTACCCCTGATTCAATTGCACTGTTGATCAAAAGGCATAGCAACTTGCAAACAAACTACCAAAAACAACTTGCAACTTATCCATATGGGCCCAACCATCACCATCACCTGCATCTCATCACCACCCACTAGATGGCCAATCTGACCACTGACCTTTTTAGTCACATCCATTTTGAGCTCCACAAACCTAGACAAAGCCCAAATCCGAACAACCTCAGGGAGGAAACCGAACGGCACCAAACTCCAGCAATCACTCTTCTATTAATAATTATATAAATTTAGGATAAATAACTCTTCTTACAAGTTCAAAGATAACATTCACAAATCTTGGCTCTTCATTAATGTAATAATAATGAAATTCAACCTAACCATGACAAGTAATTCAGTATTTGCGTTCAAACGCTGTCATAGTTTAGTGTAATTACTGAATTATAAACATAAGCAGGGGAGTGCTGCAATGCTTTGTTGGCCGTCTGAGCTCCGAGCAAATTAACAATCTAAAAGGAGGGTGTCCAAAAAAAAACAAAAAACTAAAAATCAACCTAAACAACAAAGCAAACCGACCACAATCAAACCAACCTAAAACCTTGTATAAAAAAAAAAAAAAAATCCCATATATAGCTCCCCCAGGTACAACCATCCCCACATGAACCTCATTTCTGGTAATCTGTCTGTGCATGCTTGTTTCCGTTACCAAGTTGTTGGGCCAAAAAGCCCAACTGCCACCGAAGCTTCAACGAACCGCAGCCATCCCCTCCCACACGGCATTTGGCTCTCGCAAAACCCGGATCCCCATTCCCTCTTTATATTTCTCTCTTTCCCCTTTCTTTCGCAATTCAATTCCCCACTTTTCAAATCCCTCTCACAACCCCCCCCCCCCCTGTTTCTCCGTCCCTCTCTCGCCGTCGTCCGGTGATTGGGTTTCAGACGACGAACTGGTAGCTGGCTGAGGGAGTCTGAAACGTCAATCTCTCAGATAATGTGCGAGAGATAAAAAAGAAAATTGTGGAAGGGACGAAGGATAGAGAGAGCAATTGCATGATAGTAAAGAAGAAGACAATGGAGGTTGAGAGGATTAGGCAGTTATCTCTCCTTTGGTGCGGAACCAAATTCGTAGCTCTCGTGGGTGCAAATCACACCTCCGCCAGATTCTGTGCCCGCTAAACCCAATAATGTTCTCCGTTGCTGTTTTCCCTCTCGATTTTCTCTAACGCATTGCATAACAGTTGCAATCTAGATAGGATTTTTTCCGCAATTATTCGTCGGTGCTCGCGCTGTTGTTTCTGATCAGATCTCGACAAAAATGATGATGGAATTGGCCGGCGGTTTTAAGGCCAAGCACGCTCATTTCAGGGCCGGACTGGATTCCGGCGAGATTTTGGTGATCAAGCTGCCTGATATGAAGGTACTGCGTATTATTTGCCGGTCAGTTTTTCTGGCTTTGGTTATGCTCACACTGCCCTGCATTGGGTCTATTTTTAAGCGTGTAACGGTTTCTGAATTGGAAAGTAGTGGGTCTGCAATTTTCAAATTTGAGCAATTGGGTTTGCTTTTCAATGATTTGGCTGGTGAAGGCCTTCGCAGGGAGGGTGATAAGTCTCTCATTGTGAGTCCTGGCAATGTTGGTATGATTCATGCTATTCGTGGTTTGAATGTTGATGATAATGGATTTGAAATTGCTATGGATTCTGATTTGGAGAGAAAGAGCTCGGTCAAGGACGAGTCTGTGGATTTTGTTTTCGCATTTGATTTGGGTGATGCTAAATTTGTGGATCGCGTCTTGAAAGTTGGTGGCATTGTTGCTGTTCCTCTAAGCAATGACCCTTCAAATGCTTTTAGCAAAAAATCCAATTACAAGATTGTGTATCTTCGCCGATACGCTTCAATTTTTGTGGCGATGAGGAAGACCGGTCTGGCTGGTGAGCTGCAGGAGAATCCTGGCCGCCGGCGGCTTTGCCAATTTGGAAGTGGGGCCAAGGAGACCGTCCTGCAGGGTCTTGAAGATGTGTTGCTGGAGCCACCAAGACGTGCTTTGGCAAAATCAAGCCAGTACTTGAAGAAGATGAAGTTCCTCCCTGACCTGTTGGGGAATTCTCTTGAAAATTACGAGCGCCGTGTGTTTGTTAATGTGGACTTGAATGAGAAAAAAGGTGGCGCAATTGAATGGTTTCATCAAAACTATCCGAAAATGAATACGGATTTTGAAGTACACAACCTTGAAATAGAAGAACAACAAGACGAAGAAGCTTCAAGCAAGCCGCAGACTGATGTTTCGGGTTGGCTAAAGGAGAATGTGAAGGAAGAGGACTATGTTGTGATGAAAGCAGAAGCAGAAGTTGTTGTGGATATGATGCAGAAGAGCACAATCTGTCTGGTGGATGAGTTGTTTTTGGAGTGTAACAATGAATGGTGGCAGAATGGAAAGAGTGACAAGAGCAAGAGAGCTTATTGGGAGTGCATTGCTCTACATGGAAGGCTAAGGGATCTAGGAGTTGCTGTGCACCAGTGGTTTCTATAAGAAGGATATCAAATTGATTTCAGGATCAAAGTTTGCTGCTTTTTTTTCTGTCTGAATTTTAAGAGAGTGATTGATGTTTGGGTTTGGATGTGTTTGAATTAGCTAATAAGTACCAGTTTGTTTGTGTTTGCTGGTCTTGTATGAACATGGCTTCCTTTTTCAATTGTAAGGGTTGATATGGAGATTGACTATGTATGATTCTCCTTTGACCATTGGTGTTGTAGCTATTTATCTAAAAATGAATAAAGATTTGAGTATTTGATTATTGGTGTATTTTCTTTCTCCTAGTCATCTTGTCCCATTGAATGAAAGGTATCATGATCTAGGGATTTAAGCTATTCCTTTTCTATTCTTCTTTGTCTGTCCTATTTGACTTTGAGGACTTGAATCACCTGACCCTTTGTTTTCTAAATGAAATTATGATTTTTTTTTTTTGAGAAGATTTGCTTCAAAGAGTTTTGATTGATGTAGTCTTTGAAAATATTGATTTCGTCTGTAGAAAAGGAAGTACAAAATACATATATTTGAATAGAGAGAGAAATGGTTGGTATTCTGATGGCATAGTCTGAGTCAGCTCTCTCCATTTATTGCACGGCACCAAATAGAGACTGGAGAGTGGACGGTAATGACAAATTGGGGCTCTGTGAGCCACTGATTGGGGTGGTGACTTAAAAATTAGGATCTTGAATTCCTCCTCCAGCAAGGCACACCTGGTGATGGTACCATCCAGACCAGGCTTTAGAAAAAGAGCCTAGAGGCTGGACCTATGTCATATGACAAATTAGATCAAATGCATGTTCCAAATCATTGAAATTTCTGGCAACATGAATGCCAAGGGCTGTAAGAATATGAGCCAAAAGAAAAAATGTATTTTTTAAAACATATATGTGAAAAATGACAAAAGTTGCTATTCTTGACATATCTGGAGATATTGAGGGGGTACGCGTATTTGCTTATTTTAAATTTGTTTCACATTTTTTAGGCACATAGTGACTTAAAAATTCAATGTCACCTACAATTGAACTTAAATTCATTGGTTTTATTTAAATACTTAAAAATATTTTCATCTAATCTCAATCTTTGAATTTAAATTCAAATATAAATGATCATACATTTTATAATCACTAGTGACCACGTGAACATTTCTGATATCATATATCTGATTTGATTTTGAGCTAGGCTACGGCTACAGTGCTGCAGGAAGGTCCGTCTACTTTATAATAATGTTGTGTTCTATACTATTGGTGATTCTTCTTCTCATTTCTAGATTGTTTCAGAAAATATTCTTTTGAGAAATTTCCTTGGTCCAACCCCAAGAACAAAAAAAAGAAAAAGAAAAAAAAAGGCAACAAAAAAAAACCCCAAGGAAAAAAAAACAGAAAAACATGAAAAAGAAAACCTTACAAGAGATCCAGACGGGCCGGGTCACGGATTGAGATCGAAACCCAGGACCGGTGCCACACAAAACGAACCGGAGCTCCGAAATCAACCACGCTGGATTGAAGGAAGAATCTGGGTTGGGCCCCCACCCCCACCATTTCGTCAATTTGAAATATTTGAAACAAACCAAGAAGATCGAACAGATAAAACTCTGAGAAATCTGAAATCCACCACCAAACCCAAACTCATCTCCGATTCAACGCCACGGAAATCCCCACCGTCAAATCCCCCAAGGTGAAAATCTTCACCAATTTTCACTGCTCTGAAATCCCTGAAATTCTAGGGTTTCAGTTTTCCAGCTATATTTTGGGGATCAAGGTGAACTCATCGATTTTGTTTGGTTTGATAATTGTAGTTACAGTCCCAAGTTCATGGCTCGGATAAAGCCCCAGGCTCTGTTACTTCAGAGCAAGAAGAAAAAAGGACCGACTCGAATCAGTGTCACTACCATAGTTCTGTGCAATCTAATCATCGCTTTGATCGCCTTGTCCTTGGTCGCCACTTATCGCTATTGGTCCAGAAGGTAACATTTACTTTCGATTCATCCGTGATTCTTTGAGATTGGTAATTTCAGCTACTGAAAAATTGGTTGTGGTTACTAATTCTAGGTCACTGGATCATTCTGGGTCTGACTTTTCTGCTGCAGAGGTAATTAGCTTTTGCTGTTGGGATAGCTGTGAGCAAATATGTGCAGATTGACTGAGTTTATTGATTTGTGTTCCCCAGGAAATGGATGCGTTTTCGAAGAAGGATGATCTTCCCGGTTATGCGGTAAGTTTTCTACACATTTTATTTCTCTACATGCTGTTTTTTATTTTATTTTTATGTTATATAGCGTGAGACTGCTACTTAGGCCACTAGATTTAAGATGATTAGGCTTCGTATGCTTTGACTATCAGTGCTTGTCTATCCATTTTTGGTTGTAGATGAGTATTGCAGGACTTTTTTCGTTGCTTTTAAAGAAAAACCTTAGTGTTCTATTTGAAAGTTTGGAATACATGGTAAATGAGCAATTATTAATATTGAACCCAGTGAATGTAATAACTAGCAAGTTTTGGATGTCAATTTCAATGTTGTTGATATTTGTGTGCTGCAATGCAATGTTGTTCGTGCAATAAACTTTCTTCATATTCAGTTATAGCCTTATAGGAAAGTGGAAAACTTTTAAGTTACAAGGATTGCAGGATTGGTTTCTTTAGAGCACTTCATTCCCTGTTCTTGCTGCTGACATATTAGGTTTGCCTGTTTGCTTTGGTGTAACACAGACAAGTGTATCTGCTTTTGGATGTTGTTACTTACTTCCTCTCTTTCCCTACCACATTGTTTTCAGATTTTAAACACATCAAAAGG
Organism: Rosa chinensis; assembly: GCF_002994745.2. Taxonomy (NCBI): domain Eukaryota; kingdom Viridiplantae; phylum Streptophyta; class Magnoliopsida; order Rosales; family Rosaceae; genus Rosa; species Rosa chinensis. Next base: position 50,465,078 of record NC_037091.1, read on the forward strand.
TTTAATCACAGTGGAACTTTACAAGGATGGTTCTCCAGAGGTTGTGGATAGATTTCTTGACTTGTGGTAAGTATTCAATAATGCATAGACCCTTAATTTTTACTTGGATACATGTACAATTTAGTTATCAAAAATCATCCTATTTGAAGCTTAGTTTACCAATAGAGTGAGAGTATGTAAATTGAAAATAACTGAAAGTGGAACTTACTGCATAATCTTACCAATATCTGGTACTACCTGAACCTATAAAAGCTCTTATTTATATTTATTTTAGCCTTGAATTTCTTGGTGAAGCAAAAGAATCCTATATAAATATTTGTTTTCCCGATGAACACTAGCGACTACATTGCTATCAATTTTTGTTGTATCTTTCCTTTTTGAATCGTGAAATACCGTTGCTTAAAGGTTTCTGTTTTATCTGAAAGGTTACTGGTGCAGCTACCTAATTGACTTAAGTCTAGGACTTAGGCTACTGTAGGTCTCAAGTACTAAATTTTATTAAGTGAATCATTTAGCGTTAACATGTTTTCACTTAGCTTGCTTGATTTCTGCATTGTAATGGAAATATTATAATATATAGTACACCCTCATAACACTTCTAACACCTTAGTATTCAGTCAAAAGGGACACTTCAAAGGGATGCCCTTCAGTCATGTAATCAAACACTACGTAATTAAAGGAGGAGATTCCCAGGGACTTGGAGTGGCTGAAGATTGGATATCAAAAGGGAAGCTTCGTAGTCAACTTGTGACGAGGTTTGTTTCTTACATGATCTTTGTTTCGGCTGGTATTGTGCTTTTTGTCCTAAACTGATAGAATAATCTTACTGTGTGAATCACATAGTCCAAAGCATGAAGCTTTTATGCTTGGAACTACGAAGAATAAACTAGAGAACAAAGGATTTGAGCTTGTTATCACGACGGCACCTATACCAGATTTAAATGACAAGCTTATTGTGTTTGGACGTGTCATCAAAGGAGAGGATGTGGTGCAGGTAAATAATTTTGAGCATCTTGAGTAACCTTTTATCATGCCTAGGCTTGGATTTCTCATGTATAACCTTTTGATTTGATGTGCCAATCAGGAAATTGAAGAGGTTGACACAGATGAACATTATCGGCCTAAATCTCATGTAGGGATCACCGGTGTGACTCTAAAACGTGAGATATAAGGACAATTCAAGTCTAATGTGGAGTTTTCCTGCATGACAGAGTGCTGGTTCAAGTATCTTCTTGCCAGACTACTTTTGTGACGCTGCTACAGTATCTTTTAGTTTTTTTTTTCTTTTCAGTGATCCCCATGAAATATTCTCTGGCTCTCCTCCCCAATTTGATTTGTGATTTGCAGTGGGGAGGGAGAGGAGGTATGATAATTTTTTAGGCATAGGTTCCATATCAGAGGTGGACAAAATACGACAATTCAGCTAATTCGATATATACATGTCTTTTGTAGTAATTATTGTGTTCTTATTGTTTGATGTGCTCTGAATCATTTTGTTCTTTTCATGCTAACTGAAAAGTAAATCAAGATCTTGCTATGTGGCTTAATTTTCTTTTCCGTCTTAACTTTAAACCTGTACAGGGCATATCCTATAGTATTAATCAAAATCTCTACTTTTGCCTTCAATTTTTTTTCACTTTGAATTTATCTGATGGACTTATATTAGTTTTTCTTCCAGAAAAAGAAAATGCATCTAGAGGTGCTTCTAATTTTCATGAGTACAACTGTTAAAACTCAAATTCAAGATTTCCATAAGTTGGGAGGTAATAAGGTCCAGATGTTTTTTTTTTCCTTGTCAACTAAGGTCCGGATGTTAAAATTAGAAGTTTAGCTATAATTAAAGGGGAGTGAATTTCACACTCCTCATTCTACAATCTACATTTCATGTTTTCTTTCTTAGTATTTCACATTTTTACAATTTATATTGCAAAAAGGCAAAACTCAAGATATTAAAAAAGAAAACATGAAGTGTGAATTTTTTTTTTTTTAGGGCAACGGAAGACTAAGCAATTGATGGTAAATCATACGACCTCACTCGGTCAAGCATGAAGGGTACAGAACACCCCTCATATTACAATGCAAGCTCACGAAGAGTACTTAATCCAAAAGAAATCCATACTTCAACAAAACTAAAATCCTAAAGGAACTGCGGAAAAAGAAAATACATAATTTAAAAACTCCATAATCCTACACTGCCCTAAAATGGAACCAATGTCTTGAACATCTTGACGCCTAAGACCCTTTTGGTGTATGTCGCAACCTTCAACACACCCATAACAACATTCTCGGAACAGATGCAGGACAAAGAGTAGGACAAATGACCCCTAAAAAGCCCAAAGCCGACCCAAGTGTGAGAAAAATAGGGGAATTGGGCTAACCTAAGCCCAAATCTCTAGATTGCATCTCTGCAGCCCAGGAAGGCAGAGGCCCAAGGCCCACTGTCCACACCCTACGCTCCTCACACCCAGCCACCGAATCCGGCCCTTTAGAGAAGTCGCCCGCCACCGCTTAATTAGTCCGGTGGCCTCCTTAGGTAGGAGACCATGGCAACCATCTCGCCACCAAAACTTGTGCTACTAGGCTGGTTCTTCAAGCATGAAACAGAAGCCTCAACCAGCGATTTGAACGCCAATCTCTAGCAGAAATTCTCCGACCTCGCTCCTCCTCAAACGCGATCCCACCAAAGCAAAACGCCGGTCTCGTTTGCAAACCCCACAACAAAGTCTGTACTTCGCCTCTTTCCTCCTGCCAAAATAGCCTCCGCTACGGACGAAGGAGAAGCCCTATCCTCTTACCGCTTACAACGCCGGAGCGCCCTGTTGCAGATCGAAGCCAAGAAGCGCCGCCACATTGCTCACGAAACCTAGGTTTAGGTTTCGGTATCGCTCTGACTTTTCAGGAGCCCTTCGAAGATACAGATTTACCCTCATTGGGAAAATCTTAAACATGAAGTGTGGATTGTAAAATGAGAAGTGTGAAATTCACTATAACAAAAAAAAAAAAAAAAAAGTTCAGCCATTGGTACAAAATGTTTCCTTTATTGATCCAAAACCATGTACGGGCCGGCCCAGCACATATTTCAAAACCCGCGCCAAAACGCCGAACGAGTTGCCCTTTCCCTCCCATTATATAACCCCGAGTTTAGTTCAGTAGGGTTTGCTGTGAACTCGGTGGAAATGAACTCACTCGACTCGCCGGACCGCAATCCGCAACCACAAGAAGAAGACCCACTCCTCAAATTCATCGATTACGCCAGGTCCGCTCTCTCCCCTGAAATCGACGACGATTCGGATCCCAACGGAAATGGGACGGAGACCGCCCCGCCCAGCTGGAATTGGATCGCCTCTCGGATTCTCAAGACCTGCAGCGCCTACTCCAGCGGCGTTACGGCCGCGATTTTGCTCTCCGATCTCTCACAGGTATGGGTTTTTAGCCGAATTAGGTTCTGGCTTTCGATTTGTGTTTGGTTGCTGATGAAATGTTTGGGATTAGATTTGATTGGAATTGTGTTGATTTGATCAGGCATGGCATGAGCAAAATAGGGACAGGCCTGTGAAGAAAATGCCGGAATGCGTGAAGCAATTGCGAAAGAAGAATAAGCGAAGGAAGCTTTCGAACACTGTGACTATTGATTCCATTTACGAGAAGAATTTCTTGTCCTTGAATAGTGTGTTGGAAGCAGTGATTGTCAACGTTTTTGTTCTCCCTGGTAATTTGTTACTGTCGAAAGTTTTTCTGTGAGGATGTTATTGTCTTTTGTTGTTGACATTGCTACTCCTTTTGTTTTAGGCACCAACATTTATATGCTTTCCCTGGGGGACTTTTGGAGCACCAATACCATTGATCTTTATCTCCACCGCAGGTAAAAAGATTGCGCTGTTATGATGTATTGGATATGAGTCGGTTTTTCTTTTGTTTATCTGATTTTTGGGAACCAATGAGCACTGGTGCTTGAACAAATAAGCAGATGTATATGTAGCGTGTTGTTATTATATGCTTGTGTTTCTGTTATATGTGCATTTACACATTCATTTAAGTTTTTATGATTGGGATTTGTCTGTACAGGTACTATGACTTGATAAATCCTACTAATGGGATTCTCAAGAAAGGAAGGCAGATCTTCCTCACGGGGTGCCATCTTCGTGCTGCTGCTGGAGGAGGGTCTCGTTGTCCTCGACTGTTGCCAACAGAATATCTAGTGATATTGTTGGATGAGGTAACTTTCAGATTTGACTACTGGCCAAGCTTGAGAGAACGAGTGGTATTTGGGAGGTGTTTTTATTTGTCTTCTTACATTTAGCTGATTTCATCAATGTAGGATGATGATGGTGATGCAATGCTGCTAGGAGCTCAGTTTTGTTCAGATTCATTCTCCTCAATTTCTCTTGATGCATTTAGTAAAAACGTTTCTTATTCATTGTATGCAAGGTACGGTAAAACTGTTTCTATATATCCTTAGGCTCAGCCTTTTGCTTATTTTATTTTGCATCTTAGCTATGATTTAAATATCAAGTTTTGGTATATTTGAGTATCAGATATTCTAATGAGCACATCTGACTAATACTTAAATAGTTTTTATAAATATGATTTATGCACATACTAAAATTAGAATTTTATGACCTAGAACGTTCCCAAATGATCTGTTGGCATGTCATTAGCCAGCAATTAATAACTTGCTTTCCTCTTTTATGTGCAGAATTGAGCTCATTGGCCCCCTGGAAGTTCGAGGAAAGTTTGGAACTTTACAAAGGAAACAAATCACTCTTGTAGATGATGATGGTGCCAAGTTGCAATTTCTGCTGTGGGGTGACCAGGTTGTCCTTGCAAATCTTTTCAGGTAAACTCTACCACCCAATGCCATTTTCTGATGCTTTCTTCCAATGTATGTTCTGACTAAATTTTCTCAGTGTGGGAAGTATGCTTGCACTGGATAAACCATATATTGCAAGTTCTGCAGACAGTGCTGCTGAAACAAGTGCTGAAGTTTCCCTTGAATTTGGTAGTGCAACACAATTGTTTTTGGTGCCTTTTGTTCAACACAAGGAACAAGTAAGTAATGTTTGATTGTTTGTATAGTGGACTATCATTTAAGGTCAATGCTAAGTTTCTGTATTAATCAGGTATGTGTATCACTGACACCAAGCCGCCATCAAGGATCAAGACTGCTAAGCACATTAGATCCCAGTCAGAGTACACAAGTTTCTCAAGTTTCCTTGCCCTGTGATTCACAAGGGTCTATTGATTTTAGTAGTTATCCTTTCCAAGTGAGTTTCCTTCCATTATACTTCATCTGAATTGAATACCCTTTAGGTCTAATAAAATTTCTGTTAGAAGCTATGAGCACCATGTTGCTAAAAGGATGATAATTACTAATATATGAAAATGTCTATTGTTTGAACCTTTAAGCATCCACATGGTATCAACTCGTAAATCTGTCCAAGTTGTGTATGGTGGGCGGGTTATTATTGTTGTTTTTCTTCAGAAATCGTCATTATTCTCGTTCAATCATTCTCACTGTGTGCTTATCTGCTTGATATGTGGTCAAGTTCATGTGAAATTAGCTGCTTGGATGCTTTGTACCTGAATCTCTTCTTAGCATTGCTTAGTCTTCAAATCTAATTCATTATTAACATATCTTACTTGTGTGAAGTTTTGCAGTCCTACATTACCGATCTTCGTGACAAGATGACAGGCGTCAGCCTTTATGGTGTTGTTACTAGTATCATCAAAGAAAGATGTAACACAGAAGCTATCTTCTCATTGCGAATTGAAGATACCACTGGAACAATTTGGACTAAATTACATTTTGTGAAATATTGGTATGGATCTTATAAGTTAGTTATATTTATTGTACTGGTTTTACGGCCCCCTTCCCAATTATTAAATTCACATTTTTGATGTACTTTTCACTTCAAAACATGTATTATATAGGTCACTAGGAAGATTAAGCCTTGGCCACACCGTCTACATATCTGGTCTGACATGCTCTATGAAAAAGCGGAAGGGGTAAGCTCATTGACAATTGTCATTTTATCATCTGTAGTGAATATGCGGGCTCGTTAAAGCTAGTTCCAACCTTTGCAATTAGTCACTTTCAGTTATAGTTTACCCACTTTCCAGTTTGTTCCTGGATAGGTGTGTACTATGATTTAGAATTTATTCTTGTTATGTTAGGTTCCAGCTAAACAGATGCCATGACGGTCTAGAAGCAATATGGTCCGAGAATACTGGTGGAGCTTCTTTCTTCAACCTTAGTAGCTTGCCAGCGCTGCTAAACTCATCTTGTCTTCATAAACTAACAAAGCTCTCTGATCTGTCCAGCCAGACTAGTTGTACTCAGGTATGGGTTTGTCATCAATTTTTGTCCTGCATGAAAGGGCCTTGTTTTCTGTTCATTGCAAAAGCTAGTATGCCTTCCATTCTCTATTAAGATGTCACTATCTCTTATCATGTGGGCAGATAGTTCATGTTCAGCTTGAAATGGTTCAATTTCATCTCAGTACAAGGTTGTCACATGCTGTATGTGGTCATTTTGTTACCGCGCAACCCATGGGAGTTTCTAAATGCAGATTCTGTAATGAGGATTGTGATGAAGTAATTCGCACTTTCCACCTGAAAATGACTCTTGCTGACAAGAGTGGGAAAGTTTTTGCATGGTGTACTGGTCATACTGCTACAGAGATCCTGCAAATATCTCCTGATGAATTCTTTGAACTACCTGAGGTAATTTCCTATAACCAAAAATGGCATTTACTACTTCTGTAAGGTTGAACTGAATGTAGTCTGCAACTTGAGAGTTATCATAACAGGTTATGTAACAAGGAACCAACATTTTACTTATGCTGTTATGCTGAGCTTCTACACTAAGTTTTTGGATGTGATTTTTAATTGCGTTTCTCATATGCAGGAAGAACAAGTTATGTATCCCGCTTCATTAGATAATGAGAGGTTCATGGTTGCAATTGTTAACTGCAAAAGGCAAGGTTCTGGACCTGGTGATGCTCTGGTGCTAGCAACTGAGGGAATCTCATGGGAGATTACTCGTGCACTGAAGTGCGATTAATGTTTCGCTTGCAAACGAGTAGGGGGAGTTGAACTTAGGGACCTCTTCTAATATTTTGTTGGTCTTGAACTCTTGATAGAGCTAAGACTCGGCAGACCATTGAGCATGCAAGGACTATGATAACTATGATAGTCTTAAAGAATAATTATATTTCCATTAAGGTGGTGCACTTTCTTAAGAAAAAGGGGAGCAGAAGAAAAAGAAGTCTTTTAACTTTAGTTTGTTTATATTCTTCAAAACCAATTTGAAATACTGAATGAGACCCAGATCGTTGGTCTTGATAACTGATCTAGCACTCAAGCAGGCTTGCTCAGTTGAAGGTACATTTTTCAGCGAATGTGAGACACAAGTGGATTTCAGTCATGTATTAAATTTAAATGTTGAAATTACACTTGTCTCTTATAGTGTCTAAAAAACTGTCATTTAAGTGAATAACTCTGATTGATTTAGTTCTTTTATAAATTTAGTATTAAATTATGAATGTCACTTGTAACAATTGTATTATTCATCGAATGATCCCTTCTTCATGTATCATTTGGAAAAGAAATATAGTTTTCATTCATATTTTGAATTACTGCAAATGGATTTTCGTATATGAAAATGATTAAGGTTAAAATTTTGAAGCCTTAATCAGATGTGTTATTCCATGTTCAGCACACAATATTATTATTACGTACATTTGGATTATGAGAAATAGATAATGAGTCAGACAATGAAGAAACAATTTTAATTATGAAACATAGGTCATTAAGCAACGTTGTAATTTTTGTCACAGTTTGAGGTTTACATGAAATTTATTTAATGAAAAATTTTACAATATGTTGTCATATGACATATTATTTCTATTAGGACTTAATTGCTCAAAGAGAACTTACTTTATTCTAGAGGACCATATTTACCTTAACGACTTTTTTCTAGTCATCACATGAGTTGTCGAAGTGATAATATGAATCTTGAAAATGCTACATAAAGACATGCATGAGGATATGTTTTTTTGTTTTTTGTTTTTGTTTTTTGAGGAATAAATAATTTTATTACTTATCCATGGCCAGAAGACACATACATCATATGTTGTCTTACACCAAATAAAACCTAGATAGTCTAAGCTATCAAGCAAATGATAGGTAACCCTCATTGTAAACAAAATGAGCACAATTTGAGACCTAGCCATATGAACACATATCCAACACTACCTAAATCCTTGCTAGAGCAACCCTAATAGCCTAGAGACCTCAATTGGTGTACAACTAGAGAAGCTAAACTTAAATAGCAAAAGACTAGAATCCAAATGCTAGGTACTGAGGAACAGGAAGCTTAGAGCTTCCCTCTACCTGTGACAGTTGAGCAAAAGACCCAGTTAAAGATCTCCTGGGTCCTAAATCCAGACCCATGGAAAGAGATGGGCCACCAAATGGGTGAAATGGGCCTCAAGATCGCCCAAAATCCAGGTAACCCAGAATGATCTGGACACTTGTTGCAGCAGACGGTGTCGTCTTCGACCATCCCGACCACCAACTCCGCTGCCCACCATCTCCCTGAAACATCTCTGCCATCCCCAACAATAGCAGACCATCCCACCTGGCGAGTGCCTAACCAACGCCGCCCATCCTCATGACTGTCATCACCTTCAGCGCTGTCTCAACCCTGCACATCCACCATAGCCACCAAATCTTGAACCAACTGCCCTTCTGAGCCACTGTGAGCAGTCCCAGCAATAGCAGTCTCGAAATTAAGGCCAAGATCCAACCAATCCAACTCACCAGAAAATCGAGGACATCGCTGGAGATGCCCATGCTTAGGCCGCAGCTAGAAGTCGCCCAGCCCAATCATCACCATCCACTGTAGCAGATTAAGGCTTGAAAATGGCTTGATACTGGTAGGCGGGGGAGCGGCCTCCGCCGTGCTTGGTCGCTGGAGGGACCGTTGGTGGAGAGGCGCTGAGGGCTCCCATTGGTGACTCCTGGTGTCTGTGGCGTTTAGGTGTTGAGAGTTTTCGCTTTCGCTAGGGTTTCTCATATGAATCATTTTTTTTAAATAGAAGTTGAATTCATTAGATCAACAGCCAAAAGGCTAGAGTCTACCATAACTTACATAAGCAAACTCGACAAGAAAATCAGAACTAAACTATCTAAGTTAGAGTAGATCATTAAACTCTCTGGGACGCTCGCTTTTAAGCAACCCTATCTAAGAATGTATAAACCTCGCCCTCTATAGAAAGGAAATCATTCAACTAGCCCTCCGTTGCCAATCACGCAATTGTGGTACAAGCAAGAAACTAGAAACGTCTTAGATGACTCAGAAAAGCTTATCCAAACTTACACAGGCTTGCGCCAATCTTATTTAAAATAATTACCAACTCTCGTAGCAGTCTTGATCTGATAAACGATTGGTGCTAGACCATCTACATGACCCAATTGCCTAAGAAGGTCCACCTCTTAGGTCAGGGCCACCCTCATCACTAAGTGACAAATGAGGGTGGTAAAACACCCTCCACAAAAGCCCATTGATGAGGCCCAAAAGACCCATATCTGAGCCCAGGCCCTGCAGCACAAGCCCAAACATGAGCAGCCCTAAAAGTAGCACATGCCATCTTCTGCCATGCCACCATTGCTGCCGCCCCTCTGCCCAGACCTCCGGCGGCCTTCCTCGCCACAGCATCAGTGGCCTCTCAAGACCGGTGCAACCCAAAGCTAGGACCACCAGCCAACTCAAATCCTATAGAGATCACAAACCTCTGCTCTACAATCACAACTAGAAGCTCTGCAATCCAAGCACCTACACCACCGCAGTTGAAGAAAAACGACTGGATCTGCTGCTTCTCTTCACCGACGATGCCGCTCCTGTAAGCCGATCACCTGCACCAGCAGGACTTAGAAGCATCTCCGGTCACCGACCCGTGAACCTCCGAGATCATCTTCAAACCACACACCGCAGCCTCTCATCGTCAAACGCAGAACCACCCCAGTCACACCTTTGACCAAACAGTCTTCCTCCTCAACCAAGAGGTCGCGCTGTCGAATCTCAAAGGAAGGGAACCCGACGTCAAGCGTCGCTGGACACGGTACACAGGGCCGGTCCTGACATTTTGGAGGCTTGAGGCAAACATTCATACAAATTTTTTCCTATAATAATTGAAACTTAAATACACTAGTAGCAATGAAAAAAAAGGAACCAAAAAAAAAAAAACATCTATATTGCATTCTTAAATTAGAAAGGACATTAGTAGAAAACCATAAATGAAAAAAAAAAAAATGTTTAATACCAAAGGAAACCAGAAAAAAAAAAGTGAGAAATATAAAATGAAACTATTTTGTAGAAATGAGAAAAAGAAAAGAAAAAAAAGGTACTTAATACAAAAGAAACCAAAAAAAGAAAAGAAGAACCGTTTTGATTCGAACTTGGGAGGCTTAGAAGGCCACAATTGCACACTTACCGCTGCTCTAGAGCAGCAACGACATATTGTGATGGCAAAGAATATATATAAGGTCGTACTCAACTACAATATATATATAAAATGAAAACTATCGAAGGCCCACCGGGGACCGGTGGCCTGAGGCGGCGGCCTCAGGCTGCAGCCCTCAGGGCCGGATCTGACGGTGCAATCCCACCCAAAACGAGGGGTGCCGCCGCTGTTGCATGCGAAACCTAGGTTAAGGGTTGTGTTTTAACTTCAATGCGTGTCCGATTCATTTGGAATTTCTCATCTGAATCATGTATAAGGATATGTTAATAATAATAGCCTTATCCTTTATTCAATTGGCCAATAAAAAATATTAAAGAAAACAATGAAAAGTCTATATTGTATGGACTAGACATTTCATTTGGATCATTCTATTTAAACCTAACAAATATCTTAATACATCCAACGCTACAATATTTATCCTATGTTTTTTATTTTTACCTTTATTTATTGCACCCAGCTCACGTTTATGCCATCAGAAAACTTCAAATCAGCCACAAAGGAACTCCTTTTCAGGTTCATCTGCGCGCATCCACAAATAATAGTTTCTTGCTCCTTTCGATTTCGTGCATCTCATTCATCAACAAAAAACAATAGACAATGTGTAATTTTGTATTTGGTGTGCCATCTTTGTCGGCAGGATTATACGTTCAACTTATGATTTATTACTTTGATCGTGCCTATAAAGCATTGGGTTATTCAAGTTATATATCAAGACCAGCCCTCAATATGCTTCAGCTTAAAGGATTATGTTAGAGGTAATAATCTCAAAAGAAAAAAAATGGAAGAAAAGAAATATTAGAGAGAAAATATGATCGCCGGCCAAAGTGTTGTCAACTATTGGTCTTTAGGAGATCCTTTCAAATACCAACAAATTACTCTTCTGTCTAGATTGTCTCAAACTTTGGAGATGGAAATGTTGTTTGTTGGGTTTTGTATGGTTGACTTGTATAGCTATGCTGGGTATATTAACTCAGGATAAATTTTTTTTATTGGTCTGAATAAACTTCATTAAGCCACAAGCGTAAAGTTGAAAAATATAGAGAATTTTTAAAATGCTAAGTGTATTAACTATTAAAATATTTGCTGAGTTCAAATAGCAATACTGATTTATTTTCAACATATATATCAGTACAATGAAATAATAGATATACATGTGCAAGGTGTTAGGAATTCGACCTAGAATTCCTCTTGCGGAAGCAGACAAGTGCAAAACAATGTAGATAAACGATTGAGAAAACAAACACAAACTTGTTAACGAGGTTCAGCAAAGAACTTTGCCTACGTCCCCGGGCTGCTTGGCTTTCACTATAGAATAAGAAGAATACAAGAGTCTCTCACAAGAAGTTCTCACCAACTCTCAAGACCTCACTTGCTCTCTCTATTTAATGCTTCAAAGACTTGATCTACTACTACAACCTATGCCCCTATTTATAGTTATCTAACCAGACCCTATAAGACATTGGAAACCTATTCCCAATAGACATAGAAACCATTGCCAAGTAGGGTTATGTATGTAGGTGGGAAACAATCAAAACTCCTCTTTGATCAAAGATTAACAAATCCTTATCCCATGTGGAATCGGATCCACACACCCAACCCAAGGAACTTTTCTTGCTCTATATGTGCAAGGCACTTTGATCTTGTTGTTTTGATAACATTCGTTTGAACGAACATGTTTGTCTTCTTGGTTTGATGAACATATGGTTGTGGATGGAAATGGTCAATTAATTCATGTGGTTGGGCATTATGATTTTATGGCCTAATTTAGATGTAGGTGCAATAGTGGCGACACAATCAATCAAGGCGCTATGTATACCTACACTACAAAAAAGAATTGCAATGGCTACCACACTTAGCGTCGGCACAAAAATGCCGTCGCGATTGGTCATAAATTTACTATGGATAATAAGGTGTAGCAAAATTAAGGCTGGTTTGCAACGGCAAATTAACGCCGTGGCATAAAAACAGATCCAATTGTGACGGCATCTTTAATGCTGTAGTTAAATTTGTCCTGATTCTTGCTATGCTATAGTTGCCGTAGCTTTTTTTACTTTTTATTTTATTTTTCTTTTATACTATTTGGGTCTTAAAATCATAATCAAAGTTAACCTAGCTTCACAAGGCGCGGGGAAACAAAAAATAGGCGCGCGCCATGGTTAACCCCAAAAACTCAATCTTTCCGAAGAATGAAACCTCATACTCCATCTTCTCCTCCCCTCAACCCAAAAACTCTTCTCTGAAGACTCATCTAAATCTCAAAAACCTCATATGCAATACTCGCCTTCATCTCTCTCGCTCTCTGGGTATGTATCTTCTCTCTCCCATCAATGGGTTCAATTCGGTTAGTTCAAATTATCAAATGAAAGAGATGAGATTTTTGTTGTCTGAGGGGAACCAAGTATAGAAAATTTGTTTGTGTATCTGAAATCACTTTGAATTTTACTTATTTGTGGAAGAACCATTATGTTTGTTAGTTTTGGTGTTTGGGTATGTCAATTGAGTTTGGTATTGAAAATCTCAATATGAATGGAGCTGACTTCAATTTGCTCTGTGGAGAATTCAAAGCATTGGTCCTGTTCTATTCCTTCACATGGTAGATAGCGATATCTCAGTTGTTTAATCTTTTCGTTTAGATGGTTTCAGGCCCTAAATCTTTTAATTTGAATTTGGCCCTAAATGGTTTTCAAGCCCTGAGTAATTAATAGCTCTGGTTTTTTTTATCACTATACGCATGGGTTAATTCAGTTGCTGAAGCTTTTAGCTAAATGGTATATGCATGTGTTTGTGATTACGTTTTAGTTTTCCGTGGTCCTATTCAGTGGTTGGTTTTGATACTTAAATATTTTTAAGTATTATGAGTAGAGCCTTTTGTAGCTTGTAGGGGTTCTCTGAATGAAAACAGGTATATACTTGGTTTAGTTGACTGGTGTTTTTGATTAGCCTTTTGTGCTATTTGTTCTTATTGATGGACCTAAGACACCTAGTGATAAAATTGATGTCTACATGCAGCCACTCATTGAAGAATTGAAGGAATTGTATGAAGATGAAGAGTATTATAAGTATAAATATAAAAGAGATAATTGCAGAAACATTTGATGCATTCAGCAATAAAATGTTTAAAATGCGTGTTGCATTGTTGTGGACGATTAATGACTTTCCTGCCTATGCCAACTTGTCGGGGTGGAGTACAAAAGGTGAATTTGCTTGACCCTTTATGTAAAGATGCAGTTGGAAGAATGCAAGAAATACTCTCTAAAACTGTTCCTGAAAAGCTGATTCTGAAACTGCAGTTTTCTGTTTTGCAGCAACTCTTTTGCATAACGATTGTCATGGACTTCCCTTGTAATTTCTAGCTAAAAGAGTGATCAAACTTTGACCTTTGCAGTAGTATTTCATGGTCCATGGCTTCATTGCTCCATTTAAACTCCTATTTTTCTGGGATTGCTTCACGAAGTACTTGTGCAGCCAAAAGTGGTGATGCATGGAAAATTTGCCGAATCTCACTTTTTCTCTTTTTGTCAAGATTTTCTACAAAACATGGAATTAGATTAGTCAGCACTAAATTGAACTTTTAGAACAAGTAATTTTCATATTTTAGGGCACAAATATAGAATCTTGCTTTGCTAAGGAGGTCTTTAACTTTGCTTAAGTAACGGATTTTCGTATTTAATTTGACCACTTTTCGATTACATATTCACATCTTAACCGTTCAATTTTTAGGTCCTTATTTATAGATCACTTCTATAAATTTTCAGCTAAATTGATGATCGTTAAGGCATCAAAAACTGCAATTTACACAAACGAACCAAATCTGTCCAACCTGAACCGTTCGTGTAAATTGCAGTTTTGGATACCTTAACGATCATCAATTTGGCTAAAAATTTGCAGAAATGATCTACTCATATATACCTAAAAACTGAACGGTTAAGATGTGAATATGTGATCGAAAAGGGGTCAAATTAAATACGAAAACCCGTTACTTAAGCAAAGTTAAGGACCTCCTTAGCAAAGCAAGATTCTATATTTATGCCCTAAAACATGAAAATTACTTGTTCTAAAAGTTCAATTTAGTGTTGACTAATCTAATTCCATGTTTTGTAGAAAATTTTGACAAGAAGAGAAAAAGTGAGATTCGGCAAATTTTCCATGCATCACCACTTTTGGCGGCACAAGTATTTCGTGAAGCAATCCTAGAAAAATAGGAGTTTAAATGGAGCAATGAAGCCATGGACCATGAAGTACTGATGCAAAGGTCAAAGTTTGATCACTCTTTTAGCTAGAAATTACAAGGGAAGTCCATGACAATCGTTATGCAAAAGAGTTGCTGCAAAGCAGAAAACTGCAGTTTCAGAATCAGCTTTTCAGGAACAGTTTTAGAGAGTATTTCTTGCATTCTTCCAACTGTATCTTTACAGAAAGGGTCAGTATTCCTTTAATACATGATGTTTTACTTCAACATGAGCCAAAGAACTAGTCAGAATCATCAATGAGGTAGCAGGAAATCAAGTGCAAAGTAGGCTTTCCGATAAGGCAGAAACTATCAGCTTTTCACGAAGCTTTTTGGGAGATCTTTTGGTGACTTAATTGAAATTTTTCGAGAAGGTTATTGATCATTATTGAAGATATGATGTCATAGATCATGGATAAGTCAAGAACCATCCAGAATAACAGCAATATCAAGTCAATCCTTGTCCAAGAATTAAGCTTTAGAGAAAGAAAAGTATCCTAGTCAAAACAGGGCAGTTTGGCAGAAAATCTTCTTTGGGTGGATTTCTCCTGCATTTTTGGAAGGTCTATGATGCTGCAATTATCAAGGAGAGTCCTAGAAGAATCCTACAAGATTATGGCAAGATTAATCAATCATATTATCTTTTGGATAATTGGCATCCCTATGCACTTTCTCTCCCATGATTGTCACCTTGACTTTGGTGACCCAAAACCACTCCAACACTTCATTTTTATGCTTCCCATGTACAATAAAGAGAGCTAGCTGCTCCTCTCTTCTCCCTTAGCCATATTTTTTTACTCTACTCTCTTTAATAGCTCATCATCACTTCCCTCTTTTTAATCCATCTCTTCTATACACTTTTCCCTTGTTTTTGGGATCTATTACCACTCCAACACACTTCATTTTAGCTCCATTCATGAAGCTAGTTGCACCCTTTGTCTTTCTTCATCATTTACATCTCTCTCTCTCTCTCTCTTCCTTATATAAGCATTCATTCATTACACTCTTCAACTATCACCGATAACAGCCCATTACATCTTCTCTCTCTCTCTCTCTCTCTCTCTCTCTCTCTCTCTCTCCCCACCACAAAACCTTCATTTCCACCTCCCAAAATCTAAATCCATAATACCCATATTGCCCTATCTCCTCCATCACCACCACCATTTCTTATCCTTTACCTCCATTAACACCGCCACTACTGCATCATTTCTCCACTCTCTTTTCTATCATCAGTTTCTCCATCTACTCCACCTATTCACATAATACATAATACAAGTTTCATTATCTTTTATTATCAAATGTTCAACAGCAAGAAGGAGAGGGAAACACCACCATCATCATCACCATCAAGACATGAGTTTGGGGACCATTTGAACACCACTAAGCCAACTCTATCCCTTTTACTCTAGATTATATTTTGGTGTTTAATTTAAGGATTAATTTTAGTTTACCTCCCTAAGCTTTAGGTCCAACATCATGTTAGTCCCTGTAGTTTTAATTTAATCAGTAACACCCCTAAATTTTCAAGTTTCATCAGCCGTATTCAATTTCTCTCATTCCGTCCAAATTGGATGTTAAGTTTGACAATGGGATCCACTATAAGGGCTAAAATGGTCATTTTAAAACAATAGAAAACCCAACAACAAAAAATCCATCTCCTTCCTTTGGTCCTCTTCTCCCTAATCATGTTAAGCACAGTAGCACACCATACAGATTCCAAGCTTGCAACACAATAGCAGATTCATTGTTATCATTGATCGAAATCCCCCAATTTCTCTCTTACCAAATTCTCATCCCCAAAGACACTTGCTTTGTGAATTTATGCGAAACCCCATCTCTAGAACCCAAATTTTCCCCATACCCATCTCCAAATTTCGGGTAAGAATCAGCTGAAATCTTCAAAAACCCACTTACGTTTTCAACTTCCAAATCTCGAAAACCTTAAAATCCACCTATCCCGTTCACATAGAACAACGAATATCCAATAAAATGAAAAACCCAAAAACAAAAATTAGTCCCCGGCAACACCCACGCCACCATTGGGCTCACCAACCTACGACAAGTCAAAGCTTGCCTTCTCGTCTTTCATAGAAGCTTGAAATGATGCTCACACACCATCGCCGCCCGCCAGCAAATCTCCTAGCGGCTCAGCTCGGACCAAGGACTATTACTTTTCCCATACGAGGCAGTGGCGGAGCTTTGAGAGATCGATTTCTTGTGCTCATAGCAAAGGGGTAATGGCGGGGGAGGTGGGTGAGTTGAAGCTGGTGTCCGATGGCACTACGGTCTACGGAGTTTTTCTAGGGCGAAGCTGCTGATTACAGAGAAGAAATTGATGGAAT
This sequence comes from Rosa chinensis, assembly GCF_002994745.2. Taxonomy (NCBI): domain Eukaryota; kingdom Viridiplantae; phylum Streptophyta; class Magnoliopsida; order Rosales; family Rosaceae; genus Rosa; species Rosa chinensis. The sequence goes on from NC_037091.1 coordinate 50,482,174, forward strand.
CGAGTTCTTCAAATTCAAAATATGGAAGAGGATGGCGTGCTGAGTGGTGGTGTTGGCATTAATGTATTTGTGGAAATGGCACAAGATGTGGAAGTTCTAGGATTTGATGCAAAAGGAAAAGCCAATCGAAACATGGTGTTGATCAAGAAGAGGTGGAAGTTCTGGCACTACGCCAATATTTGAATCAGACAATACGCATCAGACAACTGCGCATATTTTTTCTATCGTCTGAAAAAATCAGATGACAGCAAGAATTATTCTATTGTGTATGATTCAATCATACAACAGTTATTGTAGAATAGGTGTGATGTTGTCCGCATTTCTTTAAGAGACAACAGATTTTTAGATTGCTGTTGTCCAAATATCTAGTTTCAGACAACATAATAAATGATGATGTGGTTTCATAGTTATTCAGACAATAATTGAATATTGATGTCGTCTGAATAAATTCAATCATACAACTCTTTTTACATTGCTATTGTGCAATTAATAATCAGACAATCACCATATTTTTATGTTGTCTGATATTTTCAGTTCAGACAACATCTTTTGTTGTCTGTTGTGTGACATTGTTACATACAATTGGTCCTTAATTTATGTTGTCTGTTTTTAGGGTTAAAATTTATTCTGCCCTAGCTCGCTGACTATACATGCGCGCCTCTCAACACTTAGACAAAATTAAAAATTAAAACTTCCCTCTACTTTTGCGCTCCCAAAACATTCGAGCCCGCCCTCAGCTCGACCTCGATCTCTCTCCCAAAATCGCTTTCCCCGACGATCTCACCTCTCTCTGTCTCAACCCTCAGCTCGACCTCTCCGAAGCCCTCATCACCTCTCTCTCACTCAACCCTCAGCCATCACATTCTCAGCCATCTCTCTCACTGTCTCTCTCAATCGAAGCTTTGTACTTGTCTCCCTCAATCGAAGTCAACTTTGGAGGTTCTTGATTGTAGATTGCTCCCTCTTTTGAGCTAGGTACGAACTGTACTTTACAAGTTTGTTAGGGTTTCGGGGTTGATTTGGATTTGAATTTGGGAGTAGGGTTTTGAATTCAAATCGATTTTTGAGTTGAGGATTTTCTGGATAACATGGATTTGGGGATTGGGGTAGAACTCGAATTGGGTTTATGGTTTGTTGTTAATTTCAATTTGGGGGTTGTCAAATTTGGGGAAACTGCCTCTTAAATTTGGGGGTTTTTGTTAATTTCAATTTTGGGGTTGTGAAATTTTGTTTTCTGTGAAATTTCGTTGTACTGGGATTTGCTTTTAATAGCTTTTGGGTTTCAATTTTCTTGTTTCTTTTTAAATTTATGATTGGTACAGGTAGAATGACCTGTGTTTCTTTCGTGCCCAAATAATAAGCTGTGTGATTTATATGAAAACTATTTTATCTTTGATAAAATTAAGTGTTGCACAAGCGGAGATGGAGTTGGAGTGGTAACAGGTTCTTACAGCAATCTGTTTCGAGTAACCATTCTTTCCCCTTTTTTCAGAATCTCCTGATTTTGTAAGATCTTTAGCTAGTATTCGTACCTTTGGATTGAAGTATCTCATACAATATATTCTTTGAACAATTGGAATCACGATTTTGTGGGTCTCAATTATCTGGTTTTCTAGTACGGTGTCTGTTGTTTGTGTTATGTATCTGCTGTACTCAACTGATCATCTCCATAAAAAGCAGAATCATATATACTGAAGCATGGAGTACTAGACTACTAGCATATTGCTTTGTATGATTTTGAACTTGTTTGCTGTGATTTCAATGACAATGCATGGTGGTCAAAATGTAACTTTTGGTTTGCAATATGGGTAGATGAATTGAGCTTATTGGTTTGTGTGACTTTGAAGTTGTTTGCTGTTGATTTTGATGACAATGCATGCATGCATGGTTGTGAAAATGTAACTTTTGGTTTGCAATATGGGCAGATGAACTGAGCTTTGATCTTATTGCTTTTGGAGGAGTATATATAAGCTTATTGCTGGTGGAGGAGTACTATAAACTGAAGTGAGTATGTCTTAGCAAATATTCTCTTATTCGATCTGTACTAGCTAGTGAAGCATATATATAGGTTTATAGTTTTAAAGTATGTGTTTGTTGAACTGCCTAGTTGTGATGACATGCATATTGTATACAATTTGCCGTGGTTGCGATAAAAATGTTTGATGAGTATGTTGTTACTTGTGGGAATGCTTTCTAAGTTGTGTGTCTGTTTTTTTTTTTTTTTTTTCCATTGTAAGATGGATAAATCATGGATGCATGCTGATAGAAGATCGCAGAATTTTCGGTTAGGGCTTGAAGAGATGATTCAGTTTGCACTAGAGAATGGTTGTGATGTTAATAGAATATGTTTCCCTTGTTTGAATTGTGCGCACGTTAACTATCATAAGGCTAGGGTTGTGAAAGATCATTTAGTCGAGTTTGGCATAGATAGAACATACACAAAATGGATTAACAATGGGGAAAATTCAGAGACTGAAGGGTATTCAGAAGCTGTAGAGATGGAATCTAATCACATAGGTATAGGGGGCACGATGATGAGGAGTTTTCAGAAGACTCTGATGAGTTTTTTAGGTTTGTTGATGATGGCGATAAACCTCTTTACCCTGGTTGTACCCGTTTTACAAAGTTGAATGGACTTGTTAAAATGTATAATATGAAAGCAAAGCATGGATTAAGTGATGCATGCTATTCTGATATGTTAATACTGATCAGAATATTGCTACCAGAAGGTAATGAGATACCTGCATCTTTCTACGAGGCTAAAAAGACGTTGTGTGCATTATGAATGGGCTACGAAAAAATACATTCATGCCCTAATGATTGTATCTTATATAGGGACAGTCATGTTGATGCCACTAGCTGCCCTACTTGTGGCATATCTAGGTGGAAGTTGGGAAAGAATAATGTAGAGAAAGAAGGGGTTCCCGGTAAAGTTTTGTGGTATTTTCCTCCTATACCTAGGTTCCAAAAAATGTTTCAATCAAAGCATACAGCTAAAACCTTGACTTGGCATGCTGATGAGCGAGTCAAGGATGACAAATTGCGGCATCCGGCTGATTCCCCTACTTGGAAGTTAGTGGACGATAAGTGTCCTGCTTTTAATTCAGACCCTAGGAATCTAAGGCTTGCGCTTTCCTCCGACGGGTTCAATCCCCACAGTTCCCTATCTTGTAGATATTCTTGTTGGCCTGTCATATTAGTGAGCTATAATCTTCCTCCATGGCTATGCATGAAGAGGAAGTACATGATGCTCACTTTGTTAATCTTGGGACCTAAACAATCTGGAAATGACATTGATGTCTACCTCCAACCGTTGATAGATGATTTGAAGATTTTGTGGGATGGGGTTGAAGGGGTCTATGATGCTTATAGGAATCAGTATTTTACATTAAAAGCAGTCCTCTTTGGACAATCAACGGCTTCCCTGCATATGGGAACTTATCAGGCAGCATTGTGAAAGGATACAACACGTGTCCTATTTGTCTAGAGAACACCAAACCTTTTAGGCTCAGTCATGGTCAAAAGATGTCGTATCAGCAGCATCGAAGATTCTTACCACGTCACCATCCTTATCGAATACAGGCAGCAACTTTTGATTACACTGAAGAAGCTGACCTTGCTCCTGTTCCATTAAGTGGACAGGAAGTGTTGGAAAGAGTGGAAGGGTTGAACATGTGTTTTGGTAAAAAGCACCGTCATCCTTCATATAAGAGTGTTGAAGATGTGAACAGACCGTGTTGGAAGAAGAAATCAGTTTTCTTTGAATTGGAGTACTGGAAGTTTTTATCGGTTCGCCTCAATCTGGACGTCATGCACATCGAGAAGAATGTGTGTGATGCACTTATTGGAACATTGTTGAACATTCCTGGGAAAACAAAGGATGGGGTGGCTGCTTGATTTGATATGGTGGCTATGGGCATAAGGACTGGTTTGAAGCCTGATACTTCAGAAAAAAAGCAGAAGTTACCGTTGGCAAGCTGGAATTTGATGTTAGAAGAGAAGAGAACAGTTTGCACTTCTTTTTTCGGTATGAAGTTAGCTGATCATTTCTGTTCTAATGTGAGGAGTTTAGTGTCAATGGAAGATCTTCGGCTTGTTGGCATGAAATCACATGATTGCCATATAGTGCTCCATGACTTGCTTCCCATTGCAATTCGTTCTGTTTTAGATAAACTTGTTAGGTATGCCATCATTAGATTCTGTCTTTTCTTCAAGGGGATCTGCAGTAAAGTCATAGATGTGGGGTTGCTAAAAAAAAATGCACGCTGACCTTGTAGTAACCATTTGTGAGCTTGAGAAATTCTTCCCACCTTCCTTCTTCGATGTCATGATTCATCTTTTAGTCCATCTTGTTAGAGAAGTTGAGCTCTATGGCCCCATTTTCTTTGGATGGATGTATCCATTTGAAAGATACATGAAGACTTTAAAGGCTGTGTTAGAAACGGTACATTTCCAGAAGGTTGCATTGCTGAGTCATACATCGCTGAAGAAGCAGTGGAGTTTTTTGGCGGATCGTGATCTAGATGAAGCTGTTGTTGGAGAAAGTGCCACCTTTTCAGATGGAAATACATGTAGACCTTTATCAGGTGCCACAATCATCAAGCCCGATAAGAAGTAGTTCCAACTAGCGCATCTATGTGTATTGCATAATACAGATGAAGCAAGGCCCTATTTTGAGTAAGTGAGCCTAACTGTTTTTCCACTTCTATTTTGCTGATGTACAAGTATCTTGGAAGTTAGTTTACTAAATGTTATCATTTCTATTCTTTTTTGCAGTGAACACTTGGAAATCTTGAAGTGTGTTTTTCCAAACTTTGAAAAAAAATGAGAAATGGCTAAAGGAGAAGCAGAATAAAACATTGTGAAATGGATACAAGACAAGGTAGTGATCTGCTTATTTCAACCTCTTATTTATTTCGACATGTTTAGATTATAATAGTGTTTTATGTGGAAATGTAAGTTGCAACTGAACTTCTTGATGACGGTAACAATGTATCAGAAAAGTTACGATGGATCGCTGATGGTCCTAATCCAGAAGTACCCTCATTATGCGGTTACATGATCAATGGGGTTAACTTTAGCACCAAGGATCGTGATGATGTCCGACAAGTTCAATGCAGTGGTGTTTCGTTATTTGCCAATGCAATACTAGTGTCTAGTGGGAAGGATAAAAACCCTGTGAATGATGATACCACTTTCTATGGAGTCATTAGGGATATCTGGGAGTTAGACTATCATAGTTTTAGGATACCTATATTCTATTGTGATTGGGTTGATATTGATAAGGGCATTAAGATGGATGACCTAGGATACACTTTAGTAAATTTGAACAAGTTAGGATATTTCAATGATCCTTTTGTGTCAGGTAGACATGTGAAGCAAGTCTGCTACATAGATGACCCTCTTAATGCTAATTGGTCAGTGGTTTTACGATGTCCGGATAGGGATTACCATGTTGGGGATGAGGAGGAGGTTGACGTCATTGAATTAGAGCAGGAGCCATTTGTTGCAACCATGCCACCCATAGATAGTACTGAAGGCACTAGTGACCAAACCAACAATTATATGCAGGATGGTGACGAAGGCATATGGGTGGAATGATGAATTGTAGGTTATCATGGTTTAGGGTTGATGTTGTTAATTTGATCATTGTAATTGAACCTTTGTATGAATCTTTGCTTACTGAATGGTTGGTCTATATATATATATATATATATATATATATATATATATTTATTTCTACCATGATGTGAATCGTTGCCTTTTAAGTACACTTTTGCATTCTTTGATTGCTTTAATCTGTTATCGTTTTGTCTAAGAATAATTTACTGTAATCAAATTTTCATTGTGAATCTTTGTTTTATTTTGCTTTCCTACCTGATTATATGTTAAACTAATCTATGTGTTATTGGTTTAGGTTATGGCTCCAACAAAGACAAGGGCTACCTCTAGAGCAAGGGCAAATATTCTGAAGGCATTGAGAGTGACAAGAGCGAAGTCTGCACCTGAACCAGCAAAACTGGCTCACTCGAATGCTTCTGAAAATATGCCTTCCCCAAAGAAAGCAATCACATTGCTAAAGGTCAAAAAGTCATTGGCCAAGAAGAAGAAGGGCAAGTCATCAAAGGCCACCTGCCCCGAAAAACATGGCTTACAGTTGTTGAAGCGAGGCTGTGTAACTATGCATAGGATTGTTCGTCGAAAAATCCTTGGTGTAAAGCTTAAAGTCTTGTTTAACAAGAAGGGTTCCCCTTATGGTGCTGCAGCGAAGGAAATGTAGTCATACATTGGGGTACTTGCACGTACCAAGGCACCTATTTGGAGACCTACTTGGAAGCAGGTGCCAAGAGATCGTAAAAATAAGATATGGCAATGTGTTGAGGTATGGAAATGACCCCTTTGTTTATTTCATTAATGTAAACAACAAGTGTTGTAACATTTTAATATTTTATTTATTATTGAAATTAAATTTGAGTGAATTTATTTTGTGTTTAAATTCTGAATTTATTTGTGTGTTTAAATTCTGAATTTATTTTGAATTTTATTTTGTAACTCATGGTGTTTTATTTTGATTTATTTTGGGTTTTAATTTTTGTAACCTATGGCATTTGGTTACTACCCTATTAATTGTAGGGAGTGTCCTAAAAGCCTATAAATAGCACCATTTGTTGCATGCTAACATATATCAAACTCTTACTCTGTTATTCACCCATCAACTTTCTCTCAAAAAACTCCAAAGTGTTTTTTGTTCTTTTGGCCAAAGAAAGATGTTCTTTTGGTGGAGCTTTGGGTTCCTCCAATTTGTGCAGATTGGTGTGAGACCGTACAATTATTGTTAGGATGTTGTATCCTGGAGGGGACAAGTCAAGAGATTTCTGGTGCACCGGTATTGTTCCGCAGAGGGCTTGAATCTCCTTAAAGAGAGCGAGATACCCGCGCCTCAGCCTATTGTCAACGAGTTTCGCATATAGAAATTATAATTTTTATTGTAATTTCACCAACAACAAGTACTTTACCTTCATAGACTTGGTTTTAATCTGAACAATTATTATCTGTTTAGATGGCATTTGAGGTACCACCGGAGGCAAGGAAACTGGTCCTATCTTCAGCTTGTCAAAAGTGGAGAGAATTCAAGAGTAAGCTGACTACACACTACATCATACCTTTTAAGGATGAACCAGAACTGCTAGAGTATCCCCCTGCTGATTACAACTTCATCGAGAAGTCTCATTGGGACATATTTGTAGCTTATCGGTTATCTGAGGACTTTTTGGTACAGTTTATGAGTATTTTAATGTTTTGATGATTTTGATTACCCATTTACTGTAATCAAGTCCATACTTTTGAATTGATACATGTTTTTACTTGTACTGTTTATAGGCACTTCAGAAGGTGCAAAAGGGAAAGAGGGCAAAGAACAAGTACCTTCATCGCATGTTGCACAAGGGATATGCAAATCTGGAGGCTGAACTGGTGAGCGTATATAGACTGATCCTCAAATTCTTTCATACATTGTTGTTTTAAGGTTAAATGATTCCTTATATTTTTGTCATGCATGTTGTAGTCGGAATCCATCCCTGAGTCAGAACTCGACCGTGCAACAATGTGGATCAAGGCACGGCAAGATAAACATGGTAACTTCAAAGATGATGAGGTAGAGCAGAAGGTCGCAGAAATAGTAAGTAAACCAGTATAGTCTTTTCAATTAATTGAAGCCATTTTTACAACCATATTATGATATTGGCATTTATAAATCCTAAACTGATTTATGCGAGTGTCATTTTTTGTTTTAGGACAAGGTGAGGAAGGAAGTGAGTGAAGGATCGGTGACAACCTGTGGCACCGATGATGTGTTGACATTGGCTCTTGGTAACCCAGAGCACCATGGTAGAGTCCGTGGTGTGGGGGGTCATGTCAAGTCTGCTACTTATTTCAACCTGCCTAGGCACCACAGAAAGAGTGTTGAAGAGAGGATTCAGGAAGGCTGTAAGAAATTTATAGAAGAGGAGACAGAGAAGATTGTGGCACGAGAGAGAACTCATTTTTCAGAGAGGATAATGAGGTTGGAAGCTAAATTACAGGAAGTGAGATCCACTCCCATTGAGTCAACTCTTGGAGGGCACATTAGCAAGGATGTTGGTTCTGGACAAGGTAACTGCTCCAATTTGAGGGAGAAGTGTGTAAAGCAGAAGGCTGATGAGGTTGTTGTCGCTGCAAAGAAGCGATTGGATTTGGTGGATGACATTGTGAAGGAACTAGAAAAAGAAAGGGTTATAGAGCTGCCGGTGGAGGAACCAGCTGCCGTAGATGTTCAGGAGAGAGCTATTGAGTTAGTTGAAGTCACACAACAGGTATATATTCCCTAAACCCTATATGATCAATGTAGATGTACATTACTTTGTCTATTTTCATGCATATGGGATCAGGAATATATATCGCACATTCTCTTCTCCCAAATGTACACCATGAATTGTCTGGTTGGCGGAGTCAGCATCGACTTCAACAAGCCTTGCAATGGTAACAATATTGCCAATGTCACCTAAAGCCAATTTGCACTCTGCCTCCTTGAGTTCCTGTTTTATGAAGAACCACATATTCCCATACAAATAACTATATCAATGATTGATCAACTAATTATATATATATATATATATATATATATATACACAGATCCTATCAAGAGCGGAGTTCCGCTTTGAAAATTAACGTGTGAAGTTCAAGTTTTGAGTCACTTTTCGGTCGCATATTCACATCTCGACCGTTCAGTTTTTAGGTACTAGTGTATAGATCGTCTCTGCAAATTTTCAGTCAAAATGATGATCGTTAAGACATTGATAATTGTCTTAAAGCTAGTACGGTTCAGGTTGACAGATTCAGTCCGTCCATTGGTTTAAGCCAGTTAGATATCTTAACGATCATCAATTTAGCTGAAAATTTGCAGAGATGATCTATACACTAGTACCTAAAAACTGAATGGTTGAGATGTGGATATGTGACCGAAAAGTGACCCAAAACTCGAACTTCACACGTTAATTTCAAAGTGGAGCTCCGCTCTCGATAAAATCTGTGTATATATATATATATGTAAATAGTTGATCAGTCATTGATATAGTTATTTGTATGGGAATATGTGGTTCTTCATAAAACAGGAACTCAAGGAGGCAGAGTGCAAATTGGCTTTAGGTGACATTGGCAATATTGTTGCCATTGTGAGGCTTGTTGAAGTCGATGCTGACTCCGCCAACCAGACAATTCATGGTGTACATTTGGGAGAAGAGAATGTGAGAGTGTCGATTTTGGGTCCACTTGACCCTAAAGCTAAGCTTCCATTCCCAGTCGGAGATGAGATGGTTACTGTCAAAGATGTTGTGGGGTCTTTTGTTGCTTGGCTGAGGGATCTTATAGTTCAATCCCCTCCCAATGTTAAGAAGGTAAAGTAACAAGAATTGGAATTGAATGAGATTATATATGTTACATGTTGTGTATTTGTTAATTAAGCACTTAAAACTATTTTCATGTAGAAACAACCTGTGAAGGCTGGTAAGGGTTTGAAGAAGAGGAAAAGGGTAGTAGTCGTTGATGAAGAGGAGTTATTTATCGACTTCAAGAAGCTGCCGAAAGATTACCCTGCAGCGTGCAAGTGCTTGTGGTTGTGGGTGAAAGACAATTTGGCAAATGGGAAGACAATCTCCTTTCAGATGGAAGACAAAGTTTTTGGCATCAACAAAAAGCAATATGTGTTTAAGGCAGATATTCATGCCTTGTGTACCATGGGTGAATTTTCGGGTGGAGTGATCTGCATGTACATGCTGTAAGTTGCTCCAATAAGTCATTCATAATGTATTATTGCCATATAATTGTGTTTCAATAATTATACTCTCCTAGATTGCAAATATATTAATGCTCTACCTATTTTGCAGCTACTTGCATGAAGTCTTGAAGAGAGCAAAGATGTCAGAGATGGTTGGCTTTGTGGACCCTTCACAGCTTGGCGCACTTGGATGTGGAAATCCAACAGAAAGATCATGCCATCTAGCAAATAGGTTCCAAAATGCAAAGAAAGGGCAGATTTTTATGTTGCCATATAATGCAGGGTGAGTAACATATTTTTAAGTTTATCTAATTACTTGAAGTAGTCATTTAGTAAGTAATATGTATGTGTATATATATAATACAAAAACTGGAGTTGACATAATTTTTTGTTTCAAATTATAAGCAAGCATTGGATGTTGACTGTTGTCAATCCGGATGAAGAAACAATCTACTTCATGGATCCTTTGAGGAGTCGACTAATAGGTGACAAATGGGAGAAGGTTGTGGAGAAGTAAGTTTGGAGCGTCTTTCATTTTGATTAAATGATGGACTGATGATTTATGTGTTTGTTTCTTTGTAATTGATCGATTTTAACTTATTGCTTTCTTATGTTTATTTGTTAGTGGTATCAAAATTTACAATGCTCACAGGAATAGATCTAGCCGCAAATCAATATTGTGGCAAAACATGGTGGTATGTCTAGCTATTATTCATTTGTAGGTTTACACTTTCTACTTTGGTTGGTACATATGATGGTTAGTGCACTGCTGAGCTCTTGTAATGTACTGTTTTTAGGGTATTCCGGTGCAGCAAACTGACAAGGATTGTGCCATATTCATCATGCGGTTCATGAAAGAAATAGTTGAGGATAGGAATCTGGAATTTGCATCAAAGGTAAAGCCTGAAATTTAGGCCTAAAATGCTTTGTAACTTCATTTTCTTGTTGCATGTGATTTGTGATGTTGAGATAGTACTATATTTGTTTCAGTGGCAGCGGCGATCATCCAAGGAACTGGTTTACACCCAAAAGGATCTTGATGCTGTGAGGACAAAGTGGGCTAAGTTTGTCATGAAGTATTACATATAGCTGGTAAATGCATGGGATAATGTTTTTGGTATTTTGATCACCCTAGCTAGTTGCCATTTTTGGCCTTTATGTATAGGCATATTATGGTGAATGTGCATTGGACAGAGTTATACAAGCACATGTTTTTGGTTTTAATGTATATGTGTAGGCATCAGGGTGTTGATTACTATGTTGATCGATGTTGGGATGAATCGAACTAATGGAATATTATAGATCTTGTTAGAATCAATGGAAAGTTTTTGGTATCAATATTGGATGTGTTCGTAAATGCGTTGATTGATAGGTTTTTGTTAGATGCAATATCCAGAATGTATGTCTTCTTATCCAATCTCAGACAATTCAATTTCACCATAAAACCATTGTCTGACAATTGAGCACAAAAAATTCAAGTGAAAAAACTGTTGTCTGTACAACATAACAACAACATCTTTTACACTGGTTCTATTACCCAACATTGTAAAACACAATGTTAAAGGTACATATTCTGTTGTCTCACTTCATTAACCACTACATCATAGTGCCCAAACTACAAATATGCTGTTGTTTGACCAAAAGCAAAACAACATAGAGTACAAATTAAACATTGTCTCACTTCAATAAGCAGTACATCATAGTAGCAAAACCAAGGTTGAAAATAAACTTCAATCACTGCAAAATCTAGAAAGATGTTGTTTGAGTCGACTACAAACAACATTTTACTATGAGAAAAATGTTGTCCTAAATGACCTCAGAAGTTCATTTTGTTTACATTATGATGACTTTGTTCACTTTGGACAACAGCTATTTAGGAGGTCTGTTGTCTTTTCTGGTGTTCAGACAACAACCTTGTTACAAAGGTACTCTCTCTACACACAATTTCTACACCCAAAATCACAACCAATCTTATTCAATTTTGCATCTTCCATTAATTTAGGTCTCAGAGTTTCCCAGAATAGTGCCCCTTCACTTTGAGCTTTCATGCAAAACCCAACATTCCTACAGATAAGAAGGGGTTGGGGTTTGAGGTTCAGGTGAGGAGGATTCGGTTGATTATGGTGCCGGGTCCGAATCCGTGTACTGGCCGTGGCCAAGGGAAATCCAACAAATGGTTGCGCTTCTCCACCATCTTCTTAATCTGCTGGATCATCCGATCTCTGAGCGCCTCCAGATTGTCGTCGTCTAGCCTATCTAGGGTTGCGATTTCCTCGTCGAGCTTGTCCTCCACCGTCTTCGCCATTGTCAACACTTGCTGTCAGTTATCTACAAACCAATTAAAGGAAAAGTTTAGTTATGTGTGTGTGTGTATTCAAACGATAAGGAAGAGAGAAAGAAGGGAGACAAGGTTGTACCTCTTGGACAGTTCACCATTGTTGGATTAGATAGATTTGCAGAAAGTTTGATTCAAATGAAGGAAATGAGATTTGAGAGAAGGAGAGGGAGATGGAGAAAGAGGGCTGATCTGGGTGAGATTTTGTTGAAGATGGCAATAGAATTGGAATCCGGAGGGGAGCGAATTCGCAGGAGGATGGGGGTGGAAGTGCTGATGTCGGCGGTAATTGGGAGGGCAGACAGTAGGTCGTACTGTCGTAGTGGTGGAGGATAAGAGATAAAAAAGAAAGAAAGAAAAAATAATAGATTAAAAAAAAAACAAAAACAAAAAAGAGAAAAGAATAAATTCGGAAAAAAAAAAAAGGAAGTGAGGGTATTATAGACATTTTACTATAGAAGGACTGCCACGTTAGCAATTTAACAGAATTTTTGGACGGAAAGTAACGGAATGGACCTATTGGTCTAAAATTGAGAGATGAGGGAGTAACCGTGTGAAATTGAAAAGGCAGGGACTAAACTGTTTTTTTCCTGAAAGTTCAAGGAGTAAACAGTATTTAACCCTAAATTAAACATCTTTTACACAAAATTTGGGTTAGGACACATAACTCTAACCCCCAACAAGAAAACTACTACAACCCATAATCATAAACATCAAAATTACAAAATTCAAATAGAAAAGAGTACAGAAGTGTAGGAGAAAATAAGAATAGTCTCAAATAGCTAAAAAGCTAGCATGACTAGTCTTGAATTACAACTCCCACAATTACCCAAGTCTTGAATCTTGTAAAGGAGAAGCCTTTGATGAATCCTTGAAGCTTTAGGTGAGTAATCCTTCAATTCTCTAAAATAAAGCTAACAAAAATACGGAAAATGGAGGAAGATAAGAGGAGAGTGATTGTAGCCCTGTTGCTAAAGTGCGGACGTTAACGCACACACACGGAGCGGTTCCAAAGAGGACGTCCGCACTGTTGCTAAAGTGCGGACGTTAACGCAGCAGCCTCGATCAAGCTTCTAATAAGCTGCGTTGCTTGCGTGACAGAGGCCAGGGGTAGGACAGACTGGTGTGTAGTCGGGTGGAGTCGCCTGCGAAAAGGTTGCAGCTCTGCCTAGAAAGTTGCAGTTGCAGGTCGAGTCACTGCCAAGAACATGCAACCTCGACCTCCTCCGACCTCGATCGCTGCCCAGAAACGTCGGAGATGCCTCTGGCCTCCGTTCGCCAAGCCCCGAGCAGCCCTCGCCGCCTGGAACGCCGCTGCTGCGTCGCCATTCGCACTTTAGCGAAGTGCAAACGTCCGCTTCAGAACCGGCCTGGAGATAAAGAAACGACAAAAAGAAATGATGGACTATTCAATTGAATAATTAAGGGAAAATGGCCCATACAGTGTTTCACCTTTCGGCCATTCTAAACTTTCGTACCTCAATTTCAAAAAATATCAGATTGGTATCTGACGTTCTCACCCCGACCCAATATTATTATCTGGTGTCGTTAATTCCGTTACGGAGACTGCCAGCTGGCATGTTCTGAAGGGTATTTTTGTCCATTCATGTTTTAATCTATTATTATTTTTTCTTTTCTCTAAGCTTTTTCTTTTTTCTTCTCTCTCTCTCTCTCTCTCTCTCTCTGCAACTCATCTCTAATCTAACCATGTTCCCTTCTGAATCTCTTGCTTCTCTGCATATTTCTCTCTCTCTCGTTTCTGATCATAATGAAGGAAATCGTGGGAAACCCTCTTCATCTAAAATGTCTGAACCACTTCTCACTTATCTGCAGATCAGTTGAAGAATCCATTGATTTTTACCAAAATGTTCTTGGGTTTGGCCCAATCAGAAAGCCTAGATCATTTGATTTTGATGGGGTATCGTTATTCGGGTATGGAATTGGAATCAGAATCCATTTTTTGCAATCTGAGGAGCCGGATAATATGCCCAAGAAAACTGAAATTAAAACCGAAAGGGGAAGTGGATTGAGAAGCGAAGGCAGCCGAGGACCCGAAATTGAATCCGACATTATTCCTTCACTGATCTCTGACTGTCTTTCTTCATCTGAGAGGCTTTTCAAATTTGGTGTGAGTTCGTTTCTGGAAGTGTGAGGTCTTGGGATTGTTAGGTGAGTTGGTGAGTCCTCTTCTTTTTAGTTTCACATCTCTACATGAAAGATGGGATTGATTAGCTTTGGAATTGAACGGAATGGTAGTTGGTACTATGAAAGATGGGACTGATGGTGAGGTAGAAGCGAGGAGAAGAAGCCACTTGAGTTTTCATGGAGATGAAGGACTTGAGATTTTCACTTGAGTTGGAATAAATAATGATCCTCTTGTGGTTCTTTTAAATTCATTCACTTGAGATTTTCTGTTTTTAGAGGAAGAGAGAAGAAAGGGAAGAGAGGTTCATGCATATGTAATTACGTTTGGCTTGATTCACAGCAAGGTTGCAATAGAGAATGGGCTTGTAAATATGTATGCTAAATGCGGTGCTATAGATGTTGCTTGTTCAGTTCTCAAGCTCATGGTAGACAAAGACTTAATCTCATGGAACTCTCTTGAAACAGAGAGCATTGGGGAATTGTGTTTATTTTGCTATTTTGCCTGATCTGGGTTCTCCGTCAAGACCATGAATAATTGCTTGGGATTCTTTTTACTTTTCTCCTGGTCTGGGTTCACTGAACAAGATGAATATGGCTTGTGTTTTATTTTTTTATTTTTTTTAGTTTTCATCTTTTTCACCTCTCTTCTTTCCTTGCTACCGTCTCTTCCCCTTCACTTGGTCTGGGTCAATGTTTTAAAAAGCGCGCGTCAGGTGCGCCTCAATGCTTAAAAGGCGTGAGGCGTTAGAGAAATTCACTCTGTTTTGCAGATGAGGCGCAGAGGCGTTGAAGGTGAAGATGAAGGCGCAGAAGGCGGAGGAAGCGCGCGTCAAGGCGTTCTGCGCGCACGCCTGAGATTTTTTTTTTTTTTAATAGACACCAAAACGACGTAACGACGTCGTTTTGGTGTTTTGTGAGTTTATATTCACTTAGGTCGCGTTTTGAACACGAGCCAAGCCCCAAATCACTCTCAGCAGCCTCCTCCCCGACTCTTCACTCTCAAGATCAGCCAATCCCAATCCCATACTCGAAAAATTGATAAAATCATGAAGGGCCCATAAGTTTTTTCAAGAATTTGGTTCTAGAGGAGGTTATTTGCAGAATTGGAGCAAGAAATAAGTTCGATTTGAAGTACTTTTGAAGAGTTGTAGTTAGATTTGAGGAAATAAGTTCGATTTGAAGAGAGTTGGAGAGTTGGAGAGTTGTAGTTCAATTCGGTTTAAGGTATGATCATGCTTTTCTCTCAACTTTCCTTGCTTTCTTTGGATGGTTTCGTGTTTCTTTGTTATGTGCAATTGGAATTGGAATTTGGATACCTTATAATTGTTTGCTGTTGTTGCCAATCTCAATTTTCTTGTGAATGAAATCAATGAATACAGTTCCAAGTGTTGATAACTATTATGAACACTTGGATTTCGAACAAATCGGAAAAGGTCCGTTGGATTATGAATAAGTTCGGTAAAGTCATTTAGTTCTTGCCAACTTGAATTTGTCATATAGTTCGGTAAAGTCCTTGGATTATGAGTTTATGACTACTAATTAACAAACATAGTCCTTGCCAACTTGAATTTGTCATATTGTTCGGTAAAGTCATATTCTGTTTAGGTTCAGATTCTGTTTTGTGGATCTTCCATTTCATTAATTGGTTACTTACAAGTGTAAATACTCTAATTTCTTCCAGCTGGTTTTAGTACTTGCTTATTATGAATGGATGACAATTTATAATGTTTTTTTTGTTATAATACTTGTTCTATATATAAGACTAGTTCTATACGTAAATACAGGAAATTTATACGTAAGGGTCAAGGCGAACGCCTTGCTGAGGCTCTCCCGGCTACGCCTCAGCCTTTTAAAACATTGGTCTGGGTTCACAAACAAGCTCTTCAAAACCATGAGAATCTAATCTGGGCACCCATCTCCCCCTTCACCTGAGCTGTACATAATCGTCCTCAAGTCCAACTTATCCATGGCGTCACCGGTAGCCCAAAAAAAAAAAAAAAAAAAATCAATGGAGTGGTCTAATCCATCGCGTCGCCTGTAGCCCTCTAATCTTCTTTTGCATTCCCATACATAAAACTAAAAAAATATAAAAACTTTCTTTTGCTTTTTTTATTTATTTTTTTATTATATGAAGAAGAAAAACTAAGAGAAATTTTAAATTGTCACGCCCCTGATTTTTAACACAAACAAAAATCGATATATAACCCCATAATTATACATGCGTGAACATTCAGTCATTAATACAAAAGACCTGGAAACTTTTTTACTTTTAACTACACATATATTGATGCCCTGAACCTACTATGTCAATATTGACCCACTCCGTAGAGTCATATATTACATAAGCTTACAAATTAAATTGTCATCACAAAATAAAACGTAAATGCTCCTCAGAGTTTTGTTACATAGCGGAAGTCATAACAATGACAAAACCAACAAAATTTGCTTCCTACCCGTTCTGCTGCCAACAAGCTACCTCAGTTTCAGCCACGATTTCCTTGACCTGCAAGATTAACCCCTACACCACACCATTGAATAGTGCACCGGGTTTCCACACAACAAACCCGGTAAGCTTATGAAGCTCGTATGAGTAAACTCAAAACCATAAAGCAAAACACATTTCTTAAGTCGCCACAACCTAAAAATGATAAGCACACATCTCACACCTACAACCATCAATTCCATATCCTTCCATATTGTGCTTACGTAGGTCAACCCGTGACTAAACTACATGCTAATATTCTCAACCTAGCATCCCATTACACAAATTTCTCATCAAACAAAACCTCCTCAAATAATGTTTGGAAATCCCTTGACGCACAACGATGAGTCACAAGGATCACACTCATTTCCTTCCCACCGGAAGCCTTTGCCATCAACATGACATCAAGGTGAAACCAATGAATCACCTTCCTATCCTCACACAGAGCACAATCGTCACCACTATGGTCTTCATGGTAAATCAAACCATCAATCAATAAAATTAAGAAGAAAACAAGGCAATCACAATTCAAAACAAGCAAAACAAGTGATAGTAATCATCATAACCCCACACTCTGACATCCATAGGTAGCTCTGACTATCACAGCAGTCCTCTCCATTTTTTTTTGTTAACTTAATAACAATTCAACTCTGCGACCTAGATGTCATCACACAGATAGGCATCATCCTACTGATCATCACACAGATATCGCCGGTTATCACACAGATAGCGATCATCAAACCAATCATCACACAGATAGCCATCATCCAACTAATCATCACACAGATATCGCATGTCATCATGCAGATAGCGATCATCACACTGACTCATTACTGATCATCACACAGATAGCAATCATCACACAGACTTCACCGATTTTTCACATAGATAACCCTACACAAACTTTACATGATAATCATCACAAAGATTCACTGATATCATCGATTCATTACACAGATACTCCTACACAAGCCTTACATGACAATCATCACAAAGATTCACATGTCATCGATTCATTACACAGATACTCCTACACAAGCCTTACATGACAATCATCACAAAGATTCACCACGAAGCCACTAATACATGAATACATATGTGTGTGTGTGTGTGTGTGTGTATATATATCCCATAATATATATACACACACACAGAGTCATCCACTCAGAAATGCCACTAATACTAACTATAGTCATAGTTAATCCCATAACTCCAAGAAAATATGGTAATTAGGTTCATAACAAATATCGTGAGATTTACTCACCTCGAAACTCCCATTACGTCTTCAATACAGAACAAGGCAGCCACACCACAAAACAACCGTCCAAGGATACCTCGTCAAGTACCTAGTCACATACGGTTTCAACTTAGCAACAATCTACAAACGATTTAAGTCCAAAACCCCTGTTTTGAACTAAAATCCCTAAAGTGACGCAAATCGAGGCGAAACCACATCCAAGACCACCTAATGTCTCCGGAATACTTCTACGATCGATATGCCAAACAAGTCGATCGGAAGCTCGAATCCTTACGGATCGAAACATCGAACGGTCTGAAACCGTAAAAATCACAACATGCTCATACGATCTCCAAAAATTACAAACAATATATCGAAATGCTCATATCGACGAGTAGATCGAACTCAGGAACAAAAACTATCCTTGAGATAGTCAGAAACAGCCAGAAAACACCACCACAGTGGCGGCGTCGCAGCCGGCCCAAAGTCGGAATTTGACAAAACTCCCAACACCAAAGTTCTTCGTCTCAACTCCAATTTAAACTTTCATAACTACACCAAAGTCCAAATATGAACCAATCGATTGAATTTTACCTTAGAACAAAACAGCTCGATTGAAACCCTAGAATTTCAATTCCAAAATTCGACCTCCACGAGTTGAATCGATGCAAGCCACCTTGTGGGAAGCATCAAATTCCTCCAAGCTCCAAAAGCCCTCAAGAATCACAGGTAAAGGTGGCCAGAATGTCTGACTCCGATCAAGGTGATTTCATCCCCGAAACGGCCACTTCCAGTCGATGTAGCTCCCTCCACAGCTCGAATCTCTCTTCAATCCTTCCACAGACCTCGATCTAGAGGGGATTGAGGCGAGCAAAACCCACTTTTGAATCGAAGCAAACGGTGGCCAGAGGAGCGAGAACGACGCCGGCGAAGTGGAGAGGAGAAACCGGGCTCGGGAGAGAAGAGTCAGAGTTGGGTTTCCGTTTTTGGAAATCTAGCCTTCTTTGCAATTTCTGGAAAATTTCGTCCATTTATACCAAAATGGAAAGTTTTTCCGAAGCCCATAACTTCTTCATACAAACTCCGATTCTTGTGTTCCGCATGTCCACGAACTCGTATCGACGCGCTCTACAAGTTTCGTGAAGGAAGTTTTCGGAGAAACCCAACGAATAAAAAGTCAACCCTTGCAGATTCAAATTAGTAGATATGGGCCATTTTGAACTGATGCTCATGATTAGGTTTGTGTACATGAGACAATGATGGATTAGTGGAAATTGCAATGAATGATTTTGGATGTGGATTTTATGGTTTCATGAATGGACAATTTTAATTTCCAGATGCATGCATACCAATTGTAACAGGAGACTATTAATATGTTATCTCAAATAGCAAGCTACAACAAAAGCACACCAAAATGTGTGGTTGCAACTGAACAAAAACAACACAAAAATCACTTAGAAGTCTATTGTCTTTTCGGCATTGAGACGGCATAAAATTGTAGTCTAAATAGCAAAACAACAACATAAGTTAGCCGAAAGTGTCGGCTAAAGCATATAATAACAACAAATAAGTGTGGTTGAAATTAATCACAGACAATATAAAAGACCTTTCACACAATACTTAAGTATCGTATGAATGTACCCTAGACCGACATTTAATCGTAGTCTGAAATATTTTACGACCACAGATAATTATTGTTTAAAGTCAATTTACACAACATTCAATTGTTGTTGTATGGCAGAAGAGACTACATATGAGCCTTCATATTTCTTACTTAAGGGAATTCATGCCACACAATTAACCAGAAATCTGTCTTGCAAATATGATTCACACAATAGAATTTATATAAGACTGTGGTTGTTTTTATTCTCAGACAACACAAAACTGTTGTGTTACCGCTTTTAAAGATACAGATCACATTGGTCCCGAAATGCAAAAGTCATCAGACGACACAAGACTTTTATTTGTTTCTGTCGTCTGAAAAAGCAGACGACTGAAGTGTTCTGTCGTCTGATACCCCCAAGACATGACACCGTACTAGACAACAGATTTGAGTTCATTCAGACGACAGAACAGTTCTATCGTCTGATGGATTTTTTGGCGTGGTGCCTACTCATAATCTCCTACACTATAACTTGGCCCTTATACTTTAAGGTGGCTATTTGACTAACACCTGTCGAAAGCTCTAACCCTTGTAGAGGAAAGGAGCTCATAGTTGTCTAGTTGTTTTATTTAGAATAATATTCTATGTTAGTAAAAGCTCCTGTATGAGCCTTTGTAGAAGTATTTGGTTTTATCGTACCACAATGACATACTTGGCGTATGGAGTCAGAAAGAATATATTGCCCACGAGACGAGTTGATTTTTAAGCATAGACTACTATGCGCTATTATTATCCAAATAGAATAGTCATTTTTGTACTATTCCTACCCATGATTCAGGGTCATTTATGAGAATAATAAAAAATGATATGAAGTCTTCAAAAAAAATTCATGGTCAAAATGTGTGGGCCTGTTCCTTTATTCATCCAAAACCATGTATGGGCCATTCTCAAAAAAAAAAAAAAATAATGTATGGGCCGGCCCAGCACATATTTCAAAACGCCGAACGAGTTTCCCTTTTCCCTCCCAGATACAACCCCGAGTTTAGTTCAGTAGGGTTTACTGTGAAATGGGGCAGAGACCGCCCGGCACAGTTGGAATCGGGTCGCCTCTCGGATCCTCAAGACATGCAACGCCTACTCCAGCGGCGTTACGACGGCGATTTTGCTTTCCGATCTCTCCCAGGTATGGGTTTTTAGCCGAATTAGGTTCTGGCTTTTGGTTTGTTTTTGATTGCTGAGAAAATTAGGGATGATAAAAATTGATCGGAATTGTGTTCAAATTTGATTAGGCGTGGCATGAGCAAAATAGGGACAGGCCTGTGAAGAAAATGCCGGAATGCGTGAAGCAATTGCGAAAGAAGAATAAGCGAAGGAAGCTTTCGAACACTGTGACTATTGATTCCATTTACGAGAATAATTTCTTGTCCTTGAATAGTGTGTTGGAAGCGGTGATTGTCGACGCTTTTGTTCTCCCTGGTAGTTTGTTACTTTCGAGGGTTCTGCTGTCATATGTAATGTGATGTTATTGTCGTTTTCTGTTGACATTGCTACTCTTTTTGTTTTAGGCACCAACATTTATATGCTTTCCCTGGGGGATTTTTGGAGCACCAAATACCATTGATCTTTATGATGTATTGGATATGAGTCGGTATTTCTTTTGTTTATCTGATTTTCGGGAACCAATGAGCACTGGTGCTTGAAAAAATAAGCAGATGTATATGTGGGGTGTTGTTTTTCTACGCTTGTGTTGCTATTATATCTGCATTTACACATTCATTTAAGTTCTTATGAACGGGATTTGTCTGTACAGGTACTATGACTTGATAAATCCTCCTAATGGGATTCTCAAGAAAGGAAGGCAGATCTTTCTCACGGGGTGCCATCTTCATCCTGCTGCTGGAGGAGGGTCTCGTTGTCCTCGACTGTTGCCAACAGAATATCTAGTGATATTGTTGGATGAGGTAACTTTCAGATTTGACTACTGGCCAAGCTTGAGAGAATGAGTAGTATTTGGGAGGTGTTTTTATTTGTCTTCTTACATTTAGCTGCTTTCGTCAATGTAGGATGATGATGGTGATGCAATGCTGCTAGGAGGTCAGTTTTGTTCAGATTCATTCTCTTCAATTTCTCTTGATGCATTCAGTAAAAACGTTTCTCATTCATTGTATGCAAGGTACGGTAAAACTGCTTCTATATATCCTTAGGCTCAACCTTTTGCTTATTTTATTTTGCATCTTGGCTGTGATTTAAATATCATGTTTTGGTATATTTGAGTATCAAATATTCTAATGAGCACGTCAGACTAATAATTAAATAGTTTTTATAAATATGATCTATGCATATACTGAAATTAGAATTTTATGACCCAGAACGTTCCCAAATGATCTGTTGGCATGTCATTAGTCAGCAATTAATAACTTGCTTTCCTCTTTTATGTGCAGAATTGAGCTCATTGCCCCACTTGAAGTTCGAGGAAAGTTTGGAACTTTACAAAGGAAACAAATCACTCTTGTAGATGATGATGGTGCTAAGTTGCAATTTCTGCTGTGGGGTGACCAGGTTGTCCTGGCAAATCTTTTCAGGTAAACTCTACCACCAAATGACATTTTCTGATGCTTTCTTCCAATGTATGTTCTGATTGAATTTCCTCAGTGTGGGAAGTATGCTTGCACTGGATAAACCATATATTGCAAGTTCCGCAGACAGTGCTGCTGAAACAAGTGCTGAAGTTTCCCTTGAATTTGGTAGTGCAACACAATTGTTTTTGGTGCCTTTTGTTCAACACAAGGAACAAGTAAGCAATGTTTGATTGTTTGTATAGTGGACTATCATTTAAGGTTAATGCTAAGTTTCTGTATTAATCAGGTATGTGTATCACTGACACCAAGCCGCCATCAAGGATCAAGACTGCTAAGCACATTACATCCCAGTCAGAGTACGTACACAAGTTTCTCAAGTTTCCTTGCCCTGTGATTCACAAGGGTCTATTGATTTTAGTAGTTATCCTTTTCAAGTGATGATTTTCCTTCCATTATACTTCTTCATCTTAATTGAATACCCTTTAGGTCTAAAAAAATTTCTGTTAGAAGCTATGAGCACCATGTTGCTAAAAGGATGCATAATTACTAATATATGAAAATGTCTATTAATTGTTTGAACCTTTAAGCATCCACATGGTATAAACTTGAACATCTGTTTAAGTTGTGTATGGTGGGTGGGTTATTATTGTTGTTTTTCTTCAGAAATCGTTATTATTCTCGTTCAATCATTCTCACTGTGTGCTTATCTGCTTGATATGTGGCCAAGTTCATGTGAAATTAACTGCTTGAATGCTTTGTGCCTCAATCTCTTCTTAGCATTGCTTAGTCTCCTAATCAAATTCATTATTAACATATCTCACCTGTGTGAAGTTTTGCAGTCCTGCATTACCGATCTTCGTGACAAGATGACCGGCGTCAGCCTTTATGGTGTTGTTACAAGTGTCATCAAAGAAAGATGTACCACAGAAGCTATCTTCTCATGGCGAATTGAAGATACCACTGGAACAATTTGGACTAAATTACATTTTGTGAAATATTGATATGGATCTTATAAGTAAGATATATTGATTGTACTGGTTTTACGGCCCCCTTCCCAATTATTAAATTCACATTTTTGATGTACTTTTTGTTTGGCTCTAGTTTTGTTGCAGCTAGGCAACAGTTTCTTTTTTGCGCGAGCGTGCCAGCACCGTTCGGGTGCGGTCGTCGGGGGTGTCCCTTGACCTGACTTCTTTCGAGTGATTGTGGATGAGGAGAACACAACCTCGTCGCGGGATTCTTTGTGCTTCGTGGTGAGGACTTTTGCTAAGCTTCTTCAAACATTGACGAGAATCCTATCTCCTTGTTCCCCGCGAAGACTCACTGACTTTTTCCTTTAAGGAAGATCTGAGTGAGGAGAAATCTTTCTTCAAAATCACACAATCGATACTCGACATCGTAGATCGAGCAGAGCGAAAATCACTAGGAAGTGGGGAGAACTTGCTAAAGCGTGACTTTAGCTTGGCTGGTTTACGAGAGCGTTACCTTTGCTTGGCTGGTTTCGTAACCGTTGTCGTCACGGTACTACAGTCAGCTTTCGAGGAGACTAGGACCGAAGCACGTTGACAGAGGATTTGGTGGCATTGATAGTCGGCTCCTAAGGATACTGGGACTGGAGTGTGGTCACCAGTAAGAGAAGGAGAAAGGTTGCTCCGGAGAGGCTTGGATAATCGTAGTGATTAATTGATGAATTGGCTTTGTCCTTATTACTTCGTTGTAGCCTCTATATATAGGCTTCTTTGTTGCATATTTTGCCAAGCCACAGTGGAGCCTTTCTGCAATAGTGTCGCACTTAATGGAATTATGATGATTGTTTCCTGTTTTACTGCAAAAGGTGACTGACTGATTGCGCGCACACACATACACACACACACATATATATATATATAGGAATTTTCTCAGGTACGGACGTCCGTACCGAATTTTCGGTACGGATTTCCTGTTTTCGATCACTTTCTGGCCACATTTTTACATCTTAACCGTTCATTTTTAGGTCCTAGTGTATAGATCACCTTTACAAAATTTCAGCCAATTTGGTGATCGTTAAGGCATCCAAAACTGCATTTTACACGAACGGACCGAATCTGTTGAACCGGAACTGTTCGTATTTATAATGGTAAATTGCAGTTTTGGATGCCTTAACGATCACCAAATTGGCTGAAATTTTGCAGAGGTGATCTATACACTAGGACCTAAAAACTGAACGGTTAAGATGTAAAAATGTGACCGGAAAGTGGTCGAAAATAGGAAATCCGTATCGTCCGCTCGGTACGGACGTCCACATCTGAGACGGACTGTGTGTGTATATATATATATATATATTTATATGGCTAAATACTGGTTACTACTCTGTGGTTTAGGTTCAAAATTAATTCAGTCTCTGAACTTCTAATTTCATCAAAAACACCACTGTACTTTCAATTTTGATCTAATAGGTCCAATTTGTTAATATTCTGCTATGGGTTCAACTTATAGTTGTATTATTTGATGAAAAACTTTTTATTTGATAGATTTCTAATAGTGAGACCCACTCCTAAATTGACTATGCATGCCACCTCAACATCACATCATAAAGCATAGACCATATATGAATACGTCAACAAGTTAAATGACTAAATTATCGAAAAACTAACAGATTGGACCTATTAGATCAAAATTGAAACTGCAGGGTTGTTTTTGATAAAATTAGAAGTAAATGGACTGAATTGATTTTGGACATAAACCATAGGGTAGTAACTAGTATTTAGCCCATATATATATATATATATATATATATATATATATAAAATAGCCCTATAAAAGACCAAAAAAAAGGGATCCCTTAGTGGAAGCCCTATATATATATATATATATATATATATATATGGGCTATTTTTTGGTCTTTTATAGGGCTATTTTATAAAGACCACTAAGGGATCCCTTATATATATATATATATATATATATATAGGGCTTCCACTAAGGGATCCATTTTTTTTAGTCTTTTATAGGGATAGGCATTAGACCAACTTTTAGATCATATTTTCACATCTTAACCGTTCAGTTTTTAGGTCCTAATGAATAAATCACTTCTGCAAATTTTCAGCCAAATTAGTGATCGTTAAGGCATCCAAAACTGCAATTTAAACGAACAGACCGAATTTGTCGAACCGGAACCGTTCGTGTTTATAATGGTAAATTGCAGTTTTTGATGCCTTAACGATCATCAAATTGGTTGAAAATTTGCAGAAGTGATCTATGCATTAGGACCTAAAAACTGAACGGTTAAGATGTAAAAATATGATTGAAAAGTTGGTCTAATGCCTATTTAACTTGTGAAGTTCCAGTTTTAGGTCACTTTTCGGTCGCATATCCACATCTTGACCGTTTAGTTTTTAGGTACTATTGTATAGATCATCTATATAAATTTTCAGCCAAAATGATGATCATTAAGGCATTGATAATTGCCATAAAGCTAGTACTGTTCAGGTTGACAGATTCAGTCCGTCCATTAGTTTAAGCGAGTTAGTTACCTTAACGATCATCAATTTGGCTGAAAATTTACAGAGATCATCTATACACTAGTACCTAAAAACTGAACAGTCAAGATGTGGATATGCGACCGAGAAGTGACCCAAAACTCGAACTTCACAAGTTAATTTCAAAGCGGAGCTCCGCTCTGGATAGGATCTGTACATATATATATATATATATATATATATATATCATATTCCTTGGTGGCCACAATTAAAGGATGATTGAATGCTTCTAGGGAACTATGATGATTGCTTCCTGTTTTACTGCAAAAGTGGACGAACTGATTGCATATCACCTCCACCAAAACCCATCACCTCCAGTCTCATTTTGGGTTCAAACATTGCCCCCCAAACCTCGAAGTCAAAGGTCTTGGTTTTGACTGAAGAGGTCTTGAATCAGCACTGCTCTTGTAATGTCGTTGCCCCAAAGCCACTTGTATTGGCTTGATTGAAATTACTTGACTGATTCCATATAGGCCTCTAAATAGGCCATGAAGCTTGAATGCCACAATCTAAACCGCCTTGGCGACCAGTGAGATAGATTTAAAGAATGGCATGTAGAAAAAGAACCTGGAAGGTGGTGCATTTCCTTGCAAATCATCAAACTTGTTTAGCTCTGCACCTTTGTCATGAAGTGAAAGTGACGCTTTCCTTGCCAACTTTATTGCCCCCCATCTTTAGTGTCATATGCAGTGAATTGGCGAAACTTAGGAAGGTTGTAGGAGATCAGAACTTTAGTGTGCCCTCCATGCGAAGGAGACTGTTTTTGATCACGAATGAGGATCCTTCTCATCCTTGGTGGTAGCTCCGCCATGTGTATAGCAGCACTCAAATATCTGCCTTGATCGCTGGCTCTCTGTTGATCTTCTCAAATATAGGTGTTGGAGCCACTTCACTGGCTAGATCAAGTTTGATCAAGGCCTACAGCACTCGGCGAAATAAGATGCAGAATAGCGAATTGTTTGCTACCATTTAATCCTTTGCGAATCTTATGCTGAAGAGGACGATTGAATCATGGCTATCGACATCATGAAATGTGACCAAGTGAACCCACCATACTTGCTGCAACTTTAGCATCTAAAACCGCTTGGGTTTTAATCATGTTTAATTAAAAATATCAGGCCACTACGCTGGCCTGCGGTTGTAGGGAAAGGTGTAATGCCATCTCTTCACCGCCGCCTCCGATTCAATTCTCAAGATGGAATAATGATTAATTAATTATCAACTAGAGCCACTCACTGGTCCACCTAATAAATTAATCTCCAAAAGTGTTCCTTGCGCTTCTCGAACATTTTCTGACTATTGGTTTTAAGGGAAATCCGAGTGAGGGGAAATCTTCTCAAGGAAGATCCGAGTGAGGAGGAATCCCTTTGAGCTTGATGAAAATGTTCTTCGTGAAATGTTCCTCGCGAAGGCTTCGCTGGCTTTCTCCTTGAGCTTGGTTTAATGAGGACCCAAGACCTTTAAAATGTTTCTCCAATATTTCTTTGAGGAGAAATCTTCTCGAAGTAGATCCGAGTAAGGAGAAATTTCCTTGGAGCAGATCCAAGTAAGGAGAGATTTTCTCAAGGTTGAGTGTTTTGTTCCATCACTTCAGCTGTTTTCTTCTCATCTTGATATTCAGCTTCCTCTTAGTAGATGACGATTTGCTCTGGTACTTTTGAACAATCCAATTAAGACCATAGAGATGTTCAGCTTCCCTCGCTTGTCAATTAAGCCTCTTATGGATTGTTTAGTACCATCATAGACAAATTTCTTTGGCAAGAAATTTGGAACTGGATAACTGTAAACAAGAGTTACCTTGTATTGATGATACTCAAATTTACAATCGCGAATGACAAATTGGCCACTAGAATATTTATTCTGGCCATTCATGCAACGTGGGTTGTAGATGTTTTCTCTACATATATCAAAGCCACCGCTTGGCCCCGAAACACTGGTGAAGAATTTGAATTGATCAATGGAGCCAAAGATTGGGTTTCTAAGGCCACAACTTAATTGGTAATTAAGTTGGCCATGGCTTGCATGACAACGTCTAAAGCCATGAAAGCCATATGCATGATAATTGAGTTGACCATTTTGAGCATACTTTTGATCACTTTCATGACTGTGGTAGCATCCAGTAGCAAGACCGCATCTCTCTTGGCCAGATTCTCTTGGAGACTTTTCTTCTATCTTGCTTTTCCGGAGAAACCCAGAAGCAAACTGTTTCAAGTCTCTCTCTTTCCTCCAAACTTCGTCTTCCATTTCCGAAGAAACCCAGAAATGGCACCCAAGAAACCATTTGTTATCAATCAGGCAGATGAAATCACTGAGAAAGCCGCATTCACTTGGCGGACTAACATGGGTGTTCGATGCAGAAGTTAGACCGGAGAGGAGAGAAGTTGACTGATGGGCTTTGGTGGAGGTGATAATCAAGCGAGCCTGTGTCCCACACCTTGCGATCGTTTTCCAGATGATGTTATGGCCTATTATGGGCTTCCCATCCTCCATCCCATAGTGGCTCTTCGGCAGGTGCATGGTGATTTTAGCAGTTGGGGGCCAAGGAGGAAAGTGGGTTTCTGGCCTACCATCGTTCCCGAGGAAAATGTTTGGTATCAGGACATCTGAGTGAGAGATTTGGCTCGTTGGGATGTGGTGAGTATCACCCAAACCATCGATTTATGCTTCTGTCTTCCCCATAATACCAGCCCTACACCGCTAGCCGCCGCTCTTTGCTTCTGGAACACTTCCAGCAATACATTCGATTTTCGATTTGGGCAGATGAGCATAACTCTGCTGGATGTTCTTACCATCATGGGGTTGCCCATTGACTTTGACCCCTATGTGTATGGTCAGTTTGATGGCATTCAATTTCCTTTGAGAATGGATATGGCTGGTTGGGGCATCACAACAAATCCTACCCATTCTGGCGTGACTATTACTGCACCCAGCGTGACCACACAAGAGGTATCGCATTCCTGGAATTCTGGTTTTGCAAATTTATCTTTTGCACTTCTTCCAACAAACCTACTGGGCCTTGGAATTCTCTGCCCACTGCTTTCTACAATGGTATTTACGTTGGCCTTGGGCAACCTATATTGGGTGCGTTATATCGCTCCCTTTATAATGCCATAATGCGCCCCTCGATACCGACATTAGTGGCCCTTCACTACAACAAATATGGACATTAGTGACCAAATCATAGTGACCAACTTATAATTGGTCATTAATAGAATGGAATTAATGACCAACATTACCTATTGGTCACTAAAATAGTTAGCGCTAAATTTTTTCAAACTCCCGCCTAATTATTTCATTGCAGTGACCAAATACATAATCAATAGTGACCAGCTTTGGTTTGGCCACTGCAAGTTTAAATAACACTTGCAGAAATACGTTGTCGTTTTGGAGTTAGTGACCAACAAATTTTCAAGCGGAAAGTTTTCATAGTCAACAAATTTCGCGGTCTCCAAAAGTTATAGGCGCGCTTCCAATTCTCAAATTGTGAATGAAAGCTCGATATTGTGAATTGTGATACCCATCTTGTTCTTCTCTCACTCCGACTCCGACTCCGACCCCGACTCATACACATCGACTCCGACTCAAATCTTCTCCTCTGCTCCTATTGCCTTCTTCACCGTTCCTATTGTAAGTATCTCTTTCACGAGGCTTGTTGAACTGATTCCACTCCATGGTTGATCTATTTGACCTTGGGTTTTGGTTTTTTGGCAATCAAATTCACTTTGGTGTTTGAATAGAGAGGTTTCATGGAGCAATTTGGTACTTGAGTTAATTTTAGGGTTATGGGTGTTTGGGTTTTGATTTGATTTTCCAGATTTCTAATTTTTAATGATCAGGTTGCTCGGCTACTATGACTATATATGTAACTTGGCTTTTCATATTTCTTGTTCAAGGGTTTGCTGGAGACAACGAAGAAGGATCCACAAATAAACAATTGGCTTTTTGTACGTATTTCTGGGTCTTGTAAGAAGTTACTAGTAGTTGTTGTACCCCTTATTTATGGTGGCTATTTGAGTTCTGTTTCTGTCTTTATCATCATATGCTTCTTTTTCTTTATTTGAGTTATGTTACGTTTTGGATATTTCCAGGGACTTCATCCCAATGTTTGTGTTTTCAGAGTTGTCAGAAGGTAACCATATATGCTTGCTTGCTTCTATGATAGTTGGTTAGATGTGCTCACCTGTTTAGTATGACAATGTTCTTTTATCATTGTTAGTTAAATTACTGTGCATTGGCACAACACTACTGAGGTTTATTGTAATGTTAAATATAAGCTCCTTCATTTCTGAACTGGACATTGCATTGTTTGGGCTCTATCACAGCTTGTTAGCATTTGATTTTTTAAGTAACTAAAGCAAAAGTGACGTACTGTTAGTATGCCTAATTTGAGCAATTGGGTTACATTCATCTGTCATGTTTTTGTGAATTTGATAAAATGTTGTCTTATATGTTTGTACTAAAGTTTAAGAACTCAGAATGATTTAAACTTGGATATGATTTGGATATTTGTGTTTTAAAAAACTGACCCTTTGTTTCCTTGTCCTTAGACTTTAAATATATACACAACCAGAGGCCGCAAAGAAAAATCTCTCATGTATTCCTTTAGCACCAGCCTGTGTGGTGAGCTACTCATATTACTTTTCTTCACATTGATTTCATTGTTTCAAGACATTGCTAACTTTATATGGTTGGTCATATCTATCTGTATATCTGTATTGAAAGGTCAGAACATTGTTACTCATAGAACAAAACATGGCTTAAATTTTCAGTTACTATTTGCTTCATGACAACTGCATTGGGTACCGAGATAATTTGAAAAGGTGAAATTTACTAACACTGTTAAGGCTAGGAATCCCATGAGCTGAGCTGATAAGGATTATTTTCTAAAGTTTATCAACTTGATTGGGTATAAATATCCAAGAATGTGTTCAATATTCATTTTAATTTTTTTTAGTTATTAGAAAGAGTGGGGGTTGCCTATAAATATATGGCTTTGTTCTGAGTAAAACCTTATATGGCTTTGTTCTTATACTCTGTTCCTCAGTTTTCTTGTTCTAAATATATTCCTTGTTTTGGTATTTCATCATATTAATTTTTTGATGCAGTATCATTGAATTTAATATTTTTCCATCTGGGTTCTTTTGCAATTGTTACTGTTCTTGAAGCCTATTATATGCTTGACTGAAAATAGAAAAGAGTTACAAAGTTCTATGTGGGAAACTACTGTCTTGAAATATTCTTAATTATATGATTATTGCACGCAGATTCTAGATTTGCAAATATAGGATGTGGAATTCCTTCAGAGTTGAAGTATGATTGGAAGAATTGAAGACTATGTGGCACTTTTGGGACATGTCCAGTAGCCTTTTTCTTTCTTTGCTTCATGGTTTCAGGTTTAATGAAAATTTGTGGTATGTGATTTTGTCAGTTTTTTGTTCTTGTACTTTGGAGTTTGATATAGTTGTGAATAAATAATGAGATTCTTGAGCATATCAACTATTGAAGAGAATAAAGAATGTAGAGTAATGACAGTCATTTGTGATATAGAATGTGATTCAAACATGATTAGAAAACAAATGAATCATAGTTACCGAAGAGGAACGTTGGAAGCATATGGTTGTGGAAGACTGGAAGTGCTTTTTCTCAGTCTTATTTTGGTCAGCTTTTTGCCAAAAGAGCCTTTAGTTCTTAAAAATTGTGGTCAGGTTTGACTAACTAATTATTGCTGTAAATGAGATCACACTATCAATTCATTGATCCAAAGTACTTATCTCTTCCACAACTAATAAACAAGGCTTTAATCCTTTTTTTGTTGTTGTCTATTCTACTACATCTGCAACTTTTTCTTGTTCTAGCTTTTGTCAGATTACTTCTAACTTTGTCTTCAACTTTATTTTGGAAGGGTCAGTAGCATTATAACAATGTTTGCAGGTTCATTTGGATACCCTTTAAACTGGCTGTTTGGCTATTTTAATTTCAAGTTTTGTTGATTGCCAGACTTCAACCCTGAAATTGCTCTAGTATTATAAAAAAGGTGTCCAGGTATACTATACAGCTCCACATATGGTATATTACATCTTCCTCTTTTTATTTTTCGTAACACAACATATTGATCAATACTCGCTCCATCTTCTTCTTTTTCCATTTTCTTTTCTCTCTCTCTCTCTCTCTCTCTCTCTCTCTCTTTTCTTTATCACACAATAGACGAGTAAACAACCCTTCAACTTAGAATTTGCAGTACCTCTGGGAGGTACCTCAGATACGGTGAGTTTTTTCTTTTTTTCTTTTTTAAGACTATAGGCTGTTGCCCTTTTTTCTATTTCCAGCCATAAAACAAAGCACACTTTTCTTTCTGGGAAGAAGAAGATGACCAAAAAAAAAAAAACAGAACACTTTATTTTAAGCAAACAATAAAGACAAATAGACAACCCCCATCTCAAGTTTCTTCCAGACTAAATTCACATAGCCACATCACTAGCTTAGGAAGTTGTCACTTCAGTTCTGTTTTCTATGAATGTTATAGTCATGACTACTGAATTAAGGGTTTTGCTTGATTTCTAGTCTTTTGTGGTTGCTATCTGTGGTTGGTGTTATACTACTGCAATTTGTTCTGGTTCAGTAATGAAAAGCTATGATAGTTTCTTTAAACTGAGTTTGTTTATCTTTAAGGTCCAATTGCATATTCATAATGGCTTTTTTTTTCTTTCTCCGAGGTCACTGGGGTAGGCACTATATGTAACACCCCAACCCGGATGAATCAAAAGGAATCTGGATTAAGGATGTTACAAATGGCATTTTTGTTTGATAATCTTGGTTATTTATGGAGGGTAGATTGTGAAACAGATTTGAAATTTTCATCCTTGCAACTAACATGCATGACCTATATGTGCACAGGCTCAACTGGGAGGCGAGTGCACAAATACATGTAGTGGGAAGTTAGACCCCTTTTTGACATTAAGTGGTACTGTCTATTCTTAGTTCCTTCTGCAAGTATCATTCTCGATTATTTTCGTGGATTTCAATGAATAACAATGAACCTTTTTAAGCAGCCCTCTAGCATCATATTTAAGATAAGGTACTTTTAAATGGTTAACTCTATCACACAAATAAAATAGCAAGTGCATAAGATAGCACAACAGAACCATAGATAATGAATTAGGCAAAAGTGTTTTGACTTCAAAGTGAATATTAATAGATCTTTTTACAATTTTACGTTATTGAGGTTTTCTATCCTTTCAATAATTGATTTTTTATTTATTTCTTTCTACCTTTGCAGGCTGTATTTGCAGCAGGAGTTGAATTGATTCTGTGGACACATGATTCCATTCGATTGTATTTTTTGTGGTGGTAAGTTAACTTGCTATTTTATTTTGGCTGGTTCTTAATTATGGTGGTCCAAAACTTTTGAAATGAAAACTGAGAATAGATTTGTAAAGATTTCTGCTGTTTTTCATTTTTTCAAAGTAATGACTGATTGTGGATGTTGGTATCACTAATATGTCAGTTGCTTCAGTTGTACAATACTACAATGTGTGCTTCAATAGTTTCTCTTTGATCAAACTTAGCCCAACGCCTTCTCATTTACTACCATTCATGTTGGTTAAAATGTGTTCTTATAATGCAGAATGGTGAAGGTCATCATTTCAGAGGAAGATATATCAAAGCACATCAATTACAACTATTATATGTGACAAGTTGCATAAGCTTGTCCATCTTTCTCTTGGATTTTGTTGTCATGGAAGTATCGAAATTGTTTTAGGCTTTTAAATTAGTTTTCATGGGACATGTACATGTGAACATGAATAAATAAGTGATAATGTGGATTGTCCTCAGCAATACAATGTATTTAGTGTAATACAATTTCTATTATATAGAAGTTTGATTAGTATTGGAGTTCTATGTTCAGGTAGTTATTATTTGATAGCTATTGTAATAGACCAAAATAAAAAGCTTATGAGATAAATAAACATTTTTTTTTCTAATAACCAAAACTTACTAGCCTTAAAGTTTGGTCACTGATATAAGCATGTGATTCAGGCTTTAGTGACCAGATCATGTGTTTTAGTGACCAGATTTGTTACCTTCAGTGAGGAACTTTGTGGTCACTAATTCTTTAATGATTTGTGACCAAATAATCTTGGTCACTAAAACTTTTCATATTAGTGACCAACAACCATACTTTGGTCACTAAAGAGAATTAGTGACGAGTCTATAGTGACCACTCAGTGACCAACAATATTTGGTCACTAATCATATAGTGACCAAATTGGCTATTTTCAGTGACCACTATGGTGGTCATTAATGCCAAGTTTTGTTGTAGTGCTTTCTGGATCCTCGCCTTTTGGCTGTAGAGTTATTTCCCTCGCTTCCTTCGCGGTGACATTCCAAAGGGTCCTCCAGTCGATTCCCTTTTGGGGAATTGGCTTTGCTACAATGTAAGGTATCGAGCTCCACCCTACTCCTAGTGTTTTACTTACTTGTACTTGCTGGAAGAGATGCCAGACCCAAAAATAGTCCTCTCTAGGCGATTTCCACCTCCCCTCCTGGCCTTTCGTCGCGCCATCTCGTACTTGGATATTCATCTTGCCACCGACCGAGTAAGCTACGAGCTCTATGCCCCCAACCACTTTGCTCACCAATTTGGGTTGGCCCAGTTGGTACCCTGGCCTCTGGTTGATTCTGCCAATTACTACACCTCTTGGCGGAGATTAGCCCCGCCTGGGTCTACCCCCTTTTAGAGTCAGTTTACTTTGATAGCGATTCCCCCTTGGGCCAAAGCGATGTACCCCCTCAACGTTGTCGATGATGATTATGCTGATTGGTGGAAAGAAGTGCCCGTGAATTGTTAGGACCTGCCATATGACGAACTCTTCGCCCTGATCTTTCGTAGCATGAGTAGTCCTAGTCCGGTGGACCGCGAGATTCTTGAGCACTTCTCCAACCCTGCAGCACAACCCTAGTCTCGAGATTTGTATCCCTGGACATGTTAAAAGTAGCACGCAATTTAACCCTGTAAAATGTCATTGTCAGTATAGAATAAGTAGGGATCGTTCTAGCCGGGCATTGAGGGTACACCTGTAATTGTGAAACAAATAAAGAAAAGTATTATCTACAAAAATAAAATAAAGAATAAATATATACAAGTAAATACAAATAAATACAATACAAACACAAACTCTAAACAAAAAAAAATTAATTCTAACACAAAACTAACTAAGAAAACACACGAGAACTAAAACTAAAAACCTAAAAACTAAACAAAGTTCACGAATTCTTTTAAGGTATTTTCAGATTATATTTGAAATATTTACAAGTACGAAAAGCTAAAAACACAAATTTATATACAAGAACACATATCACGAAATCAAAGAAAGGTTTTGGGGGTTTTTGTAATGGAAATTTCAGAAAAAAAAAAAACAAAGAAAAACGTTGAAGATGAATGGAATCATGAATGGGAAATTTTGGTAACAATTCATCCACTTTAATTCAAGATCAATTTGTTACATGCATCCTTAATCCTTTACTAATACCATGAAAAGTAATCAACTAAGAAACAAAGTTAAAAGCAAACAATGTCCCTTATTTTACTTGCCTTTACACAATTGATCAAGCAAAGCACCTAACCAATATATTTCGAAAACAGGTTTCACACAATCAAAGCAATCATGCAAACTCAAGTTTCAAATCATTAAGTTCATGTGAAAGTTTGGTTAATAATTATGCAAATCCAAGTACACAAAGCATGTCAATTCAATGCATAAACAATCTGATTTCGACTTATGTCCTGAGCCTTTACTACTTATTTGAATTAGGATTACAAAGCATAAACCTAATTGCTAGCTCCAATTACATGCAATCACTCTATGTTTCGAACCAAAGAACAAAAACATGTAAACGTTTTCTTTAAAACAAAATCAGATTATCTTTTCATATAGATGAAACACACAATGATCAAGAACACATAAACTAATATTACATTGAAAAGAGCATCAAAATTGTTCTAAAAATAAGATTATGAACTCATAATTTCAGTTTACACAAAGAAAATAAAAAGCAGAATTTTGTATCTACAATTACACATAACCGTGAAGATATGATGATAAAGGTGGTATGAACAACCCTTGATTACATCCCAAAGATCCAAAGCAGCTCCAAGGTGGTGGCACAAGGTGGTGATCACAGCTAGAAGGGTGGATGGCACGGCTAAGCTCCTTGAAGATATAAAAACTGCTATGCAAGAATACTAGAAAATGGGAAGAAAATGGAGAGAGAGGAAGAAGATGGAAAATGGATGAAGGAAATCTACGAAGGAATAGGAAATGGAAAAGGAAAATGGAGAGGAAATGGAGAGACAAAGAAGATGAAATGGATGAAGGAATGTTTATCTAAGAACTAGGGACTGGAAAAGGAAAATGGAGAGGAAATGGAGAGACAAAGAAGATGAAATGGATGAAGGAATGTTTTGTTACTTCTTTGTAGCCTCTATATATAGGCTATCAAGCCATAGTGTTTGGCCTTAAACAAATCATGATGGGTTAGATTTGAGCACTTAAACACTAATGGAATTTGTTAGGTTTAAGCACTTAAACACTAATGGAATTTGTTATTTAAGCCACTTTCTGCTCCTTTCTTCCTTCAATTAATTCTCCACCAAGACTTCAGAATGGGCCTCCGATTTCTTCATATCAAATATTCCTATATGCGTTTAGATTATCCTGGTAGAATTTCAGAGCTTTTGGAATAGTGGTTGGGCCGGAAACGCTGCTGGACTCCTTACAGGTCCAGTTTTCCAGTTTTGCTTCTGCAGAAAATTGGACTGACTGTTTGAAGGCTTTCCACTCAAAAATAGCTCTGACACGATTCATAACAAATGACCCTTGGGATGTCTAGAATGGATCTGGAAGGTTTCAGCTCATTTGGAGTTCATTTGGCCCAGCGGCCGCTCCTTCTTCCTTGCTTGGCTTGCTTTCTCCTAGCCGGAGTAGGAAAATGTGTAAAATTGACCTTTTAGTACATTTCCATTTTTCTCCATCATTTCTAGGTAATTATGGACCTAACACTCATTTCTTCTTCATCTACTCCAATGTACCTAAAAATAGAAATTCATTTAAAAAACGATTCGATTAAGGAATTAACTAAGCAAAAGATGAGGAATTAACTACTAAAATATTACATTAAAATGCTCCTATCAAATTCCCCCACACTTAGCTTTTTCTAGTCTCTTAGCAAAATCAAAACAAAGACACAACTTAGACTTGACGAAAAATTAACGAAAGAAAAGACAAAGACGTTACGACATATAATACCGTTCAACATTTAGCCTCAGAAATCTCCTACTTTCATAGCACCAAGATTAGCACTCAACCAAGAATCAATATTTAGATATTCGAGAGTTAATTCAAACATATAATCCACATATACATAAGTAGGACTTGGTTGTAACAATGGTGATGGGATGAAGCTCAGCATGCTTCAGACAAGTATGATTCATAACCTCGCAAGGTATATCCACTCTTTCTTCTCTCAGATCAAGGCAATGCTTAAAATCTTATAATCACTCAATTATATGTGAGAGAAAATATTTTAAGGCAATCAAATATCTCACATATATTAGAAACGAAAGGCTCTTTGTGAATATAATTTTTCAAGATCTCATGAAAGAAATCGGAGGCCCATTTTGATAACTCACGAATGGATGAATGGACCCAAGCCATAGGTTCAACTCTTATAACTCATCTCCACAGATCAAAGGCTATCCCATCTTAAGGATAAAAAAAGTCTTATAAAGGGTTGTAATGGGGCCAAGGTTCAAGGTTTTAAGAAACAAAGGGATAAGGATTTTCACAAAGTGTCCTAAAAACCTGGCAGAGCATTTACAATTCACCTTATGTCTCCATATTAAGGGTCAGATGTCATTTTGTTAGGCCCAACCATCATTTTCAACTCCTTGCATCATTGTGAAAAAGAACAAAGGCCTCATATTATGATTTTGGGCCTTCAACATACAAAAACTCCTAATTCACAAACAAAGAATCATGTCCAAATTTTTTTTTTCTCTTGGACAAATCCACCCCCACACTTATTTCTCATCATCCCTTCACATTATACATCACAAAATTAAGCTCTACTAGGCCCTAAGGACAAGGGTAGAGTCAAAACTATACTAAGGTTCATATGGTGAAGATTATGTGGGTGATGAAAGAAAGGCTTATACATGTAGGCTCAAAGGGGTTTATCTAAGGGGTGTACAACTTGTGCACACAATTAGGGACACATGGCATATTTGGCAATGATGGTAATTCCTAAGGTGCATTTATCCTTTCCAGAATCAGGAACATATGTTGATAAAAGTCTCAACAAGCATAAAAGTGAATTCTAGCATTCTCTAGTCCATTAAACTTAATCTATGACAAGCAATCAATCAAATGAAGAATAATGAGATCATCAAAACATCGCCAAGAAAATAAGAATATAGTTTTCATTTATCACTCCAAGAAAAAGGGACATGGGCTCAAATATCTCAGGCTTTTGTGAATCAAAACACATTTTAACATGCTCATACAAGGTCACGAAATCCATATCTACTACTCATGCACATGCTTTTCAAATATCTCAATTAATTAACCAAAGAATATCTTTTAAAATCATCTCGATATTGTGATCCTCTCTTAGACATAATTTCAGAGATATAAGTTCATCCTAGACAGTTGAAAGGACATCCTATAACTCAAAACAAAACAAATTTTTTTTAATTTATTATTATTATTATTATTATTATTTTATATGACTATAAAAACTAACTACTAAAAACACAATAAAGCAATTAATAATCCTTCCTCCATACTTAATTCATGCATTGTCCTCAATGTATAAACAAATATAAAGCATGCAAAGCATAAAATCAAACATAGAAGAGAAAGTTAACGCAACGAAACCTAAAACAAATTAAAATTCATGAAAATAAAAGAGAAGGAAGAGTTCAAGAAAGCAAATCTGCGTTGATGGCTCCTCCACAGCTACGGTTGAAATGGGTTGCCTCCCATGTAGCGCTTAATGTTTAAAGTCCTTCAGCCTAGACTCTTCTCCTTGTAGATCCATGAAGCATCGTAGGCCTCATTCCTTATCTCCTCAAGCTCATTTAGCTGTATCTTCCTTTGTAGGCCCGCTTCATCATAATCCATGTTGAACTTCTGGACAGCCCACCAAGCCTTGTGCTCTAGCTCCACTGGAAGGTGGCATGCCTTTCCGTAGGCCAACCTAAAGGGAGACATCCCAATAGGAGTCTCATAGGACATTATGTAGGCCCACAATGCATCATCTAATCTCTTGCTCCAATCCTTCCTTGTTGGGCCCACTGTCTTCTCGAGTATCCTCTTGATCTCCCTGTTGGACACCTCTGTTTGGCCACTGGTTTGAAGGTGGTAGGGCGTGGACACCTTATGGGTTACCCCATACTTCTTCAGCAAAGCCTTGATTGTACGGTTGCAAAAATGAGAACCTCCATCACTGAACAACACACGTGGCACTCTAAACCTGGAAAATATGTTAGTTCTTAAGAAACCTGCAACCACTTTTCACTACTAGAAATCTGTTCAAAGACATCGCATGTTTTAAATCGGTCAGACTTGCACACGATGTAAAAAAGTAATCTAACATCGTTTTACGAAAATACCGATTTAAATGTATATCATTAACATCGGGTCTTAAAATGACCGGTGTTAAAAGTTTTGTTTGAAAATTTGCGGGAGCCTATTTTTGCAAAACGCGCTAAGTCTTTTAAGTGAATGAAGAAGCGGGTACTAAATCTAAAAACTTTCACACTTAGAAAAAAAAATTAAAGCTCCATCCCAAAACTAAAACAAAAAACCCTAACGCACTAAGCTCTCGCGCGACTCCTTCATTCTGAACTCACCCCAAACTGGATCTCCTCCCAAACCCGATCTCCATCTCACTTGAACTCGCCGTCATTATTGCCCTCATTCCTTCCTTCCTTCATCTATGTCCTCAGCTTCTTCGGCATCGACTCCGTCCAGTCCGTCTTCAACTCCCGTTGCTGCCCTCCCCTTGCCAAACCCAAATTCGTCGAAGCATTTCTAAATAGCACCGTTCCGTCTTAGCCGCTGGAATCGAAGTAAGAGAGCGGCGGCCAGTCAGCGCGACTCACTTCAGAGAACGACTCCGTTGTGGGATTAAAAGGATTTGCATGTCGAAGGTTTCTAGGAGTCGCCGGTCGGAGATGAAAATCTTAGTACGTATGATTGTTTTTGTGGTCTATTGTTTTCATTTGGGCTAAAATTATTGTATGGATTTGTGGGCTATTGTTGAAGAATGATTGTTTTTGTTTAGAGTTGAAGAAGCGCGAGTTTGTGGGTGGCTTCAAGAACGGTGAATTTGTGGATAATGTGAAGTCCAGCTTGGGTATGTTCTCTCTTGCTTCCTTCCAATCTTTGTACCAATTGAAATTGTGAGCTATGAAATTTTGGTTTTAATTGCTTTATTCTATGATTTGATTGGTCACATTGAGTATAAACTATTGATGTTGTTATTCTTTTGAGATTTGGTGTTGACCGGATAGGAAAAGATTTGGTTTACTGCTAGCTTTTTCCGTTAGTTTGGTTACAGGTTTATTGTCTCCAACTTAGATAGAGATTTTGATTGGGGAAAAAGTGTATGATGATGAATGTTGTATGATGCGTTGTGTTATTCAGTTAAAATTGCTTGGGTTCAACATGCTTGAGAGTATGAATTTGGGTATGTACAAGGATGTAGTGTGAACCCAGGTCGAAAGAATATAAGTACAAGGATGTCAACCAGTCTTGAAGTCAAGTGAATATTGAGAATGAAGACATCTGGGAAGCATTAACATGCTTATAAATACTTTGAAATGGAAAAATAAGTAAGAGGCAAGTAGTTTTAATAGTATATGGTTGTTTGCTACATGAAACTTTTGCTGTGAAAGAATTTTTAAGCTATGTGCTTTAACTGGAGTTATACAGGGAGACTGAGCTTTTATTATACATTCATGCAGCTTTCAACTCAGCTAAGATTGATTTCATATATCAACTTAGATACTTCACAGTTTGTGCTTACACAATCAAAATCATACATCTCTTCTTTCTCTCCCCTTCTTTTTTGTTTTTGTTGCCTTTTTTTTTTTTTTTATTTGGTGAAAGGTTCCCAATTACTGTGTCACGACGAATGTAATGATGCACAATTATTTTAAGGTGTAAACCTCTCAAGTATAAAGACTGAAGCAAGAAGAAAGTATGTAGGTTATATAGTTAGGTTTGGTGCTTCTTAACTGTAGACATGGATATTCTTAGAAGTGTTGAATTTATATCATGTAGAAGAGCTATAATATGGACAGATTTTAGTCTAGATTGTGTTCAGATGCTCATCAATAATATCTACATTTGTAGGATTTTGATGTATGCTGTAGATAAGTGACACACGACCTTGTTTCTGCAATTTGTATGTAGAACGTTAGAGTCAACTAGCAGTCAGTCTACTGATCAGGTGGAAGCAACATTAATTAGTTAACAAAGGAGCCAGAGTAATATCCGAAGAATCAACATGTTGGTGTTGTGCTTATGCGGGCGTGGGTGGCCAGAGATGGCCAATACATGGGAACCCTTGGAGAATCTCCTATCTGTCTCTGATGTTATAGAAGCATTTGAAAAAAGGTATTATTTTGTTTCTGTTTCTATTTTACGTTCCAGTTACTTCCAAGTCTTTATATTGCTAGTGTTGGCCTCTATAGATAGTCCATAGGGTTTCCACACTAATTATCTTCATCTGCTTCTACTTGTTTCCATTCTATTTCAAATTTTTCGCTTGAAAATTATACTATGTCTACATCAGCTCAATTCTCAGTTGTATGCTGTGTTATAGGCTATTGTCAGTTCTTTAATATGGGTGTCTTGCTATACTCAATCTTTCTTGGGGCTGAGCTCATGCTTCTTAAATTGGCTTTTTATTCATGATAATTGATAGTGCTCTTATTTCCTTGGCATTGAGCAGATCATGTGAATCATATTAGCACCACATGCTACTGCATGGGCTTTATTCTTTAATGGCAGAAACGTATACAGGGAATCAAAGTGACTTCCCTCTTCTGCTAGATAGTCAATTGTATTAAAGGGGTGGGCGTCAAAATATATTTTCCATGGCTTACTAATTTTAGTGTG
This sequence comes from Rosa chinensis, assembly GCF_002994745.2. NCBI lineage: Eukaryota > Viridiplantae > Streptophyta > Magnoliopsida > Rosales > Rosaceae > Rosa > Rosa chinensis. The sequence goes on from NC_037091.1 coordinate 50,524,071, forward strand.
CAGTAACTGAACATATATGCTTAAAACCTATAAATATAAAAGAGGGAAGAATAAAAAATTAGTTGGTAGATAGTAAATAATAGTTGAGATCACTTTCTTTTGTCCAATAAGAAAAAAACTAATGGAAGTGGGAAACTGATTTTCATACAGGTATAGCTTAAGCATACTGAGATTTAGAGCTTTTACTTGAAAAGTAAATAAGAAATAATGTAACGAAGGAAGTAGGAGGGATGTCTACAAGTATTAGTTGTATATATTGACTATTACTTGAATTAAAAGGATGAACTGAAATCATGAAAGTACTCCTTTCTTTTCTTTCAAAATCTAATGTCCTTGTAGTAATGTCCTATTCAAATTTAATATTGCAATAATTTGATGTTGCTCATCTCAATAAATTGTAAGATACCAAGTTGGTTGGAAGGAGCAGCAGGTTACGAGTGGGTCTTCAAGGCAAAACTAGTGTTGAGTAGTGAAATCCAACTGTTCAGGTTAGCAATCCAAGTCTTTGATTTTGCTGTTTCGTTTGTGTATGAACTATTGAAGTGTTTACCTAATTTTCAGTTCATGATTTGTGTATGAAGTGATGGTTTTGAGTCTTTAGTTTGTGCATGAACTGTATGGCAAGAATGATTAAGCGATGTTGAACTTGTTTATGAAGTGTTAAAAGTGATTAATTTTAGTCTTGGTTCTGTCCAGTTTTGATTGGTTAAATTATTTTTTATTTTTATTTTTTTATGATGTTTCAGCAATGGATAAATCTTGGATTAATGAAGATAGGGATACTTTAAAATATCAATTAGGTGTTGAGAATTTTTTGATTTTTGCTGAAGAAAATGCTAGTAACCGTAAAAGAATTCCTTGCCCTTGTTCAAGATGTGTGAACTTCAAAAAAAAGTCAATTAGAGTCATTAGGGGCCATTTGTATGCTTATGGCTTTAGTTTGAGCTACACAACCTGGATATGGCATGGAGAACCAAGTTTGTCCTCCTGTGGTAGTGCATCTGGTGGTTTTGGCATGCCCCAAAACCATCAAGTTGGGTCTGAAACTGTAGACATGTGTCAAGCAGCTTTCAATGAGGGTGATTGTGATGAGGAGTCATATGAGTTTAATAAGTTTGTTGAGGATGCCGAGAGGCCTTTATTTCAAAACAGTGAATACACTAAGCTATCTTGTTATCTGAACAATGATTAAGGTAAGAGTTGTATTTCTCAAGTGAAACTATAAGCATTTAACTTAAATCGGATTATCTGGTATTAAGTTGGAGTGTGCTATGTGTGTATGTTGATTGAATGAAATGGTATCACATGAAACTGAAAGTATTGTTGTATGTGATCAACATGCTGAATCTGCAGCACCAAATAATTTAGTAAAGTGGTAGAAGTTAGTTAGCTATAGATATTAAAAAGGTGTTATGGTACTAAGGATATATGTTTTTCCTAGCAGAAAAAAGACGAAGACTCCGCAATTTGTCAAGTCACTCTTTGATCAAGTTAAGCTTAATCCGTGGGTGCCGAAACGGTGCAAGTTGTTGTATAAATATGCAACAACTATCATGAAAGAAACGGGGAGCTCAATAAGCACAATATTGTTTGAAAATGTGTTTGGCGTACCTAAGCAACTCTACATATTGTTTGAGAATGTGATTCATCTTTTAGAGATGCAGTAGATTGGCCAAGGAGTTATAGCAGCATATATGGCGTAAGTATCGATCACTTCATGAAGTGCTATAATTCTTATTTTGTTTCCATTCAACTATTCAAATTAGGTGATATGAGCCATGTTTCAACTATACGACATTGAGTAAATGAATTTTTTATGGTGTTTTTCTTGGTAATGGTTATATGTGGAAAGATTAGAACACATTTATTCTTGTCTAGCAAATGGTTATGTGTGGAAATGTGATATGGACTTATCGGGGTGTTTTGCTGCATTTGAAAATCAGTTTGCTTGCAATTTGATGTCTTAGATTTTGACACAGGTGCTTGCATGAACTTCTTAAGGAAAGAGATGCATTGGACACCTTTGCTTTTGTTGATCCGACAGCCACATATAATTGTGAAAGATCGGACTTCGTACGGTACTTAGTTGATCGATTAAAAGAGGGAAAATCTGATCGTATATTCTTCATGCCTTACAATCCAGGGTAATGCTGCAATATGTATAGTAAATTGAATATAGTCTTGCCTGCTTTTATATTCTGCATAATGTGGGCTTTATGTTTACTGCAGAAAGCATTGGATATTAACTATCCTATGGGAGGGTGAAATCTACATCTTAGATCCGTTGCCAAAACCAGTTCCTTATCAAGTATGGGAGACTTCGGTGATCAAATAAGTACTACATTATATATTAACCTTTTCTTTAACATATCAGACCAAGGAGCATTTAAATTGAGTAATGACAATGGTTGTGCAGTGCGATGAAAACCTTCAATGCTGAAATTGGTAGGGTTAACAAACTGCCTAAAGTGAAATCGCTTCCGGTAAGACTTATACATGTGTTTGGCTGGGATAATACATTGCTTCTAGTATGTCAATGCTTGACTAATTGAATACCTTTAATAAATAGGGCATACCTAAACAACCAGGTGGAGTTGAGTGTGGCTATTATGTTATGCGATACGTGAAAGAGATAATAGAGGATGAGACACTTTCACTTCCAACCAAGGTACATGCATATATTATATCTCAAAGAACATTTTGGTTTAATTAAATATTAGCTTGTTTACCCAATCACTGTGCGTTATGTGTTGTTTATATATTTCTAGTGGGCGGTAAAGATGCGGAAATTATATAGCCAAATTCAAATTGACGAGGTGCGCATTGAAGTGGCTGATTATATACAGAGTTTGATGTAGGACTGTGACTGCCAAGATGTTTTTTGAGTAAGGCTAGCTAGTTTTGGCTTTGAAGCAAAGCTTGGTGTGGAACTTTTGTACACTGTTGCTCATATGTTTCCAAGCTGGCTTTTGTAAGTTTAGGGGTTTATTTTCTAAATTATGTTGAATCATGAATTTGGAAAGAAAATTAATGGAAAGCCCCTAATTTTGGATGATGAGAAATGCAATTTTTTTCCCAACAATAGCTAAATGCAAACTTTTCACATCATGCTTGTCAGAATGAAGTGAAGTATATTAAAGCATAATAAAACAGTAATGTCAAGGAAAACGAAGTCAGTTGAGAGATTAGAAATCAGTATCAAAAATGAAATCGATGGCCTATGATTATCAATATATCAAATTGTAACTCAAAACCGATGTAATCAAAACTACTGCACATCGATTTCTAATCACCAAACTGTAATCTATTATGAACATACAAATCACCTACCATGGAGCAAACTGATGTGTGGTCAAAAGGTGAACATCAGTTTTGGAAAGCAAAAATGATGTCTTCTATGAACTAACACATCAGTTTGAATAAAAATAGCCGACGTACATAATACCATCGAACATCGGTTTACTTAATTAAAACAATGTTATGTCTTAAAGGAAACATCATTTCTGAATAAAGAAAATGATGTAGAATAAAGATACATACATCGTTCCTAGGAAAATAATGTGGCAACCTACATGTAAAAATGGCCACGAACAAACAATACTCATGGGAACTGATGTCTACAAGTGTATTGGACATCGCTTCTAGAATAGAAATCGATGCAAATGTTCACGTAGGTATTGTTTGACATATACTTTATTAAGCATAAAATGTGAAAATATGAAGAATTAGACATACCTAACATACAAAAATATGATGATTATAACGGTTATACATCGATTTGTGTTTCAGAAGTGATGTTAATTGTTACTGTGGACATCGGTTGTCAACCGATGTCTGATTTTTTTTATCTTTCTCTACACCCACTAAGACATCAGTCGAAAATTAGTTTAACATCGGTTCTGGACCAATGTCTATGAACAAATTCTAGTAGTGTTTGAATCGTTAGTCCTGGTGGCTCTTGCTTTCACCCACTTTGATACATAGTCCACAGCCAATAGTATATATAAACAGCCATTAGACGAAGGAAATGGGCCCATAAAGTCAATGCCCCAAACATCGAAAATTTCTACAGTTATTATTGGGCTCATGGGCATTTGATCTTTTGGGCCAAGATTACCAGTTCGTTGGCATCTATCACAAGAAATACAAAACAAGTTTGCATCCTTGAAGATAGTTGGCCAATAAAATCCACAGTCTAAGACCTTCAAGGCTGTTCTACGAGGCCCAAAGTGGCCTCCTCACTACAATGTTTCCATAAATAGGGCTCATCCCAAATAAAGTGCCTAGCCATTTTCTTCAAATATTTATCCTTACTAGCTTTGGAAAGTGTGTCAGGAAATGTCCTAGTGACTAAATAGTTAACTATATCCGCATACCAGGGCACACTAACCTCTATCCCAAAGAGCTGCTCATCTGGGAAAGTTTCCTGTAGAGGCTGGACATCCTCCTTATGTACTATCCTGCTCAAATGGTCCGCCACCACATTCTCGCTGCCCTTCTTGTCCTTGATCTCTAGGTCAAACTCCTAAAGCAACAAGATCCATCGAATTAATCTGGGCTTGGCTCCTTCATCATGGGCGAATGTAGATGTCTTTGGGCTTCTCTTGTGGGCTTGGTGGCTTCCCTGTTTCAGCAATCCGGCCCATGAAATCCACCACTTGGCCCATTTCATTCTTCAGCTCTGCAAATAGCTTATTATCCTCGTTCTGGACCATTGTCATCATGGGCGGATGTAGACATCTTTGGGCTTCTCATGTGGGCTTGGCGCCATCTTCTAACAGGATCCGGTGGACACACATGGTTGGGCTGATCCCCTTGATATCTGCTAGAGTCCAACCAATGGAAGTCTTGTGGGCCGGCCCATGAAATGGTTGTACCTCGGGCCTCCATCCATAGCTACAGTTGAGGGCATTGATCCGAGACATGCCATGACTTTTCTTTTCCGTGATTTACTGCAGCTTTTGGCTATTGCTTGTCTGTCACAGCTCCTCGAAATTCGTTTGGTTCCCTCACGCGCTCCCCACGCGCCAATAATCCTTGCTTTTCCTTGTTTTAGGGCAACTTTAATCTGCCGCGTAGTTTGACTCTTCGAGACTGTCCATCCAAGGGTAGAGATTTGCATGCCCTGTTCTTATCATTAGGTGCATTCTGGGGATGGGAACATTCACGCCAAAAACTTTCCTCTGAGTTTCAGATCCTCAACAATACCCTTCCTTTTTTTTACGAACACCTCTCTCTTAGATCTTCAGTCCTTCTCTCTCAGATCTTCAGTTGTCGCATTCTCTCAACCCATCATCAATGGAACCATAAACTCAGCAACCAACCGAGGATGGAGGAAGCAACAAAGCAGCCGGGAGTAGTGCTAACATGCTTTGCATGCGGAGCAGTACCAGGTGGACTCCCACTCCAAATCAGATAAGAATCCTCAATGATCTTTTCTACAGCAAGGGAGTTAGGTCCCCAACCATAGAGCAGGTTTAGTGGATCTATTTCCAACTAAAACGGTACGGAAAGATCGAGGGCAAGAATGTCTTTTATTGGTTCCAGAACCACAAGGCTCGAGATAAACAGAAGAAGAAGATCACTTCGGATGTTCGTGTGCCCATGCAAAGATCAGGGCTTGTTGGTAATGGTACCAATTGGAAACCTGAGGATAAGTATATTAACTTCGGATCTTCTGCATTTGCTTCTGCTTCTTCAGCTAATGTTGGTGGATCTATTAAGGAGATTGAAACCCTTTCACTGTTTCCCATGCACGGTGAGGACATCTTTGGCAACATGAAGACTACTTCCGAGGGAGGTAGCGGCTATGGCTACTACTCCGGTGGCTACAACGGTGGCTCTCGTATTTCCCTTGAGCTCAGCCTCAACTCCTCCGGAGCTGCTGATTTGGCTTAGTATAGTAAATTTTTTTGTTTTTATTTTTATTTTTAAAAATTTTAGCAGTTGAATTTAATAAGACTGAATGAATGTTTTTTTTTTTTTTTGACATTTTTCAATATATAGGACTCAAAATGAAAGATAAAAATATAAACCTCTTCCCCCACACTTAAATATTGCATTGTCCTCAATGTAATCAATTAAAAGCATGCAATGAAACAAGTAAGCATAGAGGAAGACATTTACGAAAACAAATCCTAAAATAAAAAAAAAGAGAAAAATTGAAAAAAAAAAATAGGGAAAGAGAAAGAAAATATGATTATATTTTGAATTGGGTTGCCTCCCAAGCAGCGCTTGTATTTTACGTCTTTCAGCCAGACGGTATCTACATTAAATAAAGTTAGTGACTATAATTTAATATAGAAAAACAAAGTATAAAAACAAGTATAACTATGAATTACGAAAATACAAGTATTATTAGCAAGTATTTTGTACATAATTTTCACACAAGGCACAAGTATAAAACGTAACAATTTTTACAAGTATAAACTATATAGTTTTTTTATTTTTTATTTTTTTATTTTTTTTATCGAATCTAATTCCAAACTGCAAATCGAGGTGGACATGCGGCCCAAGTATAGTCGCCTAGACACAAATTCCCTTTAGCATCCTTTGGGCAACCGTACTGAAATGGCCAGGTGGGGGAGGACGAACATGAGAGGAAAAATCCATTTTTGCATGAGCTACTCCCACATAGTGGTTTAGGCCCATTTGGAAGCACTTCTGGATTCAAAAACCCGTCATGAACGTTGTCCCCTTCCTAGACATCATTCCATATAAGCTATACTTACTAAGATGAAAAAAAAGTCATAAGTGTGAAGACAGTTCAACAAGTGTTAATAAAAGCCGCCCTTAACCTTAAGGACTAGGCACCAATAAGAAGTTTAGGCCAATATTAACAAAAGAGACTTCACCTATTCCATTCAATTTACAACCTGCAATTAAAATTCGTGTTGAATAATATAAATAACATCCTAGTTAATTTAAACTAAGTTTGGAATAGTTCATATACAAATATACAATAAGACAATTTAACAAGTGATTTTTCAATCAACGGCAACAGCGCCAAAAATTGACATGCTAAAAGTAGCACGCAATTTAACCCTGTAATATGTCATTGTCAGTATAGAATAAGTAGGGATCGTTCTAGTCGGGGATTGAGGGTACACCTGTAATTGTGAAACAAATAAAGAAAAGTATTATTTACAAAAATAAAATAAAGAATAAATATATACAAGTAAATACAATACAAACACAAAGTCTAAACAAAAAAAAAAATAATTCTAACACGAAACTAACTAAGAAAACACACAAGAACTAAAACTAAAAACCTAAAAACTAAACAAAGTTCACGAATTCTTTTTAAGGTATTTTCAGATTATATTTGAAATATTTACAAGTACGAAAAGCTAAAAATACAAATTTATATACAAGAACACATATCACGAAATCAAAGAAAGGTTTTGGGGGTTTTTGTGATGGAAATTTCAGAAAACAAAAACAAAGAAAAACGTTGAAGATGAATGGAATCATGAATGGGAAATTTTGGTAACAATTCATCCACCACAATTCAAGATCAATTTGTTACATGCATCCTTAATCCTTTACTAATACCATGAAAAGTTATCAACCAAGAAACAAAGTTAAAAGCAAACAATGTCCCTTATTTCACTTCCCTATACACAATTGATCAAGCAAAGCACCTAACCAATATATTTCGAAAACAGGTTTCACGCAATCAAAGCAATCATGCAAACTCAAGTTTCAAATCATTAAGTTCATGTGAAAGTTTGGTTCATAACTATGCAAATCCAAGTACACAAAGCATGTCAATTCAATGCATAAACAATCTGATTTCGACTTATGTCCTAAGCCTTTACTACTCATTTGAATTAGGATTACAAAGCATAAACCTAATTGCTAGCTCCAATTACATGCAATCACACTATGTTTCAAACCAAAGAACAAAAACATGTAAACGTTTTCTTTAAAACAAAATCAGATTATCTTTTCATATAGATGAACCACACAAAGATCAAGAACATAAACTAATATTTCATTGAAAAGAGCATCAAAATTGTTCTAAAAATAAGATTATGAACTCATAATTTCAGTTTACACAAAGAAAATAAAAAGCAGAATTTTGTATCTACAATTACACATAACTGTGAAAATATGATGATAAAGGTGGTATGAACAACCCTTGATTACGGTCCAAAGATCCAAAGTAGCTCCAAGGTGGCGGCACAAGGGGGTGATCACATCTAGATGGGTGGATGGCACGGCTAAGCTCCTTGAAGATATAAAAACTGCTATGCAAGAATACTAGAAAATGGGAAGAAAATGGAGAGAGGAAGAAGATGGAAAATGGATGAAGGAAATCTATGAAGGAATAGGAAATGGAAAAGGAAAATGGAGAGGAAATGGAGAGACAAAGAAGATGAAATGGATGAAGGAATGTTTATCTAAGAACTAGGGAATGGAAAAGGAAAATAGAGAGGAAATGGAAAGACAAAGAAGATGAAATGGATGAAGGAATGTTTATCTAAGAACTAGGGAATGAAAAAGGAAAATGGAGAGGAAATGGACAGACAAAGAAGATAAAATGGATGAAGGAATGTTTTGTTACTTATTTGTAGCCTCTATATATAGGCTATCAAGCCATAGTGTTTGGCCTTAAAAATATCATGATGGGTTAGGTTTAAGCACTTAACCACTAATGGAATTTGTTAGGTTTAAGCCACTTTCTGCTCCTTTCTTCCTTCAATTAATTCTTCACGAAGACTTCAGAATGGGCGTCCAATTTCTTCATATCAAATATTCCTATATGAGTGTAGATCATCCTGGTAGAATTTCAGAGCTTTTGGAATAGTGGTTGGGCCGGAAACGCTGCTGGACTCCTTACAGGTCCAGTTTTCCAGTTTTGCTTCTGCAGAAAATTGGACTGACTGTTTGAAGGCTTTCCACTCAAAACTAGCTCTGGAACTCTGCATAACAAATGACCCTTGGGATGTCTAGAATTGATCTGGAAGGTTTCAGCTCATTTGGAGTTCATTTGGTCAGGCGGTCGCTCCTTCCTTGCTTGGCTTGCTTTCTCCTAGCCAGAGTAGGAAAATGTGTAAAATTGACCTTTTAGTACATTTCCATTTTTCTCCATCATTTCTTGGTAATTATGGACCTAAAACTCATTTCTTCTTCATCTACTCCAATGTACCTAAAAATAGAAATTCAATTAAAAAACTATTCGGTTAAGGAATTAACTAAGCAAAATATGAGGAATTAACTACAAAAGTATCACATTAAAATGCTCCTATCACGGATCGAGGACCTCCAAGCCCGTTTAGCCTCTGCTGAGAATGCGATTGCTGTAGAAGAAGCCCAACTTGATGAACCTTTGGTTGCTTATGAAGAAATGGGCTGCAACCTGGCCTGTGTCAGAGAACGGGCCACTCAGGCCGAAGCTGGTGCCATTGCGGTGAACATCCGCGTGGCGGAACTTTGCTTGAAATTAAGCTTCGCGGGCCAACCTCTGTGGGTCTTCTCGAAAACTGTTCGGTCTCCTCTCATGCTACTAATCCCCTAATAATAGCTAACTCCTCGAAAACCGCTCGGTCTCCTCACATGCTACTACTCCCTTTTTTCCCGAGAATTGGAATCACTAATCTCGATTTACTGACTTCGGTTTGACTCTTTAACCATCCATCCAAGGGTGGGGATTTGCCTGAAGTCCCTATAAATAGTTGTATTTTGGGCAGGGAATACTCACAACAAATCTTCTGAAATATTCAAGAAATGACCTTTCAGTCCTTGCTAATCTTTCTCCTTCTTCATAAATCTTCCCCTCATGAAATGGCCTTTAGCCTCTAAATTTTAGGCTTTATGGTGTAATCTCAAGCCTGGGTTAGGCCTTATGGCGTAATCTCAGGCAACCCCTTGTTTCAGCCTTCTGGAAGTCTGGATGGAAAATGCTAGGCTTCAGATTGGTTTAGAAACACGAGGGGGCTCTAAGGGTGGGATCTCCGGTCATGCGAGATCATCTTTGTTAGAATCCCACATGCGGAGCGAAACGGGGAAGGGAGGAAGGCCACTTTGTGGTTCGTCTTTCCTCCTCTGTTTCCTTCCTTCTGGACCCCACCCGTGTTGTGCCATCCAGATGGAAGGGGCTTTGGTTATCACCTCCTTCTCCCCCTCTCTCTTCTTGACAGAATCTTGGAGGGATGGACTCTTTGAAGGAATGGGTTCAAGCTACAGAATGGCTGTTTCCATACTTCACATCCAACTAATGGTGGTTACCAAGGCTAAAGGGGGTGCAGAGACTCAAGCCGATATTTGGTTCCTTCACTCTCTACACCTCCTGGAGATAATGGGGCGGCTCAACCCGACGTTAGATTCCATAGCTGCTTCCACTTGAGGGGGCTTGGAGGCTCCATTTTCTTGCACTGGAGTCTCCCCTTCTCATGGATAATGGTGTTGGCCAAGCCTATGTTGGATTCCTCTGCCGCTTCCATGTAAAGGGGGCGCGGGGGCTCCGTTCCACCTCTTTTTCCTTCCCTGAAGTCTGCCCCTCCTTGGGATAATGGCATGGCTCAAACCGATGTTTGGTTCCTCAACTGTTTCCATTTGAAGAAAGATTCAGAAGATATCCGAAGATTCCTATTTTGTATTCTAGCCACTTTTGGCTTTGTAATGAATGTACTGCTTTTGGCCGTAAAGCCAATTTATGAATACAATACTATTTTCTTATCCTGATATTCAAATATCTGTGAGGAGCCAATAATTGTGTTTCGCAAGGCCCCAAATATAGGCCCCCATAGTTGTATATGTACTGCTTTTGGCCGCAAAGCCACTTTATGAATACAATACTATTTTCGTATCCTGATATTCAAATATCCGTGAGGAGCAAATAATTGTGTCTCGCAAGGCCCCAAATATAGGCCCCCATAGTTATATATTCAGGAGCTTCAAAAATAATATGAATATTAAAATATGCTCCGGGTCAAAAAGAGCCTCGCGGCGAAGGTTTTGAGAAAATCCACACCTCGACCCTATTTTCCTGCGAAGGTGTTTTCACTGCGAGAGAAGAGACAAAGCTCAAAAACAATTTTCCGAAGCCGCTGACTCGGCTTAGTATAGTGTAGTGTTGCCCCCTAGTGTTGCTAGGCGTAGCGAAGAAACGATTATGGGCCTCAAAAACAGGCCTTCATGAATGGGCTTCGCGAGTGTAGGAACACTAGAATTGCCCCCCATGTCTTATGCGAAGAAACCGTCTACGACTCCTCCAAGTCCCAAACATTGAGAAAGTATTTCTTCAAGTATCTGCCATTGATAGGGTTATGATGGACATCTCCATCCAGGTCCTTGAGATGAAAAGCTCCTTTCTCTAAGATTTTATAGATGATGTACAGGCCTTCCCATCTTGGAGTCAATTTGCCGCGACCATCTAACTTTTCGCCAAGCGGGAGAATTGCTTTCCAAACTAACTCTCCTTCGCTGTAACTCCTTCCCCGCGTCCACTTGTCATAGGCGCGAGTGATTCGTTGCTTTTCCATGACCAAACTATCTAAAGCCTCCAAGCGCTTTTAGCTAACGTTTTCATGTTCCTGCCACATATCCTGAACGTAATCTTCTCCAATGAGATGATGTTGCTCTTGAACTCGTAATGATTGGACGTTGACTTCCAAAGGCAGGACTGCATCATGGCCAAACATCATAGTATAAGGCGTTGTCGCGGTGGGATTCCACTTAGATGTGTGGTAGGCCCAAAGGGTCTCATGCCACTGTCGCGGATTAGCTTCCAACATTTTCTTTAGCAAATTGATGATGATCTTGTTGCTGGCCTCTGCTTGACCACTAGACTGAGCATAATAAGGACTGGAATGGATGAACTATATTCCCCATTCTCTTGCCAGTTTATCAACTTCACTACCCATGAAAGCTGCCCTTCGGTCCGAAACAAAAACTTCTAGTAAACCAAATATGCTGATGATGTTCCTGAACAGGAATTGTCACAACGTGTCACTAGATACTTCCTTCAAAGGTTCTGCTTCAACCCACTTTGTAAAGAAATCAGTCACGATGATGAAGAACTTGTGTTGAAGTGATGAATGTGGGTGAATCATCCTAATTAAATCCAGCGCCCATCCTCTTGCGGGCCAAGGCTTTATAATGGTCTGCATTGGAATATTAGGGACATGCTGGACCGGCCCATGAGCTTGGCAGTCCAAACAACCTTTAGTGAACGCGATACAATCCTTCAAGATACTGGGCCAAAAATATCCATGTCGTCTGAGTAACCAACACATCTTTGGACCTGCCTGGAGAGCGCCGCATATGCCGGAGTGAGCTTCTCTCATTAGTTGTTTCGCCTAGCTGCCATAAACACACCTAAAATCTACGTCATCTTCTCCTCTTCTATGCAACTCATTATTTCTGAGGAAGTAGTTGAGCGCAAGGTAGCGAATCCTTCTATCCCCAGTTTGATCAGGATGTTTGAGATAATTGATCAAAGGGATGTGCCAATCCACATTAATGGGTCCAAAGTCGCTACTGACGTGTTGTCTTGAGGATCTTTTCTCCCCATCCAAGAAGGAAGCGTTCGACGCTCTACTTTCAAGATTCTCTCGCGCACTCCATATCTCAGCGTTGCCCCTGTTGCCAACTGGGCCAACTAATTCGCTGAGCTTTTCGCGTAGTTGATTGATGACCAGGAGAGAATCTCCAAGTATTTGCACGTCTCTAACTCCCATTTCCAGCAGTATTTCTAGGCCTATGATTAAGACCTCATATTCAGCCTGGTGGTTGGTACATTGAAACTCCAACTGGAATGAGTACGAAAAGTGGTATCTAGCCGGATTCTCCAGTGAGATTCCTGCTCCTGCCATGGTATCTGTTCAAGAACCATCAAAGTATAATACCCACGGCTGTAACATGACCGCTGCCTGGCCATCAGTGAAAGGTTTGGAGCAATGTATATGACATGCCTTTCCCCATAAATTTGCCGCGACCTCTAGCTCGCGAAACTCTGGAGCGTCTAGCATGGGATGATGCGCTAGAAAATCCACGATGGCTTGACCCTTCACAGCCTTTTAAGGGACATATTGTAAAGAAAATTTTGAAAGAGCGAAGACCCATTTGCCAATTAGGCCCCTAAGAATGGGCCGTGACAACATATATTTGACCAGATCGGTCTGAGCGATTATGCATGTTGTAAATGACAACATGCAGTGGCGCAGCTTACATGCAGAGAAGTATAACGTTAAACATAGCTTTTCCATTGGTGTGTACCTGGTTTCGCAATCTGTTAACGTTCTGCTAAGGTAGAAGATGGCATGCTCCACTCCCGCTTCGTCGTTTTGTGCCAGCAAGCTGCTTATTGAAGCTTCCGCCGCAGGGATGTAAAGTTTGAGCAGTTGGTTTGGTTTCAGAGGAACGAGAACTGGTAGATTGGTTAGGTAAACCCTTATTCTATCAAAGGCCTCTTGATGCTTCACTTCCCACACAAATTCTGCTTGTCCTTGCAACTTTAGTAGAGCAGAAAAAGGCTGAATCTTGCCGACGGAATTGGAAATAAACCGTAGTAAGAAATTGATTTTTCCCTACAACCTTTGCAACTCCTTCTTTGTTCGCGGCGGCGAGGCATTGATAACTGCTTTAGCTTTATCTTCTGATACCTCAATGCCTCTCTGATGTACAATGAATCCAAAAAAATCACCTGCTTGAACCCCAAACACACATTTCGCAGGGTTCATCTTTAGCTTGCATTGTGACTCCGCATTTGTTCGAAAACTTTTCGCAAATCCTCAATGTGATTACACCGCTGCCTGGATTTAATGACTACGTCATCTATATAAACCTCTAGAATCTTCCCTAAGATGTCACAGAAAATTAGGTTCATTGCTCGCTGGTACGTGGCTCCCGGGTTCTTTAAACTAAAAAGCATGACCACGTATTCGAAAACTCCCGCGAAACCTGGGCATCTAAAAGTAGTTTTGTGTCTATCTTCTTCCACCACTGGAATCTGATGGTAACCGGCAGTTCCGTCCATAAAGGAGAGAAGTTCATGACCAGCTATTGCGTCTACCAACATGTCCGTTACCGGCATGGGGTAAACGTCTTTGGGAGTGGCCTTATTGAGATCGCGCTAGTCGACGTACACCCTCATTTTGCCATTCTTCTTTCAAACTGGAGCAACATTGGATAGCCACTGATTATGCATCTTCTCGACTTCCTCCTTAACCAACACCTGGGTTTCTGAGTTCATTCGCCTGGACTCCTGCTTCACTAGATTTTGATCTGGGATAGTCGGTAGTTTATGGCAGACCAAGTCAGGAGATAATCCAGGCATATCTTCATATTTCTCCGCGAAACAATCCTTATATTCCCGCAATAAATTGATGAGCCCTTGTTTTTCATCAGGCTCTAATTTTGCTCTTATTGCCACTTCATTGGCTTCTCGTCACTGCCCAAATTTTCCTCTTCTGTAGGATCTCTAACCTTTGGCGGTGTATCATCCAATGCTGCTGGAGCCAATCGGATAGGCTCTTCTTCCTCCTCCTGATCGGAGAATTCTTCGTCGATGTATTCCAATGTCGCTACTTGTGCATAGGCCTCTTTTTCGATCAAATATGAAGATAATCTATCATACAAAGAACAAAAGGCGGCTACCTCTTCTGTTGGTATGCACATACCTCTTAGGCACAAATATCAGAAGCACAAGACTCGTATCGCCAATACACCACCGAAGTAAGCTCCTAGCTGGGGGTTCCGATACCTCTCAGGACGATATCGGGATCCCAAGCGTCCCACACCGAAAGAAACGGAGCCAAGCTCCCACAAACCTCCTACATTAAGGTCATCTCCAACAACCTAAAGAGGTAACTATTCTACTATCACTTTCCATTATCACTATCTTATTTGATACTGACTTAGGCATCAGAGAGTTGAAGGCCGGCACACCCGGTCTTCCCTCTAACCTTCATCCGTTTTACAGATAGGCGAGACCGATAGCGATAGTAACAGACCAATATACCCCTTGTTCAGTTGGACTAGACTGCTCTCGAGATCACTGAAACATTTGGCGCTAGAAGGACTCCCCTCGCTCCTTGCTGGCAGGAAAACACATTGATGGCAACCAGCAATCCCGATAATAGCAACGACGATCCGCCTCGTGAGGCAGCTGCCCGTGAGGTCCAACGTACTCTCGAGTTTCAGAGCTCGAACATAGAGACTCAATTAGTCATGACCACCGATCCAACCACAGCGCTACAGATAGCGATGCGCGACCTCATGGAGATGCGAGCACAAGTGGAAGCCGATCACGCAGCCGCCATGGCAGCCCACCGGGAAGTGGAAAACATGACCAACCAGAATCACACCCTGTGAAAAGCACTCCAGCAGCGAGTGGCGAGCGACGACGCCATGGAAAGGACCCACCAGTAGGAAACCCCGATACCGACCATTGGCGGTGTCCCCACACAGGGACCAGTCCTTACTGCGGACCCCTCCACCGACCTCGCTAGCACCACGAACCACACGGAGGGAGGTCCCACGGACCACACTAAGGGAGGCCCCACGGGTCCCACGTAGGGCAACACCAGCACTGACCCTCAAATGGTGTACCTGAACTCCCCATTCTTCCCATGCCAACTTGGAGAGGCACCGCCTCCCTAACCGGCTGCCGGAACGGCGGGAACCTCGGATGCAAACACCGCTATGACTGCCAACATACCTTCACCCGATCCCAATACTCGGGTACTGCTCCAAATGAGCGAGGCCATTGCCTCTTTACAAGCACAAGTGGAAAGCGCCGAATACTCTGCTGGCAGCCGATCAAGGCTGGTTTCCAGGGAAAGACAAGACTTTTCACTGCCTGCATACAGGCCGAGAAGCGCCCACCAGAAGCAAAGCCCCTCAAGATCAAAAAGCATAATGGGACCCGAGACCCATACCACCATTTAGAGGTCTTCCAATCCATACTCCGCGGAACTCGATACACCGATGCCATGGCCTACTATGGCCTCGAGGAAACTTTGACAAACGAAGGCTTGCGCTGGTTCCTCAACCTACCCACCAACTCCATTGATAGTTTCCAAGAACTGGGAGACAAGTTCCTGCGACGATTCATCCTGTGCAGCGGTGGGTATTGCACCACACCTGACCTATTTCAGCTCAAGCAACGAACGAACGAGCCATTGCGAGACTTTGTTAGCAGATGGCAGAAGCAGGCCACTCAATGCCGCTCCCTCGACCCGGCTCTCGCGGCATCGGCACTTAAGCAAGCACTCCAACCTGGATACTTCTTGCTGCAGATCAGCACCAATTCCTCTGCAACATATGATAACCTCCTCGATGCCGCTATCGCTTTTGCTCAGGCTGAGCACGATACCTTTGCCCGCGACACCAACGCCAATGTGCACCCAGTCACTGTACCTCAGGTGAACAACCCCGATACTGGGAGCAAAGACACCAGCCGAGACAAAGCCTCCCAGACAAACAACCCCAATAGCACTACAACATTTTCCAAAATTGTTGGACCAACATTTTCCAACATTTTCCACATTGAAAACAACACAATTTTTAAATTGTTGGACCAAAATATTGCATATAAAGTATTGCAATGGTTGGACCAATGAATTTTGAAATTATTGGTTGGTTTGTGTTATTTTTAAATTATTATTTTTGGATAATTTTTAAAAATGTGGGCTAAATAATTTTTAAATTATGAAAACAACACAAACCAACCAATAGCATTACAACATTTTCCAAAATTGTTTAGGGCCATTGCTTGATTGATTGCGACACCATTATTGCACCGACATCTAAATTAGGCCATAAAATCATAATGCCCAACCAAATGAATTAATTGACTATTTCCATCCACAACCATATGTTCGTTAAACCAAGATGAAAAAAGTGTTCGTTCACTTACATTTTAAAAATTCTTTATATTTTTAAACTTTACCCTTGTGGCTAAAAAAAAAAAAATTACCCTGAGTTAATATACCCAGCATAGCTATACAAGTCCAATTTACACCAAAAGAAGCAGAGCCTCTAGGGTTTCTGAGCAAAATATGGCGGCAGCGCGGTAGTCTTCACCAGCCAACCTTTGTCGCCGTTCGCGAGTCGCAGATCTCAGTGTCTGTTTGGAGGTGACAGAGGGTCGGAAAGATCCAAATTGTTTCTAAGATCTTGGCACCGGTTTGGGATCGAGGAAGACCAGCGGAGTTCTTGGGAGGCAGACGACTAGGTCAAGATGCTACCGGTGTGAGTGGGGTCCAAGTGGAGCGACCAATTCTGATCACCTTCGATCACGATTGTCGGTACTGGGCTTTTCAGCGAAGGTGATCGATCCCAGGATACCCTTTTTTTGCAGGTGCTTGGAGACGACGTTTGGTTTGTGGCTTGAAGTCACCATGGTCAGGCTTAGTCGCTATCGACTGCCAGAGGGATGGACGACAACAACAGCGGCTTGGCTACTGGGTGCTAGGGATGCTGTCTTGGTTGTTGAGGTTTGGGCTTAGGCTATTGGCCCTGGGCTCAAACTTGGGTTGTTGGGCTATAAACCTAGGCCTAAATTGTGGCCTTAAGGTCCTTGAAGTGTCAGTCGTAATTCAGATCAAGGTTCTACGTAATTGGTAACTATCTGGAGTTGGACTGGAGGAAGCGGCTTAAAGATGAGGAATTGACCCCTATTCATTTGCTGGGAAGTAGCTTTCCCTTCATACCACAACAAAAGGAAGGCAAGCCAACAAGGCATAAAACTGTATCTCCCCAAGTCCATTCCACTACTACAAAAAAATAACCCGCACAACGTACCTGGGGGTCTAGTCAACTTTAACTCAACCAACAAGTCCCAACCCGCAACAGATGAAGGCCAAGAAGGTTGCAATTCTTTCGACAACCGAGAACTCTCGCTACGTGGCTCTCTTCCTCAGACTTCAACACAAAGCGTAATCCCGCTATAAACAAAAAAGGGGAAGGGGAAAAAACAAGTTAAGAAAAAAAAAGTGTCTACTTCAAAAACAAAACAAGAGGAACAACAACGACAGACAGGTCAGCATCAACCTCATATAGGTTGGAACTCAGACTTAATCCTAAAGGTCGACTCTTCCTTGTTCACTATCGCATCGTATTCCTAACCATCGGTAGTGACATAAAAGTTTTCCTAGGGGTTAACTGAATCCGGCGGATTCTCAATCAACCTTGGCCCCCAGCGCAACGGGTAAGATTCACTTGCCTGCTACAACCTTTCCTCTTTATGTAGACGAGCTCATAAAAGTGAAGCACTTCGGCCATAGTTGGACCTTCGGGGAGTGAAAGGTCTTGCTTTCCCTGGAAACCAGCCTTGATCGGCTGCCAGCCGACTCTGCTTTCGGCGCTTTCCACTCGTGCTTGTAAGGAGGCGACGGCCTCGCTCATTTGGAGCAGTACCCGAGTATTGGGATCGGGTGAAGGTATGTTGGCAGTCGTAGCGATGTTTGCATCCGAGGTTCCCGCCGTTCAGGCAGCCGGTTAGGGAGGCAGTGCCTCTCCAAGTTGGCATGGGAAGAATGGGGAGTTCAGGTACACCATTTGAAGGTCGGTGCTGGTGTTGCCCTACGTGGGACCCGTGGGGCCTCCCGCAGTGTGGTTCGTGGGACCTCCCTCCGTGTTGTTCGTGGTGCTAGCGAGGCCGGTGGAGGGGTCCGCAGTGAGGACTGGTCCCTGTGTGGGGACACCGCCAATGGTTGGTATCGGGGTTTCCTACTGGTGGGCCCTTTCCGTGGCGTCGTCGCCCGCCACTCGCTGCTGGAGTGCTTTTCGCAGGGTGTGATTCTGGTTGGTCATGTTTTCCACTTCCCGGCGGGCTGCCATGGCGGCTGCGTGATCGGCCTCCACTTGTGCCCACATCTCCATGAGGTCGCGCATCGCTATCTGTAGCGCTGTGGTTGTCTGGGAGTGAAAGGTCTTGTCTCCGAGCACCTGCAAGAAAAGGGTATCCTGGGATCGATCACCTTCGCTGAAAAGCCCAGTACTGACAATCGTGATCGAAGGTGATCAGAATTGGTCGCTCCACCTGGACCCCACTCACACCGGTAGCAGCTTGACCTAGTCGCCTGCCTCCCAAGAACTCCGCTGGTCTTCCTCGATTCCAAACCGGCGTCAAGATCTTAGAAACAATTTGGATCTTTCCGACCCTCTGTCACCTCCAAACAGACACTGAGATCTGCGACTCGCGACCTGCGACAAGGGTTGGCTGGTGAAGACTACCGCGCTGCCGCCATGTTTTGCTCAGAAACCCTAGAGGCTCTACTTCTTTTGGTGTAAATTGGACTTGTATGGTTGACTTGTATAGCTATGCTGGGTATATTAACTCAGGGTAAATTTTTTTTTTTTTTGTCTAAATAAACTTCATTAAGCCACAAGGGTAAAGTTTAAAAATATAAAGAATTTTTAAAATGTAAGTGAACAAACACTTTTTTCATCTTGGTTTAACGAACATATGATTGTGGATGGAAATAGTCAATTAATTCATTTGGTTGGGCATTATGATTTTATGGCCTAATTTAGATGTCGGTGCAATAATGGTGTCGCAATCAATCAAGCAATGGGCCCTAAACAATTTTGGAAAATGTTGTAATGCTATTGGTTGGTTTGTGTTGTTTTCATAATTTAAAAATTATTTAGCCCACATTTTAAAAATTATCCAAAAATAATAATTTAAAAATAACACAAACCAACCAATAATTTCAAAATTCATTGGTCCAACCATTGCAATACTTTTTATGCAATATTTTGGTCCAACAATTTAAAAATTGTGTTGTTTTCAATGTGGAAAATGTTGGAAAATGTTGTAATGCTATTGGTCCAACAATTTTGGAAAATGTTGTAATGCTATTGGTTGGTTTGTGTTGTTTTCATAATTTAAAAATTATTTAGCCCACATTTTTAAAAATTATCCAAAAAAAATAATTTAAAAATAACACAAACCAACCAATAATTTAAAAATTCATTGGTCCAACCATTGCAATACTTTATATGCAATTCATTCGTCCAACAATAGCCCCCCTTTATATGCAATACTTCGGGTTTTTTTGACAAACAACAAGTCCGTTTTGGCTTAGAGCAATGGTTGGATCATTGGGTTTTTAAATTATTGGTTGGTTTGTGTTATTTTTAAATTATTATTTTTGGATAATTTTTAAAAATATTTTTTAAATTCATTAAAAATAATTTAAAAATTATCCACATTATTTTCGGGCCTCTCTGTGTCTGTTGTTTTTAAAAATAATTTATAACACAAGAACCTCCGTCTACATCAAAACACAAGCTCATGAACTATTTCATCCAATTCACAATCCATTCCAATCTAAGTTTGTGGGCTAGTGAGGAAGAAAGGTAACTCAATCTCAGTAGTGATTCTTTTCAAGGGGCTTTTGTTTTTGAAATAGACGGCAGTGTTTTGTTTTGCTGAGGCCTCGAATCAAGCTTTTGTTCCCCCTCACCCAAAAAAAAAAAAAAATCTATTGTGACATGTTAGCTACACAAATAGACCTGTAAAGTTTCTCGAGTTGTTGTCATGTCTCTCGCCTCAACCTTATCTATCACCATAACGTCTAAGAGTGTCAAATCCCAAAATTTATTCAACATGATTTAAGGGTCTTTCAATTTCTGTGTTAGTGCAAGAAATATTACACTTAAATTTTCGAAAGAATATTATCATAAATATTATCAATTAATTATGACATATTAGATACTTTGGTCACCGAGTTTTCAAATACATCACTTTAGTCACTCAAGTTTAATTCCGTCATTCACTTTAGTCATTACCGTTAAATGTTTTGTCACACATCGTCAGTGCTAAGGGTATTTTGGTCGAATCACCCAAAGAAACTGTTCATTTACTTCTTCCTTTGTTTTTTCTTTTTTAGTTTTTTCTTTGAGCAAATGTTCATATTTCTTTCTATTTCAGAGTTTCAGATTTCATTACGATACATCAAGAATCTCAAGTTTGAAGCTCCGAGACGATTGTGGCCTTATAATCCATTTCTCATATTCTAATCCATGTTTGGATATTTGGATTTCCTAATGTTCAGATATCTCCCTTTGATCTTCTTCTCCATTAATAGACCAATGGGATGCAGGCTTCTGAAAGATGCATCATTCATCAAGAATTTTTATTTTTCTACAGTTTGATTGTTGCTGGCCCATAAAGCAAAAGAAGAACGAAAAAAAAGGGAAAAAAATTCTTCTTGGTTCTCAAGTCATGGGTAAAGGAAAGAGAACGGCACTACTAGTATACGCTTCATAGGACACTGTCATTTTTCTGTATCTTTTGCTCTTGAAGATACAAATAACCGTATTTAAAAGTCATTAGATACGGTGCAGCCACGGAATGAAAAAGAGTATTCTCTATAGCAGGCTCCACTAACCAAAAGCCACGCTTTTAACTTTGGTGTGTCAGTTTTTTTTTTTTTATATTTTAAATATTGTATTAATTTTTTTCTCTCTCCTCATTTTTTTTAATTTCAATTTCTTCATGAAGCCCACCTTAATTATCATTTTTTTTTAATCTTTTTTCTTTTCTTTTCATTATATCTGCTTCATTTTAGAATATTAATTGTATTTCTTTTTGGTCTAAATAATTTTAATTTTAATTTTTGTTCGATCAAACCGCCGACATCGGGAGCTCCGCCGTCTCTCTCTCTTCCTCCTTCTCTTTCTCCCTCCTCCCCCTTCTTAACTTCCTCCACCACACAAATCTCCTCCGCTGAACGTACCCATATCTCTCTGTTGTTGAATTCACCCAACCATATCTCTCTCCCAGATTGAGCCTCTAAATTCTCTATGTCCACTGTTCAAAAAAAAAAAAATTACCTATGATCCTCTCTCTCTCTCTCTCTAGCTCTTCCTCTTTCATGTCAAAATATGAAAACTTTGTAGTTTTTAACTGCTCTGGACTTTTGAAGCTTCTGAAATTGCCGCAGTCGCCCACCAAGATTGATCCACCCTACAATCACGTCACACCTTATCAAAATCATTGTAATCTCTTAGGGAAACTTCATTAGGGGACAGGGGCTTACGCATTACATACCTCGTGGATTGATCAACGATTTGATGTTCGCTGGGCAGATCTTTGCTCAAAATGAAACCAGATGCAGCAAAGAAAATGTTATTGAGGCCTAGAACAACTGAACAACCTAATTGGAATTTGCCTTGAAGAATTAAACCCACCATTTAAATTATTACGGATAAGTGGATAACCATCAGCTTTTAATTAAGATTTTTGTATAATAGTAATTATATACAAAAGTTACTTCTAGAAATACGATTAATTTGAATGTTAAATGAAATTTTATTATTTTATGCTATTATGAAATGATATATTAATTATTTAATATTCAAAGATATTATATTTCCATACCGATTAAAGTATCAAATAGCAAAAGTCACAGTTTTCGGTGTATAGTTTATACACGTAAAACAGTGTTCAAAATCAAAAGACATGGATAATATATTAATTTAATTTTTTATTTTTTGATAAATACTTACTTGCATATGATAAAGTCTCATAATATTATTTTTCAATTTTTCTCTCACGGCTGGAAGAAAAAGATGATTAATTTGTAATTTTAAATAAATTAATAAATAGTTAGATAATATTACTTTACACCCTTAACTGTATCTATATAATATATTTATCTGAATATTTAATATAATACATCAATTTAGTATTTTACTTAGCAATGAATACGGATTTTTGTCTTTAATAGATATATTAGATTATTTTGTTGATTATATTTTTTATTTTGTCACAGTTATCAGTATCCATTAAACAAATAACACTGACAATATAAAAGGGTGTCATTTGCTCTACTCAAATGATACGGTTAGAAAAGTGTATCCAAAAGGGATGGCTACTAGGGATTTTTCTAGTAGTGCGGAGACATTCATTATCAAGAAAAATAGAACCTACCAATTCCTTCAATTTCATACAAAGAAAAATAATTTTTGATTATTGGAGTGGAGAAGTATGAATTTTGTACGTAGAAGTGGGATCACCACTCACCAAAAACGTATTTGATATAATGATAGGAGTAAGATATTCTCAGATGATCAGATCGTATCCTTGAGGAAGAAGAAGAGATCTTATTCAAGGCTTCACAGTTCACGGTTTCATCAATAACCACTCAGCCATGAATTCAATTGGACCTGCACAACTCATCAAATCGATCACTACCAATCAAAGACGTGAACAATACAAACATAGCCTATTCTTGATAACATGAAAATCATGTTCTTCTCCTCGCCCACATATACTAATGAACTCTGCATCCTCTGACAAAGATTGTAGGGTCCGAGTCAAAAGGCAACATCAAAATTCAATGCTTCTTTCTTCAGTCCCAGCAAACACAGTAAACTTCCCATCAAATTTGTTACCCAAGCCACTCCGAACGACCGCCACCAGCCTCCCACAACTAAAGTCATTATTCACTCATGATTCTGTTCGCATCGAACCGGGACGAGCTTCCCATAAGCAACGAATTACTTATCACCGCACCTCCGATGACAAGTCTGGGATTCTCAACAAAGCAGATGAATGGAGATGGAAGTGATCGAGATCTAATACTGATCCTCATCCATTTAATAATTGAACATGATTTATAGGAAAAATCTCAACTAGATGAAAATATCCTCATAATATGCATTATTTACAAGATTATAACAGAGTATTTAACAAAAAGATTGTGTGTCTTTTTTTTTTAATAGGAGTTGATTTCATTAGATAATCAAGTCATAAAACATGCCAGAGTCTAACAAGCACTTATACAAGCAATCTGGCAAATAAAGCAGACAACCTATCTAAGCCAAAGTAAACTCATTAAATTCTATGGGATGCTCGCATAAAGCAAGCCTAGCTAAACAAGAACAACCTTACTTTCTAAGAAAAAATCATTCATCTAGTCTAATCTGCCGGCACGCAACTGTAGTACAAATAACAACTAGAAACATCTTAAAAAGCTCAAAGAGATTACCCCTACCTAAAAAAGACTTGCATCCAAATGCGTAATAGCAAAAGAAACTAGAATATAACAGCCTACAACCTCGGCAACAGGTTGCTCTTCTTGCTTTTCTTTGAAATCTGTGGACTCAAGTTGAGCCCAGGCCTAAAGGTCCAAGCCCAAACCCAATCTATAGAACCAGAAGCCCAACTCCCTTGCTTGGCCATCGCTGCCACCGTCGCCGGCATCAGCTCCGGTGGTCGGCCCTTCCACCACGCCATCAATTGTCAATCAGCAAATCACCCAGACAAAGACAAATATGGGAACCTTAATGTCTCTTAGATCCGCTCAAGTACCCCTCTGAGGTTCAACCGGACAATCGGTCCAGGCGAATCCGGCCTCCCACCTCTACCTGGACCCTAACTTGAGTTTCCGGTCCTCCTCTAATGCACCCGAGCAATCACCCGCTACGACCTGACCAAGGACCAATCACCGCTGCCAACCGCCTTCGATAAATGCAGAACCCTCCGCCAACCTCGTTAAAGCTATGAAGCCGCCATCGATCACCAAGAACAAGACCTGGCACCTAGACAATCCAAAACACCACCACCATGTTAACCACCCCTCCGTCGCCAATTGCAGCTCCCACCTCCTTCTCAACGTCACTGTACCGTCACCTCGCTACCCTCGCGTTGGAGCCTCGCCGATGCTTGGTCTAGGGAATATGTGTTTGCTGCCGCCAATGTGCAAAACCCTAGGTTTTGCTTGGCAAGATTGGTTTGAAGACCTCGGAGGCCTTAGCTTTTACTTTGCCCCTCCTAGAAGATAACTGAAAATTAGTATAATTTGTTAGTTTATAAAAGAGCTAAAATCATTTTACCACCCTGAACTTTACACCTAAAATCATTTGTGTCCCCAAACTTCTAATTTGATCACATATGCCCTTATACTCTCTAATATGATCAACCAAAGCCATTAATAAACTAATTCATCAAATTTATAAATTGATGATGATGAGAGTCCACTTAGGGTCAGTTTTTAGCTTTGGACATGTAAATGTTGTGTTTCTTGCATGATTGAAGGCCAAAATCTAGTTTGAGTGGGCAACACTATATGAAGAAATTGATCGATTAGTTAAGGATTGGCTATAATCAATCACATTGGAGAGTAGAAGGGCACAAGCATTCATATTAGAAGTTTAGGGGCACAAATGATATTAGGTATAAAGTTAAGGGTGGTAAAATGACTTTAGCTCTTTATAAAATTTGACCCGTCTAAATGAGATTTTTGGCTATGCCACTGAGTCTAAGTGTTCAAGCACTCTGTATAAAGGAAGAGATAGTCCCTGCATTCTCTACGTGAAATAGAGTCCTTGCCCACAAACAAAGAGTTCATACTTAGAGATCTGCAGAAGGCTATTGTTCATTTTGCTGACTTCATAGATACTTATTCAGGTATGTATATTAGTTCTATTAAACTATTTTCTATTCAAGACATATATATATGTGTTCATTGAATTGTGTTATCTATGAATTGATTCTGTGCTTGTTCATGTCACAATATACATATAACACCTATTTCTCATACAGATCAAGTTCATCGACTACGAATATATACCTGGCCTAGACTGTAGTGCAGCAAGTGATCAGCAACTGATAGCCAGAAATGAGAGGCCTTGTGGTGATTATTTTGACGACTCCCTTTGTACAATTTTTGGGGAGATCATGGACTTTGGCAGACATAACTGTAGCGGCCACTTTGCTGGCCCATCACGGCCTCTGTTTGTTTGCTCCGTTTCATTTCACATGGGCTGCCTTTTGGGTGGCCGCCGCACTCTCTATTCTCACTGGTTTGGGAGTCACTCTGGGTTTCCATAGACACCTTGCGCACAAGAGTTTACGGCTTCCCAAATGGCTCGAGTACTTGTTTGCCTATTTCGGGGCTCTATCACTTCAGGTATGTGATTACCAAGTGACACTACATATACGTGATTTTGATGTTTGAGTATTCTTTTGTTCTTTTACTAGACAAAAGAAAAAAATGATGTTTGTTGTTTATTTTCGATGGTTTATTTGCAGGGAAGTCCGATAGAATGGGTGAGCGTGCACCGATACCATCACCAGTTTACAGACACAGAGAGAGACCCTCACAGCCCCTTGAAGGGTTTCTGGTTTAGTCATATGGGTTGGATCTTTGATAGCACTTCTCGATATCGAAAAGTAAGAAGGAATTAATTAAGGATTACATTTTAATATGAATTGAAATTAATGTTATGAGTTTTGTTAGAATGGAGGATTGAAGAACGTTGAGGATATGAAGAAGCAGTGGTTCTATAGACTTCTTCATCGTACATACGTTTTACACATAATTGTTTCTGGAGCTTTGCTCTATGCCCTAGGTGGACTACCTTTCTTTATTTGGGGAATGGTACGTACTAAATTGCAATTCCTCACTTCACCATGTGTATACATGGCTCGAATCCGTAGCCATTCTATTGGGGATAGAAACAGTTGAAAATCGAATACAACTCATAATTATGATTAATGAATGATTACAGGGAGTGAGGATGGTATGTGTTTTGCACATCACTTTGCTAGTAAACTCGGCCGGTCACATCTGGGGAACACAAGTATGGAACACCGGCGACCTGTCAAAGAACAATTGGTATAGATTTATTCGATCCCACTGCCTACATTTAGACTAATAATCAACGACTACTAATTATTTTGTTTTGGTTAATAGGTTGTTGGGATGGATCGCACTTGGAGAAGGGTGGCACAACAACCATCATGCATTTGAATACTCAGCTAGACAAGGTCTGGAATGGTGGCAAGTCGACTTGACTTGGTATGTAATCACTGCTCTTCAAGCAATTGGGTTGGCAACTGACGTCAAAGTTCCCACTGAATCTCAGATGCGTCTCAAAGCCCTCAAGAAATATTGAATTGAATACCAATAATTATGTTAATTAATTATTTGCACGGAATAATTTCATGCAATCACGTACATACGTGGTAGATGCATGTCTGCGTTAATTAGTAGTACTGTACTAGTGTATGGTGATGAACCATGTATGAACAGAACTGTTCAAAGCCCTATCTTTTTCAAGGAAATTGTCTCCATCTCTACTAATTAAGGAGTTTCCATTTATGCCCTTATTGGCATCGCGTACGGCTGGTTTCTGATTCTATACAGACAATCCTTTAAATTAGGTCCTCATCTGAAAATTGTCTTTATAAAATATCAACCAAATCTGTTCATATTGCATTGAAAGTTAGACAAACATGATAACAAAGAGAAAATATATGCATTTTCTTTTGGGACCAAGCTGAGAAGTGGGAAAATTGTATGATCAGAGGGAGAAGAACATCCGTATTCTTCATGCCAAAGTAATCGCTGGTGATTCTAGCTTGCTAGTTAATTTTCAAAACTAGTAGTGAGAAAATGCTTACCATTTTGTAGTTATTTTATGGATTAAATACTGTTTATTCCCTATACTTATAGGGTTTCATCGTTTCAGTCCATAACCTTCGAATTTCACCTAAAAAGTCCTTGAACTCCCAATTGGTCCCTACCGTCAAGCATCCGTCAAATGATCTGTTATCTTGCTGACGTGGCGGTCGTTTTCCCCCTAAAAAGTCTATTATACCCTCACTTACTCTCTTTTTTTAGTTAATTTTTTTTCTTCTATTTTTTCTTTTTACATCTTCTTCTTCCAGGTTCTCTCTCCTCTGTTCATCTCCATCATCTTCTTCCAAAAACAAACCCATCTTTCTCTCTATCTTCTTCTCCCCGTTGGTCTTGGATGGCGAGACGAGGGGGAATTAGGCGGCGAGAGTGGTGGCGACGTCATCCCAGTCGTTTCAATCCAGATACATAATCTGCTTCAACATTAAATTGAGGAAGAATTGAAAATCTCTAGCAATGAATTACAAGATTATCACAGCAAAACAGTATCAGGCAAAAAAAAAAGATGTTCAAACTCATGTTCCTATAATATTCATCAACACGTAGCCCATGAAAATTGAGACACAATATACAGTGCAACATTTACATAACTAACCATCGATTCAACCTCCACACTAGTATTGCCTAAAACCGAAAATTCATCATGTAAAGGAATCCAATTCAACCAACGAATATAGCAATGAGAGAAAGCAACAATACCTTTCATATTGGGGGCTGCTACTAGCTCCAAACCCAGGTAACAAATCATCGAAAGCCGCCGACACACCCTTATCAGCTGTCTGTGAGCTAGAGCTTTTCGACGACGCCGACTTAGCCTTGCCAAACCCACCGAGAAGGTCATCAAACCCACTATACTATCACTCACCTGCAGCGGCGGCGACATCACTGTCGAGGAGAAAATGTCGTTTGTAGCAGAGCTCTTCAGCCCCACAACGCTGGGCCGAAATAGGCAACCTTGGAAGAGGAATCAATTGGCTCACCACCACCATACATGGAATCCAAGTTGAAAGCTTCGAAATTGATGGAGAACCTGGCCGAGCCGTTGAAGATCTTCTCAAAGTCTTGGGCTTTTAGGGCTTCCAAGATCGGGTCGCGATCATCGGAGAAGGACCCGTTGAAGGAATTGGAGGTGTGAGTTGATCTGGAGGAGGGTCCAGTCGAGCAGGAAGACGACGACGACCGATTCGTCGACTAGTTCGTGGCCGAGTTGGCAGGCAAGTTAGAGGAAAGGGACGGTTGGGTAAGTGGGGTGGTGGGAGCGGAGGGGCTTCCACTCGACGTCGAGGGCAATGATGGCGGAGCTAGTCAGGGAGGTGGTTAGGTGAGTGAATTTGGGAGAATCGGTGGAGGAGACGAAGTGGGTTTTCAAGGGCATTGGGTCTTGGGGGTCTATGGAAGAAGAAGAGGTCAAAAGGAAAAAGAAAAAAAATGGAAAAAGAGAGAAAGATAAAAAAAAATAAAAAATAAAAAAAAGTAATCGAGGGTAAAAACATTTCGGCATAAAATGGATACCTCGTCAGCAAGTTAACAGACAATTTGGACAGAGCTTGACGGTAGGGACCAATTGAGAGGAAATTAGGAGTTTATGAGACTTTTTAGGTGAAATTCGAAGGTAACGATAAAACCCTATAAGTATAGAGAGTAAACAATAATTAACTCTTATTTTATTATGAAAAGGAGAAAAATCTTACGAATAAAAATAAATTACACAAATGACCAATAAAAAATAGGAGCAATAACAAGAACAACCGACCCTAGACATGGCCAGATGAAGGTAAATAGTAGTTGTCAGTATCTACTATACTCTTCCTTAAATGTAATCAATGTTACACTATCAACTATACTGTATTCCAACTATAGGGTTTGAGTATAAACAGCTCATTTTTGAAGTCCCCCCGAAATGAAAATACCTAGCGCTCTGCTAGGGTTGGGAGAGCGCCGCTGTTGGCCTTTCTGTACCTTCCTCCATCATCGATGGAGCACCTTTCCGGCACCGTCCTCGGTGTCATTACCTTTGCGCGCAGTTTCTATTGTGCCTACTTATCAGCGGCGGCAAGCATGCTTCCCGGCGAAGACTTTTTGCTCCCAACCTCTATCTGATCGTGTTAGTGGAGAGAAGATGGGGTTGTGCCGCCTTGCTCGGTTGGAACAGTACCGACTGTTAACCGACTCCGACTATGCCAGGCACGTCTAAAGCTGGGCTTGTTGGATAGATCTGGTCCAAGGGCGGTGAAGCTTGGCACGATGGGCCACTGCTTGACCATAACTACAGGTGATGGGATTCCAACACCGACTTTGCCAACACCATCTGCTCCATCTGATATGAAGACCTCAACCCCGTCTCAAAGGAGCTCCAATCCTTACAAGGCGAATGATGCAAGCCGACTTTGTTTCCAGTCGGTGGATCCAAGTACCACTGGGGCAGGTGACAACGCTTTGATTCGAGCGGACAGGTCTAGGAAGGGAGGTCTCTGGCGAGGAATGATGGCACAGTGCCTGGGGTCTAAGGCAAAGCAGGTCTGGGTGCTCAGAGAAATTCTCAGAGAAATTTTGGGTGCCCAACTGTGGGCCTGGGCTCCTTTCTGTTTTGGCTACTCAAGATGGGCCTTGTTTTCTGTTTGGATTCGTATCTGGGATCCAGGAGACTTTTTGTGGACTTCTTTTTCTGCTACACTCTGGAATTGGAATTTCTGCTACTTAGGTAGAAGATCTTTACTGGACGTATTAATTTGCGTGGAGTGGGCAAGATCGGTCACACTACCATCGGTTACCTTGATAGAAGGTTACCCTCTGTTCAACGCATATTTTTGTGTGTAAGTATAGTTGACCATACTATTGGTACCGTTTTACATAGCCTGGGGTCTACCGGTGCCTCATGAAATGCTTTGTAATTAGCATGCCTTCCTATCGTATAGGTTTTTATTTCCGATGCCTTGTTGCATCCACTATTGTTTCTGCTATTTTTGATTTTGATATAGTCTCTACATTATTATTATTCCATGTGAAAATAGTTAGCTTGTTGTGTTTCTTTTGCTTAGCCTTGTTATATACTTTTTCTAACTGAGAGATGGTTGGTGGTTTGTCTAGTATGTATGGACTCAAGGATCTACTTGTCCAAGCAATGAAAAACCAATGAGTCTGTGGATTTGGTGTCGTCTATGTCGTTTGGAGGAGACCACTCGCAGATTAGTCGTGTAAGTGATACACCTAATCCAGTGGTGACTCGAAAAGTCGAAATAGATATGGTTTTTGACTTCCTTGGTATAGGTTAGTAAATGCACCCAAAAGTCCGCCTGGTAGAGCATAAAATGATTTTTGAATAATACTGTTAAAGTTTGACCCAAACCGTGCCCTGTTTTATTTCTTACAGGACCATACTGGACGTGGATATTGAATCATTTGAGGAGAAGTCGTGGAGGTATCCTGGAGTTGATATAACAGATTACTTCAATTTGATTTGAACGAGGACAGATGGAAATAGTACTGCAACTCCCTGCCCCTGGTAAGTGAAGTAGTGCTGATTCCATGCTTAAATCTCTCATTTGGGCATGTTTTGGCAGGTTGAAAATTATTTTCCTAAACTTTCTATGCTGAATAACTTGTGTGTGAAATGTTAATGCTCTGACCTTATGGCCAACTGGTTGATAGTTTGATACTGCTTTTCTGCGACACTACACTTTATTGAATTGAATCCTAACGCTTTTATCAAAAAAAAAGAAAAAAGAATTGAATCCTAATGCTTTAATTTGATGATGGCAGGAACAACTTCGGCAGCTCAAGTCCACGCAGTATGGCATGCCTGGCTCTTCAAAATTTTATCAGGTCTATTTCTTATCATATTACCACAAAATTGTTTAAAGTTTTCTCCAATCGTATCGTTTCTACATAAAATAGGCTAAAGAAGCTGGATCTGAGTATGGCAGATTCACCCAGGAAACCATGCCTAGAGAAATGAATTATGCTGGATCGTGGACATATGCTTCTCCGTCATCAACAGTTTCTGATTGCAGAGTGAGAAAGTTGGAACTAGTATATCAGAATTTAATTGATCTACCTTTATCCTCCTCTTTTATACACGTGATATACTTTCATGTTATTCCCAAATTAGTATTCAGATACTTGGTCCGAGATAATTATTATTTGGCTTTTGATTGTTTCAGCCAAAAGGGAAAGCAATTCAGATAGAAGATAGTACTGTTGTTGAACACCAACCATCTTTTGATAGTTGTACATTAGGGGCGGTGATATATGATATCTAATCACAGAGATAGTGTTCTAGGGTGTTTTCCCAGATTTTTGAAGTGGACGAAGTTACCTAAGTTAACTGGACCTGGATTTTTGAATTTTGATAGCTCCTGGTTCTCACAACAAAGACCAGATGGCTAACTAGATGAATGGATTGGTTGGGAGGTTTGGTTTTGGTTTATGGCTTGGAATTGAAATTTGTCACATCAATCAATCTGTCCAGTTCAGTTATTCAAGGTGCAATATGAAGTCTTTGTTCTTGTTGGAGGGAGATTAGAGGTACTAATTAATGGATTAAGTGGGTTATGGGTTTGGGAACGAGCAAATTGAAGCACGTTTGCAGGTGTGAATGTTAGGCTAGTGTGGAATTTACATTTTGTGTAGGTGGGTGGTTTCGCGTGAGGTGGTTGATGGTGACGCGTATGGAGTGGAGGAGGTGATCAGGGACCTCAAATCAATATTAGATCTCTTAATCCAAATGGTAGTGTTCCTTAGAGCAAGTCCACTGATTTATTTTTGACCGGTCAGGAGCTAGATCTTGCTGAGGTGGTGACCTGAACTTGCAAATCTGGTTTCCAGCGGTTTGTTTGTGACCAGCCAAAAACTTAGCTTTCTTGACCGAAGCCAAGAATTTAGTCATGACCATGACTAAATCCATGACCCAGGCAAGAAATCAGCCAGCAAAGCCCAGCCGGAAACGTGGGCGACGTCAGCAAATGAAGGGAGAAGGAGACGCGCCAGCAACGGAAGTTAAGGACAGATGCTTGACACGTGGCGTCGCAACTCCCACACGCGTTGCTTCAGTCGCTTGTCGCATAGCGACATGGAATGGGCCGGAGTAGGAGCACGTGGAAGAGAGCCGCTGGAGGGCTTTGAATTCTGTTCCCAACGGTCATGAAATCCCAGCCCTTGGTTTCAATTAATTTCCGGATCCAACGACAAACAATTAAATAATTTTTAAATATTTATTGTAAAATAGTAAAAATGAACAGTTAAAACAATCAATAAAAAATGAAAATGAACAGTTAAAAATCGATGAACAGTGATACATGAACAGTCTTAACTGGTCAAGAAAAAAAACTGGTGGAAACCCATGTCTAGTGGCAGTGAACAGTTACTTGACTGGTCGACGCCTCGACTTTTCGATCTTGACATTTCTTGACTACAAATGAACTTGCTCTTATAGTGGAGGAGTTCCTCAGCAAAATACAGGGATTATGCGGCAGAAAAATGGTTTCCAGCGCTATAATGGCTTTCAGCCAAATGGTGGGCCTTTCTAGCATATGGTAAATTTTCACAACAACCTCAAGCTTTATCTCAATTTTACTGTGTTCTATAGTCAAATAATACTTCTCACACCAACAGATGGGTTACTGTCCAAATATTGGTTATTATAATAGTAACTTTTCACATAATCACAATGGTTCTTTTTCTATTTTATGTTATTTTTTTCTAATAATCCCCTACTCTTCTAGGGGGAGTTATGCTTATTAAATCTTAATGAGCGTTAAGGAGTGTAAGTTAATTGGCCTATTTGCTATGTCTTAGTTTTTTTTTTTTTTGAGTAAAAGGAGGTCAGCCATTTTTATTCAATACAGAGAAAGCAATATTACACAGTGACCCGCCCCTGTGGGGCCGTCAGAAAGAGACACCACTAAACGTAATATCACTCCACATATTGAGTGAAGCTCAGGGGGGAGTAAACTAATAAGAAACTGACAATAAAAATTTTCCGCAGAATCCATCAGTAGACTCACTGACAACCTCAGACCAATAATCCCTGCAGTTCCTCGTGAGCATTGATCCCAATAAAAAATTAGGTATTGAGAAGCAAATCGTCCTGGATCCCAAAGCTTTATAGAAAATCCACTAGGATCCCAAATCTAGATCCAGAACAAAGCGAGCCACATATTGCAGCCCTAGTCAGCCCAACTGGGCCCAAGCCCAACACTGGAAAACATCGAGAAGCCCAAATGTAATTGGGTTTTGCCCTTGCAGCCAACCTAGCAGAGCCTGTGATCTTGCCGCCGCCGCACCAACCAGCCACCAAGCCTCCGGCAGTCCGGCACCGCGGAACCAATGAAACGTCCCTGACTCCCATACCAACAGAAGACCCAGATGGAGAGATGCGACGACAGCAAACACCTCGGGAAGCCACATATCCCTCGAAGAAGTAAGACTCCAGCGGACCTGCAGCTTCCCCACAACTCCAGCCACCTTGCTTCTTCTCCATAGCCTGGTCCATTTGAATGCGCCCTCGCCGCCATCCATGGAGGATGGACTCCAACCGAACCCGATCCAATCCCAACTCAGTCGAAACCGTGAAACGCCCTGGATCCCAAATCTTCCAACACCCAGCAACCACCAGTTCAGTTTGCATCCAAACGAAGCCTAGCCTCAAACCTTGATGCGAACCAAATTAAGAAGGAGAGAAAGCCCTCGATATGGACTTAAAGTAGAAAACAAGGAGGATGGACTTAAAAGTACTCGAAAGCTGCGACCCCAGGGGAAGGGCCGGAATTTTTCTCCATCGGAGATGGAGGCAGGTACAGAGGCGCTTAGCATGGCCGGTGCTCTCTCAAACCCTAGCGGAGAGGGTTTTTTTTCAAAAAAAAAAAAAAAAAAAAAACATTATTGTTTTTTCTAAACCTAATAATATGTCTTAGTTTATCATAGCTTATAAGCTCGCTTTTTTTTTTTTTTTAAAGGGTTTGGAACCCAGCCTAGCTGGGAGGCTCAGCCCCACACCCGGTTCCATTTATTATATTAATATTAGTACTTTGTAATTGGGGGGGGGGGGGGGGCAGGACATAAAACCTGAACCCCGTGCTACAATAGAAATATTACAATAATCCTCGTAGAGAATATCCTGAATAATAGCAGGAGTCTCATCTAACCAAACATCATCAGTCAACAAAGAGCTAGCAATGTGTGCAAACCTATGTGCAACACAATTTGCTTTACGGTAAATATGTCGAATTTCAATAGACTGAAAAGCAGATAAATAATCTTTACAATCGTCAAAAACCAGACTTACCTCCGAGAAATTATCCTCTTCACTCTTGAGTGCAGCAATCAAAAGGGCTGAGTCGCTCTCAATAACTACATCCGACCAACCTTGGTGAATACCAAGCAGAAGACCCGATCTTCACGCCTCAACTTCCATATTAATCGCCGAGTGAGAATGCAAAAAAGACCTAGCAATAGCGGCAATACCCGTGCCCAAGTCATCTCTGACCACTACACCAATACCTCCAACACCACTGTCCACTTGAAAAGCTCCATCAATATTAATTTTAAGTGTACCCCGAGGGGGGCACTGCCATTTTGTCAATGGCCTCTTCTTTTTACAAGCCACTTTCTGATGATATTTCTGGAACTCTTCCAGACTTCTAGTACACCACTGTATCATATGCATAGGTTGGAAGCAACCATCATTGCACACTATTTTATTCCTTTCAGTCTACACAAACCAAAGGGCCATGAAGAAAAAGTCAATCTGATCACTATTCAACACATCCAACACATCAAATAACCAATTCTTCAAGTCACTAGCTGCATGTTCCTTTGCTTTCAATCTCAGTGGGCCCAACCTCCAAAAGCATTGGAGAGCATCACATTCTTTAAATACATGCAGGCTAGTCTCATTGGTGGACTTACAAAAAACACATGCAACGTCCTGAATATGTACATGTCGTGAGAGAAGGACAAACCTGGTTGGTACAATGCCATGCACAAGATGCCAAACTAGCACCTTAATTTTGGGTGGAACGTTAGCATGCCAGATTTTGTTCCAATATTTCCTCAGGGGTCCTCCCTGCTCCGACGCAAACGAGGACGCAGTCTGCTCCATATTCAACGAATTATGAAACACATGATAGCCACTCCTCACGTTGTATATCCCCTTTGCATCGAAATGCCATACCCATCTATCTTCAGCACCTCATATACTTAATGGAATAGAGGCAATCGTGTCAACTTCCCCACTAGTAAATAATTCCCCCAAAACATCAGTGAGCCATTCTTTATCATCATAATCAATAACATCCGCAACCCGCCAGGACTCAGTCCCTTCCATCACAGTGGAGAATGGACGAAAAGAATATGGAACCGGAACCCACAGGTCCTCCCAAAGAGAGATATTAGCGCCATCACCCACTGCTACGCCACGTATAGGAAGCACCCTTCTTTAACTCCGCCTCCATGAAGAAGCAATTAGGGAAGTACTTAGCTTTCAACAACCGTGCGATCAATGTATTCGGTTTTTGTACCAACCTCCACCCTTGCTTGGCTAATAGCACAAGATTGAAACAATGCATATCTCGAAACCCCATTCCACCCTCCAATTTAGGTCGACACAATTTATTCCAAGAGAGCCAGTGAATCTTTTGGACCTCATCCGAGCTTCCCCACCAAAATTGTGCCATTAACTGGTGCATCTCCTCACACATATGTTTAGGGAGTTCAAAGCAACTTATCACATATGGAGGAATAGCCTAAATGACTACTTTAATGAGTACTTCCTTGCCGGCCACAGATAACATTTTCTCCCTCCAACCTTGCGTTCTAGTGTGGACTCTGTCGATCAAGAAAGAAAAAGCCTCCTCCTTTGAGTAGCTGATCTCAGTGGGCAACCCAAGATACTTGTCATGTTTTTCCACTCTAGTGACCCCAAGTAAAGCAGCCAACTCCTCTTGAGAAGCCAAGTCCACATTTTTGCTAAAAGCGATACAACTCTTCTGGTAATTCACCTGTTGACCTGAGGCATGCTCGTAGTCCTTGAGAATACACTTTACTGTTTGAACATCATCTACTTCCGCCTTACAAAATATAAAAGAATCGTTGGCGAAGAAGAGATGACTAACACTAGGAGCCCCCCTACATATTTCCACTCCATGTAATGCATCATTACTCTTAGCATGTATAATAAGTTTGGACAATACCTCTGCACACAATAGAAATAGGTAAGGAGAAATAGCATCTCCTTGCCTTAACCCTCTCGAAGGAAGAACATGTCCCCGCGGCTCTCCATTGACAATGAAGGAATAAGACACTGTTTTGATACTATCCATCACCCAACTAATCCAGACTTCACAGAAACCCAATCTCCTCATCACCTCCTCCAAGAAAACCCATTCTACCCTGTCATAAGCCTTACTCGTATCAAGCTTCAAAGAACAATATTTCTTCTTGCCGCTTATTCTTCTTTTTAAGCAATGAGAGACTTTAAAAGCAACTAACGAATTATATGAAATCAGCCTACCAGGCACAAAAGCACTTTGGAATGGAGAGATAACCGAATCAAGAAGAGGCTTCAGCCTATTAGCCAACACCTTAGACCCAATTTTGTAGATGACATTGCATAGACTAATAGGACGCAGCTGGTTCATATGTTGTGGGATTTATACTTTGGGTACCAGAGTGACGTACGTACCATTCACTGACTTCAGCCTCTCCACCGACCCAACAATAACTTTTATAGCTTCAACCACATCAGACCCAACCAAATCCCAAAATACTTAATAAAATCCTGGCGAGAACCCATCTGGGCCCGGAGCCTTCGATGGGTGCATAGTCTTCAACGCTGCAAACATCTCCTCATCATCTAGACTTCTGGTCAACATGACATTCTGCTCATCCGTGATAATAGGTACTAAGGCTTCTAGAATGTTCTGGAACCCTGAGGGGTTGGAGGAAGAAAAGAGAGTCTGGAAGTAATCAAGAACTACCTTTTCCAAATCTTCATCCTCAGTGCACCATACCCCGTCACTATCATAGAGCCCCATAATAGAAGTCTTTCTTTTTCTATTACACACCCTTTGGTGAAAAAAAAAAAAAACGGGTGTTAAGGTCACCATCCTTCAGCCAAAAAACCTTTGCTCTCTATCTCCAATAATCATGCTCCCTACGCAGTAAAGCATGGAGCTTTGCTTCAAGCTGGACCCTTGTCCCATCCAATGGTGCAAAGGGGAATTATCAAAAAACACGGCTAGTTAAACCCTGGTCAACTCAATTTCTTTAGTCAAAGACCCAAACTAATCAAAACTCCATTCTTCAAGCAGCCTCCTGGTATTCTGAGTTCTGTTCCACAACTTCAAGAAGGGGTCAGACCCCGTGGGACCCTCCCAACCACTTTTAACCACCTCTTGACACGTCTGCTCCCTCAACCAAAATTCCTCAATTTTGAATCACTTTTTCTTTTTCTTCTTCCTACAGCGTTTGAACTCCCTAACTTCCAGGATAATAGGGACGTGGTCTAACGTCGACGGGTTCAAGTGCTTCACCGAAGATGCAGGAAACATACTCTTCCAATTCTGATTACCCGTAAACTGATCCAACCTAATTTTCACCTCTTTGCCATTTCTCATGCCTTTCTGGGTAAACTGAGCTCCCATAAACCGGATATCCTCCAATTCACAAAAGTTCAGAGTATCCTGGAGGCCCGCCATCTGGCTCCAACTTCTCAACACCCCCCCCCCCCAATTTTATCAGCTAAAGAAGTAATCTCGTTATAGTCGCATCCCACCACCCATGGACCACTGCCTTGCAGGCTAAGCTGTCTCAGAAGCAACCAAGTCATGTGATGATTCTCTAACTTTGGTTGACCGTAAAGCCCCGTAAACCTCCACCTTTTCGGATCATCAACCTCACCCACAAGCACATCAATATGACTTGTCGACAAAGAAATCAACTCTATTTTAACATTATCCTTCCAAAGTAAGGCCAATCCCCTAGACCTACTTTTCTTAAGCGAGCACTGAACATTTAATGAGAGGTTTATCCCTATGTATTACTGTGGTACCATTACAACTTCTTATCTGTCTATAGGTAGCAGCAGAATGATATGCAATGATCATTCTGACTTGAATATCAATGACAAGTTGTTTTAGACTTTATTCAAAAAAAAAAAAATTTGCCATTATTTAAGAGTAATTTAATTAATAGAATATCCCAAGTTTTTTCTATGCAGAAAACCATAGTGCCTTTGTACAAACTTTAAGCGCATCCTAAATTTAATAGGTAACCAATAAATCACATAGCAATGAGGTATTTAGAACTATATGCATCTTGACAAGGTATCGGAAAAAACTAATGGAATAAAACAACCTGTACTTACATGAGCATTTGCCTAACCATAATTAGCTATAATGAGCCACACTCATACTACAGCCAGCAGTACCAACATCTATCAAGGGTGTGGCCTACAGAAACATAGCCAGACAGGCTATCACCTGAGCTCTGGCTCAGCCCAGGATCTCCACTGACGCGCCGCCACACACCGAGCCAAGATCACCTCGCTGAAGCATTAGAAGTTGAGAATATAAGCATATCAGTCCCACATCAAAAGCAAGGAAGAGATCAGTCTCTTCCTCACCTATAAAAGGTCTACTTCTCTCTCTTCATTAACTATGCATTTATTACTTACCTAACGTTATTCTGTTAACATAAATAAATTGACTAGCTTAGGCATTGGAGAAGAGAAGACCACCAACAGCAGTCTCCCTCTAATGCTCTGTGTATTTCATTTGACAGAGAACGGTAGCGCTACAACCTTCTCAGTAGCAGCCCAGGCTTGGACCAGAGTTAAACAAGATACCGCTACCGCAGAATCTCAGACATTAACATTGGCGCCATCTGTGGGAACCCTTGAATAGAAGGTCATCTCACCATAAAATCACCATGACTAACGATAGCGGGGAATCACCGACGAGCAAGCGGACCGGTCCATCAACCTCCAACCCTGCGGCCAACGTTAACCCCACGACTAACGTTAACTGTGCACTCTTCAATACTCGCCAACCCCAGCGTTGAACCCCAAGTCACTCCCCTAATTCCACGTACCTAGTCGACGGCAGAGACCCAACCGAGCAGCAGTCGCCAACCTCTAGGCCAGAACCTCGCCGCTAGTATGAGCTGGCATTAGCTGACCTCCACAAGGCAAATAGGGAGAGGGAACAAAAACGCAAGGAGAAAGCAGAAGCCCAGAAACAAGTGGCCATACTGATGTCAAGATTCGACGAACTAAAAAAGCGCTGGAAGCAAATGCCAACCCAATGCAGAGTGAACAATCACATAGCACCAGGCATAGTCGCTCCAGCGGTGGAAGGTCAATTCCAGCACCAGTCATACAGATGCATGTGCCATTGAACCCACTCGAGCTGGTAAGACTTGGTCACCTCCTCAGCCGCTATTAGTGCTGGAGGAGGAAGCAGAATCTCATCCGCACACAAACCTTGGCGCAGGCCGGGCCAGAACTGAGGGAAACTCACCGGCTCCCAAACAAAGTTTGGCACAGTGGAATCTATAAGCAGGGCTCGCTGGCGACACTGCTACCATGATATTGCAAAGAATGCAACAGCTGGAGGAAAGACTGCTCCAAGCAGAGACAGGCGCCCTAGCGCCAATCCAAAACCCACTCTTCGCATCAAGACCAGGACTGTTTACCGTCAGAATGTTGCAAACCATAAGACCAGAGTATGCAAAAAGGCCAAAAATCACTTAGTACAGCGGCTTAACGGACCTATTTGTACACATTGACACATTCAAGAAAGTAACCAACAACAAGGGGTTTGATGATGTCACTTGTGCCACCTATTCAGCGAAACACTAGATAGTGCAATGAGCTGGTTCTTCTAGTGCCCACCTAGATCCATCGATTCCTTTACAGCGTTATCAAACACTTCTTGTCATGGCTCATCCTCCTAGCAGCAGGATACCACAACACAAGGTAGCTATTCAGCATCAAAAAGAGTACAGAGGAAACATTAAAAACATTCGTCACAAGGTGGAGGGCTGCAACATCTCAGTGACGTGACCTTCACAAGACGATGGCATTGGCAGCCTTCAAGCAGGGGCTCTTAAAGGGACCATTCCTCTATCACCTCAATTACAATTGCCCAAATACGACATATGACCACATCATAAGCAAGGCAGTCCTCCATGCACAGGCCGAGTACATCATATATGGTGAAACATTGCCACCCCCGCAATCTAGGGGTGGATTCGGTACAAAATCGAGTCAACTTTCCGATTACTGGCTACCGACCGAAGCTAGTCAGTTTTCTAAAATTCATACCGTTACCATACCACTGCCGTCAGTTACCGACGAGTTGGCATACCAAAATGACGGTTTGATTCGATTGAAATTTCGGTATAGAGATGAAGATGCAGGTCATTTTCCGTCTTGTTCTTATTATTTGAATTGGTGGACCACTGGACTATTTGGACATGCATGTTCATCTTCTTCAATTTGGCTTGGCTTGCATAAATGGGATCTGCGATCTGGGTTGAAGAAGGTACAGATTCATATATACGTTACTAGTTGCAGGAAGAATATAGCAAGAAAATCTTCACAGGTTGAGATCTCAGTAGCACAACACCAAAGAATAAAAGTAGCTATTAAGCCCAGAAAGAAGAAGAAGAGAAAGCCCAAGATAAGCTAAAAAGAGGAAGAGAATTTTCTGGAAGAAGAGAGAGAAAGAACATAACAGAGAGGAAGGAGAAAAGACGAAGAGGAGAGTGGAAGGAATTATCGTGGGCCTCTTTATGTTGGAGATGTAATAAATATAGTGTTTGTACACTCTGCTCTGAGAGAAGCTCGTGATCGAGTGGTTTGAGAGCATAATCTCATTAGTCATTACAATAGGTCAGTGGTTTGAATCACCCCTTACGGAATTATTTGGTATGTTAGAGTTGAAGATGTAATAAATATAATATTTGTATATATATTAGTAAGGGCAGCTCGCAATGTTTTAAAAGGCTGAGGCGTAGCCGGGAGAGCCTCAGCAAGGCGCTCGCCTTGAGGCGTAAGGCGTAAGCCTTATGTATAAATTTGATGGTGATTGATAAATTAACTTATTTCTCTCTATTATCTCTAGTAGATAAGACTAAAACCAAAGCAACAGAACACCAAAGCAACAGGGACACTTA
This sequence comes from Rosa chinensis, assembly GCF_002994745.2. Classification (NCBI taxonomy): domain Eukaryota; kingdom Viridiplantae; phylum Streptophyta; class Magnoliopsida; order Rosales; family Rosaceae; genus Rosa; species Rosa chinensis. The sequence continues at coordinate 50,565,635 of NC_037091.1, forward strand.
TTATCTCTCTATCATCACAAAGAATCAAGCTCAACAAGTAACTTCAAGTCAATGATTCGACATTCCAAGCTTAAATTTCAGTTTTATCAACAAGCAAGTTAAGCAAGTCTGGAATACTTAGTTAATGATGCATTGCAAAAAGATCACGAACATGCAACCAAAATTCCCTAATAGTATTGCATAACTGTGTTATATGGCTTCCCAATTCCTGGTAAATTGACAGTTGTTTAAGCAAGGTCTTTTTCCTATCGGAGTCATCTTAATTTCTGGTTCTGTGACATTTGCGGTTTATCTTTTTAGTATAACCAATCAATTTTTGAAGATGCATATAGGTGAAACACCACTCCTTCGTTCTGCTTTCCCTCGATGATTGCCATAAACACAATTCCACAAAAACTATAAAAGCACAAAACCAAAGAAACAAGGTATCCAAATTCCAATTCCAATTGCACATAATAAAGAAACACAAAACCATCCAAAGAAAGCAAGGAAAGTTGAGAGAAAAGCAAGATCATACCTTAAACTCCTTTTCTTCAAAATTCAAATCGAACTACAAGTCTACAATTCTCCAAGTCTCTTCAAATTGAACTTATTTTTTGCTCCAATTCTGCAAATAGCCTCATTTAGAACCAATTTCTTGAAGAAACTTATGGGCTCTTCATGATTTTATCAACTTTTCGAATAAGGGATTGGGATTGGCTCAAGAGTAGAGTGAAGAGTTAGGGAGGAGGTTGTTTGGGTGTTTTGGGGATTGGCTCTGGTATAATACACGACCCAAATGGGTTTTGATTCACTCAACATCAAAACGATGTCGTTTTGGGGTGTTAAAAAAAAAAATATATTTGCCAGGCGTACGCTCAGAACGCCTTAAGGCGTGCTTTTGCCGCCTTCAACGCCTCCATCTCCGCCTTTGCCGCCTCTACGCCTCATCTGGAAAACAGAGGCAATTTCCTTTGCGCCTGACGCGTGCTTTTTAAAACATTGGCAGCTCGTGCTCCAGTGGTTGGGAGTGGAGCTTTCTTGCAAGAGGTTAGGGGTTCGAACCTTGCCTCTCGCTATATTTTGGTATTTATTCGGTAATACACATACATACGGTCGGTATGGTATACCAACGGTATGGAGAAACTCGTACAGTAGCCGAGCCGAATACAAGCCATCAGTATGGCTTAGCCTAGCCGAAAGTCGGTCGGTCGAGTTTTCGGCCCAAAACGGTTCGGACTGGTTCGGTTGCTTCGGCCTAATTTGCTAGCCCTACCGCAAACCCCTCCCCCAAGACAACTCAGCTTTCCTCCTCTCAACAAGAAATCGCTAGCAAATTCCCCGCCACACCCTTAAATGACAAAAAAAGAGAATGGCAGTAGGGCAATTACCAAGATAAATGGCAAAAAGATCAGCAATACCACAACAAGAGCAATCGTTCCTTCCACGGTGATAACCGCAACAAGCAAACAGCGTCCTCCTAGCGGTATGCAGTGTTCACAATCCTTACTGCCTCACATGAGGAGATATATGATCAGTGCAAGAATCAAATCCCACTGCCACCCCCAAGAAAATACCCGAGAATGGTAAAACCAAGGAACACAGGCAAATGGTGTAAATACCACAAGGACAGCAGTCACAACACCAACAATTGCAATGCCCTCAAAACAACAATTGAGACACTTTATCGGGATGGAAAGCTAGAACAATTCAAGGTCCATCAGCCCCCACAGATGGTCGCCAATATCTAACCCGTGCGTCGGATCAACACCATTGACGGCGGCGCTCCCATCAGCAATATGTCCCACAGGGCAAGAAAGCGCTATGCACTCGCCAACCACCCTAAGGAAGTCTGTAACATCCACTACGAGAGATCTGCTAAACTACCAAAATTTGGTTGGGAACCCATAACTTTCTCTGAGGAGGAGGAACGCGGTGTACATCTCCCCCACAATGACCCATTCTTGATTGATACAATACTCGATAAATGGTCAGTGGGAAGAGTACTGGTCCACAGTGGATCTGCAGTCGATATCATCTTCAACGGCTGCTACAACCAACTCTAGCATAACAGAAAGCTATTATAGGACCATGAACCGCTGCTTAGTTTCTCCGGCGACTTCACACAACCGCTGGCTTCTGACTACACGCACATATCCAATGGTAATAACCCTTGTACAGTAGAGGTACATACTAAGTTCATCGTCGTCGATTGCTTCAACTCCTACAATGCCATCATTGGCCAACCTGCCCTCATCAAGTTGAAATGCATCATCACCAGGTACATGCTCCTCATGAAGTTCCCTACCTCTAACTGCACGAGCTGTGTAAGAGGAAGCCAACAGCTAGCACGAGAATGTTATTCAAAAATAATGACACGATCAAGGCGCAGCCATGAAATCCTAATGGTAGGAAACCACCCACACTAACCGATAAAATTGACGACCCCAGGGATGATGAGAAAAAGTATGCAAAAAAGGAACTAGTCAACCCGGAGACATCCATACAGGTCATCAGCATCTTTCACGAGCACCCTAAGCGGACAGTCCTCATCGGTGCCCAACTCTCCCCTGCAACAGCGGCAGAACTCACACAAATTCTATAAGAAAACGCCACTGTGTTTGCATGTTCTTATGTCGATAAGTTAGGCATCTCCCCTGACATTATTATGCACAAGCTAAGCATAAAACCATCCTTCTATCCAGTCAAACAAAAGAGATGAGCCTTTAATGAGGAAAGATATGGTGCAAAAAGGGAGGAATTGACCAAGCTATTAGACATCGGATTCATCCACCGCCAACTATCCCCAATGGATCTCCAACCTGGTAATGGTAAAGAAGTCCAGTGGGAAATAGCGAATGTGCGTAGACTTCAAGGGTCACAATAAGGTATGCCCCAAGGATAGTTTCCCGCTACCATGCATTGACTAACTGGTCGACGTGACGGCGAGACACGAGCTGCTCAGCATGATAGATGCTTTCTCCGGCTACAACCAAATAAAAATGCACCCTGGTGACAAAGAATGCACTACCTTCACAACCAACAAAGGCCTGTACTGCTACAATGTTGACTTGATGCATATGTACGCAAGCGTACGTATCATTGTCAAGATAGTGAAGTATTAAGCACAAAATTATAGTACCACTGGGATTAGTGGCTAACCCACAATCCTTGGGGTAGTCAGAACTAAAGTCACTAAGCAAATAAAGGAAAATAAAACAAATAAAACGACCAATCTAAGGCACCAAAGTTTAGCAATGCGCTTTAATTCTCACCAAAGCCTAATCAAAATAAGAGCCTAGTGGTGGATATGCACAAATGAATGGAAGAGTTCAATGTTTGGGAGTTAATTTTAACTTAAAGTAATGAAATGTAAACCAACAAAAATAAAAATGAAATGTAAACAATAAAAAAATGAGAATGTCGGGTGCTAGGGAGGCTCCTTCACCAAATCTCATGTATCGGAAGCTAATCTAATGTAGATCCAAATTTCCTACTTTGGCGGTACTCGTATCCAAAGCGGTTCAAGGCTCAAGGACCGAAGTTCCCTTTCATTGTATTCCTACTCTGGTTTAAGGGTTGTAGGAACTCAGTTGGTATGAATTAGAGCTAGTTCAAGGGTCACTAATTCACATCAAAAGGCCTAGAGATCGAGGAATTAGACTACTAAACAACATGCCCGTGCAATCACGCAACGGGTGTAAATCACCATGTTTATAACCTCAAATACAAAATTGAGAGTCTCTAGCTTAGAAATTAGAGGTGGTCAAGCCTCTAACTCTGTCCTAGACATGTTCAAAATACACACCCTAGAGTTGACTAGGCTCCTAGACATGCATTTCAATCCAACAATAATTGATATAAGCATCCATCATATGAAAATTGCATCACTACATTAAATTACATCTTTTACACAAAATTTGGGCTAAGGCACACAACCCAAACCCTCAACAAGGAAATTACTGGCAACCCATAATCATAGACATCAAAATTACAAAACTCAAATAGAAAAGAGTAGAGGAGAAGCCTTTGATGAATCCTTGAAGCTTTAGGTTAGAAATCTTCAATTCTCTAAAATAAAGCTAACAAAAATACGAAAAATGGAGGAAGATGAGAGGAGAGTGAGAGCAGCCCAAAGTGCTGCCCTGTTTTTGGTAGTGCGGTGTTGCTGGTTGTTGTCTCCAAGAGAAAGAAAGTGTGTGTGTGTGTGTGTGTGTGTATCCGACTGCAATCGAATGGCTCAGAGATGGGCACCACGGCATTTGTGTAATGAGAAGAGAGCAGGTTTGCCACGTGTCAGGAATGGAGTGGCTACACCCTTTGGTTAATTGAACCATCACCCATAAGGCCATAATTAAGCTACTGCACGTGGTTAGAGCACCCACTACCTAAGACGAAGTGGTGTTAGCTCAGTAGTTAGAGCACCCACTACCTAAGATCGAGGATCGAGGTCATGGGTTTGAGTCACCATGGGAGTAGGAGTGAAATCCTTTGATCCTCTTTTATAAAAAAGAAAAAGAAAAAAAAAAGCTACTGCACATGGAGATAAAGAAACGGCAAAAGGAAACGATGGACTATTCAATTGAATAATTGATAGTTTAATTAAGCCTAGCCACCATTCTTTAATTAAACAAAAATATGTTAGTTTAATTATATATGCTTTCTTGTCTCATTTGTTCATTTGACCGGTTCGTCAATTTGTCGAGAGCTCCATATTACTCTAAATTTTTCATTGTTTTAATCTCGTTTCCGTGATTCCTCTTATTTTCTACAAAATAAATAGAAATTGATTAATTACGTAATAATTGGTTTGGAGATTAGCTTAATTCTAGTGCTTAAGACGCAATTATGCACATAATCACACCCCCACACTTAAACTTTGCTGTTCCCAAGAAAATCAAATGAAAAATAATATCGAAAAAGACTATTAACTCAAACATATATGCTCAATCTAAAGAAAATGCGGTATTAGTCTTTCCAACCATAACCTTCGGAGAAATAATTATGTACATGACCATGAAGTAGATGTAAGCACAACATAAGATTTTTGAATTTGTAATGCAATTAAGATGCACATGTGAGAAATGCTCAAGTATATGCATGTGTTGACCATGTGTCAAATCAATCCACCATAATCAAATAGGCATATAGAAGACTTGATATAACCCACTAAACTCATAAAGGTTCACTAAATATTACCGCTCAAGTGTTTAGGGGTTACATATATTTCACTCAAAAGCAATTTCATAACACATGCCGCCATATGCTTGCTTTTCGATCTCATCTCCTCTAGGTAGCTCACAACATTGAAGATCAAGGGGTCTTTTATTTGGTTGTAATGGGGCTAAGGGCAAGTGGCTAATAAAAATGAAGGATAGGGAAAGACAAAGTCCATGGAAGCCGTGAAGCAACTCTCACTTATAGAGATATTTGACTTTTGTTTTCGAATACTAACTCACTTACTCTAAACCCAATGTACAACCCACACTATACTATACTATAAACAAAAATAATACTAGCTATTTTTTTTTTTCAATCACCTTTTTCTTTTTCTATTTTTTTCTCTCTTTTTTTTCCCGAACTCTCTTTTCTAAACACACCCCCACACTTATTCTTTTGTAACCGGCCTCACACCTTTGACTTTTTCTTTCTTTTGAAGCACTCAAACATAAAGTCATTCTCTCGAATCGCTTCGTCAACTACCATGGAAGGGTAGGATAAAAGTGTTTAGGCTAGGTAAGAATTTGTGGTGCTAATGAACAAAAAGGCTAAACATATATAAATAGGCTCAAAGTGGTGCACATACTTCTTTGGCCATGGTGGTAATTAATCCTAATGTCTCAATCATTTCCATCCTGTTGTGAGCTAACAAGTAGCCTCAAGAGGTCTCAAGCAAGTTTTAGATACGTAATGTCATGAAATTGTACACACATGAAAGAAAAAGTGAATGAACAATGCATACACTATAGATATAGGCTCAAAAGCTCACAAATAAGGCATGCAAGTTAATCAAATCATCTATATGCTTCTCTAACTATGATGAACCAACTTAACCATAGGCTATGTGCACACATATAGTCAAGCATAGATTACATATACACTTATTCACAAAATAAATTCAAAGTCCTAGATCATGCTCATTCTATCCACAATCATAACAAGCTAATACCATGGCTCATCATTTGGATTGGAAAAAGACATTAACCACTCAAATATAATTAAAACAAGCTAATCTAAAAAGGTCTTTTTTTTTTCTTTTTTTTTTTAAAGAAAATAGGGCACCCGAGCCTTCACCCTCACACTTAAAACCAACATTGTCCTCAATGTTGTCAAGTGAGCTCGAAATCTAAATTCATGTTGGATTTAGGAATGAGAGTGAAGTCCAGGAGAAGACACATGCAAGAATTAACTAGGAAAATGAAAATCTAAATGCGGAGAAAATTTACGAAAAACCCCCTTTGTAGAACCTCCATTGCTCACGACCTTCGGAGAAGACCAATATGAGACACTAACCTCAAGCCACAAGGCCTTGACTTCCTTTTATGTATGCTCCATAATAGCTCTAGATGCTCATGAAAGATCGACTCCATTGAGAAATATATAGTGTCCAAAGAGCAATGCGTCACAAACAGCCCATCAAAGAATAAGAATAAGGGTTCTCCATTAAGCTCATGGTCTGGAACACATCCCATGGCTGCCCATACATTACCCTTCAAGGATGACATGAAGTGCAAAGTCGTCCAACCAACCCAAGTGAACAAAACCAGTGAGTGCAGAAAACTTCCAGTAATGACCCTTCTGTCTTCAAATGCCCATATCTCATATTCAGAAACAGATAAGTAAGTGAGACCATTGAAATAGAAAATAGACTTAGAGAGCTTCCTATCCATATAAAGTAGGCCACCTATCTCCAATTGAGATGAAATATAAAGCTGGTCAAACTTGCAATCTGTCATGAAGTTTTCTTCTGACCCTCAGTCACCAAAACTGCAATATCTGAAGCTCCCGAGGTGCAAAGAGGATGAGACCAACTGAATATGAAACTAGACTCATAAGGCTACCTGAAGATAAAATTTCACTAAAGTATCAATTTTGAGTCAAATATCGTTGGCTCCCAAACTCACTGTTGTGTTATGCAGTTTCTGTTGTGCCCGGTTTCTGACCTCTATCACTTAGAACATAAAATCTGAAGCTAGGAGGGTTCAATTTAAAAACTACCAGCATATAGAAGACAAGTGAAGATACATCTCTGAAAAATTTAAGCTCCAAATAATTTGATATGTAGAGGGTGTAGCTCCCCAAAGTCACTGTACAGTAGCTGTCTTTGTTCCGACCTTTATGCATTGACCAATAAATAACTAGAGTTTCAGGGACTCAATGTGATGCCCCGGAAATTTGTAGTTATTTTCCAAGGATTTTCCGGAATCTAATTTATGGTTATTGGACGGTTTTGTGACTCGTGGACGGAGCGGAAGTGTTTCGGACGAATAATTATTTAAGGAATATGGTTTTAGGGGGTTTGCAAAGGTTGACTTTTTATACGTTAGGATTTGCTAAAAACTTTCTTCACGAAAGTCGTAGAGCGCGTTGATACAAGTTCGTGGACATGTGGAACGCGGATATCAGAGTTCGTATGAAGAAGTTATGGCCATCGGAAAAAGTTTTCATTTTGGTATATATAGAGGATTTTTCCGGAAATTGCAGAAAAGGCCAGGTTTCCATTTTGGGAAACCCAGCTCTGTTTCTCTTCTCTCCTGAGCCGCGTTGCACCTCCACTTCGCCGGCTTCGTTCTTCCTCCTCCGACCACCATAAGACTCGATCCAAGGTGGGTTGTGTTCACCTTGCTGCCCTCTACACGTCTGTGGAAGCAATCGAAGGTGGGTCGAGCTGTAGTTCGTGCTACAACGTCGAGAAAAACCCGAAAAGAGGTCGGAATCGCCTCTATTCGCAGATCTTCGTTCTCCCAACTCCGGCCACCTTTGGCGGTGGTTCCAAAAGGGATTCTGCACTTCAAGGGATGTAGATCATTTCCCCCAAGGTGGCTTGCATCGATTTCATCTGTGGAGATCGAATTGGAGCTAATTCAAAACTAGGGTTCACCGGATCCGTCGGCTTCTAAGGTAAAATTCGATCGATTGGTTCATATTGGGACTTTGGTGTAGTTATGAAAGTTGAAATTGGAGTTGAGATGAAGAACTTTGGTGTTGGGAGTTTTGTCAAATTCCGACTTTGGGCCGGCGGCGGCTCCCCCACTGTGGTGGTGTTTTCCGGTGGTTTCCGGCCACCTCAGGGATAGTTTCTGTTCCTGAGTTTGATCTACTCGTCGATACGAGCATTTTGATATGTTGTTTGTAATTTTTGGAGATCGTATGAGCATGTTAGGGTTTTTACGGTTTCAGACCTTTCGATGTTTTGATCCGTAAGGATCCGACTATCCGATCAACTTGTAGTTTTGGCATATCGATCGTATAAGTATTCCGGAGACATTGGGTGGTCTCGGATGTGGTTTCGCCTCATTTGGCGTCACCTTGGGAAATTTGGTTCGATTTAGGGTTTCGAATGTACCTTGTGATTCGTTGACTGAATCGGAGCTGTACTTCCTTAGGTACTTGGCGAAGTATTTGGACGGTTATTTTGTGGATTGGCTGTCTTGTTCTGTATTAAAGACGCAGCGGGAGTTCCGAGGTGAGTAATCTCACGAAGTTCATTCACGAACGGGAATACCCTTATTGTTTTTAGAGTTATTTATTAACTGCAAACTATAATTGGTATTAGTAGGCATTCCTGAGCGGATGACTACATATAGATATATATTTACGTGAAATATATATGTTTTGGTGGTTTGTGGATTATGAAAACAATAGGCATGAATGATGCTTTTTATTGTTTTGTGTTATGGCTTTTCGGAAAACAATGATTATGGAAATGTTGATTTCAATTGTTTTCAAAAGCATTGCGATTTGTGTTTTGGGTCCACTGTGACTCCTTTAATGTTTTGTTCCAAGGGACTGTGCGGCCCGAGGATCGAAGGTCTATGACCTTGGGAAGAATATCAGGTAATCACGTCTTTGGCCGGACGAGTGGTTACGTTTTCTGTTAGAGCTCTAGTCTGTCTGCCATATAGGTAATTCATGGGGTAACGGGAATTGGTTATTAATAATTCATGACATTACGTGTTTTTAGGGAACAAGGTATGACTTGCTTCCTTATTAACGGTTTTTAAGGGGACAAGGTGCAAGTTGTTTTCCTTATTAACGATTTGATAGAAATCAAGGTGTGAGTTGCTTTCTATGGTACGATTATGGTACAATTGATAGAATTCCAGGTGTGAGTTGTTTTCTATGTTTTACTGATAGAAATCAAGGTGTGAGTTGCTTTCTATGGTACGATTATAGTACATTTGATAGAAATCAAGGTGTCAGTTGCTTTCTATGTTATACTGATAGAATTCAAGGTGTGAGTTATTTTCTATGTTTTACTGATAGAATTCAAGGTGTGAGTTATTTTCTATGTTTTACTGATAGAAATCAAGGTGTGAGTTGCTTTCTATGTTATATTGATAGAATTCAAGTGTGGGTTGTTTTCTATGGTACGATTATGGTACATTTGATAGAATTCAAGGTGTGAGTTGTTTTCTATGTTTCGATTTGAAAGGAAATTAAAGTGTGAATTATTCTCCTTTATTTCGTGTTTTAAGGAATCAAAGCGTGAGTTGTTTTCCTTATTTCTGGTGTGAGTTGTGTTAATTGTTTTGAGTTACTCATACGGGCTTGCAAAAACTTACTGGGTTTGTTATGTGACAACCCGGTACACTATTCAAACGGTGTAGGGGTTAATCCTGCAGGTTAGGATAATCGGGGCTGAAGCTAAGGTAGCGCCTTTGCAGCTTTACGGTAGGAAGCCATTTTTATGACTTTACCGTTGATAAAATTTTCCGTTGTAGTTAAACTCTGAGGAGCATTTACATTTTATCTTGTTGTTGACAATTTAATTCGTAAGCTTATGTAATATATGACTCTGTGGAGCGGGTCAATATTGATATAGTAGGTTCAGGGCATCAATATGTGTGTAGTTTAAAGGGAAAAAGTTTCCAGGTATTTGTTATTGATGACTGAACGTTCACACATGTATAATTATGGGATTATATATCGATTTTTATTTGTTTAAAAATCAGAGGCGTGACACTCAAAGAGGCTGAAATTTGGTACAATATAGTAGACACACAGGAGAAAATAATATCCAAAAAGTTTCAGCTCAAAATAGCATGAAAATGGAAGATGTAGTCACCAAATTCAACTGAAATTTTTGGACAGAGACTGCTCATTGCCAAATCCGTTCTCCTTCACATTTCCAAATTCCGGGCACCTCCCATCCACCCAAAAATAACTAGAAAGCTTTATTCACTACTAGAAAAAGAAACTACTAAAGGAAGAGATACTACCGATGATGTGCTAGGGTTGCCTCCTGACTTGAAACACATTTACGCAAGCGTGTATATTGTTGTCAAGATAGGGAAATATTATGCTCAACGTTATCGTACCACGGGGATTAGTGGCTAACCCACAATCCTTGAGTGGTCGGAACTAAAGTCACTAAGTAAACAAAAGCAAGAGAAAAAGAAAATAAATAAAAATGATAATCTAAGGCACCAAGCCCTAGCAATGTTCGGCTTTGGTGCTAATCAAAACTAAGAGCCTAGTGAAGACTATTTACAATGAGGTAGAAATTGTCATCAAACATTGTGATTGTAATTTTCTAAAATGACTAAGTCAAAAACTAAATTAACAACAACAATTAAGAACAAAGAAAAAATAAATAAATAAATAAATAAAAGAGAGATAGATTTGGGTACTAGGGATCACTCTCTAGCAATTTCAATGCAACGAACACATTTCAAGCAAACAAACATATCTTCATGAGAACCAAATCCCGTACTTAATGCCGGTCAAGGCCACTAAGCCGAATTTCCTTGAGGGTATTCACATTTTTGGTTAAGACAAATATGAACTCTCTAACTCATGAATTAATACCTTACCTGGGCTACCAAAACATGAGCTAAAGGCGTAGAGCTCTAGAAATTAGGGATTTAAATGTGCAATAGTTACAACCTAAAATGTAATGATTACGTAGTTCTCAACCTAATGCCAGTTAAGGCCACTAAGTCAATTTCTCTTATTTGGTATCCATTCTTCCGGTTAAGGCAAAAATGAACTCTTTAACCCTAATCATTATGCCTTGTTAGGGCCACAACGTCTAGGATTAAAGGCGAAGGGCACAAGAAAATAGAAACTTAATTAGGCAATCATTAATTCTCGATTAAACAACTACTTGACACACCACACTAATTACATGAAGCTAGTGAACAAAAGAACCACCAATTGTATCACACAACACAAATCTCAAAACATAACAAAGAGAGTGGTCAATTCCCTTAAATTTATGCATCGAGAATCAATTGACATAGTAATTAGAGTGCACCCATATGAAAATACATTATTTATCACTTGAAAAATATGTCAATTACATCAAAATTGAGCTAGAGTTAGAAACCCTAGCCCCCTAAAGTAACTACTCACAACCCATATTCATGAATATCAAAATTACAAAATTCAAATAGCAAAGAGTAGAGAAGTGTAGGAGAAAACAAGGATAGTCACAAATAGCTATGAAGCTAGCATGACTAGCCTTGAATTACAATCCCACAAAATACCCAAATCTTGAATCTTGTAGAAATTGAGCCCTTGATGGATCCTTGAAGCTTTGGGTGAGTAGCTCTCTAAATATCCAAAAGAAAACTAAACAAAATAAGAAAGATGGAAGAGAAGGAGGGAAAGGGCAGCAGCCCTCCCCAAAATTTACTGTGCGGCGGTGCTAGCTGAAGGGTAAGAAGAATGAATTAGGTCGTGGCTTTCAAATATATATATGCCTGCACATGTGTGAACTGTGAAGGGAGATAACAGAGAGTGAGTGAGCACGTGGTCTGGAGGGCAATAGAATAGGAACCATGATGATTAACCAATGGTTTGATTAATTGATGGCATGACTCACGTGCCGCATCAGCTACATTTCAATATATATATATATATATATATATATATATATATATATATTCTTCTTTCTTCCATTTTCTTCAAAGCTCTCTCTCTCTAAACATTTTCATTTTTGATCGAGCTCCCAATATCCTATTTTTTGTCGACATTGATCATGGTTTATATGCTAACAAATTCGTCTCCTTGTCAAAAACTCCGATTTGCTCCCTTTTTGTACTATTTTCTCTCGTTTCCGCAACTCCGCTTATTTCCTACACAATAAATAAAAATAAATTAATTACATAATAATTGACTCGAGGATTAGCTTAATTCTAGTATTTTAGATATAATTATACGTATAAAAATGCCTGTAATCACACCCCCACACTTGAACTTTGCTTGTCCTCAAGCAAAGTAAATGAAATCTAATCCTAGAATCTACTAACTCATAAACATAAAAGAAGTGTAGTATTAGTCTATCCAACCATAACCCTCGGAGAACTAATTATATATATGACCATGGAGTAGATGTAAGCACAACATAAGATTTTTTGAATTTGTAAGGCAATTAAGATGCTCAAGTATATGCATGTGTTGACCATGTGTCAAAATCAATCCACCGTAATCAAATAGGCATATAGAAGACCCGATATAACCCACTAAACTCACAAATGTTCACTAAATATTACCGCTCAAGTGTTTAGGGGCTATATGTGTCTCACTCAAAAGTAATTTCACAACATGCGCCGCCATATGCTTGCTCTTCGATCTCATCTCCGCTAGGTAGCTCACAACATTCAAGATCAAGAGGTCTTTTATATGGTTGTAATGGGGCTAAGGGTAAGTGGCTACTAGAAATGAAGGATAAGGAAATACAAAGTCTATAGAAATCGGTGAAGCAACTCTCTCTTGAAGAGATTTAAGACTTTTTCTTTCGAATGCTAAGTCACTCACTATAATCCCGATATACAACACACACTACACTATACTATAAACAAAAATAATACTAGCTATTTTTTTTTTTCAACATTTTTTTTTTTTGAACTTTTTCGAAACTTTCTTTTCTATACAAAAATCACTCACCCTCACACTTATTCTTTTGTAACCTCACACTTTTGACTTTTCTTTTCTTTTGAAGCACTTAAACATAAAGTCATTCTCTCGAATTGCTTCACCAACTACCATGGAAGGGTAGGATAAAAGTGTTTAGGCTAGGTAGGGATTTGTGGTGGTAATGAACAAAAAGGCTAAATATATACATAGGCTCAAAGTGGCAATTTAGTAGTAAATATTTTTGGGCACATGCTTCTTTGGCCATGTTGGTATATTAACCTAAAATGCCTCAATCCATTCTATTTCGTCGTAAGCTAAAAGTAGCCTCGAGAGGTCTCAAGGAAGTTCTAGATACGCAATGTCATGAAATTGTACACACATGAAGAAAAAGTGAATGAACAATGCATACACTATGGATATTAGGCTCAAAAGCTCACAAATAAGGCATGCAAGTTAATCGAATAATCTATATGCTTCTCTAACTATGACGAACGAACCTAACATAGGCTATGTGCACACATATAGTCAAGCATAGATCACATATACACTTAATCACAAAACAAATTCAAAGTCCTAGATCATGCTCAATCAATCCACAATCATAACAAGTTAAATCCATGTCTCGTCATTGGGGTTGGAAAAGGCATTAACCACTCAATTCTAATTACAATAAGCTATCTAACTTTTTTTTTCTTTTTTTTTTTAGGGCACCCGAGCCCTCACCCCCACACTTAAAACCAACATTGTCCTCAATGTTGTAAAGTGAGCTCGAAAGCTAAATCCATGTAGGAGTTAGGCATGAGAGTGAAGTCTGGGCAAAAGCACAAAAATTAACTACGAAAATAAAAATCAAAATGCAGAGAAGAGATGCGAAAACCCCCTTTGTAGACACTCATTGCTCACGACCTTCGGAGAAGCCGAATATGAGACATCAACCTCAAGGCACAAAGCCTTGACTTCCTTAACGTATGCTCCATAATAGCTCTAGGTGCTCATGTAAGGATCGACTCCATTTAGAACATAAATGTCCTTGAATAATGCGTCACACAACAACCACTTCAAAGAATAAGGAAAAGAGTCCTCCATTAAGCACATGGCCTTGACCACATCCAACACACCTCATGACTTCCCAGATATAACCCTCCAAGGATGAAATGAAGTGCAAAGAAGTCCAATCACCCCGAGTGAACAAAAACTAGTGAGTGCAGAAAACTTCCAGCAATGACCTTTCTGTCTTCAAATACCCATATCTCAAATCAGAAAGTGATATGTAAGTGAGACCCCTAGAATTGGAAAGTAGACTCAGAGAGTTTTCTATCCATATAAAGTGATCCACCTATCTCCAATTGAGATGAAAACTATAGCTGGTCAAAACTGCCAACTTGTAATGAAGTTTGCTGCTGACCCTCAGTCACCAATACTGCAATATCTGAAGCTCCAGAGGTACAACGAGGGTCAAACCAACGGGATATGAAACTAGACTCATATGGCTACTTGATGATAAAATTTCACTGAAATATAAATTCTGAGTCAAAAATCGTTGGCCTCCAAACTCACTGTTATGTTCTGCCCCTGTTACTTGGAACACCATATCCAAAGCTAGAAAGGTTCAAATGAAAAACTATTGTACCAGCATACAGAGGACATATGAAGACACACCTTTAAAAAATTTTAGCTCCAAATAACTTCATATGTAGAGGGTATAGCTTCCCAAAATCACTCTATGGTAGCTGTCTCGGTTCTGACCTCCATGCATTGACCATTGAATAACTGGAGTTCCAGAGGCTCAAGGGGACTAAAATTTAGGTAACCATGAGTAGACATATAGGAGAATAGTTTCAAAAAAATTCAGCTCAAATTACCATATGGATTGGAAGCTATAACTGCCCAAAGTCAACTGAATATTCTTGATAGAAACTGCTCACTACCAAATTAATTCTCCTTCACATTTCCAACTCCGGACACCTCCATTCCTCTCCAAAATGACCAAAAAAACTTTATTCACTACAAAAAGAAACTACTAAAGAAGAAATAATACCGATGATGTGCTAGGGTTGCCTCCCTAGCGAGCGCTTTGTTTAAGGACTTCATTGCCGGTCCATATAGAACATGATCTTGTCAAGGTGGATACTTCTCAAGTACAACCACCCTATTGTTTAGGGCCAAGGGACTCCTTGACATGTCATAAAGGCAAGACCAAGAGCTACATAACAATACTCCAATTGGTGGCCAAAAGTGTAGCTTCTTAATCTTCCCCTTCTTCTCGATTTTTCTTATATGAATCAATCTCCTTGCCTTCTCCTTCTCAAGTGGTGTAGAAATGATGCTCATAGGAACAATAGGTGGTAGAAGCTCTTGAGAGTGATGGGAAAGTGTGAGTGCAAGTGCTCCATTTCCTTTCCAATCCATCACCTCATTGTAGAAACATTGACCAGTTAATGATGGATTGGGAGGTAAAAGTACCTTGATCCCAATCCTCTCATGAATAACGTAAGTGATCAATATTCTACAATCCACCTTGGGAAGCTCATGATGGATCTTCATGGATGTGGGAAGAGAGAAAGTCCTTGGCTCTTCAATTTCTTCATCATCACAAGCTAGTGAAAGACTCTCTTCCTCCATGGGAATATCGGCCTCAATGAATAAAGGATTATGGTGTATGACTTTAAACTCCGCATCCTCCTCACTAGACAAGCCATCCTCTTCTTCGGAATCATCTTCAAGTATATCCCCTCCATTTGGAAGCTTAGATTTCCAATATTGCACCCATTCCTCCGAAGTATAGTCTCTCACCCCACTTGCATTGAAACTTTCATAATCAAGCTCACTTTCTTATACATCAACATCACTATAATTATCTTCAATTTGCATAAATGACTCTTGCTCAAGATGTTTGACATGTACCTCTTCTCTTGAAATAGGCTCCACTTGGTCAAAGAAATATTCATGCTCATAAATGGTGAAGGGTGGCTCTTGTTCAAGACTAGTCTCAAGTTGCTCATTGGTATGTATAAGTATTTCTTGAGAAGCTTGCAATCGAGCTTGGGATGCTTGCAATTGAGCTAGCAATTCTTCAAGATATGGCTTCCTAGACTCATACGCTTGCTCATGAGGCTAGGATATGCTTCGGGAACCATGACCTCTTGTGAAATTCTAGCTTGAGAGGCTTGTAAAAGATCTCGGGAGGCTTGCAATTGAGCTAGTAGTCCTTCAACGAATTCCTTCCTAGGCTCATAAGCTTCATCTTGTGGATATGTATCGGGTACAATTGTCTCTTGATACATGTACTCACGCTCTTGCATAAATTTGGGCATTCAAATCTCATAGAGCACTCAAAACGTGAATGTCACGGAGAATTACACAAAGCACAAGTTTCATTGCAAGAGGACATAGAACCCACCGCATGAGAATTCCACTCTTGATGACCTCCACCATAGAAACTTTCTTGCTCATATCCCCTTGGGTCTTTCCATCCATAGCTCCATTGATCCATAACTCAATATGATAAGATATATGCACCTATATATGAGTTCCCAAAAGTAAGATTAGTAACCAAAAAAAATTAGAAATTATAAAATTAAAGAGTAAACAAACAAAATAAACAACTAATTTTTTTTTTTTTAATAAAGAAACAAAAAATATGCTGAAGTGACCTAAAGAACCGATTCACCAAGGGACTAAGGCTATTAAACCCTAATCCCCGGCAACGGCGCCATTGACTTGAAACACATTTACGCAAGCGTACATATTGTTGTCAAGATAGGGAAATATTATACCCAAAGTTATCGTACCACGGGGATTAGTGGCTAACCCACAATCCTTGGGTGGTCGGAACTAAAGTCACTAAGCAAACAAAAGCAAACGAAAAAGAAAATAAATAAAAATGATAATCTAAGGCACCAAGCCCTAGCAATGTTCGGCTTTGGTTATCACCAAAGCCTAATCAAAACTAAGAGCCTAGTGATGACTATTTACAATGAGGTAGAAATTGTCATCAAACATTGTGATTGTATTTTCTAAAAAGACTAAGTCAAAAACTAAATTAACAACAACAATTAAGAACAAAGAAAAAATAAATAAATAAATAAAAGAGAGATAGATTTGGGTACTAGGGATCACTCTCTAGCAATTTCAATGCAACGAACATATTTCAAGCAAACAAACATATCTTCATGAGAACCAAATCCCGTACTTAATGCCGGTCAAGGCCACTAAGCCGAATTTCCTTGAGGGTATTCACATTTTTGGTTAAGACAAATATGAACTCTCTAACTCATGAATTAATACCTTACCTGGGCTACCAAAACATGAGCTAAAGGCGTAGAGCTCTAGAAATTAGGGATTTAAACAAGCAATAGTTACAACCTAAAATGTAATGATTACGTAGTTCTCAACCTAATGCCGGTTAAGGCCACTAAGTCAATTTCTCTTATTTGGTATCCATTCTTCCGGTTAAGGCAAAAATGAACTCTTTAACCCAGATCATTATGCCTTGTTAGGGCCACAACGTCTAGGATTAAAGGCGAAGGGCACAAGAAAATAGAAACTTAATTAGGCAATCATTAATTCTCGATTAAGCAACTACTTGACACACCACACTAATTACATGAAGCTAGTGAACAAAAGAACCACCAATTGTATCACACAACACAAATCTCAAAACATAACAAAGAGAGTGGTCAATTCCCTAAAATTTATGCATCAAGAATCAATTGACATAGTAATTAGAGTGCACCCATATGAAAATACATTATTTATCACTTGAAAAATATGTCAATTACATCAGAATTGAGCTAGAGTTAGAAACCCTAGCCCCCAAAAGTAACTACTCACAACCCATATTCATGAACATCAAAATTACAAAATTCAAATAGCAAAGAGTAGAGAAGTGTAGGAGAAAACAAGGATAGTCACAAATAGCTATGAAGCTAGCATGACTAGCCTTGAATTACAATCCCACAAAATACCCAAATCTTGAATCTTGTAGAAATTGAGCCCGTGATGGATCCTTGAAGCTTTGGGTGAGTAGCTCTATAAATATCCAAAAGAAAACTAAACAAAATAAGAAAGATGGACGGGAAGGAGGGAAAGGGTAGCAGCCCTCCCCAAAATTTATTGTGCGGCGCTGCTAGCTGAAGGGTAAGAAGAATGAATTAGGTCGTGGCTTTCAAATATATATATGCCTGCACATGTGTGAACTGTGAAGGGAGATAACAGAGAGTGAGTAAGCATGTGGTCTGGAGGGCAATGGAATAGGAACCATGATGATTAATCAACGGTTTGATTAATTGATGGCATGACTCACGTGCCGCATCAGCTACATGTCTCAATATATATATATATATATATATATATTCTTCTTTCTTCCATTTTCTTCAAAGCTCTCTCTCTCTAAACATTTTCATTTTTGATCGAGCTCCCAACATCCTATTTTTTGTCGACATTGATCATGGTTTATATGCTGACAAATTCGTCTCCTTGTCGAAAACTCCGATTTGCTCCCTTTTTGTACTATTTTCTCTCGTTTCCTCAACTCCGCTTATTTCCTACATAATAAATAAAAATAAATTAATTACATAATAATTGACTCGAGGATTAGCTTAATTCTAGTATTTTAGATATAATTATACGTATAAAAATGCGTGTAATCACCTCCCTAGCGAGCGCTTTGTTTAAGGACTTCATTGTTGGTCCATATAGAACTTGATCTTGTGAAGGTGGATGCTTTTCAAATATGACCACCCTATTATTTGGGGCTAAGGGACTACTCAATGTGTCATAGATACAAGACCAAGAGCTACATAAGAATACTCCAATTGGTGGCCAAAAGTGTAGCTTCTTAATCTTCCCATTCTTCTCAATTTTTCTTCTATGAATCAATCTCCTTGCCTTCTCCTTCTCAAGTGGTGTAAAAATGATGCTCATAGGAATAGTAGATGGTAGAAGCTCTTGAGAGTGATGGGAAAGGGTGAGTGCAAGTGCTCCATTTCCTTTCCAATCCATCACCTCATTGTAGAAACATTGGCCACTTAATGGTGGATTGAGTGGTAAAAGTATCTTCATCTTAGCCTTCCCATAAAGAACACAAGTGCTGAATGTCCTACTCTCCACCTTGGGAAGCTCATGATGGATCTCCATGGATGTGGGAGGAGAGAAAGTCCTTGACTCTTCAATTTCTTCATCATTACAAGGCATTGAAGGACTCTCTTCCTCCTTGGGAATATCTATCTCAATGAATAAGGGATTATCGTGTATGACTTCAAACTCCGCATCCTCCTCGATAAACAAGGGATTATGGTGTATGACTTCAAATTCCGCATGCTTCTCTCTATACAAGTCATCCTCCTATTCAGAATCATCTTCAAATATTTCCCTTCCATTAGGAAGCTTAGATTTCCAATATTGCACCCATTCCGCCGAAGTGTAGTCTCTCACCCCACTTACATTGAAACTTTCATAACCAACTTCACTTTCTTGTACATCAACATCACTATAATCATCTTCCATTTGCGTAAACGACTCTTGCTCAAGATGCTTGATATGTACTTCTTCTCTTGAAATAGGCTCCACTTGGTCAAAGAAAGATTCATGCTCATATATGGTGAAGGGTGGCTCTTGTGCAAGACTAGCCTCAAGTTGCTCATTGGAATGTATAAGCATTTCTTGAGAAGTTTGTAATAAAGCTTGGGAAGCTTGCAATTGAGCGAGCAATTCTTCAAGAGAAGGCTTCCTAGACTCATATGCTTGCTCATAAGGATATGCTTTGGGCACCATAGTCTCTTGTGAAATCCTAGCTTGAGAGGCTTATAATAGAGCTTGGGAGGCTTGCAATTGAGCTAGTAGTCCTTCAACAAATTCCTTCCAAGGTTCATAAGCTCCATCTTGTGAATATGCATCGGGTATAAATGTCTCTTGATACGCACCCATCTTGTACTCACACTCTTGCATAAAATTTGGGCACTCAAATCTCAAAGAGCACTCAAAAGGTGAATGCCAGGGAGAATTACACAAAGCACAAGTTTCACTGCAAGAGGACATAGAACCCACCACATGAGAATTCCACTCTTGATGACCTCCACCATAGAAACTTTCTTGCTCATATCCCCTCGGATCTTCCCATTCATAGCTCCATCGATCCATAGCTCAATGTGAGAAAAATAGATGCCTATGAGTTTCCACAAGTGAGATTAGTAACCAAAATTTACAAAGAAAATAAAAAAATAAGCTCACAAAACATAAATAACTAAATTAAAATAACAACAATTTTTTTTTTTATAATAACAAAGAAACAAAAATATGCCAAAATGACCTGGAACCGATTTACCAAGAGATAAAGGCTATTAAATCCTAATCCCCGGCAGCGGCGCCATTGACTTTATGCATATAGTCTCACAAGCGTACGAATCATGTCAAAATAGGGAAGTATTAAGCCCAAAATTATAGTACCACGGGGATTAGTGGCCAACCCACAATCCTTGGGTAGTCGGAACTAAAGTCATTTAGCATGCAAAAGAAGAACAAAATAAACAAAAATTCTACTATAAGGCACCAAGCCTTAGCAATGCTCGGCTTTAATTCTCACCAAAGCCTAATCAAAACTAAGAGCCTAGTGGTGGATACGCACAAATGAGTGGAAGAGTTCAATATTTTGGAGTTCATTTTAACTTAACAAAAAGTAAATGAAATTAAAGTAACAAAAAAAAAAAAATGTAAACAATAAAAAATGAGAATGTCGGGTGCTAGGGAGGCTCCTTCACCAAATCTCATGTGTCGGAAGCTAATTTAATGTAGATGCAAATTTCCTACTTTGGCGGTAGTCGTATCCAAGGCGGTTCAAGGCTCAAGGACCGAAATTCCCTTTCATTGTATTCCTACTCCAGTTCAAGGGTCGTAGGAACTTACTTGGCATGAATTAGAGCCGGTTCAAGGGTCACTAAATTCACATCAAGAGGCCTAGACATCGAGGAATTAGACTACTAAGTGACCCGCCCGCGCAATCACAAAACGGGTGTAAATCACCATGCTTATAACCCCTCGAATACGAAATTGAGAGTTTCTAGCTTAGAAATTAGAGGTAGTCAAGCCTCTAACTCCGTCCTAGACATGCTCAAAATACACACCCTACAGTTGACTAGGCTCCTAGACATGCATTTCAACCCAACAATAATTGATATAAGCGTTCATCATATGAAAATTGCATCACTACATTAAATTAAACATCTTTTACACAAAATTTGGGCTAGGACACACAACCCTAACCCCCAACAAGAAAATTACTCACAACCCATAATCATAGACATCAAAATTACAAAATTCAAATAGGAAAGGGTAGAGAATTAAGTGTAGGAGGAAACAAGAATACACTACTAGAATTTTTCTCATATACATCGGCCAGAAACCGATGTAAAAAAAAATTTGTACACATGTGTTAGTGGGTGATGTAAAAGATCGCCAAAAAAGACATCGGTTTTTAACCGATGTCCCATACTACAATAAACATCGGATTAGATTCTATAATCGATGTTAAACTGCTATTATGATCACAAATTGGTGTTTTTAGATATTGTTAAACCTTCATATTTATGCATTTAATGCTTAACGAAATATAGGTCCAATAGCACTAGTATTCATTTTAACATCGTTACTCATTCTAGAAACGATGTGTAACATATTCTTACACATCGGTATTTTTGAAATTTGCCTGCTGTTTATAAGCTTTATGGGTACTTGCCATATATCACACTATTTAAGATTGAATCTACATTCTTTTGTATTACTTAACCGATGTTCATTATTATGTTAAACATCGTTTCCTTTTATGAAGTGATGTCCAAGCTTATATAAAACATCAGTTTTTGAGGTTGACACTGATGTTTATACTTATACTAGACATCATTTTTCGTTTAATAAATCGATGTCCATTGCGTTGTGTTACATCGTTTCTTACTTAATAAGTCGATGTTCATTAGGTTGTGATACATCGTTTCTTACTTAATATTTTGTTATCCACTGGCTAATGGGACATCAATTTTTTCTTTTAGAATTGATGTATTAGTTCTTATATGACTTCATTTTTATAGTTATAAATTGACTTGTAGCTATTGCTAGGAAATCTAATGAGAATACATATCATAAGTAAATAAATTTTGATTAATATTGATGCTCAAAGTACATAACAACATCCCAAGTATTTCTATGCATAACATGTCGAAATAAAACAAAAATTTAAGTCTAAATGGTACATAATACTAGAAATATAAACGAAAGCAAGCCTCGCCATACTTATATCCCATTTGTTCTTCTGTTTTCACCTACAAATAAAATGAAATGAACAACTAGCTATAACAAGAAAAACATAAGGAAAGAAAGGAAAGGAAAAGGGAAAGACAAAAAGACATTGACCTTACCAGACACTCCTATCCTAGCATCCATAACACAATCTGTTGGTTAACTTAACTATACCTTTCTGGGATAGAAAGTACTGAAAGTATGTGCCTAGGTTGATTATGAAAAGGAAGATAGAAAGTACTGACCCGAAAATGTAGATGTTTGATGGCTCTTCTGAAGAAATTCAATCATCAATATCAAGGTTTTCATCCGGAACTCTTCCAGCAACATTCCAAGTGCTTATTGTCAGCCTACATGAAATAATGTGCCCCAGGAAATTCCATTAAGAACCACACTGGTGCTACTTCTAGGCCTAGCATTGCAGGAGGCTAGGTAGAAAAACAGAGACAAACCTCACATCCTTTGTGTTTATGTACTGAGCACGAGTAGTTTCTGATTTTCCTCTCCTATGTCTTAACTGATAGCCAAAAGAAGGCGGATCTGAACCAATAAATATCATATTTATGTACATTATTAGACAAGAAGAATGTAAAAGCACTCCAAAAAATGATAGAACAAGCAGCTATATACATTTTTAAAATTCCCAAGTGGTTTCCTTTTCAAGGAACCCATCATTTTTAAGGTCCAAGGTTGCAACAAGGATATCACCTTGTAGCCCCCCAAATAAAAACAAACTAATTGCTTTATCATACAATACAAATACTAGATTATAGCACACATTGAACACTAGAAATGGTTATTTGAGATCTGATTTGTAAAGTAAAACTGTGCAGCAGAAATGCTCATGCACAAAGCCAAATTTGTCGTGATATAAATCTTTCATAATTCATACGAACTCCAAATGGAGGCAGGCTGGTTTCATATGAAAGGTGGGAATGCCTACTTCTAAAGTGCTGGTTTCTCGAAGCAAGATTGTACATAAAAAGATACTAAAAGAAACAGAAAGAACATGACAATGATACTGTTTTCAGAAATTCCTGCAACAGACCTGTAACTTTGAAAAATCATAACTAATTATAGACAAATCTTTTTTAGGAGATTCCAAGTCTCAAATACTCTTTAACAAGTCCACTACAAATTCTCAGAATAAAATAACTTCAAATTATTAACAGAAAATTACAGTTTTACAGAAATAGGTCACTGGGTCTGGAAACTGTAGTTTCTAAAATAATTTATACAAGTGATAGTCCAATTTGATAAGTACATCCAAACTCATATATAGTTTTGAAGAAAAGTGAGAACCGAAAGACAAACTATCAAAGATCATGCATCAGTTCAGTTTGTCAAACTCAAGCTATTTGGAAATATAAAATTGAAACAGAGTATGAGTTAACAACATAGAATGTGTCTAAAATATCAGAATGAAGAAAAGAAGAAACCTTGTTACTGAAGTGGAAGAAGTTACAGCATTTTTTTTTTCTCTGTCAGAAAACACAATATGATGTTTTGATCATAAACAAGGTAACATAGCTGCATATTTCCAATTAAGTGTGCAAACAGAACCAGACCCAAAATAGCAATGAGTATAGCAAAAGAAGTTTCACTGATATATGTGCTTGTAGTCAAAGTCTGACCATAGGAGCTAAGATAGATTGAAACAGATTGTATGAGAAAAACATAAACAGAACAAGACATTCATTAATATTGATCAAATTGCAAATACATATGCCCGTTACAGTGAAGCATAGTCTTGGTCATACGGTCATACCTCAAGTTCTGTAATCCCCACCAAAGACAATACATGTACTTCTCTAGAAACGAGGAGGAGACTACATTGTTGGTCAGTGCATTCTCAAATATGCCATAATTGAAACCAATGGAGTTCTCCGGGTTGCAGTTACTAAACACATGCATGAGTATTGTTTATCCACTGCAGGCGTCCATCATTGTTCAAAGAACCATAATCCAAGTAGCTGAGAAAGCACTTGATGGGGTCAACTTCTTTTCTGCATTGAGACTTCCAGCAAGATGCATACCGTTCGATTGATAATAGGTACCATGAAGCACCTAAGACCTACAAGAACAGGAACAGAATCAATGTTGTTGACTCTTGCAGGGTGGTAAAATTGAATTAATGTTAAATAAAGGAAACTACATACATGACTAGCTAACATGTAGACTGTAGAGTATGAGATTATATGCAGCCCCAGCCCAAGCTGTCTTTGTGACCACACCATTGGCTTTGATGATCTGAGAACTTAGTGGGAAAATGAGATACAATCTAGGAACATATTGGAGCAGAACAATAATCAGTACAGGGGCATTATGGGTATGGCCAGAACTGGAGCTTTTAAATGCAGGTATGATGAACCATATGACAATCTGCCAAACAGAATAAAAGTAGTGACATTTCTACAATTGTGAAACTGAAAAAAAAAATGCAGAAAAAATACTAGTCAATAGTGCAGTAAAGTCCAAATAGCACTAAAAATATCCTACAGTTTCTTGTTAAACAGAAAGGGCTAGCATACACTTGTATGACTTAATTTGACTAAACTTATCTAATCATGTTCAGTAAGCCAAATTCACAAATCAAAATGCCAATGAATAGTACATTGTAGATGAATCACTCTACTAATTGAGCAAAAGTATGTTTATGATGATGATGATGCATGGCATACCTGAGGGAGAGGCAGTGTAGCTATAAGATCTACGAAGAAATCTGATCTCAGATACCTTCTAGCAATCTTTTTGGGATCCATAACAAGTTCACCCCTCCCAAAAACTCTAGTTTTTGGTGATATATAAGTTGTCCTCAACTTGATGAAAATATGAAGCAGATAGAGCATGTCGGCAAGAGCACGAAAACATGTCACAACAATTCCCAAGTTCAAATCAGTTGATATCATGATTTTCGAAAATAAACTGGAAATTGTAATATAAATATAAGGGCATCTAGTTTCATATTTATTTCCCTTCCCTCTATCTTTTATACATATGAAAAGGAAGTCATTAATTTGTTTTGGCAAAGAAACATAATTAGACCATTTAGTAAGACACAAAGGCAGTGTCATGCCTAACCTTCACTCCTATCCATCTCAAGAACAATAGAACATCCCCAAATCAATCAAAACTTATAGGGAGTTCATATTAAGAAGCAACACTCATTGGTACAATTTATTGAAATCTCATCTAGAGCCGAGTAAATATCCCCAAAACAATGAAAACCAACAATGAAATTCCGGAATGTCGACTAGTGTTTAAGTTTCCATTACATGGGATCATATTGAGAAAGTAAAAATAAAACTATAATTCTTTCCTAGATTATTCAGCCAATACTTAAAAATAAATATGAGTTGGCAGCTGCTTGAACTTGCAATTGACATCAAACATAGCTAAAATCTTAAGACAAGAAAAGGTTGACCTTGCAATGACTTGTTAAATTCTGGTCTTTCATAATCAATAATCATTCCTCAAGTTCCAACCCAAATCCGAATAGTAATACACCATTACTAGAACTGAAATCATTATCATGTTCTGAGAACTAAAATCATTATTCATGTTCTGAGAACGAAATAAACACGAATCAAGCTGTTTTCTTTGGAATGAAACAAAGGAGGAGAGAAACGGGGGCTTACGAAGATCTTCGCGACTGGAGAACTGGCGCTGACCAGTGGGCTTGTTCTTGTACTTTCCTCTGCCCATCGTTTCCAAACAAATTAAAGGCAGCGAAATTCTGCTTCAGAGATGATCGATCTCTCCAGAAAAATCTTTCCTGCCAGAAACGTTTCAGAAGTTTTGCTTGATTAGGATTTCCCAAACCCTAGTCGTCTTAGGACAAGGAGTGGTAGCCGGTTGCCCCTGGGATGTTGTCTTGGTTCACAGAAGCAATTGATTTCCCCCATTCGAGAGTGAGATTGAGGAAAGGGTTCTTTTCCTTCTTTCAGTCTTCCGAGATCCCAGTGAGAGAGAGAGAGCTTGCTCGTGGAGGTGATGACGCCGGCAAGAGGTGGAGGTGGTTAACGAGAGAGAGAGATAGTAGTGGGAGTGAGCGGAGGAGAGGGTAGCGGTGGTGGCTGTGGAAAGAGAGTGGGAGAGGGCTAGGGTTCGGGGAATAGCAAGAGAGAAAATGGGTCGCCAGTTTTCAATTGTGTGAAAGTAGTGGAAAAATAATAAGTGTGGGGAATGAAAATTTTGTTCCCCCGTTCTTGAAATTTTTTAACATAGTCTTTCCGCGTTTTTGAAAATTTTTGATTCAAAATATAGACATCGGTCAATAGTAAAAAGCGATGTTAGTTATATGCATAGAAATCGGTTTTTGAGGAATCGATGCTAATGACATTGTTTTACATCGCGTGTATTTCTCACCGATGTAATTGTCGTGATGTCTATGAGCATAATTCTAGTAGTGATAGTCACAAATAGCTTAAAAGCTAGCATGACTAGTGAATTACAACTCCCACAATTACCCAAGTCTTGAATCTTGTAAATTAAGGAGAAGCCTTTGATGAATTCTTGAAGCTTTAGGTGAGTAATCCTTCAATTCTCTAAAATAATGCTAACAAAAATATGGAAAATGGAGGAAGATGAGAGGAGAGTGAGAGCAGCCCAAAGGGCTGCCCTGTTTTTGGTAGTGCGGTGCTGCTGGTTGTTGTCTCCAAGAGAAAGAAAGCAGATATATATATATATATATCTAGCTGCAATCGAAGGGCTCAGAGATGGGCATCATGGCATCTGTGTAATGAGAAGAGAGCAGGTCTGCCACGTGTCAGGAATGGAGTGGCTGCACCTTTGGTTAATTGAACCATCACCCATAAGGCCATAATTAAGCTGTTGTACGTATGTGGAGATAAAGAAACGATAAAAAGAAATGATGGACTATTCAATTGAATAATTGATAGCTTAATTAAGCCCGGCCACCATTCTTTAATTAAACTAAACTTTGTTAGTTTAATTAAATATGCTTTCTTGTCTAATTTGTTCGATGAATGACCATTTGACCGGTTCGTCAATTTGTCGAAAGCTCCATATTACTCTAAATTTTTCATTGTTTTATCTTGTTTCCGTGATTCCGCTTATTTCCTATACAATAAATAAAAATGGATTAATTACGTAATAATTAGTTTGGAGATTAGCTTAATTCTAGTGTTTAAGACGTAATTACGCGCATAAAAATGAGTGTAATCAAATGTCATGCCTTTTGGCCTGAGGAACGCCAGAGCAACGTACCATCAGTTGATGAACGCCATGTTCACAGAGCACAATGCTCGTCAAAAGCATCAAAGCCAGCGGACAGGTGGCAAACCTCCGCATCATATCCGCCATTCTCTTGGCTTATGGTACGCGCCTCAACCCCGAGAAGTGTTTCTTTGGTGTCACCACCAACATATTCCTGGGCTACATCGTTAGCGAGCGGGGCATAAAGGCTAACCCCAACAAAGTGCAAGTCATCCTCAACATGAAGTCCCCTGAGTGGAAGATACAGGTTCAGAGCCTCCATGGCAAGTTAACCGCACTATCTCGCTTCATCTCAAAGCTCACCTACAGATGTCTCCCATTCTTCAAAGCTATGAAGAGGACCCACCATAAAGTAGTTGATTGGATGACAGATTGTGAGGCAGCGTTCCTGAGCCTGAAGGAATACCTAACGACAATCCCACTTCTCTCCATACTTGTACAAGACGAAATACTCAATATATACCTAGAGGTTTCCACATTATTGGTGAGCTATGCCATAATAATAAGAGAAGGACATGCAAAGCTCTCGGTGTTCTATGCGCGCAAGGGCATGATCAGCGCCCAAACAAGATACACCCCCCTTGAATAGTTGGCCCTAGTACTCATTGTCACCGCCAGACGCTTTCGACAATACTTTCAAGCTCACACCATCCACGTCTTGACAAATCAACCGCTGAGGCAAGTCATGCAATGCCCCGAGCACTCTAGACGCCTAAACAAGTAGGTGATTGAACTCAGCGAGTTTGACATCGAGTATAGACCACGAACTGCTATGTATAGGGCCAAGCAATAGACGACTTCATCGCTAAACTCACTGAGCGACAACGAACCCACTTCGGGGACATTGGCGGACAATACTGCCATAACAGTAACCGAACGGCCTACCACCGACCAACGGTCAAAGTGAAACCTCCATGTCGACAGCTCAACCTGCGCCAAAGCCTATGGCTCGGGAATCATCCTGACAGGGCCAGGGGGACTGAACGTCGAGTACGTACTAAAATTCAACTTCAAAGCTTCGAACAACATGGCGGAATATGAAGGGCTCATCGCAGGCCTACTCCTCAACATAAACTCAGGCGCTGATAATATCAACATATTCAACGACTCTCAACTTGTTGTCAACCAAGTTAACGACAGCTTTCAGGCCAAGCATTTAATGGCTAACTTAGGGTACGTAAAAACCCTACTTAGAAAATTCAAGTTTCACTCCATCACACAAATCCCTAAAGAGAGGAACACCAAGGCAGACTCTCTAGCAAGGCTAGCAACCGCTCAACCTCATCAAAGTCCGACGGACATAAGGGTGGCATGCCTTGACAGGCCAAGCATCACCAAGACCCTGGTGGAAATATTCAACATCGAAATCAATCCTAGCTGGATGGATGAGATAATCGAGTACAAGCACAATGGAACACTACCAACCGACAAGGTTGAGGCACGGCAACTCAAGTGAAGGGCAACCCGCTACAACATCCAAAACGGTAAACTTTACCGCCAGGGCTTTACTCACCCAAATCTTAAATGCTTAACACCAGAAGAAGGAAAAGTGGTACTGGCAATGATACACGCAGGGAAGTGTGGAAATCATTCAGGCACCAGATCTTTGGCAAATCGAACCATGCAGCAAGGGTACTTTTGGCCCACGCTCGGTGATGACACCAAAGAAGTCTCCAAGTCCTGCTACAAATGTCAACAATGCGCTGACCTCGCGCCAGTAGAGCCCCTTTCGATCATCATCGGCCCATGGATTCACTCCACTTGGGGCCTTGACCTTATTGGCAAATTACCAACCACTAAGGGGCAATTCAAGTACATCATCGTCACCATCAACTACAACAGCAAGTGGATAGAGGCTGAACCGCTAACAGCAATCACAATGACCAAGGTAACCCATTTCCTCTGAAAAAATATTTACTGCTGCTATGGTGTACCCCACACCATCATCACATACAACGGGGCACAGTTCAACAATGAGGAAATCATTACCTTTACAGCTAATCTAGGCATGCACTAAGATGCGCTACGTATCTGTGGCGCACCCCCAAACTGAGGACAGGTTGAAGCGGCAAACAAGATCATCAAGAAATTGCTCAAGAAGAAGCTCGATGACGCCAAGGGCTTATGGGCCAAAAAGCACCCAGAGGTCCTTTGGACTATTAGAACAACCCCAACATCTGCTAACGGAGAGATATCGTTCTGCATGATGTTCGGCACAGAAGCAGTCCTTCCCATCGAGGTCACACAACCAACAGCTAGAGTTGAGGGCTACGACGCTAAAACTAACGGCGAAGGCATCAGCCTTGGATCTCCTCGAAGAAAAGCGCCACAAAGCTCACTTGCACAACTTGCAAAACAAACAGTGGGTATCGTGTTTCTACAACGCCAAAGTCAAGGCTAGAAACCTCCAACTTGGAGACTGGGTCATGAAGGAGGCCATTCCACCTCCAACAGCCCTCTGTCCCACCTGGGAAGGACCATATCAAATAGTGGAAGTCGTCAGCCCTGAAACTTTCTACTTAAAGGACAAGGATGGTGTCACATCCACCCACCCTTAGAATTCCAAACACCTCCGGTATTATTATAGGTCATTCTGCCGATAACCCACGAGTATCTTGACTTAGCTAAATTTTTGTACAATATTTAGCTAAGATAAGCTACCCAGCGGGTACTCTCACTCCTTTGTAAACGTTGACTTGTCAGCTATCAATGAAATGAGGAATTATTCAAACCATTGTTCTCCACAGCACAAACAATCAACTAGCAACGCCAGCAAAGTTCAACGGACCACACCCGCTACTTCGTGCACTTAGAACAATTTTAATTCCCTTATTGTTTCATTGAGAGACAAAAGAATCAAGCAAGAGCTCTAGCGGTATACCAACAAAATTAAGAAAAGTAACAAGTGTTTGCCAGCAGCAACCCAACTCTTAGAAAAATTCACATATGCAAAACAAAAGCATAATTTCATTTTAAACTTAGGTTGGGACTCCCCAACCATGAGGTTGTCCGATTACAAGTACAAACGCCTCAACGGCAACAACAACCACAAAACAAAAACAAGAAAGGTCTTCGCGGCTTGCTGCATGGGCAGCGGCGCCATTACCGTTAGTTTGCGCAGTCTGAGCTACCGAGAGGCTAGTCTGGTCGGACCCAGGAGCAATGGGTCGGACCCAGGAGCAATGGGGCTCGACGTAATGATAGTACCATCCTCCCGCGTGTGAGCCGCCATCACTACTAAAAAAATTGCAATTACTTCGCCTTTTTACTTCGACAACAGTTGCAATCGCAATTGACACCCTATTGCTACGGAAAATATTCCGTCGCGATTAAGCCTTATAATTTGCGACGGAAAATCTCTGCCGTAGTAATTTTGTGCTCAATTGCGACACTTTTACCTCTTGCCATCGCAAAACTTATATGTATATGTACTTTACAAAAAAAAAAAAAAAACCATATGACGGAGAGAAGCTGTGGCAACACATAAATGTCACTGTATTACTCTTTTGTAATACTGGTATGGGTGTGTGTGGACATAAGATAAAAGTTTCAATTTTAATTACAAAGACATTGGCCTATACCAAATTACCAATTTGCCTCCTAAAGTTGTATGACTTATACATTACATTTAAATTGTTGATGTTCATTCTAAAGCAACCATGAAGTGGAAAATGAATTTGGAGAAACCAACCGCTCGATGGAGAGATTGTAATGCTTTATAGTGGTTGTAAAAAATCCAGCCAATTTCGAACTTGATCAACTAGGTCAAACTTAGTTACTTTTATAAACCTATATTTATATATCATACACTCCAAAGGGCAACCTCTATCAATTCACAGAAAATGAGAAAATCGACCGTTGGTTGAGATTATTACAATAAATTATGAATGTGGTAAAAAATTTAGCCAATTTTACCATATTTTCGAATATGATCGAATTGGTCAACCGTAGTCACTTGCATGTCTTCTTGGTTGACCGATGACGTGATGATCGTGAAACGTGCTTATTTTTTCACATCACGGTTGTAAATATTCCATCGATAGATGTGTGTGGACATAAGATAAAAGTTTCAATTTTAATTACAAAGATGTTGCCCTATACCAATTTGCCTCCTAAAATTGTATGACTTATACATTGCATTTAAATTGTTGATGTTCATTCTAAAGCAACCATGAAGTGAAAAGTGAATTTGGAAAAACCTACCGCTCGATGGAGAGATTGTAATGTTTTATGATGATTGTAAAAAATCTAGCCAATTTGGTTCTCGTTTCGAACTCGATTAACTAGGTCAAACTTAGTTACTTTTATAAACCTATATTTATATATCATACACTCCAAATGGCAACTCTATCAATTCACAGAAAATGGAGAAACTGACCGTTGGATGAGATTATTACAATAAATTATGAGTGTGGTAAAATATTCAGCTAATTTCACCATATTTTCAAATCCGATCGAATTAGACAACCGTACTCTTTGCAGTGGCCCAAAATTTTTTCCCTCTTTTTCCCAAAGTCCCAAACATCACCCCGCTTTCTCTCCCCCAAACTGGAAATTTCTCAGCCCAGAAGCTCACCGTTCCCGCCGTTCTGAAGAATTCAATAACCGAATCTTCTTCTCGCGGTCAGCTTACAGGTAACTTTCAGCTTTCTGTGTAATTTGCTCTTGTCTGATTTTGGGTATGTATGGGATGCGATTGGGAAGAAGATCTAGTCTGTTGATTACGATATGACAAAAACTAAACCTTAAGGTTTTCTTTTTGATTGCAAATTACAATAGCTTTAGGAGGTAGCTGGTTGGGTTGTCGATCTTGGTTTTTGATTGTGTATGCTTTGCGTGCAGCTCGAACTGGAACCTTTGCAAATTACAATAGCGTCGTTTCTTCACTTCTCCTCCTCCTCTCCGTCTCCAAGCTCCAGCCTCCAAGTATCTCTCTCTCCCTTTCTGTCTTCTTCTCCTCTTCTTCTTCTCCTTTATATTCGGATTTTCCATTTTTTTTTTTTGAAGTTTCTGATTTCTGAATTCTAATCTTCACTTTTTCAGTTCTTCGGCGGCTCGCGGTTTGGACCTTGGTCAGTGTTCTAAATTGCTGGGTTATTCACTCCAGTCACTCTACCGAAAGAGGTATTATAGTAAAACCCAATTCATCTCCAAATTGATAAAACCCAAATTGAAATTGTTAAAGCTAATGAAATCCGTAATTCTGATAAATCCCAGTTCTTGGGTGGCTTGGGTTTGCTGATTTTGTGCGTGTATCTTGGGAGGTGGATTGAGGAGGATGCTTCCGTTCTTATTTCTGGTGATATAATCAGCATTAAGCTTGGGGATATTATTCCAGCAGATGCTCGTCTCCTCGACGGTGATCCACTGAAAATTGGTCGGGTGATTTAACAATCACATTTTCGCAAGATTATATGATTGAATGGAGCTATTTGGATTTTAGTCTAATTTTTTGCATTTGGTCTTTGCAGTCTGCACTTACCCGTGACTCACTTCCTGTGACCAAAGGCCCTGGTTGCTTTTAGAACAAATTGCTGGACATTGTTATGCATTTCACTACTCAATTTCACCTTCCTCTTTATATGCAGTGCATTTTTTAGTCATTATTCTTCATATGATAAGATAATGAAGTATCAGACTTTGCTCTCTATCTAATTGTGACCCCTGGTCCTGCGTCTCAATAGAATATGATAGGGTCCAGTGTTATAGTGCAATTAGAGTTTTTCTTGTTTATTTCTTTAGTTTCTGTTTTTGCAGTTTCCTGTCCTCTGTTTTCTTTTAATTAATTAGCATAGAAAATGATCTCTAAAATCCCTAAGAATTTACAAGTATCCAGTTTAGTGTGTTAGCTTAGTGTCTATGAAATTTCATTGAAATCGGAGTAGTTTAGGTTAGGTTTTCATTTCTGTTTTGGTTTCTGGTCGGAGTTAGTTAATCTGTTTTGTGTTCATTAGTTTAGTTGTTTGATTAAGTTTTAAATGTACTTTTTGGAGTTTTCCATGAAGCTTTATATATGTGCTTTTCTGCTGAGTATCTCATGTCCAAATGGTAATGATTATCTGCAGATTGGAGCATTTTTTGTTTATCGGCTTGAATTCAGTGACCACCACAAATTTCTGGCGAAGGTAGAGTTAATTTTTGCTTGTTCTTTGACATGAGATTCTTGTCATGTGCAGTCTGTACTGTGTTAAATCAAATCATTGCACAGAGACCTTTTATTCCGTATATGTTGTATGCTTACTGCAAAAAACATGTAAAATGTAAATGTCCTTTGTTATTGCGCTCCAACGTCATCAACATAGTATAATTTGAATCTGCCGGTAAAAGAAATGCTTGGTCAAAATTTGCTTTAGATGCTAAATGTGGCATGTCAAGCTTCTCATTTCTCTTGTTGTTGTGAACATAGGATATTGAGATGATCAAAAGGAGGCTACGAGTACTGGAGGACAGGTTTAGTTCCAAGCCAGTTGTTATAGTAACAGAAAAGGTGAGGAGATAATGAACCTAATGTTCATAGTTGGCTTAAGCACATTATTCTTTTTGTTGTAAGCTTAAGGTACAAGGAGTGCTGATGATATCATTATATTTCTATAATGAAATCATATGCAGTGCAGATATATGAGAGTTGTCCTTATCTCAATCAATATAGGGCAATAAAGTGTTGAAGTTATGGATTGTTGTGGCTATAATGTTTCATCTTCTGATTCAACTTTGATGCCATCAGGATTATGATCGAGACCCCAATATTTTCAAGTACTTGGGTCCTTTTGAAGTTCTGGCACTCTGTTCTGAATTGAAGATCATACCTAACAGAGGATACACTGAATATAGCTTCAAAAAGTTGTTGACGGAGGTTTGCACATGAATTACAAGATGTGAACTCAACTTAAGGGCGTCTGAGTCACAAGTACTGGCAAAACTAACAAGAATGCAGGAAAACATGATTGGTCATGTAAGTCAATCTGGTCTTAAGTTGATATCCCTACCAGGTCTTTGGCCTGGTTGTTAATAGTCTAACACCATTACCAATGCTCAACATGGTAAGTTAATTGCTTTACTTGAGATGCAATTTGTCTAACTTGGACCTAATCATTAGTTGCTTCTATGAGTAATCTGCTATGCTTCTGGCCATGTTGTTTCAATTATGTGTTCAGGCATCTTGAACGTTTTTTTTGTTTTTGTTTTCCTCAGCTTCTTGTAAATGAACTTATATGTCGTAATCATTAGTTGCTTCTATGAGTAATCTGCTATGTTTTTGGTCATGATGTTTGTCAGCTTTTCCCATCTTTCTGTTATTCAGATATATATTGGGGAGTGGCTGTAGCACACACAACCACACCCTTGTGCATTACAATAACTGTTACTATTGATTGAGGTCCATCAATGACTTAAATCTTTTTTGTTTTGTTTGTATAGACACCATCACGAAAGAATATGTACATTTTGTTGTCTATCTAGCTTACTGGACATTAAGCTAACATTGGTTTTTCTATGTTTATATTACAGGTTCTCATGGCAAAAAGAGCAAAGCAAATGAAAGCAAGTGCAAAGCTCACAAAATGAGAGTAAAATGGTGCACTTGTGATTGTTGTTTTATTTCAAGTGTGGTTATAATATTCAATACCTGGAAATGACAACATATTTATTTTCATTTTAGTGTTTGTATTTGAATATGGTACGATGACTCAATGGATATGTTTAATTATATTTTTTATGAATTAATGTTGATTTCCTATTTGATTTAAAAGATGCAGATATTTAATTGCTTGAATATTATTATTATTTATTTGTTTAATTTTGTGGAAATTGGCAATACAAATAAAAAAAAAACAAAATAAGGGTTTGCGACGGCCATTTCAGCGTTGCAATTGGTATAAAATTATATAGTTTTATCTATTTATCAAAATATTTTAATAAAAATTTATAAATATATTTGTGATGGCAAACTAACCGTACCAACAATTTTGGCGGCAAGATTTGGCGGTTATTTTGAAAATATACACATTGCGACGGCATCATAGTTGTAGCAAATACCTCTATATGGGTTACCCTGATGGAAACTTTGCGACGGAAACTTGCGTGGCAAATCGATGTCGCAAAACAATAATTGATGCGACGACAAGAGAAAACCGTTGCAATTACCTTTTGCGACGACATTTTACTGTCGCAAATGGATCTTGTGACGCCACCTATTGCAACGCCAACATTTCCATCACAAAAGTCACAATTTTCCGTCGCCAAAAGTTTTTTCCGTCGCAAAAACTCAATTTACCATCGCAAAATAGGCATCACAAAAGCAATTGTTTTTAGTAGTGCATGTATTGAGCACGGGACATGTTTGAGGCTGTCGACATCGGCATTTGCTGAGAACAGTCACCCTTACACTGGCCAGTCTCACCGCTGCCGGACTACACACCTTCGAGCTGATTAGCGTCGGGCCTGCCTTGAGAGATTTGGGGCTGACTAGGAGGCGCCTGTAGTTGGGCTGCTTTGTCCCAGTTGATAACGCCCTTTCATCCAACTTAAGGAAGTTAGCTGCGGCACCAACTTTTCCAGATGTCGTAAGCGCATCCTTGTATTCTTAGGATTGCTTAAAGGCCTCCACAGCCCTGGCGCCAACCTTCTGCTTCTTCGTCTCTAGCCCCTTGGCCTAATGTTGCAGCCGCATAACCTCTTCAGCTCTGGAGGTGGCTTCACGCTGAACTATGTCGAGCCGCTTAACCTTGGCCGACAACTGTTCACCCAAGCAAGCAATCTCCACCTCTAGCTCTAGCACCTTAGTGTTATGCTCCACATCTCGAGCAACGGTGACGTCTAGTTTACCCCAAGCATCAACCAACTGCACCTCCGCATTTGACAGCTGCTGGTCACTGTCCTCAAGCAGCTTCTTCACCTCTGCAAGCACCTACTGTAGACTATCAATGACAGGACCCGCCCCGGATTTCACCCTGAAATCTGAAGTGACCCTGCAGGGCCCACCTTAGAAGAAATTCTACCAAAAATTTGGCGGAACTTCCCCTAAAATGGGCTACCCAAACCTGTAGAAAACATTTACACTTCTCAATCAATTCATCCTTATGCTCCTGGAGCCACCCTGCTCCCCAAATCAACATCAGTCTCCAATTCACAAAACACACATCTCAACTAGGATAGCATAAATCCCATAGGTAATCAGAGCAATTCTAACAGAAAGGTATAAGAGGAAACCTAATTCAAAGACAAATGCGGAAGCCATGCTGTTGACTATGCCTCAACTCCGTGTACGCCCGACCTCAACCAATTCGCCTGCAAACTGGGCATTTGAAACCGAAGGGCCCAGGGGAAAGTACATGAAAACGTTAGCGTGAGTGGACAAAAATAAACAATTTCAAACAAAAAGGATTTTATACTTTCCCACATTTATTTCTTTAAAAATTCCCGATGCATGCAAGGATTAACGAAAATAAAACAATAGGAGTTCCACTCATGAAAACCGACTAGCCCCGCTAGTCACATACGATTTAAAAGAAAGAGTTGGAACTCTGATCTCAAGGAAAATAAGACCAGCCCCGCTGGTTAAACGAAAATCGAGCTAGCCCCGCTAGCTTAAGTAGTAAAGTGAGAAGGGGAAGGCGATAGCCATACGAGTGAGCCTCCCAGGCCTGGGTGATAGCCTCCCAGGCTAAAATACTCCCATAACTCCCGTAATATACCCTTACGCCACTAAGTGTAGCGATAGGATACCGGGCTACAGAATTACTGTCACACAGACAGTAACCTGCGCCACAAAGGCAGAGGGCTACGGTGATCCCATCACCACGCCACAAAGGCGGAAAATCAATGCTAGCAATGATAAGTCACCCAAAGTATGGCAAAAGAAACCCGAAAACCAAGTAAATCCATAAGTATATAAAACTTCCCCATCACTCGTAAATGAATTTCCAACGACGTGTCCCACACGCCCGGATCATCTCAAATTTAAAGTAAATAGGAAGAAATAATGTTACTCGTAAACGGGAACAAAATCTATTTCCAAAATCATCAACAAGGCATTCCCAATGCCAAAACCGAAGTCGATAAATAAATAAGCATTAACTTCATCGAAATCCCATTTCGAAAATCTTTCTAAAAATCTCATTAATAAAATAAATAGGAGGGAAATAAGCATTCCAATGACGTGACCCCGCACGCCATAAAATCTTCAAATAATCGTAAATCCAAATCCATTTTCGAAAATAACCATATGCTCGAAAAAGTAAATTGATAAATAAATAGAGCATAATCAAGAAATAAATGCATGCATCATTTATTTAAAAACAAAAGTCCACTCACAGTACTATTCCGACGGTCACGCATTCGAGTTCCGTCATCGAGTAATAGCTCGGTACGTCGTCCTGTACACAATTATATTCCTTGAATAATTCTTCAACAATTTAATATGATTCCTAAACTTAATTCCTCATAAATTATATCTCCCATTCTCCTCGGATTCAGCCCAAATTATACAGAGGCTACTAATTCGTTAATTTAAAGGTTCCAAGGCAGAACCGGGAGATATCCGACGGTCAGATTCTCGTAATTCGATAATCGAAACCCTAAACTTCAAAAAATCATAATTAATTCCAAGCTTCTCCAAAAATTACCAAACGTCACATACAAGCTCCACACAATTTATAGGATTTAATGGGCTAAAAACCGGAATCAAAGCACTGCCCTACACGCCTCCACGCGCCACCCACAATGGCGGCGCGTGGGGCTCACGCGCCGGTGGCCACCACCTCCAATGGTCACCAAATTTTGACTACAGCACCTACTCAACACACTGATCATTTTTCTCAACTACAACACATCCCAATTTTACCTCGAAGAGCTCCAATTTAGCCGTTGAACACAAGCCCAGAAAACCCAAAAACCCTAGAATCAGGTTCTCCTTGATTCTCCTTCTACACTGCAAATCGTGGCTCAAGGCTAGGGGCAAAACAATCCTTGGCAAAAACCGCGCCTTCGACAATGGGTTGGTGGCCGGAAAGGGCCGGAATCGCCGGAAATCGACGAAACCTCAGTTTGGCTACAGTGGACTTCTTGGCTCAAATCCGAGCTCCTCCGGCCGAGCCACCGCAAAACACCACCCCAGGCATGACAAGAAGGAGGAGGCGAGCTTTCCAATGCCCGGATTCCATCATGGGGTGGCCGGAAACGGAAGAATTCGCCGGTGGAAGAAAACGGCAGAAGCGGAAGGAAAATTGAGGAAGAGGAGAGAGAAAATTCGGTAGATTTCCGGAAATGGAAATCTACCACAGTAACTCAGCTATTTATAGAAAGTTACCGTAAACAGTAACTTTAATCTTTCCCTTATAACTTTCGTATACGGACTCCGATTTTAGCGCACCACATATGCACGCGCTCGATTTAACGTCCTCTACAACTTTCATGAAGGAAGTTTTCTCAAATTTTGGCCCGATCAAAAGTCAACTTTTAGGGCCACTAAAATACCGAATTAGGGTAAAAAGTGAAAGTAGTTGTCGTTTACCGTCCAAATGACTAATAAACGGGTAAGTGAAGATACGGGATGTTACATTCTCCCCTCCTTATAAAAATTTCGCCCTCGAAATTTCATGCCAGTTAGAACAGAAAAGGCACATCATTTAATGCCAAAAATACCACAATCTCGAAACTTATCACTCTTCCCTTAAATTAAGCTTTCCTTTTCGTAACTTCAAATCGGCAATCAACAAAAACTCTATTGATCTCCACTAGCCCTACATAGAATATTTCCACCCAATTGTATGACAAAACCTCACAACCACATCATTACAGATACAACATTGTTGAAAGTTCCCAACTCTGTATATACCAGATTCTTTAATGGACTACAATGTTTCCAACACTAGTTAATACTCCAAATCCGGTTCAAGAATTAATCAACTAGAAAAGAATTTCAATACTTGAAATGAACAATTCGCAAGCTGAAACCTTGTCGGTCGCAATAATTCAATCGATTCCAAAGCAACTCCGCTGAACTTAACCATCCCACAAGAAAGGTTTACCTCTATTCGGGATTGAAAAAAAACTTATGTTCAAAGAAACCTGTAAATGGTTCGAATATGTGTGCAGAAACACATGGTAGAATTTTGAGAATCAAGACTCATGGTTAGATCGATGTCGGTGACTGGAATGAATCATACTTTGAGTACTGCATAATGGAAAATTGACTAATGCGTCAAGGAGAATGAGATATTGATGCAACAACATAAAGCACAAGCAAGAGCAATTTCTTTCATAATCCCAAAAGACTTATCGAAGGAAGACCCCATTCGATGCTGCGGGAATCTCAAAACTTGTCGACTCTTCCTTTAGTTAAGTTTTCTTTTACAACCTCAAATCAACTACTTTAACAACCAATAGAATCTCCGGCAAACCCAACAACACAAACAAGAATAAAACATGCTTATAACCCCAAATTAACAACACTCAAGTCGAAGCACTTGTCTTGCCTAATAACGTAGCAACATAATCTCACAAGTAAATGAATTTCAGCGTCAAGAAATTCGTGTCCGCTAATAGCCCAAATGACGTAAGGTATCGACATCACAAACCATTCGGTTGGAACAGTAGCATTCATAGAATTCTCATATAACTCGAACAGGGAAGATCTAACCCGTTCACTAACAACGTCGTGAAAATACATTGACCCACATTTAATATGTTCTCAATTCGTATAGGGGTTTGTGGGAAAGTCCAACCGCTAATAAAACACCATAAGATATTCGTAGAAACCCCACAAGTCTAAAACAACCAATTTCCTTAGCCACCACAAAACCACACTTTCTTTTTGTCTGTTTGTGCCTAGATTTCTGGTCAAATGTCGTTTACGTAAATATCCCACGGTTGCCAAAAGTAACATAGGATAACCTCGATTAAACTGATAAGTTCCTATTCAAATAGCTTCTTTGGCTGCCACAAGGCGTTACTCTTTGGGTACCACACACCCGATCATGTTTAAATTTCCGTACAAGACTACCAACACAGTAGTCAATTCTTTCTCCTTTGCATTTTCCTAGCATAATATTTAGAGAATCAACGTCAAACTTGCCAGTACTTAAGTATAGCCAACTCTCCTTGCATGGCTCAAAGTCGATATTCCAAAGCGTCATTGTCTTCACTGGCTGAGGATAAAGTAGCTAGAGATCCACTCTCAAAACAGTACTTATTCAAAAAAAAAACTTTAGCTTCAACAATATTCTGAATGACCATACTACGCGAACAATTATTACATCAAAATATCTCAAGCCTCATCTTAGTTCCTTTAAAATAATCTCATAAGAAACAATAAGATTGAAAATCTTCCGCATAGATTATTCCTTTTTCAAATTAGATGTAGACCGCAGGTTATCAAATTCAATCAATTGTTATGCAACTACTGCGGACCTATAATTTCTCAAACTGCCAATTTTTCAAATCCAAAAGATCAGAAAGGATAAAACCTTATGGAACAGGAACGAACCACTTTTTCCCCTTTTTGCATAAACTTTTTATATTCCCATTACATTCGAATAGAAAGCTAGAAGTCTGCAAATTCACCTTTCTAATAATCAAACTTTGCTTTGACCTTCCAATGGTCCAATCAATATTCAGAAATTTCATAATTCTACAAGGAAAAACCCTTTTCAAGAGAACACTAGACGAAACGCAATCCCACTAAATTTAAAAACTTAGGCTCTCGTGAGTAAAAAAAACAGAGGTCTTCAAATTCAGTTGATATTTCTAATATAAAACTGCTTAGCTCAAGGTGGAACATAATCTCGAGGAATGTTTTGGCACTTAAGATTTAGTCCCCCTCAATTTATGCTCATAGTTCGATCTTGATATATGCAAACACTTTTATGCCAACCTCAAATTTTCCATCCACCCAATTATGCTAATACTCGTGCTTTGGTGACCATATGTCAATTACACAAATCCCCTTCCTAAATTCTCGATTAAGGGTCACCACAGGACAGAAATGTTAATCAAGGTAAGAATCACAATTCAACAGACTTACCTATTTCCACATATACTAACACCAGTGTAGTAAGAACTCATTCAATTTTTCCCCAAATCAAAACATTTAATACTAGTACTCAACACAAACAACAAACAGTTTTTCCAACACAACTAACCATCATTCACCAAGTCTTTCTCGAACAAGTTGCTGGAGAGAAACGAAGGACGCTCGTCCAACCGTTGTATCAATTAAGACAACACTTGAATCTAAAAGTGATCTTACAGCATGACAATCCAATTTCTCAAATTAATCATCCAATATGCTGAATTATTTCATTTAAAAGGCAAACCTCAATATGCTTCATTCAATATAATTAAACATACTGGTCAATTCTTTAACTTCAAAAACCCGCTCTTTATCCGTTTTCCCATACATTTGACCAATTATAAATCAAAGTATCTAGAATTCACCTTCTTTTATTCCAAACAAAGCTATCAATTATTTCAGTCAGGTCAACAACCCAAAATGACTCGTTCCACTTATAATCTCCTATCTACTGTTATCACCCCCACTCCTTATTTACCATCATCAGTGACCACAGTCACTAGAAAACATGGCATCTAGCTATACAACTCAGAATATTTATTCAATTTTCCTCCGTTGTCTACCAAAAGGTAATATGTTTATAATTCCCACATAAATGGTCTAATTGAAGAAATTCCAGTCCAGATTCCCTACAATCGGTTTCTTGCACTAAGATTCTCAAGGGACCTCCCATCAACTTCCCATAATATTTTATATACTGCTCTACAATCAATCATGATTTTGAATCAATTACAGTCTCTAAAGATAGATCAAAACTGTAGTTGCTCATTTCCAGAAATGAAACACACTATCACACTCCGGTCTCGTACCCTAAACCATGTTCCAATAACCTGTTGACATCGAGGAAAAGTTACTCGCAACATTTCCTCGAATCACATTTCATAGCACAACACAACCAGGTAGAGTGCTCTTACCCTACCACAACCAGACAAGTATAAGACATGTAGACAATCCGATACACCGTGAAGTTCTTATGAGGTCGGCGTACACGAGGCATAGTACTTGAAGGAAATACCCACTAGACATGTACCTTACACACTTGATGAATACCACAGCACCGAAGAGTACATGATGGGGAACCGCTGCAGTCGGGCCATCACTCGGGAGGTACTGGGCAACACCTAGCATATAAGGTAACAGAATAGAAACGAGTCTACAGAATCTGACAACCTAATGCTCTGATACCAACTGACAGGACCCGCCCCGGATTTCACCCTGAAATCCGAAGTGACCCTGCGGGGCCCACCTTAGAAGAAATTCTACCAAAAATTTGGCGGAACTTCCCCTAAAATGGGCTACCCAAACCTGTAGAAAACATTTACACTTCTCAATCAATTCATCCTTATGCTCCTGGAGCCACCCTGCTCCCCAAATCAACATCAGTCTCCAATTCACAAAACACACATCTCAACTCGGATAGCATAAATCCCATAGGTAATCAGAGCAATTCTAACAGAAAGGTATAAGAGGAAACCTAATTCAAAGACAAATGCGGAAGCTATGCTGTTGACTATGCCTCAACTCCGTGTACGCCCGACCTCAACCAATTCGCCTGCAAACTGGGCATTTGAAACCAAAGGGCCCAGGGGAAAGTACATGAAAACGTTAGCGTGAGTGGACAAAAATAAACAATTTCAAACAAAAAGGATTTTATACTTTCCCACATTTATTTCTTTAAAAATTCCCGATGCATGCAAGGATTAACGAAAATAAAACAATAGGAGTTCCACTCATGAAAACCGACTAGCCCCGCTAGTCACATACGATTTAAAAGAAAGAGTTGGAACTCTGATCTCAAGGAAAATAAGACCAGCCCCGCTGGTTAAACGAAAATCGAGCTAGCCCCGCTAGCTTAAGTAGTAAAGTGAGTAAGGGAAGGCGATAGCCATACGAGTGAGCCTCCCAGGCCTGGGTGATAGCCTCCCAGGCTAAAATACTCCCATAACTCCCGTAATATACCCTTACGCCACTAAGTGTAGCGATAGGATACCGGGCTACAGAATTACTGTCACACAGACAGTAACCTGTGCCACAAAGGCAGAGGGCTACGGTGATCCCATCACCACGCCACAAAGGCGGAAAATCAATGCTAGCAATGATAAGTCACCCAAAGTATGGCAAAAGAAACCCGAAAACCAAGTAAATCCATAAGTATATAAAACTTCCCCATCACTCGTAAATGAATTTCCAATGACGTGTCCCACACGCCCGGATCATCTCAAATTTAAAGTAAATAGGAAGAAATAATGTTACTCGTAAACCGGAACAAAATCTATTTCCAAAATCATCAACAAGGCATTCCCAATGCCAAAACCGAAGTCGATAAATAAATAAGCATTAACTTCATCGAAATCCCATTTCGAAAATCTTTCTAAAAAT
The DNA here is from genome assembly GCF_002994745.2 of Rosa chinensis. NCBI lineage: Eukaryota > Viridiplantae > Streptophyta > Magnoliopsida > Rosales > Rosaceae > Rosa > Rosa chinensis. Next base: position 50,609,670 of record NC_037091.1, read on the forward strand.
CTCATTAATAAAATAAATAGGAGGGAAATAAGCATTCCAATGACGTGACCCCGCACGCCATAAAATCTTCAAATAATCGTAAATCCAAATCCATTTTCGAAAATAACCATATGCTCGAAAAAGTAAATTGATAAATAAATAGAGCATAATCAAGAAATAAATGCATGCATCATTTATTTAAAAACAAAAGTCCACTCACAGTACTATTCCGACAGTCACGCATTCGAGTTCCGTCATCGAGCAATAGCTCGGTACGTCGTCCTGTACACAATTATATTCCTTGAATAATTCTTCAACAATTTAATATGATTCCTAAACTTAATTCCTCATAAATTATATCTCCCATTCTCCTCGGATTCAGCCCAAATTATACAGAGGCTACTAATTCGTTAATTTAAAGGTTCCAAGGCAGAACCGGGAGATATCCGACGGTCGGATTCTCGTAATTCGATAATCGAAACCCTAAACTTCAAAAAATCATAATTAATTCCAAGCTTCTCCAAAAATTACCAAACGTCACATACAAGCTCCACACAATTTATAGGATTTAATGGGCTAAAAACCGGAATCAAAGCACTGCCCTACACGCCTCCACGCGCCACCCACAATGGCGGCGCGTGGGGCTCACGCGCCGGTGGCCACCACCTCCAATGGTCACCAAATTTTGACTACAGCACCTACTCAACACACTGATCATTTTTCTCAACTACAACACATCCCAATTTTACCTCGAAGAGCTCCAATTTAGCCGTTGAACACAAGCCCAGAAAACCCAAGAACCCTAGAATCGGGTTCTCCTTGATTCTCCTTCTACACTGCAAATCGTGGCTCAAGGGTAGGGGCAAAACAATCCTTGGCAAAAACCGCGCCTTCGACAATGGTTTGGTGGCCGGAAACGGCCGGAATCGCCGGAAATCGACGAAACCTCCGTTTGGCTACAGTGGACTTCTTGGCTCAAATCCGAGCTCCTCCGGCCGAGCCACCGCAAAACACCACCCCAGGCATGACAAGAAGGAGGAGGCGACTTTCCAATGCCCGGATTCCGTCATGGGGTGGCCGGAAACGGAAGAATTCGCCGGTGGAAGAAAAAGGGCAGAAGCGGAAGGAAAATCGAGGAAGAGGAGAGAGAAAATTCGGTAGATTTCCGAAAATGGAAATCTACCACAGTAACTCAGCTATTTATAGAAAGTTACCGTAAACAGTAACCATAAACAGTAACTTGAATATTTCCCTTATAACTTTCGTATACGGACTCCAATTTTAGCGCACCACATATGCACGCGCTTGATTTAACGTCCTCTACAACTTTCATGAAGGAAGTTTTCTCAAATTTTGGCCCGATCAAAAGTCAACTTTTAGGGCCACTAAAATACCGAATTAGGGTAAAAAGTGAAAGTAGTTGTCGTTTACCGTCCAAATGACTAATAAACGGGTAAGTGAAGATACGGGATGTTACAATCAACTTTGCTACGTAGCTGTATCTCGACAGTTGATGGTTTCGACTCCGCCAAAAAGAACTCATTCAGGCCAACCGCCAGATGGCCAAAGGCGGAGCTGAACGCCGATTGCTGGAGGACGGTAGGACGCGCCGTGCCATCCATGCCACCAAACCCCAGCTACTCGCAGATGTGAAAGAGCTGCTCCCACTCATTGTCGGTGAGGAATTTGGAATGGGCTACAAACAAGTCCAGGCTAGTCGTCGGCACCTCCCCAGTAGCGGCAACAGTGACCTTCTCCGCATCCTGCCTTGCCTTCTTCTGTTGGCGGACTACATGTGGCATTATGTCAACCGCCCTTCCTCGAAGTCATTTTGCCGCCGTTTCTTCTGAAGGTTCGTACCATGGGCGGCACCTCTAGCGGTAGTCCTCGGCCAGAGTGCAGGTTCCAAACCCGCAATGGTGATGGGTTCCTCACCACTGGCCTCCTTCCGCGGCCAACCCTCTCCTTTTAATATACTCGGCGGGTGGCGGGAGCGTTCTCAACAGCCTTCTCCTGTTGACCGCCAAACTTTCTCCCGCTATCAGCCCCGCGCTCTGGGCGAGGCTCAAGCCGAACTACAGTTTCCCCAGCAGCTACCAAATGGAAATGGTAGGGCATCTCTAGTACAACTTCATTCTCCGAATGACTGACCTTTTTGGTTTGAGGATCAACAATTGTCCTCCATGCGTTCAGTCCAGCGACGAACATACCCTCCAGGTAGTTATCCAAATCACTGTTGTCCATCACCTTGTCGAACGTCGCACGGCTCAACTTATTACCAGGAAGGGGATCTACAAAGAAAAGGAGGGGCAAGGAGAATGTAAGCACATGCCACATTTCTCGAACTCTAGACAACTACACAAGAAACACAAGAATATATACCTGGGAATCGAGTCAACTTCAACTCAGCCAACAGCTCCCGTCCAGTCAGTAGACGAAGGCCAAGAAGGTTGTGATTCTTCCAGCAACCAAGAATCCTCGCTATGCGGCACTCCTCCGCATGCGTCAACACAAAACCGCAGTCTTGCTAAATTATATATATATATATATATATATATATATATATATATATTAGAGGAACGGATCGAATCTGTTGAACCGGAACCGTTCGTGTTTATAATGATAAATTGCTATTTTGGATGAAATTGCTATTTATAACGATCATCAAATTGGCTGAAAATTCGCAGAAGTGATCTATACATTAGGACCTAAAAACTGAACGGTTAAGATGTGAAAATATGATCGAAAAGTTGGTCTAATGCCTATCCCTATAAAAGACCAAAAAAGGGATCCCTCACTAGAAGGGCCCTGATATATATATATATTAATTTCAAACACCACGGAAATAAAACAAGGCAAATAGCAACAAAAGATTCAACGGCAATCTTGAATAGATTGGAACTCGGACTTAATCCTAAACGTCGGCTCTTCCTTGTTCTTCCTTGTTCAACGACCTTCATAGCCGGACAATCGCCAGAGGGCATTTAGCGCCATCAACATCTTCCACATATGCAGGCAAACTTGCCCAAATGCAATGTCAAACTCGCATAACAGAATCTGAAGATTGGGCAGCAGTGGGAACCATACTCCTTGACGAAACACCACCTCGTGCACGGCTGCATATCCAGTCGGCAGGAATGACGCTTTCTCATCCTTTCTCGGCTACCTCAACTTCGTCACACTTGGAAGTTGGTACACCCGCTTCACTCTGTTAATCGCCGCTTGCGTCATCGGCCCCGCCGGCTAGTCAATGGGGGTACCATCATGCAACACCCACAACGACTCCACTTTTTCCTCATCAGCGAGGTTATCATCACCACCCTCGGAACCGCTAGCGGAGCTGTTACTGGCCAATCTCTCCTCCCGCTGACTACTGGCAGCGGTGTCCTCCCCCTCGACCGAAGGTTCCACGCGACCACCACGTTTCATAACTATACTCAGATAGATCATTTGTAACGGCTAGATGTCTAGCGGATTAGACAGTGAGGTTCCCACAGGGGCAGATGGACGCAACGAGTCAATAAAAATTTTATCGGAACCGCTGAATGACACTTCAGACCCGGAATCCTCACTGCTTGAGATCTCTACGACATTAGCCATCACAAACACCCTAAAACCCAAATTGTTAGTTCCAAACGAATCTAAACTACCCTTGTGTCAGATTTTATCCAAGAACACCAAGAACAAAGGTATGAAAAAGAAAAACCCAGAAACCAAAACAAATATATATATATATATATATATATAAACCCTTTGAACCTAGATTCGACCATCTAGCAAGTTACCCACCAAGAATCCTCTATTCAATCACCAAACAGCCCAAAATCAGTCTCCAAAACCCTTCTAGACCTTCAAACACATGCCAAAAACTCCAAACACCAAAATAATCACAAAACCAGAACATAGAGCACATGGGAACACGATTTAGAGGGCTCAGAGGTCACTAACCTTAGATGTGTGAAGCGCAGTTTTCCCATGTAGTTGCAAATGTCTAGTGTAATCTTTGGCTTGACCTCTTTCCTCCAAACTAGAAACCTTACTGTTATAATCTCTCACAGGCGAACAAGCTTGAAGATGAAGAACAAAGTTTGAAGTACGAAGCAAAGTGTTAACCTCTCTGATTTCCCCTCCTTTTATGTCAACATTGGATAAATCTGAGCCGTCCATCCTAATGAAAGGCCACACAAGATGTCAACACGTGCCCCACTATCACGCCTACTACCCGGGTTAACCAAGGCGTCGCCTTGGTTACTCAATCACCAATTACTCTCATTTATGGCGAGGAGACGAGCATGCTGAAGAGATGCGTGCATACACACCAACCCATTCAGTAGTCAACACGCATCGGCCGATGTCAAGGATAACGCTTATCCACCCCAACCGTCAAAATTCAAAATCCGCAACGGAGACGGTCTCCGCTAAATGAAACACCGCTAGCGGAACTTCTCACCTTTAGACCCCAAGGGAGAAAGTCTCCTCTAAGTGACACACCGCTGCTAGAACTTCTCACCTTCAAACCCCAAGGGAGAAAGTCTCCGCTGATGAAACTTCTCACCTTCAGACACCAAGGGAGAAAGTCTTCACTAAGCGAAAACACCGCTAACGGGACTTCGCACTTCAAACTCCAATGGAGAAAATCTCCGCTAAGCGAAACTTCTTTAGCGGAGCTCCTCATTTTCAATTCTCAATGGAGAAGCTCGCACCAGCGACACCTCTCGGGGTAATGCCTCATATAGTCAACAACAGCCATGCAGCATTGCAGTCAAGCTCTGCTCCTCCGGGAAAGAGTAAAGGGACATGTCAACAAAGTCTTCGACGTCCTTGATCAAACAGTTGACCCCCGACACTAGGGTATCAAAGATTAGGCTCGCTACCTAACACCCACTGCTCAACGCAACTCCCCTCGTCAAACAATCAACCGGCCAAACGGAGGTCTATCTTAGTCGGGGAGTGGGGGACTCCTTGAGGGGCCTAGAAGGGGCCCACCCGAAAGGGTATAAAGAGTTTGCTCAAAACAAGTCCATGGTTGACAACGCACTAACGCTAATTATGCTTTGGCAAGACTAGCAGAAGTACTAACACTTCAAATAGCTAGATAACTCCCTAACCAAGATTGCCCTCCTTGGCTGGGGACTTGGGGGACTTGTACTTACATGAGCATTTGCCTAACCATAATTAGCTAATGAGCCATGCTCATGCTACCGCTAACGGCACCAATATCTATCAAGGGTGTGGCCTACGGAAACACCGCCAAACAGGCTATCGCCTAAGCTCCAGCTCAGTCCAGGATCGCCGTTGACTCGCCGCCATGCGCCGTGCCAAGATCACCTCGCTGAAGCATCAGAAGCTGAGAATAGAAGTATATCAGTCCGACATTGAAAGCAAGGAAGAGATCAGTCTTTTCATCACCTATAAAAGGTCCACTCCTCTCTCTTCATTAACTATGCATTTATTACTTACCTAACGTTATTCTGTCAACATAAATACATTGACAAACTTAGGCATCAGAGAAGAGAAGATCGCCAAACGCAGTCTCCCTCTGACGCCCTGTGTATTTCATTTGACAGATAGCGGTAGCACTATAACCTCCTCAGTAGCGGTCTAGGCTTGGACCAACGTTAAACAGGATACCGCTACCACGAAATCTCAGACATTAACACAACCTACCTCATAGCATGAACATCACTGGATATCATACCCTTAGAATAGGTAACCAATGAAACACATAACATCAAAAAAATAAATAAATAATTGTACATACATAAGCATTTGCCTAAGCATAATCAGTTATAATGAGCCACGCTCACACTGCCGCCAGTGGCACCAACAACCATCAAGGGTGTGACTTATGAAAACACCGCCAAACAGGCTATCACCTAAGATCTAGCTCAACTTGAGATCACCATTGACGTGCTACCACGTGTCACACCGAGATCACCTCGCTGAAGCATCAGAAGTTGGGAACTGAAGTACATAAGTGCCACATCGAAAACAAGAAAGAGATTAGTCTTTCCCTCACCTATAAAAGGTCCACTCATCTCTCCTCATTAACTACACATTTTTCTACTTACCTAACATTATTCTGTCAATATAAATAATTGACTGACTTAAGCATCGGAGTAAAAAAGACCGCTAACAGCGGTCTCCCTTTGACGCCTTTGTATTTTACTTGACAAGTGACGCTAGTGCTACAACTCCTTCAAAATCGGTCCAACCCCAGACCAGCGTTAACAAGGTTTAGCTACCGTTGAATCATAGACATTAACATTGGCGCCGTCTATGGGAATCCTTGAGCAAAAGGTCATCTCATCATAATCCACAATGACTAACGGCAGCACGGAAATCACCGATGAGGAAGAGGATCAGTCCATCAATCCCCAACCCACCAACCCTACGGTTACTGTTAACCGTACACTCTTCAACACTTCAATCAACCCCGGTGTTGAACATCAAGATACCCCTCTACGTTCGCACACCCAATCAACGGTGGAAATTAGCCTAGCAGTAGCCACCAACCGCTAGGACAGGACCTCACCACTAAGCTCGAGCTAGTACCAGCGGATCTTCATAAGGCAAATAAAGAACTACAGCAAGAAATAAGGGAAAAGGCGGAAGCCCAGAAACAAGTGGCCACACTGTTTTCCAAATTTGACAACCTAAAGAAGGCGCTAGAGGCAAACGCCAACTTGGTGAGGAGCGAGAACTCACAGAGTACGAGAGCCAGTCTAAAAGCTGAAATAAGGATGAGGCCACCGCCAGTAATACAGATGGACATACCGCTGAACCCATCCGAGCTGGCAAGATTGGGCCCATGTCCTCCACCACGATTAATGTTGGAACACGAAGCAGAGTCCCAACTGCGTGCCAACTACAGCATGGGTTGAGCAAGGATGGTTGGAAGTCTGCTAGCGCTTAGGCAACACCTAAACTTGGTCCCACTAAATTCATAAGCAAGGCCCGACGCCACCGCCTTGATCCTCCAAAAAATGCAGCAGTTAGAAGAAAGATTGGTCAGAGCGAAGGCAGGCGCCCCAGTGCCAATCCAAAACCCACTTTTTGCAACAAGGTCAGGTCCATTTACAGCCAGAATCTTACAAGCTGTCCGGCCGGCGTATGCAAAAATGCTCAATATTGCTCAATACAGCGGCCTCACAGACCTCTTCATCCACAAGGACACATTCAAGAAGGTAACTAATAGCAAGGGGTTCGACGACACCACCCTGTGTCACCTATTTAGTGAAATGCTGGATAGCGAGGCAATAAGTTAGTTCTTCGAGTGCCTACTTGGATCCATTGATTCATTCTCCCTGTTGTCGAACGCTTTCTTGTCGCGGTTCATCCTCTTGGCAGCGGGATACCACAATACCAGCCAGCTGTTCAACGTCAAAAAGGGCAATGAGGAATCATTAAAGACATTATTCACAAGATGGAGGGCCTCTGATCTCGATGCCGCGACCTTGACAAGACAATGACATTAGCAGCCTTCAAACAAAAGCTCTTAAAGGGACCATTCCTTTATCATCTCAATTACAACTGTCCAAATGCGGCATATGACCACGTCATGGGCAAGGCGTACAGGCAAGGTACATTACATATAGTAAGGCGCCACCCCCGCCAAAATAACTCATCCTTCCTCTTCTCAGCAGGAAACCACCAACAAATCTTCTGTTATGCTCTTAAACGAGAAGAAAAGAGATTGGCAGCAGGGCAACTATTAGGATAAGCGGCAAAAAGATCAGCGGTACCACAACAAGAGTAATCAGTCTTTCCGTAATGACAACTACAACAACATCCTAATAGAAGCATCAAATGCGATAAATATAATGTGCAATCCTTTACACTTTTCTTAGCTATTTCCTTGAAAAAGTCAGTTTTAACTTTGTTATGTTTTTAGGTGCTTCGTGAATTGACTAAAGAGAAATAGGAACTTAAATGGAGTAAAGAAGCCATGGGTCATCAATTACTGATGAAAAGGACTGAAATTGATCATTCATATGGCCGGAAATTACAAGGGAAGTCCACAGATATCGTTGTGCAAAACAATTGATACAAAGCAAGAAACTGCAGTTTCAGAATCAACTTTTCGGGAACCGTTTTGGGGAGCCTTTCTTGCATTATTTTGACTGCACCTTTGTTGAAAAGGCCAGTAATCCATAAAGATATGATGTTGGACTTCAAAATGAGCTAAATAACTGGTCAGAAGCGTCAATGAGGTAGTAGAAAATTAAGCTCAATTAGGCTTCCAGATAAGGCAAAAACTGTCAGCTTTTCACGAAGCATTTTGGAAGATCTTTTCAACCGACTTACTTGGAGTTTTTCCAGAAGGGTCAAGAAAGAAGATTTTTTTCATCAGAAAATGAATAAAAGGATTTGTCTCTTTTCTCAAAGGAATTGATTTATGGTGGTGGTCTGCCTGCGGGGAACCTGGGGAAAGAGAAGAGGATTGCGACAACTGGTTTTTGTTTTTGTTTAAGGTAGTTTTTTTTGTTAGGAATTTGGTTAGGCTTTTCTGGTTTTTAGCATGTCCCTACTCATTTGAGCTAGGGTTGGGTCAAATTGAGGTGCCATGGATGTGGTGTCTTTCTTGGGGACGAATCGATTTATTTTCGGTTTTATCTTATGGTCAATGTGCTGATGAGCGATCCTTGCTCGTGGTCTGGTATCTTTGGCACACGGTGTGGAAGAGGGCGTTGGTTTTTCTGGCAGTTGTCTATGAGGTAGTGTAATACCCCGAAAATTAGTTATTAATTCCTAAATGCTTCGAGAATTATTAAAGTATTCATTGGTATGATTTTGTGGTTCGTGAATGGAGCGGAAGTGTTTCGAACAATTAATTATTTGAAAAGTATGGTTTTAGGGGGGTGCGAAGGTTGACTTTTTGTACGTTTGAATTCTGTGAAAACTTCCTTCACGAAAGTCATAGAGCGTATCGATACGAGTTCGTGCATAGGTGGAACGTGAAAATCGAAGTTCGTATGAAGAAGTTATCGCATTTGGAAAAGGTTTCCATTTTTGATAAAAGGACGAAAGTTTTGGAAAATTACAGAAAAGCCCAGGTTTCCATTTTGGGAAACCAGAGCTCTCTTCTCTCTCCTCTCGGCCATAAATCGCCGATTCCTTCCACCAGCAATTTCTTCCTCCTCCGGCCACCATTGGACGTGAAATTTCTTGGATTAGGACCGCCTCGGCCTTACGCACTTCCCTGTGGTCACCTTTTCCCCTCTTACGGCGGCTACACGGTGGTGCAAGCGAAACCCTATTCGGGCTCCATTTTGAGTCAATGGCGATTTCTCCCAGCTCCGGCCACCTTTGCGTGAGTTGTTGGGCACCCTGGGATTGCTTGAGGATGCTGATGATGCTTCTAGAAGGATCATACCTGAAGTGAAGCTTTGACCGGAAATCTCAAGCTCGCCGGAAACTGGGAAAATTTCGGCAAACCCGAAGCTTCCAAGGTACTTTTCGATCACTTCATTTCATTTTCAAGCTTCGTGCTAGTTAAGAAAGTTGTTCACCATGTTGAGACGAAGAGGTTCAGCCTAGTTTCACCGTCATCCACGGTGGTTGACGGCGGCTCTACCACCGTCTGTGGCGGCCATGTACGGCGGCTTCTGCCCACCTCTGGGGCAGTTTCTGCCCCTCATTGTGATCTACTCGTCGATACGATCATTTCGATATATAGTTTGTAATTTTTGGAAATCGTATAAGCAAGTTATGAATTTTAGCATTTTAGGGTTTTCGGTTCGATCGGTTTTCGATCTGTGAGGATTCAACCGTCCGATTGACTTGTAGTTTTGATATATTGATCGTAAGACTGTTCTGGAGACTTGGGTGGTCTCTGATGGGGTTTTGTCTCAATTGATGTATCCTTCAGTTTATAGTTCATGTGTTTCGAACTTTAAAATAATGTGTGTTTTGTATTGTATTGAATGTGACCTTGATGTGATTAGGTGTTTGACAGAATTGTTTTGGGAGAACAATTGTTGATTGTGTGATCTTGGCTGTTAGAGAAGACGCAACAAGATTTAGAGGTGAGTGAATCTCACGTGGTTCATTTACAAACTGAGTTATTTAATTGTCGGAATTGATTGATAATTGTAAATCGTTTTTGAAAATAAAGATTTGTTTGAAATAATATGAACTTGATCGACTACTGTTCATAGGGTTACGGCTCACAGATAAAAAAATGAATTTCTTGGTTTTAATACATATGAACTATGGTTGGTATTAGTGGTCATTCCTAAGTGAATGACTACATATATATATATATATATATATATTTACGTGAAATATATATATTGGATGGTGTGAAATTGGTGAAGTAATGATTGAGAGTTGATTGAATTGTTATTTCGAGCATTTCTCTTATGAGCATACAATTATCATGATGCGTTGATTACTGTGTAAAAGTGTGTTTAGCTTGAGGAAAGTATTTGAGTCAAATGGACTTTCAAATGTTTGGTTGTGTATCGTTTATCACATTGGTGATCGAGGCAAGTATTATCGTAAGGCTGACCCTCGGCTTAGGTGATAGGTTACGATTCAGTTAGAGCTCTAGTCTGTCTGCCAATGTACTTCTTGAGGAATAACTTTGAGTTATTGTGTGCCTTTGAGTACAATGTACTTCTTAGGGAATAACTTTGAGTTATTGTGTGCCCTTGAGTACAATATACTTCTTGGGGGATAATTTTGAGTTATCGTGTGCCCATGGGTATATTTGTTTAAAAGAAAGTGTCGGTGTCCTTTCTTTTGTCGTCCATGTGGGACTTGATTTCGAATGAATTGTGGAGGTGACATTGGTTACTTTAATTTGATTTTGGGTTGAAAAATGATTAAACGGAGATTTTTCATTTTAAATGTAATCTCCTGAACTAAACTATATGCAGGGATTACTATGGTTTTGGTTTGTATACTTTTGGTGATTTCCTGAACTAATTCTCTATGCAGGGATTACTAAATTTTACCAAGTATGATTGTATGTTTGGTTGTGTTTTGTGGAGTTAAATGTTGTTGCTTTAATTTATCTCACGAATTGAGAAATTATAAGCATGTGTGACGTGAGTCATTTTAATTGAGTTTACTCACACGAGCTTGCAAAAGCTTACCGGGTTTGTTGTTTCAACCCGGTGTACTATTCCATGGTGTAGGGTTTATTGTGCAGTTTAGAATATCGATTAATAGTCGTTGAAGCTGAGGTGTGCGTTCGGTAGCGTGGACGTCGAAGGGTACTCTTAGTTTTAAGTCTTCCGCTGTGTAGTGAATTGTGGTAGGTGTGTTTACTTATTGAATTATCATTCAGTTTAATTTGTAAACTATCTGTAATGTAATATGTGACTCTAAAGAACGAGTCGGTATTGACATTGTGAGCTCAGTTTGTTTAGTTGCTTAATTGAAATGAAAATTTTTCTATGTGTTTTTATTGTGCTTGTTAAGTTTTCGTGTTTCAGATTAGAATTTATTTATTCAAAAGTCAGGGCATGACAGGTAGTATTGAGATTCTCAGGATTCAATGTAGACCAAGAGGTTGGGCAACGTAGGTGGTTAGGGGTTGGGCCCTTTCGGCTCATGAAGGTCATTCATGATGACGGACCAGTAACTGGTTTAGGTCTTAATTAAGGAGGAGAGTGAGGAATTCTTGTCCGCCATCGGTCATTCCCGAATTATGTAATCTTGTTTATTTTCAACAAAGGTTTCTTATTTAAAAAAATGGAGAATATCACAAATGGTCACTGAACTATTACATGTTCGACACTTTGGTCACTCAACTTACACATCGTCTATCACTTTAGTCACTACCATTAGATATATTGTTGTAAGTCCTTAATTTGAGGGCAAATTTGTCTAATCACTATTTTTTATTTATAAGAAAAAAAAATTCTAAAATATCCATGGTCTTTGAGCTTTTTCAAAAAGAAGAAAAATCATGGCTGATATGATTGATTTCCCTCTCTCCCATTACAATCTCAGAATCTCAGTTTGTTTATCAATGAACCATGCTAGCTAGGGTTGCATCACCAATTTCACAATAGGATGAAGAAGAAGGACGCCAAGGGCAAAGATAGTCAACAAGCTTAGCAGAAAAACGCCGATCAACTTCAGCTTAACTAGCCTGAGCACAACGACGACGACGACTCAAAGAAGTCGGCTGCGATGGAGTCGGCGTCGGTGTCTCCTATTCTGGCGTCGTCGCTCGAGTTTAATAGGATAAAGACAAGATCGGGGCCGCTGCCGCAGGAGAGCTTTTTCGGGTTTAGGGGAGACAAAGGCTCGATGTTGGGGTTTAGTAATTTGTCGAAGCCTGTCGCCGATGACGGTAGTGCAAGGTGAACAAGAAGGAGGCTGCGGCGGCGACTCCGAACAGGACAGGGTTCAATAAGAGTGTGACAAGTGGGAGCTGGGTTGATAATGGTAGTAATTTGGATAGTATGTCAACTGGTAGTGTGCCTTCTAGAGACCAAAGCCCAAACATGCCTGCGCCGTAAATCTTATCTCATGGTTGATAGTAAATCTTATCAACCATGGCTGAACTATTTTTTTTTCTTTTCTTTTCTTTTGTGGCCTGTCAATAAGTATTTCTAGATCTTGTTCATTGCCTAAATTTGGGCATGAAATTTTGGTATTTTATTCAACTTCCATCATCAACGTTAATTCATTCCTTCTTTCTGCACTCACCCTTGGTCACCAAATTTCTTATAGCTATTTTCACCCTCTCTCCATAAGCCCATCTCTTTCAAGACCTCTTCTTGTCTATCCCACCAAAATGATAAGGCAGATGAGCAATTATAACCACAATTCATAGTAACCCCAGGCACCATCTCACACGTACTCACTAAGACCAAGTCTCTCCTCAACCTGGCCTTCCAATTCTAAAAGATTTTCTGGGCAGTTAGTGAGTTTACCAAATTGACAGCTTGATTCGCTTACTTTGGGATCCAAGACCAAGACAAGATTAGAGTTTTAAGATTATTGGGTGTATACTCCAATGAACGTTTAGATTCTTCTTGTTGATGCCATTTATCAAGATCTGATACTTTGATTTAATGATCATGAAAAAGGGTTTCTGAAAATTTTGTCCATGGCTCCATGCGCAAATCAACTCATCAAAGAGATAGGGAAGGGAAAGAAACAAATAAAAAGCAGAAAAAGAAAAATAGACAGAAAAAAAAGTTTTATTCTTGAGTACTTTGACTATAATATCCTTGAGATAATGTATTATTTACTAAATTTTAACGCATAAAATAAACAGAAATAGACCGAATAACTAAAGTGATAGATAATATTGAACTTGAGTGACTAAAGTGATATTTCCAAAAGTTTGAGTGAACAAAGTGTCGAATATGTCATAATTCAATAACAAATTAAGGACTTGTATCACCTTAGTTACTCAACTTACACATCGTCTTTCAGTTTAGTCACTCAATAAAATGATTTGTCTCTTTATTTTTTTGTAGAGTGGTTCTATTCATACCTCCCTCAAGCCTTGATTAATGAAACTGCCTAATACAAGGGGGACATTGAGCCTAAACCCCTGATTACAATAAACATCGAGAAAACATCCCAAAATAATATTATGAGTCTCTACAAAATTCAAGTATTCTAACAAGCACCAATTAGTAAAGAGTGCTCTACTGGCTACTCCATTTGCTTTGACATAGCAGTGACATAACAGAAAGATAACTCGTTTACAATCACGAAGCATAATTACCAAAAACGCAGCTTTCTCACTATGTTGCCAACCAGGAATAAATCCGGCGACAGTTCATTTCATTCTGCCACTAGGAGGTTGCTTCCATCTGACAAAGGCACGCCGCCTCACTAGGCCAGACAACGCGTACTGAGTGCATAGACAGAGACAAAACTCATTTAGCCCTACTAAACAAAGGTAGGGATTTATTACTGGCATAGTGTCACTAAGTACTAAATAGTAAAAGTAAAAAAACTCCATAAAATAAAATAAAATCAACTTAGGCCCAATAACTGGGCCCAGACCCACATTCAAGTCAAGCCAGCAAGGAAGGTAAAGCAGCCCACCAAGACCCTCTGGATCGCGAGTTCCACTAATCGAAACCAGTGCAAGAACAACGCAATCCGACCTCCTTCCAACCAAAAATCCTAGCCGCGCCGATCCAACCCCGACACCGATCCCTCTTACCACCAAATTGAGCCGCCAACCCAACTAGCCAACAATCCCCTAACCCTCATCCGCCGCCGTGCCCTCCCTATTCGACCTTGCAAAGATGAGGACTGCAGCTAATTAAACTGCAAAAGATGGAATAAGTTGTTGAAGAAGAAGAAGAAGTGAGATTGAACAGGCTTGGATAGAATCTCAACCGTTGGATTAAGCTACAAAAATTGGAATAAATACAATAAAAGATTGGAGCCGTTAGATGTGAGTTTGGACACGTGGTGGCTTGTAATGAAAAGCTTAGGCAGCTCAGGCTAAAAGCTAGCTCAGGAGAGGATCCTCTCCCTTGGAATTATCCCAAAACTTGTTGATTTCATTTAATTAATATTCTTTACAATCATTTGTTATTGAAACAAAAAGGAATAGTTGAATGAATCGACCTAGTGCTATCTTCTTCCCCCATTCTTGGTGGGTTTTATAGCTCGTGATTTGCCACAGCATATAGTTTAATGGGACCTACATTGCCTACATTCAGCTTATTTTGAAGACCCAATGTTGAAAATTTTTTAATTCAAGATCAGGCTCTAGAACTAGATTACATTTATTTCAAATCCATTCTTGACGATGATCTTCCCACAACACTCAACTTTTCTTGCATTGCTAAGTCAATAAGTTTCATTTCAAAAAAACAAAAAAAAAAGTTAATAAGGTTCGGAGGGTTGCCAGTCTCTTTGTTCTCCTGCAAGTTTCAGTGGTCAAGGGATCGAATTATAAGCAGTAATAGTCCAAATGGTAACGGTCTTGGCACATACTCAACATTAAATTGACGGTCTTCTTGGAATCACTAACAAGCAAGTACTGATTGGAGCATTAGATGTAGGCCTCATCAACGGGCCGGGCCGGGCCTTACTCCATTTTTAAGTAGTAGCGGGCCGGGCCGGGCCGGGCTTTATTGTAAATTGAAGGATCCAAACCATCCATTTAATGCGGGCCTCGCGAGCTTTTTCAGGCCGGGCCGGGCTAAGCCTTGCGGGCTTTTTCGGGGCGGGCCTTGCGGGCTTTATTTACAAATAAATCTTTAAAGATAATATTTTTTATAAACATATATTTATATATCATACACTCCAAAGAGCAACCCCTATCAATTCAAAGAAAATGGAAAAACCGACCGTTGGATGAGTTTATTACAATAAATTATGAGTGTGGTAAAAAATTTAGCCAATTTAACCATATTTTCGAATCCGATCGAATTGGTCAACCGTCGTTACTTGTATGTTTTCTTGGTTGACCGATGGCATGATGACCGCGAAATGTGCTTATTTTTTCACATCATGTCTGTAAATATTCCATCGATGGATGTGCGTGGACATAAGATAAAAATTTCAATTTTAATTGCAAAGATGTTGGCCTATATCAATTTGCCTCCTAAAGTCGTATGACTTGTATATTGCATTTAAATTGTTGAGGTTCATTCTAAAGCAACCATGAAGTAGAAAATGAATTTAGAGAAATCAACCGCTCGATTGAGAGATTGTAATGTTTTATGGTGATTGTAAAAAATTCAGCTAATTTGATTCTCGTTTCGAATTCGATCAATTAGGTCAAATTTAGTTACTCTTATAAACCTATATCTATATATCATACACTCCAAAGAGCAACCCCTATCAATTCAAAGAAAATTGGAAAAATGGACCGTTGGATGAGATTATTACAATAAGAGTGCGGTAAAAAATTTAGCCAATTTCACCATATTTTCAAATCTGATCGAATTGGTCAACCGTTGTCACTTGTATGTTTACTGGGTTGACCGATGGCATGACGACCGTGAAACGTGCTTATTTTTTCACATCACGTCTGTAAATATTTCATCGATGGATGTGCATGGACATAAGATAAAAATTTCAATTTTAATTACAAAGATGTTGGCCTATATTAATTTGCCTCCTAAAGTTGTATGACTTGTATATTGCATTTAAATTGTTGAGGTTCGTTCTAAAGCAACCATGAAGTGGAAAATGAATTTAGAGAAATCAACCGCTCGATTGAGAGATTGTAATGTTTTATGGTGATTGTAAAAAATTGAGCTAATTTGATTCTCTTTTCGAATTCGATCAACTAGGTCAAATTTAGTTACTCTTATAAACCTATATCTATATATCATACACTCCAAAGAGCAACCCCTATCAATTCAAACAAAATGGAAAAATGGACCGTTAGATGACATTATTACAATAAATTATGAGTGTGATAAAAAATTTAGCCAATTTCACCATATTTTCGAATCCTATCGAATTGGTCAACCGTCGTCACTTGTATGTTTTCTTGGTTGACCGATGGCATGACGACCACGAAACGTACTTATTTTTTCACATCATGTTTGTAAATATTCCATCGATGAATGTGTGTGGACATGAGATAAAAAAAAAATTAATTTTAATTACAAACACATTGGCCTATACCAATTTTCCTCCTAAAGTTGTATGACTTATACATTACATTTAAATTGTTGAGGTTCATTCTAAAGCAACCATGAAGTGGAAAATGAATTCGGAGAAACAAACCGCTCGATGGAGAGATTGTAATGTTTTATGGTGGTTGTAGAAAATTTAGCTAATTTGGTTCTCGTTTCGAATTCGATCCACTAGGTCAAACTTAGTTACTCTTATAAACTTATATTTATATATCATACACTCCAAAGAGCAACCCCTATCAATTCAAAGAAAATGGAAAAACCGACCGTTGGATGAGTTTATTACAATAAATTATGAGTGTGGTAAAAAATTTAGCCAATTTCACCATATTTTCGAACCCGTTCGAATTGGTCAACCGATATGTAGAATATATATATACACTAATGCACATATTCTATATAGAAGTATAAGAACTTTCACACACACCACACACACACACACACACACACACACACATATATATCTCTATATATATATATAAACACACACACACACACACACACACACACACACATATATATATATATATATATATATATATCTCTCTCTCTCTCTCTTTCTCTCTCTCTCTATATATATATATATATAAACACACACACACACAAATATCTACATATATATATATATATATATATATATATAAAACACACACACACACATACATATATATATATATATATAATATTTTACGGGATTTTACGGGCTAGGCTTAGTGGGCCCTGTAGACCTCCGTACTTTTTATTGTTTATTTTAATTGGTCGTATAACGTATGAAACTATGTATTCGTAAGGTACACAAGTATTCGCGCTTAGGTTAAAACTTTGAGGCCATTTAAAGGATTAAGAAATTAGAGAAAATCTAATTTGGGTCTAGAAAAGTATTTTTAAAGTATCGAGGCTTAGGACAAGCCCGGAAAATTTTCCCGAAACGATTTGGTGAAGTGTCAGAGAAATAAGGATGTTTGAAGATGCATTTTCGGAGTGGGCTTAAGGAAAATTCAGGGAAAAATAAAATGGAGCAGCCCAAGCCCATTTGGCCCAAAAGGAGGGGCGAATTAGACTTTTCACAATTAAATTGGGAGAGGTATTTAAGAAACACATTCTCCAAACCCTAGCCTCAACCCTCTCATTTTTCACTTCAGCTCTCTCTCTCTCTCTCTACCCGAGAGCTTCTCTCTCCTCATTCTCGCCGGAAATCGCCGCCGCCGGTCGTCGCCGTCGCCAGAACCCGGATTTCAACCAAAATTTCCAGATTTTCTTCTCTTCATCCCCTCTTTCCATTTCTCCAACCAAAATCAAGAAATTTGGCCATTTAATCCTCCAAAAACCCTAGAACCCGAAGCTAATTTGGGGGTTTTTGTGCTTTCTTCTTTCCAAGTTTAAATCAAGGTAATATCCATCCTAATCTAGCCTCTATTCCTTCGATCTATACATCTTTCTAATCAAATTCGAGTTTTTGATTTCCATTTTGATTTTTGATGCATGAACCCGGTTTCTCCTTAAACCATAAAGCTAGGCTATGGGTTTGGCAAAGATTTTTGGTAAGGATCTACCCATGCAACCTTGTTTACGATTTTTTTGGTTGAGATGATGATGTTGGACGGATTTGTAGGTGAAGAAGGCCAAGGAGAAGGAATACGCCGTGATTTTTGAAGAAGAAAGGGTAAGGAATGGATTTTGGACAAACCCTAGAATTTTTGGAATTTATTTGGTTGATTTTGATTATGTTGAGCTATTGTTGTTGTTGGAAAAATTGTGAAAAATAGAGATATGAGGATGGTTTAATTAGTAGGATTTTATTAGCATAATTTTCAAAGTGTTGGAATTTTGGTGTTGAAGATTTGGTGATTGTTGCTGTGTAGTTTTGGCCAAAAGAAAAAGAAAATGAAGAAGAAAAGAAATGGATTTGTTTTTGGAAGAAAAGGAAAATAAAGAAAATGGTAAAAGTTGGATTAAATGAGTTTTACTGTGGTAAAGTGGTAAAAAGTGAAGAAGGTGAAAGTAAAGGTAAATTCAGTAAAAAGGAGGTAAAAGGTAAAAGTGAAAGTGTTGAGGTAAAAGTCATGGTAAAAGTGAAAAGGTGAAAAAGAAGAAGTAAATGGGTAAAAGTAAAAGTAAAACTTTATTTATAATTATTTACTTATTTATTTTTAATAAATAATAAATAATGGTAAATAAAGGAATACTTGGTCAAAAGTCAACTCTGAGAGTTGACCAGGGTTGACCGACCTCGTAAAACGTGAGGATCGACTCGACTTTGGTCGCTCGGATTGGCGAAAGTTTAGCGGAGCGATAAGGACGTTTTCCTTTTTAAGAAAGAAGTAGTTTCCCAAATTGGTAAAGGTTGAAACAGATAATTAATGGTCTCATTGAAATAAAAAGGATTTAGTGTGCGCGGTTACTTAAAGTTGATCATAATGTTTACCTGGATAATTACTTACAAACTAAGTAATGGTTCAGGAAACACGATCGTTAAGGAAGCTTAAGCGGAAAGCATCAGAGTGTGGAATACGCCGGCATTTTCCAGGTAGGGTGAGCTGTCCCTTCCTTGTGAGAGGCTTTTCGATATATGTGGAATGCTCTAGTATAATATTATGTTGCCTACAACTATGTTTTTGGTTGTTCATTAGTCGATGCCTCGTGATACCTATGTTTTCATAACTGATGATTGTTGATTGCGAAAACCGAGGCTAGACTTGCATGTTGAGATACTGTACCCTTTTGTATGTTTGTGTTTGTGACCTGAAAGTGAATGGGACCTAGACGCGTAGATTCCTAGGGATCCCACGGTGTCTATAACCGTGAACCTCCAGAGGGGGCTGTGCTCCTATGTTTGTCGAGGAAATGTGAGTACAGACAGTGAACCAGTCATAAGAGACTCAGAGCCAGGAAATGGACACTTTCGCTATTTGTAGCCATAAAGACTATAGAGTAGTTGGCCGGTTCTCGAAGGATGACGAACCAAGTCGGTCACCGATTTATTTTAGTTTAGCCGGTAGGTAAGTATCTCGGAGCTCCAAGTTGTGTGAAGCATGCTGCATATGATTTCCTGAAACGAAACAACTGTGATTGTTTTTGCTTGCATTTGTTTACTTGATTTTACAAATGCGCGCAACCTATGTTTTAGTAGCTATGTTTTACTTATAGTTTTCAAACCTAACTAAGGTTGGGTCGGCCCCTATTGGGCTAGCGAGGACGAAATGCTTACCCCTACATTTCAGGTTAGAACGAGGTCATTCCGGACGATTTGGATTAGAAGTGGGTCGTTGGCCGAGTTCGTGTGTTGCTGTTCCTATAGCTTCAAGTTCTTCCCTTTTGGTATTCCATCGATTTACTCGCTTTTCTTTCAATGTTGAACTCTGTGAGGTCCGCCTACCTGGGAGCGCGCCTCACCCCTTTGTTTTATTGTTATTGTTGAACTCCTTTCATTTCAGTTATGACGTAAGCCCTAAGGCGCCACAGTGCACTTGCCCACTTTTTTTTTAAGCATTTCTAGACTTGTTAATTTGTATATTGGGTTGTTGATTTAAAGTCCTTTCTTAAAAGTTTTTCTTGGTCTCCTATTTTCTAAAAATTGCATTTTCAAAAGGCCTTGTAATATTAAGTTGGTAGGTCTACGGTACGTCTACTATGTATCAAGCTCCTATTGGCTTAATATTACGGCGCTGTGGTATACCCCTTCGGGTCGCCACAGAAGAGTGGTATCAGAGCGGGTTTCGAAAAAAAAGTTTTTTTTTTTGTAAAAGCGTTTTTTCTAAAAAAAAAAGGAAAAAAAAGAAAAAAACCAACAACCCAAAAACATTTTCGAGAAAGTTTTTCTTGGTTTTGTAAAACTGTTTTTCTTTTCCCAAAAAAAAAAAAAAAAGCTTTGAGGAAAGTCATTTGAGTTTTCGTTGTCTTGCAAATTGTTTCGATTTCAAAAGAAAAGGATTTAAGGAAAGAAGTTTCAAATCACTTGTGACGCCTAATCCCAAAACCATTGCTTCTCATTTAGATTCCTTTGCGCTGCCCTAACCCTTCACGTGGATCCCCTATTGACTTGAATACACATTTACGCAAGCGTACGTATCATTGTCAAGATAGGAAAATATTATGCCTAAAGTTTATCGTATCACGGGGATTAGTGGCTAACCCACAATCCTTGGGTAATCGGAACTAAAGACACTTAGCAAACAAAGAAAAGAAAAAGAAAATAAATAAAAAAGTTAATCTAAGGCACCAAGCCCTAGCAATGCTCGGTTTTGGTTCTCACCAAAGCCTAATCAAAACTAAGAGCCTAGTGATGGATATGCACAAATGAGTGGAAAAGTTTAATGGTTGAGGGTTGATTTTAGATTAACAAAAAGTAATAAAATGTAAAGCAATTAATAAAAATGCAAAGAAGAAGGAAGGGAGTAGGGTTGCCACGTGTCAGTATGGGAGTGGACAAGAAGAAAGGAAGAAATGGTTTGGGCACGTGATGGCGGCAGACTTCTCAATTGAAACCAAAGCTTAATTAAGTGTAAAGCTTAATTAAACTAAGGTCTACTGCTGCATGTTAATGGCTGGAGGTATTAAATAATCAAGCTAATTATCAATTAATACAAAACCTTTTCTTTATTTTCTGTAATTTTCTTCTTCTTCTTTTCTATTTTTCTTTCTTCTCCACTTCCACAATCTCGAATATTTCCATATATATTGTCAAGGGACTAGTCGGGTTTTGCTCTCAAACTTGCATTGACCATGGTTGATCGTGTCGACAATTTCGTCTCCTCGTCGAAAACTCCGATTTGCTCCACTTTTGTACCATTTTCTCTCGTTTCCGCAACTCCGCTTATTTTCTACACAATAAATAAAAAGAATTAATTATATAATAATTGACTCGAGGATTAGCTTAATTCTAGTATTTTAGATATAATTACACGTATAAAAATGCGTGTAATCACCTATCTACTTTGCTTCTTTCTAAGAGTCATTCATTCGTTGTATAATCCGATCATCGTAGTTATGTGTTATTACAAAATGATATGGTGAGATCTTCATTAGGGAGATTCCACATCGTGCATCTGGCACATGAAAATGGAAAAGTCTTTGATTTGTAGACTTCAATTGGACGTTGAAGAGTTTATGATTGATCTCATGTTGTAAGCTTTGTGAATCATATTGTCTTTTGTTCTGTCTCAGTTTGACTCCTGTTACGATGCCGCCACGACCCGATCCTAGAATGGCAGCCGTGCTAATGGCATTCGAAGCCCTATGCACTGCCCTGGAACAGACCCCGGAGGAACTTGAAAGATATAGGGTGACGCAATGCTTGGAGCAGTTAACCAAGCTTAAACCACCCCAGTTCAACGGAATTGGTGAAGCCTGCGAGGCCGAAAACTGGTTGAGGCAAATCTTGAAGATTTTGGATATCTTATGGACACCGGAGCAGTACCGTGTGTCCCTAGCTGTACACCAGCTTGTCGGGGAGGCTGACAACTGGTGGGATACCGTCCATAGCCTACGGATTGTCGCTGACCTAACTTGGGCAGAGTTCGAGCAACTCTTTCTGGAGCGGTTCTTTCCACCTGTCCTGAAGGCACAAAAGATCAGTGAGTTCTTTGCTCTGACCCAAGGAAACAAGACCACTCACGAGTATGTTGTGGCCTTCACACGACTACTTAAGTACGTGCCAGCAATCGCCAACGACGATCAGATGAAGAAACATAGGTTCATGGCAGGACTTCGAGACTCGATTCGACGCGATTTACGCTCGAACACTACCTTGAGCTACAGTGAGTCCGTAGCTGCCGCTTACGCCATCGAGGCTGATGAAGCTGCATACCCAAGACGTGGGGATGGTCAGGGAAGCTCTCACCCACGGAAGAATTGCTGGGTGCATCGGAGGAAGCTCCAAGGAGGAAACTCCCAAGGATATGCCAGTTCCAGCAGTAGCAGTGGATCTTCAGGAAGACGGAGCCCTGCACCCTACACTTGTTTTGCTTGTGGCCAACCTGGACACACCAAGGTTCGCTACCCGTTTGTTAACAACTCATAAGGAGAGTCTTCTGGCTCGGGATTCCAGAATCCGAGGCCAGCTCAATCACTATCAACTCAGATATCGCCAGCACCCTACCGACCACCTCAGCCGTTAGCAGTGAAGTACGACCAGCAGATTACCGCACCTCGACCTGTCAACCAGGCAAACCGAGGAAGAAACCGTGGAGGACGCAACCAGGGAGGACGTGGACAACTGTATGTAATCACCGGTGGAGAGACTACTGAGGCTTCTGGCTCTGGCACTGCACTAGCTAGTACGATACTCATCTCTAACTCTGAAGCTAGAGTATTGCTTGACACTGGTGCATCCCATTCATTCATCACTACATGGCTAGCTGAGTCACTAGGACTAGAACCAACACCGCTAGACGGAGTTTTCGACTTTAAGACCCCGCTTGGTGTGGGGACTGGTGTAGACAAAGCCTATAGGAAGTGCCAAGTTGTTATTGGTGGTAGGAAGCCCCAAGCCGATCTCTATCCTATCGAGTTGTATGACTTTGATCTAATTCTCGGGATGGACTGGCTGAGCAAGTACAAAGCACTCATCGATTTCGATCGACGCGCGGTACGAATCACACCACCAAGCAAGGAGACCTTCGAAATAAAAATGGCAAAACCCCTTTTACCTCCAAGTTCACTACTGAAGGCTTGTTTTCAAGGGAGGAGAATGCTTGCTTGTTACAGCATCATCGCTGCAGGGGAAAAGGTAAACATGGAGACCCACGGCTACATGCCGATTGTAGACGAGTACCCTGACGTATTCCCGGAGGAGCTACCAGGATTACCCCTGCATCTTGAAAAGGAATTCCGCATTGACCTAGTTCCTGGTACTGAGCCGATCTTGATATCGCCGTATCAGATGGCACCAGCCGAGATGAGCGAACTGAAGTTACAACTAGAGGATCTTGAGAGCAAAGGGTTCATCCGAAAGAGTTCATCACCTTGGGGAGCTTCTGTCTTGTTAGCTAAAAAGCCTGACGGAATGCTATGTTTGTGCGTAGATTCTCGACGATTGAACCAAGTAACAATCAAGAACAAGTATCCACTACTGAGGATAGACGAGTTGTTTGACCAACTCACGGGAGTGATGTTCTTCTCTAAGATCGACCTTCGATCAAGGTATCACCAGTTGCGAGTACGTGAGGAGGACATTTGGGTTGACCAACGCCCCATCCGCATTCATGGACCTAATGAACCGAGTGTTTCGACCCTACTTGGATCAGTTCATGATTGTCTTTATTGACGACATCCTCATCTACTCCAAGACGCAAGAGGAACACGTTATTCATCTTCGCATAGTTCTGCAGACATTATTGGATCACCAACTCTACGCTAAGGAATCTAAGTGTGACTTCTGGCTCACAAAAGTAAAGTTCCTTGGACATGTCATCTCTGCAGCTGGACTTTCAGTGGACCCTTCGAAAGTCGAAGCTGTACTTAATTGGGAACAACCACAGAACGTGACCGAAATCCGCAGTTTTCTTGGATTGGCTGGTTACTACCGCCGTTTTAGCCAAGATTTCTCTAAGATCGCCTTACCGTTGACCAAGCTGACAAGGAACGGCACAATGTTCGAGGGGGACGACAAGTGTGAGAACGCTTTTGTGGAGCTTAAGACGAGGTTGACTACCGCACCTGTACTAGTTCTTCCGAACAATGTCGACCCCTACCAAGTGTACACCGACGCCTCGGGGAACGGACTAGGTTGTGTGCTTATGCAAAATGGCCAAGTTGTGGCCTTTGGCTTGAGACAGTTAAAGCCGCACGAGAGGAACTACCAGACTCACGACTTGGAACTTGCTACTATGTATAGTCTTCGCATTGAAGATCTGATGGTGTTATCTCTATGGCACGCAATCTAAAGTTTACTCGGATCACAAGAGCCTGAAGTACATCTACACTCAACATGATCTGAACCTATGCCAGAGAAGATGGATGGAGTATCTGAAGGACTATGAGTTCAATTTGCTCTACCATTCGGGAAAAGCGAATGTCGTCGCTGACGCCTTGAGCAGAAAGACGAGAAGTTAGTTATCCTGCATCTTCTTGTCACGAAACGAGACGTTGAAAACTCTGGAGGAGTTTTGCTTGTATCCCCAATAGGGAAACCCTCAGGGGTACCTTGTGAGTTTAACTCTGAAGCCACAGTTACTACAACTCGTGGAAGAAAGCCAGTGGAAAGACCCGGATACGTATATGCTCCGAGCACAGATCTACGCCGGAGAAGTCACCAACGAGTGGATGGTGGGCCAAGATGGTTGTGTTAGATTTAAGGGTCGGATGGTTGTCCCTGAAAACGACCATATTAGGAAGATGGTGCTGGAAGAAGCGCATCGTACATGCTTCACTATGCACCCGGGAGCAGGAAAGATGTACCAAGATATGAAGCGCCAATTTTGGTGGTGAGGGATGAAGAAGGATGTGGCCGACTACGTCGTCCGATGTGCAATATGTCAGCAAGTAAAAGCAGAACATCAACTACCGGCTGGACTACTTCAGCCGCTACCTATACCAGTATGGAAGTGGGAAGACATCACCATGGACTTCGTCACCGGATTACCACGCTCGTCACGAGGACACGACGGAGTGTGGGTGGTAGTTGACCAACTAACCAAATCCACCCACTTCATACTAGTGAAGATGGACTCACCTGTAGAGTATTTTGCGGGACTGTACATCGACATCATCATCAAGTTACACGGAGTTCCGAAGACTATCGTCTCTGACAGAGATTCAAGGTTCACATCGAGGTTGTGGAAGAAGCTTCAAGAAGAGCTTGGAACACAGATAATTTTGAGTTCGGCATACCACCCTCAGACTGACGGACAATCTGAACGCACCATCAAGACTTTGGAGGATATGCTATGAGCTTGAGTATTGGACTTCAGAGAGAAGTGGTATGACTGTTTGCCACTCGCAGAGTTTACGTACAACAATAGTTATCACCGTAGCATAGGCATGGCACCGTTTGAAGCACTTTATGGACTACCATGTAGGTCGCCTACGTGTTGGGCTGTTGCACAAGAATGGGCTTTACTAGGACCTGACTTAGTTTAGGAAACCACTGAAAGGATTCAAGTGGTTAAAGAGAAATTAAGAGTAGCCCAGAGTAGACATAAATCATATGCAGACACGCGTAGGAGACCCCTAGAGTTTGGAGTAGGGGACTTTGTTTATATCAAGGTGAAACCTCGGAAGGGAATCAGTCGGTTCGGGGTCAAAGGAAAGTTGGCACCCCGATACATTGGACCTTTTCCGATAGTCCAAAGAATTGGGAACATGGCTTATCGGGTAGATTTGCCACCAGAACTAGAGCATATCCACAACGTGTTTCACGTGTCTCAACTTAAGAAGAGTCCGCCAGAGATCCAGCAAGTCATTACTTGGAGAAACTTGCCACTGCAAAGTGATGCCACCTACAAGACAGAGCCTATACAGATTTTAGCACAAAGTACCAGGCAGCTAAGGAACCGCGAGGTTCCATTGGTGAAAGTTCAATGGACACACCAAAAAAAGGAGGAGGTTACTCGGGAACTTGAGGCAGAGATGCGTGAGAAGCACCCCCACCTTTTCAGCTAACCAGGTACAAATTTCGAGGATGAAATTTCTTAAGGGGGTAGAGTTTAGACCCCCGTACTTTTTATTGTTTATTTTAATTTGTCGTATAACGTATGAAACTACGTATTCGTAAGGTACACAAGTATTCGCGCTTAGGTTAAAACTTTGAGGCCATTTAAAGGATTAAAAAATTAGAGAAAATCCAATTTGGGTCTAGAAAAGTATTTTTAAAGTATCGAGTCTTAGGACAAGCCCGGAAAATTTTCCCGACAGGATTCGGTAAAGTGTCGGAGAAATAAGGATGTTTGAAGATGCATTTTCGGAGTGAGCTTCAGGAAAATTAAGGGAAAAATAAAACGGAGCAGCCCCAAGCCCACTTGGCCCAAAAGGAGGGGCGAATTAGACTTTTCACAATTAAATTGGGAGAGGTATTTAAGGAAAACATTCTTCAAACCCTAGCCTCAACCCTCTCATTTTTCACTTCAGCTCTCTCTCTCTACCCGAGAGCTTCTCTCTCCTCATTCTCGCCGGAAATCGCCGCCGCCGGTCGTCGCCGTCACCGAAACCCGGATTTCAACCAAAATTTCCAGATTTTCTTCTCTTCATCCCCTCTTTCCATTTCTCCAACCAAAATCAAGAAATTTGGCCATTTAATCCTCCAAAAACCCTAGAACCCGAAGCTAATTTGGGGGTTTTTGTGCTTTCTTCTTTCCAAGTTTAAATCAAGGTAATATCCATCCTAATCTAGCCTCTATTCCTTCGATCTATACATCTTTCTTATCAAATTCGAGTTTTTGATTTCCATTTTGATTTTTGATGCATGAACCCGATTTCTCCTTAAACCATAAAGCTAGGCTATGGGTTTGGCAAGGATTTTTGGTAAGGATCTACCCATGCAACCTTGTTTTCGAGTTTTTTGGTTGAGATGATGATGTTGGACGGATTTGTAGGTGAAGAAGGCCAAGCAGAAGGAATAGTGATAGGAGCATAAAATGCATCGAATTTATAGTTCAAACCTTTATACTTTTGCTTAGTTTATTCTTTAAAAAGATCAATTTAACTTTGTTATTTTCTTAGGTACTTTGAGAAGCAGTTAAGGAGAAAAGAGAGCTATTGTGGGACAATCAAGGCACTTCACATGAATTAGTGATGCAAAGGATGGAGTCTGATCATTCATTTGGTCATAAAACTCAAGAGTAGATGGAGAGAGTTGCCGTGAAAAACAGTTGCAGAGAAGCAGAAAACAGAGTACAAGAGTCTGTCTTATTTTCTTCTGTATTGGGAAGCTGTTTTGAAGAACCTTCGAGTGGAATTATGAAGAAAGGCCTGGCAAGATTTGAAGATCACATGTTCTACTATAACTGAAGACAAAGAGTTGGTCCAGAATGATAAGGAGGAAGCCGGAGTCTGTGCTCAAAGTTGGTTCCTCGAGAAGACTGTTTCCATCAGCTTTTCAGGAAGCTTTTTCAAGGACTTTTATACTGGACTTACGGGATGATAATCATGAATTTCTCTACCCAGAATTTAAGAATATATGTTTTAGAGCAGTATAGAATCAAGAATCATCCAGAAAGGTGGTGTAATGAAGAAGTTACGATGCTGCAAATATGATCAGAGGATAAGGAAAATCTGGAATTTCTGACAAGTCTTTATGCGAAGCATTTTCAAGACCGTTGTTGGGCCACGTTTCAAGAAGATTTCTAGAAGGTTTTTGCACGGTTTTTAAGGGTGACATCAGAAGTATTATGTGGCAGAATATCACCTTCGAATCTGCTGGGAACCCTTGTCAAACATGGAGAGGGAAATCAGTCCTAGTTGAGAAAGGAAAGTGAATTAAAGGTTATATTTTCTGAAGATATTCTTGGCAGATTCTGGGACGAATTTTATTGGATTTTTGCTGCATTATACTTATCAAAAGACTATTAGAAAGACTTAAGGAAGGTTCAGAAGATTGTGTGGCAGCCAAGCAAGTGGAGTTGGAGAAGAATAAGAAGAACTCAACCCGGTTTTGAAGAGAAAAGTTAGGGGTTTGTAAACAATAAAAGAGGAGGCTTCTTGGCGTCAAAAAGAGACCATATCATACAGATTTCACGCCTCAAAATAACCCTAGCTCTCTGATTTTCGAAGCTCCATACAAGCATAAGGAAAAGAAGCCACCAAAGTCACCATCAGCCACCACCGTGACCATCCATCTTCAAGCAACATCCACCGTGCCTCAAACTAAAACATAGAAATTTATTATGAAACTTGAACCATAGTTTAGGGCTTCAAACTAGCCCCTAACACAAAAGTATTTAGCTACTCATTGTTCTAAGGTAAACACACAGTAACATATTGAAAATAAAAGGGCAAAGTCGCAGAAAAAGAGAGTGAAGAGGCACGGTGGATGTTGCTTGAAGATGGATGGTCACAGTGGTGGATAACGAACTCCTAACTGCTCATCATCATATTCACAGACTTTACTTTAGTTTCATCTTTTGTTCTTACTTTATTTTCAGCAAAATTAATCAACAATCCCCCAATTGTGTTTTTAAATTTGTTTTATTATAGTTTCTAGTTTATTTTGTTTTGTAGGTTACATAAATTGAAGGTAAACCCTTGATCCTTGGCGTAGAACGATCCCTTACTTTCACTACTACAACTTGACAACAAAAAGGGTTTTAAATTGCGTGTTATTTTTAGCAGAGCAAATAGGCCGTGATTTTTGAAGAAGAAAGGGTAAGGAATGGGTTTTGGACAAACCCTTAGAATTTTTGGAATTTATTTGGTTGATTTTGATTATGTTGAGCTATTGTTGTTGTTGGAAAAATTGTGAAAAATAGAGATTTGAGGATGGTTTAATTAGTAAGATTTTATTAGCATAATTTTCAAAGTGTTGGAATTTTGGTGTTGAAGATTTGGTGATTGTTGTTGTGTAGTTTTGGCCAAAAGAAAAAGAAAATAAAGAAGAAAAGAAATGGATTTGTTTTTGGAAGAAAAGGAAAATAAAGAAAATGGTAAAAGTTAGATTAAATGAGTTTTACTGTGGTAAAGTGGTAAAAAGTGAAGAAGGTGAAAGTAAAGGTAAATTCGGTAAAAAGGAGGTAAAAGATAAAAGTGAAAGTGTTAAGGTAAAAGTCATGGTAAAAGTGAAAAGGTGAAAAAGGAGAAGTAAATGGGTAAAAGTAAAAGTAAAACTTTATTTATAATTATTTACTTATTTATTTTTAATAAATAAGAATTATCTGCTTATTTATTTTTAATAAATAATAAATAATGATAAATAAAGGAATACTAGGTCAAGAGTCAGAAGTCAAAGTCAAAAGTCAACTCTGAGAGTTGACCAGGGTTGACCGACCTCGTAAAACGTGAGGATCGACTCGACTTTGGTCGCTCGGATTGGCGAAAGTTTAGCGGAGCGAAAAGGACGTTTTCTTTTTAAGAAAGAAGTAGTTTCCCAAATTGGTAAAGGTTGAAACAAATAATTAATGGCTTCATTGAAATAAAAAGGATTTAGTGTGCGTGGTTACTTAAAGTTGATCATAATGTTTACGTGGATAATTACTTACAAACTAAGTAATGGTTCAGGAAACACGATCGTTAAGGAAGCTTAAGCGGAAAGCATCAGAGTGTGGAGTACGCCAGTATTTTCCAGGTAGGATGAGCTGTCCCTTCCTTGTTAGAGGCTTTTCGATATATGTGAAATGTTCTAGTATAATATTATGTTGCCTGCAACTATGTTTTTGGTTGTTCATTAGTCGATGCCTCGTGATACCTATGTTTTCATAACTGATGATTGTTGATTGCGAAAATCGAGGCTAGACTTGCATGTTGAGATACTGTACCCTTTTGTATGTTTGTGTTTGTGACCTGAAAGTGAATGGGACCTAGACGCGTAGATTCCTAGGGATCGCACGGTGTTGATAACCGTGAACCTTTAGAGGGGGCTGTGCTCCTATGTTTGTCTAAGAAAGGTGAGTACAGACAGTGAACCAGTCATAGGAGACTCAGAGCCAGGAAATTGACACTTTTGCTACTTGTAGCCATAAAGACTATAGAGTAGTTGGCCAGTTCTCGAAGGATGACAAATTAGGTCGATCACCGATTTATTTTAGTTTAGCCGGCAGGTAAGTATCTCGGAGCTCCAAGTTGTGTGAAGCATGCTGCATATGATTTCCTGAAACGAAACAACTGTGATTGTTTTTGCTTGCATTTGTTTACTTGATTTTACAAATGCACGCAACCTATATTTTAGTAGCTATGTTTTACTTATAGTTTTCAAACCTAACTAAGGTTGGGTCAGCCCCTATTGGCCTAGCGAGGACGAAATGCTCACCCCTACATTTCAAGTTACAACGAGGTCATTCCGAACGATTTGGATTAGAAGTGGGTCGTTGTCCGAATTCGTGTGTTGCTGTTCCTGTTCAAGTTCTTCTCTTTTGGTATTCCATCGATTTACTCGCTTTTCTTTCAATGTTGAACTCTGTGAGGTCCGCCTACCTAGGAGTGCGCCTCACCCCTTTATTTTATTGTTATTGTTGAACTCCTTTCATTTCAGTTATGACGTAAGCCCTAAGGCCACAGTGCACTTGCCCTTTTTTTTTTAAGCATTTTCATACTTGTTAATTTGTGTATTGGATTGTTGATTTAAAGTCCTTTCTTAAAAGTTTTTCTTGGTTTCCTATTTTCTAAAAATTGCATTTTCAAAAGGCCTTGTAATATTAAGTTGGTAGGTCTACGGTACGTCTACTACGTATCGAGTTCCTATTGGCTTAATATTACGGCGCTGTGGTATACCCCTTTGGGTCGGCACAGCCTTTGGCGAGCCTGGCCTACGGGACGGGTCTGGTTTTTGATGGCATTTGGCGAGCCTGCCCACTACCCACCCTTGCGGGCTTTTTAACGGGCCGGGTCGAGTTTTTAGCCCTCAGGGCTGGCGAGCCTCCATCGGCCCACTTGATCCGCTGGCTTTTTAATAAGGCCTAATTAGATGTGTACTGATTAGAGCATTAGACGTGAGAGAGAGAGGAGATGAAGACACGGTTGAATTACTTTTTTTTTTTCTCTACATAGTTTTCTAGAGGGGCAGAATGGAAGGGAAACTAATTTTTACAAAAATTTGTGAGGTTGATATAACTGGAGGTATGAATAGAACCTCTTTTTGTTTTAACCGTTATTCAAAGGAAAAAAAAAAAAGAAGAGAGAGAGACAACCGTTAAAACATAATGCAGTAGTTAACGCCGTTACCTTCTCTTCTAAAAAAAATTAAAAAAAATTAAAAAAACGCCATTACCTGTCAGTGAGTAGGGTTTTAGGCTTTAGAACAGTGGAAGGGGGTCTATAGGGGGTTTAGCATTCCGCAACATCCTTTCTCTCACCCTTAAACCCTATCAACAATTTCCCATCTTCATTTCAATTCTTGGGGTTTAAGCCATGGCAGATTTGGACGACGATTTTGGAGACATCTACACTGATGTCGAAGCGCAGGCCGCTTCAGCCATCAATGGCGTATCAGACTTTGCTAAGTTCTATACGAACCCAAAGAAGATAGAAATTATAGTAACAACATTGCAAAGAACGGCGACACTTGCTCCGGCGAGGGTTTCGTCTCCGATTCTGAGAAACCCAAAGAGGAATGGGTAGTAAAGTTTCGGGTTCGGATGAGGATGAGGATTACAGTGACAGTGACAGTGAGGAGGACCTGAATATAGTTTTGAACAATGGGGGCTGTAAAGGTATTCCCTTTTCGGTTTCAGGTGGAGGGGGCATGAGGATTGATGAATATGAAGATGAGGATGAGGATGCTCTTGTGCCCATGAAAGATTGCAAGGTATTCTATTACTTTCAATCTATGGTTTTAGAGACTTTTATGATGATAGAACTGAATTTGGATTATAATTAGTATTCTTGGTGTTTAGGCATGTCAACTTCAAATTGATGATTTTATTCCATGTGAAAATAGTTACCTTGTTGTGTTTCTTTTGCTTAGCCTTGTTACTTTTCTAAATGAGAGATCGTGGGTGGTTTCACTGGTTTGTGTAGTATGTATGGACTCAAGGATTTACTTGTCCAAGCAATGGAAAAGCCAATGAGTCTGTGGATTTGGTGTCGTCCATGCCGTTTGGAGTAGACCAGTCGCAGAGTAGTCGTGTTCGTGATACACCAAATCCAGTGGTGATTCGAAATAGATATGGTTTTCGACTTCCTTGGTATAGGTTAGTAAATGCGTCCAAAAGTTGGCCTATAGAGCATAAAATGATTTTTGAATAGTACTGTGTTAAATTTTGACTGAAAGCATGCCCTGTTTTCTTTCTTACAGGACCATACTGGACGTGGATATTGAATCATTTGAGGAGAAGTCATGGAGGTGTCCTGAAGTTGATATAATAGATTACTTCAATTTTGATTTGAACGAGGACAGCTGGAAAGAGTACTGCAACTCCCTGGTAAGTGAAGTAGTGCTGATTCCATGCTTAAATCTCTCATTTATGTGTTCTGGCAGTTTGCAAATTATTTTCATAAACTTTCTATGCAGAGTAACTTGTGGGTAAACTGTAAATGCTTTGGCCTTATGGCCAACTGGTTGATACTGCTTTTCTGCAATACTGCACTTTATTGAATTGAATCCTAATGCTTAAATGATGGCAGGAACAACTTCGGCAGCTAAAATCCACACAGTATGGCATGCCTGGCTCTTCAAAATTTTATCAGGTCTATTTGAATCTTTTTGGAGTCTTATCATATTACCACAAAATTGTTTAAAGTTTTTGGTGTTGACATTTCCAATCGTATCATTTCTACATAAAATAGGCTAAACAAGCTGGATCTGAGTATGGCAGATTCACCCAGGAAAGAAATGAATTATGCTGGATTATGGGCATATGCTCCTCCGTCATCAACAGTTTATGATTGCAGAGTGAGACAATTGGAACTAGTATATCAGAATTGAATTGATCTATCTTTTGTAGAATAGCTGTAAATCCGTATGTAATTAGGATATTGTGATTATAGAAAATCTTGTCATTGTGGAAAGATTTTTTCCAATTAGAGTTAGACTACTCCTTTGTACTTGTATATATACCCTCACTGTGGCATGAATATTAATCATCGAATTAACCCTGAATTGAAGTATTCTTTTCTACTTGGTATCAGAGCCAGGTTCAATCTTTTGAACTTGCGCTGCATCCTTTGAATCCTGAATCCCGAAAAATACCACAAACCGCTGCGTACCACCACCGTTGAAATCAACCCATCCCTGAATTTCAAACCACCATCACCCTACAATTTTTAGGAAAAAGAAGAGAAAAAAACCTTCTTCTTTTTTTCCAAAACATTCATATCCATCTTGAAACCCTAGAAAATCCAATCCTGCGAAAATCCTCAATTCCTCAATGGTGCAATCAAAGAAACAGGCTATGGGGTATTCAGTAACTACCGAATTTTCTGTTATGGCTCAACGCAAACAGGGACCTCCTCCAGGCTTCTCAAGACCTTCTCCACGCCGTCCTCTAGGTAAACCAAATCCATTTGCAAACAAAAAGTACATTATCTGTGGGGAATTAGGTCATAGCAAGGAACGGTGCTATGAAGTGATTGGTTACCCTAATTGGTGGGACTTCACCAAGAAACAACGAAAGAATCTGGGCAAGGCCGTTGTTGCTTCTACAGAGGAAGTTTACCTAGACAATGCCTCTGCTAATATAGCGCAGTCAGGTATGAAGCGTAAGGTTACTTTTAATAGTACATGGATAATTGATACAGGTGCATCTGACCAATGACCCTAGTCTTGTGAAAAACCTTAGATGTTCCCCTCAAAATGTTGTCTCTACTGCTGATGGTACTCCAACTCTGGTCACCGGAGAAGGTTCTATTGCTTTATCTGATACCTTAACCCTTGAATCTGTCGTAGTTGTTCCATCACTAGCTTATAATCTCCTGTCTGTTGGTCAAATTATTTTAGCTCTTGCATGTATTGTGACCTTCTATCCGTCTTTCTGTGTGTTTCAGGACATTCTGATTCAGTGGATTCTTGGTTATGGTGTTAGAAAGGGGAAATTATACTACCTGGATCTGACAAAGACTGGAAAGAAACAGAAGCATCTTTTGGGACAAGCTAATCAGATCAAAGGGGTAGAGAATGCGAAGGAAGCTGTATGGTTATGGCATCTCCGTTTAGGTCATCTATCATTTAGTTATCTTAAGAAGCTGCAACCTCATTTGTTTCAGTTGTCAATGATTTGGATTCATTGTGAAATTTGTGAATTGGCCAAGAGTCACCATATTTCATATTCATCAAGTCTTAATAAAAGTCATGTTCCTTTTATGAAGATTCATTATGATGACTGGGGTCCTGCGAAAATTCATTCTCTTTCTGGAGCTCGGTATTTTGTAATGCTTATTGATGATTGCACTCGCATGACATAGGTGTCATTACTGAAGAATAAGAGTGATGTATTTAGAATGTTTACCGAATTTCACAAAATGGTGGCAACTCAGTATCAACAATCCATTAGAGTGTTTTAGTCTGACAATGGTGGAGAGTTTGTGAATGGCCCTATGATTGAGTTTTGCCGGTCACATGGAATTCATCATCAAACCTCCAATTCTTATACTCCTCAACAAAATGGTTTAGCAGAACGGAAGAACAAACAGTTGATGGAAGTTGTTCGTGCTTCCTTGTTTGGCATGAATGTACTTCGGTCCTATTGGGGAGAAGCAGTGAAATCAACAATATATCTTATCAACCGTACTCCTTCACGGGTGATTGAGTTTCAGAATCCTCATCAGAAGCTTCATACACTTTTGACCATCCCTTCTATGCCTAATTTGGAGCCCCGGGTGTTTGGGTGCACAGCTTATGTTCATATTCCCAAGCCTCAACGCAGCAAGCTTGATCCCCGTGCCCGTAAGTGTATATTTGTTGATTATGCTGAATTCCAGAAGGGTTATCGATGTTATGATCCTCTTACTGGCACTATACATGTCTCTCTTGATGTTGCTTTTTGTGAATCTGAACCTTATTATTCAGGGGGAGTTTCGGAGTCTTCCCTTCAGGGGGAGAGAGGTTATGAAGGAAATCCTCGAGATTTATTTGAATTTGAAGAATTAGAAACATTTGAATCAAGATTTGGAGTTGGGAATTCTCTAGCACCAGTTGACAGTGAAACTGAAATTGGGACTGTAGGAAACAAAAAGAAAAAGAATCTAGGGACATTGAATTTATTGGAGGTGGACCAGTGGGATCCCTAACTTACCAGGACATATGTGGTGTAGGACCATCCCTTGAACCAAGCCGACGTCATGATCTGTTGAACATGACAGACGCATCACGCCAAGACGTCAGCTTGCATCCCCAAAGTGACAATGACGTCAACTTGCATCCCCAAAGTGACAACGACGTCAACATGCATCCCCAAAGTGACAACGATGCTTCAATGCGTCTTGGAATATATGAAACATCACAAGCTGACGAATTACCCATTGACCTGCCCAACTGTGATACACCCAATGAAAAGAATATAATTCAGAGTTCTCATCTATCAGAGTTTTTCCCCCTCTCTACATCATCAACTGAAGAATTTGATGCGAATGTTCCTCCTCAGGTACCTTTAATTTCGAATGAATTATCCGGGGTAGATAATATTGACTCTAGGAAATCACAAAGGGTTACCAAGGGTATTCCTAAGAAACAATATGAGCCAGACATCAAAGCCAAAGCTAAATATCTTGTAGCTAAATACATGTCTAACCATAGGTTGTCTGGGTCATATGCACTTGTTGTTGATCAATTATCTACTATATCTATTCCTAGTAACGTGCAGGATGCATTGACGGATCCAAAATGGACAAAGGCGATGAATGAAGAATTAGAAGCTCTTCAAAAGAATGCAACATGGGCGTTAGTACCTCTGCCGACTGGGAAGAAGACTATAGGATGTAGTTGGGTGTTTACTGTGAAGCTTAATGCTGATGGAACTATTGATAGATACAAGGCGAGGTTGGTTGCCAAGGGATATACACAACGCTATGGGATTGATTATGATGAGACTTTTGCACCTGTAGTAAAGATCAATACAGTCCGGATTCTAATCTCACTTGCAGCAAACAAAGATTGGCCCTTGCACCAGTTTGATGTGAGGAATGCGTTTCTTAATGGGAATTTGGAGGAAGAAGTATACATGGATGTGCCTCCAGGTGTTAAGAATTACCCAAGTGACGTTAGCAATGTGTGTAAATTGAAGAAATCTTTGTATGGCCTGAAGCAATCTCCAAGAGCTTGGTTTGGAAAATTTTCAAAGTCCATGAAACCCTTTGGGTACAGATAGAGAAATTATGACCATACCTTGTTTATTAAATGCAAGAATGGTAAGATTACAGCTCTTATTATGTATGTTGATGACATGATTGTTACAGGGGATGATCCAAAAGAGATTAATGAATTGCAAAAATATCTGTCATAGGAGTTTGAAATGAAGGATATGGGACAACTGAAGTATTTTCTGGGTATTGAAGTTGCAAGGTCTAAGAAGGGGGTTTTGCTTTCACAAAGGAAGTATGTTCTTGATTTACTTGCTGAAACGGGGATGCTAGACTGCAGACCAATGGAGACACCCATTGAAATGAATCACAGACTTGGTATTTATCCTGATCAAGTTCCAACTGATAAAGGGAGGTATCAACATCTTGTAGGAAGGTTGATCATCTTTCACATTCTAGACCAAATATTGCTTATGCTATGAGTGTTGTTAGCCAGTTTATGCATTGTCCTAGTGAAGAGCATATAGATGTAGTCTTTCATATTTTGAGATACTTGAATATGGCGCCAGGTAAAGGGTTACTGTTTGAGAAAAAAGATGAATTTGAAGTTGTTGGATATACGGATGCAAATTGGGCTGGTGATAAAACTGACAAACATTCTACATCTGGGTACTTTATTTTTGTTGGAGGGAACCTTGTCATTTGGCGTAGCAAAAACCAGAAAGTCGTTGCCAGTGCAGAAGCTGAATTTCGAGGTATGGCATATGTAGTTTGTGAAATGTTATGGATCCGTAATGTCCTGAAAGATCTGGGTTACAAGCTTAAACGGCCTATGGATTTGCATTGTGATAATAGAGCTACCATTGAGATTGCACATAATCCAGTTCAGCATGATAGAACAAAACATGTGGAGGTTGACCGTCATTTTATTAAGAAAATCTTGACAGAAAGGTTATTCGCTTTCCATTTGTAAACTCAGAGGAGCAATTAGCTGATGTTCTCACTAAGTTCTCACTAAAGGAGTGTCTAGGAAGATATTCGACAAAGTTGGCATGATAGACATCTATGCACCAACTTGAGGGGGAGTGCAGAATCGCTGTAAATCCGTATTTAATTAGGATTCTTATTTAATTCGTATATCTTGTGATTATAGAAAATCCTGTAATTATAGAAAGATTGTTTCCTATTAGAGTTAGACTACTCCTTTGTACTCGTATATATACCCCCATTGTGGGATGAATATTAATCATCGAATTAACCCTGAATTGAAGTGTTCTTTTCTACTCCTTTATCCTCCTCTTTTATACATGTGATATACTTTCTTGTTATTCCCAAATTAGTATTCAGATACTTGGTCCGAGATAATTATTATTTGGCTTTTGATTATTTCAGCCAAAAGGGAAAGCAATTCAGATAGAAGATAGTGTTGTTGAACGCCAACCATCTTTTGATAGTTGGGTTCCCATATACATTAGGGGCGGTGATCTATGATATCTAATCACAAAAATTTTGCATTATTTAAGAGTAATTTAATTAATAGAATATCCCAAGTTTTCTCTACACAAAAAACCCTAGTGCCTCTGTACAAACTTTAAGCGCATCCTAAATTTAATAAGTAACTAATAAATCACATAACAATGAGGTATTTAGAACTATACGCCTCTTGACAAGGTATCGGAAAAGAGTCATGGAATATGTCGACTAGAAATGAGGAATGCTCTAATGTGGATGATGTGTCCACTTAACTTCTATAATATGTGGACTTGTTGAATATCTAGACTGTGAGCCCCGGAAAAATTATCGAGCTGAGTTGAGATCATTGAGAAATTAATTTACGATCTCGATAATTAATAGAGGTGCTCGAGATTATTTTTCAAAATTTTTCATAAAATGAAATTTTTGGTTTAAGAGTGTGATAACAAAGTACACGATACAACAAGTTCGTAATAATTTTAGGAGAATTTATGCGACACCGGAAGTGTTTATTTTGAATTTCCGAAGTTTGCGAATTATGAAAATTCATTTAAATAAAAGGAAATTATTGGAGTGCAATTCTAGTCGTCGATCTATCCACTGCTTAATCTCAGCCCTTGAGTTAAATTGGATTTCTGGGTATAAATATTCCTCTGATTGGGTCAACGCGCCAGATTGATCCAGAAGGATAGTGGAGGAGATCAAAAGGCCCGACCCGTTTCTCATAGCTGGACGACCCGCGATGGTGACCCGGACAGTTCTCCACCGTACGGCAAGACACGAAGGCGGACCACCCTTGTTTGAATCCTTTTTCTAGCGCTGACATGCCTCTGGTCATGGATCATCCATGCATGGAGTTAGAAGAGAGAATCGAAGCCCGAAGGCTTTGGATTTTCCAGGGCGTTATAACTTTCCTAATAGGCTTAATTACGTAAGGTGCTCTCCCTACGTACGTACTGCACATCAAAATCTATCGCAATTATAAAGCCAAATTATTAGTATTTACCTTTTCCTTCAATGCCACTAGCAACAAGTATTTTAGCTTTCTTTACAAGTTCCAAATCTCCCAAAAGATAAAGATTCTGCAATATAGTCATCTTCCTTCTGTCGTTGTTCTGAGGCAAAGCCATCTATTTTGGATTTTGGTTTAAAGAGAAATTTGGGTTCTGATTGTTGTTGATAATTCGGTTACCGGTGACGAGCATGATGGAACCGATTGAGTATGTTCCTTTGTTCGTGGGCTTTAAGGAAGAAGACCCAGACCTCTCTGAGTTGTAAGGTATACGTCTGGGAACCCATCTGGTGTTTAAGCTTTAATTTATTAAAGAAATGAGTCTGACATTGGGTTTTTAAATTTGGCTTTTGGTTGCTAATCAACGGGAAATTTGGGTGAGTTCAATGGGTGGAGTTGGATAACAAGTTGACGCTAACTCCAATGGAGTCTTGAATTGGATGAGAGAAGGAACCAGAAGTAGAAGAAGGCGTGCTGCTGCTTCTAATCCAACAACGCAGCAAGAAGGAAAAGTTTAATGTAAAGAATTTATAAGGTAAGTGGGAGACCAACTTGGATTGTTATTGTTGTGACTGATATTTCGATCTGCATGTTTTCCAATTTTTTTTTTTTTTGAAATAGAGTCAGTAGGCGAAAATATATTCATCAGAAGTTAGAATAGGCCGTTACATACCTTTCCGCTGCCATCTAGACAGACAAGAAGATAGTAGTAGTACCCACAGTGGTACATAGAAAATAGACATACTCATTGTACAATCAAGTACGTAGACAAAGCGAGATCCCCCTTTGGTACTACTCCGGATGTGCTAGAAGGCCCGGTCCTCCCAACCTAACTCATAAAACAGTAAATCTAGCCGCCTAGAGACCTCAATTGGTGTACAGCTAGCTAGAGACACTGAGAATTAAATCGACAAAGACCAAACCCAATGCTAAAAACTAAGTAGGAAAAAAAAACCACTAGATGCCTCAAAAGGGGCCTAAATGAACTAGAAAATAATAAAAACTAACCAACTGCCCATTTGGCCCAAAGAAGAGCAAAACCCTAAGCCCAACTAGCTGACCCGACCCTGTTGAGCTTCCGCCTTTCTGTGTTGAGGACATCGCAAGCCAACCGCTGCCACGCCTGCACCATGTAGTCGCCGCCACTTCAAGGACCACTTTCCACACCACACCGCCACCACTGCGAGGGGAACAAAACCCGAACGACACCAGACCCGATCCAAAAAGAAAGGATCCCTGTGTCCCTTGAGCACCGACTGCATCCCGACGATACAGCTGCACTACCGCCGTTGTCTGAAGACAAGCACCAGCCCGCACCATCCCTTGAAGCAGATCCACGACTCCCCCAGCCACAGGGTGGTTTCGACCTAAGCAAGACCAGATCAGACACAAACCTCGAGCCACTGCAAATCTATGAAACAGGGAATCCTAGACCATCAATACTCGTCTGGCAGCCTCCCAGCGACGACAAGGCAAGCCCCACCGACCCAAAGTGCCGCCGGACGAGAGGATCTCGGCTAAAGACTCGACCTTGATCGATGGGAGTGCCGTGCCTTCAGAGAGAGAGAAGTTTCAATGTTTTCTTTATCTGCATGTTTTCCATTGGAAACAAATATGCATGGTATATGAAATCCATTGGTTTGGTGAAACTTATCTGACCTTAAAGTATAGAGTAGACCAAGTCAAAATAGAGAAATTGGAATTAAGGTGTAATATGAGAGTTGCGTGTTGTACTGTTTCCTATTTGGATCACTAGCACCGTGTATTGAAGTTTGGTGGAATAATTATTCTATGATTGATTAAGTTGGATTTATATTTGGTATGATTATATTTCGGTCAAACGCTTTTATTTGTTCCACTCTTGGTTAATTGGTTACCAAACGTGGAATTAGATAACTGAATGGCTATTATGGTTTTGAGAAATAATATTAGTTGTGCAAAGGAAAGTAGGGTGGGTATTCTTAGTAATTCTTAGTAATTTTAAGGGTGCACCTATGGTGAAAGTGATATTGTATTGATTTCGGGAATGTTCTAATTTGGTCGTAATCGGTCTAAATTATTGTATATGGATGCTAAATTACGATAATTGAAATTGACGCCACCTAAGGTGGATTGCGTCGAAAGGAAAGGTTGTTAGTTATGGTCGGTCAAATCTTGGTCAGATTAGGAAAACTGGTCGGACTATATATCAACAAAATTGAGTCTTTATTTCCTTAAGGAAGGTTATTTACATTAATTATGTCGGAATCTAGGACTCTAGTTACCCGAGGAATGGAAGGTTCGTGACTCTTGGAATACGTGAAGAAAAGCATCGGAATCTAGGTAGGGGTCTCTCCTCGATTAGTGGTTTTATTATATTATGCTTTTTTATAAAATGATGCATGTTAAGTCTATGTGGTTTGGTTATGTTAAAATGCAATGCGTACTATTCAAACCGTGAGAGATGTGATGGCTTGAGAGCAAAAGGTGGCACTGACTTCCTTGGGTTCGATCCCCTTAACCTCCAGAGGGTTAGTTACGCCGGTCGTCCAGGTATTCTGATCATAATGACGGGCTCGGTACGTGTGTGTAACTAGGTAGTGGACGCTCTCGCTATGCTTACTTGGTTATAAATTAATTTGAGGTAAAGTCGTGTAGTGGGTCTATGGGACCGGCCATCAGGTAATACTTAGATTTGGCGTCGTATTTATTTAAACATCATGCATCGGTTTTCAAGTTAGAAAATATTGTAAAGTTTGTCATTCTTTAAATGACCTGGTATTCATGAGTATGTTTTTATATTGTGGCCACAAAGCAATACTCTATTGTTTTCAAACCTAGTTGAGATGAGATTTCCCATTGAGCAGCGAGGACAAAAGCTCACCCCTACAACAGTGGATGCAGATATTGTGACTGGTGACGGGATTGGTGGATGGAGCAGGGTGCGCAGGAATAGCTTTGACGAATAGTTGTAATGGAAATCAGGTTCCGTGTCGAGTCTAATTCAATTTCTTGAAAGTCATTAATCTAGAACTTGATCATCCTTGTTCCATCTTGTATCAAAAATGTGTTAAGTCTTGTTTACTTTACTGGTGAATCAGAAACACTCTAGACGGACTAGTTCGCTAAATGTTTTTAAAAGTTTTCATCTCAAAGAGTATTTTCGACATTTCCGCTACGCGTTTTACGAAAAGCTATTTATTTAAAACTGCCTTGCGGGTTTTTAGGATGTGAAATTGTACATTCAGTTTATGTCTTATAGACACGTAGCAATGTGACGTGCTCAAACTGATGAGGTGCAGTTTGGGGCGTTACAGTAGACATAACTAGATTTTAATAGGGTTACTTTTCTAAAGGTAGATCCCTCATTTATGTCTCAAAGCTTCATTATCCCTAATGCTTCACTTATTGTGTTTTGTTTTGTTTTAGGTCACATGAGTATAGAAAGAAGAAAAAGTGGTAGATATTTGGGAATAAAAGTTAGGAATCTTTGGACAAAGCTAGGTAAATGATCGAGATAAGATGGTGTGTTTTGGTTCTCTCGATCATTATGTCAATGTTAGGTTTAGAATTATGGAACTGATGGATTGTCTTTTGGATGATATTGATGCAATGAAATTTTGGTTTCATTTTGAATGCTGATTTTAGTCCAATTTTATGGCTTTGATGATTCACTAGGCCAATAACGTCAATATACAACAAATTTTACATAACGAAAAAAAAAAGTTGTTGTGTTATGATAGAAAGTCAATCATGCAACACATTTAAGAACCTTACGTTGTATAAGGCCATAAAATTTTTGAAGATTTTATTTAGAAGGTGATTGTACAACACTAACAAGAATATTTTGTTGTGTGAATGATAAAAAAAAGAGCGGCAGATTTCCCTCCTAGCTTGACACAAATTTGGGTCCAAATATGTACTATATATATGTCATGATTTAAGGATCCTACAACATAAAAACTTTATTTGTGTTGTCTGAATGAAACATGTTTATCCTAGAGCCAAAACCATTGCACATAGCGGGAACATACTTTGACTTTATTTGATAATCTACCTCTTGGTATTTGACTCCTACAACGTAATTATTTGTTTGTGTTGTCTAAATGAAAAATGTCTATCACTAGCACCAAAACTGATATTTTGATTGCAAATAGGCGGGAACTTTCCCTCCATGCTACCTCAGCTCAAATTTAATGTGTGCAAAATCAGACAACATAACTTCCTTTATGTGTTGTCTGATCAATACAAAATAAAAAGATCCAACTACCCGCATCTTTGCCAACTTAATTAGGCTAGGGCTAGTGACTTTTTGTAGGCCTGGCATTTAGACCTGCAACCCGCAAACTTGCACTATACCCACACGCTAAAAGCCCGCACAAACCAGCACTATTGTTAATCCGGGCTGAAAAAAGCCCGCACGTAAAAAACCCTCAAATAAACGGGCCGGGCTATGCTAAACCCGTTATTACCCGTTGAACCCGTTAACTAAAAATCATTTCTTATTTTTCTCTCTTTCGGTTGCTGAGAGCAGCCTCCATCTCTATTTTCTTTGAGCAGCCTCCAAACCCAAAACCCAGAGAAGCATTGGGCGAGACCTCCCCAAACCCAAAACCCAAATCACTATCTGAGCTTCTTGCACTGCCTTCGTCGAGACCTCCCCAACTGTAAGTCGGCTTCTTTTTCAAGCTTGGATTTCAATGCAATCAGTCAAAATTGGAAAACCCAGTTTCAGTTTCAAAGCACTGGGCTTTTGGATTGTGTGTTTAGCCACTTGTTTCAGTAACTTTCTAGTTTCTACTAATGTTTGATGGTTGAGGACTTGAGTCCTACTGTTGGTTTCAAGTTATTGGTTGATTTGGCTTTTTTTTTTCCTTCATTCAAATCTGGGAGTTATGTGTTATTGGTTGGTTTCAAGTTTGGTAAGTGATGTTCTGGTTTCAAGTTATTGGTTGATTTGCTGATATTGATCCACTCTGCTTTGGCACCTATAATTAGATGTAGATTTGGTTTTTTGCTTATTTAGATTGAGAAATCTGGTTTTGAAGAATGATGAAGTAGCTTTGGTTGTATATCTTGTTTGATTTTTGAGATCTTAATTAAATGGGTTTTGGAGAGATGATGTTGCCCTCCATGTGTTTGTGAAAATGACTCTTTTAATTGAATGATGCGTTTTGTTCTGATTATCTGCAAATGCAAACTAAATGAAGTATTTGGCTCACATAATTGAGAGCTATGGTAAAATGTTCATAGAATTGAAAGGTGAAACTCATTTGCTTGCAGTTGTAGTAAATATAATTCATTTGTTAACTTAGCTTCTTTCAGAAAAAATGAAAAGGTTTTCTTCC
The DNA here is from genome assembly GCF_002994745.2 of Rosa chinensis. NCBI lineage: Eukaryota > Viridiplantae > Streptophyta > Magnoliopsida > Rosales > Rosaceae > Rosa > Rosa chinensis. The sequence goes on from NC_037091.1 coordinate 50,653,868, forward strand.
TTTTCACTTATGAATATGGTACAATTCCAAGATTTAAAAGGATGGATTTGGTGGAATCGAGATTTCAACAGTTTCTTCGAACATATGTGTGACATCCTTCATCGTGGGTCTCAGCAATGGATCATGTTGAATGCACCATAATGCAGTCATCACACACTTCTCCATCTTCCTCATGTCATCAATTGCTTCATCATCACTGTCCAGTAGCAAATGGAGCTTTCTTTGGTTATAGCAATCATATGCCCAATCAGCTAAATTAAAAAATTAAAAAATTAAAAAATTAAAAAATTAAAAATTAAAAAATCTGTTAACGGGTTTTAACAGGTTCCAACGGATAACCCGCAAACCGGCCGGGTTTAGCCCGCAAAACCTGTTAAGTTAATGGATTTTTATCGGGTCGGCCCGTTAAGAACCCGCACGGTACCCGCACGTTGCCAGGCCTAACTTTTTGTCTCCCACTTCATTTATCAATTTCCAACACTCAAACATAACACAATTTTCTCAGTCTTCTTCTTTCCCAGAAATCGAAAGTCCATGGCTCCACGCCAACCTCCGCGTCCCACTCAAAAGTAAATCTGCTATCCAATTAAACTATCGAAGCTCCCAGCTCCTCGCCTAAGCCAGATCCACCGCCTCCAAGTCCTCCCCTGCTAAGTGAAGGAAAATGCTTAAAGGTTGTATCTTTGTGCAGGTTTGGCTTTGGAGTTTTAGAGAGAGAGTAGTGAGTGACCCATTTGATGGTTTGTCGAATTGGAATGATAAAGATGGAGATATTGACCCTTGCTCTTGGTTTGGGGTTGAATGCGTAGATGGAAAAATTGTGGTCTTGTAAGTACTCTCTTTGTTTCTTCTTTCATTTAATAATTTCATTGGGGTTGATTAAAATTGTGTCTTGGTTGGAAGATTCAAATCAGCCCACCATCAAAGTGAGAGCTCAGCAAGACAGTAAGCTTGTATGTATAATTTATCATTGATTTTGTTCTTCCTAATGAGTGTTATTGTGAGACCCATATGTGTTAAAATTTATGTCCATGTGTTCAAAGTTGTTATGGAATACACTTTTGACCATTAATTAGCTTTGGTAACTCCATTAGAATATTTATAACTGAAATGGATTAAGGTTCAAATATTGCACACCATGTGTTTGATAGTATGCCTCAAAGGCAACTACCAAGCTGAACTAGTGGGTTGCTCTATTATTTTCGAAAAACCTATACTTCTTCTTTTAATCTTAGTTTTTGGAACCTTAAAATAGATTCTTCAATGATCGTTTTAAACTTAGTTTCATGCAAAATGAAGTTGAAATGAGATTCTTATGATATTTTGAAATTAGCACAGTGTTTCAGGATTTCTGCAGAAATCAGCATTTTCTATCAATTTGGATCTCTGTTTGACCGTCCATTAATTTGAACTCCGAATAACTTGAAATTTTGCGAAATTGTGGCTTTACATATCTAGTTTAAATCTGGAGAGTTGTGCTTGAAAGAACTAAAAGGATGATTGTTGGTGAATTTTTCTTTTTTGCTACCAGTTTTCTGAAAATTTCTGAAACTTGCAGCAATCTTGTTACAGAGCAAATGATATTAGAAGCTACTACACTTTTGTCAGTCCTCAGTCTTTAACATGTTAAATTATACATGCAAAGCATGCTTTAAAAGTTAAACTTTAGTCCAAGAGGCTTACTCAACCTTATTGAAAAGGTTTTCATGTTTTCTTCTGATATATTTATTTAGAAACACTGGATTATCCTGCTTTATCTAATGTTGCTTTTTATCATTGTGAGGAACCTTGCTAATACTGAACACTCCTATCATGGGAGACTGGTGGGACCAAAATCCCCAACTCGAAATCTTCATAGCTTAAAACTACCAAAGACAGAACACTATGTTCCTACACTACTCTTCCACCTTCAGATGTAGATGTAAGTCTTTTTCTTTTGTCTTTCTCTACAGTTTCTTGTATGTATCATATTTAGTTGACATTTAGATGGTTGATGTTGTTGCAGAAAAGAATTCAATGCTGGAAACAAATGTGATAGTTGATTGATGTTTATGTCTTATTCTAGTTGCAGCAACAATAGCTAAATCTTATAAAGTAGATAATAACAACTTCGTTTAACATTTAGGTGAGGTTCTTGCTAAGATATGGAACGGAATATGAACAAGCTTTCGAAGCTAATTGCATTCGTGAAAGTCACTCAGTAGCCACATGCTCCTTCAGATATTTCACTCTTACAGGTTGTGTGCATTACCACTTAGACTAGTTTGTGTTTGGTAGTCGTTTAGTTAGCCAGAACGCTGATCATATATGAATTATCTCCAATTAATTAATGTCACTGAGTCTTGTGCTTTGGTGTGCTTACTGCTCAATTTGTGTGATCATGTAGGTTGTTCTACCTGTTTTCAAATTGTTTGTTCTGACAAGGATATTGAAAGCTTGGATGAAGTGAAGAGAGGTTCAAGGAAGAGTAGGTTGTTCAGCCTTTAGTAATTCATATTGTTCTCAATTTTATTCTTGTGTTTTAGTGTATGGATGATTGAGAAATACTACATTTATAGTACATTTGATGCTTTTTTTTTTTTTTGGAAATTAATGAAACTTCATTAATAAATACCACTGAGAGTAAACTCAATGGAATGAGCCCAAAACAAAGCCCAAGTACAAATAAACCCAATAAGGAAAATTACAACTCAACCATAATCCACATGGACATGTAACAGAGTGTAACCCTAAAAATTAAAATACATCAACTCCAAACACAAACACAGCCGCCGCTGCCCAAAGGCTTCCGCACAGCAGCCGCTGCAGTCGCCACCAGAAGCCAAGAGGATGTGAGAAGTGCTGAATCGAAGTGATGAGTACTGAATAGTTGTTGCCAGAACAAACCCAAAAAGCAAATCCAGTCAAAACCAACATAAAGGGGGATGAGAGAAAGGAACCAATACCACACAATGACTCGCGCATCTCCACCAGAGAGACTCAAACCGGGAAGGGGAGAAAGCCACCGAGAAGGGACAAAAGCTAGTAACAAAGAAGAAAACCAGTGGATAATGGGGGGTGGAACACCCATGCGTGAGCACCCATAATCCAATCGGTAAGTGATTCTCACTTTAGAGCAGTAGCCACAAAATCCTTCATGGAGAAGGTCATTGGTAGAAGCAGGGGAGTTGGTGTGAGGTGATGGGTGAGGGGAATCATGGAGTTTTTTGGATCTGAAAATTTTTTGGGTTGATCGGCAAAGAAAGGAGGAACAAAGTCCTCTAGAGCTGGACATAAGCCTGAAAAAGGAGGAACAAAGTCCTCAAGAGCTGGACATAAGCCAGAAGATCACCCCAAAATGAGTGTAGTTCACCACAGGGGTGAGAGAGAAGCAAGTGAAAATGATGAAAGAAAGAGGAACTGAGAAAAAGAGAGGCCAGAACACTAGAGGCCGCCCCCAACTGTCAAGCCAACAATCTAGATCCGGAAGGATCAAGATTAGGGCAAGAGAGAAGGGCCGGGGAGGGAGATGGGTTTTTCTCAGATCTGTTTTCCCTCTCTAGGTTTTAGAGAGAGACGCTCTAGTTTTCAGAAAGTTGAGGCTTTAATGTATGGATTGGAGTACTTCATTGATGAATTGCATTTAGATTTCTTTCTAATATGGATCGGTATTGTTATTTAGATAGCAATGGAGTATTAATTCTGCAAAATTCAGATTACGTAATAATTAAGCAACAATTCACACAACAGACTTCTTATAACACATTAAAGTTCAGTTGTCTGAACTAAATCATACAACAATCATAGTCTACAAACTGAAGTATGAGGAGCAATCACACGACAGTAAAATTCAAATACATGTTGTCTGACGAGCTTAACCAACAACAGTTTGAAAATAAGTTCTCTTGTATGAAGGATGCACCTACCACACACAGCAGGGCTGCGTGGCAGCTGTGCCCTGCATCTGCCGAGGGAAGGTACAACGCTGATAACAAAGAAACTGTCGACTGTTTGTGTTTCACACAACGGCTTTCCACCTTTGTGCCATTTTTCATCACACAACGCTCCGATACACAACGGAGATCGTCCAAATCACACAACGATTTTGGTCCGTTGTCTGTTAGCTTTTTTGGCCTAGTGATTGTTAAATGAATATGTTGCTTCACAATATGTTTTATCAAAAAAATAGAAACAACAAAAACAAACAATGATCTCTTGTTTCTACTTACTTTAAACAACATAAAAGTGGAGTTGAAATCACTCTCAAACAATAGAAGTTGTTGGTTACTTGTATGTCTATTAATACTCGCACAACATAATTTAACTAAAACAATGGTTGAAAGTTCAAAGACAGAAAAGTGGCATTGAATACAACTTCAAACAACATAAATTGCAGTCCAGACTATACTCCAATTGAGATTCAAACAACATAGAAGAACTAAAAATGTAGCTGGAAATAAAATCTAACCACAACAAACACAATTTTCTGGAGTCCAAACAATCTCAAACAACATAACTCACAGTATAAATGTTGTTGTGTGCAAAATCAGTCGACATATAACTGTATTGAATTTTAAATCAGACAACAGAATCATCAACTAAGCTTCAATATTGGTTCAATCAAACAACATAAACAAGTAATACTCTGTCATGTAAGATTAACTACATCGACGGATATTTTGTTAAACCCGTCGACGAAGTTAATTCCCATCAACGTTAATATGCAGTTGTAATAGGTTTCAAACGACAGATAGTCCCTAATTCTTCACTATTGGGTACTTCAGACAAAGTACCTTAAACTGAATCTGTTGTCTGTGTGTATTATCAACGACGGGGAATCTCTGTCGTTTGAGTGGCTTAGAGACAGCAGCTACCTAGACATCAGATTTTGACTTCATCAGACGACATATATCATCTGTCGTCTGAAGGCTTTTTTGGCATAGTGATAAAACAACCTACCTCATAGTCATGAACATCACTGGATATCATACCCTTGGAATAGGTAACCAATGAAACACATAGCATTAAAAAAAAAAAAGGACAAAATACTGTTTACTCCCTAAACTCTCTAATTTCACACAATAAGTCATTGCCGTTAATTCTCCATCAAATTCTTGACCTGACATCCTTTTCACGTTAAAATGTCCATTTTACCCTCACTAACTCTTTTTTTTTTTTTTTTTTTCCCCTCTGTTTCCTTTTCTTTTTATTCTTTTCTCTTTTTACCTTTTCTTCTTCCAGTTCCGGCTCTCTCCTCATCCTCATTTTATGGCGTTTGGGCAATAGCCGAAATCGTTGCTCCATGGTCAACCTCTTCCGGCAAGGCCAAAACGTCGACCTAAACACCCTCAAAATGGCCGTGTGCCTCAAGTACGGCCTCGCACATGCACTAAAGCTGGTGGAGATGATTGCTGCGCTTCCAGAATCGGACAAAGAGGTTCTGCTTCTGAAGTGCGCTGAAAGCCAAGCCGTTCCAAATGATGTGCTCATATTATCCTATACTTCTATGTCTCTTAATCTTGGTTTTTATGTTTAATTCTCCTTATTTATGATTCATTTACATGTTTTAGTGTTTTTGTAGGTTTGTTTAGTAGAAAGAAGAAAAGAAGCTAGAATGAACTAAGTAGGATTGAAAGGCAATTGCAATACCACATTTCAGAATCAGTCTGTGCAGAACATCCAACTTCGCTGAATTACTGGGAATTATTAAAATTGAATCAGATAATGAGCCTTATATCATTGGAAAGCTACGGATGTCTACTTTCTGTATAATTTTACGGATCTTGATTTCGATACTTCTAGAGAAAGTTATGATTATTTGAGTGAAGATAGGTCAGACAGAAAATCTGCTCGGAAATTTACAAACATTCGTGGAGAACTCATGTACCATGGCACAAGATCATCAATCCTAATGTGTCAAGTAAGTTAATTCAGATGAGGATTCAGTGATGAACTTATTCTTCCTTCTACAAGAGATATTTCAAGGTTTTCCCATTCCAAATCAAGAAAGGAATCTAATCTCAAGTCTTACAAGGGAACTTGAAGTCAAAGATGAGCAGAAATCTTCCTTATATAAGGGAGCACGAATTTTACATGAGAAGAGTCTCGGGAGCACAATATAGACGCCTAAGGAGCAGAGACAACTCATCCATCTTCCCCATCTTCCCCTTTCCATTCTTTCCTATGTTTTATTTAAATATATTTTGCTAAACCTTTTTCTAGGGTTAGGATGATGCCTTAGCATGATTGTTTATGTACTTTGATGATTTATTGATGGATTTATAGTTTGTTTATGATGAATTCTTAGTCACTATTAAATTGATACTTTATGTTTAAGTTCTTTGATTGATCACCTTAGGGCTTTGCATCTAGTAATTAGAAGATGAATTTGAGGCGTACCTGCAATACAATTCAAATTAGCTTCTTGTGATTAAGAGTTGTGAATTATATTATTGTCCTACCTGAAGTAATGGTTTGCATGATTCTCTTGTTTTCCAGTACATAATGACTCCTATGTGTTAAATTTATGCCGTACCTGGATAAACTGCATGTTAGGATATACAACATCTGCCGTACCTGGAGAGAATCATACACCTAAGGAAAACTATGGTCTAAGTGCCGTACCTGGACTTAGATACATGAATTGTCATCAAAAGAAACAAAATAATCTGTTAATTACATCAAAACATAAATAGGATTGTTAGTGGTTGATTCCGAAACCCTAAGTTTTATCATCTTTGCTTTTCAACTTATAAACTTTATTTTATTTGTTTGTTTGTTTCACATTATTTCTTTATTCAAAAAATCTAAACACAATACTTTCTTTATCTTAATTGTTCATTGTGTTTTTGTGATTTTGTGTTTGGATTGATTGAGTTAGGGTTTAAATTAATTATCAATTCTCAGTTGGAATGACCTCGTACTTGCACACTATACTAACTACGATTCGTGCGCTTGCGAGTTTTAATTAAAATTTCACAACACCAAACCGCCTCCGGAATCATTGTCGTGGCCGTGATGTCGAAGCCTCACTGGTTCCCTCACATCGTCGCCATAGGGAATATTTGCGGGTACTGCCCCGGTGACCCCTACTCGGATTTTGAGTACAGTACTGGATACAAGCCTACTAGCATGCGCGCAATTTGAGTCTGGTAGGGTTTCAATTGGGGTTTTCTTTGTTTCAATCATGGTGTAGAAGACGAAGTTTGTAGCTTTATTGATTTACTGAATCAAATAGAGAGTTCTGTATTGAGGCAATGCGTAGTCCAACACCTTGTTCAGACCTTCGCCAGAAGGGATGGTGTCTTGCGCTAGCTTTATCAGAAGTAGGCCATACTTCCGGGTTGCCAAGCGAGGCGTTGGAGAGAATCGGGTTCGAACTCTCCGACTGAGGTGATTTGGACTTGAACGGGTTTGGCAATGGTCAAGATTAGGAGGCTTCTTGGCGAGCGACTACGGATGAATGTTTGATGATTATGAATTATATATATATATATATATATATATATATATATTTTAGAATAGATGATTATGAGTGTTTGATCTATGAATGTAGAAACTCTATGATTGTTTTAAATTTACTTAATAAAATCTGGTTGAGCCGCATGCTTTGTTGATCGAGTTTACCTTTTTTGTACTTGTGTGGTATTGGATTTTCAATTGCAGATTTGAGATGATTGTTGGTTCATTTACTGGGTTTGTTTGTTGAGAGAGAGCTGGGTTTGTTTTTGGAAGAAGAAGATAGAGATAAACAGAGGAGGATGAGAGAGCAGGAATTGGAAGAAGAAGAGGTAAAAAGAAAGGAAAAAAAAAAAAGAGGGCAAAAAAAAAAAAAAAAAGAGTTAGTGAGGGTAAAATAGACATTTCAACGTGAAAATGATGCCACGTCAGCAATTTGACGGAAAATTAACAACAAGGACCTATTGTGTGAAATTAGAGAGTTTAGGGAGTTTTTAGGTGAAATTGAAACGTCAGAGACTAAAACGTTGACCCTCTATAAGTATAGGGAGTAAACAGTATTTTGTCCAAAAAGGACAAACCCATAGACATTAAATTTTAAAAAATCAAAAGTCACACCTACTAACAATTGAAACTCATAGCATAAAAAAGTAAAATAAAATTAAAAAAAAACAGGTAGACATTAAATTTATAGAACTTGAAAGTCACGCCTACTATCTTATAGCCGTGACATTAAATAACATCCCTCTATAATAGGTAACCAATAAGTCACATAGCAATATATGTTGTATCTGTAGAAAGTGATTTTCATTGAGTTGATGTTTACATTTGTACACATATATAGCAGTGAGCTGCTGCTGTGACAATGCAGGCAATAAACTATATTTACAGCTAGAATAAAAACTGATAAGCAATTATAGCCTAGTTTTGGCGATTTAGAATCCAATAGTGAGTTGGGCAATGCTTTCAGTTAATGTTGTGGTGAGGACACTGACAATGAGCTGATCTTGTTGAAACCATTTGGTATATACAGGGTTTGGAATTGGAGCGGCTGGTTGAGTTTCAGAGGCAGTGGACATGATGGTTGGTGGAGAAGCAGGTTTAGAGCCATCAATATATCCCCAAAGATCATTGCCATTGAGGTATGGCTTGATTTGACGAAGCCAAACCATGTAGTTGGATTTAGTGAGTTTGATGAAGTTGGAGTTGTTTGGAGAAGGATTGGAGGAAGAGTAGAAAGAGACAAGGATCGAGAGGACAGATGAGAAGGTAAGACCTAAACGTCTGATACCATGTAGAAAGTGATTTTCATTGAGTTGATGTTTACATTTGTACACATATATAGCAGTAAGCTGCTGCTATGCAGGCAATAAACTATATTTACAGCTAGAATAAAAACTGATAAGCAATTATAGCCTAGTATCAAAACAGCCTAGGAATGAATCAATGGAGAAGAATCATATGACGTGATTTTAGGAGAAGATTTAGTTTCTCTAACTCTGATATATACTATGTAGAAAGTGATTTTCATTGAGTTGATGTTTACATTTGTACACATATATAGCAATAAGTTGCTGAACAGTGTAGGCAATAAACTATATTTACAGCTAGAATAAAAACTGATAAGCAATTATAGCCTAGTATCAAAACAACCTAGGAATGAATCAATGGAGAAGAATCATATGATGTGATTTTAGGAGAAGATTTAGTCTCTCTAACAGTATCTACATGCTGTATCTAAAGCTATGAACATCATAACTTAAAACAACCTACCCTCATAGTTATAAACATCACTAAATATTTTTTTTTTTTAAAACATCACTAAATATCATACATGTGGAATAGGTAACCAATGAACTCATAGCATTAAAAAAAAAAAAAAACCAGTAAGCCTTAAATTTATAGAACTTGAAAGTCACTTCTTGCCGACATTAAATAACATACCTCTAGAATAGGTAACCAATAACCAAGGTTTTAAGTTTCTCCGAAAATGCCGAAATTTCCATAAATTTGAAGTACCAAAACGAAATTCATATGCTATATCATTTCCGTCAGGAGTTTCCCGAAATTTTCTGTACATTTCCGCGAAATTCTTAATTTCCGAAATATCTACACACAAAATATATTAAAAAATTCACACCGAAATTTTGTCCGAAATTTCTCTCACTGACAAAATAGGAAATTTTGAATATTTTTTTTTTCCAATCAAGTTGAAATTGGATACAACAAAACTCTCTTTGCTTTATCTGCTACCAAAGTACTCATGCTCCAAGTCTCCAACCACATCATGATTCTATTTGCAATAGTGAGGCAAATTATGGAAATGACAGGGGGAGTGGCAAATCATGGCACTACAACCAATATAGTAGTAATGATCATACTACTTATCCTGGTGCAAATCGTGAATACAATTCTAGAGCTAGGGATGCACAAGGAAGACGTGATAGTCATTTGTCTCTAAATGAGTTTGAATCACTTTCTTCAAGTCTTGACTCAATGGACATAGGAACTCAATATAGTGATAACCCTAACCTATTTCATTCTCATTATCCTCATCATGAAATGAGTTCTACCTCAGAAAGTACTTACGGAATTGCATCAAGCTCACAAGGTGGAAGCACATATGGCCTTTTTGATCATTCTTCGTCCTAAATGCCGTATGCTTCATACAATGAAACACCATATTTGGTGATTCCACAATATCCGATATATGGATTGCATGTGGGAAGAGATCACCACACATACAATATCCATGTGATAAAGCACCAAAATCATTTCCAAAATTCATGTACTTGGGAGCAGTATTGTATGATACTGAATGGGAGCAGTTCAACCACATGGATCGAACCACATCGTAGTAGCTCTTATTACTAGTACTTTATATTGCTTTTGTTGTACTTGTTCATTTTCATTCACAGGGTTTTGGTATTACTCCCCCCGTTGTATTTTTCTAATTATCAGTGAAAAAGGCGTGATGGCCAAGCCTCCCACTGGGTTCCAGCCATAAAATAAATAAATAAATCACATTCACATTGTCAATATACAAAACATTTATAATTACATATAGATAAAAACACTAGTTTAGTAACTTACTACAGTTTTAGTTAATCACTCGTCTATATTAAATATCACAATTATATTATTTATGTATAATTTTAGAGAGGTTATATTGTAAATAGGTTTATTATAAGTTAGTTTAGTCTATATAAAAGTTTCATTCAAAAATATCATTTATAAATGCAATTAATGTGATTTCTTTATTTTTAACCGAAATTTCCATTGAAATCGAAACTTTCTCCGAAATTTCCTTAAATTTGAAGTATCGAAATCGAAACCGAAACCGAAATTTGAAACCTTGCCAATAACCACATATAGCAATGACGTATTGGGGAATTATTAGGTGGTCCCGGAGTACCACGTGGCACTGCCATGTGGTAGTCCCAACTAATAATATCACTCGAATCTGGTGGGGACCATGCAGGGGGTGAAAAAAGAAAGAAAAAAAATTAATTTAAAGGCCAATCAGAAATCATTACAAGTCACATGGGCCAATAATATCATCTCGGACCACCATGTGTACTATGGTCCGGGACCATGTAATAATTTCCCTGAGGTATTTAAAATTATATGCCTCTTGACAAGGTGTCAAAAAACACTCATAACATAAAACAACCTACCTCATTGTCATAAACATCACTAAATATCATACATGTGTGGAATAGGTAACCAATGAACTCATAGCATAAAAAAATAAAAATAAAAATAAAGCCAATAAGCTTTAAATTTATAGAACTTGAAAGTCAATTCTTACCATGACATTAAATAACATACCTCTAGAATAGGCTAGGTAACCAATAAATCACATATAGCAATGAGGTATTTAAAATTATATGCCTATTGACAAAGTGTCAAAAAAACACTCATAGAATAAAACAACCAACCTCATAGCCATGAACATCAGTAAATATCATACCCTTGGAATAGGTAACCAATTTAACTCATAGCAATGAGTCTAAGTGTTCAAGCACTCTGTATAAAGGAAGAGATAGTCCCTGCATTCTCTACGTGAAATAGAGTCCTTCCCCATAAACAAAGAGTTCATACTTAGAGATCTGCAGAAGGCAGTTGTTCATTTTGCTGACTTCATAGATACTTCAAGTATGTATATTAGTTCTATTCAACTATTTTCTATACAAGACATATATATAAGTGTTCATTGAATTGTGTTTATATATCTATGAATTGATTCTGTGCTTGTTCATGTTACAATTAATATACATATAACACTTATTTATCATACTGATTAAGTTCATCGACTACAAATATACCTGGCCTAGACTGTAGTGCAGCAACTGATAGCCAGAAATGGGGGGTCTTGTGGTGAGTACTGTGTTGACTCCCTTTGTACAATTTTGGGGGAGATCATGGAATTTGGTAGACATAATTACAGCGGCTACTTCTCTGGCCCTCCACGGCCTCTGTTTGTTTGCTCCGTTTCATTTCACATGGGCTGCCTTTTGGGTGGCCGTCGCACTCTATATTCTCACTGGTTTGGGAGTCACTCTGGGTTTCCATAGGCACCTTGCGCACAAGAGTTTACGGCTTCCCAAATGGCTCGAGTACTTGTTTGCCTATTTCGGGGTTCTATCACTTCAGGTATGTGCAAGTGCTACTACATGTACGTGATTTTGATGTTTGAGTATTCTTTTGTTCTTTTACTAGACAAAAGAATAAAATGATGTTTGTTGTTTTATTTCGATGGTTTATTTGCAGGGAAGTCCGATAGAATGGGTGAGCACACACCGATACCATCACCAGTTTACAGACACAAAGAAAGACCCTCACAGCCCCTTGAAGGGTTTCTGGTTTAGTCATATGGGTTGGATCCTTGATAGCACTTCTCGGCGAAAAGTAAGAAGGAATTAATTAAGGATTACATTTTAATATGAATTGAAATTGATGTTATGAGTTTTGTCAGAATGGAGGATTGAAGAACGTTGAGGATATGAAGAAGCAGTGGTTCTATAGATTTCTTCATCGTACATTCGTTTTACACGTAATTGTTTCTGGAGCTTTGCTCTATGCCCTAGGTGGACTACCTTAACACTATGCCAATAACCTCATCAGACGACAGAGCTCAGACGACAGACAGGTTGGTTTCTGTCGTCTGATATAATTTAACGACAGACAGTGTAAAAACTGTCGTCTGAATATAGCAACATACCATGGTAAGTTAGTTTTGAGAATTAAGTTTATTTTCAAACAACAGTTATCTGTCGTCTCGTCAAAGAAGATAAATTGATTTCGTTTTGGGTCGTAGCTTCTTTTTTTTGTTTGTATTCAGACAACATATATCTGTCGTCTTGTCAAAGGAGTAAATTGGCTTTGGATTTTGTTGGAACTATTTTTAATGATTTCTCTCTCCCCGACAAATTTATCAAACCAAAAAGAATGGTTTCGCGCTGCACAATTTTCAGATTCCCTCCTCATCCAATTTTCAGATTCCCTCCTCACCCATTCTTTGTCTGACCAATAAAAAAGATAGAACACTATTCCCTCATCTCTAGAAAAACACTCGGCTCACTCGCGTTTTGCTCTCTCTCTCTCTCTCCTCAAATCTCTTCTTTCTCTCCTCCCACATCCTTCCTCTTCCTCGCCTTCTCCATTATCGATATCGCCATGACCTTGGCTTCACTATCGGCCTCTTCACTATCCTCCGACACGCACGTATCCGGATAACACTGTGTTCAACCTTATCGCCAAGCACCATCGCTGGGACGACCTCCACCACTTCGACTGTAACCTTGTGAAAGGCAAGATCTCATACTCGATTCAGCGGGCGTTGACAAGCAGCCTCTCAGCTGTGCGCGAATCCAGTTGCCCAATCTTTGGTATCCATCTGATTTAGGGTTTCTAATCCATGTTATAGAATTTTTTTTTATTCAAACTTGTATGATAATTTCAGTTGTTTGGATTCCAAATTTGATTTATGGGTTTCGTCATTCTTGTTTCTTATTCTTAAATTGAGGTCTGATTCATTCAATTTTGACTTGAGATGGCTTGTTTTCAAGATTTTTTCAGTTTGCAGTTTTGCTTTAAAATGAAGCTTTTTTAGCCATCTTCTGTAGGTATTCTAAATTTCCTTCTATGTTATTTATTTATTCATGTAAAAATTCACTTTTCATATTATTTATTTGCACATTGAAAAGGGTAGTGAACCCAACTCTCTATGCTCAACGATATGGGTATACTGAATGTGAAGTAAGGTTATTGTTCTTCAATGAAATGAATTTGATTTGAAGTGGCCTTCAAATCTGGGTTCTTGTACCGTCTTTTCTATTTCTTTTTTTTAGGTTTCACTTTTTCGGTTGGGTTGGTTGGATCTTTTTGTACAAGTTCAATCAATATTTGCAAAGATCCTGGTAATATTAGTGTTTTATTTTTATTGTCTGTGAATTTATGCCAGTAATAGAGATTTTGGTGCTTTGCAATCACAAAGTTGTAGAGTCCAAGAGAGACCACCCATGGTTGATATTGTTGGGTTGATGATTGATATATGATTCTTTTTAAACCGCAGGATCATGTGGCACAGCAGAAATCTTCAAATAAAAGTGAACCGTATGACATTGCTATTGTTGGAGGAGGCCTGGTTGGCATGGCCCTAGCTAGTTCCTTGGGTAGTTGGTCTTTTGTGTATGTTTTCATCACTTCAGTTGTTTTGTGTGTTGTGTAGTCTATTGTGTTAGATTTGGTAGGCAAGTTGTTCTAATAATCTAGTTGTACTTATGGTTAATATCATCTCACAACTTCATGCTCGTGAATTTTTGGCCTATATGTGCTTGTCTTTGAGATTCTAATGTGTATTCTGACATTTAGAGTGGATAGACTGATGAACTGGTAACAATTACTTTTGTTGCGCAGTTTGTTATCTGCAGATTTCTACAGTGACATACTAATATATGTGTAAGTCTTGGTTCTCACGATTACTTTCGAGCATAGTGTATATGTATGCTTATTCTGGATATGAAACAATTTATTTTTATCTTCTCAGCGATTCTGTGTACTTAGTGGACAATTGCCCCCATGATGACTCTTCCTCGGATGCTCTGTTGTGGTAAATTATTTATGTTATTAGTTTATTTTGGTTTAGTACAGATTTTGCTGCACTGGTGCTTACTAGATTCATGCTCGCTACGTGGTTTATTTGTTGTAGTGACATGATCATTAATTCAAATATGACTAACAAAAAAAGGTCTTGACCATTTTCATTTGAAGCATGTAGGAGCAGTTACATGTTGTAATGATAAATTGATGTAGTAGTAATAAATTCATGTGGTCCATAGCAGTCTACTTGTTTTATAGCAAGAGGAATATATGTTGGTTGATCCACTCTATTATATGGGACACTGCAGGTCAGGAACGTTACCATAGCCGGGCTCCCATGTATTACCACTGTGCAGCTGCAGCTGTTGGTCTATGATATCACAAGCAAACAAGGGTACTAAATTGCTGTGTCCTAAATACGAACCCTACTTCTGGTCAAATGCAAACAAGGGTACTTTTCTATTCTCATTGCTGAGAATTGGTATTCAAGTTTATGAATTTCCTGCAAGGAAGGTAAAGTTTTCAATCAACATCTCAATTTGCCCAGATAAATTCTTTATCAGTAATTTCTTATTTAGATTTCATGCCTTTGTTGTTTAAGTTTACAACTTTGCCATTAATGCTGTGGATTTTAGTTTCCAAATGAAATCCCAGATCCATGTTAATCAAGTTTCTAGATCTTTGGTTAACTTGGTAGCTTAATTTTGCAGTAATGGCTCCTGGGAATTTTGCAGCTTGAATCTTCTATTGCATATTGTAAGTATCTTGTAATTTCAGTTTCGTTATTTGCTTGATTATTGGGATTTTAGGATTATTGTATCCATCAAATCATCAATTGGGTGACTGTTTGAGGGATTTGGGTTATGCCTTATTAAATCTTGGGTGATATTCAATTGCGTAATGGTAGTGGGTATAAGCATCGAAGTCTCTATAGGTTCAAATTTTAATTGTAATCAATTTGTTTTAGGGCATTGAGGATTTGAGTAGATAATTGGAAGAGGGTCTGATTGTAATCAACTTGGTTTCTGTTCAAATTTTGTTTGTAGTTGTTTTGCAATTCAGGAATTAGCTCTCGGTAATCTCTGTCTTCTAATTTATATTATGATATATGAATTCAGGAATTAAAATTGTGTAATTCTTCACAAAACTGTGTAATTTTTATTATGATATATGAATCCAGGAATTAAAAGTAGCGTAATCACTGATTTGTTCTTCTCACTCTTGTAGCTGGATTTGCACTTGGTTATGTTTACGGTGGCTTGGTAAGTTTATATACCCAATTGGTTCATGATTTATCAACTAAAATTTTTTAGATCATGAAGATATGCACTTTCAGAACTACTTTTCTACAACTGGAGTAAATATATATCTTTTGTACTATATCTATGGTGCCAGATAGTGTTTCTTTGATGGTTGACATACTCTTGCTAAACTATTATCTAAAGGTACTAAATGATTACCACTATTTTTCTTTGACTCGATGAAGTCGTTTTTATTTTACCTCGGAATAAGTATTTGCCTTCTTCATTTCTTCAACATGACTTTGTTTTCAGGCAAGTTCTGGAGGTGGTAGCTAGTTGTGACAGTGACATAGTTCAGCTGAGATTTTGGTAAGACTTTGGTAACAGCTATTCGATATATGTGATTTTGGATTTGAGCTGTTCACATTTGCATTCTAAAGCACAAATATTTATAAATTGATCCACATGGTGGTGGCTTCTTGGTCAGTGTGTGTCTTCTTGGTGGACTAATGGCTCTGGGATACACAATTGCTACTATCCTTAAAAGAAGCAGTCATGTATTCTTCAATGATGGTTTGGACATGGGTTTACATGAGGAAGGATGATGGAGATTACACAGCAACAAACACATTACTTTCTCACCCCATTCTCAGAGAGGTAAGAAGGCACTTGACCTTGAGCGTGGAGGGTTTTTTGCCCAACTAAATGAACGGCTTTTGCTGCTATTATCGATCATTTTAACCCTAGCAGAGTAGTCAATTTCAGGCTGGATTGATTTTACTTTGTTGAAAATTTGGAACAATGGATGTAGTTTGGTCGCTTGGTGGCTGATTGAAGTGGTAGTACAATTTTTGCAGTGTTTATCAATGGATATGTTGTTAGTGGTTTCCAGGTTTTTGATGAATATATGGTACAAAGCGATTTCCAGTTTCTATATGAATGGTATATTGTGGTTTATATTTCCAAGTTCTGATGAATGTATGGTACATCATTGTGGTTTCCAGGTTTCTGAATGTATGTTGCTTCATTAAAAAAAGAACAATATATTGAAGCCAAATTCTGTGGTTGTAAACCAAATCACACAACATATAAAGCATAACAACTGAACATCGAACAACAGAATTCAAGCAAAATTCTGTTGTCTGAAACAACCATAATCCATAGATAACTCACCGTAGATGTTGTTTTAATAAAGTTCACACAACAGATTTGCTAAAGAAACTCAAAATTCTACACATTCAGACGACATTTTATTGTCGTCTCACATTAAAACAGACAATAGATTATTTGTAAAGTCTGTTGCTAGAGTTTGACGACAACAACATTTGACTGTCGTTTTATTTTATATCTAACCACATATACTTACACTTTGTGCATATTTAGGCACACTCAGACGACAGATTTTTTTTAGGTGTCTGTCGTCTGAGTCACCTTCTGACGTCGGGCATTGACCGACGTCTGAACGCCAATCAGATATCAGCTTAATAGACGACAGATTTTCTTCATATCAGACGACAGTCAATGTCTGTCGTCTGATGGGTTTGTTGGCATAGTCTTTCTTTATTTGGGGAATGGTGCGTGCTAAATTGCAATTCATCACGTACTTTATATGGCTCGAATCCGTAGTCCATTCTATTTGAGATAGAAACAGTTGAAAATCAAATACAATTTATCATTATGATTAATGAATGATTGCAGGGAGTGAGGACGGTATATGTTTTCCACCTCACCTTGCTAGTAAACTCGGCCGGTCACATCTGGGGAAAACAAGTATGGAACACCGGCGACCTGTCAAAGAACAATTGGTATGGATTTATTCGATCTCGCTCCCTACATTTAAATTAATCAACGACTACTAATTGGGACATATATCATTTTGTTTTGTTTAACAGGTTGTTGGGATGGATCGCACTCGGAGAAGGGTGGCACAACAACCATCATGCATTTGAATACTCAGCTCGACAAGGTCTGGAATGGTGGCAAGTCGACTTGACTTGGTATGTAATCACAGCTCTTCAAGCAATTGGGTTGGCAACTGACGTCAAAGTTCCCACTGAATCTCAGATGCGTCGCAAAGCCCTCAAGAAATATTGAATTGAATACCAACAATTATGTTAGCTATTTGCACGCAATAATTTCATGCAATCGCGTACGTACGTGGTAGATGCATGTCTGTCTTAATTAGTAGTTTACTAGTGTATGGTGATAAACTATGTATCAACAGGACATTAAATTAATAGAACTTGAAAGTCACGCTTACTACCTTATAGTTATGACATTAAATAAGTAAATAACATACTTCTAAAATAGGTGACCAATAAATCACATAGAAATGCGGTATCTAAAACTATATACCTATTGACAATGTATGGGAAAAAACTCATAACTTAAATGAACCTAACTCAAAACCATGAGCATTACTAAATATCATACCTTTGAAATATGTAACCAATGAAATTCTTAGCATAAAAAAATAAATAAAATAAATAAAAGTCAGTAGGCATTAAATTTTTTGAACTTCAAAGT
The DNA here is from genome assembly GCF_002994745.2 of Rosa chinensis. NCBI lineage: Eukaryota > Viridiplantae > Streptophyta > Magnoliopsida > Rosales > Rosaceae > Rosa > Rosa chinensis. The sequence continues at coordinate 50,672,176 of NC_037091.1, forward strand.
CACGCCTACTACCTTAATAACAAACATTAAACATACATTATAGCTATGATATTAAATAACAAACCTCTAGAATAGGTTAAACTCTTTATTTTGGAGAGCGTGTTTAACTTTATTTACATATTAGCAGCTGCACCGGACTCTTAAATGACTCTCAATTTTAGCTATCTGGTTCCTAAATATAGTGTGAGATAGGTGAAGCCTAAGACTAAAAGAAATAAAGTTACGATCAAAAGCCTAAGCCTGCCGCGAATGCAAGCCTTAAAAAACCCCCAACCCTATCTCGCTCTTTGTGCGTGCTTTTCCAATGAGTTCCAACGATGATGTCGCGGCTAGTTTCGCTACCTCGTTGATGCTAGTTGATGGTGCTGGTTAGATCGACATTAGCCATCTGGCAGGAGGCACGACCAAGAGCTCTTCACTTGCTTATCTGATCTCCTTGGCAAGGTGCTCAAGCATAAGGAGGTGAATCTCAAAACCTACGCAACCATCTCTGGCGTATCTGGGTATTGGAGAATAATTTATAGGTGTAGAAGAAGCTTCAAAACACATTGCTCTTATCATTTGATGATTGTGCGACAAGTACAAGGTTCTCCGTGGTGGTCCTTACAATTATTTTTAGAGTTCCGATGGTTTTGTTAGTGTTTATGTTGGTCTCCGAGGGTTGAGTAGGACCAATAGAATCCTAAGATGGGTCTCGAGTCTCTCCACTAAGTTGCCAGATGTCGAGTGTCCTACAAAATCAAGAGGCGTCAGGGGGTAGACCGGGTGTGCCGACCTATAATGCCTAAGTCAGTATCAGGAATGATGTTGACAACTGGGGGAGAGAGATAGTGGTGACATACTTGATATGGAAGTGGAGGCGTCTTATATAGCCTGTTTTGGGATTGGAGATTTACCCACTTTAGATATGTGGGAGAAAGTGCATTCCCCAAAAGTGGCAAATGAGTTTTGCACGTTTTGGGAAATGGGAACAGGAGCCCGTCAGGGGGTCCAGCACCCCTCGTGCATGTGAGCTCAGTGTCATGCAGATGAGGGGGGGCTCGATCAGAGTCCTCAATCTGGGCGTGTTTGGTCATATTACTAGCATTCGACCCTTGTTTTCAAGGTTAGCGAGCCATAATCTTTGATATTTACACCTGGAAGCTAGGTGGTATAAACAAGTCCCCCCAAGTCCCCGATCAAGAGTTCTCTCGGGTGGGGAATTTGTTTCTTGTGTAAATGTCAAAGTAAGGCAAGTTGCTCATGGAGAAAGATACCTACTCCCCTACTCCCCTTGTGTCAGTCGTGAATGGACACGTGGCAGGATCTGGGGCTGTTTTCCTTTTAATCCAATGGCTAGGATTAACTCGGCTTCTGTTATATAAACGATAGAGAGAGAGAGAGAGAGAGAATTCCAGCCATTTTCCTTCTTGGTTGATTTCTGGAGAAAGGGAGGAGAGGAAGAATAAGAGTGTTTATATGGAGTTTGCCTAGAGGAGTCCTTCCTTGTTGGATGCTCGCTGGTTCATTGGATTTTCCTTCGATTTCGACTGTTTTTTCCGGTCTCATTAGTCAAAACAAGTATGATTTTCTTTTCCCTTTGGTTTTTGTGTTTGCGTTTTTCCATTTGGTTCTGTTGTTGTTTCTGGGTAGGAGTGAGTATACGGTTTCGACAGCCTTTGTGTTCTGGGTTGTGAGAGTGATGGCACCGCTTTGAATGGTGGTTTCTGGTGGACTAGGTTTTGTGGCTCCAAGAAATGGTTTTTATTTTGGATTTGAAATTTATTGTGGACTAATGTTTGAGGGTAGAGGGTAGGTGTTGTTGACTTTTGACTAACTCTAGTGAGCTTTTGGCAGTATTATGGCATGTATGAAGCGTGTAGGTCAGGAAGGGTATCTAGTGTGGGATCTTCAGGTGAGGCCGAAGGGAGAGTCAACCCTCAGGATAAGGTGATAGAGGGACAAGTTGGGCCAGGAGTTGAGGCTTTTGTTAAAGGATCTTCTAGAACCGAGGGTTCCACCCCTACGGATAGCTCTAGTGAGGAGGAGTTGACATTAGAGATTGATGCCTGAGGTAGAATTTTGCTGGGTTTCGGGGATGCTGCTGTTGGTATAGATCAACAGGGGCCGAGCATGACTCAAGGGGAGATCGATGCTCTAAGGCGGAATTGGAAGATCTCCGATCATGTGGAATTGTAGCCCATAGAGGAAGACGAGTGGACTAGTCATCCCCATACTGGTTGGACCTTGTTTTATCTGTACTAGATCGGTTGTGGTTTATGCTTTCCCATTTCTCGGCTGCTATAATACTTGCTTTACTATTTGAACATAACCATCGGGCAGTTAACCCCCAATGCGCTCCAGTAGGGTTCTGACAGACGTGATACTACTGTGGAAAATGTGTGGCCTTAACTGTCCTACATACCACGAGTTTAATGCCATTTACAGGCTTCAGTATTGGAAGAAATATATGCGGTGTGTTACTTGGAAGCCTCAGAAATATGGGTCCCTTGTTGAGGATCTCATTACCAATATCAGCCCTTCATGGGTGAAGAAACCATGCTTTGTTAGTGGGCACTGAAAGCGGCCGAATCAGGGTTGGAGCCTTCTCGGTTTCAACCTATTAGTGAGTATTATGATCCCAGTTATTTTTAGGGAATTTTATGTGTCAAGTGTGCTAATTGTGTTCTTGATATAGGGGAATCCTTTAGTGAACTTAAGAGGAAGCACCTGCTTAGGGTGATTTGTAAATTCCCTGTCGGCAAGAAGGGTGTATAAGTTGTGCAGGTTACAATTATATGCTAGATGGAAGTTGGCGAGGGTTCCTGGTGAGGATTCATTGTTGCTCTTTTGCACTTGTGTCATTGCTGCTATTGATCTGTTGTGTGTCTTACAGTGAATATGGCAGGTGAGGGTAGCATCACAAGCACTACATCATTCGCTAAAACCGCTACTAGTGTGATATTGGCCGAGTTGGAGCCCGAGCAGATGGCTTGCTAAGCTGATGTTGACCTCAGGACGCGTGAGGCTATTGACAGGGATCATGTCGTGGACTTCTCCATAGAGTTTCCCCTATATGGTGGTGTCCCCGATGGTGTTGCAGAGTTGCTTGGGCTTGACACTGGAGTTGAAGCTGAGAAGGGTGGTGCAAGGGGGTCGTGGAACGTCAGGGTGAGCAAGTCCCCCCAGTCACTGTTTCGAAACTGTAGCCGGCTCTTGTTGTTAGGGAGGGAGAGAGTGTTTCAGTGTTGGAGGTGCTTATGGTAGACTTGCCGATGCATACTGCTGGTGATGTGCGTGAAGAGGCACTTGGTAATAATGTGTCCAAGGAGGCGCCTCCAGATAATGTTCAAGCTGAGAACAACTCTGGTGAAAATGAGGTAGCGAGCCAACCTGGTCCCAATGTTAATGCTATAGTGGCTACTAATTTTGAGCGTACTTTTGGTCGGGCTCACCAGGTTATTGCTTCTAAATGTGTGGGCCCTGTGGCATAGTCTCTGACCCCCTCGGTGTCTGATGCCTAAGCCAATAGTACTGATCCTCCCAAGAAGAAGAGGAAGGGTAGTGGTGTTCATCTTGGGCATCCTGCCATGGGCTTGTCATTGAACCCTTGGCCTAAGAAGAAGGCTTGCCAGGCTGGCAATCAAGGGGGAAAATCCAAGTCCCACTCCAGTGGTGGATCCCGGCATTCTTGAGCCTAGGTTGCTAGCAATTTGACTCAGGAGCTAGGGGAAATTGGGGTTGGTGAGAGTTCTATGCCGTCCATGGTGGTTGATCTACGTTGTATTCACTGTGATGGTGGCCGCATTAACCTAGGTGATCCTATTGCTAATGTGGAGGACTCTCATGAGAGTTTGATGCTGGTGAGTAGTGTTTCATTTGTATTGTCTTGCTGGCTCCATGTTTATTTGTTATTGTTGTAACTGCCTCGGTTTTCCTCTTGTTTGTAGGCTACACACCTCATGTATGCCTCTATCGATGGTTTAATTCACTATCAAGCTTCAAAGATTACTCGCTTGGAGGCCACCCTAGAGGCGGAGAGGACGAGGGTTGACAGGATGCAACAGGTCCTTATTTTGAACTCAAGCAGTAGGAGGAGTTGCAACGAACCATTGTTGAGGGTGTTAAGAGGAGGCTCCAACTTGAGCGAGACCTGTTTATAGCTCAGGAGTCTAGGCATGAGTTGGATTGGGCCCTGGCCCAAGAGTGTGGTTCGAGGCAAGACGCCAAGGCTGCTTTGGAACATATGCGTTCGGAAAACTCTGCCCTGCAATTAAGTAATGAGCAATTGGAAGATGTTGTGTGATAGTACAGCGGGTTAAGAACTGAGCTTGATCAATTGGCCATTCAGCTCACCGAGTATGAGATCCGGGTTGAAGAGCGAGATGCGGACTTAGCTGCTTTGGCCCCTTCGGCTACTGAATTAGAGGCCGAGGTGAATTGACTCAGGACCTTTGAGCGCCAATCGCTCGAAAGGGGTGACAAGGTTGAGCATCTTAATGCAGAGTTGGCAAGAACGAGGGCGTAGTTGGAGGAATCAGAGAGAAGTAGGCAGATCTTGTTTGATAATTACATGGAGCTAAGAAAAGAGCGTGATTTAAGCAGTAACACTATACTTTATGCTAGGAGGGAGGGCACTGATCAGTGGGTGAGTACATATGAGCGATCGCCGACCTTCTCCACGAAGATGAAGCAAGCGTATGACCAGGGGTGCACACATTGGACCAAGATGGCCATCGCGAGGGGCTGGGTGGATAATAAGAAGATGACTCGGGATCTACAAGCTAATCGAGCTGTCGAGAGCGAGGCCAAAGTGGTACACAGGAAGCTGCGGGTCCTGAAGATGTACACAGATTGATGAATCCACCCCCACCCATTACTATTGCTCAGCCAGTCGAGGAGCCCAGGGATGAGGGGTTTCAAGAGCCTGCTGTCGAGGTTGAGCCAAGCAATCCTGAGGGGTCTGGTCCTAGCGTCTGGTCCTAGCGCCGAGCAGTGAGAGATGCTCTGTTAGATTTATTTAAGAATTTATGTTTTGCTTTTCCCGTTTTCTCTTTTGTGATGTAAAGGATATTTGGGGATTTTGGCACTTTCTGCTAAGTTTTGTTTTGTGATGTGACTTGGTGATGTGGATGTTGTTTGAAATGGTCTACCCTTAATTTTGGAGATTTGGAAAGTCATAGCTTTATCCTCGTAACTACTATCATTTTATCTCTTTTACTGTTGCGCTTTTATTGCACTTTTAATATTTTTGAATCTTGGTAAAAGCATGCGCTTTTCTGGCAATAAATGTCGCTTTACTCGAGCCAATGGGTGACGATCTGGGCAGTGGGGTTTGCCTTATAAATAGAAGCATTAGGGGTGAGGGGAGAGCACGACAAACATAAGAATGTGTGCGTCTATGTTTTTCCTCCTTGTGTTCCTTTTGCTTCTGAAATCTAGGTTTTTAAAGATAGGCATTTGAGTCTGGTGGTGAAATCTCAAACTTGGATCGAGTCTAGTGACAAAATCTCGGGCACACTCATCCTCAGTAACCCACTAGAGTTAGGCCCATAACACTTGTGGGTTAACGTTCTTGAGCTGCTACTGCAAGAGATGGAGCTGAAGAGGGCCCGATTGCGAACATGGTCCCCAGTGCTGCCGCAATGGCTGGGCTGATGTTGGTGGTTACAACGGAGGCGGTGGTGCACGTTATTGTCATTATGGGTGATGTGTGTGTCTTTGTCCTTTGTGATGGTGTTAAGGCAGAGTGGTACCAACCTTCCTGTGCTTCGGTGTTCTAACGTTGGCTGTCGGGTTGAATCTTCTCGAGTTCAGATGGCGGCGTGCTCTTTTGTGCCTCGGGATTGGCCTGGTGTGGTGTGTGTTATTCGACCTTAGCGTCTGGATTGCCAAAGATGGTTCGATGCCTCAGGATTGATTGTGTCAAATGTAGTTTATTATAATAGGGTTTTACCCTTTAATTAGGGTATTTCATCTCCAATTGTACAAAAAGAAAGTAAAATGAGAATTTGTGATTTTGTAAGATTTGGCTGTTTTGTACGTCTACGTTTAGCATGTATGTTTAAGCGCTGTTATAACGTCTGCTTGTCAGTAGGGGCTCGTTGCTAAGCTTTTGCTGTGACGTCGAGTTGGTATAGGTTGGCTATGTTAGCTAGGTCATATTGAATCCACACAAGGCCAATGATGGTTATAGATAAACTATTTTCTTGCCAATCATGAGGTGTGGCTCATCTGCTAGTTTGGCTTGATTAAGGCTGTGTTAGTATTGTTCGCATGTGTTAAGTATGCGTCGCGGTGCATGCCATATTAGTTTAGTGATTTTAGTTATTGTAAAGCCAAAGTAGGTTGTCAACCGAGTAGCGTTTGTGGCTATCGGTGTGTGGCACTTGTTGGTAAGGTTGTAAGCCTTGTCAACAGAGTGCCAATTGTTTAAAATTGAGTCGAGTGTGGCTGTGATGTGTAATGAAATGTTGTTTGGTAGTAATCATGTATGTAGTACTAGAGGAAATTCCATTAGTAGCTTCAGAAGACAAAGAAAGTACATAGCAAATTAAAATTGAAAAGGTGAAATGACATGTCGATATGGGCTTCCTGAGGCTGACTGTTAGGAGAGTGGCGAGTCCAGAGAGTGCTATATGGGTGTTCACTTGGGGAAGTAACGAAAGTGTTGTGCATTCCATGAGTGGCCTAGTCTGTTGCCATCAGTGCCCCTGAGATAGAATGTGGCTAGGCCGACGACCTCTACCATCTCATATGGGCCCTCCTATGTGGGGTTCAACCCAGTTGGTGGAGGCATGACTTCCTTAGTGACCCAGTCTCCTACCTTCTAGGGTCTTGGTATGACTCGTGCGTTATATTGGCGAGCTACACGCATCGTGTTGTTGATGTTACGGAGGTAGGTGCGCTCTCGGTACTCTTCAAGGAGATCATTGTTCAACTTTAAGCCTTCATTGTTTGTGCTTCGGTCGAAGCATGGTCTGTATTTTTTTTTTTTTGTTGGTTACAGGTTGGTATGTATACTTTGAATTAGAAAAGGACCTCAATAGTATCCAGCATATTCCTGTGTTTTATATTGCACCTTTCGCTAGGCTCTTTGAATACTCCAACAAAAGGAAAAAAAAAGAAGTTATTCCTCTAGGCCTTTCTGTTTCTTACATTGTTGCTTGAATTATGTGAGTTTTAATCAGTTTTTTTTCTTTCTTTAATTGGATGAATTTTGATCAGTTTGATGTTTGTTTTCTCTGTTATCCCGTGGGACGTTGTTTTTTTTTTTTTGGTCTGGTTTCTGTTGTTACAAGGATGGCCCAATGTCAAAGAAAACAATCTAACTCCAATATGTTGAAACCACCACAGGTGGTTGAGTTGGTAAGAACCTCCAGGTGTGGAATCCCTACACCCGAGTTCGAATCCCGCCGACGACTCAGTCGCTTGGCACCTCCTATTCCACTGGGATTAGCACGTTGGTGCCGAAGGCCATGCAATATGGGGACTCATCGTTAGCCTCTGTAGGGGTTGTTTTGATTGCCTAGAGGACCTCAGGCAGTTTTAAGGCCCACATGCCCTTGGTTTCATCCAATCTCTTCTTGAGATTTTGCTTTATTATCTGGTTGATTGCCTCTACTTGACCATTTGTCTATGAGTGGGCTAGGGAGACGTAGAGGATCTTGGTTCTATATTTGCCAACAAACGTCATGAGTTGGTCGTTGTTGAATTGGGCTCCATTGTCTATGATTATGGTTTCTGGGATGCCGAAGCTTGTGAAGATGTTCCTCCAGAGGAAGCTAATTACCTTAGCCACTGTGATTGTTGCCAATGCCTCTGCCTCGACCCACTTCGAGTTGTAGTCCATTGCTACAATGGCAAATTTCAGTTGGCCTAGTGCTGTTGGAAATTTACCGATGAAATCGAGGCCCCATTGACAGAAGACCCATGGAGCTATGATAATGGACAATAGTACAAAGGGTGCCAGAGGGGAGTTTGCGAACTGGTGGCATTTCAAGTAGGATTGTGCAATATGCTTGGTGTCCTTCACAAGTGTGGGCCAATAGTATCTTGTTCGCAAAGCCTTGTATGCTAGGTTTCTGGTGCCCGAGTGGTTTCCACATACGCCCCCATGCAGGGACTGTAGAACTCTCTTGCCTTCTTCCTCAGTAATGCACTTCAAATTAGGGAAAGACTGTCTATTCCTGTACAATTTGCCATCTCTTAGCGTGTATAATGTGGCTCGTCTCTTGAGCCTTGTGGCTGCTACCTTGTTCGTAGGCAGTGTGCCCTTTTATTGATGCGGTGTCACTGGTGTCGCCATCTATAGGAATGGATGACTGTGTGGGCTACCATTTCCGAACTCATGTACCTACCAACCATGAATAAAGGTCAGAGGGAAGACAAGGCTAACCAGTCTTCAACTCTCCGATGCTTAAGTCAGATACATGTAAGAATGTAAACAATTTAGGAGTAAGTGCAAAATGGTAGGTTACCTTGAATGAGAGGAGATGCATGTATTTATAGTATAGGTTAGGGCTGGTCACCATTTCCTTTTCCCATGTGGGACTAGATGTGGCTACCAAAGTTGGTAAAGTGAGGCTAGCATGTGTGTTGGGCCCTTGGCCCACCTTGTAGAGTAAGGACTCAAGCCTCTTTTAGTGGCCATTTAGCCGTATATTTCCGGTGTTTGCACTCTTTGCCCATGTAGCATCAACAAGTCCCCCAAGTCCCCCGTCAAGATTCCTCTTCGGTGGGGACTTTATTTACTGGAAAACATCAGGAGTGTACGGCGAAATGGCCACAGGGGAGCTTTCTTCCGTAAGGCCTACCGCTTGACTCCCAGTCCCCCAAGTCCCCAGGCAAGAAGAATTGAAGACCGGAACCTGCTAGGCATGACATCAAATTGGGGTGATTTTCTCGTTCTCACGCCTGAAGGTAGCAATACTAGTGTGTTTGTATGCCATAGGCGAGTGGAGATGGCGTATATGAGTTGCATGTGTGAGTACGCATTGTATTTTGGTTACATGAAATGAAACAGGAGAGGTTACTTATTTTGTTTATTCGTCGGGAGTATTCTCATCCTCTATTAATGAAGTTAGGAAAGTGAAAAGATAAAATATAATTGGTAACCCCGTTCATTTCAAACTGCTGATGGCAGGAACAAAATACAATTGGGTGCTCAAAGGAGTAACAAGGAAATGAAATAAGGAGAAACTAGATAGTTTGTCCTGGTGTGTTGCTCCCATGTGACCTTTGATTGGTGCCAATGTGTATATATACCTTAGGCGTATGTGGCCCCCGAGTAGTATCAGCCACGTGCTCCAACCAATTGAGCTATTCCAGTTTGTTAATTTGTTCAAATGTTGCATGTATTTTATGCTTGACATGACACTATGGAAGGATTACCGTTTTGGCGTGCACCAGAAGTGTTTATTTTACTCCATCGGTATGCCTAAAGACTTAGCGGGTTATTATATATTTGAGTAGTCCTCCCGTGTCATGAAAAATGCAGGTAACACAATACAAGTAGAATCCCAAGGGAAGAGTAGGTGGTTGTGTACAACCAAAGTAAAACGATTGGAAGCTAATTTACAAGAGATGTCCCGGCGAGAGCATGTGGTACTCATAGAAGTGAGGACCCGGAGGGATTGCATAATAAGGCTGTTAGTGAAGCAAAAGAAATTGCCATAGGCAAGTGATTCTGGTAGGATCTTGTGGTGAATAAAATGTCGAAAATACCCTATATGTGGTTGCATCTAGAGTGCCACTAGATTACCTACGTACCCTTGGTGGGATCAAACCAATCGTAGTTCTGTAATTTGTAGGAGTTATGATTTTTCTGATTTTATCCCCTAAGGTGGCTGAGGCATGGCCCATGACATTTAGATGTGCCGCTGAGGCCTGAGTGTATATCTTAAAGGGTGTCGGTGAGGAATGAGCGTGAAGCTCAGCAGGTGCCACTAAGGTACTAGCATGAAGCTTTAAGAGTGTTGGTGAGGCATAGTGAGTATGCCGCTGAGGGGTGGAATAAATATTAAATGTTAAAGTAAACATGTAAATATTGTTGGTGCATGGCGAGTTTGCCGCTGCGGCACGAGCGTAAAGGTCAAAAGTGCCGGTAAAGCATGAGCATTAAGCTCGATAGTTGTCATTGAGGCATAAGTTAAAATCTCGAAGAGTGTCGCTAAGGCATGAGCGTGAAGTTCGAAGAGTGTCACTAAGGCAACAGCATATAGCATGGTATGTCGTTGAGGCATGGAGAGTATGTTGCTGAGATATAGAGAGATTGTCGCTGAAGCATCCACTAAGACATGGTAAGTGTATGTCGCTAAGGCATATGCTGAGTGTATGCCACTAAGGCATTGCTAATGTATGCCGCTAAGGCATGGTGGGTATATGCTTAGTATATGCCACTAAGGCATGGTGAGTGTATGCCGCGAAGGCATGTCTAGTGTATGCTGCGAAGCCATGGCTAGTGTATGCCTTAGTGTGTGCCACTGGGGCATGATGAGTATATGTCACTAAGGCATGGCGAATATATGCAATTAAGGTATGGTGAGTATATGTCTGAATATGTGTCGTTGAGGCATGGCGATGTGGAACTCGAAGGGTGCCGCTAAGGCATGAGCGTTAGCTCAAAAGTGTGTCACTAAGGCATGAGATCGTTTGTTTTCCATGAAGGGTTTTGCCCTTGGCATGATCTTGAGGGCAGTACGGTACCTGTGCCAAGAAGTGCTGCTACACAACCCAAGGTGCCCGTGCCCATATTGCTATGTGTCGGGGAGTGTTTATGTACTCACATCGGTTGGCTTATGAATACCGTGTGTCGGGGAGTGCTTATGTACTCTCCTCGGTAGGCCTCAGAAATGTCGTGTGCAGGGGAGTGTTTATGTACTTGCCTCGGTTGGCTTATGAAAAAGTGTGTCTTTTAGTGTCGGGAAGTCTCCAGGTACTCACCACGACTAGCTTATAGATTGTGCCGTTATGCCAGGGAGTGTTTATGTACTCGTCTTGGCTGGCTTTTAGAATGTGTGCCTTTAGGGCTGGGGAGTACTGTTTAGGTACTCGCCTCGACTGGCTTGTAGATGAAGTGTGCTGTTATGCCGGGAGTGACTATGCACATACCGCAACTGGCTTATGAATAGTGTCGTTATGCCTGAGAGTGTTTATGTACTCGCCTCGACTGGATTTTGAATAAGTGTGTCGTTTAGTGTCGGAGAGTCTGGCTTATGAATAAGTGTGTCGTTTAGTGTTGGAGAATCTCCAGGTACTTACCATGATTGGCTTTATAAATGCCGCTAAGGCATGAAGAGTGTCTTGAGCCTAGGGATCGGAGAATGCCACTAAGGCATGGAGAGTGCCTCTGAGCAGAGAGCTCAAAAAATGTCGTTAAGGCATGGAGAGTGCCGCTGTGCATAGAGCTCGGAGAACGCTGCTAAGGCAAGGAGGGAGCCGCTAAGGCATGAAGAGTATATGCCACTAAAACGTGGCAAGTGTATCACTGAAGTATAGCGGGTATGCCCCTAGAGCATGGCAAGTGTGCTGCTGAAGCATGGAGAATATACTACTGAAGCATAGATAAGATGTCGCTGAAACACAGATAAGATACTGTTGAAGATAGATAAGATGCACTGAAGCATAGGTAAGATACTGTCGAAGCCTGGATATGATGCTATTGAAGATATATAATTGAAGCGTAGATAAGATATCGTTGAGGCATAGATAAGATGCTGTTGTAGTATAGATAAGATACCACTGATGTGTAGATAATATACTGCTAAACCATGGATGGGATACTACTGAAGTATAGAAGCATAGATCAGATACTTAGGAAACACAGAGAAGATATGTTCATCGATGGTGCAGCTTTTGACTAGCATATCGTCCATGTAGACTTCTATTTTTCTTCCAATGTGGGCAGCGAACATGGTATTTACCATTCTCTTATATGTGGGTCCTGCATTTTTCAAATCGAAAGACATTACCTTGTAGCAATACAGCCCTTTGTCTGTGGTGAATTTGTTTGTGTTCCATGTCTACTGGGTGCATCTGTATTTGGTTATACCCAGAGAATGCGTCCATGAAGCTGAGGAGTTTGTGTCTAGCCATAGAGTCTACCAATTGGTCGATCCTCAGTAGTGGGAAGATGTCCTTTAGGCAGGCCTTGTTAAGGTTTGTATAGTCTACACACATGCGCCATTTTTCGTTGGCCTTCTTGAGCATCACAACATTGGGAGCCATATGGGGTATGACACCTCATGTATGAATTTTATGTCCTGGAGTTTTTTCACCTCGGCATGTATAGCCTTGTATTGTAAAGGCCCTGCGCTTTTGTCACACTGGCTTTGCCAACTTGGAGATGCTAAGTTGGTGTGTGATCACCGAGGGTGATATGCCGGGCATGTCAGCGTAAGACCAAGCACATACGTGCTGCCTTGACTACAAGAACTGAGTTAGCACCTTCCGGAACTCGGGGTTTGTTTTGGAGCCAATTCGAACTTTCCTATCAGGGTTGGTATCGGAGATGCATATTTCGATGATGTCCTTTGCCGAGTCCGGTCTGGGATATTTCAACTTTCTTTTCCCCTCTTTCCTTTTGCTCATTGTATCATGATCAAGATGGGGCTCAACTAGGTCTTCCCTGAGATCATTTGGTTTGTCCGAGGGCGAGGGTGAATCTGTGGTCGAGAGAATCTCGGTTTCGGCCCTACCCCTGGCTACCTTTATTGAGTTGCACTGTTGTGCAGTTTCTCTGTCACCTCGTATTGTGAGTATTCCCCTTGGGGTTGGTACTTTCATCATTAACATGTGACTTGCCACGAAGCACTGAAGTTTCCACACTCAGCCGAGTATAACATTGTATGATTAAGGGTAGTCCACTATGATGAAGTGGGTGGTCATGGTGGCCACCATAGGGCCGTCCCCTAAGGTGATTCTGAGATCGTCAGAGCCCAAGGGCTGCGTGATGTCTCTTGAGAAACTTATTAGTGGTTCATGGTTGGGGTGGAGTTTCTTTGAGTTGCACTTCATGCTGTTATAGCAGTTGGCAAACATTAATTACGCTGACAGCTACCCTTGAGCCCACAAGTATCATGTGGCATCTATAATGGTCAATGATCATAGTGATGAGGAAAGGGTCGTTGTGGTGGCTACAAATGGTGTCTTCCATCCTGTGGAAGCTAACCAAATTCCAATCTACTTAAGGGGTATTACAATTGTACTAGATGCCCATAGCCTCTTATAGAGTGCAACGGCACTTTGCCTATCGACGGGACTCGGTGCATGGTGCCCTGCCATGTATAGTCGTGATTTGGCCATAAACTTCAATAGCGTTCGCCCCTGTGGCTGGAGTTTTGTATTGTATGAGTTGGCCTTTTTGGATGAGGTGCTCAATGGCAATCTTTAATGCATAGCAAACGTCCATGGTATGTCACGGCTCTTCATGATAGTCGTAATATCTTCCATAATCTCGAGCCTTCTACCTTAATGACTTGCGTTTCGGGGGTGGTGGGATAATATCCTTGTGCTGGCGCTAGTTTTCCTCGTATGAGGTGGTCAGGGTGGTGAAAACTTAGTTCCTGGGGATCTACTCCCTGTGGTATAGGGCGTCACGGTGGCTGTGGCTTCACAAGGCCTGATACTTCGGTTTCTCGCGACTCTTGCCAAATTTCTTATCCCTTGAGTCACTGTAGTTCTTATCCTTTGCCTAGTTATTCCTTTGACTCTGGGGTTTGTCCCGAGTCCAATCCTTCCCCTGTGTTGTCCATCGTTTCCTCGCTCTGTCGACTGTGGAGGAAGGGTCATGAGTAACTGAAGCCTAGCACCGAGGTCACTATTGCCAAATGTTTCGTATTGTGCTTTAGTCTATGTTGTTGCATAGTCGATCAAATCTTCGTAGGAGTATGGGGGATGCTGGGTAATTTGGAACAAGAAATGGCCCAGTCTCAGCACCTATCTGAATGCTATTTCTGCCATGGATCTGTCAAGGTCGTGGCATAAGGAGATTGCCTGCAGCCACTTCGTCACAAAGTCCCTGAGGCTCTCATTCTCCTTTTGTTTTATTTTTAAAAGTTGGCTTGTCAAACTGTACCTGACAGGACCCACCCCGAATTCCACCCTGGAATCCGAAGTGGCCCTGCGGGACCCACCTTTAAAGGAGATTTACCAAAAATTTCGGCATAACCTCCCTTAAAAATGGTTAACCCAAAAACCTGTGGAAAAACCAAAATTCACTTCTAATCATCCAACCACGACTCCTGGAGCCACCCTGCTCCCAAATTCAAACAATCATCCCAAAGCTAATATCATCGTACATAATCTCCAAAGGGTATAAGTTACTACAATCACCAAAGTTAGGTCATAGGCCTCAAATATAATACATATAAGTTGGGTCACACATCCCTTAGTAATCAGAGCATTCTAGGAATATAAATAGACAAGGAATATAGTAGGTTAACCAGGTAACCTATAGAAGGTGATGGCGGAAGCAGGTGCGGTCACTATGGCTCACACTCGTACACCGAGCAACAACACTGCAATCTGGGCATTTGAAACCGAAGGGCCCAGGGAAAAGTATATAAAAACGTTAGCGTGAGTGGACAAAAATAAATAATTGAAAGAAAAAGGGTTTTATACTTTTCCACATTTATCTCAATAAAACTCCCGATGCATGCAATAAGAAAAAAAAGACCGACTAGCCCCGCTAGTCAAGAACAACAACAAAAGAACATGGGGAAAATGGGTTCACCATACGGGAATGGAGCCCCTCAGGCTCAACCTACCCTCGACTGCCACTCACACATAGATTGTGCGAGGAGGAGAACTAATAACCTCAACTTCCATTCACACATAGATTGTGTGAGGAGGAGAATATCACCTCGACTACCACCCACGTGAGGAGGAGAAAGCTACCTCACTGCCACTCACAAACACAAAGTAAGTGAGGAGGAGACCTATTCACATGACCCGCATATGGTGAGGAAGGAGATCGTCCAAAGCCAGTAAATCTGTATAATTTCCCCACTTATCTCACGAAATAAGAATCCAAGTGTATAAAGACGTGACCCCGCACGCCAAGATCATCTCAAGTTCCAATATAAGTAGGGTATAAAGAAGTATAAAGTTTTGCTTCCTCGAATTCTTATTTCGTAAATCTCTTAAAAAGCTCCAAGAGCTGAATATAAATATAAAATCAATAGTATAAATTTCCGAATCCGCATAAAACAAAATCCTCAAATCGAGCATAACGAATCTTAATTCAAAAGTTCAAACCAATAAAACATTCAATAATCCAAACCAAAATAAAATGCTCGATAAATAGTTGTTAAATCAATAACTTAAAACTTGCGGAATTTAATTTGCATGCATCAATTAAAATCAAAGGTCCACTCACAATAAGCGGTCAATCCTGACGTCGCTCGTGATTCTCCTCGTATGGAGACTCCTCTCGTCCTGTACGAATAACAATCATAAATATATATATAATCCACAGGACGGAATTTTAAATTTCACGATACTTATAATTGGAAATTCATAACATCCCTCTTCCTAAAATCCGACTCCTCAACTCTCTACAACATCCATCCTTAATGCTCCAACATTAAACTGTCATTGATGCAATACCTAGAGTGAATTCGAAAGGAATTCGGCGATCGAATTCACGATAATCAATAATTAATCATTTAAACTCAATTTGTAAATCCTCCAATTTCCACCAAACTTCATGCATTACGTTCTACAATCATTATAGGGTATATAGGATTAAAACGACAATTAAAACACAAGTCTACGCGCCACCACACGCTACCTACAGTGGCGGCGCGTGGGGACCACGCGCAGGCGGCGAACTCCTCCGATGACCACCAAATTCCGGCAACAACATCATCTCAACAGACCCAATCAACTTCTCAACTACAACATTGATCAATTTTACCTCTAAGTGGCCGAATCGAACCGGTGAAAATTTTCCAGAAAAGCTCAAGAACCCTAGAATCGGGTTCGATCGATTCCACCTCTACACGGCAAATTGAGAAGCAAGACCTTAGGCAAAATGATCTCCTGCAAAAACCGAACCTTCGATGTGAATATGGTGGCCGGAGGTGGCCGGAATGGCCGGAAATCGGCAAAATCCCCAAAACTGCAACCTTACCTTCCCGGCGTGAAATCGAGCTTTTCCGGCCAAAACTCCCCAAACCCAGGTCACTGGTATCACGAGCGGGTTGAGGCGCCCCTGTGGTGACCGGTTGCACGCCGGATGGTGGCCGGAAAGTGGGGAACCGGAGGGAGGAAGAAAAAACCCGAAGGAGAAAGGGGGAGAGTCGGGGGAGAGGAGAGAGAAAGAGGGGTGGGTTTCCGGATTTGGAAACCTACCCGGGTAACTTTCCCAATATATCCTAATTTTTACCATGAACAGTAAATTTCGTAATTCACTCATAACTTTTGCATACGAGCTCCGATTTTTATGTACCACATATGCACGCACTCGGTTTAACGTCCTCTACAACTTTCATGAAGGAAATTTTCTCAAATTATTAACTCACAAAAAGTCAATTTTTAACCACCCCCTAAACGTTAAAATTATAACCGCGAACGGTAACCATAAGGAACTCCATGCAATTGAATAACAAGGGTATATCAGATATGGGGTGTAACAGTACCTGCTTGTCCGCAGTATGAATCTCTTGACGAATTTGTCTTATAATTCCTTGAAACTGTCGATCGAGTTTGGTGGCAGATTAAGGAACCAGCGGAGAGCCTCGTTGATCAATGTTTCCTCAAAAGCATGGCACGTTATAGCATCAGTGTAATTGGTGTCGTGCAAGATGGATTGGAAGACCTCAAGGTGGTTATAGGTGTTAACGTTAGAACCAAAGGCTCTAGTTAACGTTAGAGAGAGACAGAGAGACAGAGACAGAGACAGAGAGAGAGACAGAGACAGAGACAAGAAATATAATGATTCATCTCCCACTTTGGGGGAGACTACATCCACTTGAAGCTTTACTATGTGTTTGGCCTTGTGGCCCAACAAGATTACAAGAGTTGTAATGAAGTGGATTTTAAGTGGGAGGAGAGGTCCCTTTTATAAGAAAGGGAGCCACTCTCCTTTACATGTTTTCCAATGTGGGATGCAAAACAGCTACTCTAGTCTAGAAAGTGAAGACAACTCGGCAAGGCTAGGAAGGTGGCTTTATGGTGAGGTCTCAACCGCTTCCGACTATCATGGCATAGCTTGGACATCGGGCTATAAGATACATATAGCGGTTGGGTCCCACTAAGAGGTGTTACTTATGCTTGGTAATGTAGCAAATCCTTCATACTATTGGAGGTATGTATAAGTCCCCGGATTCCCCAAGTAAGATGAGCTTCTTAGTTGGGGAGTTATAAACATGATGTCATCAAGCATAAGTGACGTCCGGGCGGCGCCGAGCCCCTACAAGTCCCCGAACTCCTTAAGCAAGAATGACTCTTCAACCTGTAAAACAAATATAGGAACATGCGCACATAGAATGTTTGTTGTATTGAGCAACGTATGTGAGTTGCATTGATATGCATTGGCGTATACGAATGTATGAGGTGCATGATGCGTATTGATGTATATATGTGAATGGCGTCGAGTATGATCGATTATGACGTATAAACTTGAGAATGCATATGGTTGTGTGAACATATCAAGAATAAGCATATGAATTTCATATGATGCATGCGTGATGCTCGCAAGAGAACGAACGAGGTTGAGTTGATGAGATTACACTCGTGCGGTGTAAGTTGCATGAGTGCCATGAAGGCAAGCGTTTGTAACTCATGAACAATGAATACCTGAATGCTTGTGTTTGTTTGGTTTTTACTCGTATTAATGGAACCGTACCTGAAAGGAATTCGATTGTTGCAAATGACAAATGGTAAAAGAATTCAATGTTCCATTATGTTGTGGAGGCGTGAGTGTAAAGCTCGAGAATGCCAGAAGGCAAGAGCATGAAAGCTCGGCGGTGCCGTAAAGGTGTGAACATGAAGCACGGGGGTGCCAGGAAGGAGTGAGCGTGAAGCTTGGGAGTGCCGGGAAGGAGTGAGCGTGAAACTGGGGGGTGCCAGGAAGGGGTGAGTGTGAAGCTCGGGGGTGCTGGGAAGACATGAGCTAGAAGCTTGAGGGTGCTGCGAAGGCGTGAGCGAGAAGCTCGAGGGTGCTGCGAAGGCGTGAGCGAGAAGCTCGAGGTTGCTACGAAGGTGTGAGCGGGAAGCTCGAGGTTGCCGCGAAGGCGTGAGCGGGAAACTCGGGGGTACCGGGAAGGCGTGAGCAGGAAACTCGGGGGTGTCGTGAAAGAGTGAGAGGGGAGCTCGGGGGTATCGTGAAGGCGTGAGCGGGGAGCTCGGGGGTACCAGGTGCGAAGAACCCCGGAGGTTACTGCAATAAGCAGAAATATCACTCACCGGCCTAAACCTCGAGCAAACACTCGAACGTGAAAGCAAGGGATCACCCAACGAATGGACGAGCCCGAGGAGGGAGGAGAGAAGGCGGCAAGTGATGCGCACATATTATCCTATATTTCTATGCCTCTTAATCTTAATTTTTATGTTTAATTCTCTTTATTTATGATTCATTTACATATTTTAGTGTTTTTGTAGGTTTTGTTCCATAGAAAGAAGAAAAGAAGCCAAAATGAGCTAAGTAGGATTGAAAGGCAATGTGCAATCTGAGACTGGGAATCCGCCTGTGCAGAACATCCAACTTTTCCGAATTACTGGGAGTTACTCAGATCCAATCAGACAATGACCCTTATATCCATGGAAAGCTACGGATGTCTACTTTCTGTAGAATTTTATGAATCTTGATTTCGATTCTTTTGGAGAAAGTTATGATTATTTGAGTGAAGATAGGTCGGACATAAAATCTGCTCGGGAATTTACAACCATTCGTGGAGAACTCAAGTTTCGTGGCACAAGATCGTCAATCCTAATGTTTCAAGGAAGTTAATTCAGATGAGGATTGAATGATGAACTTATTCTTACTTCTATAAGAGATATTTCAAGGTTTTCCCATTCCAAATGAAGAAAAGAATCTAAACCTAAGTTTTACAAGGAAACATGAAGCTAAAGATGAGCAGAAATCTTCCCTATATGAGGGAGCACAAATTTACATGAAAGAGGGAGTCTTGGGAGCACAATGTAGATGCCTAAGGAGCAGAGACGACCCATCCATCTTCCCCATCGATCTTTTCCCTTCCATTCTTTTTATGTTTTTTCTATGTTTTATTTAGTTATATTTTGCT
Source organism: Rosa chinensis (assembly GCF_002994745.2). Lineage (NCBI taxonomy): Eukaryota > Viridiplantae > Streptophyta > Magnoliopsida > Rosales > Rosaceae > Rosa > Rosa chinensis. The sequence goes on from NC_037091.1 coordinate 50,691,405, forward strand.
AAACCTTTTCCTAGGGTTAAGATGATGCTCTATCATAATTGTTTATGTACTTTGATGTTATATTGATGGATTTATAGTTTCTTTATGATGAATTCTTAGCCACTATTTGAATTGATGCTTTATGTTTAAGTTCTTTGATCGATCACCTTAGGGCTTTGTATCTAGTAATTAGAAGATGAATTTGAGGCGTACTTGCAATATAATTCAAATTAGCTTCTTGTGATTAAGAGTTGTGAATTACATTATTGTCGTACCTCACTACTAGAATTATGCCATCAGACATCACCACTATTCAATCGGTCAGAATTGCACGCAGTGTAAAAAATACATCCTAACATCGGTTTATGAAATATCGATTTCTATTGTGATTATAAACATCGGTCGTTAAATTAACCGATATATAAAGTCTCGTTCAAAAATTTTGAAAAAACGCGGAGGGACTAACTTAAAAAGTTTGAGGGGCGCGGGGACCAAATTTTGATTCCCCCTAACACTTTCGTATTTTTTTCACTTTGTCTGAAACTATCGAACCCTAACCAATCACTTTGACTTCAGCGCCTCCTTCTCCTTCCTCTCCTGCTATCTTTCCACGGCCACCATTGCCTCTCCTTCATTAACGGCCTCCTCCCTCTTACCTCCGCCGGCAAGCGCTCCCTCTCTCTCTCTCTCTCAGAAGATTGAAAGTAGGGGAAGAATCCTTCTCTCAATCTCTCAGTCGAATAGGGAAAATCGATGGCTAGCTACTGCGAGGGTTGAGCGCAGAGATCTGTGGAAGAGCGATGCCCTCTCCTGCTCAGGTACTACATATTTTCACCGACGACGAATTTTCCTTGTACCACTGAAAGCTCGAAGAGGCCAACATCGTTCGTAGCTGTCGAATCGATTACTTAGAGAAAAGAGAGAGAGTGAACTACTGTTCAGTGTTGGAGGGAGGAAGGAAGGGTTTTCGATCCCGATCCCGATCCCGATCTCGATGTCGGCGATGAAGATCAATAGTTCAATTTTGTGCCCTTCAACTCCTTGTTGGATCTCCGAGAGGCCGTTCCTCACTGACCGCTTCCATCAGGTTCCTCCTCCTCATCTTCTCTTTACTCTTTATTTTAAGCTCCTCCTCCTTTACTTTCCATTTGAAATTTCCGTTCAGTTTGTGCAGAAAACCAAATGGACGTCGCGTTTCGCCACCAATACCAAGGATTCCCATACGTAAGTTTAATATCATTTCTCCTTATATCACTTTTGTCTCTTCTTCATATCTTCTTCTTCTTCTTGTTTGTCACCTCTTCCTTTTGGAATTTGCAGTGTGGGATTCCAAGATTCCATTGGCTGTTACAATGCTGCTGTTCAGGTGAGATAGAAGATGAACCTAAAATTTCAATTTCTGAATTTTCAAGTTTCAGTGCTTATGATGATGATGATGATGATGAACTAGGAACTGGTGGAGGTTTCAGAGGCTTATGTTTAAGCACAAGTTGTACCAGCTAAGGGAAGAGAGGGATATGAAGCCTGAGACTTTTGCTAGCCTCGTCTCAGCTATTATCTATTATCTAGGAGAAAAGGTTCGTAATTTGGTTCAATTTGATGGTTGTTATGTATATGCTTGAGCAATTTGATTGGTATTGTGTGTCTTAGCTTAGTGAGGAAAAACTAGGGTTTTTACAGTCATGAATGTTAATGGCATATGAATCCCAATTTTGTTTTTCGTTTTTGTGATTTGGGTTTGGTCCATACTTCATTCAGCCTGTGATTGCTGGATTGGGAGATGAAGACAAGCCATTCATCTGTACTATGGATTCAATGTACTTAAGCCATTCATATATGAAAAAATAAGCACTTAGATGTTGGTTTAACAAGTCATAATTTATATGTGCTTGAGTTTCTGATTCAAGTTCTGTTTCTTTCCCTCGTGCTACTTCATACGAGGTGGTTTTACCTGTAATTTTCTAAGTCTTGTTGTCTACCCTGATGTTTTGTAGGCCTAAAAATACAGCTAGGTTGCCAAATGTTCCTTGTATTTGTTATTGACGCTTCTGGTTCCATTTATTGATGCTTCTGTATTTATTGAAGAAGCAAAATTGTGGTTTATATACTCAGTTGATGTATCTTCTTTGGGAAGTAAAAAGCTCTCTCTCTCTCTCTCTTCTTTTTTCAATTGCTACTTCAAACTAATGTGGCTCTTTGAAATATCCAGGCTAAGGCCATGGCTGGTGATACTGCTGTAAGGTCATTGCTAGAAAAGATGGCTGAATGTGCTAGCAATGCGTACCTGGGTATATTAGAGAGGTACTCTTCTAGAATGTATACTATTCTTTGTTTGTGGGAATTGCAACTTCCTCCGGCAGTGTCTTATACATGCCGTCCTATCTAACATCTCTAGTTAAATGTGATTGCCTAACTACATAAGCTTAAAATGCTCCCATAAGTTAAGTTCTTTCTTTGTTGTTCTGGTACTATATTGGAACAAGCATTAGACAAACTGCAGTTCATTTTGCACCATGACTGTTTTTATTTCTCTTCTTTATTTATTTATTCATCTTTTTGTTGTTGTTGTTGGGTGTTTTGTTTTTTTTTTGGGGGGTGGGGGGTGTTGGGATGAGATTTTGCATAGAGGCTCTGGGCAATTGTGCTACAGGAAGACATGTTTCAGACCCAAATTAGATCTGTGCAGAGTATTGTGTTTGTGGGTGCATGCATCTTTTTTCTTGAGCATCATTTATTTCTCTTCTTTCTATATATCCAATCCTATAAGCTCTTGTGACTTGGATTTATCATTTTACTGTCTTTGAAGGATACTTTGTTTGATCTCAATGTTTGGAAATGAAACTTCTTATAGGTGGGTATATGAAGGAGTCATTGATGATCCTTACGGTGAATTTTTCATTGCTGAGAACAAATCTCTTCAAAAGGTATTGTCTACCCTTACAATTATAAATTTTGTAGTGCATATATATATATATATATATATATATAATTGAGCAGCTATATGAGTGCAATCCCATCAAAAGCCTTGTGCTTAATGTGTTACAGGAAAGCCTCAAGATTATGAAGCCAAGTATTGGAGGCAACGTTACAGCCTTAAGGATGGAAGTCCTAGCTTTCTTGCAAATATTGCTGGGACAATTTTAATCACTGGAAAATATCTAAATGTCATGAGAGAATGCGGGCAACATGTTCAAGTTCCACTATGGTTTATCCTATACATTTGTACAATATTATCTTCTTCTCGTTTTTTTTTTTTTGGTACAATCCTTCACCTCCCTTGTGGTGTCGTTAGTATCTATCAGTGACTAGATTGTATGAATAGGTCCCTGTATCTGAAAATTCGAAATTGATGAGCTTTGGATCAAATCATCGTTATATTGAGTGTATAAAATCTGCTTATGACTTTGCTAGCAGCGAGCTTTTAAATCTTATCAAAGAAAAAGTGAGGCTCAGTCTCATAAATACTTTTCTGTTTTTCTGTGCATATGTTATCATTCTTTTTGGTTCCTATATGAATAAATTCATGATTGATGATCTTCATAGCAATTCATTTATCTTGTTGTCTAATCTTACCTTTTCTTTTTTTTTTCCTTTTTTTGTCTGTATGTAGTATGATCTGATAGGGAAGCTACGATCTATAAAGCACTATCTTCTTCTTGATCAGGTATATATACTGCTGTATGACCAGTGAACTTGGAAGTAGATTAATGGGTATGCAATATGTTTTAGTATGAATATTTATGCTTCATCTGCCACTGAGATTGGAAAGCTTCAGTCATCTATATCAAGTTAGGTGCTAGGTCAGTGTCTACTTAATATTCCATGGGAATAAGCGAGCATGTGTATGTTTCTGTCACTATAAATCGTGGGTGGACATTTTGAACACTTGGGTATTAGCTCCGTCAAGCACTAGAATGCTTGACTTTTAGTTCTAGATCTCAGAGGCAGTACCTGGTTATTATAAAGGATTTTGTGATGTTTAATCTATTCTACCATGTGGTTATTAAGTGGAATGTTTTCCCTCAAGTTATTCATACAATGAAAATGTTATTCAAATCAATTAGATATCCCAAAGGCACGCTTCTACTGGATTGGATTAGTAGCTTTGATTGGATTTATTCTTCTGTTGAATTTCCTTTTCACCTTGGCACATATGTTGTTTTCCATGTTTGTATTACAATATACTCTCTTTTGCAGGCTTCTCTCGTGCAAAGTACGTTGGAAGATCTTCAAGAATTTTTTGACAATATGAAAACAATGTGAACTATCCATATGATTTCTTCAGTCTTGCAGCGCACCTAATTTTCACCTTTTGTGGTAGATGAAGTGACTGCAGCATAGAAATTGCTAGGCTAGACTTGTAGTAGGTTAATTGGGGTTTTATTTTGCCTATTTTGTGAATTGTCAAGGATAATGATTTTGGACAGAATACTCCAATATTCAAATTACTTTTGTCAAATATGGATTGCATTTTATAGCAACAGCTACATATTTTGTGGAAATCATCCTCATCTAAAAAAATGATGTCTATACATAAAGTTTAAATCAGTTATAACCATAAAAACAGATGTCTATTAAGAGAAATACATCAGTTTCAAAATGAAAATCGATGTCCCATCAACCATAAGAGATCGAATTACTATGTTGGAATCGAAGTGCCACAAACTAGTGCACATCGTGTTTTAGATAGAGATCGATGTCCAGTACAAGTATTGTCATCGATGAAGACCAGAAAACTGATGTGTAAAACAGTATCAGTCATCGTTTTTAAATAAATAACGATGTTAAAATGCATAGTTAGGTTGTAGGATCTATATTTTTATAAGCATTAAAGCCAAAAAGATGAGGGTTTAACAATATATAAACATACAAATTTGTCATCATTTAAAAGTATTTACATCGATTTATAATGAAGAACCGATGTATATAATGATACCAGACATCGGCTAAAAACCGATGTCTGGATTTTCCGGACCTTTCTCACCACCCACTAAGACATCGGTCGGAATTCTTTTTCTCATCGGTTTTTGGCCGATGTCTGAGGCCATAATTCTAGTAGTGCCTGAAGTAATGGTTTGCATGATTCTCTTGTTTTCTAGTACGTAATGAGTCCTAAGTGTTAAATTTATGTCATACCTGGATAAACTGTATGTTAGGATATACGACATCTGCCGTACCTGGAGAGAATCATACACTTAAGGAAAACTATGGTCTAAGTGCCGTACCTGGACTTAGATACAGGAATTGTCATCAAAATGAACAAAAGAATTTGTTAATTGCATCGAAACATAAATAGGATTGTTAGTGGTTGATTCTGAAACCTATGTTTTATCATATTTGATTTTCAATTTATAAACTTTATTTTGTTTATTTCACATTATTTCTTTATTCAAAAAGCTAAAAACAATACTTTCTTTATCTTAATTGTTTGTGTTTTTGTGATTTTGTGTTTGGATTAATTAGGTTAGGATTTAAACTGATTATCAATCCTTAATTGGAACGACTTCGTACTTGCACACTATACTAACGACGATTCGTGCACTTGCGAGTTTTAATTAAAATTTCACAACAAGTTTTTGGCGCCGTTGCCGGGGATAGATGATTAATTTTGATTCTAACTTGATTACCAATCTTTATTTTATATATTTTTTTTATTGAGTTTCTATTATTTTTAGTTTTAAGTTTGCTAACATTTATCTTTTTGTGTTTCAGGTTCTGTACCTTCTTTGTGATGTAGATTTTGGACTGTTCCCTACTCGCTTTAATTGCCTTATTGCATATCACCAGAAAGCTACACGAGTCTATTTTCCAATGAAAAAAACATATCATCATTCGGAGCTGTGAGCTAAGAGATATTTGAGAAATACCGAACAGTGCTCAATCTGAGCGGAAACTTTTTTCCGACGACTTTAGCGATCGTTTTGACTTCAACACCGGCTTCGTGCTATTCTTCAATAAATCCCAGGGAGCTCTAAACTCTTCTCTTTACTTTCTTGTTTTTTTTTTTCCTTCATTTATCTCTTTTCCATGCTTTTATGTGCATTGCATGCTTTAATTCTTTCAACATTGAGGACAATGTTAGATTTAAGTGTGGGGGAATGGATTTTGATTTTTGTTTCTATTACGTTGTTAGTTTTGCGGGTTTATAAAAAAAATGAAGAAAAAAAATTGTTTTATTTGTTCTTTTTGCGTCATTATTTTTTGTTTTTGTTTTCTTAAGTCTTAGAATGTCTTTCAACAACTATGATGATGTTTAAGGATATCTCTATTTGTGTTTGATCTAAACTCTCGGTTACTTGACCTAGTGGTAATAGCGTTCAATTAGAAGAATCTAGAGATTATCTTTCCTTGTATGATTCTAACTCTATGCATTGTAATCCTCTATATAAAGAGATCCCCTATTATCAATGAGAATACACAGCGATTATCTCTCAATTTCTGATTCCCTAAAACACGTTATCAGCACGAAGCCCTAACCCTGAAATCCTAAATTCGTAGCCTACAAATCCCAGAAACCACCGCCGCCCACCTTGAAGATCTCAACTCCAGGAGTCCAGAACCGGTGGCCTCACCCCCAGAACCGACCGGAAAACCACTAAACCGGCCACCGGAAGTAGCGAAAGTCCCCCTGCCCGGTTCGAAGCTTTCCTCCCTGCTTACTGCTACCAAACTTCACCAGCAGCTGCAGCCGGACCCCAGATCATTGGAGCCGAAAAATCACCACCGGAACCGGCCTAGAACCACGTGAACCGGCCGCCTGAACCACCGAACCGCCGCTTGAACCTGTGCTTCAGTCAACCTCAACCTCCGGTCAGCCCTAGGCCCATATCTCAGCCCAAGGCCCAGAAGCCCTGCAGCCCGAAGCCCAGCAACGCGGCCCACTGACGTCAGCTGCCTCATCAGCGTCCACGCAGGCACACAGTCAGCACACGTCAGCATCCAGTTAGCCCTGCCACGTCATCACCCCGGTCAACGGTCAGTCAACGGGCGGTCAACACTTTTCCGACTACTTTTCCGGCCACTTTTCAGGCGACATTTTTCCGGCCAACTTTTCGGTCAAGTTTTCCGGCCACTTTTTAAGGTAATTTTTCCTAAAAGTTCCCCTTTTTGAAGTATTCTTTTAATTTCTTCTTCTTTTCTCGGGGACTTCCAACATCCCTTCTTCTACCCCCCTTTCTTCTTCATAGGGGAGACCAAAAGCTGAACTGTGGGGGTTCGTGCTCACTCCAAGCTTGGAGCTTGTAGAGTCCTCCAAACTTAGAGTTTGTTGAGAAGAAAACGATCGACCACATACATCGTTGTTTCGATCTAATCCAAAACCCCTCTTGGAATCGGATTTTCTTAGAAGCGACTACGCTCAGAAAATCCCTAATTTCTTAGAAGCGACTACGCTCAGAAATTTAATAGTTTTTCGTAGTAGCCTTTTTCGCTTCGAAACTAACCCTAATCTTGTGTTGTTTTTCAAGATGAGTTACCTGAACAAGTTGAACTTTGTTCCACTAGAGACAACTGGCGCAGGATTCCATAGATGGGTCAGAGATGTGCGCCAGCATCTTAAGGCAAATGGACTTCTGGAAGCCATCCAAGAGCCTAGTCAGAACGTGCTCTCCATTGAGCAAGCTACTGCATTTGAAGCAAAACAAGCTAAAGCCATAATTCTCATGACAAGGCACATGAATGACGCGCTCCAAAATGAATACCTCAATGAGGAAGACCCAAGAAGGCTATGGGTAGAACTTGAGCAGCGATTTGGCAACGTTCGTGACTCCCTACTTCCTGATTTTGAAGTGCGATGGCATAGCCTCCGCTTTTGTGATTTCAAGTCTGTGCTTGATTATAACTCGGAAGCTCTTCGTATCAAGTCTCTAATGGAGTTTTGTGGCCAAGCCATAACTGATACGATGTTGATCGAGAAGACTCTCTCTACCTTCCCCATCTCTGCACTAATGATTTCAAAGAATTATCAGATTGATGTAAATGCAGGACGTATCACAAGGTTTCATGAGCTCATTGGCGCCATGAACGTAGCTGAAAAGCACGACAATATTCTTGTGAAGAACTATAATGCTAGACCCGTGGGAACTAAGCCTATTCCGGAGTCTAACTATAGCCGCGCCCCCAATGGAGGACGCAAGGAGCGAAACCCTAAGAGTAGGGACAATTCTGGACATTTTGGTCCATATGTTCGCCCTAAAGAGGAAGGAAATCGCCAAGAGAGGCGTGCACGGAACCGTGGAGGTCAACGTGTGAAGAGAGAGAGAGGCGAAGCCTCCGACCATGGTGGTAACGCCACCAAGAGGATAAATCGTCCAAATCGCGCCCCAATGGCGCCTCTATCAAGGGAGCCTGACCATAATGATGTTTGTTTTCGATGTGGATCAACTGAACATTGGGCCAAAGCATGTACAGCACCCCAGAATGTTGCAAACGCATACAAGACGTATCGTGAAGCAAGGGAAGCAAATTACATGGAACAACAAGATCAAGATGGCAATCTAGATCTAAGGGTGGAAGACTACAAGGATCAAGACCCAGAAACTGGCGATTTTGATTAAGTCTTTTTATTTTCCAAGAGATGTAGGCGATTGCCATATTACTTTTTATTGGATTAAATTTTCTTTGATCAAAGAAAAATGATGTACTCTGTTGGCTTATGAATAAAATTTCGAGTTCTTTTCATTATGACTCAATTTTGATTCTGAGCATATTACTTTGTGACTACAATGGCTGGGCCATCAATATTAATTCAAGGACATGAAATAGCCCAAGTTCCACTTGCCAAATGGCACCTTGATTACAGCTGTCACAGAAACTCTCTATGCTCTTAGGGAAAATCGTACCTATGAATAGCCAACAAATTCCATGCGAAAATGCATGTAGAGAACAGAAATGAGTTCCTTTGCAATACCTTTAATGATTATGAACAAAGACGCATCTTAGAGAAGTTTATGTGTCTCTCTAGTGGACTCTATGTCACTATTCGAGCTATTAATCCAATAAAAGTTATGAGAGAAGATCTCTTAGATTTAGACACATATTGGCTTTGTCACGACAGGATAGATCATCCTAGTCATGATATGATGATCCGTCTACAAAGACTTCACATGGACATCCTTTCTCTCGAGCGAAATGAAGCATGAATCAAAAGTTGATTCCTGGACTAAGTGTGACCGACGCTGCTGCCTAGGGCACTGCCTCCGTCCACCACCAGCCTAGGGCTGGCGCAGTCCCTATCCATGATGCCATGGATGGCGTCCATCATGGTGCTGGCGCCTCAGGTGATGCTGCAATCACCAACTTGCTTCAAATAACGTTTTAGACGCTGAGGCCTAACCAAAATACTCAATGGTTGCTTCTAAGGCCTCTCGCTCGTTTTACAAAGCCCGTTCCTTAGGGAAATTAGGACTGAGACCATCCTATGCAAAGGATATGACAATACTCATTCTGTTCTTACAAAGAATCCGTAGAGATTTTGTGGATTGATTCAACCAACTTGCGGACGCTTAAATATTTCATGATATTAGTTGACACGCAAACACGCTGGTCACGTGTTGTGCCATTGTCCACCTATAATTGCTACTTACGCTACACTCCTAGCACATATCATATGACAACGGGCTCACTCCCCAGATCATCCTATTCAGTCAATTGGATTTGGCTATGCTAGAGAGTTTACATCGAAAGACTTTCGATGGATATTGCAATGGGCTTGATGTTGGACATCACATTCCCATTTACACACCCAAATGGTCTTGCGGAAACGACTACGATGATAGTCCGGACATTGGTAATGCACACCAATCTCCTTATATCCGCTTGGGGTAATGCAATATCGCATATAGCTATGCTAATTCGTCTACGACCCACAGCCACTCAATGTACCTCTGCGTTACAGCTAGTGACTGGGTACAAATATCGTACTTACGCATATTTGAGTGCACCATTTATGTGCCAATTGCGCCGACACAGCGCTCTATGATGGGTCCTTACAGACGAATGGGCAACTACGTTGGATTTGAGACTCCAACAATCGTCCACCACTTAATGCCCTTGCAAGGTGATCTCATTACCGCTAGATTTGCGGGTTGTCACTTTAATGAGACAGTCTTCCCGTCATTCGGGGGAGATAAGAACACAGATGTTCAACAGGAACGACAGGAATTGTTGTGGTCTGTCCCCACTATGTCTCATCTTGATCCCTATCAAAGTGACAAGATCACACAAATATGTTGCAAACATGCCTGCAAGGAAGGACATCCCTACAAGAGGACGTAGAGCCACCCTACACGGAGGTAGGCATGGCGCCAATGCCAAAAAGAGTGGCACTCTGGCGTTACAGGCCATGGCCCCAGCTAGGATGCGTGGGAGGCCCGTGGGTTCGAAGGATACTTTGGCACATTCCAATCCTTTGATCATCAAGACTCAAAATCCGTCTCATGAGTATCTTCCGGGTTATGGTTATCGTTGGGGGACGCCTCAACGTCAGAACCTACTCTTGAGAATATAGAGCTCTATGAAACTTACACTAGTGTACATGAGACGTGGGATAGAAACTCCATCATAATTGATGATGTAGTTGTGCATTTCCGTGCGCATGAGTTTGTTGAGTCTAATGATATCGAACCACGCTCCGTTGATTAATGAATGCCAACGTAGAGAAATTTGGCCTAAATGGAAATATGCGATCCAGGTTAAGATGGATTCTCTAACAAAGAGGAAGGTTTTCGAGCTAGAGATGCCAACACCTCCTAACATAGAACCTGTTGACTAATGGGTCTTCGTTAGAAAGCGTGATGAGAAAAAGAGATGGCAATCTCGCCTTATGGCGCAAGGCTTCTCACAAAACGCCCTGGAATCGACTACGATGAGACATATTCTCTCGTAATGGATGTCATTGCACTCCCTGTCAGTTCGGTAGTTTCGGAATAACTGAACATGCAGCTTACAAATATGGTCACTACGTATCTCTATAGGGATCTAGATACAGAATATACATGAAGGTTCATGGTGAACTTCATTTACCCAAGTCAAGTGGCTCTAGACCATAGAGCGCGTTTACAATAAGATTGAAACGCTCACTAAAGTGACTACTTGATTAGGAAAGGATATGCCCACGCGTTTCTATGACAAGTTTCGGATTCTATCGCAGTTCATGTTAGACATGATCTTCATTAGAAATCCTTAAAGAGTTAAGGGAAACCGCTGAACACTTGAAATCCGAGTTTAAGATGAAGGATTTTGGGAGAACACGATTATGTCTCAGTTTAGAACTTGAGCATCGTGTCGATAGATGCTTAGGCATTTTGACAAGGTCAAGCCTTCAAGCACCCCTATGATCGTCCGTAGTCTTGATCCTGAAAAGGATCCTCTTCATCAAAAGGATGATGACGAAGATGTGCTAGAGGCAGAAGTGCCTTACTTAGTACAATAGGCGCATTATTGTACTTATCCCAATGCACAAGACCAGACATCTCATATGTTGTGAACTTGTTAGCTAGATATAGCTCTGCACCAACGCGACGCCATTGAATTGGTGTAAAAGATATCTTTCAATACTTGAGATCTATGAGTGATATGGGCTTGTTCTATCCCTACAAAGAGATGATGGATTCGGACCCATCACACACCAGGAACGCCGCCAACACTGGCCTGCGTCCATTATCCCCATCCCAAAATAACATGTGTTCTGGAAGGTTTTGCTGATGTTGGGTATCTCTCTGACCCACACAAAGGTCATTCCCAATCCGGTTAAGTGTTCACCATGGGAAAAGACCGTGATATCTTGGAGGTCTACAGAATAGACCCAATCGCTATATCTTCGAACAATGCAGAGATCATTGCTCTTCACGAAGTGGTTCGTGAATGTATATGGATTGGATCCATAATTACGCATGTTCGAAGCAATTGTGGTTTAAAGTCTACCACAGATGAGCCTACGAGCATTTAGGATAATGCTGCTTGTTTTGAACAAATGAGGCAAGGCTACATCAAAAGCGATAACACCAAGCATAATCAGCAACAACAGACTCTCCTCGAGATCAAAGTGAACTAGATTCAATCTGAGGACAGTAAGGCAGACTTGTTTACTAAGTCATTGCCCAAATCCACGTTCAAGAAATATGTGGCAAGAATTGGCTTGCGGAAATTATTTGAACTCCCATGATCGTAGTCATCAGGGGGAGGCGCAGACATCAGGGGGAGATGTCTACATGTTCACCTCGAAATGTGAAGGGTGTGTTGTGCTCTTTTTCCCCTTCGACCGAGGTTATTTTTTGTCCCACTGGGTTTTTGTTACTCGGCAAGGTTTTTAACGAGGCAACGAGAGAAGCAGCGCGTTTGGAACACACAAGGGGGAGTGTTTAAGGATATCTCTATTTGTGTTTGATCCAAACTCTAGGTTACTTGACCTAGTAGTAATAGGGTTCAATTAGAAGAATCTAGAGATTATCTTTCCTTGTATGATTCTAACTGTATGCATTATAATCCTCTATATAAAGAGGCCCCTATTATCAATGAGAATATACAGCGATTATCTTTCAATTTCTGATTCCCTAAAACAGATGAGTATATATTTCATAAATCATGGCTTAATTAAGAGGATCATAAAATTGAGATGATGTTTGACTTTAGTCTTTGGTTATTAAAGATGTATGATTGTCATATGTATTGTAGTGGATGTGGTCTTACTTACATGGTACAGAAAAGAGCATGTTAGGATAAGTTTTTTATTCATACATTGGCTTAGTTTGGGACTGTTGTGCTGTGAGGGGAAGCACTTCCGAACTTGTTGTGAGAGGAAGCACTTCCGAACTTGCTGTGAGAGGAAGCAGCTGAGGTGTTTGGTAAACTATTTTTAAAAGTGCTGTGAGAACGAAAAGCAATTTCTAGGTGTTTAGTAAGTTGCAAGATAAAAGTGCTTTGGCTGGGTATAATTACCAAAAGGGTCATACATGCTAAAATATGCTACTAAAATATATAATTTTATTTTTTTGATTATGTAACCATACCAAATAAAAAAAATTCTCATGTATTATTCTTGTACCCGTGCTTGGACCGAATAAAAGATTTACTTTAAACCCTTCAATATGCATATTATGTTTTATTATTACACAAAATAAGTCTAGAATATTTGGATTAATTTCCCGACCATAGTTTAACGGGAACCATTATACAAAATATATTAAAGTCACTTGAAATTTGCAACTAAATGCTAAGTAGATGCATTCATTAGACTTTGAGCAATTGCATTTCTTAACACCTCCATTTCTTGTCTTCCCGGACCATCTCCATCATGTTCATTATCCTCCATTTCGTCACTAGTCTCTTCACTTGAGTATTTTCCTCTTTCATCAAAATCAATATCTCGTTGAGCATATCTTCTTATGTAGTTATGAAGAGCCATAGTAGCAATAAGGGAGAGGATCCTCTCCTAACCTTCTAATCTGCCTAACCTACCTAACCTTTAACACCAAACTGACACGTGCCAAACTTACATCCAATGGCTCATATGATTTCGCACTATATATATATATATACATACATATATATATATATATATATATAGATTTTATCCAGAGCGAGGTTAGGGTTTATGGTCACTTTTGGGTCTCATATCCACATCTCGACCGTTCAGTTTTTAGGTACTAATGTATAGATCATCTATGCAAAATTTCACCAAATTGATGATCTTTAAGGTATCTAACTCCCTTAAACCAGTGGACAAACTGAATCTGTCTAACCTGAACCGTACTACCTTTAACGCAGTTATCAATGCTTTAACGACCATCAATTTGGTTGAAATTTGGCAGAGATGATCTATACATTAGTAGCTAAAAACTGAAAGGTCGAGATGTGGAAATGCGACCCAAAAGTGACCCTAAACCTTTCAGAGCGAGGCATCGCTCTGGATAGGATCTGTATATATATATATTTTCAATCAGTGTGTAGTCATTAGCACCACCTTCATTTTTATCTTCAAGACCCCCAGTAATATCGTTGTTAAGACGTGTTCCCTGGAAGCTCTCCATAAGCCTTCAGCAGCCTAGCCTCTTAAGTTTGCAGAATCAACATAGCCCTCCCCTCTTACAAAAAATAAGACATAATGACATGGTAGTATAGTCAGACCGAAAAACAATGACATGGTGGTACTTGAACCCAAGCATTCAAAGACAAACTTTGTCTGTTTTATCAATACAAATTATGTCATTTTTTACTAATAAGTCATAACAATTGAACTATAAGTAAATTAATTATTCTTAAAAGTGATGGTGGATGCTAACGATAAATTGAATATATTACCAGATTACCTTGACTGTTGTTGCCAAGACAGGAAGAAGGTGACTCTGTGCATTCACTTTAAATGCCTCTCTAACATCCCTGTCAAAATCAAGCCAATAAAAATGAAAAATACACGCATATCTCAGTCCAAAGCACAAACCACTCAACAACCCAAACATGTGAATAATAAATTGCACAGCAAGATTACCTGTCCAGGTGAATTGCCAGAGTAGGAATCCGCATGATGGGCTTCTCAATCCGGACAAGTCTATGCGAGTAAGAAACAACACCATCTTTCTCTTCTCTTACCATCACCCTTCCTGCAATTATCAAGTCACGGTCGAACCAGGTATGCCACAAGCCACCTCCATATGTTTGGACTCCCACTTCCAAGTACCCACCCTTAGCTACCTACACAAGCCACCGATACACCAATGCTAAGTTCAAAGCTCTCACACACTCTTCATTCATCATTTTTCTTAACAGTTCAATTCAGATACAAATTACACTACATCACCTTGGAAACAGGCTTCAATTTGAGACAAGGACTATCAGTATGAGCACCAACTATATGGAATCCATTTCCGGCAACAAATCTAAAGCACAATATAGCCACTATACGAGCATACAAACCAATATAACATACAAACTTCAGCTTTCTCAACCATTCAATCCGTATACTTTTACAGTCTAAAACCAAAGAGAGCTAAAACTCAATGAAAACAAGCTCAAATTGAAGAAGCGGTACTTACTTTTTACCAATTGCAAAAGCCACAATGGTGGAGTAGTTCCTGGTGAAGTAGTACTTTTTACCAGCCTCCAATTTCCAATCCTCTCTCTCCAAAATCTGCTCGTACCCCGCGCTTTGCAGACGCTTCTTCGCCTCGTCTGCAACACAAAAACCAAAGCAGATAACAGATTTAACCGCTTGAAGAAATCAAATTCCTATCTTGCAGCAAACCATATGACCACAATCTAAAGAGCTACTTTGTTTCAACAAGCAACATTTCTAAAGCTGAAACCATATGAACTGAGTTTCTAATCAGTAACTCTTATCTTACTGTTATGTGTTGCTTTTACTTATCTAACAAGCACAAGAACTCGAATTTACTAATTCATTGTTTTGGCTCTAACAAACATTAGGCTAACAAGTAGATCATCATTTGAATAGATATAGTCAGAAATGGTTTTTTAATTATTAATCTCAAACTTCAACGAATTGCAATGATTCACTCTTCCTAATATTTTGCATGTATGCTATTCCCCTACACTCTAAACCTTGCAACCTTGCCAGAAGTCTGGAAAAATTAAGACAACAAATTAAACAGAAAACCAACAAGAAGGTTCTGAAACTGCATTGGTAATGTGTAGTAGGATTTTTTTTTTTTTTTTCCGGACAAAATACTGTCAACTGTGTGACTACAGTGCCAAAGAAGAAGAAAGTTTTTGAGGTATACATGTAATGGGGAGGGCTGCAGACTTGCATTATTGAACCTAGGAAGATTTTCAATCAGAACATTAACTAATGTGATATCATGACATACACACATGGTAAACAAGAAACCACATGCGATCCTAACCAATTCACTGATCTATCTTCTTAATCAGCAACCAAAACTTTCAAAAAAGAGTTTATCAAAGAAACTAAACTCCTCATCATTCAGGAGTCCATTGATGAGAAGGACAGAACTGAAACTGTTCATGCATTATATGTTGATATGGATATACCATAACCACACATGTTGCTCAAATACTAATAAAAAAAGCATACTACAAACAACCATGCTGCACGATCATAATTGCTTCTCAAGCTATGAAAAGTTGACTATGGATTGAAGCTGAATATGAAATTCATCTTCTCTAAGTGGAAACATACTCGGTTAATTTAGCAAAAGAATAATGTAACAAAGAGAACTAAGCTGAAACCATACTTTTAGTCGTTTAATTTTGATAAGTAAAAAAGAAAATATGATCTTCCCCACCATTTTTTAAGAAACCCACAAAGCTTCAACTATCAAAGCTTTACATCCCAACAGCCATTATTCATAGTTAAGTAAACCAAATCAAACCCACCTGATAATTCAGGTAGAATCAACAATAAGAATAACAGAGTTCATCCACCAAAATTAAATTTCTCCTCGTTCCAATCTCTATCTTAAGCAGGACAATTATACTTTCACAAAAATTAAAACTTTCAGGCTTTGTATCCCAAATTAAGCAAGACACAAGCTTCAATCTATCTTAAAAGCACAAACCCAACTCACAGAAGAATACCAATTACATGGGTACGAATAAAAAAAAGATTGAATCTGAAAGAGTAAGGTAAAGACAACAAGATTGAACCTTTCAGTGACAGCTGAGAGAGAAGGAGGAGAAGTTCGATGAGGATCAAATTATCCAATGTTGAGATGTACAAGAATTCTTCTATAAAACAATTCAATGAAATCTGATCAATTTCTCAAAATTAAATGTAAAGAGAAGCAGGCAAGCAAACTTTGGGTTCTGGAAATCTGACTGAGTAAAGCTCACATACCTTACTCCTTTTTGTGACGTTATGGAGGAATCAGAGAAATTGGGTTCCGTTTGATTCTATCTGCAGAGAAGAAGCATGACCCAGAAGATCCAAAGTCTGCGCAGAGGAAGGAGGCGAGGCCGGCGAGAATCCACGAATTGAAGAAGAGGAAGGAGGAGATGTGGAATGATAATGATAATGACGGCAAAGAGAGATGTCTGCCTCGCGATGGAGAAAAGATAGGTTTTAGCTGTTTCAATATAATTTTCAGAAAAGGAGGAGGACAGAATTGGCAGTTAGACAAATTTTATTAAACTGTCTACTGTTGGTGCTCCGTGTTTTACCAAAGTAGTTCCTAAAAGCTACAAATTGTAGCTTCCTAAATTTGACGTTACGGAAAAGCCATTTCAACCAAAAGCAGCTTTCAGATATTTTATCAAACACCATGCTCTTGGCCCAAAAGCAGAAGCAGCCCCAAAAACACCCTAGGAAGCAATGCCAAACTAAGCCATAACCTATGTGAGATATTTGAGCCTATTTGCCTTTTCTTTGTTGAGTGTTAAATCAAAAAATATATATATCATCTTATTTTTTTGGCGATGATTTTGTTGATCTCATTATTCTTTCATCTTGATTGATTACTTGCCATAGATTAAGTTTAATGGACTATAGAATGCTAGAATACACTCTTATACTTGTTGAGACTTTTATCAATACATGTTTGGACCTTAGAAAGGATAAAGGCACCCTAGGAAATTATCACCATTGCCAAATAAGCATGTGTCCCTATTTGTGCACAAGATGTAAACCCCCTAGATAAAACCCTTTGAGCCTACATTAAGCTTTTTCTTTCATCATCCACATAATCCTTAACCCTTGAACTATAGTATAGTTACAACTTTATCCTTTGTTCTAAAGACTTAGTGGAGCTATTTTTTGAGACATACAAGAGGTTTTTAGCTTCAAGAATGAAGATGGAGAAGAGAAGGAAGTTCAAGTGTGGGGATAAGACTTGTCCATAGAAAAAATATATATATATATATATATATATATATATGTATATGATGTGAAAAAAAAAATTGAAAAAAATTTATAAGTGTACGACAACAATGAAGAAAAAAATATCATTGTTTATGGATTTTAGTCCCTCCATTGTGGATTCGGAGTTTGCGTTGAAGTGAAGGTCTATTCAAGAAAATTTGGTCTTTGTCCAATTCACAAGTGTTCAAAGGATGTTTAGAATGAAGCATGAGCCTAACAATGATGACATTTGGCCCTTTATGAAGACTTTGAAGGAGTCTATGACGTTTCTATTTGGTGTAATTTCAAGATTTTCTCTCTACATCAACAAGAGCTTTATTAGGTTTTTAGGATACTTTATGATTTTCTTATCCCTTTGTTTCTATAAACCCTAAGCCTTGGCCATATATATTGCAACCTTAATTATAAGACCTCTTTGATCCTTGAAAAGAGCAGCCTTTGATCTGTGGAGATGAGTTATAAGAGTTGAACCTATGGCTTGGGTCCATTTGTGCAAATAGTTGGTATCCTTCATGAGATCATACTTGAAAAACTAAAATATTCCCGGCAGCTGGCGCCAAAAACTTGATGGAATTCCTCCAAGTATACAGGGCAGATGTAGCATAGTAATGGAAGAGAAGGGGTTGTCGTTCCCACGAGGATATTAAGTCAATTCACAATATGAAAACCTAAATTAATTAAAACCAAAAACACACAAAACAAGAAACACAAATCAATTAAGACACACACAATGACTCAAACTAATACTATGATTTTCACGGTTTTGAAAAGAGTTGTTGATAATGGGAAAATAACTTGAAAATAGAAACTTAAAAAGTGAATCTAAATAAACTGCAATTGAAAAGAGTCTATAATGATTGAACCAACCAATGGATTCTTTCGTTTCTCCATATGATAATTCCCGTATCTAAGTCCTTCTCAGGTACTCTAGACCATAGTTTTCCTTAAGTGCATGATTCTCTCCCTCTCGGGTAAAGGTCGTATATCCTAACTATGCAGTTTATCCTTCTCAGGTATAAATTTAATATGCAGAACTCATTACGCTTTAGAAAATGAGGGAATCAAGCAAATCATTATTCTTTCTCAAGTAATAATGTAATTTACAATTCTTAATCACATGAAGCTAATTTGAATTGTCTTGTAGCTATGCCTCAAATTCATCTTCTGATAACTAGATGCAAAGCCCTAAAGGTCGCGAATCAATAGAACTTTAACATAAGCACAATTCAATCAGAGATTAAGAATTCATCTAAAAAGAAACTAATAATCCATCAATTGAACATCAAACATGTAAACAATCATGCTAGGGCCTCATCCTAGCCCTAGAAAAGGAGTTTAGCTACTCATGTTCAAAGAAAACATAATAGAAAATTTTAAATACATAAAAGAACTTGTTAAACGGAGATGGAAGGTGAACACGGTGATGGCGGCAGCTTTCTTTGATGAAAATGTGATGGTGAATTCTCCTTCTCTATCTTGACACATTCTCCTTTTATAAGATGCAACTTTTTCCTTCTTGCTTTAGGCCTATGGAACTCCTTAATCACTTAACACATAAGAAATGTGATGTGGCACTTCTAGAATTCCAAGGAAACATATGTTGGACTCTCAGACAGTCTATAATGCTAGATCAATCTTCCCAGGATTTTGCTAAGTCATTCAGGCCTTGAAAACTCGAGCCTTTGGAAACACATCACATATCCGCGTATCGACTGTTAAACTGCCATATCTCCCTCTAGGGATATCAAAATCACAAACCGTAAAATTCTCCAGAAACTAGACATTCGGGGATTTACGTCCATATAAGGCACGTTTTCTGGTTATCTCTGGATCAGTAAATTTTAATCCTCAAAGTTAGCTATTCTGCAGAGGCTACTTCAGATTTTAGGATTGCAAAGCACCTTCAATCCTTTTCCTCTTGTTTTTGCTTCTTTTTCTCATCCTTCCTCTTCATACCTATAAAAACACTAAAATAAGTAAATGGACCATAAACAAGGAAAACAAAACATAAATATCAAGATTAAGAGGCATAACAAATTAGGAAAATATGAGCACATCAAATACCCCCAAACTTAGTCTTTGCTAGTCCTCGAGCAAAACAAGAATAGAAACTAATGACTAACTAGAACAAACACACACAAGAATAAAGAAAAGTTCCTAATCCTTCCAATCACCTTAGAGAATCAATCTCAAACTTATAGCTTCCAAATAACAACATTCATCAAAGCAGGTCCATAAGAACTTTCAATCGAGTGCTAATAAATTCTGATAACAACCATGCTTGTGTAGACAGCCATAAATCAATACAAATTTCCACAATCCAAATAGACATATGAAAATCAGCTTCAACTTCAAATCTCACCAGGGATTTCACTCACAATGAAGCACTCAGATTTTCTGGGTAATTCTATTCACTCATGTTTATGTGAGACGAAGGATAGATCAAAGCAACAAAAAGCTCACATAAAAATTTAGATGGAAAGGCTCTTTCTGAAAAATAAAAATAAAGAATGATCTCATGCAAGAATATCTATCACTTGAATTATATAGAATTGCCCCATAGGCTCACCTCTTTGACTCATCTCCACAAATTGCCTCACACTTTCCCTACCTAGGATCATAAAAGTCTTTGTTCCGGTTGTAATGGGGCTAAGGGTTTTGGATAAAGTAAACAAAAGATAAAGGAATTCAAAGGTTCTAAGAAATCAATAAAGCAAAAATAAATCAATGCTCAAGATCGCCAAATTCCCATAGGTGTCACACTCCACTTCTCAAATAACGAACATGAAAGGCCAAATTTCGTCGTGTTGGTCCTTGACTTCACTCTAACCTTCTTATACTCCAAACAACACTCCAAGAAATCTTCATGGCTCTACGGTTTGTGATTCTCAATTTTTTTTTTCAAACCATTGAGCATTGACAAAATATGTACCATAAGCTCCAAGTTTCAATTCTTTCTTCTTAGTAGTTGGTAGCACGTCAACTTACTCCTTTGTTTCTAACACATAGCCTCATTCTTTTCTCTCTCTTTTTTTAGCTCTTTCTGTCACTTTCCCATTGCTTTCGCATGCCAAGCTTGGAAGCCTCCTTTCAGAGCTCTTCCATTGTAACGTCAAAATTGTTTCCCTTTTTTTTTTTTAGCTCTGCTTTGCAATAAAACATCCCATATCCAAGCTGCTACTACAAGTTCATGCTTTAGACAATAGCAATTTCCTTCGAAACACTAACCAAGGCAGACTTCCCTTCTTAACTTCGGTGACATTCAAAAGGCCAAGGTGTGTCCAACTTTTTTTTCTTGTTGTCACTATTCAGACACACCTTGCATTCACAACTACTTTGACAATGGCAAATCAACTAAAATTCAGATATATGACCTGCAAATTCCACTTTGCCTTCAAGTACACATCACAACCCCCAAACTTGTTTTCTTCAGTACACATTCTTTACTGCAAAATTCCTCATATGCATCTTCATAGTGCTCCATCAATTTCTCAGAACATAGGTAGGATATGTGTTTAAGGGTGAAGGGTTCGGAATATGTGTTTTATGAAAGAAAAGGCTTATTTTGGCTCAAAGGGCTATCTAAGGGATATTATAATCAGGAATGGAGGCTATTTGGCCATGGTGGTGATGATCCTAATTGCCTTAATCCTTTCCCAAAAATCATGTGAATCAATATAGAGTCTCGAGAGTCATTGAAGCAAGTTCTAGGACAAAATAATGAGATCATGTACAACCTATCTAACAAGAAAGATCACAGAACTATGTAAAGCACTCTCATGAATAGGCAATAGGTTCAATACTCACATAGGTTATACAAGTCTACACTAACCGTCACATGCTTTTCTAGATCACAGATTTTCATATTAACAATGGTTGTTGTGTTTCAAGCACGATCATCATAAGAGAATATTAACAAAAGATTGATGTCCAGACCTAAATTGATGCTTATCATATTCATCAGCTCTAACAAAAGATTAAATTCAAAAGTTCTCATCCTAGGTGTTGGAAGAAACTAAAGCAAAAGACACACAAAATAACAACAAAGTAGAACTATTTTTTTATTTTTTATTATTTCCAGTATTTTCTACTAAGCTATTCTACCACATGTGAAGCTAAAAATATAAAAACAAGAATCTAAATTTCTCCCCCCAAACTTAAGTGAGACATTGAATATGTGTTGCAGTGGTACACTTGCTCAGAATAATACCCAGTGAAAGCCATGAAAATTTACTCTTTGCAGCTTGCACAAAAACTGTTCTGTTTTCCGCGCAGATTGAGCACTGTTTGGTAGTTCTCAAATATCTCATAGCTCACAGCTCATAATGATGATCTTCTTGGAGCGTCGGAAACTAGACTCACGTAGCTTTCCGGTGATGTATCACACTCCTAGAAAAATATGAAAATATCAGTTCGTAATCAGCTTTGCAAAACAGTTCCAGAACGTAAAAGAAATAAAAGCTGGTCTGACTTATTTTATCAAAACCTTTCCCTTTTTTTTCAACTCCAAAAAATAAATAAAATTTTGAAAAAAAAAATCAAACTAACACCACTAGAATTAAATTAGGAATCCAATATTTTGAATTAAACTAAATTATCCCCGCTAGCCGGCACCAAACTATTCTTCCACTATAGGATAATATGTTTGACTTTATTCTTTGGTTAATAAGGATGTATGATTGTCATATGTATGTGTAGTGGATGTGGTCTTGCTTACATGGTACAGAAAAGAGCATGTTAGGATAAGTTTTTGATTCATTCATAACCTATGTGAGATATTTGAGCCTATTTGCCTTTTCTTTATTGAGTGTTAAATCAAAAAATATATATGTCATCTTATTTTCTTGGCGATGATTTTGTTGATCTCATTATTCTTTCATCTTGATTGATTACTTGCCATAGATTAAGTTTAATGGACTATAGAATGCTAGAATTCACTCTTATACTTGTTGAGACTTTTATCAATACATGCTTGGACCTTGGAAAGGATAAAGGCACCCTAGGAAATTATCATCATTGCCAAATAAGTCTGTGTCCCTATTTGTGCACAAGATGTAAACCCCCTAGATAAAACCCTTTGAGCCTACATTAAACCTTTTCTTTCATCAACCCCATAATCCTTAATCCTTGAACCTTAGTATAGTTACAACTTTATCCTTTGTTCTAAAAAATTAGTGGAGCTAATTTTTGAGACATACAAGAAGTTTTTAGCTTCAAGAATGAAGATGGAGAAGAGAAGGAAGTTCAAGTGTGGGGGTAAGACTTGTCCATAGAAAAAAAAAATATATATATATATATATATATGTATATGTATATGTCGTGAAAAGAAAAAAGAAAGAAATTGAAAAAAAATTATAAGCGTACGACAATGAAGAAAAAAAATATGATGATTGTATATGGATTTTAGTCCCCCCATTGTGGATTCGGAGTTTGCGTTGAAGTGAAGGTCTATTCAAGAAAATTTGGTCTTTGTCCAATTCACAAGTGTTCAAAGGATGTTTCGAATGAAGCATGAGCCCAACAATGATGACATTTGGCCCTTTATGAAGACTTTGAAGGAGTCTATGACGTTTCTATTTGGTGGAATTTCAAGATTGTCTCTCTACATCAACAAGAGCTCTACTAGGTTTTTAGGATACTTTGTGATTTTCCTATCCCTTTGTTTCTATAAACCCTAAGCCTTGGCTCTATTACAACCTGAATTATAAGACCTCTATGATCCTTGAAAAGAGCAGCGTTTGATCTTTGGAGTTGAACCTATGGCTGGGGTCCATTTGTGCAAATAGTTGGTAACCTTCATGAGAACATACTTGAAAAAAACAATTCAGAAAAAGCTTTTTCTTTCTATTATATGTGGGCTATGTGTTTGTCTTATATATAACTTGAGTGAATATATGCTTATGCATGAGCCAATGAATCTGAGAGAAGAAAGAGGGTAAACCGTTGAGGATTTGAGTCATAACTTGTTTGAAGCATGCTAAGATTAATATCACCAATGTCGCCCCCATGTCCTACATGTTTATATGTTAAGTTATATGTTTTTGTTGACTCTCGAATAAATGTTGGATTGATTCTTGGTTGTTGTGCTAATCTTGATGCCATGAAAGTATGAGATTTTTTAGACTAACGTTGAAAGGCTTAGCGTGATTTTTTTTTATTGTTTTGTGTCTTTGTGTTTTTAGTTTTTCGTTGTTTTGCTCGAGGACTAGCAAAGTCTAAGTGTGGGGGTATTTGATGCGCACATATTATCCTATATTTCTATGCCTCTTAATCTTGGTTTTTATGTTTAGTTCTCTTTATTTATGATTCATTTACATGTTTTAGTGTTTTTATAGGTTTTGTTCCATAGAAAGAAGAAAAGAAGCCAAAATGAGCTAAGTAGGATTGAAAGGCAATGTGCAATCTGAGACTGGGAATCTGCCAGTGCAGAACATCTAACTTTTCCGAATTACTGGGAGTTACTCAGATCGAATCAGACAATGACCTTATATGCATGGAAAGCTACGGATGTCTACTTTCTATAAAATTTTACGGATCTCGATTTCGATTCTTCTGGAGAAAGTTATGATTATTTGAGTGAAGATAGGTCGGACAGAAAATCTGCTCGGGAATTTACAACCATTCGTGGAGAACTCAAGTTTCGCGGCACAAGATCGTCAATCCTAATATTTCAAGGAAGTTAATTCAGATGAGGTTTAAATGATGAACTTATTCCTACTTCTACAAGAGACATTTTAAGGTTTTCCCATTCCAAATGAAGAAAGGAATCTAAGCCCAAGTTTTACAAGGAAACATGAAGCTAAAGATGAGCAGAAATCTTCCCTATATAAGGGAGCACGAATTTACATGAAAAAGGGTGTCTCGGGAGCACAATGTTGACGCCTAAGGAGCAGAGACTACTCATCCATCTTCCCCATCTTTTCCCTACCATTCTTTTTATGTTTTTTCTATGTTTTATTTAGTTATATTTTGCTATACCTTTTTCTAGGGTTAAGATGATGCCCTATCATGATTGTTTATGTACTTTGATGTTATATTGATGGATTTATAGTTTCTTTATGATGAATTCTTAGTCGCTATTTGAATTGATGCTTTATGTTTAAGTTCTTTGATTGATCACCTTAGGGCTGTGCATCTAGTAATTAGAAGATGAATTTGAGGCGTACCTGCAATATAATTCAAATTAGCTTCTTGTGATTAAGAGTTGTGAATTACATTATTGTCGTACCTGAAGTAATGGTTTGCATGATTCTGTTGTTTTCTAGTACGTAATGAGTCCTAAGTGTTAAATTTATGTCGTACCTGGATAAACTGCATGTTAGGATATACGACCTCTGCCGTACCTGGAGAGAATCATACACTTAAGGAAAACTATGGTCTAAGTGCCGTAGCTGGACTTAGATACGGGAATTGTCATCAAAAGGAACAAAAGAATCTGTTAATTGCATCGAAACATAAATAGGATTGTTAGTGGTTGATTCTGAAACCCTATGTTTTATCATCTTTGCTTTTCAATTTATAAACTTTATTTTGTTTGTTTGTTTGTTTCACATTATTTCTTTATTCAAAAAGCTAAAAACAATACTTTCTTTATCTTAATTGTTTGTGTTTTTGTGATTTTGTGTTTGGATTAATTAGGTTAGAATTTAAATTGATTATCAATCCTCAGTTAGAATGACCTCGTACTTGCACACTATACTAACGACGATTCGTGCGCTTGCGAGTTTTAATTAAAAATTCACAACAGCAAGAACCATACGTTCAGAGAAGTGGCGGTTGTGGGGAGCTCGAGGGTGTCGTGAAGGGATGAGTACAAAGCTCGGGATGCCATGAGGCATGAATGGATAGCTCAAAGGTTATGTCATAAGGCATGAGCGTGATCGTTGCTAATTACACTGGGCTGTATGTACAAGTCTCCAGTCAAGGAAGGTTTTCTTGCAGGATTGATACCAAAGTGTGGTTTTGTGCCGTATTGCAAGCATAATTAGTGCGAGTGCGTCGTCCATCTAGAATTTTGTCGGAGTAAATGCTTTTGCCCTTTCTGGTGGGCCCCTACTAGGCCCTGCAAGGAGTCCCCCACTCCTAGCTATAGACCTCCTTATGGTCTGAAAATTATTTGATGAGAGGAGTTGCGTTTAAGTAGTGGGCGTTAGGTAGTGAACCTAATCTTTGATACCTAAGCATCGGGGGTTAACTGCTGAATCAATGGCTATCGTAGGCTGTATTAACTAGTCCCTTTACTTTTTCCCGGAGGAGATAAGCTTGACTACAATTCCGCCTAGCAATCATCATCATTATGAGGGATTGCCTTACCTCTTGGCAGCTAGTCATGGACCATAGACTCGTGGAGTCTAGACCCATTTTAGGTATTTTTCCCTTGGGGAGAGTTTGACAAAGTATAGTACCCGGAGGCTAGACAATATGTTTACATGTAGTGTACATGTAAATCTTCCTAATTGTATGAAGAACAATAAATGAGCATAGCGAGTAATATATGTGGATCTTATAGCCATCTAACATGCATAATAGATAGCAGCAAGTGTAATGGGTCTCCATATAAAATTTTGAGGGTAGCGCCCGGTGAATAATGTGAAACATGGCATAATTTTTTTAAGTGAGTGTCACATTAAATTGATTTAAGCATGACATGTTTGTACTTGTAGTAAAGTTGCTAATAATATTTCTGCATTGTTGTAAACATGCTTAGAAGTCATGGAGACATTTTGAACAATGGCTTTGAGCATAGAAGATCGATGTACTACTTAAATTGATATATAGTGTAAGCATGCTTTAAAAGTCATCAAAAACATGTAAATAAATATCAAGTGCGATAGATTTGTAGACATACTTAAAAGTAGTAAAAGCATGCAAAGGCACAGCCATAGCTCTAGTTGCAAGAGTGTAAAGTAGGAGATATGGTTACTTATCCTATACTGATGGAGTGGATTAGAGTTGGAATTTATATAAGTACCCAAATCATGTAAGCGTTATCCAACCATGACGCTCCATTGCTTTGGCAAAGCACCATAATAGAAGGCACGCTAATTGAAGCGGTTCTCATGATTTTGTCTCCTTAACAGAAGGTAAATGATTAGCAATTTAGACATATTAGATTTGACTGAATGTGTGCTTTATGTAATCATATTTGAAGCATAGTGTAGCCATTACTACATGACATTAGTTGACAACCAAATGTTTGAATATCATGAGCAGATGCAAATGTTAATTCCACTTTAACTATGGAAAGCCTAAAATTGAGAACTGATCTGCATGGTGTAATGCTCGTAGGACGGATATGTAATATGCGTGTGATTGACCATGCAATTGTAACTTTAAATTCTTAGCACTTATCAATGACAGATAAGAAGCTAAACAGAGTGTATGGAATTAATGCTTAATTGCTACCATAAACGGAGTAAGAAACTAGCAGAAGTACCATGAATGGTGACAAGCTTAGCACATGTGTGATAGAATCATTTGGCAAACATATGTGTCGGCCACTGAATGTGATAGTGATTATAGCTAGTATAGATGTGTCATGTGTGTAGAGCATGCGGACTATAAAGCAACAGCACAACACATTGCGCATGGTCAAAGTGATAGGTTATGTATCATGCAATTGATGGGTGGCCTTAGATTATAATTTATAAGCCATGTTTTTTTGTTGCCAGGTGAATTGTGCCTCTTATGCTCTCGAAAATATTAGTCATTGTGATTTCAAGAGGATAATTTCAAGTGTGAATGGTTGTGGTAATCGCTAATGTCCATTAGTAACATATGCAATATATATTATTGTAAGGGTGTGCATCTACAAGATTATATAAGCTGGGCATGAGAAATAGCAGTGATATATTCACGTGGGGAGCCTTCACGTGGGGAGCCAACAGATGATTGTAAAAATCATGCTAGTTATTTACTTAATTGGACGGGCCAATATAACCAACAGATATGGTATTTTACAAAATCATGTGTAAGGAAGTAGCATGACAATGCATGTAGCATGCACTCTGATATGTGGCATTATACTAGAGCATGGCAGATCACTTAATAAGCAAAGCAAGCAGATACTATATTAAAGCATAGCATATGAACTTGTAGGCTTTTGATTATTATAAGCATGTAGTAGGCATATACTCATGGAGAGTGATTGTCTAGCTACTAGCATGTGCAGAAAGACCAAGGTCAACTATATCATTCTATTGATTGGTGTCATTAAAGCCAAGGGTCATGCTGTCTACAAATAGTAGTTCACTTGTGTAAAATAGATGCATGTGGCGTTCCCAGCTTCATATATGTATATATATATATATAGAGGAAGGTTCTGAAGAGGACGTCCGCAACCCAGAAAAAGTGCGGACGTCCCTCCTCCGGGCTTGATCAAGCTTTGACGGCGGCATTTCTGTTGCCGGAAGGAATCAGGCCATGATGTGGAGCAGTTCAGAAGCGGGTGGACTCGTCGATGAAGGGTTCAAAGTGGAGCTTGATGAGCTTCCATGGTTTCTGGCGAGCTCGTCGCGCATCGTTGAGAAACCAATCAGCTGAGCCTTCGCCTGGATGGTGACGTCGTCCGGGATGTCCAAGGGGTCGTCCGGCAACTGCAACACAGCTGTCGCCACCTTCTTAACGCCGGAGGAGGGATGTCCGCACATTTTCTGGGTTGCGGACGTCCTCTTCAGATATATATATATATATATATATCATGAAGCACGGATAAATCTAGAGGCAGGAGAAGCTTTGTAGGCAAGTGTACAATTAACACACAGGAATTGCGTTTCAACAGCTATATTTGATGGCCGTGGATCGGATACGCATATGTTAGCTTATGAAAACTAAATGTTCAACGAAACGTGCTTTGCTCGAAACTTTGAATAAAGCAACCAGTCAGTCAACATAGACTGGTAAGAATAATAGAGTATTCATGTGTAATCAATTATGCTATCTCAGACTATAGATATGTTGGAAGAATAGTAACTAGAGAGATATTCAAAGCATTGAGCTGTTATTAACTGGAGCCAGATATCAATTGAAGACACTTATTTGGATTTGGAGATTGCTTGGTAGAAGTCGTGTGGGTTCCTTAATCTGAGTAAGCTGATCAGTGGCCGGATGTTTCAGCTAGTGAAAGTGAAGAGGGAAGATTGTTTGGTGTCCAGATCATCTCCATGGGTGTCCAGATCAAATGAGTGAGGGAGCTGATATAGGATGCTTGACGCTTTGGCCAGTGGTAGCTTTGGCTGGTGGTGGTGGAACTTTGGCCAGCGATGGTGGCCAACAGAGAAAGTTTTGGCTAGCGGTGGTGGCCAACGGTGGAACTTTGGCTAGCGGTGGTGGCCAGTGGTAGCTTTGGACAGCGGTGCTCTAGTCAGCGGAGTTTTGGCTAGCGGTAATGGACCTTGGCTTGCGGTAGCGGGGCTTTTTTATGTCGACGGCCAGCGGAGGATGGCTAGTGGTTGGGGCTAGCGGAGCTTGACCAACGGTAGTGGTTGGCGCTTGGCGGAGAAGATGATTCTTGACGGAGAAGATAGTTCTTGGAGTTGGCTCTTTGGTAGAGATGGGATGATGAATAGCTTGCCGCTGGCAGTGCTTGTGTGTTGGCTTGCTGTTGTGCGGGGCTAGTGAGATTGAGGATTGGGTTTGCGTTCAATGATGGTAAATGGGCGTTTGATGGAACCTGTCATGTGTTATGCGTTGTGTTGAGCAAAGCTAGTGGTGAAGACAACTTCTCGTACTGAAATGCAAAAGAAATTGATGCTTGATGACCAGCAAGAAGATTGAACCTATAGCAACAAGCTCCCCCAAAAAGTTCGTCAAAAACTTCTGCCAAGAAGTTCGATGATCTCAATATGATTGCTGTTGGCACTAACGCTAGCGTCGCTGGCACTTGACACAATGAACGCTAACGCAGGGAGCAGAAAGAATGAACGCTGACCTTCTAGGTGCAGTGATAATTTTTCTAGGTGTCCAGAGTGAATTGGTACCCAAAGTTTTTTTTTTGGATTACCGTCAAGAATGAGATTCTTTTTTGTGTTACCACTGAGGATGAGATTGACTTTGTGTGTTACCACCAAGGATGAGATTCATTATTGCATGAGATTGATTACTGCTGACTCAAGTAGCTTTACTTTGTAAGCAAACTTTCATAAGTTGCCGCTAGGCTTGATTGAGCAGTGATGATCAAAGTTGGGCACAAGTTGCTGCTTGCACTGGGAGCTAATGATGATTGAGTGATGATTAAAGATAGAAAATGGGTCCCTAATGAGACTTAGATAACTCAAAGAAGAAGGAAAAAATTTCTTTGAGCTTCGTTAAGCATGGTAAATGAAGAAGCCTTTGTGTTGGCTTCTTAGTGACGGCGCCAATGTTAACGTTAGAACCAAAGGCTCTAGTTAATGTTAGAGAGAGAGAGAGAGAGAGAGAGTAAGACACAAGAAGTATAATAGTTCATCTCCCACTTTTGGGGAGACTACATGCATCTACTTAAAGCTTTATTTATGTGTTTGGGCCTTGCGGCCTGTTAATATTTAAGATTGAGCAGTGGACTAAATCTTGGTTAACGCTGATCCGATCGGTGAACCGCTACTTATGATATTCTCAAAGTTTCCGCTATCTGTCAAGTGAAATACAAAAGGCATCAGAGAGAGACCGCGTTGGGCGGTCTTCTCTTCTCTGATGCCTAAGTTAGTCAATGTATTTGTGTTGACAGAATAATAGTAGGTAAGTAGTAAATGCGTAATTAATGAGGAGAGAGGAAAGAACCTTTTATAGGTGGGGAAGAGGCTGATCTCTTCCATGTTTTTGATGTGGGACTGATATGCTTCAGTTCCCAGCTTTTGAAGCTTTTGATGCCATCTTGACGCATTGAGTGGCGGCACATCGGCTGTGATCTGGGGGTGAATCGGGGCTCAGGCGGTAGCCTGCTTCGCTGTGTTTCCATAGGTCACTCCTCTGGTGGGAGTTGGTACCTCTAGTGGTAGCATGAGCGTGGCTCATTAGAGTTAATTATGCTTGGCAAATGCTCATGTAAGTACAAGTCCCTCAAGTCCCCAGTCAAGGAGGGCAATCTTGGTTGGGGAGTTGCTTAGCGGTTCGAAGCGTTACTTCGGCTAGACTTGCAAAAGTATAATTAGCGTCAGTGCGTTGTCAACCATGGACTTACTGAGCAAACACTTTATACCCTTTCGGGTGGGCCCCTGCTAGGCCCCCGAGGGAGTCACCCACTCCCCAGCTAAGATAGACCTTCGTTTGGTCAGTATATTATTTGGTGAGGGGAGCTGTACTGAGCAGAGGGTGTTGGGTAGTGTTAATGCTCAAAAGTCTGGCGGTAGCCAAACCTTGGTCTAACGCTGGTCCGGCAGGCGGACCGCTACTCTGCCGCTCTGAGGATTACCGCTAGCTGCCAAACACAAGACAGGGCGTTAGAGGGAGACCGCGTTGGGCGGTCTTCAACTCTCCGATGCCTAAGTCAGTCAATGCATATAGGCAGCATAACAATAATGAGTAGTAAATGCGTAATTAATGAGGAGAGAGGAGAGGACCTTTTATAGGTGAGGAAGAGGATGATCTTCTCCTTGTTTTCGATGTGGGACTGATGTGCTTCAGTTCCCAGTTTCAGTAGCTTCTGATGCTAACTTGACACGGTGCGTGGTGGCGCGTCGGCGGTGCTTTGGGGTTGATCCGGGGCTCAAGCGGTAACCCGGCTAGCTGTCTTTACGCCAGTCACTCATATGGTGGGCGTTGGTACCCCTGGCGGTACAATGAGCGTGGCTCATTATAGCTAATTATGCTTGCAAATGCACATGTATGTACAAGTCCCCCAAATCCCCAGTCAAGGAGGGCAATCTTGGTTGGGGAGTTGATCGGCGGTTTGAAGCGTTTCTCCCGCTAGACTTTGCAGAAGCATAATTAGCGTCAGTGCGTCGTCAACCATGGATTTACTGAGCAAACGCTTTGTGCCCTTTCGGGTGGGCCCCTGCTAGGCCCCCCAGGGAGTCCCCCACTCCCCGGCTAAGATGGACCTCCGAATGGTCGCTATTATTGTTTGTTGAGGGGGAGCTGCACGGAGCAGCGCTGCACGGAGCAGAGGGTGTTGGGTTGCGAGCCCAATCTTAGCACCCAAGTGATGGGGGTCAACGTACCTGATCAGGGCTGTCGTAGACTGTTGACTAGTCCCCGTGTCCCGTAGGGACATTCTGACCGTAATTCTGCGTGGCGGCGTTGTCAGAGAGGCGTGGCCTCGGGATCCGCCGCTGGCGGAAGTCCCCCCGCTAGATGTAGCAGGAAGCAGCGTCAAGTAGACGTGCTTGGTGGTATTTTATTGAGCGGTATTGCGCTGAATAAAGTACGCAGCTTGTCAGATGAGAAAGGGGGGTCCGCTAGCGGTGTGCTGTGTAGCGGAGGACGCCCCGTTTACTGAATGACGAGAGAAGTTCCGTTAGAGACTTCGATGGTGACAAGAGAAGTTCCGCTGGCGGGGTTTCGCTCAGTGGACTGTCACCTGGGAGATGACAAGTGAGAAAATCTGCTGGCGGGGTTTCGCTCAGCGGAGACTCCACTTGGAGGATGACAAGTGAAGATCCGCTGGCGGGGTTTCGCTCAGCGGAGACTCCGTCACTTGGAGAATGACAAGTGAAGATCCGCTGGCGGGGTTTCGTTCAGCGGAGACCCCACTTGGAGGATGACAAGTGAAGATCCGCTGGCGGGGTTCGCTCAGCGGAGACTCCACTTGGAGGATGACAAGTGAAGATCCGCTGGCGGGGTTTCGCTCAGCGGAGACTCCGTCACTTGGAGAATGACAAGTGAAGATCTGCTGGCGGGGTTTCGCTCAGCGGAGACTTCCAATGGTTGGGGGTTTTCTTCTCAAGTGGTTACTTCCCTTGGAAGCTAAAGGAGACGACGGTTGACACGTGGCCAACTCCTAGAGGGTTAGCGTCTGGAGGCTTGCCTCCTAAGCCTAGCCGTCTTCTCGTCATTAATGCGAGTAATGATGGATTTCGTAACCGAGGCGACGCCTCGGTTAATCCGGGGAGTTAGTGAAGACGTGGGACACGTGTACGGTTGCTACGTGATGTCGTTTTCTAGCGGACGGCTCAGGATTGCCTGATGTTGACATAAAAGGGAGGGAACTCAGCGAGTTTCGACACTTCTGGAAAATCTTCAAATCTGAGTCGCCTCCTTCGAGCCTTGTTCGTCTGTGAATTGCGAAGAAGATTCCCCGGTTTGCGTGGAGCTGTCGGACTCGAGAGGACGAAATATCTGTCAGTGAAGACGAGTTGCACGCCACAGCTTCGACGTGAGGTTGGTATTTCGAATCCTTTTCCTGTTTCATTGAATCTGCAATGGTGGTTTCTGGGTTTTGCTACTTCTGTTAATGGTGTGATGTTGCTTCTTTGGTGTTCTCTGAGGGTGTAGAGAGAGATTTGAGGGAGGTTATGGTGTTTGACAGAGAGTTGGGGTTTTGGGTTTTGCTAGATGGTCGAATCTGGGTTGAGTGTGCGTTTGTTCTTGTTTTGGTATTTTTCTAGGTAATTGTTCTTGATGTTTTTACACTAAACGAATATAGGTAAAGGCTAGATCTTGTGTAAACTGACCGGTTTGGGTTTTAGGGTTTGGGATGGCTAGCGTCGTAGAGATTTCGAGCAGTGAGGATTCCGGGTCTGACGTGTCATTCAGCGCGGCGGATAGGAATTTTATTGACTCGTTGCGTCCGTCTGCCCGTGCAGGAACCTCACTGCCAGAACCGCTAGACATCGAGCCGCTACAAACCATACCCTGGGAAGTAGTAATGGGTCGTGCTTCGCGCCCCGAGAGTTCTAGGGCCAGGGAAGCCGCCGCTGCTAAGAATAGGCGTGAGGAGCGGTTGGCAAGTAACAGCGCTGCGAGTGGCTCCGCTGACGGGGGAGATGCGACAGGGGAGGATACCGAATCGGCATGGGTTCTTCCGGATGGGATTCCTGTTGACGAGGCGGGAGGGCGGATGACCGTTGCCAATGTCAACCGGATAAAGCGGATGTTTCGGTTGCCCGGCGCGGTTAAACTGCGTCCACCGACGGTGGATGAAAAGGCTTCAATTCTTCGCCCGGGGTTTGCCGCTGTGTATGAGGCCATATTCCGCCAGGGAGTGACACTACCGCTCATGCCCAGTCTTCAGATCTTGGTGTGCGAGTTCGGCCTAGCCTTTGGGCAAGTCTGCCCCAACATGTGGCGATTGATGTTGGCGATGACTTCGCTGTGGCGGTTGTCCGACTGTGAGGGACCAACCATGGCGGAGGTGCTGCATTTCTATGAGCTGACGTATGTGAAGCGTCAGGGCTGCGTAGGTCAAGTTAACCTAAGTCGCCGCCAGGGAGCCCCCAAGTTGATAGAGAACCTGAGGGATTCTATGTCGTATTGGCGGGACACCTTTTGCGTTGCCACGACGGGGTGGGAATATCAGGCGGAATCCAATGACGGGGAACCGGCGTTTAGGATTAAGTTAGAGTTCCAACCTATCCGAGGTGGTTTGTCGGTCTCCGCTGAATATTGCTGGCGGTTTACGTTGTGCTTAGTCTTGAACCTTGCTAACGTTTATCCTTGTTTTGCAGTGGGCTTGCGCTACAACCTGACTCGTGAAGAAGAGTGTCGTGTGGCGCGCATCCAAGGTTGCTGGCGGAATCGCAATTTGTTGGACTTTCGCCTACTTACCGGTTGGGAGCTGTTGGTCGATCAACGATTGACTCGCGCCGTTGGTAAGAAATCTCCGCTACCTTGTGCACTTAGTTAATTTGGCCCTGCGGTTGACTGAGTTGCTTTCTGTTTGTTTAGAGACGCCGCCAGGTAACGCTAGGAGCCATGACACCTTTGCCAAAGCCATGGACCGCGCGAAGATTGACAACTTTTTGGAGGCCATGTATGCCTCAGGGGATGCGGCTCAAAAGACAGTGATAGACCCGGTGACGCTGGCGGTGAGCCCATCCGAGGTTCCGGTGGTGCTGCCAATGCCGCTGCACTCCCACCTTGGCGCCGACGGCCTACCCGTTGCTCAGACGGGTGCCAATGTGGGGGGTGGAAAGGAGGGGTCTGGCGCCGCGCCGCAGACAGAGAGAGTGCCCAACGTGCGACGTGGGCCACAGAAGGTGGTGCGGCCGGCGGGGGCTGCCGCCACGGTGGGTCAACAGCAACGGGGCCACGGCCTGCGGCCGCTGGACAGACGCGGTTGTTGCGGAAGCGTCGGCAGAATGACTCCGACGAGGAGGATGATGATGATGCTGAGGTTATCGGGGTCCGCCAGCGAAAGAAGGCCCGCCAAGCTCCGCTGAAGGCGCCAGTGGCCGCTGCAGAAAAGGCGCCTGCGAGTGACCTGGACTCGTTTGCCGCCTATGCCGAGTTCATGACTGACAATGAACGGGGATTTCTCTACCACCTCTGCGAGATACTGGGGTTTGGTGGTCTGGCGGGGATTTCCCGCCCCACGGCGATTGACGGGTCACCCTTCAGTTCAGCTTTTGGTCACCTTTCGGTTGGGCTGCATGAGATGTTCATGGCGGCGCAGAAGCAGCCCGGGGTTGAGCGGCAGCTCAGGGACGAGATCAGCGGTCTCGAGAGGGAGCTGGGGGACGCCAAGGACAGGCTGGCGGATGTGGAGCGGCGCCTGACGAAGGCGGATTGCGACGCCGCGGATGCTCGCGGCAAGTTGGAAGTGGCAATCCGGCGGGACGTGGAACGGAACAACCACATCTCCAGGATGGAACAAGACATGTCTCTGCTGCAGGAGCGGGTGGCCGCTAAGGAGAAAAAGATTGATATCCTGCAGCGGGAGTCTGCCGCCAAGCAAGCAGCAGTGACGAAACTGGAGGCTGAGGTAGCTCGCCTGCGGGACGAAGGGACCCGTGCCGCTGCCGCCGCTGTGGAGAAATTCAAACAGTCGGCGGAGTACAAAAAGGCGATGACTGAATCGGCGAAGGCCGGCGCCCTAGCCAACGTGGAGATGCTGAAGCAGAGGGGCGCCATTGACTTTGCGAAGGCGTCCCAGCCACCTGTTCTGCCAGTCCAAAATGCTCCGCCGGGGCAAGCTGCGGTTCCTGTCCAGCCTGAAGGTGTTCGCTCGGGAAGCGGGGAAAGTGGTGCACAGCCAGCGGATGGTTCTCAGCAGACTCCTCTGCCTACCCAGTCGGAGGTGTCCCGTGCCGGTTTCCTGGCGGCACACACTCGGCCGGATGGCACCATAGAGACTCCAAGTCCTACCGCCAGAGGGTCTGACCAGACAAGCCGCGCACAACCACAGCCGCCTGCGGAAGGTGGAGATGTTGAAGCCAACCCGAAGAGCTGAGCTCCTACATGTGTTGTTTTTTTTTTTTTTTTTTTTTTTTTTTTTTTTTGTTGTTGGCTGAGTTTCGACATTTTGAAGTAATGAACAACTTTGGGTGGGGAGTCTCAGCCCTGAAATGAAATTTCAAAGTTTGATGTTTGTCATGATATGTTTGTACCGCTAGAGTTTTGACTTAGAGATTTTTCTTTTGCCAAGCAATGAAACATTAAAGGAATTAAAATTGGTCCAAGTGCACAACGTAGCGGACGTGGTCCGCTGACGATTCCTGGCGTTGCCAGTTGCCCTCAGTGCTAGACTTGGTAACAATGGTTTGAATAATTCCTCGTTTCATTGATAGCTGACTGATCAGCGTTTACAAAAGAGGGGTAGTACCCGTTGGGTAGCTTCCCTTAGCTAAATATTGAACAAAAATTTAGCTAAGTCAAGATGCCCTTGGGTAGCGGCATGACTATTTGTAATAATACCGAAGGTGTTCGGTATTCCAAGGGTGGGTCGTTGTGACGCCATCCTTGTCCATTAAGTAGAAGGTGCCTGGGCTAACGACTTCCACAATTTTGTATGGACCTTCCCAAGTTGGGCGAAGCTTTGTTGGCGGTGGAATGACTTCCTTCATTACCCAGTCCCCCAGTTGGAGGTTCCGGGCTTTGACTCTGGCGTTGTAGAAACGCGATACCCGCTGCTTGTTTTGCAGGTTGCATAAGTGGGCCTTGTGTCGCTTTTCCTCCAGGAGGTCCTTGTCCAGGTTGATGCCGTCAGTGTTGGTTTCTGGGCGGTAGCCCTCGACTCTGGCGGTAGGTTGAGTAACCTCAATAGGCAGGACAGCCTCCGTTCCGAACATCATGCAAAAAGGAGTTTCACCAGTTGCGGAAGTTGGGGTTGTTCTGATGGCCCATAGAACTTCCGGGAGTTTCTCCGCCCATAGACCCTTTACTTTGTCGAGTTTTTTCTTCAGCAGCTTTTTGATTATCTTGTTTGCTGCTTCGACCTGACCGTTGGTCTGGGGGTGGGCGACAGATGCAAAACTCATCTTGGTACCCAAGTTGGCGGTGAAAGAGATGAGCTCCTTGTTGTTGAACTGTGTGCCGTTGTCTGTGATTATTGTGTGTGGGACACCGTAGCGGCAGTAGATGTTCTTCCAGAGGAAGTGAATTACCTTGGCGGTAGTTATTGCCGTTAGTGGCTCCGCCTCTATCCACTTGCTGTTGTAGTCGATAGCAACTATGATGTACTTGAACTGGCCCTTGGCGGTTCGAAATTTTCCCATCAGATCCAGGCCCCAAGTTGAGTGAATCCATGGAGCGATGATGACCGATAGTGGTTCCGCCGGTGCATGTGGGAGATCAGCAAATTGTTGGCATTTGTGGCATGATCTCGACATCTGGCGGGCATCATCGCCGAGAGTAGGCCAAAAATAGCCTTGCCGCATTGTGCGATTGGCTAAGGATCTGGCGCCTGAGTGGTTTCCGCATTCTCCGCTATGAATTGCCGCCAGAACAACCTTTCCCTCCTCTGGGGTTAGGCAGCGGAGGTTGGGATGGGTGAATCCCTGGCGGTACAGCTTGCCATTCTGGATGTTGTAGCGGGTTGCCCTCCGCTTGAGTTGTCGCGCCTTAACTTTGTCTTCCGGCAATGTGCCGTTGCGCTTGTACTCAATGACTTCGTCCATCCAGCTGGTATTGACCTCAATGTTGAAGATCTCCGCCAGGGTTTTTGTGATACTTGGCTTGTCAAGACACTCCACTCTTGTGTCCGCTGGACTCTGATGTGGCTGGGCGGTTGCCAGTCTTGCCAGTGAATCAGCCTTGGCGTTCTTTTCCCTGGGGATTTGTGTGATGTTATGAAATTTGAATTTCTTGAGGAGTGTCTTAACGTACCCCAAGTATGCCGCTAACTGTTGGTCCTTGGCCTGGAAGCTGCTATTGACCTGGTTAACGACCAACTGGGAATCACTGAAGATGTTGACACTGTCAGCCCCTGAATCGATGGCGAGGAGTAAGCCGGCAATGAGTGCTTCGTACTCCGCCATATTGTTGGAGGCCTTGAAGTTGAATTTCAATGCGTATTCTACGTTCAGCCCCCCTGGTCCTGTCAGAATGACTCCGGCGCCGCTGGCCTTGGCGCTGGCGGAGCCGTCCACATGCAGGTTCCAATCTGACTGTAGGGGAGCTGGCTCCTCAGCGGTTACCATTTCCGTCCCGGGCTCAGCCTCCGTGCCGGGATTGGGCTGACGCTCGGTGAGCTCAGCGATGAAGTCCGCTACCGCCTGGCCCTTCATGGCGGTTCTTGGCTTGTAATCTATGTCAAATTCACTGAGCTCGATGGCCCACTTGCTGAGGCGCCCTGAATGTTCAGGGTTCTGCATCACCTGTCTCAGCGGTTGATTAGTTAGCACATGGATTGTGTGTGCTTGAAAATATTGGCGGAGGCGCCTGGCGGCAACGATGAGTGCGAGAGCTAGCTGCTCCAAGGGTGGATATCTTGTTTCTTCCCCGTTCATGCCTCTGCCGGCGTAGAAAATGATAGGAGCAAAAAGTGTGATGATATTATTGAATATGTGCCCCATTTTACCCTTGTTTCTCCCTTAAGTTTAGTGTTTTTAGTCATTGAGTCGTTTTTAGAGTCTTGTTGAGTGTTTGGAGTGAAATAGGCGGAAAAAGTAAAATTCATGAAAAATCCTAGCTGGATCAGGATTCCTAACTGTCAACTATTTTTGCGGTCTTTACATTTTAATTTCCCTTTATTTTCTCTAGAAAATTCTGATATTCTCTTGCTTGTTGTAGGAAACGTTGCCTGGTTGAACTCTTGGAAACAGCAATGATGGAGTCATAAAATAAAGCATTAAGATATTTGACCAAGCAATGAAGAAGGGAAATAAAGGAGAAAAGATGTTTTCAGTTGAGGAATAAAAGAGAAAGACGTTTCAGCTGGAAAATAAATAAGAGAAAGACGTTTTCAGTTGGGGAATAAAGGAGAAAAGACGTTTTCAGTTGAGGAATAAAAGAAAAAGATGTTTCAGCTGGAAAAATAAATAAGAGAAAGACGTTTCAGCTTGGAAATTAAAGGAATTGCCCCATTATGAGAGGAGTTAAGGCCATAAAGAAGACGTTTCAGTTGGGAAAGCCAACCAATGCTC
Source organism: Rosa chinensis (assembly GCF_002994745.2). NCBI lineage: Eukaryota > Viridiplantae > Streptophyta > Magnoliopsida > Rosales > Rosaceae > Rosa > Rosa chinensis. The sequence continues at coordinate 50,730,651 of NC_037091.1, forward strand.
CCCTATAAATAGGCAACGTCTAGAACTGAATTTGCATCACTTCCCAGCCAAGATAATTCATTGCCTATCACTTCCTGGCCAAAAACCATTCCAAGACTGCCCAATTCACTCCTTAAACTTCTATCACCTACAAGACCGTGACACCATCCATCCATCAATCTACAAAGCTCTAAGGCGCTGAGTCAAGGACGCTCCACCACCATCGCAGAGACGAGTTCATCACCGTGTTGCTAAGCCGCTGAGGAAAGCTTCAAAGTGTAACTATGACTCTACTTATAATTTTTGTTTCGGTTTTGTGTGTTTCAATTTGTGAGTTGTGTAATTGGAGACATGAAATTTTCAGAATATTTTTATTAATATTTTTGAGATTTTCAGTTTATTATTGAGTTAATTTCGAGAATTCTTTTATGATGCATGTTACAATCTTGTGCCCTTTTATGTGTTTTGGTAATTTTCAGAGTTAGGTTCATAAGTTTGCATGCTAGAATAACGGTGAGAGTTTTTGTGTGTTTGCTTAATTTGCCAAGAGTAATTGTTATTTGTTAAGACGCTGAGTTAAACAAGTAGCAATTAGTTCTAAAAAGTGGTAAAAATCATGCTTTAATGATTAAATGATTCTGGAAATTACGTGTTAAATTCTATGTGTAATGGTTAATTTGCACGTGTGAGTTGATTCGAGGGTTAGATAATACTACTAGTTAAGAGAATTACGTTGAGTGTTTTCGAAATTTAGTAGTATTAGGCTTGGTAAGGACTTTTCCGATCCAAACCTACATTAGAACGAATCAGATAAATGGATTGATCCGCTGAGGCTTTTCATTTTGGCTCTTATCTAGGCATTTAAGGTGGGCACATTTTTGTAGCATGTTGAAATGAATTTTCTGTTTTTACACTTAGTAATTTCCTAGTGGTATTGGTCTAGGTTAGGGAAGTTGATCATTGTATATAGTTTTATTTGTTTTGTTTTTATTTTAAGTAGATCTGGAACCAAATTTCAAAACCCCCCATTTTATTCTTTTATTTGTTAATTGACCTTTTAGTGTAGGTGTACCCTACAATCCCCGGACTGAACGATCCCTACTTATCCTATACTGACAACTACATTTTGCAGGGTTAAATTATGAGGCTATTTCAGCCACATCAATTTTTGGAGCTCGTCCTGTCCCTCCCGCCGGACAATGGCACAACTCACCGCTGATATCGATACCGCTAGGTATATGAACAGTGTCTCTCCTTGCACAGGGATAGAGAGTAGTGGGACTGCCGCTAGGTAATCCTTCAAGCCCTGAAACGCCGTCTGACATTCTGGGTTCCAGTTGATGACTTTCTTGTGAGTCGTTTTGAGGAGTTTGAAAAATGGGGCACACCTGTCAGTGAGCCTGGAGATGAATCGAGAAAGGGCGGTTAACTTGCCTTGGAGGCACTGGACATGTACCTTATACTCAGGGTCCGCCAGGTCGAGTATGGCCTGTACCTTGTCCGGGTTAGCCTCGATTCCTCGTTCACTGACGATATAACCCAGAAATTTGCTGGCGGTGACGCCAAAGAAGCATTTTTCTGGGTTGAGGCGCATGCCATAGGCCAGGAGGATGGTAACTATGATCTTGAGGTTTGCCACATGTCCGCTGGCCTTTATACTCTTGACCAACATGTCGTCCACGTAGACTTCGATTATCTTGCCCAAATGTTCAGCGAACATAGCATTCATCAGCCGCTGATAAGTTGCACCGGCGTTCTTCAGACCGAAAGGCATAACATTGTAGCAGTACAGGCCTTTGTCGGTGGTGAAGGTGGTACACTCCTGATCGCTGGGATGCATCTTGATCTGATTGTAGCCGGAGAAAGCGTCCATCATGCTGAGGAGTTCATGCCCGGCTGTTGCGTCAACCAGCTGATCAATGCGTGGTAGAGGGAAACTGTCCTTTGGGCACGCCTTGTTGAGATTTTTGAAGTCGACACACATCCGCCACTTGCCGCTAGGCTTCTTGACCATGACCAGGTTGGAGATCCACTGGGGATAGACTACCTGGCGAATGAATCCCATGCCCTGGAGCTTGGCGACCTCCTCTCCTATGGCGCGGTATTTCTCCTCGTCAAAGGCCCTTCGCTTCTGCTTGATAGGATAGAAGGATGGCTTGATGGTTAGCTTGTGTGTGATGATTTCAGGAGAGATACCTGGCATGTCTGCATATGACCATGCGAAGACGGCGGCGTTGTCCCGTAGGAATTGAGTGAGTTCTGCCGCCACCTCTGGGTCTAGCTGAGCTCCTATGCGGACTGTCCGCTCTGGGTGCTTGTCGGAGATGCTGATGACCTTCAACGATGTTTCTGGATTGACCGGTTCCTTCTTCACATATTTCTTCTCCTCATCCCTAGGATCCTCAAAGATATCTGGTGGCGGTGCCTGATTTCCTACCGTTAGGATTTCGTGGCGGCGGGTTGACCGCGCAATGGTGGTTGAGTAGCACTCTCTTGCCAATTGCTGACTTCCCTTGACACAGCCCGTGCCGTTGGGTGTGGGGAACTTCATGAGAAGCATGTATCCAGCGATGATGCATTTGAGCTTGTTGAGTGCCGGCCGTCCTATGATGGCGTTATACGAACTGAAACAATCCACAATTATAAATTCAGTATGTACCTCCGCCATACATGGACTGGAGCCGATGGTTAACCGCATGTAGTCAGAACCCAGCGGTTGAGTGATATCGCCGGAGAAGCTAAGCAATGGCTCATGGTCTTGTAGTAGTTTCTTGTTCCGCTTAAGGTTGTTGTAACAACCGCTGAATATGACATTGACAGCAGATCCGCTATCCACCAGGATTCTTCCCACTGACCATCTGTCGAGAATGGCATCGATCAGAAATGGGTCGTCATGGGGTAGATGTGCTCCGCGCTCCTCCTCCTCTGAGAAGGTGATGGGCTCCCAACCAGACTTTGGGAGTTTGGCGGATCTCTCGTAGCGGATGTTACAGACTTCCTTTGGGTGATTGGCACGTGCGTAACGCTTTCTTGCCCTGTGAGACATGTTGGTGATTAGAGCCCCGCCATCGATGGTGTTGATGCGGCCCAGTGGCTCAATGTTGGCAATTACAGGTGACGGTTGGCGCACCTTGAATTGATCCATCTTGCCGTCACGGTACAGGGTCTCAATGGCCGTTTTGAGAGCGTTGCAACTGTTGGTATTGTGACCGCTGTCCTCGTGGTATTTGCACCACATGCCGGTGTTTCTTGGCTTGCCCTTTTTGGGGAATTTCGGTGAGGGTGGCGGTGGTATCTGATCCTTGCACTGATTGTAAATTTCCTCGTACGAGGCTGTGAGGACCGTGAATACTGCATACCGCTGAGAGGACTCCGTCTGCTTGTTGCGATTGTCCCCATGGGATGGGCGGTTGCCCTTGTAGTGGTTGTCTTTCTGCCTCTTGCTTTGATAACTGCCCTGTTGCCACTCCCTCTTCCTGTCAGCTGGCGGTGCAGTGGGGGCCTTGCTGGCGGTCTCCTGATGGCTGGAGGAGGGTTGAGATGATTTTGTTGGTGTTGCTGGTGGCGGTGGGGTTTCTCCATATGTGATAAACTCTGCCTGGGCATGAATGACCGCCTCACTCATAAGGTGATCATACGCCGCGTTTGGATGATTGTAGTTGAGGTGATAGAGGAATGGTCCCTTGAGGAGTCCCTGCTTGAAAGCCGCCGAAGCCATTGTTTTGTCGAGATCGCGGCACTGAGATGCTGCCGCCCGCCATCTTGTGACGAATGCCTTCAATGATTCGTCCTCTCCCTGCCGGACGCCAAACAACTGGCTCGTGTTGTGATGACCGGCGGACAACAAGATGAATCGAGAGAGGAAAGCATGAGATAACGCCTGGAATGAGCCGATAGACCCTGGCGGACACTCGAAAAACCAACTCATTGCCTCACTATCCAGCGTTTCGCTGAACAAGTGGCACAGGGTGGCGTCATCAAATCCCTTGTTGTTGGTGACCTTCTTGAACGTGTCCATGTGGACGAAGGGATCGGTCTTACCGCTATAATGTGACATTTTTGGGGTCTTTGCAAACGCTGGTCTGACGGCTTGCAAAATTGTAGCGGTGAATGGTCCTGGCCTGGACGCGAAGAGTGGGTTTGGGGCTGGCGCCGGGGTGCCTGCCTCCGCCATGATTAGCCTCTGTTCTAACTGCTGTATCCTCTCCAAAATTTGGGCGGTTGCGTTGCCAGAGGGGCCTGCCCGGGCGCTCCGCGGAACTGACCCTCGCCCGGGAATGGGTAGATTGCCCTCAGTCCTTGCTCTAGTCCTCGAGGGGTGGGTGCGCAGCGATGACTCCGCCTCCTGCTCCAACAGTTGGGGGCAGTGGGTGGTCCCATTCCTGCCAGCTCAGGTGGGTTTAGCGGTACCTGCATTTGCACAATGGGTCCTATACCAGCGGTAGGCCGGCTGTGTCTGGTGCTGTGTGACTGCTCACTTCGTGCTGGGTTGGCGTTTGCGTCCAGCGCCCGCTTTAGCTCGTCGAAACATGTCATCAGCGTGGCCACCTGCTCCTGGGCCTCAGCCTTTTCCTTGCGTTCCTACTCGCGCTCTCTGTTTGCTTTGTGGAGGTCCGCCAGCGCCAGCTCATACAAGGCGGTGAGGTCCTGACCTGGGGGGCGGCTGCTGCTTGGATTTGTTTCACCGCCAGGGTTGACCGGGGTGATGAATAGTGCGCGGTTGATGCTTACCGCTGGGTGGGCGGGTTGGGGAACGGCGGACTGGTCTGCCTGCTCCTCGACATTTCCCCCGCTACCGTTAGTCATGGTAATTGTGATGGGATGACTTTTTGTTCAAGGTTTCCCATAGACGGCGCCAATGTTAATGCTCAAAAGTCTGGCGGTAGCCAAACCTTGGTCTAACGCTGGTCCGGCAGGCGGACCGCTACTCTGCCGCTCTGAGGATTACCGCTAGCTGCCAAACACAAGACAGGGCGTTAGAGGGAGACCGCGTTGGGCGGTCTTCAACTCTCCGATGCCTAAGTCAGTCAATGCATATAGGCAGCATAACAATAATGAGTAGTAAATGCGTAATTAATGAGGAGAGAGGAGAGGACCTTTTATAGGTGAGGAAGAGGATGATCTTCTCCTTGTTTTCGATGTGGGACTGATGTGCTTCAGTTCCCAGTTTCAGTAGCTTCTGATGCTAACTTGACACGGCGCGTGGTGGCGCGTCGGCGGTGCTTTGGGGTTGATCCGGGGCTCAAGCGGTAACCCGGCTAGCTGTCTTTACGCCAGTCACTCATATGGTGGGCGTTGGTACCCCTGGCGGTACAATGAGCGTGGCTCATTATAGCTAATTATGCTTGCAAATGCACATGTATGTACAGGTAGCGAGCCCAATCTTTGGTACCCTAGTGGCGGGGGTCAACATGCCTGATCAAGGCCGTTGTAGACTATTGACATGTCCCCTTGTCCCAGCGGGACGTAGCCTGACTGTAACGCAGTGTGGCGGTCTTCATCAGAATGAGGGGTTGCCTCGGGAATCGCCTTGGTCTCACTTGCTAGATGAAAAGGGGGAAGTTCCGCTAGCAGTGCTGTGCTTGGCGGAGGTTCGCACTTGCAAGATGAAAAAGAAGAGTTCCCCTAGCGGTGTTGCGTTGGGCGGAGGTTATCACTTGCAAGATGAAAATGGAGAAGTTTCGCTAGCGGTGTTGCACTCGGCGGAGGTTCTCACTTGCAAGTTGAAAAGGGAAAAGTTTCGCTAGCGGTGATGCTCTTAGCGGAGGTTCTCGCTTGCAAGATGAAAAGGGAGAAGTTTCGCTAGCAGTGACTCTTCAAAGATTGGTGGTCTTCCTTTTCGACGGTTACTTCGGATAGACGCTTCGTCTGACGGCGCCCTACACGTGGCCAACATGTATTGGGTTAGCGTGTGGAATCACGTCCCCACAGCACGCCCGCATCCTCGCCATTAATGCGAGTAATTTTTGATTTTGTAACCGAGGCGACGCTTCAGTTAATCCGGAGAGTTTGATGTGCGATGTTGTTTTTCAGTGAACAACCTAGATTGGTTTGATGTTGACATAAAAAAGAGGGAAATTGAGTGGTTTAACACTTTGCACTTTGAACTAATATCGTCGTCTTCAAGCTTCGCTCTGAGATCCGAGAAGAAGATTCTGCAATTCCGTGAAGTTATCGATCTTTGGAGGATGAAGACCTCTTAAAGCGGAGACGAGCACCTTCAAGCGCACCAGGGTTTCCATCTTTGAGGTTGGTAGCCTGAATCTCGTCCCTGTTTTATTGGGGTTTTTTTTCTGCTTTTGTCATTTTCTGGCTTTGTTGTTTCGAAGTGGTTTCTGCCATTCCCCGGTGTATCTGAGGGTCTAGAATTGTGTTTGGGGGTAGGTTTAGGTGTGTGATAGAAGGTTGGGGCTTATGGATTAGCTAGCTTGTCGAATCTGGGTTTTGGACATGTATGCGTTGTGTTCTTGTTTTGGTGTTTTTTGGGTAAATGTTCTTGGTGTTCTTGACTGAAAACTGTCATTGGGTTAGTTTAGATCTGTTTGGAACTAACTGACTTGGGTTTTAGGGTTTGTGATGGCTAGCGTCGTAGAGATCTCGAGCAGTGAGGATTCCGAGTCTGATGTGTCGCTCAGCGTGGCAGATAGGATGTTTATTGACTCGTTGCTTCCGTCTGCCCCTGCAGGAACCTCACTGTCCAAACCGCTAGACATTGAGCTGCTACAGACCATACCTTAGGAAGTTGCAATGGGTTGTGCCGGTCGTCCAGGGAGTTCTAGGGCAAGGGAGGATGTTGCCACCGGCAAAAGGCGTGAGGAGAGGCTAGCGAGCAATAGCGCCGCTAGCGGTTCCGCTGGTGGGGGAGAGGCTGGCGGGGAAGATGTAGAGTCAGCCTGGGTTCTCCGCTATAGCACTACAGTTGATGAGGCGGGAGGACTGATGACAGCGGCTGCCGTCAACCGTGTGAAGCAGGTCTTCCGCCTTCCTAGCGTGGTAAAGTTGCGCCCGCCAACCGCTGATGAGAAGGCTTCCATTTTTCCAGGGAGGTATGCTGCCGCTCATAAGGCCATCTTCCGCCAGGGTGTCACCTTTCCGCTACTCCCCAACCTTCAGATCTTGGTAAGCGAGTTTGATCTCACCTTTGGGCAAATTTGCCCCAATATGTGGCGGTTGCTGCTAGCGCTGAACTCGCTTTAGCGTCTATCTGGGTGTGAAGGGCTGACCATAGCGGAGGTACACCATTTCTATGAACTTGTCTACGTGAGGCGACAAGAGTGTAGCGGACAAGTGAACCTCACTCGCCGACAAGGGGCACCCAAGTTGATAGAGAATCTGAAAGATTCAATGTCTCCCTGGCAGGCGACCTTCTGCGTGGCGACCACGGGGTGGGAGTATGACGCCAGAGCAAATGATGGGGCACCGACGTATAGGATTAAGTTAGAGTTCCAGCCAATCCGAGGTTGTTGATAGTCGTCACCGACCAAAGTTGGCGGATATTGCTTGTATGATATGCCTGTATTTTATCTTTTTCCTAATCATTGCTTCGCTTCCTGTGTAGCGGGTCTTCGTTTCAATTTGACACTCGAAGAGCAATGTCGTGTGGCTAGGATAAAATGCTGTTGGCAGAACCGTAACCTGCTCGATCTTCTCCTGCTCACCGGGTGAGAGTTGTTGGTCGATCTGAGGTTGACACGCGCCATTGGTAAGCATTTTTGTCCGACCAGTTTGTTTGTTTTTTGTTTGTGTTCCATGCTGACTAGCATTGCAGTTGTTCAGATTCACCATCAGGAAACAAAGCTAGTCGAGAGGCGTTCGACAAAGCCATGGACCACGCCGAACTTGCCAATTTTTTGGAAGGCATGTATGCTGCCGGGTTGGCGGTGCAGGAGACCACCGTCGATCCGCAGACCCTGGCGGTGAGTCCATCAGAGATCCCGGTGGTGCTTTCCATGCCCCACCACTCACACCTCCCCCTCGCCGGTCAGACGGAAGGGCCGATTTGGGGTATCGCCGAGCAAGGTGCTGTCGGTAGGAGCGAAGCTGCAGTCGCTCCAGCCAGGACCAAGAGGGTTGCCGCCCAGCGGCGAGGGCATCAGAACAAGACAACGGGGCTAAGGCAAGAGGCTGTTATAATTGAGGGGCTAGAGCCTCAAGAGCAGCTGTGGGCCGTCGTGATGGTTGCAACTTAGGGTGGCGGTCTCAGGAAGAGGCGTCAGAATGACGTCGAGGAGGGTGAGGACGCCACTGATGTCGTGCTTATTAGAGCGCGCCAGCCGAGGCAGCAGAAGAAAGCAAGGCCGACTCATCGACCAGCGACCGCTACTGTGGCCGATGAGGGGCAAAGAGGAGGGTTAAACTCATTCGCCGCCTACGCGGAGTTCTTGACTGATCCCAAGCGAGAGTTCATGTTCCACCTTTGCGAGCGGTTAGGGTTCAGTGGGCTGGATGGGATCGTACGTCCGACGGCCGTCCAGCAGTCGACTTTCAGTTCGGCCTTCGGGCACCTGTCAATGGGGCTCCATGAGTTGGTCTTGGAGGCGTCCAGCCAATCGCAAGTTGAGTAGCAACTGAGGCAAGAGGTAGAGAGTCTCCAAAGGGAGTTGAAAGAGGCGCAAGACAAGCTGGTAGAGACCGAGCGGCACCTTACCAAGGCAAAGTGCGACGCACTGGATGCCCGCGGCAAGTTAAGGGTGGCCATCGAGAGGGATCTTGAGTGGAATGAGCAGGTTTGTCAGCTGGAACAAGATGTTGCTTTGCTGAAGGACCAGCTAGCGGCGAAGGCCAAGAAGGTTGAGATCCTGCAGCGGGAATCTATCTCCAAATCCTTGGGGAGTGAGAGGAGCTGCACAGAGGCCACCGCCGTGGAATAGTTCAAGCAGTCGGCGGCGTACAAGCAAGAAATGATGGAGGAGGTGAAGGCTGGTGCCGCTGCTAACTTGGACCTGCTGAACCAGAAGGGCGCCATTGACTGGGTGAAGGTGTCCCAATCCGCCGGGTCCTCTGGTTAGCGGGAACCTGCTAGCAGTGTGGTTCCTACCCAAGCTGAGGGTGCCCGCTCAGGTATTGGGGAGAGTAGTGAGCGTCCGGCGGATGACTCTCAGTGGACACCACCTCCAACTCAATCTGAAATTTCCCGTGCTGACTTCATGGCCGCCCACACCCAAGCGAATGGTACCATGGTGACGCCGAGCCCTACCGATCGTGGGTCTGACCAGACTAGCCGCCTAGCAAGGCAACAGCCATTATTGGAGGGTGAGGATGTCGTCGCTGCTCCCAAGAATCCATGAAGACTGCTCCGTAGCTTTTTGTAATGCCACTGAGGCTTCTCTCTTCTTCTTTTTTTGTGACAATATTTTTGGGCGAGGAGTCCCGACCCTAAATATATGAAGTTGGTATTTGCCTTTTGAAATTTTCTAAGTGTGGGATTCTGTGCGATGATTGTGTTGTTTGCATGCTGTTATACCGCCAGAGTTTTGACTTGTGCTTTTGCCAATCAACGAAACATTAAAGTCTTGGTTAAGATTGAGCGGTGGCCCAAGTCATGGGTACGATTCCCACAGACGGCGCCAATGTTAATGTTTAAGATTGAGCGGTGGCCCAAGTCTTGGTTAATGCTGATCCGATGGGTGGACCACTACTTATGATATTCTCAAAGTTTCCGCTACCTGTCAAGTGAAATACAAAGGGCGTCAGAAGGAGACCGCATTGGGCAATCTTCTCTTCTCTTATGCCTAAGTTAGTCAATGTATTTGTGTTGACAGAATAACAGTAGGTAAGTAGTAAATGCGTAATTAATTAGGAGAGAGGAGAGAACCTTTTATAGGTCGGGAAGAGGCTGATCTCTTCCTTGTTTTCGATGTGGGACTGATATGCTTCAGTTCCCAGCTTCTGATGCCATCTTGACGCGACGCGTGGCGGCTCGTTGGTGGTGATCTAGGGGTGAGCCGGGGCTCGAGCGATAGCCTGCTTGGCTGTGTTTCCGTAGGTCACTCCTTTGGTGGGAGTTGGTACCGCTGGCGGTAGCATGAGCGTTGCTCATTAGAGCTAATTATGCTTGGCAAATGTTCATGTAAGTACATAGCCCAATAAGATTACAAGAGTTGTAATGAGATGGATTTTAAGTGGGAGGAAGGGTCCCTTTTATAAGGAAGGGAGCCACTCTCCTTTACATGTTTTCCAAGGTGGGATGCAAAACACGTACTCTAGTCTAGAAAGTGAAGACAACTTGGCAAGACCAAGAAGGTGGCTTCTTGGCGAGATCTCGGCCGCTTCCGACTATGGCGTAGTTTAGACATCGGACTACAAGATACATATTGTGGTTGGGTCCCACCAAGGTTTGTGGGCCCACAAAGAGGATGTTACTTATGCTTAATTAGTGATGTAGCAAATCCTCCATACTATTGGAGGTATGTACAATAGGGGTCCTTTGTACCATTGTATTTATCAATTTTGAAGGGCTTGGATTTGTTGTGTGAATGGTCCGGGTTTTTGTTCGAATCTGACTGGGATGGGCTGCCAGCTTCGCCTACTCTCGGTGAGTTCCACTCGTGCAATGCAAAAAATTGTGGTTCATCTATAGTAGCAACTGAGTATTCAAGTCTAGGGTTGCATTGTGGCATGTTAGAGGTATGTCGGTATGATGGATTGTATTAAGGGGTGTTGACATCGGTGGTGCACCACTCAGAGTATTAGTCTGAAGTGTCACTTGTTGTAGTAGGACCATTATGGACCCGGCTACTATGGTTGGGATAGGTGGGGTCTGGCCACAGCCGAGGGTGAATGTGCCCGCCAATGGGTTTGAGGGATCTGGAGAGATGAATGTATGTGGTGTGCCCACGCCTGCTATTGTTGCCTTGGTGTTTCTCCCTTGATTACACGTATTTTTATGCTCGTAATTGCATTCTAAACACTAGAATTATGTTAATCCTTAGACCAATTATTATGTAATCAATCCAATTTTATTTGTTTGTAAGGAATAAGTGGAGTTGCGGAAACCGAAAGAAGTGCAAAAATGGAGCCAATTAGAGTTTTCGATAAAAGGACGAAAGTTTCAATGTGGTCAATTATAGTCAACACCAACAAAGAAAGAAAAGGAAAAGAATTAATTAGATGGAGAAAAGAAATGTTAATTAACCAAGAGGTGGTCGCGTGAGTTTTGTAAGGAAGCAAAAAGAAGATAGCAATGGATTATTGATTAATTTGTCAATTCCACCATTGACTACATGACACATGGCAACCCATTCTCTTAAACGGCCACAGCCCGCCGTTATTCTTTCTGTGCTCTCTTAGTTCAGCACACACACTCTTCTCTCACGTGCTCACCCACTCCTCATTATCCCTTCACACATGCGCAACCAACCCTATTCTATAAAACCCATTCTATTAATCTCATTCTATATACACACCACCAACGCCGCACACCACCAAAAAGGGGGTAGCCTTTGGGCTGCTCTCATCCCATCTTTCTCCTCCATTTTTCATATTGTTTTAGTTTTAGTTTAGGGAATTGAAGGAATACTCACCCAAAACTTCAAGGATTCATCGAAAACTTCTACCTCTACAAGATTAAAGACTTGGGTAATTGTGGGAGTTGTAATTCAAGACTAGTCCAGCTAGCTTTTTAGCTATTTGTGACTATTCTTGTTTTCTCCTACACTTCTATACTCTTTTCTCTTTGAATTTTGTATCTTTGATGTTCATGATTATGCGTTGTGAGTAATTTTCTTGTTGGGGATTAGGGTTGTATGCCCTAGCCTAAATTTTGTGTAAAAGATGTTTAATTTAATGTAATGATGCAATTTTCATATGATGGATTCTTATATCAATTATTATTGGGTTGAAATGTATGTCTAGGAGCCTAGTCAATCTAGGGTGTGTATTTTGAGCATGTCTGAGACGGAGTTAGAGGCTTGACATACTCTAATTCCTAATCTAAAAACCCTCAATTTCATATTCGAGGGGTTATAAGCATGGTGATTTACACTAGTTGTGTGATTGCGTGGACGGGTCGCTTAGTAGTCTAATTCCTCAATCTGTAGGCCTCTTGATGTGACTTAGTGACCTTGAACTGGCTTTAATTTATGTCAAGTGAGTTCCTATGACCCTTGAACAGGAGTAGGAATACAATGAAAGGGAATTTTTGGTTCTTGAGCCTTGAACCGCCTTGGATACGACCACCGCCAAAGTAGGAAATTTGTATCTACATTAGATTAGCTTCCGACACATAAGATTTGGGTGAAGGAGCCTCTCTAGCACCCGACATTCCATCTATTTAGTTACACTTTTATTAATTTCTTTGCATTTTTATTAATTGCTTTACATTTCATTACATTTTGTTAATCTAAAATCCTCTCTCAATATTGTACTCCGGCTCATTGTAAATAATCATCACTAGGCTATTAGTTTTGATTAGGCTTTGGTGAGAACCAAAGCCGAGCATTGCTAATGCTTGGTGCTTTAGAGTAGAATTTTTGTTTATTTTGTTCTTCTTTTGCATGCTAAGTGTCTTTAGCTCTGACTACCCAAGAATTATGGGTTAGCCACTAATCCCCGTGGTACAATAATTTTGGCCTTAATACAGACAGAGCCGCACTTGATAACCCGACCTCTAATGTCATCTGTAGGACTAGAAATTGGTCGCGACCCTCTGACCAAGAGAAAACATCCCACAAGCCCTACAAAGACCCTTTATCTTCTCATAGTGCAACTGCACCTCCATTTTGACCATTGAAGCAAACCGAAATGCCCTCGACGACCAGAGCAGCCGAACATCCACCACCGCCTTAAACCGTTGTTCGGCATTACCATGCTATAAAGCAAAAGTTATCAGCCCTTGTAAATCGCTCCATTAATGAGTCTAGTAATATTAGATATTCCTCTGTTCTCATATGTGGTGGCATGCCTCTCATCACTACCCAGGTTTTCAATGTCTGCAATGGAACTTCAGTGACATACCCTATCCCACCATACTCCCCCAAAATCA